>NC_138551.1:106866998-108066998 GCF_964273705.1 Natrix helvetica | reverse complement strand
AAGGACTTTATTTAAACGAGCCCAAACACACTGCAGCAACCCAGAACCAGGATGGATAAAAACCGAAGATTTTTTAAACTAAAAAATAAAAAACTGGGTTTTTTTTTAATTTAAATTGGATTTTTTAAATTTAAATTAGATTTATTTTAGTTTTATCGAATTTATTTTAATAAAATGCTTTTGGAGTAAAAATCTATCAAGATAGTTTTCTATTTAAGATACATTAATAATTTAGTTTATTCAACATGAAATGGATCTTAGTTATGTAGCACGAGATTGTATATTCTGCAATATTGGGACTGGAAGTGAATCAACAGGAGGTCAGAGGAGGAGCCACTGCGGACAGAGATGACAAGTGCTTTTTAAAAATTATGATTTAAATCGAGTTGATTTAAAGCAAGCCTTTTTATTAGTGATTTAAATCATGTTTTAAATCGACTTGATTCAAATCAAATCCACCCTGCTCAGAACAGCAGAAAAAGAAAATGCAGCATCTATACAATACATAGCAACACATCCCTGACCACTCAACCCAATACAGCACAATCAACAGAAACCCTAAAAAGAATTACATTGCCATACATCAAGAGTATGTCAGAAACCAGACAGATTACTACAACCACATGGAATCAGCATAGCACGCAAGGCAACTAAAGCTCTTCAAAACATCATAGACAAACTAAAAGACCCAGAAACTTCAGAAGAAAAAACAGGAGTCATCTACAATATACAATGTAAGATGCATCACAATCACTATGTAGGACAAACAGGCAGAAGACTGGCAGAATGTATCCATGAACACCAACTGGCAGCCAGAAGACATGACAAAAATTCTTTAATTTCAGATTTAACAATAGTTTCAACTGGGAAACTGTGACAATCCTAGACCAGGCCAAGTCCAAAATGGGATTTTTAGAAGCCTGGCACTCTGAGAAATCAGCCATCAATAGACATATTGTCAGCCTCTACTTTGCTTGCTTGCTTTCGGCTGCCATAGTAACAGGGAAGGTGGGGACTAATGGTATTTGGGAGGGGAATTACTAGGGACTGGCGGAGATATCGTTAGGAAGGTATGTTCTCACCATCTTCTGTGCATGCTGATGTAGCTGCATACCAACTGAATGAGGCCACTTGAAGATGCACCCCACATGACACCTTTGGGAGCTGGAGATTGGACATTGGGTTGGGATAGCTGGGGGGGGGAGGGCTTTGAACAAACATTTGTTATATACAAGTTCGTGTTTTTTTGCTTCAGAACTTGCTTCAATTTAGCTGTTTTCATTTCATGTCCAGTAAAAGTACCTTTATCTCTACTCAAATGGAGTTGGGGGTTTTCTTTCTTGGATACTGAATGAGGCACGTCTGACACATATAGACATTAACAGCATCTATAGATTATGCAAAAGAGACAATCAACCAGCCCAAAAGACAACAAAAAGACTTCAGTACCCTTCCACTAGTATTTAGCACTCAGATTAGCATAGATTAACTCCAAGGTTAATTTCAGACCAACAATCAAGTAAACGATACCCAATCAACAAACTGCCAAAGAGCCATCAATTCAGCTCAACCAAAGAATCTCTAAGGCCGTCCCCACCCACACAGAAAGGCAAGTCACCAGATATAAACTGACAGCAAACAACACTCATTACTTGTACTGATGATGTTACCTAGTTAGGGTAATAAAACATCTGCAAGAAAACAAACAAGCTCAGAGAGCACCATGGAAATGAGATGGTCAAATAGCAAGAAGAACTGATGGCATGTAGCAAAGAAAAGCTCAAGACCATATTGGTTCGAAACATGCAGAATATCCTGCAGTGGATAGATGAAGGCTAGAATGATTTATTTATTTATTTATTTCTTGGATTTATAAACCGCCCCCTCTCCCAAAAAGGGACTCGGGGCGGTGTACAGTCAATGAAACACAGATAAAATACATAAATAACAATATAAATAATATATAAACAATTAAATACTTGAACATTTGAGTGGAGGAGGTGAGACTGTACAAAGAAATAAATATAGTATAAAAGCCCTAAAACATCCCAATTAAAATACCCAAACCCAATTAAAATATATCCCCGGGAGGTAAGACTAAGAGTGTGCCAGGAGTGTGATGAATGATTAAAGAAAAGAACATACATCAGCCATTGTGAAACAACTGCCCATCATCTGAAGTGAAAATCAAAGAATCAGACTGTGGGCTCTCTGTAGATATCCACCTGAGCAATGGCATACAAATTCTGTTTCTGCTGCATTATAATCTGATCTAGTAGATGTGTCCTCAAAAAACTGTGAAATAAGGTTCAATATTAAAAAGACTGGTGATCAGTAATGCCGGGTTAATCATTTGAAATCAAATAAGGTTTCCAATGAAAGCATCAGGGCCCAAACATGGCTCCTGAACACCACAGACTGCCCAAGTATGAGTTAACATCACCTTGTTGAAGTGACACCAACTGTGTTCTATTCAGTAAGAAAATCCCTCTACATCTGAAATCCAAGTCTATCTAACAGTCATTAGACCAGTTACAATGTGTGGAAGTGAAACATTGGCCCACAACAAAAAATAACAGCAGAATCTCCCATATTATGGAGATAAGAATGCTTTGGCAGGCACTTGGAAAAACAAGATTAGACTGAATAACAAATAAAGATATGCTGGTATTGTCTCCATTGCTGAGAAAAGCAAACAATTGTGTTTCGAGTGATATGGTCATGTACTATATACCAGCAAAATATCCATAGCAAGAACAACTTTAAAATTAAAGAAGGCCCCCAGCCTTCTACTTTTCAAACAAGTGAAAAACAGAAATTAAGCTAAAGAAGAAAAAAGGCAATTAGTTTCCACAATATGATCTTGAGCACATATCTAACATTTTTAAGGAGAACATCAGGAATTATTCTAGTCCTGGAATCCTGTCCCCTATTGATACAGAACCATAGGAACTTGTGGAACCAATTTAAAGAAATTGTTAAGAATGTTGTGGTCCACCGTCAGCCTGCGGAACTAGCAGCAGAGTCGGATAGCGAGGACGTTGGGCAGGAACATGGCAGAAAGTGTCCTGAAGTCTGGGGACTCTGCGTCAGAGGCAGAGAGGGGGCCATAGCCATCTGGGAATTATGTGCTGCTTCCAGAGCCTCCAGAATTGGACATCAGTGAGGCAGAGGATCAGGCTCCCCCTGTTCCCAGTGCACGCATGCAGAGAGCTGCCAAAAGGCAAGAACAGTTAAGACAGAAGGGACAACTTGGGAATAAGGTTTGGAGTTGATTGGCCCCTCCCATAGGACATAAAGGAGGAGCAAAGGCACATGAGCCTTTGCAGGAAGCAACTTGGTTGATGCTGGTCAGTTTACCTTCTGAAGCTCTGTTTTGACTCTTCGCTTCATGTGGCCTTGCCAAGCTAAATGCCAATTAAGTCTTTTGCAGCGTTTCAAGGAAAACAAAGATGGGTGCTTTATCAGCCTTATCCCGAAAGCCTTTGGCAGCCTTTACAACTATTTGGGAAATAAAAAGAGGGTTTTGGGGACTAAGTGTGTGCTTTTTACTGTATCAGGCTAGGTCAGAACAAAGAATGGATGTGAAAAGAGATGGCCAAAGATGAAGATGAAGAAATAGAAAAAAGCAAACTGGATGTCAGAACAAACTCTGGAAATTGACAAGAACAGAAGAGAACCCAAAGTCAAGAAATACAAAAATTTGAGGGAAGAACTTAAGAAACAAGTAGTAGTATACAACAACCTCTATAACACACTGAAAATGGGATCCAACCTTGAATTGCTATGCTAAAGGACATCAATGGACCATAGTAGCAGATGTACTAGTAGATACCAATAAACGAATAAATCAAGATGAAAGGATTACACCAAAGTACTGTATAGGTGAGTTTTCAACATTGAAGATAATTTGGAAAATACTTCTTCCTTGCAAGAACCGATAGTGCTAGAAGATGAAGTTAGACCACCAATCTGGCCATTACCAAGTTGGAAGGCGATGGGAAATGATATTATACTCAAAGAACTATGGAAAGCAATAGAAGAAAAAAATCAGTAAAAGGTTCTAACTAACTAACTGAGTCTTGACATGTCTTGCTGACAACTTTGTCATGCAAAAGGCAGAAGAGGGAACAAGAGGGCCAGCTATATACTGCACTTAATCTTTACTGATAGGGAGAAACGGTTGAGGGAGAAATTGTAGGAATTTAGGGAGACAGCAAACATGTCATACTTGAATTTACTATAATGCAATCACAGGTAACCAAACAAATTCAGACTAATGCTTTAGCCTTTAAGAGAGCTGATTTCAATAATTAAGAGAGAGAGTAGTAAGGATTCCATGGACGGAAATCCTAAAAAGAAAAACAGTTCAAGATTCAAAATGGGATTTGTTATTAGTTGCGAAGTCTGACCCATCACGATCCCATGGACTACGTTCCTCCAGGTCTTCCTGTCCTCTACCATCCTCTGGAGTCCATTTAAGCTCACGCCTATTGCTTCGGTTACTCCAGCCAGCCACCAAATTTTCTGTCATCCCCTTCTTTTTTTGCCCTCAATCGTTCCCAGCATGAGGCTCTTTTCCGGTGAGTCTTTCCTTCTCTGTGGCCAAAGTACTTGAGTTTCATCTTCAGGAGCTGGCCTTCTAAAGAGCAGTCAGGGTTGATCTCCTCTAGGACTGACCAGTTTGATTGCCTTGCAGTCCAAGGGATTCACAGGCATCTTCTCCAGCAACATAGTTCAAAGGCCTCCATTCTTTATTGCTCAGCCTTCCTTATGGTCCAACTTTCACAACCATACATTACAACTGGGAAAACCATAGCCTTGATTATATGCACTTTTGTTGGCAGGGAGATGTCTCTGCTTTTTAGTATGCTGTCTAGATTTGATGCCATAGCTTTCCTCCCCAGGAGCAAGCATCTTTTAATTTCTTGGCTACAGTCCACATCTGCAGTGATCTTGGAGCCCAGGACAATAAAATATGTCACTACTTCCATTTTTTCCCCATCTATTTGCCAGGAACTGAGTGGGCTGGATGCGATGATCAAAGAGTTGTTACAACACTAAATTAAAATTATATTTTTTTGGATGGATCAGTAATGATTTTCCCTGCAAGTTTTCCCATTAAGACATTCCTTGATTGATTATATTTTAATCTCATAGAATATAATCGTGCTTGTATTAAAAAAAAATCTAGATGATTGACTTTACCGTGACCATCCTCCTGCTGATACAATTAAAAACATGATAAGTTTAATAAACTTATTTTAAAAAAACATCCATTCTTTTTTCCGAATTAAAGTTGTAGGCTTTAAACAAGGCTTCTCTATGCACTTTACATTATTACTTGCCTCCCATAACCATCCAGAGATTAAAACAGGCAGCAATGAAACATAATAAAATAAATATAAAGACCAAACTAATGACAGCACGACAATCAGTCTCAGAATTGATAATGAAAATATCAAATTGGTAGATAGCTTTTAGGATCAACTATCAAGTGCAAATGAATAAACAGTCAAGAAATACATTGCAGACTGCCATTGGGCAGCTATGAATGCTTTAAGAAAAAAGGGACAAGGTGGCTCAGTAGCTAAGGCGCTGAGCTTGTCGATCAGAAGGTTGGCGGTTTGAATCCCTAGCGCCACGTAATGGAGTGAGCTCCTGTTATTTCTCCCAGCTTCTGCCAATCTAGCAGTTCGAAAGCACGTAGAAATGCAAGTAGAAAAATAGGAACCATCTTTGGTGGGAAGGTAACAGTGTTCCGTATGCCTTAAGCATTTAGTCATGCCGGTCACATGAACATAAAGATGTTTAATGCTTTAGAAAGATTTTCAGATATCTTGATACCTACAAAGATGACCAGTGCAAGCAATGGTATTCCTGTAACATTCTATGATAGTAAAAGTTGAAAAAGCAGAATATAAAGAATATTAATGATTTTGAACATTGCTGTTGGAGAAAATTCCTGAGAATACTGTGGACAGCCAAGAAAACAAACAAATAAATAATCAAACAAATCAACCCAGAATTCTCACTCAAGACATATATGACTATTTTAGATACATTATGCAAACACCTAGCTTCTGGAGAAGTATTTAACGGAAATGTGAAAAAAAAGGTGAAAGAGGATAACCAGTAGCAAGCTGGATGAACTCAGTTACAGTGGTGATGGGTAGAGTGTTGGAACATCTGAAAACTCAAGTTAGGGACAGATCATCATAGAGAAAATGTATGTATCTGCTAAGAATCAATACCAAGGCACCCAATCAATCAATCCATCCATCAGAAATACTATAGATGTCAAATGGCACTTACAGCTAAATAACTTCTGCAACAAATATGACAAGGAGGAGGAAGAGGAAAGTGCAAGTGCACTTAAAAATAAAGCAATATTCACTATTTTGGATCTTACCTTTCTTATGTTGGTCCCTACATAGCTCTTAGGCTCCTCTTTAAACTGAGATGATCTGGAATAATATAAACAGACAAAGATATTAAATACAGGGGATACAAGAAAGTTCTCTGCTTTTTAATGCTAATTTTATTAAAGTTTACAATATACAATAATTACTAATAAAAACAATTTTAGTAACTTATCACCTTCTCTTAAAATACAACAAATGACCTCTTCTTCTCATATCCATCTCTTTATCAATAAACAAATCCATAAAGCATCATCATTTCACTCTTGATGTTAAGCAGAAGTTCATTAAGTTCATTACCAAAGAGAACAACAAATCTATTTTAATCTTGATCATTTATTTCTAACCATCTTGATCTTTAGTCCCTTCAAATAATGTCACAGAACTTGATTTTATTTTTATTTTTTCTTTGTCCTTTCTCACAAAGTTTTTCAAAACTTCAACAAGTCTCTTTTATAAATCCAATATAGGAAAATTATTCAGGTTACTCTCTTGGTTTGTTTGTCCAGTGTAATAAGTCATTCTTGTAGCCCATCATTTTTAAATCTACTTTTAAATTAGGCTCAATTGTGTCAGTTACCTTGCTCCTCTTTGATAGCATCTTTTAAACAAAGTCTATCTATAGAGGCAGATACTCTTAAATTTTACTTCTATTCTCTTGTTTAAAAATATTCTGCAATAAATCTGAAATGGCATATATGGATGACCTTGGAGGACACAAGAAAGTGATGCTTCCTAGGGAACAATCAGAACAAGAGAAGGGGGAGTCCGCAGCTGCTTAGCATTCAAAGAAAGAAATTTAAGAAAGACCCACCCTAATTGATCAGATAGTTAAAAGTGGCAGCAAGAAGTTTGTATGTTCAGATTTCTAACGCTCTGTTAATGTAATCTTACAATACATTAGATCTAGTTCATCTAGTAGCATTTCCTGTCTCGTTTACCCAGGTCCGACAATGTCCAATATTAAAATATTCTGTATTAGTAAATCAAGTTGAAATGTTCTTCTCTTTTAATTGTAATCTTTTGATCCTTCTATTCCCTCTGGTGTCCAATTTTTAAATTCTTTAGTTTTTTAAAAAACAAAGAAATCAAAACAAAAGCATTTTCCGATGGGAGGGATTCTTTATAATTAATTCCAAAATCTTATTTCAAATTTATCTGGACCCTCAATCCTTTTGTAACTTTCTAAAATGTTAGTTTTTTGTTTTTTTAATAACAAAAGTTTTATTGGTTTTTTTTCAAATATTTTGGGGAAAGGGGTACATAAGTGTGGGAAAATTTTTTTGACAGCTACATCATACGGAAGGTGGTACTTCCACGGAATCTTGCATCTCTTTCATATTTTATATATATCAAAATATCATTGTTACATTCATATTAGCAGTTATTTTACTCAATTCTTTGACATCTTCAACCATACTTTATATCACTTCTACATTTCATTATATTAGCAATTGCGATATGTTTTTAATTCATTTCTGTGACCTAAGTTTCATTGCTGTCTCCTCTCCCCTGTCTGTTGGCTGAGCCAAGGCTCCTCCCCCCTTCATGTCTTATGTGCCGTCTCGTTTCACCTAGGAGGTCCTTATGTTTTCCCATGAAGGCTTCTGCCTCCACCACTGTGTTAATTCTCACTCTACCCCCCTCCCCAAAAATCAACAAGCCCTCTGGAATTAACCACCGAAACCAGATATTTTTTTCATATAACTTTTTAGTTAGAAAGAAGAATTTCTTCCTCTTATCTCTTATTCTTTTTGGTATCTGTTTCAGAATGGTTATTTCTTTGTCCTTATATCTTAGAGGTTCCCCCCTTTGAACTCCTAGAATCTCATCTCTTGTAGTCTTTCTAAAAAACTTAACATGTACCTCCCTTGGAACATTGTGTATTCTAGCATATGCTGAATTGATTCTATATATCAGGTCAATATCCCACCCTAGCTGCTGTTTATCTCTTTTAATATAATCTGCTAGCATTGTTATCATGGTCTCTCTTATGTCTTCACCCTCTGTTTCAGGTATATTTTGAAATCTAAGAAAAAAAGACATCCTTTCAAATTCCATTTTTCCCATGTAACTCTCAAATCCAACATAAAATGTTAGTTTTAATTGCTCCTTTGCTGTTTGTTCAGGAAATCTTTTTCAAAATCCTTAGACTTGCATTCCAATTTCTTTTGCTAAGGATTGAAGGAAATTTACCCAGTGCTATAAAACTTGTTGATCCAAAGGTTCCTAATAAACAGTTAACAAGCAATTTCCTAAAGTGATTAGAAAACCAAGTATGTGAAGCCAGTGACTTTTTAGTTTCTGTTTTTAGCAAAACGGCTATTCCCTTGTCCCCCAGAGCTCTTAAACATCTTTTCAGTCTCCTCATGAGAAACAGCTCTTTGGATTACATGTGTGTGATCTTGTCCTCTTCTTTTTCAGAGAGGAATTATGAAGGACCAGTCTATTTGTCAGCTCCAATGGACTTGTCAGCTCCACTTTCTGTGGAGTCGTCTTCGATTCAACATTTTTTTCCTCCGGAAGTCCAAGGAGGTACTCTTCTTAACATTCAATGGATAGTTATAATGCTTTTATTGGATCTTTTCTTTTATATGCAGTTTCTTTACTTTCTTCTGGTCAGAAGTTTCCTTATATTTTCTAATCAACGTTACAAAAAATAATAACAAAAGTAACAACCATACTAATCCATATATGCATAATCCATATTGTATGTGTGTATACACACACACACAGTACTGTGCAAAGTTATAGGCAGTTGTGAAAAAATGCTGTAAATTAAGAATGCTTTCAGAAATAGAAGTGTTAATAGTATATTTTTATCAATTAACAAAATTGAAAGTAAATAAACAGAAGATAAATCCAAAAATAAATTACTATCTGGGCTGACTACCCTTTGCCTTCAGCACAAAACTGGCAGAAACCAATGCAACCCAGATATATCTATCTACTGTTTGGAGAAGTCTGGCCAGAAGTGGTCTTCATGAAAGAACTGCTGTCAAAAAGCCATACTTCCAAAGTGGAAACAAGGCTAAGTGACTCAATTATATTTAAAAAAAAATACCGGAAGTGGAGTGTAGAAAAAATGGCAGCAGGTGCTCTGGACTGATGAGTCGAAATGCAAAATATTTGGCTACAGCAGGAGGTAGTTTGTTTACAGAAGGGTTGGAGAGCATACAATAATGAGCATCTGCAGGCAACAGTGAAGCATGGTGAAGGTTCCTTGCATGTTTGGGGCTGGATTTCTGCAAATGGATTTGGAGATCTGGTCAAGATCAAAGGGGTCCTCAATGCAATAGATACCAATCCATCATCCATTAGGATGAGGCTGTTCAAGGACAGCAAAAGCATTGATATTGTGGTGACTCTGAAGTAAGCAAAAGTAACAATTTTGTATTTTATTTTTTTTAGCTCCCCACCTAAAATTTGAAGAAAATTAGTGGCACAATCTATGAAGAAATGTGGACCTGGCCTTTCTAAAAGGTAGATATGAACAAACCATTACAGGTGAATTTTCAGAAAAAATTATTCAGTCCTAGTAAAATGATTACACTAGAGCAGGGGTGGGGAACTGTGGCTCTTTTGCGACTTGTGGACTTCAACTCCCAGAATTCCAGAACCAACATAGCTGCCTCAGGAATTCTGGGAGTTGAAGTCCACAAGTCGCAAAAGAGCCACAGTTCCCCACCCCTGCACTAGAGTATTGTATGTCTGAAGAAAACATTGCTGATCATTTTACCAAAGCTCAAGGTACGGTAAAAAATAAACAATGTCGTGATGATTATGGATTGAGAATGTGAAGTTGTATGTAAATACATTGACAACCAAAGAGGGGAGAATGTTAGGGATGTAACCCTAGTCTTGGCTTGGCAATGTATATAATCCATGATTGTAACAAATGTATCTGTTACTTTAAATGCTAGAGAGATGTAATTGGTTGCTGTTACCTCAAGCAGCCATAAGAGGGAGCCAGAATGACTGTTAGCTCTCTGTTTTGTTAGACGCTGATCGGTGTATTGTGAGGTACTGTGTTTTGCTACTGTTAGCTATTTTGTGTGCTAAACTGATTATTTGATAACTGACTGACTGACTGAACCATGTATGACTTGGGACTGTAAACTGAATTCTGAATACCTCTCCACATAATAAACTACTATATTTTTATACTATTCGGTGTCCCTGTATGCTGGTTTGTGCGTGTTCTTCCATACCACTCTCATTACGCTTCTCTGCACACTCGCTCTCCTAACTTGGAGCTTACTTACTTAACACTGGTTATGGGCCCAGGGTGTACCAGACGTAGCTAAAAAGAGAGTTGGTGTTGATACGCAATACCGTATACAGATAGCTGTTTAGTTTGTAACTGTTACTATTATGGAGAAGATGGCACACACACCATCAGCAAGTCTATCTCTAGTAACCCGGTTGGATGGAACAAACTATGCTTCCTGGTCTATGAAGTGCAGCCTACTCCTGCGTAGTGAGGGATGCTGTACAGAATCCACCAGACTTGACTTCTTGGGATCCAAACGTAGAGGAAGATGCCAAGAAGATAGCAGAGTTTCAACGATGCAACGAACAAGCATTGTGTATAATTGGTCTAACACTGACTGACCAACAATTAGTTCATATTCGTGGGGATAATTCTGCAGGAAGATGTTGGGAGAATTTGAAAAAGATATATGTACGTGACACTGTAGGTGCACATATACATCTTACCCGCAAACTGTTTAGGGCACGTCTTCTGAAGGATGGAGATATGTTAGCTCATTTAAACTTTATGAAAGGAGTTTTCCAAGAGCTACATGAAAAAGAACTTATTTTCTCAGAGTTACATCAAGTCTACATCATTCTATCCTCACTGGATGAGAGTTATGATGATTTCGTATCTTCCCTTGAGGTCCTAACTCGAAATAAACTAACATTGTCTGACATAACTGCATGACTGTTGGAAGAGTCGAGACGGAGGTTGGAAATAGAACAACTGAGAGAGAAACCACCACAACATGAAGAGTCACTTTCAACTGCCTATACTGTTAGAAAATGTTTTTCTTGTGGGGCTAAGGGGCATATAGCTAGATTTTGTAAACATGCAAAACAACAGAAAGGCTAAGAAAAATGCTAATGTCAACTTAAGTATGTCTACTTTGACTATCTCTAGAAATGCAACAATAAGCCATGATTCATGGGTTGTTGATAGTGGAGCATCACAGTGCATTACTAGAAATAAGAATTGTTTTATAAAAATGTCTGCCAGCAAGCAACATGTATCTCTGGCAAATGGTTGGAGGGTGATAGCATCTGGTGAAGGTATGGCAAATTATTCATTTGTAAATGAGCATTTATCCATGTTGTATATACCTAAACTGAAATTTAATTTGTTATCAGTAAGAACTCTAGTTAACATTGGCTATGTAGTAACCTTTAGGGGAGATAACTGTATCATAGAAAAAGAAGGTAATAGGTTACTGACAAATTAACAAATGGTTTATTTGTTATATCTGATGCCCATACTGCTAACTCAGTGTATGATAATGTGAAACCACATGATGAATGCATACATCTACTACATAGGTGCATGGGCCACATTAATTTCAAGATGCTGCAACAAATTGTTAAATTGTCAGGAGGAGTAAAGTTAAAACCTTGCAGTAAATATTTAAATTGTAATGTGTGTAGTCAAGAAAAAAGCAAGGTTACTCCAGCAAACAGACGAAATGGTTTTAAAACAAAAGAACCTCTGGAAGTTGTTTTTGCTGATCTAATTGGACCTATGAAACCCAGTTTGGGAGGCACCTGTTATGTTTTGAGTATCATGGATCATTATTCAAGATATGGTTTCTATTTACTAAAGGACAAGACAGAAACGTTTCAACATTTCTTTAATTGGTTAAGATTTGCTGAAAGAAAAATGAAATCTAAGGTGATTACTGTTGTAACCGATAACGGAACTGAGTTTACAAACTTTAAATTTGAAACAATGTTGAGATCAGCAGGTATTGAGCATAAACTTTCTGCTCCTTATAGGCCACAACATAACTCATTTGTAGAACGAAAGGGGCAAACATTACAAGCCATGACTAGAACCATGTTAATTGATTCAGGATTGCCTGAAACACTGTGGGGTGAAGCTATGATGTGTAGTAACCATGTTTTGAATAATGTGGTTAATACAACAACTGGTGAATTACCATTCACTCGTTGGCATGCTAGAAAACCTGATTTAAGTTATCTTCACACATTTGGAGCCCCGGCATGGGTACATATTCCCTCACAAGTAAGACTGAAGGGACAACATAGAGCTAGGCAATTATTTTTCGTAGGTTACGAAGCCAATCATAGATCGTTTAGATTCTGGGAAAAAGGCACTATGAAAGTACACTGTAGCACTAGTGCTCGATTTATTGAATCCGTTGGATGGGATAAATTGGAATTTAACAATGACATAGTTATTGAAACCCAGGTATTTCCTAGTGGTAAAACAGAAAGACCAGCTATAAAAATTAAGAAGGAAGTGCAAAGTCAGGAGGAAGTGCAAAGTGAGGAGGAGTTAGAAGAACGTGAGCAACAGGTGAGTCCACTGGTGAGCCCTGAGTTGCCTAGGCATTCTACCCGTATAACACAACCATCTGACAGATATCAAGCTAGTATAGCGTGTCAAGTAGATAAAGTTCCTGCCACATATCATGAACTTTCAACGTATCCTAAAGAGGAGCAAATAGTTTGGAAAGCAGCAATGAATAGGGACTGAAATCTTTACAAGATCTGGAGGTATATGAGAATGTGAAGTTACCCCCAGGTAAAAATGCAATAGGATGTAAATGGATTTACAAGATTAAAACAAGTGTAGATGGGATTGTTACCCATAAAGCTAGATTAGTAGCACAAGGTTTCAACCAGTCAGCAAATGATTATGATGATGTATTTGCACCTAGTTTAAAAGCTACAACATTACGTGCATCATTAGTTTGGGCAGCTAAGCATGGATATATAGTAAATCATTTAGATGTTGAGACAGCATATCTCCATGCACCGTTGCAACGCACTATATATTTAAAGAAAGCTGAAGGGTTAAACACTGATAGCAACACTGATTGTTTGAAGTTAAAAAAGAGTCTTTATGGTTTAAAACAATCAG
Source organism: Natrix helvetica (assembly GCF_964273705.1). Lineage (NCBI taxonomy): Eukaryota > Metazoa > Chordata > Lepidosauria > Squamata > Natricidae > Natrix > Natrix helvetica. The sequence continues at coordinate 108,053,438 of NC_138551.1, read as the reverse complement.
GCTACGAGTGGAATCAATGCATAGTGAAGGAATTAGCAAGGATAGGGTTTAAAACTGGAATGGCTGATCCTTGTTTATTTAAGCAAGAAAGCTATTGTTTACAGATGATATAGCATTGATTACTAAAACAGAGCAAAAGGCTATTGAGATTATTATACTATTTAAAAAGCGGTTTAAAATAAAACACCTTGGTGAAATAAAGAAATATCTTGGTTTAAAGATAGATAAAACTAGGGGAGGATATAAAATATCACAAACTGAGAAGATCAATCAGTTACTCAGGAATTTCAAAATGAAACTGTGTAACCCGGCTAAAACTCCGATGAGTCAAGAATTTAGCCATGATGATATCAAAAGCCCAGTTTTTGATAAGGGTATTTATCAATCCCTAATTGGTAGTTTATCTTATCTTAGCAATTGGTCTAGGCCAGATATTGCATATAGTGTTAATCAATTGGCCAGGTTTCATGCTGAACCTACTGAACGGCACTGGCAAGCTGTTAAACGTGTATTGAGATATCTAAAAAAGGCAATACACTATGCCTTATATTTAGAGCCTAAGGATGAACTGATATTAACCGCATACGCTGATGCAAGTTTTGAAACTGACGTGTCTACACGTAAACCTACATCAGGTATTGCAATATTCTTAGCAAAGGCGCTAATTGGATGGCGGTCTATTCGTCAAAAGCATTTAAGTTTATCAACAATGGAGGCTGAATTTTCATGTTTATTTTTGTTATGTACCGATTTAATTTGTTACAAGCAACTCCTGATAGATATGAGAATTAATGTACGGGAGCCTATTGTTGTATACAAAGACAACCAAGCAGCGATCCAGATGGCATCAAATATTGCTGTAAAGACAAGGACAAAACATACTGACTTGAGATATATGAATGTACGGCGAAGTGTTAGTAGTAAAATGATTACACTAGAGTATTGTATGTCTGAAGAAAACATTCCTGATCATTTTACCAAAGCTCAAGGTACAGTAAAATATAAACAATGTCGTGATGATTATGGATTGAGAATGTGAAGTGTGTAAATACATTGACAACCAAAGAGGGGAGAATGTTAGGGATGTAACCCTAGTCTTGGCTTGGCAATGTATATAATCCATGATTGTAACAAATGTATCTGTTACTTTAAATGCTAGAGAGATGTAATTGGTTGCTGTTACCTCAAGCAGCCATAAGAGGGAGCCAGAATGACTGTTAGCTCTCTGTTTTGTTAGACGTTGATCGGTGTATTATGAGGTACAGTGTTTTGCTACTGTTAGCTGTTTTGTGTGATAAACTGATTATTTGATAACTGACTGACTGAACCGTGTATGACTTGGACTATAAACTGAACTCTGAATACCTCTATATTTCCACATAGTAAACTACTATATTTTATACTATTCAGTGTCCCTGTAGGCTGGTTTGTGCATGTTCTTCCATACCACTCTCATTACGCTTCTCTGCACACTTGCTCTCCTAACGGGGAGCTTACTTACCTAACACAAATGACCAGCTGACTGCAAGGAGTATAAATCTTTCCCAACCATCCAGTCAGAGCTGAATAAGCTTCTTGGATGAGAAGTGAAATGTCTTCAAAGAAAAACCAGAAAGTCCAGTTGACTCTTTTTGGGGGGAGGGGGGGGGAAGCACCTTTGGGACGATTATGACCTGGATGACTGAAAATCTTCAGAGATACCAGTTTTTCATTTTTTTAGATCACTGCTGCATTCTAACATCACAAGAATTTATTTTATAATACATTTATAAGACTAAAATTTGTCACAAGTTATGAACAGTCATGGAAAATAATGACAGAATATGCTTTCAAAGTGCCTCTAAAATACAGATGATTTATTTAGATTTTGTCAGGCCAAAGTCTGCTGAATCTCAGTCAGTTGAAACATAAAGAGTTCACTAGGAGGCTTGCACAATAAGAACACATATCTCTTTCGTGCTCTTTGATGAGTTTCTTGTTTTCCTGGGGATAGTAAAACTGAAAATTTAGGGCAGTCTTTAGTTACTGAAGCCTTTATTTTTCATCAATTTACGTTATTTCTATTACGTGATAACATATTCCTCAATTTCATATATTATTTTAACCTTGCTTATTGTCAGCGAAGAAGATACATTTTGATGAAAGGACAAGCTTTGCAAGGACCTGGTAATACTTGGAGTAGCGTATGCATATACATAAACACTAACATATTTGGAAATGTGCAATCTTCCCACCCTTGAAGGGTCAGTTGAGCAGTGCAGAGACAAATACAAGAACGTTTACCTTGTGAAGAGCAGCTGTACCATGTCGACCAGAGTGTGCTCTGCAGATTTTCTCAATAACTCTGAAGACAAAAACAAATAACACAGGTGTCATTATCCCATGTGATATTATCTAGAGGCTTCTTTGCGTAGACTTCCCTCCAAGTGTTGCTTACAAAGGATTACTAGAAATTTATTAAAACCAATCCAGGCTCAGCTGTGCAGAAAGAAAAGGAAAGATACACCAAGCTGCACTACAGAGATAGAGGAATGTAGAGATGAGAAAGGAAAAGACAGAGGAGCAGGAAATGATTAGCAAAGTCAACTACTTTTCTAAAAAAATTAAGGAATGTAAACTCAATTTTACATGTTTAGCATATTTTATGTTTATTTACTTTTCAGCATTCAGACTTATTAAATACAGAAATAATATATGCCAAAATAATATAAATGTTTATGATTTGCTTGTTTATGGTTTACATTGCAGACCTACCACTAAGCCTCATCTCAAAGCATATACGGAAGCAAGACTGCATGATTTCACACACAGATTCATTCGTGAGATGAGCTCCAACTGGAGCAAGGAGGAGAGTCCTCAAGACCTGAAAGAAGAACAAATCAATATGAAATGTTATATTCTAATCACATTTTAATATCAAAAACATTCATATGAAATAACAAAGAAACATTTTAAATATCAACTAAACAGTGGAAGAATACTTCTTTTTAGTATTACCATTTAGACAACTAGTCCTATATAAGTGAATGAGAGCAAATTCTTTCCCTGCCACAGATCGTTTGGATACAGCATGAAGTCTGAACAAAACATTTCCCCAAATCAGTCTCTATGAACAGAGATTGAGAGACAGTTTGTGAATACTTAAAATTACTCATAATTTTTAAGAACTCTGACTAACACTGTAATCTGAGTTTTGGGTAGATCAATGAATAAAGTCTGGTAAATAATTTACAAAGTAACATATGTTATTGTCTTATTGCACTCAGTGAGTCAATGAAGCCTTTGTTGGCAAAAATATACGAACTACTACAGAGGGAGAATGTAATAACACCTCTTTCAACACAGATACCTCTTTTATAAGAGTTTCAACTTATTAATACTTTGAGGCTGTCTGGTGTAAAATACACAATATTTTACTTGTATTTAAAGTCAAGGCATTATATATTCATGTTCCAAAATTTCAAAATCTGAGATTTTTTCGGTTTTGGTCATTCTGATATAGATTTTACTTATGAGTTTAAGACCATTGTTGTGTTCTATGTCTTTCATTTAAGTTTCAGCTCATGGGCATATATTCTACAACTTTCCTGTACATTTGCTGGTATAATCCATAATCCATTTTTCCTTCAGTGATTGCAAATTAGCTCCAAATTATGATATTCCCATTATCATACTTCTTAGTTGTTCCAAAGGTCTGTAGAATTTTTCGGGCAGGATGAGATAGGGAGCAATGGATTTTCTGGAGACGAGTGGATTCCTCATTATATATTTCCATGCATACTACTCTTGTACAGTTTTTTTCTTTATAAAACACCCAAGAATGCTTATATAAGACAATGCAAATGCCTGCAGTTCCTATGTCATTATTCTGGAATTCTTTACAGCCTCCCATACTTTGCTCCAGGGATATTTCTGGATGGATGAATAACTATGATATTGTATTTTATTTTCAGTCTGTATATTATCTATTTGACAGTGGAATGGCAATGAATCATGTTCTTTGGCAATGATTTTGCAGCCTATTTTCCACCTCATGAGTATCAAAGAGCATTTTTCTATGGTCTGCAGGGATCTCTTTTGATCAGGGCATGATTCATTTCCATAAGCTGTATTGTGAAGAAAAAACTCTCAATGTTCAGTTTTTATAGAGAAACCCACATTAAATTTGTATCATTGTCTAGTTAGGGGTGTCAAACTCGATTTCATTGAGGACCACATCAGAGTTGTGTTTGACATCAAAGGGGGGGGGGTGGCCAGGGTGGGCATGGCCAGCTCAACATCACTCATGTCAGGGGGACCTGTGCTGACCTGAGTGCTCTGCCAGAGAAAACGGGCTCCTGAGCTATGTTTTCAGATGCGACAGCCTCCTGCAACCCTCTGCCAGCAAAAATAGAGCTCAAGAGGGCTGCCTGCGGCCCTAACGAGCTCCATTTTTACTGGCGGAGGCACCGTGGGCCAGTCCTTCCAGGGTGGCCCCATTGGCTAGAACTAAGCACCCTGCGGGCTGGATCCAGCCCCCAGGCCTTGAATTTGACATCCCTGGTCTAGAATATCTGCATCAAGTTACTCCCTAAAAAACTAACCATTCTGCGGTTTCACATTTTTTTCCAACAGTATTAGAACATGTTTATTAAACATGTTCTATTTTTGTGTATCATAAGTTTAATCAGAACCTATTAACAGGATCCCCATGAATTCAGAGGAAGCTCTGATAACAATGTATATCAGTTTTACAGGATACAGATAATCCCCCCAAAAAAATTTCACCATGTCCAACATACCTGCAAGATCTTCATCAACACAACCTCATCACTTCCAGGATCTGTGCCCACAAATCGGGCATGTGTTACAGCATCTGCCAAGTTTTCCATTCCCTCAGCTGTGCCCTCATGATTTGAATCTAAGAACACAAAATAATCTATCTATATCTATATATATATATTCTTTTATATATATATAAAAGAAACCCACATTAAATTTGTATCATTGTCTAGAACAGGGGTGTCAAACTCGATTTCATTGAGGGCCGCATCAGGATTGTGCTTGACCTCAGGGGGAGGGGGGGTGTAGCCAGGGTGGGCATGGCTAGCTCAACATCACTCATGTCGGGGGGGGGGGGGGGGGGCTGAGGTGACCTGAGTGCTCTGCCAGTGAAAACAGGCTCCTGAGCTCTGTTTTCAGATACTACATATATAAAAGCGAAAACCACTCATGCCACATCACTAACTCTCCAGAACCGTAAAGCCTACAAACTTGAAATGTGGCACATATGTGCCTCTTGGCTTCCAGGTACTCGCTTAGAAAGGATTTTTCTAAATGACCATCAGAGCATTAGTATTTCTTATATTATTACTAACACGCTCTGATGCTAAGGAGTGAGATGTTCTATTCTCCCTCCCAACCTGAAAATAACTCTGTTCCAACTGCCACTTGGATGTGGGCATGGCCAGCGCCTGACTCATCCGGCCCGTGGGCTGGGAGTTTGGAGAGGAGCCTGAGGGAGAGAAGGGAATAGGATAGGGGAGGATTCTGTGGGGCAAGGCTGAGGGAGAGAAGGGGATAGGATAGGATAGGATGGGGGAGGCTTCTGCAGGGCAAACCTGAAAGAGAGAGGCTGATCGTAACTACTTATTAATTTTCAAGCTGTAAGTGTCGATTTATTCAGCCCAATCACATAGTTTTGAAGCGGAGCATGGGTATTCAGCTAGTGTTTAATAAACCAAGGGCAGTGTAAACAGACTTCCTAGTAAAATACGCCACCTTTATATTCATGATTTTCCTTCTTCCCATTCATCCATAAAATTTGTTGTACTACTAGAATCCTAATTTAATAATTAGGACTTTATATTCTGAACCTTCAGTAAAAAGACTAATAAACATTGTAACAATCATTTTATCTCACTTCCATCCCACTTCTCAATCCAATCAAATGGCTGTGGGTGTTTGGGCTGCCCAGGCCTGGGAATATTCCAACTTTGATCTTGGGTGGGATAGTACTTTCCCCTTCAGAGTTGGTACACAAACTGGGGGTCTTCCTGGACTCACATCTCTTTCTTGAAGAGCAGGTGTCATCTGTGGCCAAGAAGGCCTTTGCATAGCCACACCTGGCATACCAATTGTAACTTTTCTTAGGTTAGGATAGGGGTGGGCAATTAATTTTTCCAAGGAGGTCACTTGACAAAATGAGACTGCTGTGGACGGCCACTGCCACTACCCCCATCCTCCTGTCCACTGTTGCCCTGCCCCGCTTTGAGTCCCGCCGCCTGCCTCCCAGCAATTCCATGGGATGGATAGAGAAAGCCAAAGGGCTGGATGTGGCCTGCAGGCCTTAAAATGCCTAGGTCTGGATTAGCAGGTTTTCAGATAGCCTGGTCACCTCACTGTTGACTACTGCAACATGCTTCAAGGTGCCCTTGAAGACCACTCAGAAATTTCAACTGATCTAAAATGTGGTTGAAGAAACAATACAGATAATCCTCAACTTACAAATGGTCCCTTAGCGACTCTTCAAGTTATGACGGACCATTGAAATTGATATATAATCCATTTTCAAAGTTATGCCATTGCAGCACACCCACGTTCACGTGAGTAAAATTCGGATGCTTGGGAATCTGCCTGCCTTGTGATTGACAACATGAACACTGTAGTGTAGAAGCTCCTCCTCCCCACCCTGCCATAACCCTGCAAGCCTGGGGCCTGCTTTCCTGCCCCACAGGTTCCCTATAGACCTGCTTCCCACCCCATTTCCTCCTCCCCATCCCCCATAGTTGATCAGCCACTTACCTTTTACTGCAGATCTCCTTCTGGAAGCAGCAGCATAGTGGAGACTGCATGGCTCTGTCCTAAAATGGGTGTCAACTTGAGAACAGCTGCAATGAATTGTAGTCTCTTCAAAATGGTGCCCACTTTCAGGACAGAATCATGTAGCCTGCAAGGAAGCTGACAGGCAGAGCAACCTGTTCTTCTTTCCCAACACAAACTCCAGGACCCTAGAGAAGTGGGAGATTGCACTAGGAAAGAAAAGTGGGTAACCACTTCTGGGACAGAAGGAGAGTGCGGGACCCAGCAGAATGGAAAGCAGGCCCAAGGCCTGTGAGGACCTGGTGGGGTGAGAAAGCAAGCCCAAAGCCTATGGGGACCCAGTGGGGCAGCAAGTGGAGCATGAAGCCTTGTTAAGCTCAGGGAATGTGAGCTGGAGAAGTGCTGCTATATGAGGGTCTGTTATGTTACCCATTGCTTCATTATACCGTGTTTCCCCGAAAATAAGACAGGGGCTTATTTTATTTTGACCCACGAAATATGGCCTTGGTCTTATTATCGGGGGTGGGTGGGGTGGGGGTCTTATTTGCGCCAGCCGAGCGAGTGGCCGGCACTGCTCTGATGTGTCCTGTTACCGCCCTGCGTCGGGCTGGGCTTTCTTTGCGAGGGGGATAATCTGGGGAGTGAGAGAGTTAGGAAGCCGGGGCTGGCGTGGGGCCGTTTCTCCAGTGAAGCGTCTGATTCATCCCCAGGGGTGAGCGTTTTGCCTCCTCTCTGCCCCGGCTTGGAAGCTGCAGAGGAAGCCTGCCATGCCCGGCAAGGGGGGGGAGAAGAGACGACAAGAGAAGGCAGGTCTCGCTCCACACCTCTCACTTCTCCTCCACCCCACCTGCCACCCCTCTCGCTAAAGAGACGGTGGGGAAGGGAAGCAGCCTGGATTCTGTTAGCATTGGGGCGGGGTGGGAGGAGTTGGGCTGCGACATACGCGTCCTACCCAAGACTTGCAGCTCCGTTGTGTTTCTCGCTGTTTTGTCCAGGGAAGCACCCTGTAAAAAAAATCTCGCGAGTTCAACTTCCCTGGACAAAACAGCAAGGAACACGACGGAGCTGCAAGTCTCGGGCAGGACGCATGTCTCGCAGCCCAACTCCTCCCACCCCGCCCCAATGCTAACAGAATCTAGGCTGCTTCCTTTCCCCACCATCTTTTTAGCGAGACGGGTGGCAGGTGGGGTGGGGGAGAAGCGAGAGGTGTGGAGCGAGATGTGCTCCTCTTGCTGTCACTTCTCCCTCCCCTCCCTGGGCATAGCAGGCTTCCTCTGCAGCTTCCAAGCCAGGGCAGAGAGATGACGAAGGGTGAAACGTTCACCCTTGGGGATGAATCAGATGCTTCACTGGAGAAACGGACACACGCCAGCCCAGGCTTCCTAAATTTCTTGCTCCCCAGATTGTCCGCCTTGTAAAGAAAGCCCAACCCGATGCAAACGCCGCCTCCAGCCACCTCTTCATCCTGGTGAAACTACGTTTTGAAAGGATGATCTGCCGGGGGGGGGGATTTCCTGCACATTGGCAGTGGCGTCTCCTCACAGGGCTTCTCCCGATGTCCCAGGGGCGAAGCAACATCCCGTAAAGGAAGGCATGGAAATCCATACAACTGGGGATGTCAGAAGAAGCCTTGTGAGAAGACGCTGCTGCCAACGTGCAGGAAATCTCCTCCCCCTCCCCCTTCAGATAGTCTTGTGGGCTGGCCGGAGAAGTTTTCAATGAACTTCGCTCTGTCTGTGCCTCTGCAGGCAGCAGTATCGGCAGCATCTCCTCGCAGGTCTCATTCTTCCTTCTCTTTGGCCGATTCTCATATATTTTCAAGCAAAACACTGCCAAGAGAGGGAAGTATCTCTTCTCCCTTCCTTGCCAAACTTTGAGTGTAGACATAACGTTTCACAAAGCTCCTTAATCCGCGGCTGTTGGCTCCCTCGCTTTGTGTTTTTTATACACATACCGACATACCCACCCTTCCTGGGAATGCCGTTTCCCACTCCCAAGATTCCATTTCCAAGGAAAGAAAAGTGCTGGGGCTGCACTGGACTTTCCTCCCCGCCCTGACTCCTCTGCCTCAACTTTGCTCCTGAAACCCTGCGGGCCACTTCTCTGCTTGAGCTCAGCCGAAGGGGGGCTGAGGGCAAGGGCGAGATGAAGCTGATTGCTTCCCCTTTGCCTCCTCTCCCAAAAGCAGTCTCAGGCGCAGCCACTTTTGCAGCAGGAGACTCAAGCCGGCCTTCCGAAAGGTACTGTAGCAGCAGCTATCCACAATTTTTTTACCCTTATTTTGTCCCGATCCACGTGGCTCACTGGGCCACGTGGGTCGGGACGAAATAATGATAAAAAAAATGTGGATAGCTGCTGCTACAGTACCCTTCAGAAGGCCGGGGCGAGGCACGTGGGGTGCATCACTTGGCCTCCTGCTGCTTTTGTGGCCGTAATCGATGGCAAAGGTAGCCGCACTTGCCGGAGGCCACAGCCTGAGCAGCACCCGCAAATCAGCTGTTTTTTTAATGGAAGCCGGATCAGCTCAACTGATCCGATTAAGGAGCCGAGAAGCGCTGAGGTGACTAGGGAAGGGAAGGGCTTCCTCCTGTACTTGCCATGGCACCCTTTCACTTGGGCTTATTTTCGGGGGGGGGGGGGGGGGCTATATTTACACCCACCTCAAAAACCAGGCAAAAACCAGGCCTGGGCTTATTAGCAGGACATGTCGTATTTTCGGGGAAACACGGTATTTACCATATTTTATCTTTATTTTGTTATATTTGATTGATTTTATTGTATAGGTAGTCTGCACTTAGCTACCACAATTGGGACCAGCAACTCAGTGGCTAAGCAATGTGGTTGTTAAGCAAGACCTCACATGACTGCAATTTTCTGGTTTTACTGGCAGCTTCTCCACTGAATCTACTTGTTGGGAGCTGGCTGTAAAGTGTGCAAATAGTGATCACATGATCCTGGAACATTGCAACATTGTAATTGAAAGCTGGTTGCCAAGCACCCATAACATGATTATGTGACCATGGGGAAGCTGAGATGGCTGCCGCTACTAGGATCCATCATAAATCCGCCTCATTTAGCACTATTGTAACTTCAGCACAGTTGCTAAATTAAGTGAGGACTACCTTCATTATTTTTATTTTTATCCATATAAAATACAAAACATAATCCTGTTTATTCATTTTAAAAACAAATCTGAATTTCAGTTCTCCTGGGATCATTAATATATAATTTTCAGGCAAGTAATGGTTCTCTAAGGCATCAATTTTAGTTTATAATAAAAGAGCAAATAGTCTCAATCCATACCTATTAGTCCATATGAAATGAATTTGTTTACTGATGTCAGAGCCAGTCCAGTAATCGGGCCTGTAGTATCTTCTGATCGAATAACTTCCAGAAAAGGTCGAAGAAAAACAATAGGTTCAATGACCGAAAGTTCTAAATCAGAAGACAAAATTAAACATCATAAAAGTTACTTGTAGAACAGGGAAAATATTCCTCCAGTGAAGGAAGAATCTTGCTGAAATTCAAGTCTGGCAACCCCAAGACGAGTTCATTGGTTTATTTATTTACACTTATATTCAAATAAACTACACAAGGAAATCTAAAAAGTTATTTGTCTTATATATCAATAGAATAATAGGGAAAAAAGAATATATGAAACTTATTCACTAAAGATATTATTTTTATTACAATTTTTAATTGCTAAGATACCTGTAATTTCTCTTGTATAACCTGAAAGTGCATAATCATTCAGTCTTCCTTCCCTTCTCCCTTTCCACCTCATCCCAGTTTAAATATTATTTAGTTTGATAATATATTATTTTACTAAAATGTAAATTGCTTTTATAACTAGTATGATTGCCGGCAGGAATATTTGAGAGGAGAGGGACTGGATGTGAGATAATTGTAGTTAACTGCAGAATGTATATTGTTATAATATACTCATGCATGTAGCCATTGGGTCATTGACCTTTAGTGAGTTAGGACAGCTAACCCGAGCATGTGAAGACAGATTCTGGCAGATTGAGTGGATGAAACCTAGCAGAATAGGACAATGGTCATGAAAGCGGTCTTTACAAGCAACGTAGTACGGACACAAAAGATGTCCTGGTCAACCACTGTGCCTAGAACATCTCCAACTATCTCGACTCTTGTCCTGCCATTGGAGGAAGATGGAATCTGGGAAGAGAGAGTGAGGTTGATTCTGCGCACCTCTCCCTCACCCAAATCCAATTCATATGCAAGTTCTGACATCCCCCCAACTGTCGTAAACCTTCAAAGTCCTGTGACAATGGGCGACAAATATATATGACCCAGAAAAATGATGCAATATCAAATCTGGGACAGTTACTGGGACCAGAGATTTATTCTTCCGAGCTTTTGAAATCATGCTGGAGCAGAGTAGAGAGAAGATCCCTGAGGATGGGCTCCAGCATTAGTCCAAAAACTCAGAAGAGTATATTTCTGGTCCCAGTGACTGACCCAAATTCGATCTTTGCCATCTATATTTAATAAAAGTACTATGTTACCATATTTTTCGGAGTATAAAATGCTCCGGAGTATAAGACACACCTTAGCTTTTGGGAGGGAAAATAATAAGAAGAAAAATTCTGCCTGTGCCTACCAGCATCCAAGGTATTCAGCTGACACATGGTAACAAGGTCAGCCAATGAATAGGCATAGCAACTAAGTCAGCCAATGAGGGCTATTTGGACTCTGAAATTTGTTGTGTGAGCAAGGAGGAGACAGGAAGGAGCCTGGCTTAGCAGAGAACTGAAAGTGAAACTACTTGTGTTTTGCTTGTATTTACTGCTACCTTGGAAAACCTGGCTTTGGTAATGTATTGTATATTATTATTATTTTGAATCCTGCTGAATCAGGAATCATACTGTGCTTTCTGAATGTGATTGCTGCTGCAAACTCTGACCAGCCAGGTCAGCTTTAACACTTATTGCAGCCTGATTCAGCACAGCTGACTGGCGGGTGGATCGGACTGCCGGAATACCCCCAATCAGCTGTTCAGGCTGCAGGGATTGCCACAGGCCATCGCTGTCTCCATGCCTCACGTTTTTGGCTTCTGGTGGGGGCGGGTGGGGCTACATTTGGTGTGTCAGATGCACCCAAATTTTCACCCTCTTTTTTTTTGGGGGGGGGGGGGAAGGTGCATCTTATACTCCCAAAAATAAGGTAAATAAAGATGTCACTGATGTAAAAACCTATTTATCTACCAATCCAATTAATCCAGCATCTGTTCGTTATATAAAAAAGCAGTCAACAGATAACCCCAAAAGTAAAATTAATCTTCAAAGCCCATCTGTTATTGTATTTAACATGAAGAAAGTCCATAAATGGCTTCCAGTCTCTTATAAACTTATCTAATCCATTGTCTGTAATCAATGGAGTTAATTTCACCATCTCTGCCAGTTTGGTCAATTTTAAAGTCCTCTCTTCAACAGTTGGCATCCTCTTTTCCTTCCAATGCTTAGTATAAATAATCCTTGTAGCAGTCACCATGTAGAGAAATAATGTTTCAAACTGTTTTTCTATCCAATTTGTCCATAATATCTAGAAGAAACGCTTCAGGTGTCATTAGGAATCGTATTTTACATATTTTCTGCATTGTCATTATTATATTCATCCAATATATGTCAACTGTCCAAGCAGTGAAACCAAACAAGGAAACACTCTCGGGAGATTTGAATTCCCAAAAGTAAAACTTTATTGGATATACCATGTTGATACAAAAGAAACAAAACCAATTCTTGTTTTCCCGCACAAATGCTTGCCCAGTTAAATAATACCTTCCCTTTCTCCCCACCCCTGGGGTCATCACATTGTCCAATTATGAGACGTTCTTTTGTTATGGGAACAATCCATCTTTTTCCTAAGCACCTGCAGCAGTGATCTTGATGGCTTCCATGCTGTCACAATCTCTGCATACACTCTCCACATTCCATTTCCCCTTTCTCTCCCCCCAGCTTATTGGCAAGTTGAAAAACATTAAGGTTTGAAAGAAACAAAGCGGTTCAATCTTGACAATATGATTTAGCATACTTACAAGACCACCACATATGGTAAAATGTATCTGAAATTTGATTGCATTTCCACCATTGTTGACAGTCCCTCTACTCATTTCACCAATCTAGCCACAGCCAAATACCAACAATACATTATTTTATAATAATTTTCTTTTAAACTGCAATTCAAACTAAATTTTAAATCATTGGTCCATGCATTTTCCCATTGGTCTAACATGAAGATGAATCTCAAAAATGAATATGTTAAAGTTTGAATAGTAAAATTGTTAAAACGTAAATAGCCTTTACAAGACACTATTTTCCTAATTGTATCACATCTCTGTTCAGCAGCTGAAAATCCTCCCTGCTGAAATGCAAGAAGGATTTTTAGTCTCTGAGCAACAAAACAGACACTCACGTGTGGCCTGCATCAGGCCTCCCCCACCCATTTAAGGTACTCTGCATTCCTTATCTTATTGCACAGACATTTCATTCTCTGCTTGGATTTCAGCTCCCTCTTGTCTCTGAGGGCTGGCTGAAAAAGCTACCTGCCAAAGGACAGCTCCCATCTGTGCATGGAAGAAAACTCCTTCAGGGTTAGAATTCCATTTCTACATCCCGTCAAAAAAGTTCAGCTCCCCTCCATGCACAGAAGGGAATGCTTTTGGTGGGATGCAAGAACAGAGCTCATTTCTGCACCCTGCCAAAGGAATTCTGTTCCTGTTGGTAAGCAGAAATTTCAGTCCGCTCCCAGAGATGAGAAAGAGTTCTCTTGGTAGGTGGCAGCAGTTTTCAAACTTCCTTGCCAGCTTGGCCACTGACTTTCTGGGGAAGTTGTCAGAGACTGCAAATGATGAACATATGATTGTAGGGCACTTGGCAATTGTAAGTGCAAACAGGTTGCAAAGCACACAGATCAAGATCAAATGACTATGTAGCACTGGTGCAACATTTTGTGACTACTGGAAGTGCTTTAGAGGCCGGTAAAGCACTCTTTCTGAGGTTGTCACAATCTTCAAATGAATGTATAAGATGAGGACTACCTGGATGCTGGTGAAGATAATAAAAACCTGATGTGTATGTGCATTATCAAAAATTTCTGAAGAGTACAACAGATTACCATTAAAATGAAATTATTTTGCCTAGTGGGACTGTAGCTGATAAATCAGCATAAACTGATTAAAAAAACACTTTATCCTACTTTTGGATTTATTGGTCAGATGTAATAGTGCGTCATCTCTATGTCCTCAAATAAATAACAATAACAATGTTTCATTATTATTTCTTTTATTAATCCATCCCAAATATAAACCAATACATCCGTGATGGCGAACCTATGGCACGCGTGCCACAGGTGGCACACAGAGCCATTTCTGAGGGCACACAAGGTGTTGCCTTGTCAGCTCCAGCTGATTTTCAGCCACCGGAAGCTTCCCTGAAGCCTCTGGAGGGCAAAGAACCGCCCAACGCGCAAACCGGAACTTTGAGAACGGACTTCCAGTTTGCACATTGGGCGGTTTTTCGCCCTCCAGAGGCTTCAGGGGAGCCTCCTGAAAGCAAAAAACGGCGCAACGGGCAACCCAGAAGTTCATTCCCAAACTTCCGGTTTGCATGTTGGGCTGTTTTTCGCCCTCCCCAAGACCCTAGAAAGCCTCTGGAGCCTGAGGAGGGCAAAAAACGGTCAGAAAATGGGTCGTTTCCGGCCTCCGGAGGGCCTCCGAGAGGGCAGGGGAGGCCATTTTCACCCTCCCCAGGCTCCTAGAAAGCCTGGGGAGGGCGATAAACAGACATAACTGGTCCACCGAAAATCAGAAAATGGGCCATTTCCAGCCGGGGGGGCGCTTTCACCCTCCCCAGACTCCAAGAGAACCATGTGTGCATGTGTGGGAGGGGTCACGCGCACATGTGCAAGGGGCACAGCGTGAGGGGCATTAAATTATGGGGGCCGGCATGCGAGTGAGCACAATAGCACGTGCGTGTTTTTGGCATTCGAGACAAAAAAGGTTCGCCATCACTGCAATACATGATATAAAAATAACAGCATATTTAACATAACAAAGATACCGACTGAATCATACTGCCTAAAGTTTGGCAACAAAACAATTTTTTTAAACCAATACAGAAAGCTACTAGGATCAGAGCAGGTCTAATTTCGGTCATAACAGAAACGGTTCCCCTCCAGACATTTATTAGATTATAGTCCCTAATGGACAGGACCTGGAGAATGCCTCTTCTGCTGGATCTTACGGAATAGGTAAATATCACTGAAGAGGGACAGTCCTATAAGTTATCTGGTCTCATGTCATGAACTGGGATTTTTCTCCTTCCTCCTTTTTTGGGGGGACGGGGGTATGTTTTCTCTTTTTTGTTATGTTTATTTGTTATTGAACAATGACTTGTGTTTTCACACGTGCACTTCTGAAATTTTTATCGAATAAATTAATTCTAGGTACAAAAGTTATACAAATATAAAATAAAGAAAAAATATGGTCAATAATTACTGGATGTCAATTATATTAAATTACATTCAATAATCACAACTGTTAGTACGTAGGTAGATTAATTGTAAGCTAAAGCAGTTAATGTTGCCTCTTTCAGGCCGAAAAACAGTTCATGTTCAGTTTAACAACAGTAGAGGGCAACATTGGAAAATCTAAAAAATGGCAAGAAGATTAATGGGGAAATTCGTCATCTTTTCTGGTATGCATTTAAACAGATTTATTATATTGAATGCTTATTCTTCAACTATACTGAGGTAAACAATATCCTGTCTCCTGTTCCTTTCCCTCCAAACTAACACGGCAAACTTTGCTTACAAATCAGCATGGAAGTTAATGAGCAAATTTTTATAATGAGTTATAAAGATTGGATCAGAAAAAAGAATGTACACTTCATGCTCTATCTCAGCGATGTAGTGAAAGTAAGAATTATTTCTCTCTTCCTTCCTAAACTGCAATAGGAATATTACAAGGAATAACAAGATTAGGTTTCTGCTTTGACATCCTGAACAGAGGAGAAAGTAAAAGATGGAAGTCAAATAAGCATGTACCTCCAAGAATCAATTTATAGATGATGAGAGAGAAATAACACCCAGCAACAGATTTATATCTGTATCTTCTCTTCTCTCTGCAATTGTTTCTAAATTATTAGTTCAATCAAGCAATCTTTGCAGGATGGTTCTAAGACTCAAGTGACATACAGTGGGGCAAAAAAGTATTTAGTCAGCGACCAATTGTGCAAGTTCTCCCACTTAAAAAGATGAAAGAGACCTGTAATTGGCATCATAGGTAGACCTCAACTATGAGAGACAAAATGTAAAAAAAAAAAAAACCAAACAATCACATTGGCTGATTTGGAAATAATTTATTTGCAAATTATGCTGGAAAATAAGTATTTGGTCAATATCAAAAGTTCATCTCAATATTTTGTTATATATCCTTTGTTGGCAATGACAGAGGTCAAACGTTTTCTGTAAGTCTTCACAAGGTTGGCACACACTGTTGCTGGTATGTTGGCCCATTCATCCATGCAGATCTCCTCCAGAGCAGTGATGTTTTGGGGCTGTCACTGGGCAACACGGACTTTCAACTCCCTCCAAAGATTTTCTATGGGGTTGAGATCTGGAGACTGGCTAGGCCACTCCAGGACCTTGAAATGCTTCTTACGAAGCCACTCCTTCGTTGCCCGGGCGATATGTTTGGAATCATTGTCATGTTGAAAGACCCAGCCACGTTTCATCTTCAATGCCCTTGCTGATGGAAGGAGGTTTGCACTCAAAATCCCACGATACATGGCCCCATTCATTCTGTCCTGTACACGGATCAGTCATCCTAGTCCCTTTGCAGAGAAACAGCCCCAAAGCATGATGTTGCCACCCCCGTGCTTCACAGTAGGTATGGTGTTCTTTGGATGCAACTCAGCATTCCCTCTCCTCCAAACACGACGAGCTGTGTTTCTACCAAACAGTTCTATTTTGGTTTCATCCGACCATATGACATTCTCCCAATCCTCTTCTGGATCATCCAAATGCTCTCTAGCAAACTTCAGATGGGCCCGGACATGGACTGGCTTAAGCAGGGGGACACGTCTGGCACTGCAGGATCTGAGTCCCTGGCGGCTTAGTGTGTTACTGATGGTAGCCTTTGTTACATTGGTCCCAGCTCTCTGCAGGTCATTCACTAGGTCCCCCTGTGTGTTCCTGGGATTTTTGCTCACCGTTCTTGGTATCATTTTGACCCCACTGGGTGAGATCTTGCATGGAGCCCCAGATCGAGGGAGATTATCAGTGGTCTTGTATGTCTTCCATTTTCTAATTATTGCTCCCACAGTTGATTTGTTCACACCAAGCTGCTTGCCTATTGCAGATTCAGTCTTCCCAGCCTGGTGCAGGTCTACAATTTTGTTTCTGGTGTCCTTTGACAGCTCTTTGGTCTTCACCATAGTGGAGTTTGGAGTGTGACTGTTTGAGGTTGTGGGCAGGTGTCTTTTATACTGATAACAAGTTCAAACAGGTGCCATTGATACAGGTAATGAGTGCAGGACAGAGGAGCCTCCTAAAGAAGAAGGTACAGGTCTGTGAGAGCCAGAAATCTTGCTTGTTTGTAGGTGACCAAATACTTATTTTCCACCATAATTTGCAAATAAATTATTTCCAAATCAGCCAATGTGATTGTTTGGTTTTTTTTTTACATTTTGTCTCTCATAGTTGAGGTCTACCTATGATGCCAATTACAGGCCTCTCTCATCTTTTTAAGTGGGAGAACTTACACAATTGGTGGTTGACTAAATACTTTTTTGCCCCACTGTATCCTCTCCCTGCTTGTATACCATTGTAATTGCCCTATGCATATTACACCTGGGTAGATACAGCCCAAGGGGCTACAGCATTATGAATCAAAAGATAGCTTGCAGCTATGCTATCTTCCTATTTTTTTAAAAGAAAGAGACAGAACAATTAAATATACAAACATTAGAAAGGTTTAGGTCAGTGATGGAGGATCTTTTTCTTACAGTGTGCCAAAATTGTGTGCACTACCACGTGCATGCACATGCCCCTCAATTTCCCTGTCCACCTACACATGCGCACGCAGACCCCCCTCCTACACATGTGTGCCCAACCCCTCCCCAGGCTCCAGAGGCTTTCCTGAAGCCTGGGGAGGGTGAAAGCAGCCTTCCCCGGTCGCCCTCTGGAAGCCAGAAATGGGTGATTTCCGAACTTCTGGTTGGGTCATTGGGGCCTTTTTTTGCCCTCCCCAGGCTTCAGGAAAGCCTCCGGAGCCTGGGAAGGGTGAAAAATGGCCGCAACAGGCCAAATGGAAGTTTGGGAACAAACTTCTGGTTGGGCCATTGAGGCTGTTTTTCGCCCTCCCCAACCTTCGGAGGCTTTCCTGAAGCCTTGGGAGGGCGAAAAACGACCCCAACAGCCTAATCACAAGTTCGGGAATGAACTTCCAGTTGGCCTGTTGGGACTGTTTTTCGCCCTCCCCAACCTCCAGAGGTTTTCCTGACGCCTGGGGAGGGCGAAAATGGCCTTCCCTCGCCCTCCGGAAGGACAACAAATCAGCTGGCCAGCGCACGTATGCATGCGTGTTAGAGCTGACAGCTGGAATGCCACCAAATATGGCTCCGCATGCCATAGGTTCACCATCACGAGTGTAGGTAAATGACAATGATATCTGGACCCTTGAGACAGGACAATCAAACTAGAGACAAGAGCAGAATACAGTAAAATTTTATAACCAAACAAAATGTTTTATATATAGTTGTCTCTTAAACTAAAGGGACAGAATTACATTTATACACAATAAGTTCCCTAAGTACTAATTTGCACAGAATTATTTTTTGGAAATAACAAGATTAGGCATTCATTTATTCAATTCATTCATTCTTTAAATTTATGTGGCCATCCATCTCACATATTTAAATCTGGACACCTAACAAAAGCAACAAAACAAATTATTATTTTTTATTGTTTTTGTTAGCTGTCCAGAATTATATATGTGATAAAATTGTTTTGTATTCTGGTGTCAAACCAGAATAAACCAGCCACCAAGGACACCTGGCCTGGGACCAGATTTTGAAACTGCTTTGAGAAGCTCCCAGCATCAAAATGGTTCCCAAAGCATCAAACCAGGATGCTGCTGGACACTGATGAAGTGCTCAAGGGGGAGAGCACCAGGGGAAGGGGGAAAAAGATCATCTTTTGCATGGGAATACTTCGATCTAGCCTTACTTTCACTGCAACCATTTGACTTTAGTAAAAGAACCCAACACTTCAACCAAATGGAGTCGACGGTCTTTCTTTCCTAAGAATCTAAGCAGGGGATAATGCTTATTTTGTATATTGTTTATATGATATTTTTGTTTTTATTTAGCGTAAGAGGTTATTTAATTATATATTTGTATCTGTACTGAAGAAAGCCAGGAGACAAATGTTTTTTATATCCTCTTTTTTTCCTGCCACTTTTTCCACAAAGACGCAAGGAAATGCAAGACAGGAGGCTCGCATGCACTGGGCCCAGGCCAAAATTAGTCAAGAAACGTCAGCCACATGCTGCTGAAGAGCCCACACTTCCTTTGAAGCTGCTGTTGCCTCTCCAGGCGAGAGATTTGCGGTTCAGTATCTCTACTGCTCTCCAGTCTCAGATTATTGGGACCTTAAGAGTACCATGAGGAGTGCAGCCCCCTTATGCCCCAGAAGATCCGGATTCACAGCATCCTACTGAGCCTCCAGAGTGAATACCTAAAGGACTCACACCTGCTCGCCTCACACATCACTTGGGACTTTGAGCTTTCTGTTCAGTCTCATGCTCCATATATACAACATCTGCCATGAAGACCTGCATGCCTATACTGATAATTAAACCCCCAAAATAGGCCAAACAGAAAGTGGACTTTGAAAACAGGTGCTTTCAAAAGGGGTGGGAGGCAGAGTACCTGTTTGTTGACATTGAAGATAAAGCTAAGTGCCTTGTTTGTGGAGCTAATGTGGCTGTACTTAAAAGAATATAACACAAGATGGCACTATGAGACAAAACATCAGGACAAGTACTAAAACTTGGACATACAGCAGAATCTAAAGAAGGTGGATGGGTTTAAAAAGAATCTGATGTCACGGCAGCATATGTTCAGAAAAGCAAAATAACAAAGTGAAGCTGCTGTGAAAGCTAGTTTTATAGTAGCAGAAGCGATAGCTAAATTGGTCCAGCCATTTACAGACAGGCAGTTTTTGAGGCGCTGTATGATTAAAGTGTGCAAACTAGCATGCGTTTCAGACCAAAAGCAAGCATTTTTTAATGTAAGCCTAAGCAGAAATACTGTTGCTGATCGTATATGTGAACTTGCCACTGATTTACAAGTACAGTTGATGGAAAAGGGAAAAGATTTCATTACATATTCCTTTGCTGTGGATGAGAGTGCTGATTTCACTGGCATGGCACAGCTGACAATCTTCATCCGTGGAATTGACTCAAGTTTATGCATTACAGAGGAACTTTTGGATATTAAATTGATACATGGCACTACCACAGGAAAAGACATATAACAGAATAGTAAGAATAAGAGTTAGGCAATTTACAATTGTAACACAGAAACTGAATAATGCATTTTAATAATTAGCACATGCAGTGTATTTTTATAATTGCTCCTGCATATATATTTATATGAAAGACATAGCATTCCTCAGAAAGCTGGTTTACTGCAGTAAGTAGAAATATTTAGACAATTCCATTTTGGTATCCCAAACACACACAGTAGTATAAACATTAGTGAACAGTCGCTCCTGTCCTTTTGTCACCAAATGTTTTTAGAGTACATCTTAAATCAGAGTTCAACAATCCTGATCTGTGGGCATAATGGCACATATAATTTCTCTGAAAGCATTCCAAATTAAATATAGATTAATTGATTATGAAATGGTAAAAAATATATACGGAGAACACTGAATATCCCAAAATTCTAATGTTCCACCTGACCAAAGGGCAGTAATAGGTAACCAGTAGTCTTCAGTCCACAGTTGAGAATCATTATTACTTTATTTAAAAAAGAAATGGTATATTATATATGTTAGGAGAAAATCAGGAGGTCATGGAAATATCTCCGAAAGTAATAGGAAATATAGAGTTTTGGATACTATATAAAAATAGAACACGTAATAAATAATTGTTTCTTCAAAACAAAAACTACCTTCATGTAAAACACTTCAGAGATGAAATAGTTTGAACACTACGGTCCATTCTGTACTCATAATATCAATCACATTCAAAAGGATTGCATCAGACCCCTGGAATGCTGAAGTCCACATATTTGCTATTGAGCATGCAAGCTGCTATTCAAGTTCAATCAGCTATAAATGTTGCTTTGTTTTAAATTTCCACTGAACTTCCTGGAATCTATTATCAGGCTGCCAGATATGTGTATTTAGCAATGGCAACATGTCCTTTTCTCCACTGCTCCAATGTCACCTCCAATGAACAGACACATATAACCCAACTAGCAAATGACACTTGAAAGTTGAATCTACTGGATCATACTGCTTTTTTAACTCTTCAAGAAGAAATACTTTCAGGACTCAGATTTTTTTCTTATACATATATCTAAAAGTATTTCCTCTTTATTTATAAAGTTATTTGCATTTCAAAATTTCTACTATTGGCTCCCACATTGCTTGTAAAGTTTCCCTTTAAAAAACATTCAGAATAAATTTTCCACAGAACACCAATCTACCTGCATATGTATTCTATCACAACTCAGAAAACAGATTTACCTTAAGGAATCCAGGAATTGCAGTATTAAAACAGAATAATTAAAATCACAATAATACTCAATTATTTTCTTTTCTGCTTTGCATATCTTAGCAAGGAAACTTCTAGTGAACTTTCTAGAAAGTTCTAGAAATTTGGAAAGCCATGTTTCTATACAGTACTGTTAGAGACCACCTTCGATTAAAAGAATGAATGAAAAAGTAGCTTTGAAATACTGAGAAAAAAACCACTTGATTTTATAATTCATGGAAACTCCTCTTCATATGTAAATATTATACTTAAAATTATGTTACATACATATAGCCTCTTAGAGTCACCTTATAGGGAAGATGGGCAACCTACAAATCTAATAAATAAATAATAAACTTGGCTTAAATATTTGCCTTATTTTTATTTCCATTTAGAAAAATAGTTCATTGCTTGTAATTCCAAAATTTATATTGGACAAATACTTCTATTAAATCAATTCAAATATGAAAAATATCAAACTTCCATTATTTGCAATCTCTACACCATGCACCGGGTTATGAATAGATGACTGGAAAAGAAGAGGGGATGTTTGATGATATTAAAGTCACAAACATGTATGATAAAGAATGGTAAAGAGCTAAAGTCCTAAAAAGAAATTGCAGACATTCAAATTACCTTATTTTTTGGAATAAAAGACGCACCGGATTATAAGACACACCTTAATTGGGGGGGTGGCGGGGGGACGACGACAAGAAAAAAAGAATTCTGTCTCTGCCTACCAGCATCAGGATCAGCAGAATCCTCACTTCCACTCGGATTTTGATAACAAGCATCACAGATCTTTTTATCCATTTAAAACAAACATTATCACCTATCAACTGGAGTGAGTAGGGTGGGGGATGATTTTCATGGGGGCAGAAGAAGGACTTGGCACCGAAGGCTCCGCTCCTGAGACGCCCCCGTCTTCCTATCTATAGCCGTAGGCATTGAAAGCCTGGCTTTCTCTCAGCAAGAACTGATAGAGATGCAGCACTTCAGTCCCCTTGGAAGCTGCCATCTCGTAAACATGGTGCCGGGCTTCGCGGCAAGTCCTCTGCACCTTTGCTGCCTCGGTTGGAGCCTGATTTCGCAAGCGGCCCGGGGAAGCATGGAGGTCGGGACTTGGTTGGTGAAATGGAGGCTGCGCAGGAAGTGTAAAGCAAGGTGGCTAGCAGCTCTGCCTGCCCCTTCTCTAGATGACCCAGGAGGAGGGCAGTTGGCTTTTGCTTCTGGCCCAGGAAGAAAGAGGTGAGTCTGTGGAAGGAGAAGGAGGGTGCAGGGCTCTGCAATGTGCAACTGGGAATTGGGGAGGAAAGATGTTCAGGTGGCAGCTCCAGCTGTACCCTCCGTTTTTGGATTGCACATTGCAGAGCCACACATCCTCTTCCTCCTCTGCAAACTCACCTCTTTCCTCCTCGGCCAGGAGCAAAAGCTGACTGCCCTCCACCTGGGTCATCTGGAGAAGAGGCAGGCAGAGCTGCTAGCTGCCTTGTCTTACACCTCCTGCGCAGCGCCCACTTCGCCAACCAAGTCCCAAGTCCCATGCTTCACTAGGCCACTTGCGGGTGGGGGCTGGCGAGTGGGTGGGCCTACCTTTGGACTATAAGATGCACCCAGATTTTCACCCTTTTTTGGGGGGGAAGGTGCATCTTATACTCCAAAAAATATGGTAGGTTAGCTTCAAACTTCAAGATCTTTTCAGCTCCCTTCTCCTGTGTGCAGGGCAACAAAAGACAACCATGTGACTACCAGTTTTTTTAAAAATGCAATCAGACCTTCCAACTTCTCGGGGGGGGGGGGAGATCTTGCGAAGTTAGAAGATCTGATAGAACTTTTTTTAAAAAAAAACTGGCATTCACATGGTCTTTTGTTGTTGCCCTACATGCTGGAGAACGGAGCTGGAAAGCAGGTTAGTGAGGGAATTGTGGTTGCTGCAGAATTTTACAGGAGGCTGTCCAGGCTGAAAATGGGGAATGGATGTGTCTGCATGCAGCTTCCCCCCGTGCCCCATTTTCCTTAGCAGAGGCACCCCAGGTCAGTCCTTTGCTATTTCCAGGTCAGCCCCATGGGCTGGATCTAAGCACCCCACGGGCCAGATACAGCCTGCGGACCTTGAATTTGACACTCCTCCTGTAGACGAATAGGTCTGGCATGAACTGGAGGGAAATGGAATGTTCTAAATTTATCTGGATCAGTTTGGCAAATTTTGCATATTCCTCAAAATAATGGATAAAAATACTGAATTTCACTAATTCTACTGATACTCCAAACTATCAATATTTCATATTGTGAAATAAGCCAAATAATTAAATAAGCCAAACAATCATGAAATAAGCTTAATCCTATTGATGGATAGTATCAATAGATTGCTGTATTTAGTAGTTTATAATATATTCAATAGGTGTCATAAGAGATTTTCACTGCATTAAAAACGTGATTCACAAAATGCTGCTCCTCTGTCCTGGTCCTATTAGACCTCTGGGCGGCTTTGGATACCATCGACCATGGTATCCTACTGCGATGACTCGGGGGGTTGGGAGTGGGGGGCATCGTTTTATGGTGGTTCTCCTCCTACCTGTCAGATCGGTCGCAGCTCGTGTTGACTTGAGGGCAGGGATCAACCCCGAGGCGCATCACTTGTGGGGGGGCCCACGGGTCAGTTCTCTCACCCCTCCAGTTCAACATATATATGAAACCACTGGGCGAGATCGTCCGTGGTTTGGGGGTACGGTATCATCAATATGCTGATGATACCCAACTTTTCATCTCTACCCCAAACCACCCAAATGATGCCCTCGACGTGATGTCCCGATGCCTGGAGGCTGTGCGGATCTGGATGGGGAGGAACAAGTTCAATCCCTCCAAGACTGGGTGGCTGTGGTTTCCGTCATCCCGATTTGTGCATCTTGTCCCATCTTTGATGATAGGGGGAGAAATTTTAGCCCCCTCAGAGAGGGCCCGCAATCTGGGAGTCCTCCTGGACAAGTGGCTTAGTTTAGAAGAACACCTGACGGCCGTGACCAGGGGGGCCTTTTACCAGGTTTGCCTGGTACGTCAGTTGCGCCCCTTCCTGGATCGGGATACTCTATGCACAGTCACTCATGCCCTCGTCCTTTCTCGCTTGGACTACTGCAATGCTCTCTACATGGGGCTGCCCTTGAAGAGCACCCGGAGGCTTCAGCTGGTCCAGAATGCGGCCGCGCGGGTTATCATGGGGGTACCTAGGTGCTCCCATGTTACACCCCTTTTAGGCGGCCTGCACTGGTTGCCGGTTGTTTTCCGGGTGCGATTCAAAGTACTAATTATGACCTTTAAAGCGTTCCATGGCTTAGGCCCAGGGTATCTGTGAGACCACCTACTGCCACCAGTAGCCTCCCACCGTCCAGTACGATCCCACAAAGTTGGCCTCCTCAGGGTGCCGTCAGCCAGACAGTGTCAGCTGGCGACCCCCAGGGGGAGAGCCTTCTCTGTGGGAGCGCCTTCCCTCTGGAATGAGCTGCTCCCGGAGCTTCGCATAATCCTCGACCTCTGGTTCTAAAAAGTTGGGTTTTCCAGCAAGCCAGTCTGGCCTGTTAATTTTATCTAATTTTTAAAATGTTATTGTTATATTAATTGGGTTTGTTTTTTTTGGATACTTATCTAATTTCCTTTTAACTTTTGTGATATGTGTTTTTTAATGTTGTACGCCGCCCTGAGTCCTTTGGGAGAAGGGCGGCATATAAATCCAATAAATCCAAATCCAATTATGTTTTAAGCAAAGCAAATTATAAAACCATATCAATATTTTCCTTATGATTATGGACTTGAATGTATAAATGTAAATGTATCCTACAATCATTGTAATGCAAGTGTAAATGAAATAAATGCATTCTACAAAAATTAAATAAATAATAAATATACAAATAAAGTTTGTGTACCAAGTAAATCAAATATTTTTAACCTACTATTTGAGAGGTCATGCTGTAAGGATCTGTAAAGTTACAACTTGTCTCTCTATAATATAAAACTGAAATAAAATCACTGGGTGATGCCAATTGTCTGGTCATTAAGAAAACAACAGAAATTCTTGTCATAATTGAAATTCACTCTTTATTGAATGTTTTGCTGATGAATGAGTTGTCAGAATTAAATACACATACTCTATTTAATGTCTGCTCACTGTAAGATTATATTTAATATCTGGAAAAATTATATTTGAATACATAACTATTTCAGCATTCTGGAATATAGTTCTCTGATTCTGGAGATACAAAACTCAATAAACATAGCTATTATTCTCTTCTTTCATGATCATGACTTCAAATCACTATCTATAACAATTATACCTCTTATCCATACTTACTAAATTCTTTGCAATTTAATATCTCCTTATAAGAGGGGGGGGGGGCTGGAATCTAGTTTTTTTTTTAAGTCTTGACCTTTTTTACACCATCTTTATAGATTGAAGGCACATTCTTGTATTCCATATGCTCATACCTTCTTCCACCTCATAAAGGTTTTTTGCATCTAATTCAGACAGCAATTTGTGCAATAACATTTGTGTCTTTTTCTTTAATTGTTCATCATTTATGAAATCAAATAATACAATCTAACAATAAATATATACCAGAGAGTACAATTTTGTCTAGTGATGAAGGCAACAGGCTAGAAATCAGGAATTCTAGTCCCACCTTTGGGACGAAAGCCAGCTGGGTGGCTTTGGGCCACTCAGTTACTCTCAGCTCTATGAAGCAGGCAAGGGCAAATCACTTCCAAAATTTTGTCAAGAAAACTGCAGGAACTTGTCAGGCACTTGTCAGAAGACAGGACTGATTTAAAGGCATGATAGATAATAGATGATATGATATGAGATATAGATATATTCTACACAAATTGAAAATATTGAAAGTATAAAACATGATAAAAATTACAATAATGTTTAAGTTTAAAACATAATTTAATAAATATGAAATAATTTCTTCATATTATATACTCAATTCTGGATAAGAAATTACTATATTATTTGTATTCCAAACAAAATAGTTTCTTCATTAAAGATATCTTTATTTCGAGGGAATTATTCAATTACTTTCATAGCTGAGTCCATGTTAACTATCTCTGAATCCCCAAAATGCAAAACCAGCATTGGACCACTGTGCTTCATTAAGACTAAGGTCAACGCAGCCGTCTACCAGGAGATTTTGGAGCACTTCATGCTTCCTTCCGCAGACGAGCTTTATAGGGATGCTCACTTCATTTTCCAGCTACCCACACTGCCAAAAGCACCAAAACCTGGTTCAATGACTGTGGGATTACTTGATTGGCCAGCAAACTCGCCTGACCTGAACCCCATAGAGAATCTATGGGGCATTGCCAAGAGAAAGATGAGAGACATGAGACCGAACAATGCAGAAGAGCTGAAGGCCGCTATTGAAGCATCCTGGTCTTCCATAACACCTCAGCAATGCCACAGGCTGATAACTTCCATGCCACGCTGCATTGAGGCAGTAATTGCTGCAAAAGGCGCCCAAGCCAAGTACTGAGTACATATGCATGCTTATACTTTTCAGAGGTCTGATATTGTTCTATGTACAATCCTTGTTTTATTGATTGCATGTAATATTCTAATTTTCTGAGATGGTGGATTTGGGGTTTTCATGAGCTGTACACCATAATCAACACAATTATGACAAATCACGGCTTGAACTATCTTGCTTTGCATGTAATGAGTCTTATCTCATATATTAGTTTCACCTTTTAAGTTGCATTACTGAAATAAATGAACTTTTGCATGATATTCTAATTTTTCGAGTTTCACCGGTAGCTCCGATTTAAAAAGTTATCAGGTTGTCTGTACTCCTTGTATGGTCTGGCCTTGCAAATAGTTCTTCTCCCCTTCCATCTACCTTCTTTTTTTCCTTGGGACCAAATAATAAGCAAATATGTGATACAGTATCTATTTAGCTGTCTGAAATTTTAAAAAAGACTATAGTTGCCTCATGAGACAACCAGCTAGAAACTGCTCTTGAATGGAATAGGAATTGCCCAAGCTGCAGTTTACCAGCCACCTGAATAAGAAAATAACAGAATTGGAATGGACCTAGGAGGTTCATCTCCTGTGCAGGTGCACTCCACCCAAATGAGTGCATGCACACATGTTCGCCTGCTGCTCATGCAGGGTGTGTGTGTGTGTGCATGCATTCACACATGTTCCCCTGCTGCTTCGGGTGGTCCAGTTTTGGCCGTGGCCCGGGGGTTGGGGACCCCTGTTCTAGTCCAACTTCATACTCAAGCAGGAAATCTATACCATTTAAAACCTCCAATATTGGAGAATCCACAATTTCTGGAGGCAAGTCGTTCCATTGATAGTTAAACTGGTTTGTTTTCAGTAAGCGTAACTTTCAGCATTGGAAAAGGATTGGAAAAGGTCAGTTTACATTCCAATTCCAAAGAAAGGCAATGCCAAAGAAGGTTCAAACTATTGCACCATTGCACTCATTTCACATGCTAGTAAAGTTATGCTCAAAATCCTACAAGCTAGGCTCCAGCAGTATGTGGATTGAGAACTACCAGAAGTACAGGCAGAATTTCAAAGAGGCAGAGGAATTAGAGAACAAATTGGCAACATACGCTGGATCATGGAGAAAGCTAGGGCATTCCAGAAAAGCATCTACTTCTGCTTCATTGACTATGCTAAAGCCTTTGAGTGTATGGATCACAACAAATAGTGGCAAGTTCTTAAAGAGATGGGAGTACCAGATCATCTTATTTGTCTCTTGAGAAACCTATATGGGGGCCAAGAAGAACTGGACATGGAACCACTGATTGGATCAAAATTGGGAAAGGAGTCCGGCAAGACTGTATACTGTCACACTCCCTATTTAACATATGCACAGCACATCATGAGAAAGATGGGCTAGATGAATCAAAAGTTGGAATTAAGATTCCCAGGAGAAATATCAGCAACTTCAGATATGCAGATGATACTACTTTAATGGCAGAAAGTGAAGACGAACTAAAGAGTCTGTTGATGTGGATGAAGGAGGAGAGTGCAAACGTTGGCTGGAAACTGAACATTAAGAAAACTAAGATCATGGCATTTGGCCCTCTCAATTCCTGGCAAACAGATGGGGAAGAAATAGAGGTAGTGATAGATTTAATTTTCCTGGACTCCAAGATCACCGCAGAAGGGGACTGCAGCCAAGAAATTAAAAGATGATTGCTCCTGGGGAGGAAAGCTATGGCAAATCTAGACAGCATACTAAAAAGCAGAGACACCACCCTGCCAACCAAAGTGTGTATAGTCAAGGCTATGGTTTTCCCAGTTGCAATGTGAAAGTTGGACCATAAGAAAGGCTGTGTCAAAGAATTAGGCCTTTGAACTATGGTGATGGAGCAGACTCCTGTGAGTCCCTTGGACTGTAAGGTGATCAAACTGGTCAGTCCTTGAGGAGACTGACTGCTTTTTAGAAAGCCAGATCCTGAAGATGAAACTTAAATACTTTGACAACCTAATGAAGAAGGAAGGATTCACTGGAGAAGAACCTAATGCTGGGAACGATTGAGGGCAAAAGAAGAAGGGGACCACAGAGAATGAGGTGGATGGATGGAGTCACCGAAGCAGTAGGCGTGAACTTAAATGGACTCCAGAGGATGGTAGAGGCTTGGAAGAACATCGTCCATGGGATCGCGATGGGTTGGACACGACTTCACAACTAACAATAAACTTTGAGCAATAAGATTCTTTTACTGACCTGTCCTTTTGCAATTAAAATCTATGAAAGGAAACTAGCAATGAAAGGCTTTTTTAAAAAAAGCATAGTAAAATTATTTTTAATCTATTCCTTTTATATTGCATTTAAAAAAATAGTAGTGATTTTTTAAAAGCTTATTTTTTCATATATATATTTTCTAAAATTGGTACTTGTTGCAAACATGCTTTCATTTATATCTACAATATCAGCAACAGGGAGAACATTTGTGAACTTATTTGCAAGTATTAGGTAAGTAGCTCTTGATAGATATTCAAAACTTTTCAAAGTTGTGAAATCTTGGGACAAAAATAATATAAAAAGGCACTGTGAATTATATATATATATTTATATAATTATGTATAATTTTATACATATAATTTTTTAAAAATTTTTTTAAAAAAAGTAGAGGCAGAAGCAAGAAACAAAATGTATACCGATACAATATTTTTTTAAAAAAAATCTACTTGTCCATATAAGGAAACTAAAGTCACGATGGAAACTTCCAAAAGTCAAGTCAATGGGTGAACTGAAAAACTTACTAGAGGCCCTAGTGCTAAAGGTAAACACCTTTCTGTCTCAACTGGGGCATCCCATGCCTAATTCCTAAACAGTTAAATAAGCAATGTCACTAAGGAGAAAAAGGTATTCTTCTGCAACATATCTAACATTTACATTGCTCATTAAACAGATTTTGTTTAAATAATGAACAAACTGCATTAGCTTCCAATGAGAATTGTAGAATTATAAGTAAACTAATAAAGCTCAGAGGAGATGGAGGAAATGGGAGGGAGAAGAGAGTATATTGACTAACATAAAGGGCGCAGCTTGAGAAAGGATATTCCTGCCACACCTGATCAAACATAATCCACAAAGGGGAGAGTGAAAAAAGAATTAGAGGAGAAGCGAGACAAGGCTGTTGGAAATTTGCATCCAGAACAGATTAAAACAAATTCAGTAGGGACTGGGGAAATACAGAATATATATTACTATAAATGCAAAAGCTGACTCAAATGTCAAGATTACTGCTTGAATAAATCTGAATATGAAAGTCATTGGTTCCATAACTTAATGAAGGAATGTTCAAGAAGAATCTAGGCAAGAGCTGAAAAATGCCCTAAAAGATGAAAGTAGAGGTGTTCAAGAATACTAGTGAAACTCATCTATACAACTCAGCAAAACAAAATTAATGTTGTACAATGTCTTCAGGGTAATCTTAAAGGGATGTTCAGTTACAATTAAACGTCACAGAAGAATCAGTGACGCTGATCAATAATGAGGTACAAAAATGTAATTATTGATTCCAGAGTTAAACAGGAATTTGGAATCTGTTCCTTTAAGTATGCTGATGTTGCACACCTCTCTTATTAGCCCAGTAAAATGTTCAAGTAACTATTATACTGCTCTGTACATAAAACATGATTTTCTGTGTAATCTTTGCATAAAGTAAAAAGTTATTTGAACTTATATGAGAGTTTTTCCATCTTTAAGTCAATAGGTAGTTTATGTGCATACAAAATCAGAACCCTTCCCTCTGTTTACTTTGTTATTTAATCTATGCATATATCTAAAATATTTTGAAGGATAATTTAAGTGATGATTTAGGTGTTTAAAAGAGCATCAAGCCAACTTTAGCCTAGAAAATCTTGAAATTATTTTTTTCTTTTTGTATCAGAATATAGAATATCAGTGTTAGAAGAGACCTTGGAAATCTTCCAAACCAACCCCTATACCATTCCAGACAAATGATTGTCCAATCTCTTCTTAAAAGCCTCCAGTGTTGGATGAAATTATTACAGGTAGTCCTCGAGTTATGAACATTCACTTAGTGAATGTTCAAAGTTATAACATCCCCGCCAAAAGTACTTATGACCAGGTGCCAAATTTATGTATGTTGCAGCATCACAGCAGTCATTCACACTGCAGTGTCTACAGAAACACTGAATCATGCTACTTTGTTGCCATGACTAAGAGTCCTGAACTACCCATACTCGCCTCCTGCCCAGCCTTGGGTGCTGGAGCCCTTGTCCAGCCAGGTGGAAAAGCACCGGGCTTGCCTTGCCTCTCCTTTTCCCCAACAAGACCCAGCCTCCCTCACAAGCAGGCACGGCCCCAGACTGCCACTTACTGGAGTTCCGAACCTGCCTGGAGCTGGAGAGCTTGGCACACCACCACCCTGCTCCCCTCACTTGCCAAAAGCACCCCCTTTGCAAATTGCAAGAGGGACTCCTAAACAAACCTGCTTTCTAACTCTGTCACATTTCTCTGCTACTGTGGAGCTGGAGAGCTAAGCATGCCACCGCACAGCTCCTCTCACTTTGGAGAGGAGATTTCG
Organism: Natrix helvetica; assembly: GCF_964273705.1. Lineage (NCBI taxonomy): Eukaryota > Metazoa > Chordata > Lepidosauria > Squamata > Natricidae > Natrix > Natrix helvetica. The sequence goes on along the minus strand of NC_138551.1, from coordinate 108,021,784 downwards.
CAGAGGTGTGGAGAGCAATGCCTTTGCAGCTTTGCATAGCACACTTTAAAATAACTGATTTTAACAAACTCAGAGAGAACCTAAAAAAGATTCCATGGATGAAAATCCTAAAGGGAAAAAATAGCTCAATAAGCGTGGGAAACTCTGAAAAATGTCATCATAAAAATCCAGTCCAGCATAATATACCATGTGCACAATTATTAGGCAAGCTGTATTTTGGAGGATTAATTTTATTATTGAACAATTAATGCTCTTGGTCAATCCAAAATGTTAATAAGCCTCAAACTTGAATATTTAAGAAAACAAAAGTGAGGTTTTGGCTTTCTTAGGAAAATCTCTATGCGTGGACAATTATTGGGCAACTATTAGAGTGCAGAATTATTATGCAACTAAATAAAAATGAATTTTTTCCCAACTCACTCATTTATTTTCATCTGTTAAAGTGAGAATAATAAACAAACAACTCAAAATTTACAAATAAACATTTCAGTTTAAAAAAAAATCAGTGACCAATGTAGCCACCCTTCTTTTCAGTAACAGTCATAAGATTTCCATTTGTGAAGTCTGTCTTTTCTTTTTTTTAAGAAATATATCCAATCAATGCATGAACAGTGTGGCAGCTAAGTGTCATACATTCCAATACAAATAGAACAAATAAAATTAACCATAATTATTACATTCAATCAAATCGTATATTTATAACAATAATACATATTTATATTAGATTATAGTCCATCGTCATTCAATTATTCCATGTTGTAGAAAAAAACATTTCTGTCTATCCTAACTTCTAATCCTGTCAGTCGCCTAAAAAGAAAAAAAAAGGGAAGAGAGCGAGAGAAGAGGAAAAGCAAATCAGAATAACAACAAATAGAAGGGTTGTACATTCATTGTCTATAGCCGGCTTCAATATTTTAATTGCTGTGCTTTAAAGGAAAGAGAGAAAGACAGAAAAGCAAATCAGCACAATTTTAAAAAAAGAGAAAAATCATCTATCCATCATCCCTTGCCCACTTTAATACTTTAATTGCTATGCTTTTTCTACTGAACTGCTTCCCCAATTCCTTTCTCCCCTCTACTCCCTTCCACTGCCCAGTTCCTAGATTTTCTACCCAGACCCCAGTCTCCTTTTCAAATATGTTTTCCAGCTCACTTAATACATCCCCCCTCCCCCGGTTTAATTCATTAGTCACTATTATTTCCATTGTTGTCTCATCTTTGTCTTCTTCCTTCATTTCTTCTGTTGCCTCCTCTCTTTCCTAGACAGCTTGATCTTTGCACATCATCATTCATATGGTAGTTTCCATTTTGTCCATAATTTCATTAAATCCTTTCTCCATGATGTCCTTTATATTTTGAAAAAGTATGTTCATCTCCTGCAGAATTCCACTCATTTCTCCTTATAAAATATCTTATTTTGTTTTAGGAGATTCAACTTTTATGTAACAGTCCAGAAATTATTTATTCAATCCTTAAATTACCCTTCATAGGGTGTATTAATCCCAGGTTGAAGGCTGAAGTATGGAAATCTTCATTGTCCTATTAGCAACCTCTATTCCTACCAGTTCCAGTTGCTCAATTACTCAGTTGCAGAAATCTGTATCCAGTCCAAGAGCTACAGTGTTTGCAGTGTTTGCAGTTTACAATGTTGCCACTCTTTTTCTTTGTATTTCTTTTCTATAAACAATTCCCAGGTATAGGCAGCTTATCTAAGTCTTGCAGCAATCTTGTAACAATGTTCAAGATCAGGTATTTCTCACTTTTTTGTTTCACTTTCTTCACTTTCCCTTTGGCTTTTCCCTGGCCAGTAGATGTCACTGTTGCTCTATTTCTCTTTTACTCCTCTCCTTAAACTTCTTTGGTAAGGGCCATTTTCCCCTTGTAAAAAAAAAAAAAAAGCCAGAGTCCAAGTTTTAATAATCCCAAATAGAGTTTGAGTTCAATGATTGTACAATTAATATACACCTTGTTAGCTAATCCAATTTTCCTATTTTAGTACTTTTATCCTCAAGTTATCCAAATAGTTCAAAATTCTTATTCCAATCAAATTCTTATTTCAGCTTTGTGCTTCTTCATCTCTACTTCAGGGGGTAGAAGATCAACAATCCCCCCCCTCTTTTTCAGTCCCACTACCATTCAGTCAATTTTAAATAGGGCAATTTTGGCAGTAGTTAGGAAATTCTCACCCAGTCACCGCATTGTTCTTTCAATCTCTCTTCATTCTTTCCCGATCGGACTGTCACAGCCTTGGATGGCACACAATGGTTGTCTTTTCCTTCTTGCCGGATTGAGAGCTTTTCTGGGTCAAACAAGGCATTAGCTGTTCCTTATGATCTGTAAGGGTCTTCTCTCTTCTTCATCACCCCTTCAAGGCAGCTTAGGTCTGTTGGGACCCACTGCCACGGGGAAATTGGCAAACCTTCATAGAGCCTATGGAAGAATCGTAATTTCGCCATGATGTCAGCTCCGCCTTCCCTTTTCTTGATCTGTTGACGATCAACTTTTTGTGCAGCAACCACAGCCTCCAGACACTGTTCAGAGAGGTGGACTGTTTTCCTTCATCGTAAATCTCCCATTTAAAAAGGGTCCACAAGTCCTCAATAGGGTGTAGGTCAGGTGAAGAAGGGGGCCATGTCATTATTCTTTCATCTTTAAAGTCTTTACTGGCTAGCCACACAGTGGAGCACCTCGATGCATACAATGGAGCATTGTCCTGCATACAAATCATAGTCTTCTTGAAAGATGCAGACTTTTTCCTGTACCACTGCTTGAAGAAAGTGTCTTCTAAAAACTGGCAATAGGTTTGGGAGTTGATTTTGAGTCTATCTTCAACCCCCCAAAAAGATGCAATTAGCTCATCTTTCAAATACCAACCCATACCATTACCCCTCCTCCACCTTGCTGGTTTCTGAGTCAAAGTGGAACTCTGTGCCCATTAGTGATCCAGCCACAGGCCCATCCATCTGTCAAAATAGAGAGTCACACTCATCTCACCAGTCCATAAAACCTTTGATAAATCTGTCTTCAGATATTTCTTCACCCAGTCTTGCCGTTTCATGTGTCCAATTTATGTGTCCTGTTCAGTGATGGTCGGGTTTCAGCTTTCCTTACTTTGGCCATGTCTCTGAGCACCGAACACCTTGTACTTCTGAGCACTCCAGGTAAGTTGCGGTTCTGGACTATAACGGCACTGGAGGATGTTGAGTTTCTGGTAGCTTCATGTTTGATTCCTCTCAAGGCAGTTAATGTGCATCTTTTTTTCTAACATGTTTCTTGCAACCCTGTTGACTATTTGCATCAAAATGTTTGATGGTTCTGTGATCATGTCTGAATATCTTACCAATTTCAAGAGTGCTGCATCCCTTTCAAAGTTTTTACAATTTTTGACTTTTCAGAGTCAGTTACAGTGGGGCAAAAAAGTATTTAGTCAGCCACCAATTGTGCAAGTTCTCCCACTTAAAAAGATGAGAGAGGCCTGTAATTGGCATCATAGGTAGACCTCAACTATGAGAGACAAAATGTAAAAAAAAAAAAACCAAACAATCACATTGGCTGATTTGGAAATAATTTATTTACAAATTATGCTGGAAAATAAGTATTTGGTCAATATCAAAAGTTCATCTCAATATTTCGTTATATATCCTTTGTTGGCAATGACAGAGGTCAAACGTTTTCTGTAAGTCTTCACAAGGTTGGCACACACTGTTGCTGGTATGTTGGCCCATTCCTCCATGCAGATCTCCTCTAGAGCAGTGATGTTTTGGGGCTGTCACTGGGCAACACGGACTTTCAACTCCCTCCAAAGATTTTCTATGGGGTTGAGATCTGGAGACTGGCTAGGCCACTCCAGGACCTTGAAATGCTTCTTACGAAGCCACTCCTTCGTTGCCCGGGCGATATGTTTGGAATCATTGTCATGTTGAAAGACCCAGCCACGTTTCATCTTCAATGCCCTTGCTGATGGAAGGAGGTTTGCACTCAAAATCTCTTGATAAATAGCCCCATTCATTCTGTCCTGTACACGGATCAGTCGTCCTGGTCCCTTTGCAGAGAAACAGCCCCAAAGGATGACGTTGCCACTCCCATGCTTCACAGTAGGTATGGTGTTCTTTGGATGCAACTCAGCATTCTCTCTCCTCCAAACACGACGAGTTGTGTTTCTACCAAACAGTTCTATTTTGGTTTCATCCGACCATATGACATTCTCCCAATCCTCTTCTGGATCATCCAAATGCTCTCTAGCAAACTTCAGATGGGCCCGGACATGGACTGGCTTAAGCAGGGGGACACGTCTGGCACTGCAGGATCTGAGTCCCTGGCGGCGTAGTGTGTTACTGATGGTAGCCTTTGTTACGTTGGTCCCAGCTCTCTGCAGGTCATTCACTAGGTCCCCCTGTGTGTTCCTGGGATTTTTGCTCACTGTTCTTGTGATCATTTTGACCCCACGGGGTGAGATCTTGCGTGGAGCCCCAGATCGAGGGAGATTATCAGTGGTCTTGTATGTCTTCCATTTTCTAATTACTGCTCCCACAGTTGATTTGTTCACACCAAGCTGCTTGCCTATTGCAGATTCAGTCTTCCCAGCCTGGTGTAGGTCTACAATTTTGTTTCTGGTGTCCTTCGACACCTCTTTGGTCTTCACCATAGTGGAGTTTGGAGTGTGACTGTTTGAGGTTGTGGACAGGTGTCTTTTATACTGATAACAAGTTCAAACAGGTGCCATTGATACAGGTAATGAGTGCAGGACAGAGGAGCCTCTTAAAGAAGAAGGTACAGGTCAGTGAGAGCCAGAATCTTGCTTGTTTGTAGGTGACTAAATATTTATTTTCCACCATAATTTGCAAGTAAATTCTTTCCAAATCAGCCAATGTGATTGTTTGGTGTGGGTTTTTTTACATTTTGTCTCTCATAGTTGAGGTCTACCTAAGATGCCAATTACAGGCCTCTCTCATCTTTTTAAGTGGGAGAACTTGCACAATTGGTGCGAAGAAGATGATGGAAGCAGGCCATCTTAGCTCCCCTTTCACAGGGAACCAGGGAGCAGAACAGCAAAAATTTCCATAGTTTTTAAAACAACTCAGCAATCGCCTCTTGAAATTGTAATATAAATCTTTTCACATAGTTAGTACAAGTGACTAATTCAACTTTTTTCTCTCTCTCTCCATTCCGAGATTGAGAGATAGTCCAAATGCCGCTTTGCCTGAGAGGGGTGAAAAAAAAACCCTCCAATCTTCCAACTTCAAATAGATTGAATCCACAACTTACAAAAGACTGCTGCTCATCAATTAAAAGGGGTTAGGGAGATTGGAGCGAACTTCTCACCTCCAGTACTTCAGCCGCTACTTCTAATTAGTTACTTCCTTCCGGAATCCATTCAGCGAAGGTGCTGCTATGCACCCCACACACTCCCCGGCTCCTGAGGCGAAGCTGGACCCCCCCCCATGGCTGCCGCGGATCCGGGGGTTCCAGCAAGCCGCCCTACAGCAGGTGGTCCCTCCAAGACCACCTGTGTTCCTAAAAGGAGCCCACTGGAGAAGCGAGCAGTGGACCAACGTCCGTCGCCTTCGGAAACCAGAAGTGATCTGCCCACTGATTCTGTACCACCTCTAGGAAGAGGGGAGGGGCCGGAACCTCCTCTTTATCCATGTTGGGATTTATCAACATGGCCAGATTGGGATCCCTGTGTTGAGAAACTGGGGGAGCCCCCGTGCCAATTTGAGTGGTCTTTTTGGCCTTGTGTAACATAGGCTTGAAAGCAGGGGGAGGAAAAAGCCCCAAGAATGCAGGGGCCTCTGGAGGGATGGCATCCTCGTCCTCAGAGAAGCCTAAGTCTGGGTGAGTGTGGTTCCCCAAGATGGAACCGTCACTAACCACTGAAGGGGAAGGAGGTCTGGTGATAACGTGACCTCTGGAGGAAGAGGGGGACCTTCTTCTGGTAGTCGCCAGTGGTCTAGATCTCCCCTGGGAGGAGCCCTCCCTCTGGGCTAAGCCCGAGGAAATACCCCTGTATATAGCTGCGGAGATGAGCATCCTAATGCTGGCTGGTAATTGGTCTAAGTCTTCTAAATCCTCTTCGGATGGGCCTCGAGATGGCCCTCGTGGGGCGAATTGGTAAATAGTCCCTAGAGCCCCCTTCACCTGGATCCTCCATCCTGTCCCTATATGTTTTGGGAGAAATGGGGGGAGAAGGAGAGGTCACCCCCCCTTCTAGACCTTGCAGGAGAGACAGAAGGAGAGGAAGGGCTGAAACCCCTGAGGAGAGAGCCCGAAGCTTGAGATTGGGCTTCCAGTGGAGACCTGGATCTGCTGGTGGATTCCGGCCTAGAAGCCTGTGCCAGTTTTTCTGCCCTGGCCACCTGTTTTTCCAGAGCTTTCTGTCTTCTGGATTCATCTCTGGCAGTGGCTCTGGAAGGGCGTTGGTCTGCTGTAGGCCTGGCCGCTGTCCTGGGCCTAAGCCTGCCTTGGGTCTCCTCCACCCTCTCTCCTTGGGCCTGCTGATCCGCAATTGTAGAGGCCATGCCTCACTCACGTGTCTTGCTGGGGGTGCCTGCCGGTCTTGATCCCTGGCCTCGCTGCAGCAGCTTCGTGAGGCCTGGCGTGCCTCTGCCTGTGCTTTGTTTCAATCACTGATAGAAGCGTATTTAGAGGCCGCTGCCCACGAGGTTGCACCAAAATGGCTGCCGTGCCTCATGGGTGAAGATTCGGGCGATTCAATTGAAAGGGCTCTGAGGGGTTAGCCTCACACCGAGCCGAGCCAGAGGCTCCTTCTGCACCCACTTTGAATATGAGCCAGCAATGTGCAACAGCAGTCAAAAAAACTAATACAATACTGGATTGTATAAACAGAGGCATAGAATCAAGTTCATGTGAAGTATTGGTACCACTTTATAAAACCCTAGTAAGACCACCCCTGGAATACAGCAACCAATTTTGGTCACCATACTACAAAAAAGATGTTGAGACTTTGGAAAAAATTCAGAGAAGAGCAACTAAGATGATCAAAGGCCTGGAGACTAAAACATATCAAGAACGGCACAGGATTTGGGTTTGGCTATTCTAAAGAAAAAAATATTAGGGGTGGCGTGACAGTAGTATTCCAGTATTTATGGCGCTGCCACAAAGAAGAGGAGGTCCAATTATTCTCCAAAGCACCAGAAGGCAAGACAAGAAACAATAGTTGGAAACTAATCACAAAGAGAGAAGTAACCTGGGATAAAGAAGAAACTTCCTAACAGTGAGGACAATTAACTAGTGGAACAAGTTTGCCTCCAGAAATCATAGGCACTCCATCACTGGATGCTTTTAAGAAGAGTCTAGATAGTCACTTATCTAAAATGGTATAGGTCCGTGATGGCGAATCTATGGCACGCGTGCCACAAGTGGCACATGGAGCCATATTTGCTGGCACAAGAGGCGTCAGCTCTGGCACACACCGGCCAGCTGATTTTTGCCCTTCCAGAGGGCTGGGGGAGGCCATTTTTGCCCACCCCAGGCTTCAGGAAAGCCTCCGGAGCCTGGGGAAGGCAAAAAACAGGCCCAATGAGCCAAAGGTCTCGGGGGGGGGGGGGGCATCTCAGGAAACACAGTGTTGGTAGACATCCTCATTAAGGCCATCTTTGTAGCATTCCATCAGAGCCTCTTGGGACCACCCCCGCATGTGGCAAGCCAGCTCGCAAAGCTCCTGGGTGTATTCTCCACCCCTGGTTTAGGAATTTCGTCCTGGTACTAGCTAGGGGGTTTTCGAAATGTGCCCGGAGGGCCATCATAAACACATCGTAATCCCTCAGCTGTGGGGAATCCTCATTCTGAAGGGCCACCATCCATTCAGCTGCGGTCCCTTCCAGGGCCATGGTGGCACATCTCACTTTTGCTGCTTCTGAAGCAAAGTCCTCCCCATACTCCTGCATGTAATTCCAGACTTGGGCTAAGAATTCCAGAGCGTTGATACCTTCCGTATTTTATCCCTAGTGGAGGAATCTTTGGAATTTGGTGCCTCTGGAACACTATCCCCTCACCGGGGGGGCCTGGGTTGCCGCTGCCGCTTGAGCTCCAGACTTTTGCCTACCTGATTTTCAGCTCCATCGCGTTTCTCGCCGATGTGTGCAGGGAAACGAAAGTTTATCTGGGACTAAAAAAATGTTCAATCAATCAAATCCAACTTTTCGCATAAGAAAAGAATCACACAAAGTTGGGATTGTATGAAAAAATTTTTAGCACCACACAAACTTTTCTTTCCCTGCACACGATGGCAAGAAATGCAATGGAGCTGGAAATCAGGTAGGAAAAGAAATGCTTGGGGAATTTGCAGAAAGCAAGGGCATCTGGGTGGTGGTGGATGGGGAAAGCTCCATGGCCTGGCACTGCATTCAGGCAACGGAGTGGCCGGAGCAAAGTAAGGAGATGCCTTTCCCTCTCTTCTCCCTGCTTCTCCACCTTCCCTCGTGCTAGCTGCTCCATTTCCCGTTTCTACATAAGTATAAGTATAATCTTTATTGTCATTGTACTTAAATACAACGAAATTGATTACATTGCAGTGCAGCACCCAGGATCCACTTTGATGGGGGAGGGGGGATAATTTGCCTGGCCAAACTAACCCTGCTGTCTTCCCTACATTGGGCTCAGTAGCAGCTTCAATCGGGTCGCTCTGTCAGTGGCGAACAAAACAGCCATCAAGCTGTGCCTCCTCCTGCCGCCAAGTGCGCCCAGTCCTGCGTGGCCTTTCCTTCGCTCATGCTGTTTCCTGCTATTTCCTGCCATTTCCTGCTTGCCTCTGAATGCCGGCTGAATATGCATGACCCCCTCCACTCCCAGGCCTCTTGCTGATGGCTTCCAGACACTTCTTCTCCTTGTAGCACTGACCTCCTTGGCTTTTGAAATCCAGCACTGTTTCTCTGGCTGCCAAGCCCGAGCAGCTGATGGATGCTGGTTTTCAAAAGCCAAGGAGATGGAAAGCAACTTTTCAAAGCAAAGGAGGCGAGGGAGGGAACTGCAGGATTAATCGTAAATTAACAGGAATCTTGTGATAAAAATCGCCACCAACTTTCCTAAAGAGATTTGAAACAATCCCAAGGATGGGATGGGGGTGCTACATTGAAGTTTCTAAAGTGCACGTGCTCTCACCCACAAACCGCATTCCCCGGCTTCTCGACTGGACCTCTCCAGGCTCAGCAGAGCCAATTTGCAAGTTCACATCATTCTCTCCGGTGCTGCTTGGCAGGCCACGCTCCACACCATAACATTTTAGCTATGCTGGCACAAAAGGGCTGGCTGCTGTGGTGACGGAATGGGGGAAAGGATGCAGAACTGCGGGCACTTGCAACCATGACTGGCATTCTGTGTGATTGGCTGAATCGGGAAGTGAAGCTTCTCCAAAGAAGCGGGATGTCATTGCTTTGAGGTGCCAGGGAAGGGGGGGTCCCGCCACCTCCTGGTTCCCCGCAGGCTCTTCCAATAGGAGGAAGCATTCATTTTTTAAAAAATAAGCTCATCTCAAAACAGATTGTTTTTTCCCTTGTAACTGAGCCTCGCTTCCTTCAATCAGGGTGGGAGAAAGCACCACAGTGCATGACAATTTAGATATGCTCAGAGGCACTGAGGTCTCCATCATGCTGTTTTTGGTGTTTTGCTTCTGCCACCGCCTTGGAAAACGGGTGTCTGAGTTGACACTGCTGTCTGCCTTTTCTCTGCTGCAGGGGAACATTATTGTTTTTTAATAGATTGGAAAATGATATGAGGGACCTTTGAGGAGAAAGCCCTGCATAATTTGTGATGTTGGAATGGATTATATGTCAACTCCTAGAGACCCTACAGTTTTTAAGTATTGGAATTAAGTATTTACTTGTGGTGACTGAGAGCAAACGATATTTAATGGCAGTACGTTAGAAGTGCCTTAGAATAGAAAACAACTATTTTTGGCGACAAAGCTTTATGAAAATAAAAATATTGCACTCTGTTTCCACACAGTTTCTTTGTACTGTATTTTCCAATTATGTAAATAAGCTTGTGTGATAACTTTTCCTACAAACTGTTCACAGAAGCTCTATGAATTTGCAGAAAGGGTCCCCTGAGGAAGGTGGATTTGCAATATTAAAAAAGAAGACAGAGAATGGTGATTTAATGACTGATCTATATGCTCTACCAATTATCCGAGGCCTGGGGTCCTCATTTGTACCACCCAGAGGGCCAGTGTATGTCTGTACATACCTCGCTAGTTGCTTGGCAATTTATCTACTCCACCTGTATTTATATATTCTTTAAAATATGTTTAAACTATTTTTTTAAATGGGAAGCTGATTTGCCACAAAGCAAAACAACATCCTCCAAAAAAACCATTTATTTCTTTATTTGTATTCCATCATTATTTTTATAAGTAATTCAAAGCAGCAAACATTCCAAATACCCCTCCTCCTTCTCCTATTTTCCCCACCACCGTCCTGTGAGGTAGGCTGGGCTGAGAGGGGGAATGACTGGCCCAAACTCAGCCAGTCAGTTGTTAACTCACTAAGCCATTTCTTTCCTGCAATGTGAAAAAGAGAGCTATCTGCAGCCAGTGTTTTGTTTAGAAGTGTGTCCACCTGTCTTGAAAAACAGAAAAATTATAAGCGTAGGGTAGTGCATTGCTATGGTAGACAGGGATGCATTTGTCTACAATTCTTTAAACAAAATATGGCCTTTTCTGGGGAAGGAAGGCACCTGCATAATCCCAGGGGGAAAAATACAGCTGTCTTAAAAATTGCAAACAGGTGCAGCATTCCTTTCCCTGTGCTCATGCAAAAAAACTTTTTTTTGCATTTGAATGCAAAATGCAGTGATACAGTACAAGAGGGCAAGTAAAAATACACAATCAAAAATGTTATTTGAAATAGGTGCTTTGTAAACCTATCTGTGGCAAGCTTCCCAGCCACTGTTTTGCAAAAGCATTCACAACAATAATTATCCATCAGAATCCAAATACAGGGTTCCAACTTTAAGTGACATTTATGGCTGCTTATTTTGTTTCTACCATGAGTAAAGAAATGAGTGAGAAATCATCATTTTTATAATTATTCCTAAAGTGGAAGAAACAATTATATATATTATATACAAATTTAATTGAATATATAATTACAATTAAGCCAAAGATGCAATTCCAGTAAATTGGAATTTGGTCACAGAAATTCCCAGATTAACCTATGACATCTCCAGCAAGTGATAGGAAAGCTCTTTTTCCACCTAAGGTCCAGAAGAAATAGTACCGAGTTAAATAGACTATAAGCATAAAGATAAAAAACGATATATGCAGTGTTATCTTCATTTTAGATGTCTCAAGGGTGGCTCCCGGCGCTTTCTTTTCTGTGGGAAACTGGTCCAAATGGCTCTTTGAGTGTTTAAGGTTGCATACCCCTGCTCTGATGGGTGGGTGTATGTATGTAAAAGACAGCACTGATCACTGATTGTAACAGCACTAGAACAGGCACTAAGCACCAGATCCCAAGCAGCAGGGATTTACCACACTAGATACAACCCAAAGGGTAGATCAGTGTCTTTCAGATGAAAGATATATGGACTTTATCTCCCAGAATTCCCCAGCCAGACATCAATAGTTTCCACAGAAGATCGTGGAGAATAATAGAGCTAAGAATCTATGGAAGTTCCAGATCCAGAAGGACAGGCAGGCATTAGATAACCAACCAGACACTACACTAGTAGACAAATTAATAGACAAAGACCAGAAGTGCTCGGGAGGCCAGGCAAGTGGAGCGAAGTGCCCCTTGACAGTAGTGATGTCGAGTTGGACATACCCACCCAGTCACATGACCACCCAGCGACGCCCACCCAGCCAGTCATTAGGGCAGAGAACCGGTTGTTAAATTATTTGAATCCCACCACTGCCTAAGAGTCATAAGGCAACGAAGCACAACGATCAGTTTCACAAAGAGCACTAAATATGTTAAAAATGACAGGCTTAAACATTATAATTTAAAATTCAAAGAAGCTGAAAACAGTAAAGATACTCAAAATGAGGAAATTTGTGTAAAAAATTAACACACCTTTCTTGTTGGGAGAAAACAACAAATAATCAAAAACTGTAAAATTAGAAGGTTGGAAGAGCAGATTTTTTCTAACTAATTGTAAATGAAAGATAAGCATCTTATATAAAACTTATAAAAATCCAATAAAAATTGTGAATAACCTTTTTTTCTCTCAAAATCTGCTTTTTCACAAGATGAGATGAGATATTCTTATATTAGGATTATTTTCCCTGAGTATCTGCACTGCACATACATCCTACTTCACAGTATCATTTTTAATTTTAAGACTTACCAGTTACATTGTTCAAAACTTCTTTCAAAACACTGAAGCTGTGCAATAGGGGATCACGTTCTTCATCCTAAACATATGAATATATTGTTATATATTTAAAGCTAAATCCTCAGAAGAGAAAATGAAGATTTTAATCTCTTCAATGGCACACTATACAAAGGTATGACTATGAAACCATTTTTTCTGAATATTAGCAATTTATTGTTCTTATTTTTGAAGAAAATGTTTTTTGTAGGAGAGGACAGTATATGATACAACTTGATGTTTCTACACTACAGCACAAAACACTAAAATTGTGCATGGGAAACAGACAGGGTCAACTAGAGATCCTAATCCAGGGAAACAAAGTGATGCATTAGCCATCGCTAGACTTGTTGGGATGAAAACATGGATGACAACAATGTATTCAAAACAAACATATCCAAAAGAAAGGATATTACATTCCCAAAGAAAACACGCATATGCACAGAAATTTAACAATTGGACCATGAAAATCTTGTCAAAAGTGTTTAGCTAAGAATAAAAAGAAGAACAAAAATAATACATTCAGATGAGGCAGTGGTGAAATTCAATTTTTTTTACTACCGGTTCTGTGGGTGTGGCTTGGTGGGCATGGCAGGGGAAGGATACTACAAAATCTCCATTCCCTGCCCACTCCTGGGGGAAGGATATTGCAAAATCTCCATTCCCACCCCACTCTGGGGCCAGCGATAGGTGGTATTTGCCAGTTCTCTGAACTACTCAAAACTTCCACTACCAGTTCTCCAGAACCTGTCAGAATCTGCTGAATTTCACCCCTGAGGTGAGGGTTTCTTTTTCACAGACTATATGAGCAAGCAAAAATATAAATGACGTCTTCCTGCATCCCATTAGTCCTTCGGAGGCATATAAATGGGATAATGAGAGATTTCAATTATACTGATATCTGCTGAGCACTTAATTTGGTCAAGAATCTAAGGTCCAACAAAATCTGATGGATCAAGTGATAAGAGTTTTCTACTGGTCCAAAGGAATATCAGATCATGCTCCAGTAACTGCTAAGTTGAAATCTGAAAACTCAAACTGTAACAATTGAATTAATAAATTAAATTTCATTTGTGTAATATTAAAACACTTTTTTAAAATGAAAGAAATCTATGTTTATCACCTGTTTGGAACTCTTTTAAGGCGTACATTTATGAACGCATGACAACTTTTGCTTCAAAAATCCAGACTTATTATTCTACAGCAGGGTTGTCAAACTCAAGGTCTGCAGGCCACATCCCGCCCGCAGTGAGGTCAAATCCAGCCTGCACAGCCATCTTGGAAACTGTAAAGGACCAGCCTCCGTCACTTCAGCCTGACTCATGCCATCCCAGCAGGCGGACGCATACACAGGAGGCAGGCACTCATGCACACAGGCTGTTTGCTGCCGCCGCCACCATGTGCAGAATAACAAAAGTAGTTCTATGGAACTAAGGTAAAAAAAATAGTTCAGACCTTCTAACATCACGAGACCTTTTTTTTCATGAGAAATTGGAAGGTCTGAACTATTTTTTTTACCATAGTCCAGGGGTGTCAAACTCGATTTCACTGCGGGCTGGATCAGCATTGTGGTTGTCTCCTAGGGCCAGGGGGAGGGGGAAGCAAGGGCATGGCTGGGGTGGTTGCAACTGATTGGGTGTGGCCCAGGGATGTGGGCAGCTTGACATTGTTCACATGGATGGTGTTCACATGGGTGGTGCCTGTGGGGGCCGGACGGGATTGGGGAGAAAATCCAAGGGTCTCTGGTAGGTGGGGCAAGGAGTGGGAGCTCATCCCGCTGGTTGAGATGAGGTGAGGCAGGGGATGAGGCAGCTACAGCCGGTGTGCCTTCAGCTGCTTTCAGCACCACTCAGTTTCCTATCCCACCCACAACAGGTTGGTCTGGTGGGGGAGTGGAGGGGGGGATTGGTGGGGAAGATTGCCTTCCACCTTCGCCGCTGCACCATGAATGGTGATCGAATATCCCCCAAGCCCTGCAACTGTCAAAGTAAATCCCGGACATTGAGTGAGAAGTGCCCCACCAGGCAGAGAAAGAGAGAGCACAAGAGAGTGATCTGATCCAACATGTTTGTGTGTGTGTGCGCACGCACGCAGAGAGAGAGGGAGGGGGAGAGAGAGAGGGAGGGAGGGGGAGGGGGAGAGGGAGGGAGAGAGGGAGAGAGAGAGAGAGAGAGAGAGAGAGGTTTGAACAGATTGTTCTCTCGCTCTCACACCTATCTCATGGCAGCAGCACCAACCATACTCTCCACGGCGGCCTGCACTGCTTTGTCCTCTACCCTCACCCCCACCTCACTTCATTCACCTTAGTTCTTTGCCACTTCTTCTCCTTGCTTGCAGCCGTAACGGAGCAGGAGGATGAAAGTACAGCAGCCACAAAGCAAGGTGGGGGGATGGAAGTTGAAGCAAGGCAGAGGGTGCAGAGCTGCCCCACGCACTGGCTTACCTGAGGGCGTCACAGCCAGGCGATCAACTCCAGAAGCCCTGTCCAGGACCCTGCGTGGCTGCCAGCCTGCTTCTCCTTGCTCACTGCCGCAATGGAGCAAGAGGCTGAACAACACATATGGGGCCCTGGATGGGGCTGTGGAAGCAGATGATGCAGTTGTCAGGATGTTGATGACCTGGCGTGGGCCAGGTCAATGTGATGTGAGTCAGCACTTTAGTTTCCAGGATGGCTGCATGGACCACATCTGACCTCAACGAGGGCCTTGAGTTTGACACACCTGTACTACAATAATATTCTGGAAGTGGTTAATGGACCTCTTCCAGTGTGTCTCTTGCTCCCTTCTTCCCATCTTGTCAATCTTAACTAAATTTTATTGTTAATATTTCTTGTTTTAATGCTTTAATGTTTTATCTTGTGGATTTTTACAATTGTATGCCACCTAGAGTTCCTCTGGGTTGCATGAGTAGCACATAAGTTTAGTACATAAATAAGAAAGAAATAAGAATAAGAATAAACTAGGGTAACTACACATATGGAATAGTTCTTGAAATGAACTAAGAAAAAATATAGAGAATCTAGTGATAAAGCTGGAAACTTACTATCCTACCAGCTGACGTAACATCTAAAACACTATTTCAAAAATCCAGTCCAACATCTGTCAGTTACAGACAGTACTGTTAAACATATAGATCAGCAGTCCCCAATCTTCACGGGTTGGAAGCACAGGCAGGCAGGAGGGAGAACTATGCCACGCGAGCGGCAGGCTGGTGCATGTATATACACAGCTCAACTTGCATGAGTGGCCAGCTAATGCGCACACAGCTCAACTTGCGAGTGTGTGCAAACCCACTACTTTTGCAATCTGAACTGCATGTGCATGCTCCAGCCTACCACTCACGCGAGTTGAGCTGCGCATGCACATGTGCGCCAGCCAGCTATTTACGCAGCCCAGTTACAAATAAGCCAGGCCCAGTAGAGGGCTGTGGCCCAGGGCTTAGGAACTCCTGATATAGATAATACCTAATTATACACATCTGATTCCTTTGTAATCTTTAAGCAAATTGTAAAATTTTGAGGAGCTATAGAATTTCTCAAGCATATATAAGTCATCTGACCCAACCATTCTCCTTATACAAAATTCAAGATAACATTCAGTATTCATGTCCATTAGATGAATCATGATATGGCTATACTAACATCTTGCCCTTTACAGTACAAAAGGGAAGAAATTAAATTCACAGATTTTCTGGATAAACATTTAAACTGAACAGCGGGGACAGAGAATTAATTGATACAGAACATTTCTGTCCCCAGCAATCTAAAATTAATAGGGGTATCAGTGGATTTAACACAGATATTTGTGCAGGTAAGATTATCAGCCCTGCTGTCCAGCAAAACCAAGTATTTAATAGTGAGTGACATACCATGTGTACTAATCAAACAGGTGGCAAGAAAGTAGGGGCAGTCAGGCACAACAGACGTTATATAGGCAGTAAACACAGGGTCAGTCAAAATGGACTCAAATGTCTATACACCAATGCAGAGAGTATAAGGAATAAACAGGGTGAATTAGAAGTTCAAGTAAATGTGGCAGATATGATATTGTTACCATTACAGAAACTTGGTGGGATTAAACTGACAAATGGAACAAACAGCTAGAAGGATTTAAATTATTTAAAAGAAATAGACCAAATAAAAGAGGAGGTGGAGTTGCACTATATATAAGAAATAACTACATCCAAACCCGAAGACCAGCTGGCTGGTGTGCATGTGTGTGCCAGCCAGCTGATCTTTGCATGGATCGGAGCACTGGAAACCTGAAAACCAGCTGGATGGTGCACGCATGCCTTTTTTTCAGGCTGTTTTCAGGCCATTTTTTGGCAGTTTTCTGGTGCTCCAGCGCCCGTGAAGACCAGCTGGCCAGAACACATGTGGGTGCCAAAAAGTAGAAGAGCAGCTGGCAACGGCACGCATGCCCACAACTAGGGCTCTGCATGCCACCTCTGGCACACGTGCCATAGGTTCGCCATCACGGGTCTATACTATAGATCACCTAACCAAACAGTCAGCTAAGGTATGTAGGAAGCACACCACAATAGTAATGGGAGATTTTAACTACCCTGACATCAACTGGGAAACAAACGCTGCACCAAGTGGAAGATCCAATAGGTTCCTAACAAACCTATCAAGATAACTTTGTTTCCCAAAAGATAGAGAAGGGAAAGGGATCAGCCATATTGGACTTAATTCTCACTAACAGAGAGGAAATGATAGAAGGTGTTGACGCTATAGGAACCTGGGGGCAAGTGACCATGCAATATTGGAATTCAATATTATACAAACACAAGTAGTAGAACAAAGTCAAACTCGAGTCTTGGACTTTAAGAGAGCTAATTTCAATAAACTTAGGGAGAGCTTGGGAAGGATTCCATGGATGAGAATCCTCAAGGGGAAAACAACTCAAGAAAAACAAAATGCAAAGGTACAATGTATGTGGTACCTTGCTCAATAGTAATAACTGTGAGAGGGATCTTGGAGTCCTAGTGGACAACCATTTAAATATGAGCCAGCAGTGTGCAGCAGCTGCCAAAAAAGCCAACACAGTTCTAGGCTACATAAACAGAGGGATAGAATCAAGATCACGTGAAGTGTTAATACCATTTTATAATGCCTTGGTAAGGTACACTTGGAATGCTGCATTCGGTTTTGGTCGCCACAATGTAAAAAAGATGTGGAGACTCTAGAAAGAGTGCAGAGAAGAGCAACAAAGATGGTTAGGAGACTGGAGGCTAAAGCATATGAAGCACAGTTGCAGGAACTGGGTATGTCTACTTTAATGTAAAGAAGGACTAGAGGAAACATGATAGCAGTGTTCCAATATCTCAGGGGTTGCCACAAAGAAGAGGGAGTCAAACTATTCTCCAAAGCACCTGAGGGTAGAACAAGAAGCAATGGGTGGAAACTAATCAAGGAGAGAAGCAACTTAAAGTTGAGGAGAAATTTCCTGACAGAACAATTAATCAGTGGAACAATTTGCCTCCAGAAGTTGTGAATGCTCCAACACTGGAGTTTTTAAGATGATGTTGGATACCCACTTGTCTGAAGTTGTGTAGAGTTTCCTGCCTATGCAGGGGGTTGGACTAGAAGACCACCAAAGTCCCCTCCAACTCTGTTATTCCAGTCCATGTGTACTTTCTATAATAGCTAACTTCATATGCCACGACGTAGTTGTAGTTAGTGCTTGTTATTAGTCTGAGGATAATTATATTTTATCTTAATCTTAATATCTCTTAGAAGAATTGCATTTTTACACTGCCATTATTTTACACAACAAAATATTGTCTTAATTTTATTAGTAAGTAGAAAAAGTTATAATATAGGAAAAAAGTTATAATATGCTATATTCTGACATACTTAGGGTATTTTGGACAACAACTTTAACAGCATTACTTCAGGTTACTGAGGTTGTGTGAAGTCATACTGTTTCAGTTGAATAGCTACATAAAACCTACATTGCATTCAGACCCCCTTCACTTTTGTCAATTTTGTTATGCTGCAGTTTGATTATTCAGTTGTTGAAATTCATTTTTCTCATTAATCTATATTCAGTACCCCATAATGACAAAGTGAAAACAGAATTTTAGAAATGTCTATAAATTTATTGAAAAGAAAAACCTGAAATATCACATTGGCATTCAGACCCTTTGCAACAACACATGAAATTTAGCTCAGGGGCCTCCTATTTCTCTTAATCACTGCTGACATGTTTTGACACCTTAATTGGAATCCACCTGTGGTAAATTAAATTGATTGGACAGGATTTGGAAAGGCACATATCTCTCTATAGAAGGCATCACAGCTGACAATGCACATTGTAGCAGACCAAAACCCATGAGATCAAAGAAAGTTTTCCACTTAATCCCTTTCTGATTCTAATGCGATAGTAAGACCAATTTTGTGAAAATCCTCCCCTTTGCCAAATGGGCTAACATATCCTTCATGAGGGGAAGGGAGTACATATTTTCCACGCAAATGGTGTTCAGAGATCTATAATCAACGCAGAGACCATATTATTTTCTCTAAACAGAACTGGGGCAGCCACTTGGGGTCTTGCTAGTTGGATAAAACCTCTAGCTAGGTTTTTATCATTGAATGCATGGAGCTCATCTAATTCCCTGGGAGCCATCGAATACAGTTTCGGTATCAGTGGCTTGGCTCAAGTACAGTTTCAAAGGCACAGTCTGTTGACAGAGTGAGAGAAAGCTCATTCAACTTCTTTTCACTGAAAACTTCACTCAAGTCTCAGTATTCCTTTGGGACGGCCAGTAGGGGTCTCTCTTGCATTGCAGCTCCAGTCTCCTGGTGTAAAACTCTCTTATTTAAGCATTCTCGGCTATGTTGGGGTTTGCCATCTGGTGGAAATTTTTATAGTCCCTTTCTCCAGTCCACCTGTGGGTTCCACCATTTCAACCAGGCTAATCCTAGGACAAGGGGCCTCTCTATCCCTGGGGCCACTATAAAGCTTAAAGTCTCTGAGTAAGCATCCATCTGTATTCCCAAGGGTTCGGTAGCAAACATGGTAGGGATGACATTGTTTGCATGATCCCCATGGTAGGGCAGGAGCCTTGATCAGTTTGCAGACTCCACCTAATGTAAGGACCTGCCTCAGCTACCTTCTCAAGAAAGTAAAACTTTTGAAGCAGTTTGTATTTCAAAAGGAACTTTTACTGAGAGATAGTGACTGAAGACAAGTCAAGTGGAGTCTGAAATTGCACACAAAGGATTAGGCTAACTATCCTCTTCAATCTCCACCCCACCCCAATGTCCCATGTCCATCCAAAGCCAATGAAATGCCACAAAGGTGCTTTGAAAAACTCCAAGAGGTTGTCTTCGGGGTGCTGGGACCTTGAATACTAGGCTGGAATCGGCTGAGAAAGAGCCGGTGCAGATGGGCTGATGTCCCCCCCCCTCCCCAAGCTCCCAAGCAGTTATAGCAAAAACGAAAGCATGCAAAACATTCCCTCACCAAGCCTCCTCCCCCCCCACCCCCCACTTCAGAATGGCAGACCACAACACAAGGACCTGACACTGCCTGCAGAGACAGGATTATTGCAAGGCACAGATTGGGAAAAGCTACAATAAAATTTCTGCTGTGCTGAAAATTCCTAAAAGCAAGTGGCCTCCATAATTCTCAAACAGAAGTAGTTTGGCACAAGCAGGACTCTTCCAAGAGCTGGTTGCCCTGTCAAACTGAACAATTGGGGGAGAAGCGTCTTAGTAAGAGAGGTAACCAAGACCCCAAGGATCACTCTGACTGAACTCCAGTGATCCTGTGTAGAGATGGGATAGAGTTTCAGAAGGACAACCATCATAGTAGCTCTCCATCAATCTGGGCTTTATAGCACAGTGGCTAGATGGAAGCCTCTCCTCAGTAGAAAACACATGAAAGCGTGCTTAGAGTTTGTTCCTCACTATCGGAGAGTCCTTCAGGTGCTTTTTTGAGAATTCCAAGTGGGCTTTCAAGACCTTCTCCTCCGATTGCTAGGTTTGATGGCGCCACCAGCTCTTGGAAGTGCCCTAGTTGCGCCAAACTTCTTCCATTTGAGAATTAGGGAGGCCACTGTGCCTCCATAATTGAACTCTGCTGAACTTTCAGTGAAACAAAAATTTTACTGTACCTTTCCCAGATCTGTGCCTTACAATAATCCTGTCTATGAGTTCTGCAGGCAATTTCTTTGACCGCATGGCTTTTGGTCTGCTGCACTATGTATTGTCAGCTGTGAGGACTTCTATAGAGAGGTGTGTACATTTCAAAATAATGTCCAATCAATTTAACTTACCACAGGTCAACTCTATTCAAGGTATAGAAACATGTTAGCAATAATCAAGAGAAATGGGAAGCACAGAACTAATTTTCATGTGTTATTGTAAAGGGTCTGAATATTTATGCCAATATGATGTTTCAGTTTTCTTTTCAACAAATTTATAGACATTTCTAAAATTCTATTTTCACTTTGTCATTATAGGGTACTGAATGTAGATTAAAGAGGAAAAAATGAATTTCAACAACTGTAGAATTAGACTGCAGTATAACAAAATTGACAAAAGTGAAGGGGACCTGAATACTTTCTGAATGCACTGTATAAATAAATGAATCATATTTAGGATATATTGAAAGAAAAATAGCTAAAATAACTAGAGATTACTATCAAAAATTGAGATTTACAATTAGCTTGGATTGTAAAAAATACTTGGGATGCTATTTTGCCTAAAATACACTGAATGAAATATATCTGAAGGCATAGATGAAACTGCACTGGGTATAAATTGATTAAAACTGCCTTTGAATCTCAAGATTAATGTAGTCAAATTAACTTGTAGAATGATGCATTTCAAGAAGAATTCCAATGCTAATTCCTATTAGGTATGTTGCACAGATTGATAAGACCCCTTGATTTCCATAAGCAATCAGATTGCTTTATGAGAATGGTGGGTTTAATTTACCAGATTTTCAAGTTCACTGGACTTTTATTTTAACCTCTTATGTAGATTAATAAAGATTTGATACAAAAGATTAAAATTGCAGAATTATTAATTATTGTAATTTCTCTTAAATACTTAACAATGAAAGATAAATTCTATTAAACAAATTTGGATTTAATTAATACAATTCTTCCATTTCTAGTAACTTACCAAACGTAAATGAGTACTCCATCTTGCACTGCGTTTTATGGCTCCTATTACTGTATTGATTTCACCTTGTACAGTGTAGATATTCTTATCTACAATCCTGGTAGTCCTAAAACAGAGACATCAAGTTACGATTCCACCAAAAAAGGCATATTCCCCACCTTTGATCAAATAATTAGAAAATACATTTTAGGGAAAGTAGCAATGATCTGAATTGCACCAGAGCAGTCTGAACGCATGCGAGCCGTCACCCCAGTTCAGCTCTGCCGCACATGCGCCTCCTGATGGCCAGCTGGTTGTCGGGTCTCTGCCATGCATGTGCGTGGGGGCACCTGTATGTGGGGGTCACGGGGCATGTGCGGGGGACAGGGCATGTGCGGGGGACATGATCCATGCCTGAATATCTGATTGTTGCAGCGGTTAGTGCTTACAACTGTGGGAGCGCTACAACTCCCTTCCCTACACCATGGGCCAAGAGGCACCAGCCAGCTAGGCTTCTCAGAAAGGAGCCAAAGGCCTGCATGCGGGAGCCACTTGTGTGCGCTGCAGCCAGTCTCATTCAGGATGGGTGAGTGGCTAGGTAGGAAGAAAGCCCAAGGCCTTTGGGGACCTTAAAATTTTAACATGATGCTTAAAATTTTTGCTTAAGCATCAAACTGATAGGATTGTAGTGAGAAAAAATTCTAGATAAAATTCTGATCCTACAGATCTTATTTGAAAGATTCTTAGAAATTCATATTATATCAATTCTTGAAAAAGATACAAGGCATTCGAAAAATAACTGTATTCTCTGGAGTACCATACCTCTGTCTCCAAATATCCACAAGTTAGATTGTCCAACATACTAAAAAGACTTAGGTAATTTGTCTTAATTAAGTTTAATTTATTTATTTGAGATTTTATCAAATTGTGGAACTACTCTATTCCAATACCCCATCATGCACCAGTTCTCATATAAAAAGTAATCAATTGGTCCATAAAATGATTAAAGAACTTCATTTTATGCTCATCTAGAACATAAACAGCAACAATTATTTAATAATTAGATTTAATTTGTTGCATTTCAACCTCAATTGCAACATGTTATCTACTGAATTCATCAGTAAATAATAATGTTAGTTTTAATTGTGGATTAATGTACAAAATTACTCTATTAATCTTTTAAACCCACTGATATAAATTCTTTGCTCATAGATCAAATCACCTCTTTTGTCATATTTCTTGTAAACAAATTACATCTTGTTTCAATTGTCTCACATAGTGATTTCTTTTTTTCTTTTTTGAGGAGCATTTACTCCATTTATATTCCATATTAAAAATTTGTAGTCTATATTCAAGAGAAATGTTTATCAAATCCCTTAGCTGTGGCTCCCAAAATATAAATAAGTTAACTAAATTAATTAGTTTTAGTAAACACATTCCTAAAAAGCAAATTTTATACATCACCATATATACCAGTTCTACTGACAGAACATCATGAAGACATTTAATAGGTTTTAATACCTACAAAAGGAAACTTTTAAAAATTCAAAATATTGCTTAATGACACTTTCAATAATCCTAGCCAAAGTGAAAAATTGTTGCTACACTGCATGGGAGGGCCTAAGTCTTATCACAAACTTTGGGGCTAAATGGGGAATTTCATGCTAAATTCACAAAAGTTCTAGAAGAGTAGAATATATATAGGAAAAAACGGAGCAAAGAAAAATGATCCTCAAGAAACATAGATCCCAAACAACTTGAGTCCTGAAAGAAACAAACAGCCAAAGCAGTTTTATCCCCTCCAATCCCAAAACCAGTTTTCTATCCCAAAACAAAACAATAGATCAAACAAGTGCCCCAAGCTATATCGAGTTATCACTTTGCAGAGGCATATAATTCCACTTTGGAGAGGCATACAAGAGGCACAGAAACTATGAAATCTTGAGCCTCACTGAACAAAACCACTTCAACAGAATCACTGATAACTTACTCTAGTTCAAGCATAGAGGTTTTTAGGCAGTGGACCTGTCAGTGCACTAACAAAATTCCTATTATATCCCAGAAACTAAAGCAACATTCTTTAATGTACTAGAGCTATTTGAAGTTTTCTCAGTACACGGACTATTCGATTTCAAATTACATCGCTCATTCTATTTACTAAATTTATCTCAGTAATATCAAGAAATGAATTCATTTTTAATTACTAAAATAATTGGCTAGTTCTAGTTTTGTTCAAGTAAAATATAAATAAAACAATAATCCTGGAACAAGAAGAAAATCTTTGAAATAGTCAATAAAGCAAAGAATCATAATTAAAAGTAATCCCATGTAAATTATAGCCCTCAACTTTTAAAAACAGTATGTTGTTATAGTATCACACCAGCATCAGTACAAGTAGTCTATAAAATTTGAGTACTGTTAAGATTTGTATTTATTAAGAAACTTCTTGAGTGTCAAGTCTCCGGTAAACTAAATATATCCATTTTACCTTTTAGAATACAAC
The DNA here is from genome assembly GCF_964273705.1 of Natrix helvetica. Lineage (NCBI taxonomy): Eukaryota > Metazoa > Chordata > Lepidosauria > Squamata > Natricidae > Natrix > Natrix helvetica. The sequence continues at coordinate 107,997,839 of NC_138551.1, read as the reverse complement.
TCCTAAACTAAACATAATTAGTAAACTTTTATTAGCATCTGTACATATTAACAATATGTCAGCATTGATAACCCTTACTGAATCCCATTTAGTGACTCAAATGATATAAAACAACCCATCTACTCATCAGAGAGCAAAAAATATTTTTGTGTAACAGGCCCAACCATGCTATTATGCCTAATTAATAACAAAATAATGCGGGTAACCTTCAATATATGTGCCTAAACAAGGATCTACAATCTCCTATTTGCTAATTTCTTTTTTTTTCCAGTTTTATTAACAAACATGTAAAATACACACACACAAAACTTAAAACGTACAACACATTTACACAATGCAATACAAACAGGAGCTTCCTGTTCTTTCTAATAGCAATTATCAATTGATACCGCTCACCTTATATTATTTCCCCTTCTATTGTATTTCATTTGGATTTCACCATTCTTAACTCTCTTATTGTACTCATAACTATTATTTTTGAGTTTTGTTATATTCCTTCATTGATTCTTGTTTCTTTCCTCCATCCACCTACACCATTTATCCCATATCTGGTAGAATTCTGATTCTTCTTTTCCCTGAATTTCTTTAGTTAGTTTGTCCAATTCAGCACAATCCATAACCTTTCTTATTATTTCATCTTCGCTTGGAGTTAAGTTTGTTTTTCCATTTCTGGGCAAAGGTCTATTTGCTAATTTCATACAACCTAAAAGAAGCTAAAATAAATTGACAAGAAAACAAAAATTGCAATATTCTACTTTCCACAAAAAGTAACGAAGTAGTCCAATTCATGCTATAATTGACCGTTTTAATATCCAACAATTATTTTAAATAAATCAAGATAGTATATAACTAGATTTGAATGAATAATGGGTAGGGCTCATGGATAGACTACAAATCTAATTGAATTGAGAAATTAATTTAACACATTGTAATAACTCACGACATGGTTCAAAACTAGCCAATACAGTTAACTCAATACAATGTGATTTTTAAACTATTTCCCTATCTGTAATTTATAATGCGTTCTAGCACTGTTTTTCAGCAGTCATCCATCACTGAGGCAATATAAACCTTTATTTGCTACTGTTCTAGCAACTCAATAATGGCTAGAACTTAGGTAATTCTATCAGACATTGCCAATGGATAGGGAGATATTGTCAATGAAAGGAGGAAACTCCCCAAAGTTCTGCTTCTGACTCAGGTCCCCAAATCAAAATCCATACCAAACTACAGAACAGGAAACAGTTGTCAAAAGCAACATCACTCCTTCAGACCTCAGTTCAAACCAGACAGCTGATAACCACTTTGCTCCCAATCTCTTTCTACAAGTACAGTACTGGACCTCTTTTCTATCCCCCCCCCCTCCAGATTTTCGCAATTCCCAAGAAGTCACTCAGCAAAGAGTAAAGATTTCACGTTCAACAAGGGGGGGGGGGGGCAGGAGTGGGGAGAGACAGCAAGGCGGGGAGGGACCACGTTTTAGCTCAGGGGTCCCCAAACTTGGCAACTTTAAGACTTGTGGACTTCAACTCCCAGCATTCTCCAGGCAGCATAATTTACTCTCTAGTAATCCCTTCCTCTGCAAGCTCTCCACTTAGATCAGAGGTCTTCAAACTCGGCCCCTTTAAGACTTGTGGACTTCAACTCCCAGAATTCTCTGGAATTAAAAAGAGTAAGTTATGCTGGCTGGAGAATTCTGGGAGTTGAAGTCCACAAGTCTTCAAGTGGCCAAGTTTGAAGACGCCAACCAACCTGAAGCCAGGCCTTGTCCAGCGAAACCGCCGGTTTTCAATCTAATAAAAAAAGGGCACGCTAGCTACCGTTGGGCTGAATTGCCGAGGAATCAGTTCACACAATGCAGCGTAAGTGACACACTCCGAAGTCCGCCCTACTTCTCGACCATTGGATTTCAACCTTCGGACCCTTATTAGTGATTCGCGGAAGACTCCCTGGCCTCGGAGGTCTCCAGCCGCCCGACATCCCCGCCCCGCCCCCGGTACTAGAAGTCGGAGGGGAAACAATTTCTCCTCAGAGGCGGCAGGGAGGGAAACCACGTCGCTCGGCTCTTTGGACTCGCTGGTAGCCCCGTGGCCGCCGGCAAGACAGGCCTAAGGCCAGCTGGAGCCTGGATCCCGCCTTCCTTCGCTCACCCTTCCATCCATCCGGCGTCGTTCACCACGGGGCCGGCTTTGGCGGGCGTCGACAGGCGTCTCGGCATTTCGGGCGGCAGGTCAGCCAGAGGCCCCCCGTAGCCGAAGAAAGACGGCCTCGGAGGCACAGACACCGGCTCCGCTCTTTTCTCTGACGTGGAAACCGACCACAACCGAACGTGCTGCGTGACGTTACGCGAGGGGGGGGCAATCCAAGTAGCCAATCGAGAATCATCCTGAGATGACAGAAGATTCTATTCTCCAATCGAATCAACAGATTGGACTGAAGAACTGGCTGAAGTTTTGCTATTCTAAGGAAGAGACTGTAGGAAAACCAATCAAATACTAGATGAGTTAATTGACACGTCATTTACCAATATCTGATACCAAATCCTGGTTTAAGAAAATATCATGACAGTTAAGGTGCCCGGTTGTGGCGATATGTAATCTGGGTAGCGGTTGTCAACTGTGTGCCTGATTCCATCGCATCTTAACTATAAATTTTCAGCCTCCACCGTAAAACAACAGACGTGTATAGAATAGAATTCTTTATTGGCCAAGTGTGATTGGACACTCAAGGAATTTGTCTTTGGTGCAGATGCTCTCAGTGTACATAAAAGGAAAGATACATTCCTCACGAATCATAAGGTACAGCACTTAATGATAGTCATAGGGTACCAATAAGCAATCAAATCATATTAGGAAACAATCAATATAAATCGTAAGGATACAAGCAACAAAGTTACAGTCATAAGTAGGAGGAGATGGGTGTAGGAACAATGAGAAGATTAATAGTAATAGTAATGCAGACTTAGTGAATAGTTTGACAGTGGTGAGGGAATTATTTGGGAGTGTGATGGCGTTTGAGAGTGATGGTGTTTGGGAAAAAACTGTCCTTGTGTCTAGTTGTTCTGGGGTGCAGTGCTCTATAACGTCGTGTTGAGGATAGGTAGGAGTTGAAACAATTTATGTCCAGGACACAAGAGGTCTGTAAATATTTTCACAGCCCTCTTTTTGACTTGTGCAGTGTACAGGTCCTCAATGGAAGAGGCACTTTTGTAAGAGCAAAGAGGTTTAAAAGTGAGCGCAGAGGTTTGATCAATGGTTGGAATTTGGTCTAGTGCTTGAGCCAATTGGGTGACCTTGGGCCAGTCTCAGTTCAACCCACCTCGCATGTTGCTGTGGGGAAAATAGGAGGAGGAAGATGAATTGGATATGTTCATTAGTTATTTGTAAAAAATAATAAAGACAGGATATAAATAGTTATTGATGCCTTGCTGGCCAGTCATGGAAGCATTGATTCATGGAGACAGCAACCTCACCTGGTCTGATACTCCTCCACAGTTTAGCTTTAGAGGAATGTTTTCCTGGTTGCAATTCAATACCTTAACAGCTACATTGCAATGGGCTTTCTGTTCTCTGTCGCTGCAATCCCTGACTTTTGAGGATAAGGATGATAAACCTAAGGAAGTTAGAGGTACTCATTTCAGTACAGCCATAGACAGCATTTGGTTGAAGTGAGAAAATACTTCTTTAAGCCTAAGGGAAACTTAATGCTTCCTCATTCATAGGCTGATAACAAGATGAAGGCAATATTATGGGCACACACAGTGAAGAACAAGGCCTAGAATCCTAGATCATTGAATATACTCTATCTGGGTCCAGCTGCATCCCTATGAGATGGAGGCTTAAGGGGTTTTACACAGTAGGATGGCTCAGCAGTCAGTATTACTTTAGAATCCACAGCTGGAAAACAACTTGCACCCTTTTCACTGCTGACAATGATAGTTCTTTGGAACATGGTTCTATTTACCTTCACCTAGTCCTCTTATGTTGTCAAAGCCAAGTGCAAGAGGTAGACACCAATATTCAGGAACGGACTAAGAGATGTCAGTGCCAAAGTAGCATTTATTAGGTATCTTATGTGTTTTAGATAGCAAATTCTTTGTCAGATTCATTAAAATGATAGAATCAGAAAGTTATTAGAATTTTTGACTAAGGATCTACTGCCCAAAGTGCTTTGACATTTTGAGGGTCGTCACTTCATTTGCTTGTAATATTTTACCAAAATATATTTCTGACAACACCTGAATGCTGGTCAAGTTCTGCTAGATCTTATTCTAACATGATTTTTGTTCATCTTCCTCTCTGAAGATGAAGAAACATAGACACACACTGAATCATACACACAGAAAATCCAGAATCATTATTTTTATATTTCATTAATTTGTTTGTTTGTTTGTTTAATTGATTGACTGATTGGTTTCTATAGCCACCTAACTTAGCAAACAGCTCTGGGTGACTCACAATTAAATATATATATATATCTCAATCATTTAAAATCCTAAAAGCATTTTAAAAATAAAACAAGTAAAACAATTGAAACAAAAAGCCACAAAAAGTTTGAGTACATACAAAACAAGACATCTGGCCAAGAGGCAGGGCCCTTGGCACACAGGAACATAGTTAGTTTTTAAAGCTTTATGGAAAGCTAACAGAGTTGGGGCCCTCCTAATTTCCGAAGGGAGGATCTTCCACAGAGCAGGGACTGCTGCAGAAAAAGCTCCTCTTCTACTCCCCATCAGCTGGCATTCTTTGGCTGATGGGATCTGCAGCATGCCCATCCTATTTGATTTGAATGGACAGACAGAAATACTGGAGAAAAGGCAATCCCTCAGGTACCCTCAAGTATAGGGCTTTATAGATAATCATCAGCACCTTGGATTGCACCCAGAAGCACACTGGTAACTAGTGCAGCTCATGCAGGAGTGGTGTTACATGTGCCATATATCTGGGACCAGTTACTACTCGCACAGCTGCATCTTGTACCAGTTGAAATTTCTGAATGGTCTTCGAAGGCAGCCCCATGTACAGTGTGTTATAATACCAACTTAGTGGTTTATAAACATGATAAAGGAAAACAAATATCTACTGCTAAAATTATGTGTAGTAAACAGTACACAACCAGTACAGAGGTTTCACAGGATCCTGGACTTTGTATCAGCAGTCTAGCAGCTATATTTTGCATAAATTGCAACTTGGGATATTTTAAATGGTACTCTCACCTGGGATTTGTTACAATACTCCAAATGGGATGCAGTCAATGAATTAATAACTGCAACCAATTTGTTACAATACTCCAAATGGGATGTAGTCAATGAATTAATAACTGCAACCAAATTAATAACTGCAACCAAATGGGATGCAGTCAATGAATTAATAACTGCAACCAATGAATTAATAACTGCAACCAAATAATTGCAATTGTACAAAAGTTATCTTTCCCACAGTACTGGAATCTGTGATTCCAGTAACAACTGAGAATCAATGTTCCAATCCAGAACAGCCTGATCAGGAAGAGAGCAACTTCAGTCATAACAAGGTAAATCTTAGTCTATGAGTCTAACTTATTTTAGATCAACAGCATGTTCTACTTATCTTCCTCATATAACCAATGCTGTATCAAATTTAGACAACATAGTGGTTGCTTCCTTGGAGTTAGTATAGCAGCGGGCATGTTCGTGTGTGTGTATCCACGTTCATGGCAATGGTGCTGCGCATGCACACCCACTTCCCCTTTGCACATGTGGAACCATCCCCTGCCTCCCACCCCACCCATCCCCAAAGCCAAAAAGATTGGGGAACACTGAGATAGAAGACATTTAATATGCCATGTTTTCTGAGAGGAGAGAGAGTTTCCTTTCCTCCAAATAATGCAAGGGAGTTTGGGACAAATACATTAGTCTTGCCCTTTATTTTATTAAAATCTGATTTGTAAACAATCAAGATTTGTGTGTTATAGTCAACTTTAATTTACATTAAGAAGTCTAGCTTATACTGTAATGACTTTCCTTACTCCTGTGTCTAAGTCTTCCTTATTGATTAATAAGAGTTCATACACTTACAAGCCATTATTCCACTAATTCTGGACAACTTAGAAGTATGTATGTATAAAAATGGGTAAATAATATAATTCACTACAGCTTGCACCACAGCTGTTCAAATTAACTGGGATGATCCTTCATTTCCAGCATAAAAGACAAGTGCACCCATTGGATATCTCAAATAGATTATCAACAACATGCTTATCAACTTCCTATCAACATCCTATTCAAGGAACTGTCAAAATTGACTGGTATCCAATCAGATGCATTGGTTTTGAGAATGGACCAACTTAATGGACCTACCCTACACTTCTGCAGTGTATGGCAGAGTGCAAATTGTTATTCACAAAGGGTCACAAATCACATTTTATTTTGTATCGTTGTTGACTAGAGACCCCCATTGTGATATACAAAATATTTCTCTCTATATATATCTATATCTATATATATATATCTATCCTTGAATATACATCTATCCTTGAATATCTATCTATATATCCTTGAAATACAGATAAATTATTTAGTGAATGCTGAATTTTCAGTTTTTATACAATATAAAGGCAAAAATGGAACTAGAAAAGTTTTGCATCAAGGAGAGATCAAAAGTATTACATATTTGAGGGGTGGGTTAAAATTAGTTTTGGAACTAAAAAAGAGGAGTTAGTCCACAGTGTAACAATATATAGAACGATGGTTAAGGTAAGTAAAGCTATTCCAAACTTTTTGTATAAGTTATGGTTAAATTTGGAGAATGCTTAAATCTTTGAGGTGGTCATCGCTTTCTAGGAAATAGCTTTTCGGTGGCAGGGAAGTTTTATTAGAAAAGGCATTTTATCCTGTCCTATTTTTCCTCGTATTTCCTCGAAAAGAAAGTCAAAGCTATGGTGGCTGGGATGACTCCAATGAAAGTAGCTGCGGAAACCAGCGAGATGGAGCACAAACTCTCTCGCTCCCCCCTATTGATCGAGGAGTGAGGAAAGGACCGAGCCTTGCTACGGCGCTTGTGCCCATGGGCGCATCTTCCTCACAGCCGTTCGCTCGCTCTGACCCCCCCCCCCCCCCGAGTGCTCAGAAACCTCGACTCCTGGGAAGGGACGGCCCGAGCCTCTTTCCCCTGACGGCTCCCACCTCCGCGCCCTTTCTTCCCCGGTGGCTTTCCCTCCTCTCGACGGGAAGCGCCTTGGGAAGCAGCTGTCGGGGAAAGGCGTGGTTTGGAGTCACACCTAGGAATGAGGCGGGCGGGGGGCTCCGCGGCCGGCACGCAGCGAGCGATGGGGCGGGGTAGGAGAGCCTTGCCCGAGGGCCCCTGGCTGGGGGCGACGATGGCTCCATCCATAAAGCCGATGTTCCCCGCGCAAGGGAGTCACTCGGCCGGCGGCTCCTTCTCCGTGCTGCGGCGGAGCAGACCTGGCGCCGAAGGTGTCGGGGTGAGGTGGAGCCTCGCATCGCCCCAAGCCCCGAGGCGCGGCGAGACTGGGCGACGGCTCCTCAGTGCCGCGGGAGCTGCAGAGCTGTAAGTGCTGCTCCCTCTCCAAGCAGAGTCGCTTCCCCCTCGGCCGCGCCGCCCCAAACTAGAGGCCGTTTGCCCGGGATCGCCTCCAGTCGGATTAGTCTTAAAGTCCGCTGCTGTCCAGGGCGGGCAGACGGCTGGCTCAGCTCCCTTTCCTCGCGTGGGTTTTGGTTGGCCAGGCCAGAGCAAAAGCGCGAGACTGTCCGAGTCTACTGTGGCCGGATTGATTTCGGATGGCGCGCCGGGTACCGGGTCCGCTTTCCCCTGGCTCGTGGCTAATCCCAGAGCCGAAAAGCGCTTCTGGGGCTGTTGAGAAATAGCTGGGGTTTCCTCCTCCAAAGGGCAGCCTTCGTTTCGATTAAAGGGGAGGGAGACGGACGACGGCAGGTGGGAAAGGGAGAGCGCGCGAGCTCCTGGACCGCATTTGGACCGCATTTCGGATGAAGAAACTAAAGGCGCTCGCGTAGAAATGTCGGAATCCATACTGCCCTTTGGGATAATAAATGAACTATAAATGATGAAACCAAATTGAAGTTACTTTAAAATAATTCTTTCATTATTATTACAAAATTAGTTAACAAAACAAGACCACGCCGAACATATAATATTTAATTTTCACTCGGTTGTTTTATTAATCTTTTGTAAATATCTTATCAGAAGGCATTTCTAATTTTCTTAATCCGATAGACAAGGATCCTGCCTGTCAAATGAAAACTGAGTGTTGTATTCATATCGCTTAGCATGTTTGTTATTTAAAATAATTATATCAAAATATTGTAGTTTTTAAAATAATTGGAATACAAAGATAGCATACAAGAAATATAATTAGGACAAGTTTCAAAGAACTTCATTGTATTTAAATTAGCTCTCCGTTCTTTGGGATTCGCTGTTTTCTCCTCTCTTTAACCGATGGATGAATGGATGGGCGTAGCCTTTTCGTTTTCTACTCGGACTGAAATCCGCGGACGTTGCTGATCTCGGACCAGACGCAACGCCAGGCGAATCGTTTAATCCGCTCGGCTGGGAAAGGAACCGGGTTGGCGCCCAGGCCGAGTCGATTCACCCTTCACTGAGGAGCGACAGTGGAAGCGAATGGCTCTGGAAGGATTTCTCGGGGTCACGAACTTGTTTTGATCAAATAGACTTAACCAAATATTGGATGCTCGTCTGTTTTCGGTACGATCCAGGAGCCCGAAGGCGGTTTCCTAGTGGGGGCCCATCAAAGAGCGGCCTCGGTGCAGAAGGGTGAGAAGCGCGGCGACCGGCATCGGACTGGCTTTACCAACGGGCTGAATTTCAGCCCTGAAAGAGCAGGGACAGAAGAGGAGCGGCTTTTGGAAGCTGGCGCCCAGAAGAGAAAAAAGGGGGGACGAGACCTGCCTTTCCTCCGGCCTTTGTCCACGCGTGGAGCTGCTGGGGAAGAAAAAGCGGCGGTCGCTACTTTAGTAGCCTTGCCCAGGAAGGCGCGTCTGTAAATCCCCAGGAAAGGAACGCCCTGCCCGAAAGTTGCTTCGAGACCATCCCCGTAGCGCGTCCAAAGAGGGCCAGCGTCGCCTCTTCCGCGCGGGAAGGAAGCGAGGGGTTTTGCTTTGGAGACGGTGTGTCTTTGTATACTTCCCGGCGGCCGCATAAGCCGGGCATGCGGCCCACTGGTGGGTGCTTTGCAAGGTCCTGGAAAGCCCAGCGCGCTATCTAGAAAAGAGCGAGTCGGTTGGTTGTCTCCATCCCCCCCCCCCCCACCCCTCATCCGATGAAGAAAGCAGGCCCTCGGGCTGGGAGGGAACCGGTCCCTGGAGCTTCGGCCAAGTCCTTCTGCCTCGTCAGAGGAGTGGCCAACGAGGGGGATTCAGAGCTGTCACCAGTGATATAAAGGAGTTATTCTGCAACGGAGAAGGATCAGGCTGGTTCTGGACCTTAGGAGAGGGGCCCAGAATGACCTCCTCCTCCTCTGAAATGTGGACAAGTTCAAGACATGAAATAATGGGTTTAAATTACAAAGAAGCAGATCTTGGTAAGACCTGTGCGAGGGTAGAACAGAGGCCTCAGGAGATGGTGGGCTTCCCTTTGCTGGAGGGAAATGACCACCTCTCAGGAATATTGTAATGGATTCATGCTCTTGGACGAGGTTGCACTAATAAATATCAAAGAGATCTTCAATCCTCTGATTGTACATAAAACAGAACATAGGCCAGAGAATTACAAGTACAACGCTTTATCCTTGGTAGATTAAAATAAAAAGAATTGGAATTGTGCCTCTGCCTTAAAAAGAGCAAATCAGAAATTAGTTTGTCTGAGTGGTAAAATGGATTCTTTTGAGAATAGAAAGAAGTATGAGCTCTTAAAGGGCCTTAGCTGTTAAAGGTTGAATTAAAGCTCTATATACTAGTAAATGATGTTGCCACAAAATTTGCTGATATGTCGCCATTCTCTATCCTACCTCTGCTTGGGGCAAGGTTCAAGTCAGCACTGAATGGTGATGTTTTGATTTGTGAGTGTGGCATTTTTGTAGGCAAAATAGTTTGTTTTCTGGCTTTGAAGTAGCCTCTTTCAGCATATCATTACCCACAGAGAAAATATCCACCAGCCACTGCAGTAGGAATGGCAGGGGTTTCATTTCAGCACTGTTGAGTCTTGCCTCCTTTGTATTTTAGACACAAATATACCCGGCAGCATCTTTTTTCCTTCTATCTATTCATGATATTGCTTTCATATGTTCCCCAACCGCCAGGCTAAGCTTAGCCATACATACATTCTTGAAGTACAGATTTGCCCCTTACTCTAATTAAGGTTTTATCACAAATATAAGCTGACATGTTTCATTTATTACTCTACTGGTGACATAATTAAGTGACTTATAGTCAAGCATCTCTTTTACAATCACTGGTCCTTGGCTTCCATGGTGATTCCACCTCTGGAGCAAGGTTCTCTTGGGCTCCCTATATTTATTGAGTCTTTGAGTTAATGCCTGGTTCCCACAGGTATAGTAACAGACAAGATACCTTAGAAAGCACAATCAGGCACTGGCAAAAACCTTTTAAAATCACCTTGTGGTAATAAAGATGGCAAGATGTTTTCTGCCCTTATCAAAGATTGGCAACCAGTAGCCCTTTTCAAAATGACATGGGTCCACTTGAGCAAAAGAGGGTCCAGATCCAGAGGAACACATGAAGGGCTGCTGGGAGACTATCTGATAACTCCTTGATTTCTCAATGACCTTTGATGCCATTGATTTTTATAGATTGACTTTGGGTTGCAGTGGTTCTCATTTTTCCAGAATTGGCAGAAGGGAAGAGTTTTATTTCTAATTTCCTGCTTTGCAGGGTTCCTCAGGATTCTATTCTTCTGTTAATTTTTAGCACCTACAAGAGACCACTGGGGTTAAGAACTATTGATATACTGATAGTATCAGCCGTATATCTCTACCCTAGTTGATTAAGTGATGCCATCAGAATTCTTTCCTAGTGTCTGGAATCTGAGGATATCCAAACAGAAAAGAAAGCTTTGCCTTAACCCTAGCTAAACCAAATATTTTTTATCTTCTCTTTTAATTCTGAATGATGTAGGACTAATAGACAGATCAGATGTGCAGCTTGGATTCTCAGCTCCTATTCAAAGAGCAGATGATAGCTATGGTTAGGAGAGCCTTTGTACAAATCCATCTTGGTTATAAATCACACCCATTTCTGGATCAGGGGATCCTGTTTATAATCATTCAAAGTTTGGTCACCTCTCATTTGGATTGTTGCATGGCACTCTGTATGGGGCTATCCTTGAAGACCTACAAGTATTTATTGGCATAGTGGTAGATACACATGGTATGACTCCTAGTAGACTTCCAAATATAATTCAACATTTGGTTACCACCTTCATGGCAAAAGGCCAAGTCATTTGTGGACCACTTATCTTTGATTATTTCTGCCCATTATACAAGATTCAACAGAGTGGAAATACTGCAGGTCTATGTCTATGAAATAGTGCTGGAACTTAGGAAATGTAACTTATCACAGTACTTGCTCGATATTACAACATACTCTTTAAAACTCAGATGACCCCCAAGGACTGACATAAGGCATGGAATGTTTTTCTCTTCACCATGGCCCGTGATGGCGAATCTATGGCACACAGAGCCCTCTCTGTCAGCAGCTCTTCTGGTTTCCGGTGTGCACATGCACGGTGGCCAGTTGGTCTTTGCACATGCCAGAGCGCTGGAAACCTGAAGACCAGCTGGCCGGCGTGCACATGCTGTAATGCACATGAAGACCAGCTGGCCAGTGTGCATACGTGTGCCAGAAATCCAAAGTCCAGTTGGCCGGCATGCACACTGGTCATCTGGTCTTTGGGTTTCTGGCACTCTCCAGTGCACGTGCACACATGCGCGTCCCAGTTTGGGCACTCGGTTTATCATCACTGCCCTAGCCATTATGTCAGAGTGGTAGATAATCCACATTTTTCGCATTTAGTGAAATGATTGTTGTTGACTTTGGATTTATCTCTGTTTTCATTGTTATTTTTTATTTTTGTTGACTTTTTTATTATTTGTTTCAACACAATGTTAGTCACAATTACATATTTTGATTTTTGTAACTGGAATGGATGGTGGTTGGATGGATGGATGGATGGAATGATGGAGCCTATCAGCGGAAAATTAGAACTTTTTTGAATGCATTAATGCAAAACATTTGCAGAAGAGCCTGGTGACTTTGAACAGATTGCTAAAAGTGTGGGTCTGTTAAAATTTATTCTTCCATCAGCCTACATTAAAGAGAGTAATTTGTGAGTGTTCTCCAACCAGCTTGTGATATTTGATGGTTAGAGAGGCAAACTAACTGGGACAGTTCATCCATCCCTGTCCTTAATTTTTGCCAGCATTTTGTCCATAGCAGGATGATTCCCAGCAAGGTCAGAACATTTTATGGTAATATAGATTTCTGCCCATTCAAGTACTGTTGGATAGTATTTTAATTAACCCTTAGGAAGAACCGTTTGTCTAGTTTTTCTGCCTCTTCTCCCATCGTTTTGAGTATTTCTAGGTTAAAATAAAATGAACATTTAGAAAGACACCAGAGAAGAAATAATTCAAGAGTAGGGAATCGGGTCCTACTAGGATTATACAACTACCTATGCATTTTGGATTAGGAAGGTGAGATTGACTAACTAGTAGACACTCACCTCTTACTTCACATGAAAAGTGTGGAACATTACTGAATGGACAAATACAGGAAAATATGAATAAGCAACAAAACTTCAGATCGTCTGGGCTTGGCAATGAGGAAGGGCTTCTTCTTCTTAAGGTTTCACTTTGATATTCACATTTTATAATATTGTCAAAGCAAAATAGTACAGAAACATTCCATCTTCTCCAAATGAAACAGGTCTATTTTCTTCTACCTTTTAGGAAGCTTGTAGAAAAGCTAGTGTCAAAAAATATGTGGGGGATAATAGAAATGAAAGGAACTTGGGAAACAAAGTATTAATACTGTGAGAGAAGTATGACATTTTTTCAGAAGTTCATGTTTTTTGTAGAAGTTAAAATCACCCAGTCTCAGTTCTATGGGAATGTAGCTCTTTTTGAATATTTGTGTGCCTGTTCTATCGGTACATAGTTTAACAGATTATTCTTGTAAAGAGAAAAATAAAACTAATAAACAGTGCATATTTTGTTTTCCTTGAAGCAGCCTTATTAAGATATTAAATAGAGATCCAATCATGTTGTGAATTTTAGCAAAATCCAGATTGTTCCAAAGTTAAATTGCTGTGATTTTCCTGGCTTTCAAATGCAGACCATGTGTGTTTAGGCAGAGTTTTAGTCTTGCTCTCCTCCCTGTGGGCAAGTTCTATTATTTCACTTGCCACTCCCACTATTTAATGAAGCATAGATTAATTTAAAATACTGTGCTCTAATGGTTTATTTTGAAAGTCAGTTTTATAATAAAATTATCTTTTTATTTATAAATCAAAGTGGTGAACATATTATTGTTCTTCCACCTCCCATTTTCCCCACAACAATAAGCCCGTGAGTGCATTGGGCTCTTCATTGGACTAACTAGACCATCACCTGAATCACCACACCAAACTGGTTCTCATTTTGTATTTAAAGTATCATTTCAACTGTACACGCCCCTGAAATATCCTTTCTTATATTCTTTAAACTGGTTAATTTCCTCTAAGAGTTCTTGAAGAATATTGAATTTGCAATATTTCTGTGGTAGTATATGGAAAATTTGCCATTATTGTCAGGTGATATAACAATTGTTTTATCAAACTCTGCTTTGAGAAGATTTTACTTCTTTTCTGTAAACTATTTTAGGTGTCTGAAGATAAAGTTTAGTACATTTTTGGTTTTGCATAACAAATACCATCCTGTTAGCTACTACTTAATTCCTCCTCAGTGAAGACTCCTTTGTAAAAATATATCTGAACACATTTTTTTGTTTTAGTCTGAGTGCTGTCCAAGATTTTTTGATATGACAGCCAGTGTGCCAATAACCACTGGGACCACAATAGCAGGTTTATACAATAATTTTTCAATTTCGATTTTCAAATCTTGATACTTTGTGATCTTCTCCAGTTCTATTTTACTATGTATTGTCACATCAGTTATCCACACTTTCATTTTTCAACAACAATATCTTGTGTGTTATGACTCTAGATTTTATCTGTCTGTATTTGGAAATCCCACAATATTTTAACCTGTTCATTTTCAATTAGTTTTTCCACTATATATGCCCACTAATTTTTTACTATTGGTACGTCATAATGTACTAATAATGTTCCAGGGAATCATTTTGGTGACTGTGTTATGTTGTTGTTTATAATCAGCTTTATGATCTTCATGTGCAAGCTGAGTATATTGTCTACTTCTGCTTCTTTGCACAGTGTGTATTTTGAATCATTTGATGATATTTCAGTTTCAGCCTTCATTGCATTAGTTCGAATAATTGGCTGTTTTGCAGCTAAAAAGCAATCCTTCAGTTTCTTTTTTAATGTTCCAGTTGTATCTACTTTCCCTTCAATCTTTTTGTCTTCTAGTCTAACTCCCTGCTCAGGCACGAAACCCTATACCATTTCAGACAAATGGTTTCCAAACTCTTCTTAAAAGCTTTCAGTGTTGGAGCACCCACAACTTCTGCAGGCAAGTGGTTCCACTGGTTAATTGTTCTAACCAGTTTTGTAGAATTTTGTAGAAATATCAAACCAATTTTGTATAAATTGACTTAGCAATACAACTTAGCACTTAGACTTATATACACCACTTCATAGTGCTTTACAGTCCTCTCTAAGTAGTTTACAGAGTTATCATATTGCCCCCAACAAACTGGCTCCTCATTTTACCGACCTTGGAAAATGGAAGTCTGAGTCAACTTTGAGCTGGTGAGGACTGAACTCCTGGCAGTGAGCTGAATTAGCTTGCAATATTGCTGTCAGCCCTGGAGGCCATCTTTTTCTTTAGATCTTCAGGACTGCCACACCTAGTGCTGTGGGAAACTGGGAGGGGGGATTGCAAGGAGTTGCGGGCGATTGTTGTTGTTAGTTGAAGTCATGTCCAACCCATCGCGACCCATGGACAATGTTCCTCCAAGCCTTCCTATCCTCTACCATCTTCCGGAGTCCATTTAAGCTCACGCCTACTGTTTCAGTGACTCCATCTAGCCACCTTGTTCTCTGTTGTCCCCTTCTTCTTTTGTCCTCAATCTTTCCCAGCATTAGGCTCTTCTCCAGTGATTCCTTCCTTCTCATTAGGTGGCCAAAGTATTTAAGTTTCATCCTCAGGATCTGGCCTTCTAAAGAGCAGTCAGTCTCCTCTAGGACTGACCAGTTTAATCACCTTGCCTCAAAGGCCTCAATTCTTTGACACTCAGCCTTTCTTATGGTCCAACTTTCACATTGCAACTGGGAAAACCAGAGCTAAGAATATTTGGACTGCACCTGGAGTGGTGGGACTGGGAGGCATCTACAGTTGGGATGATGCATTGATTGGACCATGTGATGGATATGTGGGTGCAGGGGAAGGGACCTGCGGTTTCCTTTGGATGGGGAAAACCTGGAAGCTTTCAGATTCAAGTTTCCCCAGATGTGCCAATATGACATCTCTAATAAAATGGAACTTTGAGGAACGTCTAGTCTTGGAGTCCTCTTGCGTTGGGGTTGTTGCTTGGAACCCTGGCAATTGCTTTCTAACCTCTCTGCCACCACAGCTCCTTAATTAATGTTTTTCCTTGCCAGCATTCTGTTTGTATTTTTATTATGTTATTTCAATATTCACTTTTTGTTTCCTGTATATTTAGTAAGCTTCAATTTTTCGCTTGTACTATATTTGTTCTTGGCTGTCTTTTACATAATTAGCCAATCCATGCTTTTTTTCTTTGACAGTTTGTTTGAAACCTCAGCCTCCATTTCTATGGGACAAGTAGATTGTATCATTTTGGGGATGTAATGCATAGTGAATCATCATCTGCTTTCTTGTATTTTTAGTCCAAACTGTCCAGTTCACCATGTGTCCTTATTCCAGTGGTATAATATATCATAGGTATGGGCCAAATATTAATGAATTTGAATCTGTTTTCATCATTCAATTTTGTCTGTAGCAATTTTCTCATTTCTCTGAGGTATTGTTTATTAATCATGTTTTTAACTTACCTGTATTTGATATTATCCAATTATAAAATGCTCCTACACATGTAGGCTATTTGACATTATAATTTTATTTGATTTTACCCCAGTTTATTGTTATTGAAGTACATTTTCCTAAGCCAAATTCCATTGCTGTATCTATGCTACAAATTCTTACAGTGTTTGCCAATGATCGGATTGGATTTCGATTTCTGATTTTCCATAAACCTTTTTGCTGTTTGAAAGCCAAGACTTGTTTTCTTCAAAAATTTTAAAAGTGGATATTGGCAATGACAAATAATAAGGATCATATTCAGTCATTATTATTCCCGAGGTAAAGTGAAATGTATCTCTAGGAATTGAAGTAGAATCCTATATGATACTGTATCTGTAATAATGATTTAAAAGAATTCTGGGTGGACAGAAAAATCTACATAAAGCTGGAAGTAATTCCTTTGAATATATTCTTTATTATTTTGTTTGCTTGCTTGTTTTACTAATCTTTAGTAATCTTTTTTCATCTCCCTCTAGTTTGTCCAAGTTTTTTTTAATTTTCAGAAAAAAAATGCCAAACTAGAGAAATTTTCATTTCCATGGTGTATGTGTGAGCAGGAATGCATGTGCACATATGAATGAGGTGGTTAAAGTACTGAACTAGTTCTTCCTTTCCCCTCCCCGTAGGGTATAGAAGTTAGCTGGGTCACACACTCTCTCTGTCCTACCTTGGGAAATTGAAATTGTAAAAAATCTCCTTACCAACCCAGACTAAATTGGACAAATGTGGTAGATGATAGTCCACAATGTTCAAAGGGGGAGTTTTTATAGAGTGGCGCATTGAATTGGGCTGTATGTGAATATGTATGTTCGGATGGGTATTATCTGATTTGTATTAAGTTAAGTAGTATACTTCGTATTTTGAAAAGGGCTTTATTTATAATAAACTTTGCACAGTTTACAAAATGGAAATAAACAGAATAAATTTGCACTGGCATGACTTCAAAATGCTGAAAAAACAAAATATTTATAACTACCAGTATTTAATAGAAAATACATCTCATCTAGAAATGGCATTTGGAGACAGAGGTGTGTCCTCAATTATCACATATTAAAATCTTGGATTTCTATTGACATATTTTAATTCTGCACTAAACATGGAAATATTGTTTTTGCTTGTGAATCAGGAAATCAAAACAATTATAAATTGGAGGATATATTAGACATCCGTGTACTTGGCAGGTAAGTTTAAACTTCACGTGAACAAACAGAGAAGCAATTATTATGAATAATTGTGAATTATCCCTTTCTTATAACAAATGTCTTTTCCCTACACTGCAAACCACATCTGTTAATTTCAGAGGATGGGAAGAAACAAACTGAGGAATATCTTATTTAAGAGTACATTTGGCCCAGATATTGGCAACTTGAATTGGAAGTCAGTTCAGACAAATCGAATGGAACAGCAGCTGACAAAGAGGGACAATGTGATACAAGTAGATCACAGCTTGTCCTACTGACAGTCCTTAACTACTTCTGAGTAACAGTTGCTGTTCATCCCGTTGATAATGGTCTCTCTTGTGCCTGTTTTTATTTCCATTATGATCAGAAGTGCAGAAAAAATGGTTCTGATATTTCACACTGCTCCAGTTCTAAGTAAAAAAATGAATGGATTTTGTTTAAACTTGCATCAGTTTTCCAGTTTGATATGTTTTCAATCAAAACTCATTTCAATTTGTTGTTCATCTTTGTTATGTTCAGTAACCATGTTATGAATAAACAAGTTGATGTAGATTTTCCTAGAACTGTGAACAATCTCTAGCAAATATCCATGTTAAACTGAGTCAAAACAAAACAAAAATATCACATCCAGAATCACATAGAATCAACATAGTATTCTAAATTATCTCTTTTCTCCCCCACATTTCTCTTGCCTGGAATGTGCAAGGAAAAGCAAGTCAGTGGTTTGGTTCCCAAGAATAAATATAACTCATCACATGGCTTTATTGGTATGGTAACAGTACAAAGTATTTTGTACTTAAGATAATTTTTAAAATTATGATAGTAATCCATAATGATGAAATGCCTTCCAATGTTTCAAGTCAGGAATTAAGGAACAACCGTGAGGTACTGTATGATTCTGACTGATTTTATAAATGTAAGGAAAACAGGAAAAATAAATACTTGTTTGCCAAGCTTTCAAAGATTGCTTCTAAAAGTTGAAGGAGTGATGCACTAAATATACAAATATTGGTAGTCCTCAATTTACAGCAGTTCACTTAGTAACCATTTAAAGTTTCAATGCCACTGAAAAAAATAACTTACTACCATTTTTCACACTTGGAACCATTGCATCATCGCCATGGTCATGTGATCAAAATTCAGACACTTGACAACTGACAACTGGCATATTTATAACAGTTGCAATGTCCCAGGGTCATCTGATCAGGTTTTGCAACCTTTTGATAAGCAAAGACAATGGGATAACCAGATTGACTTTACAATTAATTGTGTTATTAACTTAACAACTGCAGTGATTAACTCAACACCTGTAGCAAGAAAGTCATAAAATGGGGCAAAACTCACTTAACCAATATCTCACTTAGCAACTGAAATGTTGGACTCAGTTGTGGTTGTATGTCAAGGACTACCTATATTATTTCTTGGGGAAGGGAGTATGTTATTTTTGTAGAACATTTATCATCTGTACTAAGTGCATTGGATAAAAAGAACTAGCCTCAAATTTAACTGGAGCAGATTCATATATGAAATAACAAGTGCTTTCCACAATTTATTTATTGGATTATTTTTAATCCTATTTTTATTGTTTTATAAGTAAATTAGGTGGAGAATTTACCTGATACTTCTTTCTTCTCTATTTTCCCCACAACAATAACCCTGTGAGGTGGGGTTGCTCTGACAGGCAGTGATTAGCCGAAGATAACTGGCTTTCATGCCTTAGGTGAGACTAGAACTCATGGTTTCCTGCTTTTTAGACCAAATTAAAATCAATTGGCCAACAAAGCAGAATTTCAAAAGGCTGAATTCAATAATCGTCCATAATAATCTACAAAAAAGCAGGAATGAAAAGAAACCATTATTACAAATAATCATACTGTAAAATCTCTTGAGGGATGACTTATACATTACAATCTTCCTAAACAAATATATGCAACCAGTGAGAAACTACATCAAAATCTAATGTATTAAATCCAGGAATCAGATAAAAGAATATTACACCATTCTCTGATTTTCTACTTTTTTAAATACACGAATTATTTCGGAGGAGAAAATCTGTCTGAACTTTCAATATTTCTTCATAAATATGACTTAAAACATGATCTGTTCTCCACACGTCCTAAAATTAGAAAAAGATAATTAAACAAATGAGTCAAAAACATTGTACTCATTAGTCATTGTTATTGATAGAGAAAAATAAACTAAAGCTGGATGTTTGTGTATGGCAAAAGTAAGTTTGCTGGATAAGCCTTTGGTGAAGTAAATTTTACTATAGCAAAACTTAATTACCTTTTGCTAGGAGGTTTTGAGGGCTATACCAAGCAAATCTGTAGCAGGCAAAAGAGAAAACTTTGGATCTGAGGATTGAACTGTTGCTGTCAGGAGAGAAAACTGCTATTTTATACCAATTGCTGCTTCCTAGAGAAGGGGCTAAGGGGCTTAATAAATTCAGACAGCAAAGTTACACACACCTCTCCATTTAGTCCAATAAATTAATGCACTCTGCATTTCTGCATAATTCTTGGAATCAAAAACCCTCACAATAGTAAGAATCATTGGTGGGCTCCGCTCCATGTACAAAATGCATGAGAAAACACTGGTTCCTATATAGACCCAGGGCTGTTTGTGCATATGTTTGCACATATATAAATGTGTATTTTTGTGTGCTTGCCTATGCTTTTATATATATGTATGTATGTATGTATGTGTGTGTGTGTGTGTATGTATGTATGTGTGTATATATATATATATATTATACACACACACACACACACACACACACTGTATGTGTATGTATGTTTGTGTGTGTATATTTTTCAAGTCTCAAACCATAATTTGCTGTCCGGGGAAAATGCATATTGTTTTAAAGTTTCTTCTCTAAGCTGCGTCTCAGATTTGTGTGTGTGAGAGAGAGAGAGGAGGAGGAGGAGAGAGAGTCAGAGTCAGAAATAAAATGTCAGTATCCATTGTTTAAAAATATGTACAGAAATAATTTTAATACACCTCATAAACATGCAGGTTAAAAATGAAGAGAAAAATAATTGCAAGATGCCAGTACTGACCAGATTCACAACTACAGTACTTCTGCCAATTGAATGATACGATTGCTCTAAACTTTTGAGAATACAGAAATAAATTACTCTAAAAGTGGAGGATACATCTGCACTGCCCCTTATTTTAAAAATGGCTAAAACTTTACATGAAATGTTAGTCTGCAAATCTATATACAGTATGTTTTTCCAGGATTGAGCCTCACTGTGAAAACCCTTTTTTGAGTAAATTGAAATTTGGTTAATTTGATCATGCTATTGGCCTGAGCTGTAAACACTTGAAGGTAAGTCTCAATGAAACTAATTTACCTCGGTAAGCATATCTCTCCCCTCACACTTCCCCATATATTTCTTCAGTTCCTCTCCTGCACCTGTGCCAGGCAGATGGAGTTCAACTTGCTCATTGACCCAGAAGCTCAGAGCCCCCCTCTTTCCCTCTCAGAATCTGGGACACCTCAACATGCACATAGGCACAAGGGGCAAGCAAATGGTAAGTAGGAGAACAGATACCTTCTTTCTCATTTTAAAGGGATTTTCCTTAAATAAGAGAAACTGTGTTTGTGTTTTTTCATTGGTATTCAGTATTCAGTATTGAAAAATTATAAAAATGAATGTTTAATAGACTGTATAAATTCAGCTCTCAAAAATAATTGAAACCTCAATATTTCCCATATTCAATGTGTGGAACTTCCTATTTGCCTTCATTCCAAGGGGGAAAATAGCAATCCAATCATCCACTGCAATTCATCAGGTTGCCTCTCTTAACTGCTTTTTGACATGCCTGGAAGATGGGTGCTGATCTCAACTCAGGTGGAGCGTCGTTGCTTTAGGAGAACAAAAAAAATGGTCTCCCTTTCAGCTTTCCTGTCAGACTTTTTCACCATGCTGATTGAGGGGACGGCATTGTGATCTTATTCATACTATGGTTTTTCAAACTGAACAGAACCATACTAACAACACAGATTCAAAAGTTACATGAAAAAGGTAATGAAGTATATGTAATTTAAACTGACTATTTTGATAAGATGAACACTGAAATGTTATCATCAAATAAAAAGTGCTTTGCTGAAGCCAGATGAAATCTTTTAAGTGTTTATAATATTATATGACCAAATACAAGTGTCACATGTTACTATAAACACTGAAAATTAGTGTGGGGCTGAGGTGCCCTGGTGCCCCTACTTTTGATCTGCAAAATATCTATGCAAAATAGTGTGGATGTGCACGGGCAGAAAGCACCTTTTCTCATAATTAAATACAATAACAAATCAACTAATTATTAATTGCTCTTTTGTAACAATTATCACCTCACCCTATGTGTAAGAGGAATGGCCTCTAGAAAAATAGAATAGATTTTTTTTCAATCTTCATTTGTACAATTTAAATATGTAAGGCTATATAGTCTTGTGTAGAGACAGTGAATTAGTAACTGCATACAGGAGTACATTCATAAGCAATGAACGTTTGGGTTACAATTCTATAGACATTTGTTAGTGATTCCCATTGAAGCAGTGAAGCTTTTTTCTGAGTAAGCTGCAGTTCCTTCATTTTCCTTCATTGGAAGGAGTCCCCTAAAGGTCCCCTTTTTTGCTCTATGTGAGACTAGTCAAAATGAAATTAAATGTATACATTATTTTGTTATTTCTACAGAAGACATAAACTTGTGGTATACCAGGCTTCTTCTTCTTCTTCTTTTTGACTCAGCTTATTCATATTTCTGTTAATTATATTGGCATATTTATAAGTATAAACCATCTTTATATTTAATTCATACATAGCAATATTTTTTTCATATAATTTCTACCTCTTATTTCTAACCACTCATAAAATCTATTCCATGTCAAGTAATATTTGGTGTCTTCTTTGTCTTTTGTTTTTAAAGTCAATCTATCCATCTCTGCACAGTCTAAAATTTTTTAAATCACATCCTAATCTGATGGAGTGTTCTCATTTTTCCAATATTGTGCAAAATTGACGTGCGGTGAGGTTTATGGCTGGTGAGGCTGGTGACGTCATCAGGAAGGCGGGGAATGGAACCACGTGTGCTGGAGTCTCAGGCTGCCTCAGCCTCCAGCACATGTGATCCCATTCCCCGCCTTCCTGAGTGTGCTCTGCCGGCTCGCGCTCCGCAGTACTCGAAAGCGACTGGGGAACGACGAGAACCTTCCTGCCTCTGCTGGACTTTGCGCGCTCCTCGCGACTGCATATTGCAGTCGCGAGGAGCATGCGAAATCCAGCAGAGGCAGGAAGGTTCTCATCGTTCCCCAGTCGCTTTCGTGCCTTCGTCATCTGGGAGCGCCGACAACATTTCTGCCTCTGCCCTCCGTAGCTCCCGGGCGTGCCCGGACGGAGGTAGCCAGAATGGCGCCGAGGCAGTCCAGCGGGCGAGCGACCGAGGATCAGGCTGCCTCACTCGCTCTTTCGTCCGCCCGGACCGCCTCGGTGTCGCTGTGGCTACATCCATCCGGCCACGCCCGGGAGCTGCGGAGGGCGGAGGCAGAAATGTTGTCGGCGCTCCCAGATGACGAAGGCACGAAAGCGACTGGGGAACGATGAGAACCTTCCTGCCTCTGCTGGATTTCGCATCATCCGGGAGCGCCGACAACATTTCTGCCTCCGCAGCTCCCGGGTGCGGCCGGACAGATGTTTATAATATTATAATATTATAATATTATAATATTATAATATTTTATATATATATATATAAAAATATATATATATACTAAAAGTATATATATATACTATTATTTCATGAAGAGAGGTGAGGCTATGCCTCCCCTGCCTCCCCTGACCACACATCCCTGGTGCAAATACAATCCTTGCTACTGTCAGTACATGCAAAACTACCGTAAACATATAGTCCTTTTATCATAACCCTCCAGCATTATACCCAACAAAAATATTTCTGGTTTCAGATCTATATGTTGCTTCTTCCAATATTTTCTTGCTTTCATACAAGTCCACCACATATAAGTACCTGGGATCAGTGATGAAAAAAAATTTTTTTTACTACCGTTTCTGTGGGCATGGCTTGGTGGGCATGGCAGGGGAAGGATACTGCAAAATTTCCATTCGCACCCCACTCTAGGGCCAGACAGAGGTGGTATTTGCCGGTTCTCTGAACTACTCAAAATTTCCTGTACTGGTTCTCCAGAACCTGTCAGAACCTGCTGAATTTCCCCCTGCCTGGAGTCTGATTACATTTCTAACATTTGGCAGACATATTACTAAACATTTTTGCCAATCTTGCTGGTGGCAAATGCCACCTATAAAACATTTTATAAAGATTTTCCTTATATGCAGTAGCCATTGTCAGTTTATAGTTCCTATCCCAAAGTTTTTGCCATTTATCTAATTCTATCATATAACCGTACAATCATTGTTTCCTTGACTATATATATTTGATATATATAACTAAATAAAGGATATTTAATCACTTTTTCATCTGTCCCTAATAAGATCTTATTAGTTTTTATAAAAACCCCATGTTTTTACATCTTTCTCGTATCATGATTGTATTTGCAGATACGGCCACCAAGCTAAATCCACCCCTTGTTTGTGTAATTGTTCTCTAGTTTTAAGTTCACTATTCTCATTTAAAATATCTTTATAAAATACATTTTTCCCAAGTTAATAAGATTTGGATATATCAATGCTTCCATTGTGGAGAGCCAGACTGGTATTTTCAAATAGTTTTGTAATTTAATTTTTTCCCATATATGAAGCAAAGCATTCCTCACATAATGAAAATATCTATGTACCGGTACTCCTTCCATACCATAAAAAAGCATGTCATCCTAGTTGGAGATCATGTCCCTCCAATAGTAGTATTTTTTTTCAATCAAATTTTTATTTTTTATATTCTTGATACATATCAATGCGTGAATGGTGTGGTAACTGGGTAACATACATTTCAGTACATAAACATAGTCTTATTATTCCTAAATATTATATTTCGTTTTCATTATTTCATATTATTTAAACATGCCTTTTATTATCACCTTTCATTTCTAAATCATCTTTCTCTCCTCTTGTATATCTTAACATATTATTATATAATAATTATTTCCCCCCACTATTTTCTATCCCTATTTTAAGTTTTTCCCCCTGTTCTTGAAAGGGGCGCGAGGCACATGAGGCCTCCTACTGCTTTTGCAGCCTCAATGGGCTCTAAAAGCAGCCGCGATTCTTGCCATCTCTTCTCCACCCCATTGCGGGCACGGCAGGGCTTCCTGCCCCTTGCCCCCTTTATGGATGCAACTTGGAGGGTGGCAGGTGGGGCAGGGTGAGGCGGGGGAGAAGCAAGACACACATCTTGCCTGACTTCCAGCTCCGTCGCAGTTCTCGCAATTGACGCATCTCGCTTCTCCCCCTCCCCACCTGCCACCCCCAAGTTGTGCCCCAAAATAGTAAGACCTCCCCAAAAATAAGGCCAAGCACTTATGTCAGGGTTAAAAAAATATAAGACAGGGTTTTATTTTTGTGGAACCACGGTAGGATTTATTGGGCATCGGTTTTAGTTCACAGAATATATTTACGAACATAATTGGAAGGGATGTGTGAGAGGGGGGGAGAGAGAGAAAGGAAGAGAGAAAGGAAGAGGAAGGAAGGAAGTGGGAGAGATACACACAAGAAAGGAAGGAAGGAATGAAAGGAGTGTGAGAGAAAAAGAGAGAGACAACGATAGAAAGTGAAAGAGAGAGAAAGAGAAAAAGAAAGAGAAAGAAAGGAACAAAGAAAAAAGAAAGAAAAAAGAAAGTGGGAAAGAAATGAAAGAAAGAAAGAATAAAGGAGTGAGAGACAGAAGGAAGGGAAGGAAGGAAGGAAGGAAAGAAAGATAGAAAGAAGGAAAGAAAGAGAAAGAAAGAAAGAAAGAAAGAAAGAAAGAAAGAAAGAAAGAGAAAGAGAACTTATGACCACAATTGAGCCAAAATTTTGGTTGCGAAGCAAGAGCGTTGTTAAGTGAGTTTCACCGCATTTTCCAAGTTGGCCATGCCAATAAGGAGACCACAGGAGGAGGCAGGAAGCCAGTCAAAGAGCCATACTAGAGCACACACACTTTCCCCCAGCCCCGAAGAATCCAACCCAGCTTCACTGATTACAGGTTTGAAAAGGCAATGTGGCTCTGCCTGCAATTAAACTACACTTGGGGAGGACAAGACAGCCAGGGTCCTTCCCTCCAGCCTTTGCCAAAAGCCCCGCACCAGGAGGATGAAGTTTGAATTCCTCCCCCTCCCTCCGACCCACACGTACCTTTTCCAGCTGTTTCAGAGAGGATTTCAACTCTGCTCTTGCCTCTTGTCCTCTGAAGAAGTCCCACCCAAATAAGCACCCTCTACTATGCGGCAGGAGAACTGCATGCCTCCCCTACGTCAGGAATTTTTAGGCTTTTAACCCTTGCTTAACTCTGCTCAAGTAATCATAAAATGCCTAAAGTCAGACTAGAGGAGGCATGCAGTTCTCCTGCCTCATAGTAGAGGGCGCTTTTTTAGAGGCTTTTTTAAACAGTTAAGCAGAGTCATCCACGGTGAGGCAGGCTCAGGCAGCAACTAGCTCATCCTGACCTCAGCTCTCACCTTTTTCCTTTTACATTTTTTTTCTTTTAATGATGACAGTGGTGAGGCTGTGCCTCCCCTGCCTCACTTTACTGCACGTCACTGGTAGGTAGGTAGATAGATAGAGGGGTGGGGGAGAGAGAGAAATACAGTAGGTAGGTAGGGAGAGAGAGTAGGTAGATAGGTTGTTTCCAAGTGCATTTATCCATGTGCTGGAGAAGGAAATCGTTGACGATCTGCAGCACCTAAGACTTTGTTTCTGCTGGCACAGCACTTGATCAATGTAATTCTCATCAATCAGTTAAACAGCTTTCTGAAAGGGGGGAAAAGTTTTTGCACTCTGCAAACCTCCCCAAAACAGCCCGCTTTTTGTAAAAACAGGTCCGTTTTTTTTAAAAAAAGGCATAAATAACCTTGGGGGGGCTTGCAGAGTGCTCCTAGGGGGGCAAAAATGAGCAGAAAATGGCTCATTTTTTGCAAAAACGGGCCCATTTTTTGTCAAAGAAATTGCATGCATAGCCTAATGGAGGCTGATAGAGTTCTCCTGGCGGCTGGGGGGGGGGCAAAATTTCTGCCTCCCCATCTCCCAGGAGCTCTCTGAAAGCCTCCATAAGGCTATGCACAGCCATTTTGGTGAAGGGGTTTTGGGAGGCAAAAAATGCTGTATTCGGTGTATGACACACCCTTATTTTCAGCCTCTTTTTTGAGGAAAAAAGGTGCATCTTATGCTCCGAAAAATACGATAGTGATGATTTTTCATCTTCTAATTTCTACCTATTTTATCTAACCACTGATAAAACCTATCCCATGTTGAAAAATATTCTGTTTCTTCCTTTTATTTTAATGTCAATCTATCCATCTCGGCACAGTCTAATATTTTTTTAATTATGTTTTCATCTGTAGGGGTATCCTCATTTTTCCAATATTGTGCAAATACAATTCTCGCTGCTGTAAATATGTGAACTATTAAATATATATTTCCTTTATTATAACTTTCTGGTATTATGCCTAAAATTTCCTTTATTATAACTTTCTGGTATTATTTCTGGCTATAAGTCTATATGTTGCTTTATCATTTTTTCTAACCATGTGTGTATTTTGTCCAAAAATTTTTTGCTTTTGGGCATGTCCACCACATATGATAATAAGAGACCAGTGTCTGGTTACACTTAAAACATTTAGCGAACATGGTTTTAAACATCTTTGCTAGCCTTGCTGGTGGCAAGTGCAATCTATAAAACATTTTGTACAGGTTTTCCTTATAAGAAGGAAATTGCCATTGTCAATTTGTAATTTCTGTCTCAAGGTTTTTGCCATTTATGTAGTTCTATAGTATAACCAAAGTTTTTTGCCCATATTATCATTGTTTCTTTCACTTGTTCATCTTCCATTCTGATGCTTAATAAGTAAGTGTATCATTTCATTATTAGTTTTTCACCCAACCCTAAAAGTATCTGATCAAGTGTTGTTGGCTCTTTATAAAAACCACATATCTTTGCATCTTTTTCATATCTAGATTGTATTTGCAGGCGTGGCCACCATATTAAATCTACCCCTTGGTTTTGCGATTCCTGCCTAGTTTTAAGTTCCCCTTCTTCATTTAAAATGTCTTTATATGTTACAATTTTCCTCAGATTAATAATATCAGTATCAGTGATTCCATCGTAGAAAGCTAGACTGGTATTTTCAAATAACTTCTTGCTCTAACTTTTTCCCATACTAAAAATAGAGCATTTCTCACATATGTCTTTGAAAGTTTCGGTATACTGTATTTTTCCTGTACCACAAAAAACATGCCACCCCAATTGAAGATCATGTCCCTCCAGCAGCAGTAATCTCCTATGTCTCAAATTTATCCACTCTTTCACCCAAGGAAGTATAGAAGCTTGGTAGTAAAGCGCTCAATCCAGCAACCCAAAGCCCCCATTGTTTTTTGATTCTTGCAACATTTTCAATCAAACAAGAAATGTTTTCATGGGACACATGTGATGTGTTATCAGGCTTCACACTTGGGCTTAGAAATGAATTACAATCAACCTTTAATCTAAGTGTCAGAGAGTCTTGGCGGAAGACTCCCAACAGAACTCAGCTAATTTATCATCTTTATTGCAACAGAATGAAATCTTAATCCACTCAGAAATATTTGCAGGGTAAGAGTGTGAGTGTCAAGAGCATCAAAATGGTGGATGTGGTTGGGTGATTGAAATATCCATTTTTAATGTGCATGGCATATATCTTATGTTCATTATACATTGCTCCAGTTCTGTCTGATCTGTGGATGTCACTGGTAATAAAATAATGCTGAACGTTTTTATATCTATAACTCACCATTTAGAGTTTTTTCTTGCTGTCTTTCTAAATTAAAAAAAATACTTGAGGTTGTGTTTGATGCTTTGGGAGGCTGGAATATGTTTACATAATTATCCCCTCTCTAGCCTAAAACACACTGGATTTTCCCTCACCAGTTTTACCTCTATCCAGAATGTCAGGTTATCGTTTTGTATTATGGTTGGTGTGTATAACCAGCCAGATGTTTAGATTGGATTGGCATTTTTGTACATCTATTAAGTCCTTCCTAACCACCTGGAATAGGCAGATGTTCTTATTTAATGACATTAAAAGTATGGCTGCAGGAAGTAAACTTCCAAATAAAGCTACATTATTGTTGTTGTTGTTGTTAATCTTCAATTCGATTTACAGTCTGGGGCTGGTAAAACCTTAATAGTTCAAGTCCTAACCAAGGACCTAAGAGCTGTTAAGATAGTGTCTGAATATATAGGCAGTTCCAAATAGGGTGTTGTTGTTTTTTTTGCTAAGTCAGGATATTCAAGTCTAATAATTTATTATTATTGTTGTTGTTGTTACTATTATTAGGCTTGGACGTAGAGGCTCTTGGTTTTATACTATTATTGAGAGCAATTATATGATCAGTTTGTGTCTCTGAATACAAGTTAATTATAAGAAGAGACCTATCCAAAATAGCAGTGGTGCTACTTCACAACTTTGAGTTCCTAAATGTAAAAATAGAATAATAAACAAATACTTTGCAATACCAGCAAAGAGGTTTTATATCTATCAAATAAAAGAAGTGTTTGCCTTTGGATGAAGCAGTATTTATATAATTCTTTTTTTTTCAGCTTGAAATTGCTTGTGTTTTTACATTTTTATTTTGGGGCTGTGCTCACAGCCACCTTGTATCTGGAGACCCTAAAGCTGGCAGCTCTAACTAGCGCAAGTGAACAACAAAACGATATTTAGAGTGAAAAATAAAACTACTATTCTGCAGATGTTCCATTTTTTAAAGATCTCACTAATTTTCAAATTCTGGGTTGGAAGGTGTGACATGTTGTCAGCTCCCCCAGATAAGCCAAGTAGGAAACACAACTAGACAAGCTAATTCTACTCTATTGCAAGGCTACAATAACACAATGTTGAAAGTCTGAAGATGCAAACTTCCCACCGCCACTTTTAACCATCTGATCCATTAGAGCAGATCCTTCCCAGGCTGCTTTCTCTTGACTGTTAAGCCACTGGAGTTCTTGGCTCTTATCTGATTTTTCTTGGGCAGCATCTCTTCCCCTTATCCTTTATTTGAAAAAATAAATATTTTTCCTGACTGCATGATTATTAAAGAAAAATTATTTTTTCAAATCACAAAATGCCAATAGGTCTAGGCTGCCTAGTCCTACGCAATCCACAGTGTTTACTCATTAATATTCCTCAAGTTGGGTTTTGCTTCTGTCAAAATTATATATGATCACTAAGAAGAATTCAGAGCAAGAAATGAAAGACACTGTTTTGCATTGCCGCTATGTGGCTTATCCAAAGGATCAGTCTTTGTGATAAACCATATATGGGCAGCGGCATACCTGCAAAATTGTCTTCAGTTCAAACAAATGACTTGTGTGTGTATTTGAGCAATTGTGGACAAATAGATCATCATTTTAAAATATCGCTTTCACTGGTAGGAATGTTTAGGCAAGAAAAAATATTGTCTTGAACCACTGTGAAAATCTGTGATGGATTCCTTGGTTTTGCTTCCATAGACACAGAAAAGTCACAGCAGAATCAGACTGACAATTCCACTCCTGAGGATGGCTCCCTGAGAAAGAAGCAACGTAGGCAGAGAACTCATTTTACCAGCCAGCAACTACAGGAACTGGAAGCCACTTTTCAAAGGAATAGGTATCCAGACATGAGCACCCGAGAGGAGATTGCTGTCTGGACCAACTTGACAGAAGCCAGAGTTCGGGTACAGTTGTTTTCTTTTTATTTATTTTTAAAATAATTTTTATTGAATGTTTTAATCTTTTAAAAACAGAAAGAAAAACACCACAAGAACAAACAAAACACAAAACATACATAACAATATAAAGTAATTATACAGCCTTCTGTATCAGCTTTCCTGTTTAGTTTTTATAATTCTTAATTCTGCATTGCCTTCCTATTGCTTTAACCTTGTCTTGTAATATAACAACAGTAGTGCTAACCCTTATAATAATATTGATTATTTATATCACCATATATTTGCATTCTCTATTTTCTGTTTTGGCTTCTGTTTTCTAGCTACTTATACATTTTATTCTATATTTTATAAAAATCTGATTCTTCTTTTTCTTTTAGTTCTATTGCCATTTTGTCCATCTCTGCACATTTGAATACTTTTCTAATTATTGTTTCATCTGCGGGTGTATTGATTTTTTTCCAGTTTTGTGCAAAAGCAATCCTGGCTGCAGTATGTGTATGATTATGTATTGAGATTGTTTATCCATTTTTTGATCTAGTAGTCCTAATAAGAATGCTTCTGGTTTCAGTTCTATTTTTTGCTCTGTAATTTCTTCCAATCATTTTCAAATTTTGCACCAGTATTTCTTCATGATGGGGCATGTCCACCACATATGGTAAAATTGTTGTTTTCTTTTTAATTTACTTGAAAATGACCAAAATGTGAAAGAA
The DNA here is from genome assembly GCF_964273705.1 of Natrix helvetica. Classification (NCBI taxonomy): domain Eukaryota; kingdom Metazoa; phylum Chordata; class Lepidosauria; order Squamata; family Natricidae; genus Natrix; species Natrix helvetica. The sequence continues at coordinate 107,966,891 of NC_138551.1, read as the reverse complement.
AAGGCTGAATAAAAGCCAGATAGCAAAACAAGCCTGTGCATGTGACTGCATCTTTATGCCTTCCTCTCTTTTGAGAAAGTAGGGCAATTAAAGTTCATCTAAAGAATATATTCCTAAGATTTTCATGAAGCATTATATACCTAGTATACTTTAAAAACAGGGGGACATTATCACAATACCTCTTACAGTGAACTCTGTTAGAAAATGTAGCTAGGGAAATACCTTTCTCCAAAATACAACTAAAAGAATTTCCTATAAAGTGTGGCTTTTTTAAAATAATTTTTTGAAGTTTAAAAAGACAAAGATAACTATGGTAATAAAAACTAAAGAAAAATAGAAAATAAAAAGTGCATATAGAAAAAAAGGAGGAAAAAAATAAAAAAGATATATAAGGAAATGACTTCTTCAGACAAATACAATGTTTTGTATTTATCACCATCCCTATGATTTCAGTCAATAATCTCACCCATATCTCCTCTTTTCTCTCTCTCCCTTTTTTGTGTGTGAGGTAGCAACAGTTACTTTAGGGCAGGGGTTCCCAAGCTTTTCAGCTCATTGACCCCTCCATGAAGTTTCAGATTGTTCATCAGCCATCAACCATTGTATTACAATAATTTTAAAAAAATACTATTTTAACTAATACTATTATGAATAATAATAAGTAGATCAACATCAATTTATAATACGAAATAAAGAATTCATACAAACGGAATTCGAAGAACTGCCCAAGACAAAGAAATCAAAGCCTTGCCAGAAGTAACTCAGACTATAGAGGAAAACCAGGAGGAATTGGCAATAGATGAAGCCAATCTAGCTGTAGAATTTTTTTCATTGGAAACCAGGAACCCTCTCCTCTACTTGAGAAGTAACAAATCCATCTAACTAAAGAACTAGAAGAATTAAAACAAAGAATAACTGAGCATCTAGAACAGCACAAAAACACCAGAATAAAGTTGCCTGCACAGGGGGCGATGGTCTGTGGCAATCCCTGCAGCCTGGAACAACTGACTGGGGGTGTTCCGCTCACCAATCAGCTGCTCTTGCTGAATCAGGCTGCTGAAGCTGACTTTTGCTGTTTGCTGCTTGCTGCAAGGATGCTAGCCAGATTAATACAGATGAATGCTGATAGGCAGAGGCAGAAACCTTTTTTTCCTGTTTTCCTCCCCCAAAATTAGGGTGCGTTTTATACTCTGAAAAATGTAGTAAATCTGTCTATATGTCGTGAGATTAAAGAATTTTTGTCATGCCTTCTGACTGGTAATTGGTATTCATGGATGTCTTCTGCCAGGCTTCTGCCTATTTTTCCTATGTAGTGATTGTTGCAGTTCTTACATTCAATATTGTAGATGAGTCCTGTTTCTTCTTCTTTTTTTTTCAAAAAAGTTTTTTATTTTTTCATTTTCATAACATATAATCACATGTATACTACTACATAGCCAACATCATATTGCATTATTAAATATTTACATCAATTCATCTTACCATCAACTCCCAAAAACAATTATTGGCTCTTCTGCTCTCCATACAGCATATTTGTACCTTATCCATCACTTTCTTCTCCCGTTCTCCTCCCCCTCCCTACCTCCTTTCTTCCGTCTGTCATCCTTCCCTTCTCTACTTTCCTCTCTTCTTCTCCCCTCTCCCCTTTCCACTCCTCATTTCTCTCCTCATCTTCCCCCACCCACCCTCTCTCCTATCCCTCTCTTCTTCCCTTACCTCTTTCCTCTACTTCACACTCTTCATCTCCTTTACTTGTTCAGCTTCTGAGCAAGCTTCATTTTATGTTGATGGTATTTCCTTTTCAATATACATATTTAATTTTATCATGTATTCTCCTCCTTTTAAAAAAATAGAACAAAAAGTATACATATATAGTCATATATGTATACTTTTAATTCCCCCCCCCCCCCCGGCCTAATTTTGGCCAAGATGTAGACCTGGTTACAATTCTCAGCTATTCTCATCATTAACTTGATATAATTATATATCCTTACATGCCTCCAATTTGTGGTTCTGTCTTTAAATCTCAATAGTTTCCCATTATAGGTATATTTCATGCTCCCTCTCCATTTTTCCATATCTTGGATTAGATTACCCTTAATTGTCTATACATGGCAATCCTTGTTGTTCAATGTTCATTATAATTCCCTTAATCTATTATATAGAATAACAATGGTAAACATCTCACTTTATTCATAATCTTAAAAGTTCTATATATGTCCATGTTTCATATATTTTAACCCATGCTTAGTAATCCTTCTATTGTCATATTCAGTCAATTCACAACTCAGTATAATTATCATGTATAAAAGTGAATCACAAACCTCTGCTTTACAACCTCCCCCTATCAGTTTCATATTTATCCATATTCCATATATTTTAACCTTTGTTTAATTATCTTTCCATTATTATATTCAACCAATTAGCAACTCCATTTTATTGGCATATTTACAATACAATAGCAGAGTTGGAAGGGACCTTGGAGGTCTTCTAGTCCAACCCCCTGCCTAGGCAGGAAACCCTATACCGTTTCTATTAAACTAGGCATACTCAGTTCCTGCAACCGTTCTTCATATGTTTTAGTCTCCAGTCCCCTAATCATCTTTGTTGCTCTTCTCTGCACTCTTTCTAGAATCTCCACATCTTTTTTACACCGTGGCGACCAAAACTGAATGCAGTATTCCAAGTGTGGCCTTACCAAGGCATTATAAAATGAAATTCACACTTCACATGATCTTGATTCTATCCCTCTGTTGATGCAACGTAGAACTGTGTTGGCTTTTTTGGCATCTGCTGCACACTGCTGGCTCATATTTAAATGGTTGTCCACTAGGACTCCAAGATCCCTTTCACAGTTACTACTGTTGAGCAAAGTACCACCTATACTGTACCTGTGCATTTCGTTTTTGTTGCCTAAATGTAGAACCTGACTCTTTTCACCATTGAATTTCATTTTATTCGATAGTGCCCAATGTTCAAGTTTGTCAAGATCGTTCTGTATCTTTAGCCTATCTTCTGGACTGTTGGCTATTCCTGCCAGCTTGGTGTCATCTGCAAATTTGATGATTCCCCATTTATTCCCTCATCCAAATCATTGATGAAGATGTTGAAGAGTACTGGGCCCAAAACAGAGCCTTGGGGTACTCCACTGCATACCTCCCTCCATGTAGATGCAGTTCCACTGAGGACTACACGTTGAATGCGGTTGGTCAGCCAGTTATGAATCCATCTGGTGGTGATGCTGTCTAACCCACATTCTTCTACTTTATCTAGTAGTAGGTTAAGGTGTACCTTATCAAATGTCTTACTGAAGTCAAGTAAACTATATCGACAGCATTGTCACTTTTTACTTTTGTGGCAAGCCTTTCTTCATTGTGAGCCTTAGCTTTCCTCACTTCATCTTTACATGCTCGGGCTATTTGCTGATATTCTGCCTTAGTTATGTCCCACTCTTTCCACTTTTTATACTTACCTTTTTTGTCTTTCAATTTGTCAGAAAGTTTTTTATGCAGCCATGCTGGTTTCTTTTGGGAGCTGTTATTTTTCTTCTTCATTGGTATTGTGCTAGACTGGGCTTTTGTAATCTCATTTTTCAAAATTTCCCAAGCTTCTTGAGTTGTTTTCCCCTTGAAGATCATGGAATTTTTCCCAAGCTCTCTCTAAGTTTATTGAAATTAGCTCTCTTAAAGTCCAAGACTCTAGTTTCACTTTGTTCTACTACTTGTTTTTGCATAATGTTGAATTCCAATATTGCATGGTCACTTGCCCCAAGGGTTCCTGTGGCTTCAATACTTTCTATCATTTCCTCTCTATTAGTGAGAATTAAATCCAATATGGCTGATCCCCTTGTTCCCTTCTCTACTTTTTAGGAATATTTAGGAATAAAACCCTTATCAGCTTTATATTTTCCCACATAACAGTTTCTAGTTGTCTGTTTTTTCGTAGTGAGTCTTTTGTCCCACTTCTCTGTTCCTGTCTTCTCCCCTTTCTTTGTTTTGACATATCCACTCTCTTCAATTTTCTCCAGGCCACCATCAAAAGGATATTTTATATTTCTCTTTGTTGGGGCATAATCTCCTACTTCGAATTTCCTTATGCCACTAACAACCTCAACCTCTTTTATCTGCTTTTTATTTTCTTTTGTTGGGACACCTCCCCTTCTTACAGTTTTTCCTATACCACTGCCAAAACCAATTGAGTTTTTTGTCTGCCTTTTATTTCCCTCCATTTCTACCCCTTCGTTGTCTTGCCCCCCTTCTTCTTCATTCTTCTTTAGATATCTGCTTCTCTGGGTTTAGAATTCTATTTAGGCTTGATTTTAACGATTTATGCATATTTTTTATAATTTCACGTAGTTCTTCAAATTCCCAGTTTTCCATGATGTCCAGTTCCAAAGTTGCAGTTAGTTATACAGTTCTGATTTCAGAGTTCTGATCCACCTTAATCTACTGCAACTGCTGTGGGAAAGAGCAATGGAAGCCATCTTAGTCTTTTGTTCTTCCTTAATGTCCAGTTCCAAAATTGCAGTTAGTTATACAAGTCTTATTTCGGGATTCTGGTACACCTTAAATTTGATTCAATTACTGTGAAACCGGAAGAGAAGCTGAGGCCATCTTAATCTTTTGCAGAGAAAAAAAAAGGATGAAAGGGGGGGGGGAAATCCCTCACATTTCCCAGTTGACTCTGTAATTATTCTTTCCCCGCCACCTGACCACAGCTACTCACAACATAACAAAGTTGCAAACAGCCAGGTTCAGGTACGTTTCTCTTTTGCCTCCTGCTTTTCCAAATTCTGATTTATGGCAGATGGTTAATTAAAACTTCCCACACACTCAGGGTTAGGTTATCAGTTATCAGTGAGAAGGAGTGAGTTTTTTCTTGATTTTGGGGAATAGCTTCAAATGAAATAAATCCTTCGGAATGTTTGGTTTCTATTTCAAATCCAAAACTAAATTTAGAGTTTATATTTAAGTGGGTTTGTCTCTTCTCTGCTTTCTCCCTTTCTGTTCGGATTTGTTTCAAAGAAATAGCTGGGGGTGGTGGTATTTCAACCCTTCATTTTCCTTTTCTTTCTTTCTTTCTTTTGAGAAAATCCCGATCTGACCATCAATATTATTTATGCTCTCAAGATTTCTTTGCCTTTTCCGGGTTTGATTTATGGCTGTGGGTTAGATAAATTTTCTTACTGGTCTTTCAACTCTTCCTCACCCTTCTGTTCATTTGCTTTTGACTGGAAGTCAGCATTTGTCAGCCATATTGCAGGCTGTCGCCCCCTCTCCGATTCAAAAGGCAAATCTCCGAACTGCAAGGGACCTGTTGCTTCCCTCGGGGTCTGATGAGACGCTGCCCTTCTTTGCCACCCCTCCAGGGGGGTTCTGATCCAAAAAAGGAACACCGGAGTAGGTTTGTCAGACAGGGTTCATGTGAGGCTCTTCAGAGCTCACATCCTCATGTCTGTCCAGCTGAAGAACTTCCTGTCACTCTTATTTTTTCTTCTGATGTTTCTGGGTCTTTTGGTTTGCTTATGATATTTTGAAGGGCTTTAGCTGGCTTGTATGCCATGCTGATTCCATGTGGTTGTAGTAATCTATCTGTGGTTTCTGAGATACTCTTGATCTAGGGCAGTGTAATTCTTTTTAGGGTTTGTGTTGGTTGTGCTGTATTGGGTTGAGTGGTCAGGGACTTTTTGATAAAGTTGCGTGGGTATCATGTTGTATGCTCCATTTCCTTTTTCTGCTCTTCTGGGTTGCTGCAGTGTATTTGGGCTCGTTTAAATAAAGTCCTTCCTCAGCTTCTCTTGTGGGAGATTGGATTGTTGCTTTGGTAGTGGAGCACCTGGTTAGTATGGGTGGGGTTTCTGTAGAGTTGTGTTTCTAATTTGCCATTGTGGTCTCTGCTGATCAGAATGTTCAGGAAGGGCAGCGAGTTGTTGTTTTCTTCTTCTCTAGTAAAGTGCTATGGTTTCTAGATTGTGCATGACGTCCTTCACTCTAAGTCCTGAAAGTGGTGATCCCATAGGTGTCTCTTTAACTTGTTGGTAAATTTGGCCATCAAATTGTAAGTATGTGGTTAAGCAGTGGTTTATGAGATCCATAATCCTGAATGTTTTGATCTTTGTGTATTCAATTAAGTCAGGTGTACTGTGAAGCAATGCAGTCATGGATTCTTTGCTAATTCTGGATCTGTAGACGTGAACAGGGCTGTGACATCAAACAAGACAACCTCATCTATAGTCACATCTCTGTATCAGGGCTCCTGATTGTTTGAAGACACTGTAGACAAGAGTTAATGGAATGTTGGCTTCCTCTTGTGAGACGCCCATGCTTTTCTGTTAGTCCTTTTGCAATGTTATATATAGGGGTCCCTGCTAGAGATATGATTGGATGGAGGAGAATGCCAGATGTGCGTATTTTGAGACACCTGTAGAAGCATGGGAGGATAGGGCCACTGCTTCTTATCTGCCACTGTTCTTCTTTGGTAATTTGTCCTTTCTTAGTGAGGTCACTGAGGATTCTCTTGATCTGGTTGTCTACTACCTCACTTTCTTTTGTCACAGTTGTTATACCATATTTTTGGATTATAAGATGCACCAGGTTTTCAAAGAGGAAAACAAAGAAAAAATAGTTTTGGGCTCCGCATGACCTCCCCAGTCCCCAGGAGCACTCTGCAGGCCTCCCAAAGCTTCTGCGCATCCTCTGTGAAAAACATGCCCATTTTCACAAAACAATGGGCCCATTTTTGGCCTCCCAAACCCCCACATGCATCCTGTTTTTGCTCTCCCCAGCCCTCAGGAGCATTCAGCAGGCCTCTCAAACCCTCTGCATGCCCCATTTTTGTGAAAACAAGCCTGTTTTTGCCCTCCCCAGTACCCAGGAGCACTCTGCAGGTCTCCCAAACCCTTTGTGTGACCCATTATTTTGAAAAACAGGCCTGTTTTTGGCAAAAATGGGATGTGCAGGGCGGGGTTTTGGTAGGCCAAAAATAGCCATATTCGGTGTATAAGATGCATCAACATTTCCACCCTCTTTTAGGTGTTTGTGTGTGTGTGTGTTATACTCCAAAAAGTACGGTACTTCTATTTGCAGATCTTTGTATTTTGTGATTTTATCTAATTCCTTCTTCTGTTTCCAGGTACTGCCACATCCACTATCCAGACTCTTTTGTCTTTCATATTGATAATTATTAAGTCTGGTGTGTTATGCAGCAGTGCCTGTCTGTTTGAATTCCAAAGTCCCAGAGAGCTTTAGCTTCATTTTCTATTACTTTCTCTATTTTATTAATCCACCAGTTCTTGCTTTTAGGTAAATTGTCAGGGTTCCAAATAGCATCCAAAATTAAATCAGAGTCCAAGACAAAGTATTGCTCAAAGTTCCAATTTTTTAAGAGAGCCATGTTGGCACATCTGGGAAAACCCGAATCTGAAGCTTCTCGGTTTTCTCCACCCAGGTTAAAGTTCCTGATCTTGCCCCCACACCCATAAGTCCATCACATGGTCCAATCTTCCACTGCCATGCTGGCAGTTCCACCCTTCCAGTTCTGGTCAGGTGCAGAGGTGCAAAGACAAAAGATGACCTTGGCTTTCTAGAAGCAATTTTGTTTTGGCTACATAGCATCTAACTCCATATAATCCCCTGTCCCATTTCCCCACAATAGAAAAGGCATAGTAGAATAATAGAAAGTGTGGCAGGCCAAAGATCCAAAAGGAAAGATGGCTGCAGGCCTGACACAAATGATATTTCCTGCAGATCTTCCAATGAAGGGTCTCTTGATCTGGTTGTCTCCTATCTTCGCTTTCTTTTATCACAGTTGTTATTCTATTTGCAGATCTTTGTATTTTGTCTAGACAACCATTTAGACAACCAGATCAAGAGAGTAATCACCAGTAATCAGCACTCAGATCAGCATAGATTCACTCCAATTTCAGATCAATAATCAAGTAAGCAATACCCCAATCAAGAAAATGCCAGAGACATTGCTACTGCTAGATGGGGCTGCTGCTGTATGTGATGCCACTGCAAGATGAAACAGGTGGTGGAGTCTGGGTGTGAGAGCCCTGAGGTGTGTGGACAGGGTATGGGGCAGCTCCACTCCCCCCAGCTGCCTCACCTCACCTCGTGGCACCTGCCCCATTGTGGCCCTGATCAAACAGACAGTGGGATAGAGTGGGTGGGCTCTTAACTGGGGCTTATTTTGGAGGTAGGTATTATATTAGGCACATGGTAAAAATTGTGCTAGGATGGGGAGAGGAGGGGAAGAAAGAGAAAGGGGGAGAGAGGGAAAGAAAGAGAGGCAGAGAAAGAGAGAGAGAAAGAGAGAGAGGGAGGGAGGGAGGGAGGGAAAGAGGGGGAAGAGAGAGAGGGAGAGAAAGAGCGATGGAAAGAGGAGGAGAGAAAAAGGGAGGGAAAGAGAGAGGGGAGAAAGAAAGAGATAGAGATGGAGGGAAAGAGAGGGAAAGATGGAAAGAGAGGGAGAGGGAAGAGAGGGGGGAAAGAGAGAGATTATATTACAGAGTGGTGGGCTGCACATTTTTTAACAACCGGCTCTCTGCCCTAATGACTGGTTGGGTGGGCATGGGTGAGTGGTCTTGTGACTGGGCGGGTGTGGCCAACTCATCAGTCATGTCAAGGCGCATGCCCAGCCCCTCCCCTCCCCTCCCAGCCACTCCTTGTCACACCCAGCCTCAACATATCTATAGTTCTGTAAAATATTGTTCACCTTTTTTTGATTTTATTATCAGCATCTACATACTATACATGTACTTTCATGGGCCACTGAAAGGAGGAGATGGCTCACATGCTTTGCCCAAGAATGTGATATGCAGATCACATAACAGGCTTTTGAGGGGCTGCCACAATGAAGGGGGGGAACCGAACCTCTGATATTACAAAATTTTTATTTTTTATTGTTGCTAAATGTAATATTTCAAAAGCAGAAAAAAAATGAAAGGGCATAAAAGTGAATTTATCACGTTTTTCTTAGAAGAATTAGCTGAGCTTTGCCTTTATCATTATTTTAGGTAGTAAAACCTCATTCAGGTTAAATTGCATGGTTGGCAATTTGCGATAAATAAGTGAGTTTTGGGTTGTAGTTTGGGCACTTGGTCTCTAAAAGGTTCGCCATCACCGGTATGTACAATGCAGCTGTGTGAAAAAGTCCTGCATGCTTTCAGTTTTAAGCTGTATTTACATGTTTAATCAACTTTTCACTCATAGAAACCACACAAAATTAGTACTTTGATTAAAATTTCTATAGTCGGATTGAGATGCATAATTTTTATTAATATAACCAAAGTCTTTTTAAGGTTTTGAGTGAGTTTATGTGCTAAAACAAACACAACTTGAATTTTTGAGAATGTTAGGATCGAAAGTAGCCAATCAGCAGAGAGCTTTGGCTGTCCAATCAAAATGCACAGAGGCTAAATCTATGAGGCAATCAATGTTGTCATACTCTCTGACTATAAATAGGCATGAAAAGCATCGAGAAATTTAATTTAGCTTTGGCTGTAGACAAGGATGAAGGCCTTTGCTTTCACCAGTACTGAGCAGTGGAATCACGTCATTGAGCTTCATGAAGAGGGTTATTCCTGTACAGAAATAGCCAAGAGAGTGAAATGCCATCGCACCACGTTGAGCAGAGTGGTTGAAAAATACCAAATAACTGGTTCAGTTGATGACAGGCTCTGCTCTGGAAGACCAAGGAAGTCAACAAAACGGCAAGATCGGGCTCTCCAATGCATTTTGATGGCTGACAGGAAGCTCACCTCACCTCAGATTACAAGAATTTGGGGTGAAACATGTGATGTAAAAGTGTGCACAAGCACAGTGCATCGCAGACTGCTGCCAGAGGGCTCAAAGGCTGCAGGGCTCGAAATAAACCTTTGCTCACCACTTTCGTTGATGTGTGTGGGCCAAGAAGTATGCCAAATGAACCAACAAACAATGGGCCAAGGTCATCTTCAGTGATGAGAGCAATTTCTTTTTATATATATAAAAAAGTTTTATTGGTTTTTTCAAATGTTTTGGGGAAAAGGGTACATGAGCAGTAAGGGAAATGAGCGCCGGCCACACACACACACACACACACACACTGCTTGTTGCCGTGCAAGGTGAGCGCTGCTGGGGAGAAATCAGGGGGAGAGGGGGGAGAAGGCCATCCCTAGCAGAAGATTGTTTTCTTCTCCCCCTCCCGGATTTCTCCCCAGCAGCGCTGGTCTCGCGCGGCAACAAGCGGTTTGTGTGTCTGTGTGTGTGTGTAACAGGGGCTGGATGGGACCGATCACCTGAGAGGCTAGCAAAGAAGTCTTCCCCACTGTCGCAAAAAGGCAGGGATAGTGGCCGGCGCTCATTTTCCTTACTGCTCATCGCGGCTTGCTCCCTCGCCACTTTCAGCTAAGCAGGGCAGGCGGGGCCTGGGCTGCAACCAGCAGGGAAGGGATGGTAATGCTCCGTCCTGCTGGGGCGGTGGCGGAGAAAAGTAAGGAAGCAAATGCCAGCCAGCATCTCTGCCTTCTTCCTCCGAGCACCGCTTCTTTGCCAGCCTCTCAGCTGATCGGTCCCAGCCAGCCCGTTACACACACACACACACACACACACACACACACTTTGCTGCCGCGTGAAGTGAGTGCTGCCAGGGAGAGATCAGGGGGAGAGGTTGGGGAGAAGGCAACCCTAGAAGTTTGTGTTCTTCTCCCCCTCCTGCTGATTTCTCCCCGGCAGCGCTAGTCTCGCGCCGGGCCAAGCATGGTGGCTCCCAAAGAGAATGAAACGGGTGCAGCGCTCTTCCAACAGCTAAGGAAGGAAGAGGAGCCGGGCTTCAGGAAAGCCTCCAGAGACTGGAGAGGACAAAAAACGGCCCCAAAGGATCTGTTTCTGGCTTCCAGAGAGCATCTAGAAGGGCGGGGGAGGCCATTTTTGCCCTCCCCAGGCTTCAGGAAAGCCTCCGGAGCATGGGGGAGGGGTGCATGCTGTGTGTGTGTGTGTGTGTGTCACGTGCGCATGTGCAGTTGGGTGGGGAATTGAGTGGGCACGCAGGGGTGCAGTAGCGAGCGTGCACGCAATTCTGGCACATCATTAAAAAAAGGTTCGCCATCACTGGCTTATACAGTCTATGCCGAAGCGATGCTGCCTTGTGATAAGCAATAAGGGCTGGCCAATTTCATATTAGTAACCATATTTGGTTATCTAAATGGCCCTTTACAGGGCCAAAAAACAATAAAAATGTTAACAAAACACTAGCGTCATCCTTAGTAATTGCAACACATACGCCACTGGATATGCATCAGTTAATCTGTTTTCATAGTCATTGCAAGCATGCAAGAAAATTCACAATCCACATCCAAACAGCACCAAATTGCAAAAAAGTTATGCTTTTCACTTTAAAACCACCAGTATTTATTTAAATATAACAATATTTGCCTAGCAGTTAGCATAAAATATCATAAAATCAATGGCCTATCCACAAAATGTCATAAACCGTAAACCGTAAACGACTTTTTCAGACAGCTGTATATACAATGTGTTAGATTGGGTAATGGAAAGGCATGCACAGGCTAACGGTAACAACAGCTCTTTATTAACTCAGTAGCAACTATGTACAATCCAGCGAAGGTTGAGTCTGACAGCAGCCCTTTTGTAGGGAGCTGTCAGACCCCTCGACCAATGAGATTAAACCTCTGTTCCCGCCGGAACAGAGGACCTTGGTGGAAACCACTATAGCTGAAGCTAGTATCTAACAGCCCTCCCTGATTAGATGGAGTAATCCTACTGGTCACGTAGTCACGCAGGTAGGCGGGCTTTTTGGTAGCTCTGCCTGACCTGCACCGTTCAGTCGGAGGGTGTTCTTCGGACAGGTCAGATGGACCTGTTTGCTCTGCAGCTCCGCATGGTGGAAGCTCCTGGAAACTTTCACAGGTCGCGGCTGGAGCTTCTAGAGCCGGTTCGCTCTAAGTATCCCAGTGACTTCGGGTTTGAGTTGGCTGTGCTCCTTTTGGGTAGGGCTTTGGCTAACTCGAGCAGGAATTACCTCTGGCTGCCTAAGAGTGGAGCTGGAGAGGCAGCCACGGAGTTGGTCAACGTGCCTTCTCCAATTCTGACCGTCCTCGAGCTCTATGACATAAGAGCAAGGCCAGGTGATGCCTATCACTGTGGCAGGAATCCACAGAGTTCCCCCGGCGTAAACTGAATCCCCTAAAGTTCTGAATTTTGCTTGTGGAGTCTGGGGGCGATGTGGAAGAATAGTTTGGGTGTAGCCAGTCTAAGTGGGACCTTAGCCGGTGACCCATGAGAAGCTCAGAGGGGCTTCTCCTTGTAGTGGTGCTGGGTGTGATGTGCTGAATTAGCAAATAGTGGTCAACCCATGTTTGCCAATCTCCCAGGCCCATTCTAAAGAGGGCCTCTTTTGCAGATCTCACCATTCTCTCCGCCTGACCATTGGAGACTGGATGGAATGGCGCGACCAGGGCATATCTGATTCCCTGTGCTGCTAAGAAGATCTTGAATTGCATGGCCATGAATTGGGGCCCGTTGTCAGAGACCAGGATGTCGGGCAGGCCATGCATTGAGAAAAGTCTCTGTAGTACCTTGATGACCGCCTCTGCCGCAGTGGAGGTCATGAGGACTACCTCTAGCCATTTCAAGTAGGCACCCACAACTACGAGGAAAGTCTTGCCATGAACTGGGCCAGCAAAATCAATGTGCACCCTAGACCACGGTGCTTGAGGTCGCTCCCACTCCTTAGTGGGCGCCTCTGGGGGAGCTAGTCTGGACTCCTGGCACAGTGTGCAGGTAGCCACCCATTCTTCAATCTCCCTGTCCATGTTAGGCCACCACACGTAACTCCTGGCCAAAGACTTCATCCTGACAATTCCAGGATGCCCTACGTGTAAAGCCTCTAATACTGCAATGTGCAGTTTGGGTGGAACAATGACCTGGTCCCCCCACAGCAAACAGCCATTAACAACAACAAGTCATCATGCTTACAATGGTATATTTTGAAATCAGCCCCAACAGGCCCCTTGGGCCACCCCCTCCACACTCAGTTCAAAATTTGTTTGATGGTGGAGTCTTTTGCAGAGTGGCGGGCCAGTCTCTAAGCAGTCAATGAGAAGAACTGGCATCTTGGGGTAGGGTCAGCAAGAAGGTCTGGCAGCGGGCAGTGGCTCAAAGCGTCGGCATGCTCCAAAGTGGAGCCTGGTTGGTGGATGAAGCGGTAGGCGTAGGCAGCTAAGAAAATGTTCCATCTGGTCATCCGCGGTGATAATGACACTGGGGTAGGTCGGTCCCCAGCCAGCAAACCCAGTAGCAGTTTGTGGTCCATAATTAGTTTGAAATCACGGCCATATAGGTACTCATGGAACCTTTTTACTCCAGCCACTGTAGCCAAAGTCTCATGGTCCAACTAGCTGTAGTTCTGCTCGGCAGCGGACAAGCTCCTAGAGTAAAAGGCTATGGGAGTCTCGGTTCCGTTGGGCATGCGGTGGCTGAGGACAGCCCCGGTGCCAAACAGGGAAGCGTCGCAGGTCAGCACCAGTGGCAGGGTCTGGCTATACTGCACCAGGAACATGTCTGCTGAGAGAAGTCTTTTTACTGTGGCAAATGCGGCCGCCTCGGCTCTGCCCCAGACCACTTCATGTTCTTCACCAGGAGACGATGTAAGGGCTCAGCAACGGTGGCTTTCTGTTTAAGAAAGACGCTGTAGAAATTAAGGAGCCTGAGGAACGCCTGCAGCTCAGTTTGATTGCGAGGTGTAGGGGCATCCTGGATTGCTTGAATTTTTTTAGTGGTCGGGTGAATTCCAGAGCCATCGATTAGGTACCCTAAGAATTCAACCCTTGGCACGTTAATTTGGCATTTTTCTTTTTTTTTAAATAAAAGTTTTTTTAGGGTTAGGGTTATCCTACTTTATATACTGTAGAAAGTGTATCAGTTGATTACAAAAAGGCTTTCGTGCATCTCTTCCAGAGTCATCAAACATAATTCATATTAACTCAAGTATTTAACTCAGATATTTATACATGTTACCATCATCATACCTCCATTTTCATTTGACTATAGTTGTTTAAACATCCTTCATCATAAAATATACCAGGATTTAATACATAACCACATACTGGCATTTCATTTACTATTTCTAAAATCCTCCAATAACACTGAAGCTTTATATCCTATTCTAGCTAAATATCCATACTATTTAATAACAAAGTTTTCTAATCCTTCTTTCCAAATCACTGTTTAAAATTTACATCCCATTTCTGTATGTTGTACCCATACATATATATGTGTGTGTGTTGTTTTCATTATCCCTCCTTTTTGGCTTGCGTGCCAAAAGCGGGGGGAGCGCAGAGGGATTGTGAGAGGACGTGCCACACATGCACACGCTTCCCCCCTCTGCGCGCATGCATGAGCAACCAGTGTTCCCCCCTCCGTGCTTTTTTCGTGCTTTTTTCGCCCTCCCCAGGCTCCAGAGGCTTTCTAAGAGCCTAGGGAGGGTGAAAATACCCCCCTGCCTCCCCGGAGGCTTCAGGAGCTTCCCATAAGCCTCCAGAAAGCAAAAAACCGGCCCTATGGGCAAACTAGAAGTTTAGGAATGGACTTCCGGTTTGGCCGCAGAGCTGTTTTTTGCCCCCCGAAGCCTACAGGAGGCTTGTTTGTTTTATGCGCCATTTAATCATGAATTGTTTGTTTAATCATCATCATCATCATTATGCTTTATTGTATTTTAGTGTCATCTCTTGGACTTTCTCTAGCAAACAGGTGAATGGGAATCCTCTGGAGGGTGAAAAACAGCCTCAAAAGAAAGCCAAAGTCAGCTGGCCAGAGCATGCATGCACCCTGAAGCTGACAGGGTAACGCCTCACGTGCCCTAACAAATGGCTCCGCGTGCCACCTGTGGCACCCATGCCATAGGTTCACCATCCCGGCTATATCATATCATTTCCCCCCTAATAATCAAGACTTAACTGAATCTAACTTAATTCTTTTTTTATTAACCTTTATATATAATCCAAAAGGATTTCTAATCTTCCCTTCATGGGTACCATTCAATATTCATATCCAATTATTACTTATCATAACACTACACATTGTATACATTATTATCATTATCAATTATTTATTTAACTATACCTATTGTCACTAAATTTCGCTAAGTTTAACTAGTTTTAAATTATACTCTTCCATCTATCAACCTATATCTTTCCAGTAGCAAAACAGTCTCATATCTTCTACCATTTGTGGTGTCAGTCCTCTAATCATCTCCTTAATCAACTTTGCATGGACTTCTCTTAGCAACTCTTTGCTTATAAAATCTCTCATGTAATTTTGATGCCCTTCTTCTGTTTCCTTAATCAGCTTATCTTTGATTGTCGGTAGTGTTATCAATGATATTGCTAATAAAATTTCTCTCTTTAAATCCATAAATTCGTTTGTTTTCTCTTCTTCTGTATCTTGCCATCTGGGGTAGTTTTCCCCTCCATTTAAATTGCATAAATTCCATCCATAAAGATAGCGTTTAAAAGTAAGATAACCCACTGTCCAAAACCATTCCAAATTTAATTCCGCCGCTTATTTCTTCTGTTCTCCAATTTAAATTAATTTTATGTTTTTTATAGGCAGTCACTTTTAAAACAGTAAAAATTCCTCACCAGCTGGAAACACTTTCTCTTTCCATATCCTTCCGTTTTGGAGCCCCCCGACTTCATCAGCCAAATGGCTGGATTTCTTGTCACTGGCTTGAAGAACTTCTCTTGGATCAATCAGGGACTTTGCGATGTCCCTGAGATCAGCAAGACGTATTCTTCCTGTTCATCATCTCTTCAGGACGGTTTAGGTCCGTTTGGACCACCCAGCGGCAAAGGTATCAACTGCAATCTCAGAGCATTGAGATTGCATGTTATCTCGTTGCAACTTCGGCTCCTCCCCTCCAGGCATTTTTCTTTTTTGAGATGGAGGCCTTTGTCTCGGATTCTGGTCAAAACAGTTCGCAAATGTTTGAAAAGTTGCGCCTCATTTGCAGATGATACCAAGATATCGTCAAAATAGGGGACGACTCCTGGAATCCCCTGCAAAAGCCATTCCATTATGCTTTGGAACAGTCCAGGGGCGATACTAACTCCAAATAGCAGGCGGTGACATTTGAATGCACCCCTTCACAATGGTTTGGGCCTCTGCCGTAGTGCCATCTACAGGCAATTGTTGGTATGCCTGCGCCATGTCCAATTTAGCAAATACTTTGCCGGGGCCTAAAGAATGTAATAAATGCAGTACAATGGGTACAGGGTAAGCGCTTTGTTGCAACGCTTTATTGATTGTGCATTTCTAGTCCACACAGATGCAGAGAGACCCGTCAGATTTGACAGGTGTCACTATAGGGGTCTCCCAGCATGCCTGATCAACCGGCTCTAGGATTCCTTGGCCTACGAGCCTGTCAATTTCCAGATCAATTTTTTGATGAAAACCGAAAGGTACTCTCCAGGGTTTTAGTCTTATGGGGACTATGTTGGGGTCCAAATTAAAAGAGATTGGAGTCCCCACATACTTACCCAGACTGGTGCTGAAGACGTCCTAAAATTCTTTAAAAATCGCTTCAGCGCTCTCGTCTTTCAAGACGTTGATACCGGTGACTTCTAGGCCCCGGGCTTCAAACCAGTCAAGCCCCAGAAGGCTCTGCAGGTCACCACTGACCACCATCACTGGGAGCTGGCCACTGTATTTCTTGAATTGCACCCGGAAGGTGCCCAGGCCCATGATGGGGACTCGGTTCCCCTGGTAATCGTGAAGGTGGATGTCAGGGGCACAGATGCTGCTTCTTCAGCCTAGGGATAGCCCGCTTGAGCATGGACCAGAGCATGATGGTCAGTGATGACCCCTTGTCGATCTCCATCTTGCATGGAGAGCCCTCGATGAGGACTGTGACCTTCAGCTTTTTGGGTCGCCTAGTGCAGACTTGGCACTTGTGGTAAGTGACTCTGGTGTCGTCCTCTCAGCGCTGTGGTGACTTCTGCCATGTCCCTTGGTTGGGCCTCTGCTGGCGATTAGATCGGCTTCTTGGCTGCCAGGTCGTCGTGGGGTGCTCGCTTCTGCAAACTTTGGCGATATCCCCTTTCGCTTGCAGTGCTGGCAAATAGCATCACAGAAACAGCAAGCCAATTGGGCATGGTATCCTACATAGCTAGAGCAAGGCGGGAAACGCTGTTCGAATTTGCACACCGGCTTGGCACGGCTACTGCGCATGCGGCAGTTGTCATCTTCTTTGCCTTCTGAGCTCTCAGCCTCTGCAGCCTCACGATGTACACATGTGTTCTTTCGCGCGTCTTGTGAGTGCTTTGGCGCTGCAGGGTTTCTGTTGACTTGACAGCTGATTCTGATGCCCTGGCTTCGTCCAAGGCAATTTGTAGAGTGAGGTTAGATTTGGCGAGTAATCTCCTCTGTAAATTAATGTCCCACACAACGCATATGATGTGGTCAAGAATAAGCTCGTCAAGGTCTCGGAACACGCAGTACACTGCAGCCGTTCGTAACGCCGCAATGTACTTGTTGATTTATTCGCCTTCCTTCTGGTTGCGAATATTAAACTCGTGCCGGCGGACGTGCTTAGATGGCTTGGGAGCGTAGTGAGTCCTCAGTGTCTGCTGGAGCACGGACCAAGTGACTGAGTGTAGCGGCGTTGGTTCTGACAGGTCTTTGGCAGTTTCGAACACTTCTCGTCCACAGTAACTGAGGAACATGTTCTTGCAGCTTCAGAAAGGCCCATGAGGTCATTGGCTTCGAGGAAGCAGTCGAACCTCAGCATATACAAGTCCCAGTGCTCGGTGACTGGGTCATATGGAGTCAGTGGGGCATGCATGGCCATTTTGTGTTCTGAGGGTGTTTTGAGTTTGCCGCTCAAAAATGGCTGCTCAAAACCGAGCTGAGCTCTGGGCTGGATTTACTTGCTGGATTGCTACGCTCTTTTTGGTTCACCTAGTTGCCTTCCAATCCCATCCTTGTTGCCAGTGTTAGATCGGGTAATGGAAAGGCACACTCCAGCTAAAGGCAACAACAGCTCTTTATTGTAACAGAACAAGTATGTACAATCCAGCAAAGGTTGAGTCTGACAGCAGTCCTTTTATAGGGAGCTGTCAGACCCTTTGACCAATTAGATTAAACATCTGTTCCCGCCGGAACAGAGGATCTTGGTGGAAACCACTATAACTGAAGCTAGTATCTAACAAATATGATCACTGTAATTATCTTGTTTGTTTGCTTTGTTTTTATTGGATTTATATGCCGCCCTTCTCCCAAAGGACTCAGGGTGGCATACAACATTAAAAAACACACATCCCAAAAGTTAAAAAGAAATTAAATACATTTCCAAAAAAACAAACAAAAAAAAAAACCAAATTTATAAGACAATACATTTAAAAATGAGTTAAAATTAACAGGCCAGGCCGGCTTGCTGGAAAAGCCAACTTTTTAGGGTGCATCGGAAGGACCGGAGGTCAGGGATTATGCGAAGCTCCGGGGGCAGCTCATTCCAGAGGGAAGGCGCTCCCGCAGAGAAGGCTCTCCCCCTGGGGATCACCAGCCGACACTGTCTTGCCGACGGCACCCTGAGGCGGCCAACTCTGTGGGATTGTACTGGACGGTGGGAGGCTACTAGTGGCAGTAGGCTGAAGTACCTACTGAGGTACTTCACAGCTGAAGTACCTCAGCAGAGAGGACACCTTTCACTCACTTTGTTTATCAAATTTATATTCTGCCCATCTCACTGTCCCGAGTTACTCTGGAAAGCTTACAACAGGGGTACCCAACCTGTGGGCCAAGGCCCACTATTGGGCTGCATGAGCAGCGGGCACTGGCGCTCACTGCCCCACGTGCGTGAGCAGCCAAGTGCTCATGTCCACCGCTCACACAAACAAACCTGTTTGCATCGCATGCCTGCCTCTCACACAAAAACATCCCCTCTTCCCTCCTTCCCCCCCTGCACCGGGCCACCAACCTGGAAAGGTTGGGGAACACTGGCTTACAATATAAAAGCATAAATATCAAAACACTATAAACATTAAAATTAAGATAACAATTAGAGAAAAAGTTAAATGTAAGAGCATGGACAATATGGAGGTGGATTTTCGCCTGTCACTCAACCATCTCCGGCATAGTGTACCCCAATTGGGGCCCACCCAACTGGCAGAGCCAGTTTTTAAGGCCCTTCCAGTAGGCCAGAAGAATGGAGATGGAGCTCAATACCAGAGGCAAATGTTCCAGAGGGCAGGAGCCACAGGAAAGAAGGCTCTTCTCCTTGACCCTGCTAGCTGTAATTCTTTGGCTAATGGGTGATGTTCTCTTTTGCTGATGCAATGGCCAATCCCATTGGGGTGAGATGATTCCTTAGTTTCCTTTTTCCACTCATTAAGGAATCAAAACCTTTTGAATAAATCTGTCAAAATTGCAGAGGCGTCAAATAATAACTTTTCAGTGGTGCGTAAAGTAGAGATTAATTCTGAATTTCCTTATTCCAAAGAATAATGAAGTTCAATGATGTATAGAAAATTAAATCAATCATTCTCAAAAGATAAATGTGCATCAAAGAATGTATCTTCCAAAGAAAATTGTTTAGTAGGTCGCTTAAAATAATGCGAATGAGTTAAATTCAGGTTAATTGCAGGGGTGGGATCCTATCTGTTTAACAACTGTGCACGTGTGCATAGTTTACAGAGAAATCACCTTCTGCATTACTGCTGGGAAGGAAAACAGCTGAGGTGTGGCAATCCACTCTGCCACACCTATCAGCTGGGCTCCAGAAAAGGGAATATAGGGGAGTATAGTGCAGGGGTAGGCGGGTGGGCGAGCCCAGCTGAAAGTTGGAGTGAACCAGTTTGCCCCCAGCTGATAGTGGTCTAAACCGGTAGAATCCCACTCCTGGTTAATTGTATTTATTTTGTCACAACTACCAAAGGATTTGAGAATATAAGATCTTATTCCATTTGTAGCAAAACCAAAGATAAATTCAAATTTACCAATTGAGAAAGCATTCTAGAAATTGTTACACCAAGATAAAGAATCGGAACAGAGATTAAAGACAAAGCCATAAACAAAACATAACAGAATTATTACTAAGGGGCAATGTTATTAAATTTGATTTTCTTTACTTATTAGCAGACAAGATATTAAAATATGCTGCTCAAGTTAGAGATAGAAGTTTCCAGACTGTCAGTGAAACATAAGCTGTCATCTACCTGTCTTACATCTTTTCCTCACAGTGTAAAATACCTTTAATATATTTAGAATAGAACAGAATCAGAATAGCCAGAATAAAAAGAAAAGAATCTATCTTTGACTTGTACTGCACCATACATTTTAGAAAGGAAAAGCACACTACTGGTCACCACAAATATCTGGAGCCATATCAACCACATCTATCCAAATCTATTATAAATAAAAATGTTTCAGAAACTCAGAAATAATTTGTTTCTTTTTTTACTGATTATTCCCAACATGGAACTTTTTTCTTTCTTTTTGCAGCAGGCTTATACTTTTAAGTTCTTTATTACCCTAATCAGATGATCCCAACAAACCTTCACCTAATAACTTCTGATTACTAATGGGAACCATGTGTGTTGAGGAAATATAGGTTGTGATCTGAGTAACCCTTGGAATAGTGATAATTAATAGAGGAGGAGCTATTAAATCAGTTTGGAAAGTCAGAACAGGCACAGCAGATCCACATGCTCAGTTCAGGATGCCATGACAGTAATCTGAAAAATAGGACACAAGTATCTGATTTTTAAGGACAAATGAAGCACAATCAAGGAACATGTAGATCTGTCTGCTTTTTGATTGCTTACTTTCATAAAATAAGTATAAATCTGCAGTGGAGTCTCCTTTTATTAATAGCACCAATTCTTCTAGACTAGGTCAGAGAATGTTCTTTTTAGGTAAAAGATCTACTTATCTTGACATCTACTTTGTTTTTTGCATCTAAGGCCAGAGATGTTTAAAGCAAACATGTTGCCCTGTATAACATTATAACAAGAACTATATCTCTTTTATTTTTTACAGGTATGGTTTAAAAACCGCAGAGCCAAATGGAGGAAGCGGGAAAGAAATCAACAGGCAGAACTTTGTAAGAATAGTTTTGGAGCTCAGTTCAATGGACTGATGCAACCTTATGATGAGATGTATAGTAGTTATTCCTATAATAACTGGGCTACCAAAGGACTTACTGCCGGCACTCTATCAGCAAAGAGCTTCCCATTCTTCAACTCCATGAATGTCAATGCCCTTTCTTCCCAGCCCATGTTCTCAACATCCAGTTCCATAGGGTCTATGTCTGTACCCTCCTCAATGGTTCCTTCAACAGTGACTGGTGTGCCAGGCTCAAGCCTTAACAATCTTAACAGCCCTGGTCTTAACTCTGCAGTTCCATCCAGTACCTGTCCCTATGCATCCACAGCCAATCCTTACATGTATAGGGATACCTGTAACTCAAGCCTGGCTAGCTTGCGATTGAAGGCAAAACAGCATGCCAACTTCACCTATCCAGGAGTGCAGACGGCACCCTCCAGCCTGAGCCCATGCCAGTATGCTGTGGATAGGTCAGTATGAGGATCTCCACTGCTAATTATGAACTATCAGCAGAACCTTTCCCCTGCAGAGGAATTCCAGAAAAGATGCATTTATAATACTGTTACAAATGTTTTACTATCATTTTTGTAAAGTATATATTTTTACTCACTGAACATTCATTTCAGACAGAGAATTTTTTTGCCAAGCTTTGAATTCTCATCCGGTGATAACAACATACCCAGGGAAATGATTGACACTGCTCATAATTTATGGTTGCAATTTGTGCTTTATACACCCGACGTCTGCTTACATAAGGAAGTCTAGATTCTGTACTTGAAGTACCAGGTTTGGATTTACTGTATGTATATTTCATAAAAGCTTGTCATGAAATGTCCTGGGTACAACTTTTGGTTTCCTTTTTAAAAAATAGCATATCATAACAAAAGATTGCCAAAAGTAATTTCATAGCATGGGAAGGAAATTTATGTGCAGACATGCCATGAGTTATGTGGAAGATCTAGGTCCTAGATTCTAGGACAAAGAAACATATAGATGTGCTCCTATGTATCTCTGGCTACCATGACTGAAATAGAAGCTATCAATTTGTTATCAAAAGAGCACTGATATTTGGAGAAAATAGACAAGTCATCAAACTTGGAACAAAATCACTTGGTGATATAATAGTACTACAGGATACTTATTTAAATGTATAAAACCAATAGGTATGTGGACTATATTTCATTTCCCTGTGCAATTTCATTTTCTACCAAGCAGTAAATATTATTTAGGAGCTATGGTGGTGCAGTGGTTAGAATGTAGTATTGCAAGCTGACTCTGCCCGCTGCCAGGAGTTCAATTCTGAGTGGCTCAATGTTGAATCAGCCTTCCATTTTTCCGAGATCAGTAAAATGAGGACCCAGATTATTGGGGGCAATATACTGAATGCCAGATTATTGGGGGCAATATACTGAATGCTGTAAAGCACTATGAAGTGGTACATAAGACTAAGTACTATTGCTATTATAAACACATTTTGCAATGGCTTAAGTTCTCAAAGACAAACAAGAAAAATGCCCCAAAGAACTCATGCACATGTGATCATTGCATAAGCAACAAGCACTCCTTTTATGCAACATTCCCTAAATTCTAGAAAAAAATAGGTCTGCAACTGAATAGAAGTAATCCATTGAATTGATTCTCTTATCCTTGACCACATGCGGGCAACAGCTTCCAATTATTAGTTTCCAGGACGATCCTGACAACCATTTTTTCACTGTTCTTAATTTCATTGAGCTTACAAAAGTAGTACATGTGCCTCTGAATCATACTAATGTTTCTGCAATAATCTGCCACAAGCCAAGTATAGTATAGAAGGAGCTTTAAGAACTTCACTTTATCTCATCCCCAAGTTTGTCCACCAGAATTCCTGAATTTTTCAGAGCTCAGAAATGTACAAATCAAAATCCATAGATGCTAACCATGACCAACAAAACTGCAGCCTATTGTAGTAAGAATGTATTGTGGGAAGAGATGAAGGAAGTCATGCTCATCTACAGTAGCTTCCTTTTACTTGACCTTATTGTAACTTATCTCGAGTGGCAAACTGAGAAGTGGGTGGGTACCATTTCATGTTTGGTTTTTTTTTTTTGCTACTCCAATACCCCATTAAACAACTCAAGATGAATGATCCTAAAAAACGGTTAATTTATACTCATAAATTATAATTTTTCTTTAAAAGTTATGTTTTGATGCTAATAACTTTGAGTGCTAGTAGCAGGGCAGACTACATTTTAAAATTTGCCTCAGTAGTTTTCTTGAAAACATACATGCTTTCAAAAATATATGTTTCTTTTTATCTGTTGGATTGTGTATGACTGTGTGTATATTTCTCTGTGTGATTGTGTCTGTGTATAAACATACGCACAATGGGGAAAGGTCATTTGACATTTTTTAAAATAAAGGTAAATTTAAATTGCAGTGTGATTACTGGTATCATGTTCTTCAGAGATGGAAATCAGTAAAAAGGAAAAACGACAATTAATGCTCATTTTTAAAATCCCAAGCATCTTCCACACACAAAAAAAGTCCTTTGGTAGTGTGTTGGAGTATTTGAAGTAGGACCAGATTCAAGTGACTGGGGGACAGTGCTGTCTCTTTGCCCAGTCTTCCTCCGATTGTTTTGGGCAAAGTATCAATAAAATAATGAGGGAGATTTTTCTAGGAAAGGAGCAATTCCCATTTTATAACCTTCTTTTCTCTTATGTAGACATTATTTTTATATTTACCCTCTTAGGGTAAGTTAATGAAACAAATATATTTGCTGATTGTATTATCCAGACATTCACAATCTTAATATTTACTTACATAATCACAGCTGCCCATTCAGAGCTGTATCACTACCCATCTTAGAGATTTTAATGAAATTATTTGGGCTGTATTATTTTTCACACAATTATAGAGTTATTATTGGAGTTCTTTGTTATTTTGTATAGGTTAGACACTTCTTCCATAATCATGTGCAAAAATGCCTTGGTCTGTTGAGTGAAATTGGTTCAAATTGATTTTTTAAAATTTCTGATACTTTTTCAGTAAACCAAGGAAATGGTACCCAAAAGTTGCTTAGAGACAAAGAAGACTGACATCTGCGTCACCTCTGATGTTAATGATCTACCTGGTCTTGAAGTGACTGTCGGAGAGCTGGAAAACTTCTGAAGTACTTTTTGGAAAGCAATAGGATCCATTAATTATGAGGCAGACTGTAAACTGGTCCCAGAACCCCCAGAGGTCAATGGTAGCTTTCCAGATGGTGGGTATTGGACTACAACTTGTACAGCAAACTACAGTGTGGAAGGAGGTCAGAAGAGATAGGAAGCATCAGAAACATACAGTAATCCTCAGAAAGCTTAGCCAACACCTCAGCTTTCCAAGAGAGAGAGGAGAGAGATAAAGACACACACACACACACACACACAAGGGAGACCAGCTGATGGTGAGCGTCATTGATGAGGGTGCTCCAGCTTTCTCCAAGGCTGACCCCCGGGGTGGGCGTGAGGTTTCATGGGGTCAGTCCCCTTTTTCTGCTGCCAAGCTTCTTTACCCCTCCAGCAGAGCGAGGCCGCTGCCGCCTTTCATTGAAAAGTGTCCTGCGGGTGGCAAAAGTCTCCCGTGCAAGTTTTAAAGCCACGGCTGGGTGCTGCAGTCCCGTTCCCCTTTCTGGCATCCCCTCCTCACGGATCCCATTCCCACCCCACCAGCCCTTGTGTTAGTGAAGCCAACGTCGGTCGCAGCTGGGTTGGGCCAGTATCTCAGAGCAGAGAGCAGGTTGGGTGTCTCCCCAAGCGACTGAGGCACATCCAGCACCAACAAGGGCCGGAACAAGCTCCAGCAAGAGTGAGGCACCGGTAAACCATCCCTAGCCGCTTCTCCATCCCCCACCGTTGCCCTTACCTTCTCAGCCAGGCAAGGAATGACTGGGAGGGGATGGTGAGGGGTGCAGCCAGCCAGTGGTAGGATCACCCAACAGGGAGCCATGGTAGAGGGCTCTGGAGCAGCAGGTTGCACACCCGAATTAGGGGGATAATATGTGTGTATGTGTTAGTTTTTTTATTGCACTTTAATGTCTTGCTTTATGGGGTTTTTTTCTTTGTTTGGCTTTTTGAAGAAAAAACATTTGAAATTTTGCATTTTAACTTTCTTTGAATGAAATGAAATAGAAGAGTGTGCATGTATTATGCATCTATGTATGCTTATGCATATATACACATATATGCATAATTAGGCATACATATGTAAATTAGTACTAACTTTATGATAAGGGATGCTCACTGCATTTTACATGTAGTAGGGGCCTAATATCACATTGTGTAGTCACATTATCTTATCCATTTGCCTTTCTAAACATAAATATTGGGAAACTCTCAGCCAGCTGAAGAGGAAGGGTCAAGTGGGAAACTAGCCCTGAGTCCTTGGGCAGTCAGAAAAGCCATTAGTCTAACTCCATCCCAAATTCAATGGAATCTTATCTGTTCATTCCCAAGACAAGACAAGCAGATTCTTGTAATATAGGTAGACTGAAATAAAGAAGTGGATTTGAACCTTTCACAAATGGATCTGGTTGCTTGTGCCTGACAATAGGTGTTATACTGAGCTGACTACAATCATTTATAATGACTACAATCATTCTAATGAAAATATATTATTTATCTATATTTAAATACAATTTCTGACCTTCCAAACATAATGTAAAAATCAAATCTTGACAATTCTTTTATATTTTTCTCTATTAACCTCTATAACCTCAATGAGTTTGGGAAAGCAGTGA
Source organism: Natrix helvetica (assembly GCF_964273705.1). Lineage (NCBI taxonomy): Eukaryota > Metazoa > Chordata > Lepidosauria > Squamata > Natricidae > Natrix > Natrix helvetica. Next base: position 107,941,028 of record NC_138551.1, on the reverse strand, counting down.
TTCTGAGAGGCAAGAGCCATGCTTAATAACATATATTAGGGTTTAGAAACTGTTGTTAATGAAGAACAATTGGTTTTATTTCCTGGAGGAATTTAAAATTTAAGGACACAATAGGCATCATCAAATGGCAAGATACATTTGATCCCTGCCATATATATGAGCATCAGAGGAAGAATTAGTAGAAATAAGGTATGTTTATTTATCACATTATCAAGTGTTCTGTAACATAAAGTGATGCAAAGTTAGAAACTTCTGACAAATCCAAAGGACTCAATCCCATATCTCCATTAAGTCCCATTATCACATAGGAAACTGGCAGCCATCCTCCCATAAAAAATTAAGACAACAGGTTGTAGAAGAAATATCCATGACATTTCATTATTTAATTGGGATCCCGTTCCCAATATGGTAGAAATTTAGTCACTTTCAAATTTGATGGAGTTTATCTGTGTAGAGATAGTACCACCACAATAACTTCCCCTTTTCTTCTTTGTCTTCTCATGTCGGAAGGATTTACCTTTTGTAAATTTCAGAACATCATTTGCTTTTTCACCCCAGTCACCTATAGCTCCTCTCTAGGAAAGAAGACAATTGATGATCATTAGCCACAAAGCATTAATAAGCATAAATGGTTTTTATCACTTTGCATTTATAAACCTCCCAGAGTCTATGAGTGTAGGTTGCAATAAATACATAAACAAACACATAAACACAGACAGACATATATACATAGCAAATAGTGCAATTTTGTTATAGTTTGTCCAGGTAGTATCTATTTTGTAGAGACTACTGCATGAAGAATGCTTATGCCTACCTTGGCATCAAAGGAATTGTTAGCTACTCGCACATCTATTTCTATCTCTTCTGTTCTTATTCTGCGAAAAGGACTGGATTGCTGCAGAAGAAAAAAGATACAAATAGTCCTCATGATATTTATTTATTTATTTTTATTTATTATTCGTATTTATAGACCGCCCCCTCTCCCGAAAGGGACTCGGGGCGGTGTACAGTCACTAAAATGCGTTATAAAATACATACATAAAACAGTTAAATAATTAAATACGTAGGTGGAGGAGGTTGCAAGACTGTGTATAGAATAATAAATATAGTACATTAAAAACTCTAATAACCCAGGAGTTAAAATATTACCCAAAATTACCCATTAAAATATATCCACCGGGAGGTAAAAACTAAGAATGTGCCAGGCCAGCTAATCGAAACAGGTGAGTCTTTAATTTTTGACGGAAGGATCATTCCAGGTGCTAAACAAAAGGGACTTATGACCTATCCTCCAAGTTCTTGTCACTTCAGCATCCCCATGGTAACATGAACAAAAGAACTTTGTACTTATAATAAATCGTGGCCTCCCATGGTCACATGAGAACAATCTGTGCTCTTCCTTGCTGGCTTCCTCCAAGCAAAGGCAAAATTAATGGGAAACCAACAAAGAAAGTGTGAAGATATTGGGTGAAGTCTTTACACACTTGCGGAGTGTGCCCTCCTTCCACTTCATTTGCACACAAACCAGACCCTTTTTTCCTGGCCAACTTGCAATTGCATACGTGCATGGACATACACAGCATCCCATGTACCTGGCTTCCCTGAAATCTTGCCCACACATACACTCATGTACCCTGCATCCTGTTTCCACGTTCTCCTTTCAACTGCACTCATTCCACCTTCTTTTCTGAGCCTCTCTTACTTGGATATAAGAATGCACGCAACACAGTGCTTTCTTTTCTTGGCCTGCTTGTGATCACAAGCACTCTATGGCCAACTAAGCCCTTCTCCCCCAAACTCACATGTATCCTGTGTTGAGCCTCCTTTCCCTTTCCCCAGTACCCCTATTTATTACCTTGTTCTTTCCACTTAATGACTCACACATCTTGGATTGTGACAACTGGGTCTGTGAGGCATCACTAAATGACGGCACGTGATATCATACTTCACAGCCTCATTGTGTAACAACCCCATTCCAACTGCAATTGTAATTTGAGGATTACTTGCCTATGATATATCTGATTTCTGACCAAATCCTTCAAAATGGCAACTTAAGAGCTTTTCTAGTTGAGAAATTGTTTTTAGAGTCACCAAACATTAGAACCAGATACAAGGTCATCCATAACCATTTCATAATACCTTTCAAAAAACCTTGTAAAATACAATTCAAATTCAGCTTTTGCAGTTATGAAGGAAAGAGTTACCATGTGATAAGATGGACAGCCAATACGTTTAATAAATAAAGTGGAATAAATAAAATCATAAAATCCTTTTTCTCAACCCTTACCCGCTTTGATTTTGGGAATGTATGAGGACTTCTGGCTTTCATCTTCTTGATGTCTGGGGTCTCCAACTCCTGTTCATCTTTCCTTTTCCGCTTTTTTGGGGATAAGCCTGTTACATTTCACAGGAATAGTAAGCTTCCACAAAACCATCTCATTCTAAGTAAGTAGCAGTCTAATCAATACACAGCTTGTGGAGCAGGAAAGAGTTTCATTTGTGCTATAAATTCAGGTATGAAATAGTTATTTTAAATATCTCTAATCGGCAGGAACTGATTCACCCAATGTCTGGATAAGTACAACATGCTAAGCAAAATAATCCAGTGTGGTTTATAACTTGATGCTGTCTAAGCCAAAGTATGATTAAGCTATGGATAAAATGGTGCTGTGAGCCACTAAAAAGTCTTTCTTGACAGACAGGGATGTTGTTCACCTATCATATTAAATATGGTATCAGAACCAAGCCCAAATATGACACAGCAAGATCCAAATGACTACAATCCTTCAATTACTTACTCCTAACAAGCAGAATCTTGCCAAACTAAACCTTGTCGCCTACTAGATGCACATTCCATCGCATTTTTCCCCTTTATTTTATTATATTTGATTTGGTGTTATATTCAAACTAATTCCATTGTATTGAATACTTCCCTCATGAAAAATTACCAACCTTCCTTTGTGGCCTCTTCATCAGAACTACTACTGTTTGCGGAATTCAGTTCTTCAGATGTTGGAGTCTTTAATGCAGATGTTTTGCCCACCAAGTTGGCTGAAGTTTTTAGCACTTTTTTTGCTGTTTTGCAGTTATTTTGTCCTCTCTTTTTTTCTGTTTTTTCAGATATTTTAAATTTATCAGTGGAATTCTCAGAAGAGGTCCTGATCTCAGCTGGGGTTTGCTTGCTAACGATCAAACTGCTACCCACTGAGAGTTTGCCAGCTGCTTTCTGGGATGGCTGAGTCTCTTCTTCACTGCTTGAGCTGCTTGAGCTGCTTGATTCAGAACTCTTTGGTTTAGAGATAGGGGTGCTGGATTTGGATGTTGTTTTGACAGCCTCTGTGCCTTTTATTTTATGAACTTTCTTATTTTCAAGGCTACTTTCTACTTTCTTTGCCAGCACTCCAAGAGGTTTCTTCACTTTCTTTATGCCTGTCCTAACTGCAACTTTCTCAGGAATACTGTCAGAACTATCGGAATCTAGGAAGAAAAAACAGAAACATTTTTCTTTGCAAGGAATTACTACTTGCTACCCCAGGAATTTTATACTGTGATGCGTAACATCCAAACCCCAGAAAGCCATACAGAAAAGCACAGCACAGACACAGATTCTGCCATTCATCAAAGGCATATCAGAAATGGCTGCCGGGCTACTGCAACCCCTAGGAATAACAGCCCACAATCCCACATTTACACTCAGAAAGAAACTTACAAAGATCAAAGACAAAACAGGGAAGGAAGACAGCACCAACGTAACATACAAAATCAGTTGCAATAATTGTAACCAGTTCTACATGGGACAGGATGACAGTTAAAATCCAGAATCCGTGACCACCACCAGTAGGTTGTCAAACGCAAAGTCTCTGATCGCCAGTCACATCGACAACAAACAATACCTATTTGACTGGGACCAAGCCAAAGTCATTGTCCATGCCAAAACCAGTCAAGCACATGAGCTTTTCAAAGCCTGGTATTGTACCAACGAGTCCAATCAACAAACACATTGACTTAGAAACAGCATACAAAATGATAAGGAAGCAGACAATCCAAACCACCAGCCAATGGCAGAATCAACCACCCTCACCAGTTAAATTTCATGTCTCACAGCAACCTGTCAGAAGCCGCACAACCAGAATCAGCCTTGTGATTCAACCAGTCACAAGATGAACTGATCACCCAGGATCTATATAAACGAACAAGTCACTTCACCCCAAATCCTGCTGAAGATGTTGCCTAGTTTGGTAATGAAATATATGAGAGCCAAGCAGCAAGCTCGAAGCACAAACCTCTGCCTAAGTAGCTTGTTTTAACAATTCATAATCCTTTATTACTAACTTATGGTGTATTTTAAATTTACATTTTGGTACCGTAAGCATGCAATGTACGAAAAATATTAATAGATTTTTTTTAATGTTGGGTTTCTGTCTATAAGTAACTGAAGACTGAACAAAACTCCTGCTCTACAATGAAAGAATACAAAATATTAAAATGGAAGACATTTGATTTACCATGTTATCCACAGTACCTGAAGTATCAGAGGAGCTGCTCACTTTCTTGAATGGAACTGATTTAGCAGCACCATTTGCTGAAACGGCTTTGGCAGAGCATTTGACCAAAACTTTCTTTTCTTCTTCAGAACTAGAATCTAAATAAAGCACACATAGCTTTCATTTATACTGGCACATTTAATTTTACTTCAAAAACGTTGGAAGATTGTATAGCACCGACGGCATTTTGTACTTGGCTGCTTATAACTATCAACACTATAGAACTCCCTAATAGAGAGATCACATGTTATATGATAGGCTACTAACCTGAATCACTCCCTGAAGAACTATTTCCTTTTTGGATAGAAACAGGAAGAGATTTGGGGGCAAATCCTTTTTTAATCACAGACCCTTCCGCTAGAGGAAAAAAATATAAAGGTTTCATTATATTCCCTGTGACAATTCCAAGATAATAAGAGTTCATAGATATGCTCTTAAGCTGGCATCATGTAGCAATATCTACAGGTACTATTGTAACCTAAAACTATAGTTGTTCTGAGCAGAAATAGCTGCAAATACTTTTTATAGATTGAACAAGAACGATCTGTACTATTTATGCTAAGTTCCCTATAACATTTAGGGATCATGTGTTGTTAATGCAAAGTACCTTTTTATGAACATTACAACATATGGTTTCCCCAAAAATAAGACCTATCTGGGTTTTCACGCCTGCACCTAATATAAGCCCTACCCAAAAATAAGCCCTAGTTAAGACCCACCCACTCCATGCCACTGTCTGGTTGCTCAGCACACTGGTCCGGCCACAAGTCAGGTAAGGTAGTTGGCAAAGTGGGTGGAGCTGCTCCATGTGCCCCGCATCTGTGCACCTTAGGCAGGCAGCCCACCAATGCCCCGACATTTTAACCAAGCAGGAGGCCAAGTAGCGCATTGGTGCAGGGGCCACAAGGTGAGGCAAGGGGGGTTGGAGCTGCCCCACAACTGTGCACCTCAAGACCCCCGCAGGCAACCCACCCACACCCTAATACCTGCCTCACGATGGCAGCACCAGCAGTCCTGTCCAGCAGAAGCCCATGTGGCCACCACCCCCTTCTTCTGCTTGCTCAGCCACAACCAAGCAGAAGGCACACACACACACACACATAGAGAGGTTGGATCAGATCACTCTCTCTGTCTCTCTCTTTCCCCCTTCCTTCCTTCCACTGCGCAGCAATAGCTGGTCCCCGCTTTCTCACTGGCCTGCATTGTTCTTTGTCTCCATTCTGGAAATGGCAGCCCCCTTTTCTGCCGCTTCTCCAACCAGTGTTGTGTTCCTCCTTCATATGGAGGGACCCTAAGCTCCGGAAAAACTAGGCCACTTGGAGCTGGACGAGGAAGGTCAGGCTCCCTTCCCCAATGGTTCTGTAAAGTCCTTGAGGTTTTGTGTGGAGGAGCAGAACCGGCCTTAGCACCCGCTTCGGATGGTAAACAGAAGAACTTTGCTCTTTTTCTCCAGGGCCTCTGAAATCCCCCCTCCCTTTGCTTTTCTGCCTCAAAATCCAGAGCACACAAACTTTCCTCCTGATCAGCTGAGGATCCGGTAGCTACCATATGATTTTTGTAAAAAAAAAAAAAAAAACTACGAAGGAAGAACAAAATGCAGGTTGGAGAAGTGGCAGAAAAGGGGGCTGACATTTCCAGAACGAAGATGTGGGGCGATGCAGGCCAGTGAGAAAGTGGGGACCAGCAATTACTGCGCAGTGGAAGGAAGGGAGGGAGGGAGCGATTCAATGAAGTGTGTGTGTGTGTGTGTGTGTGTGAGAGAGAGAGAGAGAGAGAGAGAAAGAGAGAGAGAGAGAGAGAGAGAGAGAGAGAGAAACACCGCCGCCAGCCCAACTCTTTGAAGTTGGATCGGATTCTCTCACACACACACATACGTGCGCACACAGAGATTGGATTGGATTGGGCTCTCGCAGCGGTGCTTTGGTGCCTGGCCAGCTGGGATGGCCCCACTTCTCACTTGGCCACTTTCCCTCTTCTCCCCGCTCTTGCAGGGATCCACTTTTACAGTGGCAGGGCTTGGGGGATGGTCAATCCTCTTTTGTGGCGTTAGATAATTGTCAGGTTGTGGTAAAGAAAACTTGGGGAAAATTCAGATATACTAAAAAGAGGAACACAGAGACACATTTATAGTAAAGTAGTATAAGCCCAAGATATGCACACCACAAAGGAACTATTCTCACCACCTGCCAAATCAAAAGCAAACCTCAGTAAAATGTGGGCATTTAGCAGTCTGAACATGATTAATAGCTTGCAATTGTGATTTGGAAATTCCAATTTCTGACTGATGAAGATTGGTGACTTCTTTGGGAGACCTGATTTGGGGTGGTCTGACTGCTCCAATTATCCTACAATTTGTTCTCATATACTGCTCAAATCAGGCAACTTAATAACAAAAAGCCCGCCCTAGATGCCAGTTAACCATTTCATTTATTTGCCTTACTAATGTCTAATCTCAACCTGCACATGACTAATAAATGATGCATTTAGGTTATATGCAAGCATTACAAATTGATTGTATTGCCTGAAAATTATTTTCCTGAGCCTAAAACCCTGCTAAGGAAAAAAAATACCACCCCTTCTTCTTCCTTACATCTATCACAGGGATTAGATGTCTCCTTCTGTCTAATGGGAAATAGTGCATCCTTTCCTCTATTAGAAATTCCTCCTATAAATAAAGGAAATTTTTCTTCATTAATAAGAATGCATCTACCAGAGGACTATATTTCTCTCCCATAGATTTGATTTGATTCTTTACCAAAAGTCAAGTATTTAAAAGAAGATATATTTGAATCAATCTCTTTAAATATACACATCTCATCAGCTTTATATACAAGTTATTTACGAAACATACTTGATGGTCTCTTTGTGAACACTTGCTCTTTTTTCTCATTAGTCTCTCCATTCTTCTTAAAGGTCTTCTTTTTTATGGGGTGGGCTTTGCCTTTCCTTGATTCTATGGCTAAAGGGGGTGGCACAGCAGAGTACTCTCCTGCAATAACACACAGCAGGGAGGAAGGAAGAGAGGGACAGCCACACACAAAAACATAATATAGGATAAATCAAAAGTTAGGTCTTGTAGACATATGTACATGATTTAACTACATGAATTGCGTTGCCATTTTCTTCTAAACACTTTCTTATTCATTTGATGAATGACCTCTGTATATTCCTAAGGCAATTTTCTAACTTTTTCCTCTGGAAAAACAATTTGGGATTAGCTTGTCAATTGCTACAACTTATATGTGTATGGGCAGTTGTATATATTACACCCACATGCACATACATATAGAATGTAGCAATAGAAAATAGAAAAATTATATCTACTGTTCACGTTTATGATACATTTATCAATACATTATTTCAGAAAACAAAAATCTAGAATGCAAACTTGATTTTTAAGTATTGTTGGACTGTTAGACTATTCTTTGGTCCTTCCTCTGAGCAAGCAGAAGTGAATATTAAGGGGAAAAAACAACCTAAGCACAGCAACAGAAAAGCTCCTGGCAATTCATTCTTTTTATCCAGGTTTTCATAAAATCTGGTTTATATATTTAAAAGGAGTGTCTGTGTGTGTTTTCCCTGATCCAGTGCTGATCTAGATCTTCATATAAATTAAGAAGTCAGCTTCTTTTAATAACTCACCACGCTTCGGCTTTGAGGCTAGTTTCTCACGTTCTGAACTGTCACAAGAAGTCTCACTGTTGCTCTTCTTTACCTGCTTGGTTTTAACCGGAAGTGGCTGAGCAGTGATATTTTTACAGTGTGGAAGTTTCTTCAGCTTACCCTTATAAACGAAACAAAATGAAAACTAAAATTGTCCCAACATCAATCTAACAAACACCATTTTCATGATGACCATCATTCAGTCAAACACTGCTTATATGCAAATGCCCAGGTCAAAGACATGGAAAGCTGTTAAGATATCATTGCACAGGATAAGATTAGGGATCAGCTGTTCCCCATTGCCTAAGAGTGTTTTCAGAATTCTTCTACATTTGCTGCTGAAATTAACCTTTGGTTAATCCTAACCATTTCCTCTCACTGCCTGCCTAATTTTAGAATCCATTAAGTAGATACCTCACTTTCTTGGGCAGTATTCTCTACTGTGTTCACAGACCACAATTAACTGCGGATGGAAACTCAAAGTACTGCCTAAGATATTTAGAATTAATATTCTTAATAGTATCTTTGAGAAATGTTTGACTAGGATGATGAAAATTTGATGAAAAGCAACTGTAAAGCATGTAAGATTTAGAGTATTAAAAGTCCATTTAGTAAGACAAAATTTTTAAAATTAATTGGAAACAAGGTATTAAAGGAAGTTTATAATAAACTATTTTGGGATTATATTTTTCCAACAAAGTGTGAATAACAAATACAAAAAACTAATACAGGTAGTCCTCAATTTACAAGAGTTTGTTTAGTGACTGTTCAAAGTTACAAAGGCACTGAAAAAAATGACACAATTGTTTTTCACACTTACAACCTTTGTAACATTATGCTCATCTGATTAATATTCAGATGCTTGGCATTTATATTATTCATACAGTTTTAGAGGGCATGAAAGTGGGGGTAACTTAAAGTGAGTTAGGGCTAGGAACTTAAAGTGGTGGATCATCTAGCTATAGACAAATATGATTTGCTTCAAAAGTACCATGTCAGAAATAACTTCTGTGATGATCCAAAAATAAAGGTAAGACAAAATGAATGTTAGTAATTATCTTGATAAGTCAAACTTACGTACCTCCTTCATTGCAATACTATTGAAAGGGTAAAAAAAAACCTTCATAACGACAATTCTCTATGTTGAAGACCTTCTATCTAAAATTTGTGACTGCTCAACGTACAACAATATTGAATCTTATTTTGCTGCAAAAGCTTGTTTATTATGTGTCTTTTTGGATATTGACTCTGCTTCTTCTCATGCAGTAGGCATAGAAAACCATTTTGGCAATAGAAGCTTGTATATATGGGAGCTGAGTTTTAGCCTCAATCACTAAAGTGTCTTTTAACTTGCTAGAGCAATTTATTCTGAAAACTTAAGAGAATCTAGAAGAGTAATTCAAGAGAAATTCCTTGCAAACACCAAACTCATAAAAATGATATGCCCATAACTTTTCTTGCTACTAGTCATCCACTATTAGATGGTTTACAGCCCAACTGGTGACTGATGCTCCTGACACCAAAATGTATATTGAAGTACAATACTATAACAAGCTTAACGGGAGTGTCGAGAATTCACCTTGCAATCCAAAAAAGGAGCACTGAATTGCACTCTTTCATGCTGAATTTGACAGCATTCTGGATAGTTTTCAGGAAGAGAAAAGGAGGAGAAAATAAATGGTTTATTATAGTAACAGAGCAGCACAGGTTTTCAGGCATTAAACTCGTCCTATTAAACAAATGTAACACAACATTTTGTGTGCAAAATTGTGGGCATCAACTTGACCATCTATTTTCATCAATAGATTTCTCAGGTTAAACTTCTATTCAAACATATTTTAGAGCAACACATCCTATTATAATTTGCAGATTCTCATGGCAATGGCAGACAATGGTAGTCAAAATTATTAACAAACAAATGATGCTTGCCATAGTTGATATTCATGGGAATGACTCACAAAATAAATCAGATGAAGCACCCATCTAGAAAACTTACCTACAATGATGCTTTTCAATACTTTTACCATGACTTACATTTACTTGCCTTCTAGAAGGTCTTATTTTCCATTAAAAAGTTATTCTGCAAGCCAGTTTCAGCAGAAGAGTCTTCAAAATATCCATTTTATATATGCGTGCAGGAACACACATGTATACACTAGGAACACACAGACATATATAATACAAATGTACGCAGTAGTCCTCTCACTACTAGGTTTTCTATAAATGTGAAAATGAGGGAGGTTTTATTTATATATTAACAAATTCATTGACACTGCAATTTCAAATAACTCTTGGCAGTTTACATACTTTACAATTTTTCTGAAGAGAAGGATATTTAGTTTTCTATCTTCATCAAAAATAAATAATTACTATTTAGCTATCATACCAAAGATTCATAACTTACTTTGACAGGCTGATTCTCTTCAGAGCTGGAATCCTCACTACTACTTGTGTCATCACTGCTGCTACTACTCTCTGCCTTGCCATTGGTAGTTTTAGACATCACCTTGGTAGGTTTTGCTGTCAATTGCGATTAAAATGTTTCCATTAAATTGAAACATCAGATAATCAGATATGTAGCTTTAAATACTGTATATAGCTTTAACAATCCTCCCTCTCTTTTACAAGTATATCTTTGTAATTTATCTTTACAAAAATATTTTCAAAAACCACATCCAAGCTGACTTGGCAACACGTGAAACCAACCAAAGTTCAAAGGAAATTAGTCAATTTTCTATACTTAAAATATGAATCATTAGCACTGTAAAACACAAATTCAACTTATTAAGCCCAAGGAATAAGCAACAGTAATAACTTTGCTCTTGTATATTACATGGATTCATACATTGAGCAGGAACTGAACTTACAAATGAAACAAAACTAATTGATCCTTTTCAAATTTGTCTTTTAATTATTCCATTTCAACCTGAGGGCATTGCTGTTTCTCTAGATATGGAGCAAACCTGAGTCACAAGCAACTTATATTATCCTATTTTTCCCTCACTCTTAAGATTTCTTCAACACGTTTCAATACCAGAACATGACTAAATTTTCTTTTATAAAATCTACAAAATGGGAACCGAAAAATACATTCATGTCTCCTTTACTCCTTTCACACATCATTTGAATTACTCACAAACATATAGCTTGAAGTTACCTGATGTAGAAGCCAGTTTTATGACTTTTTGGGCTCCTTTTGACTTTGGTGGTTGGTGCTTTGGAGTTTCATCTTCTGAGCTACTTGAATCCGAACTTGAATCTGAACTTGAATCCTTAGATGTCTTCTGGGACTTTGTTTTTTGAATGGTTGATTGGAGAATTATTCCCTTCTATCAAGATAGAGCAGTATCAGTGTCAAACAATATAATGTAATTAGGATGGATCTAGACTTTAACAGCAGATGGGTGTAGCTTGTTCAAAACTATTATTCTTCTCACTCAGCACCTATTTTAGGAGAGCTGTGTTATTAAAAGAGGCACCTAACGATTTCTAAATATTATTCTCTGCAGACGTGAACAGGAGCGCCGCAAACCCCCTGGAGCGCCTGCAATAGCTCCCGACCCAGCGGCATGGAAGACAGCCATTGCGAATAGGGATGGCCACACAAAGAGAAAGAAGAAAGCATGCTGGAGCATCTGGGTAAGATCGTGATACTACCTTGGGGTACACTGTATTCAAAAACTTTTTTACTCCCTGATTGACTGAGGACATAAAAAGAGAAGGCAAAAGGAAGGGGGGAGAATGGATTCTTGACTATCTCTTCACCCCCAGAAGCAGCGGCTTCCGGGGGCGGACAAGGCTGATTAATCTAAGATTTCAAAATATTGAAGAGGAAAAGGGAGAAAACCTAGTGGAAAAAATTGGCTAAGCTGTACATACAGCATTTTTTGCCTCCTGAAACCCTTCTCCCTTCACCAAAATGGCCGTGCAGAGCCCTTAAGAGGCTTTCAGAGTGCTCCTGGGGGCTGGGAAGGGCAGAAATGAGCAAAAAAATGAGCCACCCCCCATCAGCACTCTACAAGCCTCCTAAAAGCTATTCATGCCCTTTTGGGGGGGGGGGGAGAGGGCCCATTTTTGCAAAAAAAAAAGATCGTTTTGGGGAGGTCTGCAGAGTGCAAAAACTTTTTTTTAAAAATGTGCCTCTTCAAAACCTTGGTGCGTCTCATACTCCAGTGCATCTTATACTCCGAAAAATACGGTATTATGGAAAATCCAATAGGTCCAAAACTACTTGAGCAAATAGAAGAATATGGAGGAGTAGCAGGATTGAAAATTAATAAAGATAAAACAAAAATTCTAGTGAAAAATATAACAGAAATACAGAAAAGAGAAATAATGGAGAAATTAGATATTCAAATACTAAAGAAAGTGACATATTTGGGGATACAACTGACCTCAAGGTGTATAAGTATCAAGGAAGATGATTACTATAAATTAAGAAATCAAACTGAAACCGATATAGAGAAATGGAAAAACAAATAGTTATAATTAATGGGAAGAATAGTGGTAATTAAGATGAATATATTACCAAGAATATTATTTTTGTTTCAAACAATACTAATAAAACTGGAAAAGTAGTAGTTTGGAAAATTAAATAAAATAATAGGAAAATATATTTGGCAAGGAAAGAAAGGAAGAGAAGAGAGGAGGGGGAAAGAGAGGGGAAGAAGAAAAGGAGGAAGAAGAGGAGGAAAGAAAAAGGCAGAGAAGAAAGGTTGAGAAGATGGAAGGAGCGAGGTTGCAAAATAAGATGGAAGTACGGGGTGGCAAGAAAGTGACCCATACTGTATTCTATATATTTGTAAGAAAATAACAATAAAGATTAATGATGAATAGATAAATGTTAATAGCAATTATAAAAATGTATATTTGTGAATGAATTTGAAAGGGAAAAATAAAAAACTTTTTACAAAATAAAATAAAATTTGAGGGTATAATAAAACTCTCTTGAAGTATCTGAGTAAAACAGGAAGTGAGGGGTACCCCAACTTTGTTGGTTTCACATTATTTTCTATCCTAACAGCAACTGTCAAAACTAAAAATCAGATTAAAATCTGTGAGCCAGTTTAGAGTATGTGTTTCAAGAAATATTTTCACTGCATTTGCAATTTTCAAACCGTAACAGATTTCATTCTTCAGCATTAACATCTATCCATCCTAATTCAATTATACAATTATGGCATCACTATTATTTCTTTGTCCCAGGTTCAGAGAAGCCTTCAAGTATTAGCTAAATTTTATCGCCAAGAAAAACAATTAATCAAGTGCTTTAAATACACCCTCTGCAAATTCCTTTCATGCACAGAGGGCCACAAATAAGATAATTTGATATGTAAGTCAGGTAACATTCTGATTCCTTCTGCAGTTAAAATGTTCAAAGCAAAATTCTGCTGTGAAGTACACAAGTGTACCCTAATTTTATCAAAATCACCTTGTACATGGTTTGATTTATTTCTAACACACCACTGAGATTTGGATTAGGAGCTGCAGTCACACAATAACAACTTGCCACCTAAAATAGTATGAAACTAAACTAAGGAAGAAATTTATTTGTTCTTGTAGATAAATGTAATTTCTTATATTTAAAAAAAAAACCATAGCAATTTATTTTTCTCTTTCAGTTCAAGTACTAACAATCACAAATCTGGGGAAAGCTATCACTAAGGCCAAAACCACGTTCTTGACTTTGATCTACAAGCAGACAGATCTAAAGTTGCAACTTGTACTTCAGGAACTTTTCATCAATTTCCTTTCACTATTCCAAACTACTTCTTAAAGATATATTCTTCCTCATGCAGAAAGAAGTTTATATCAACCTAGCATTAAAAGACAATGGGAGAGATTGAGTTAAAAGGCCTTATTCCAATATATCTTCACAAAGAAAATAAAGCTCAGCTCTATGGATTTAAATTAAGCAACTATCCCCACTACAAAAACACATTCCTTGGGAATCGAAAACTATCAGCTCATACATAAAAACAGGCGGCCAAGGAATAATGATAAGCTGAAAAAAGACAGAACTTTAGGAAAACAAAAGGTAGTAACTTTTTAGAAAGAAACTATGCTAATGAAATATTGCCTCTTTGTTCTTTCAAAACTCCATTCTTTTTGCAATGGAAAAATAATGCTTCATTTCCTCAATTACATTCAAGAACCTCATTGACCTTATTTGGCATATGATGTGTTGCAGCCAATAAAATGTTTTTTTTCCTACAATACAATGTTCTATCCTTGAACCTGGTGGAGGGAGACTTAATAACATTCCTTATCTAAATCACCATTGCATATGCTCAGCTGTAACTAGTGAAGCAGTAAGTCATGTCTAGATGCACTGTTTGCCATACCAGGATTGGTGAGGTACTTTACTGCATCAACTTTTTTTAAGTACAGAAACTAGACCAAACAGCAGCTAATTTTTACTTTTATGATTTCATTGTTGGGATTTGTGCATATATCTTATTTGATTCTATGTTTTGAATTTATATTACTTCCTTTGGATGAGTTTTAAATGTGGAAAATTAAAACCAAACCTTTGCTGTTTTTTCCCCTTCTTGCTCAGAGTCTGTGGAGTCGGTGTCATCAGAACTGCTGCTCTCAGAACTGCCTGAAGTTGACTTTATTGGTACTGGGGGCACAGTCACTGGTTTCGTAGCTAGAATTTAAAATAATATTAATAGATCGTTATTACTCAAAAATCAAAGATCAGCTTCTATATTTTATGACAGTGGACAGCTAAGATTTTATAAATCATAAAAAGTAAATCTAAAGAACTGCTCCGCTCTAAAGATTCTGGAATGTTTAGAACAAAAACAAAATTAAATTTCAGTATAAATCCCAGCACCCACTAATCTAAATCAAAAATACACTACAATATATAGTATGTTCCATCTAAACAACGGCAGATGAATATATATAAATTGGTATGGCAAAGGAAAAAGCCATGAGTTAAATACAAGATATTAAAGATGTGAAGAAAAGATGATCAATCCTACCAGATTTGAAGCTATATTTTGCTTGGATGAGACTGGGGGTTGTTAAGAGGCTATTTAGGAAGTCACAATTTGAGATTTGGGTGGCATAGATATTTATGATATGATAAAGTTTAAGTAAATATAGATTTTAAAAACCATTAGGTGGGCATGGAAGAGCATGGAATAAATACAAATTTAGATTCTATTCAGGAAGATGTTTGATTTTGAACAAAATAATATTGAGGTTGAATTATATACTAATGATTAGCATGTAATTTGTTAAAATGTATACTTTTTTGTTGAGACATGAAACAGAAGTGAAATAATGTATGGGCAAAAAATTGTCTATATAGTATGCAGATGGTCCAATGGGAAAATGTGTGTTTGAAAGGATTGAAGGTTATATTAAGTTACAATCTTAAAGAGAATTTTTATAAAATGATGTATCATTAGTTTTTGTCAGCAGAGAAATAATCTAGAATGTAAAAGATATTTTGAATCTTTAGTAGAAATATGAATAATATGAAGCAACACTTTATCATGCTTTTGGGAAATATTAAAAAGCTAAAGAATCTTGGATACAAATACATATATTAATTCAGAAGATTTTAAAGATTAAAATACAATTGAAACCAGAGACTTTTCTTTGGGGACTAATGGATAAGCAACTAGAAAAAAATTGATGAAACTTTTGTTCGTTTGATATGTAACTGCAGCAAGACTACCGTATACTCAAGAGTGGAATAGTTCAATTAACACTTAACAGAAGAATGGCTGGTGAGGATGAAAAAACTTGTAGACATGACTAAATCAATTTTTCCTAAAGAAAAAAAAAATCTACATTTATGACTGACCAGAAACCCTTTTTGTATAAAATGGAAAAAATACAGATGATTTGTGGTTTTAATGATTAGAAAAAATGAATAGAAAGGAGTGAGCTTTCTTTTGTAATCACAGAGTAAAAGATAATTTTGTAATTGTATTTATATTTGCCGCAAAGGAAATGAAAAAATTATAATTCTTTCTTTCTTTCTGAACTTTTGCCTTTTCCCCCTACTTTATTACTTTTTGTTCCTTTTTATGTTCTTTGTGAAACTTTAAATAAAAGATATAAAAATACAGGACCATATAAACATACGTTATAATCAAAATACATAAAGTAGAAAGAATAAAAATAGCAGTTTAACTTTATCAGACAAAACCCAGTCTATTACTCTGCTTTGAAGCCAGTGTACTTTAGCAAGTATCCATTCTGCTACGAATAAGTTCACTTTAGCTAACTTCTCCACTAAGAACAGCAGTCTAGTCTTTGTGAAGGACTACAAACAAAGTATAGATTGTGGCTGAAGCTTCTTTCAGCAGACAAGCACTGTAGCAAATGCTGTTTTGTTCCTTGGGTCAGAAAGGAGTTCCCCAAACTGGCGATATGCTCCAGATGCAGGAAGGAATACCTGATTTATCATGAAATGGATGTTTTATACCTATGGATGAAGACACCCAGAATTCATTCCTTATGAAGATGGCTTTGGTTTACACTTGTCTTTCATTTTTGTCAGGTAATGAGGATTTAATAGCTGCCAGCTGATGTAAGGTGGCTTACATCTTACATGCTGTCTGCTAAACACGGTTTACATCGTGATTAGCAGGCAGCATAGCTTCCGTCGGCATAATGGGAGGAGGTTTCCTGGTGTCTCGGCTGAATGAGACAAACTAGCTCTCTTGGAGTGTGAAGATGGAGATGTATCTGCAAAGGGAGGAGTTGTGGACGACTGTTACTAATCCTGGATGATGGTGACCAGAGGAGAAATGAAAAAGCATTAGCCAGCATAATTCTTGCTTTAGAAGACAGTCAGCTGCTACACGTAAGAGGTCTCCAGTCTGCGAACAATTGATGGGAGGCGTTGCACAGTGTGTATATGACAGAGACTGCGAGTAGTAAGGTGTTGCTGACTAGGAAACTGTATAAGGCACAGCTGAGGCCGGAAGATTGTTATGTCCACACATTTCAGAATACGGGAAGGACATTCCTTGAGTTGGAAGAAAGGGGAATGACTTTTATTGAAGCACGTAAGGTGTATGTGGTGTTTAGTTCCTTGGACAGTTCATGGGACATTCTTGTGACTAGTCTAGAGTCCATGCAAGAATAGGATTTAACCATGGCATATTTAACTGGTCGGTTGTTGGAGGAGGAGCAGAAATGGCTGGAGAGGAGACCAGGAAAGGGAGGAGAGAGCGTTCAGCACAAACCAGCATCTGCAACAGTCCAGGATGCCAGCGGCAGAGCAACTGAAAGAGTTAACTTCATGAAGAGATGCTACAGATACTATTGAGTGTCTCCAGAGGCTTGTCCTGAGAGGAGGAACAGAGGAGCAGCGAGACAAGGGTGCAGATCTAAGCAGCAAATGTGGAGTGGTTGTCCAGCATCATTTTCCCTGGCAGAGTCAACAACTGAACACACCAGGAATACGTGGTTGTTGGACAGTGGGGTGAGCCAGCATATTGTTAACGATCCACATGTGTTTTCTGGTTTGAAACGAGCATGGCAAACATGGGTTAGTCTGGCTGATGGACAGAGAGCTGCTGTAAAAGGGGAAGGTAATGTGTATATGCACCAGAAATAGGTGCTACATTGTACAACGTATTATATGTACCTACTTTAGAGTATAATTTGTTGAGCATATCCATGTTAGACAGTCAGAGTTATGAAGTAGTATTTGCTGGGGGACTATACATCATTAAGAAAAATGGACAAATATGTCCACAAGGAGTTAAAAAAGAATGATCTGTATATTCTGGGAATGCAAGAACATAATTGTGCACGTGAACTTAAAAATGCTCCTACACATGACAATTGTTTACACCTGTTACAAAGAAGATTGGGGCATGCAAGTTTTAAAGTATTGAAAAAAATGCCAGACATAGCTGAGGGGCTGAAGTTAAAGAAATGTAATGTATATTTAGATTATACTGTGTCTAAGGAATCAAAAGCCAAAATGTATCCTGTAAGCAAAAAATTGCAAGAACTACAAGCAGAGTATTATAATTGGTTCATGCTGATTTGGTTGGTCCTATAACACCTTATTTAGGAGGAGTGAAATATGCCTTAGTAATAGTAGACAATTACAGTAGATATGGATATTGTTATTTACTGAAAAATAAGACTGCAGTATTGCAACAATTTAGGAAATGGGTAAAACTTGTAAAACGACAGCATGAATGTAAGGTAGGCCAGCTACAAACGGATAGGAGAACAGAGTTTATGTCTGAGAGGTTTCAAAGGTGGTTAAGCAGTCTAGGCATAAGGCATAGAAAAACAAATCCATATTTGCCTTCTGAAAACAGTGTGGCTGAGAGAAGAAATGGTGCGCTACAGACAATGAAAGACGCACTGCTTGCTCATACTGGGGAGAAGCCGTAAAGACAGCAAATTATATCGTTAACAGGTTATGGAGTGAAGCAATACAGGAAACACCATATTTCCTGATGCATGAAAGGAAACCATCTTTAGTTCATTTAAGAACATTTGGTAATTATGCCTGGGTGCAAATCCTGAAAACTACTAAGAGAAAAGGTCAGACAAAGGCCAGAAAGCTTCAGTTTGTTAGGTATGAGCCAGGAACAAAAGGATACAGGTTTATAGATGGTACTAAGTGATTAGTCATCTCAAGGTATGCTAGTTTCACAGAACAGAACAATTGGAACATGATACATATTAATAATGAAGTGTTCATGCCAATACAGAGTTCTAATCTGTTGGAAGATGAGACCGAGTCAGACAGAGATGTAGAAGAGGATAGAACTATGATAAAACGTGAAAGCACAGATGACATAGATGTAGAAGTTGAAAGACCGGAAATAGTGACATAGGAACTCATAAGTCCAAGAAAATCTGAGAGAAGTAATAAGGGTGGACCTCCTGAACGGTTTACTCCAAGTGAGGTCAGAGCATATAGTGTTCGGTACGAATCTCAGAATTACCAGGGAATGTTGGTAATACACAAAGTATGTGCAATTACTGGAAGTTGTACATGTTAATGTAAAAGATGGTGTACCAGTATTTGAAGACAATGCTGCATTTATAACAATGGCGACAGGAAATCGCATCGGAAATAGGAGTAAACATGTAGACATTAAATACTGTAATGTGAGAGAAGTTGTAAAGGAGAAACTGATCAAATTACAGCATTGTTCTAGTGATTGTAATATAGCTAATATGTTAACAAAACCTGTATCTGTAGAAAACTATAAAGACTATGTCAAAGCATTTAGATTATCATTGTACAGCTTTAAATGGGAGGAGTATCAAGTAATGAGGATTTAATAGCTGCCAGCTGATGTAAGGTTGTAAGGTGTAAACTGTAAGCTGACACAATAAGGATGCTTCAGCAATATAGGTATTTCCAGTTTAAGACTCTGATGAGGTCCACAAGTCATTTCCCTTTTAAGAGGTGTCTATATATAGGTGGCTATTAGAGGGTGTTTCTCTCTCTCTCATTGGGTATCCTATTTTCTCTCCTTGTGTGCGTAGCTGAGTGGGAAGGGATTTTTCTACCATGTGTATATCTGTATATATTTGTATATAAACCACTATTAATTGTCTAAAGGCTCTGTATGCTGTGTGCTGTGTGGTGCTCCTGGGTTTATCTCATAACAATAGTCATGCTGCTAAAACTCTGACAATTTTGAACTAGTGTTTTTTCTAGTATTTGTCAATTGACACAGGTAGGGAGAGGCTCTTTAAAGCTTCCTAAGAGCCACAAAAGAAATGGTTTTGTCCTATTTGTCAGTACAATGGAAGAGTCAAACCAGCTAAAAACACCTCCAATCACAGGTGGAAACACAAGGAAACAAGGAGCTTGTTTCAAATTCCCAGAATTTCCTATGGCAGGAAATGACATATTTCAAATTTGTTGTCACATTAGAACTCACTTAAAAATTCCAGTGAGATATTCTAAATAATATTTTTTGTTCCAACTCTGAACAAAACTTTTTATGATTTTCATTTTGCACATTCCCTTAAGACCACTATGCTGCACAAATCTCAGTGTGGAACCATTTTGCTTTCCCCTACTGACAGTGGTAGAAAGGTATGTAGAAATTCCCACACCATGTATTCTATAAGAAGTTGGATTATTCTGTAGACATGCTGCTCTTCCTGCAAGCATTTTATTACCAGGTATCATCAACATCATCATTAACATTCCTGCAAGCATTTTGTAACATGTGGGTGGGGGAGGGAGTGGGATTTCCTGGATACCTTTATATGGTAGCTTATACTAACAGCCTTCCTTAATAGCTTTTTAGGTGATACTGAATCTTGATTGCTCTTGTTTATTTGGATGCTGGTTAACAGGTGTAAGAAGAGTGTATTTAGGTCTGTTTGTTTCTTTCCTTGACTTTTGATTGGTCTCTTTTTGAGCATTCATAGATGGAGTGTCAGATGTGCCATCTTCAGCTTTTTATGCTTTGCTGGCATTTATGACAATAAAGTGCAGGGAGGGGGGGGAAGGGGAAATGGAATGGAGAGAATGGAGATAAGTGTAAAGGAGGGTGACAGCCGGACGGAAACCAGAAGTGTGAGAACCAGCATACACAAGGTCTGGGAACGGAATGTGAAACTGCTTCATAGTGCCAACCATCCATTCTGTTACCAAAACATGGAAACAATATGCAATTGGATGGAGATGGACTAGTCAAGGGGGAAGGGCCAGGGGAAAAATATGTTTTACGCGGGAATCTTAAGATCTAGCCTTTCTTTTGCTGCAACCACTTAACCTAGTAAAAGAATCTATCATTTCAACCAAATGGAGTTGAAAGGTTTTATTTCTTAAGGGTTCTGAGCTGGAACTGGCCTGACATGGAGCTTATCTAAACAGGTCTGCTAATGACGGCTTCTCAAAGTATCATACCTCAAGAAACTGTGGTTGAATTTGGGTGTTCTGAAATAAATACTTTTGGATGCATTCTGGCAATTGGAAGACTTGAAAAAAACTCCTTCATAATGGTAAACAAGTATCTGCTATGTTATTGCTGAAACTGCATTCTCTGAGTCAAAGGGGAATTAATTGTGAGAAATTGTATCAGTAATATAACAAACCACTTTGGAAAAGCATGAAATATTACACTAGACATAAATCAGCAAGCCTCACCTTGTTTTTTGACTGGAGGGATTTCATTTTCACTGGAACTTTCATATCTAGATGATTCTTTCTTTGTCTTCTTCACACCATTTGCAAATGCTTGCTGTTTTTTGGCAATTGGTGATCTGAATGGGTGGATGAGTGAGAAAGTGTAAGAGTATCACTATTCCATATTAAGTTTTGGAATGTTCAGCAGACATATGATTGTAGCCAGTGTGTGAAGATAAACACAGCTGGGCATATCCAATGACTAAAAAAGAGATCATCTTATGCTCCAATATAGAAAGTGGGGGGAAGTGAAAACGTTCATCTAAATATTCATAAAGATTAATCTAGTCAAGAAGCTGTGATTATAGCATTTTTATCTCAATTTGTAATTAAAAACAATCCCAAAGGTCCCACTTAAACATTCATAATGCCTGCAGACATAATGTAGTTACTGCTGGTATACAATGAATATTTCTTGGGAAAACAAAGTTTATTAATATTAAAGGAGTACAGAATAATTTAGTATAAAAATGCCACTACTAGTAAATATCCCCACAACCTTAATTTTACTTCTTTGTATAGTATAAATGAAGCACATCTCATTTATTTACAAATATATGTTCCTTTATAACATAAAGCTGCTAGCAGATAAACTCATCAAGTTATACACAAATACTTTACAATTTATAACAATTGGGACTAGAATTTTCATCTCTAAGCAATGCAGTTGTAAAGCACAAATCAGGTTACTATTGCTTCACTGGCTCTCATGGTGGTTTGGTAAGGCATCTTCCTTCTGGCGTCTCACAGCTAAAGCAGTGGGAAAGCAAGCAGAAAGTTGAAAGCAAGTAATTAGGTGGCTGCTGCCAGGTGGGGGAGAAAACCAAAGGGTGTGTGGCGAAGGTCTGGGAGGATGCAAGGGAGTGCACTAGATGTCACAGAGGGAGGATGCACAGAGTTCAGAAGAGGTGAGAAATGGGGAGAGTGCAGAAGGGTAGGCAAGAGCACAGTGCAGATCAGGGAGGGTGTGCAAGGGGGCATAAGAGAGATGTAGATTGGGGGGAACATACCAAGGTATGTATGAAAGGTGTAGTGGATGAAAGGTGCGTCAGGGAGTAATGAAGGTTGGAGGAGTGCTGTGGGTGTAGAAAAGGGCCAGCATGATGAGTCATAAGACGGTGTATGGTTGTGAGGGGACTTACTCAAAAACTTGCAGCTTTACTGGCTGGCTTCCCCACTGACTTTCTAGGGAAGGTTACACATGTGATTCTAGGGTGCTGTATCATAAGTTCAAACTGGTTGCCAAACCCACAGATCACATGACCAAAGGAGTGCTGGGATGGCTGGAACTCTGAGATTTCTCCTAATCACAATTTGTTCAGTGCTGTTACAAGCTTAGTCACTGAACAAATGGTCATGGGTTAAGCATAACAAATGCATTTTACTCAACTACAAAGATGAAACCTTTTCTAAAAAGAGCGTACCTTGCCCTTGTCTAGACAATTGTTTTGTTTGGACCCAGAACCCACATTTTTTTTGTCCAGATATGTGTTGCAGGGACAGCAATACCAAGATAGTGATAGCACACTGAGAAAAGGAGCTGAGATAATCAAGAGAAAGGTAGATAGACCAGTCAGGTTGCTCCTGTTGCACTTGAATTCAAGCAGGGGAAAAGGACAGCATCGGGAATGGGGAAGGTGTAGGTTGGGAGCACAGTGTAACACCAAAAAAATCAGAAAAATTGGCTGAGACAACTGGAGAAAGAAACAAGTCAAAGGCTAAGTTAGGAGCATAGCAGTTATAGGCAGAGAAGGTAATGGGATTATTCAGTCTGGAAGACGCATCTGGAC
Source organism: Natrix helvetica (assembly GCF_964273705.1). Lineage (NCBI taxonomy): Eukaryota > Metazoa > Chordata > Lepidosauria > Squamata > Natricidae > Natrix > Natrix helvetica. The sequence continues at coordinate 107,917,872 of NC_138551.1, read as the reverse complement.
TTCGTTGTAGTCAAAACCGGAAGAGCCATATAATTCCAAATTTTGGTTCAATCACAATCCTATTAAACCCCAAGCCACAATATATTCTGTGTTCTGCTAATTTTTATTCCATGTATCTGCTTACTGTGCAGTGATCTTGCCCCAAGTGCGGCATCCTTCTACAGCCATATAGGATGCCACAGTTGGGGCAACATCATTGTATTCACTGTCAATTGTAAAATGAACAAGTTAAATCATACTTGATTTTTTTTCTCTGGTTTCAGAGTGTCCTTTAGAAATAAGTATTAGAACAAATGTCACATTTTCCCTATCTTCTGGGATTGATGAGACAACTTCCAGCCATCACAAACAGGACCCAGAAGGCTGCAAAGTTTGCAGCCCTAATTTAGACTCCCAGCCTTTTAATTATTGCTAGTTACATCCACAGCAGAAAGACTTAAAGCTCATGTCAAATCACTAAAAATTAAGCTAGCTAGCTAAATTGTTTAAAACAGAAATATATCATCTTTTTCCTGAACAGAAGCTACTTACTTTAGCCAATAATTGAAGATATCAAGGAGAGAAGCAGCATTTGGATCTTGCTCAGTCTACAAAAGAATAATGAAGAAAATGAAAATTGGGGGGGGGGGGGGGGAGATAAAATATTTTTATATATTTTATATACAGTGATTGAAAAGTTCTGGTTCGAGATACATATAAAAAATCATGTCATCTTGCAAACATCCTATATCATGAGTACAGAGCTGTTACATAAAGCATTCTCCCCACAAATACAGATGGTCCTCAACTTACAACAGTTCCCTTAGTGACTGTTTGAAGTTACAACGGCAGTAAAAAGTGACTTATGATCATTTTTCACACTTATGACCATTGTGCTATCCCCATGGTCACATGATTTACATTCAGATGCTTGAGAACTGACTCACATTTAGATGGTTGCAGTGCCCCGGGCTCATGTGATCACCTTTTGCAATCTTCTGACAAGCAAAGTCAATGGGGAAGCCAGGTTCACTTAACAACGGTGTTTCTAACTTAACAACTGCAATGATTGACTTAACGGTTGACTGTGGCAAGAAAAGTTGTAAAATGGAGCAAAACTCACTTAACAAATTTCTCACTTAGCAACAGAAAGTTTGGGCTCAATTGTGGTTGTTAAGTTGAGGACTAGATGTAGTATATTTAACAATGAAACAATTCAGCTACTTAAATGTCACCAGTTTTTCAAGCACTGATAAATGCTTTTAAACAGACCACAGTACAATTTGCTTGGTTTACTAAACAAAAAGCATCAGCAGAACTAGTTTGTTATTATTGGTAATATTACTGGTAGAAAGAAATTATATCTAGCAAGGTAACACTTCAAACTTTAGATGGAGATCTTCATGCTCTGAATCTGACCGAACACAGGTAAGAGCCTATTTACGGACCTACCTTGTGGCATTAAGAGTGGCCAAGCGTCGATACTGTGCCGCTCTTATTGCGTCCGCAGACAACCGCCCTGCCGCCCTGTTCCGGGTGACCCGCTCCCTCCTTTCACAGAGGCCGCAGGAAGCCCCTTTGCAGGGTAGAGCAGAGGAATTTGGGGAATATCTGCAGGACAAAATCGCTCAGATCCGCAGCGAGTGGGTCCCCTGCAGTGGCCTAGGAGGGACGCCAGAGGCGAGTCTTGAGGGACCATCTTGGAAGGAGTTTGACTCTGTTACTGCCGAAGATATGGACAGGTTGCGTGGTCAACTGCGAGCCACCACATGTTTACTGGACCCGTGTCCCTCCTGGCTTGTACTGGCATCCTGGGAGGTCACACGAGGCTGGCTCCAGGAGTTAGTCAACGCCTCCTTGAGAGAGGGGTTCTTGCCAGCCGTCTTAAAAGAGGTGGTGGTGAGGCCCCTACTCAAGAAGCCTTCCCTGGATCCAGCTATATTAGCTAACTATCGTCCTGTCTCCAACCTTTGCTTTTTGGCAAAGGTTGTAGAGAGTGTGGTGGCACAACAGTTCCCACGCCACTTGGATGAAATTGATTATCTAGACCCGCGCCAGTCCGGTTTCCGGCCCGGCCACAGCACGGAGACGGCTTTGGTCGCGTTGGTGGATGATCTCTGGAAGGCCAGAGATGGGGGTTGTTCCTCCATCCTGGTCCTATTAGATCTCTCGGCTGCTTTTGATACCATCAACCATGGTATCCTATTGCGCCGTCTAGAGGGGTTGGGGGTGAGGGGTACCGTTTTGCGGTGGTTCTCCTCCTACCTCTCTGGCTGAGCGCAATGTGTGCTGACGGGGGGGCAGAGGTCGACCCTGAGGCCGCTCACTTGTGGGGTGCCGCAGGGGTCGGTCCTCTCACCTCTCCTGTTCAACATATATATGAAGCCGCTGGGTGAGATCATTCGTGGTTTTGGGGTTGAGTACCATCTGTACGCTGACGATACTCAGCTGTACATATCTACCCCGAACCACCCCAACGAGGCCGTCGAAATGATGTCCCGGTGCCTGGAGGCCGTACGGGTCTGGATGGGCAGTAACAGACTCAAACTCAACCCCTCCAAGACGGAGTGGCTGTGGTTACCGGCACCCCGGTTCAACCAGTGGGCTCCATCACTGGCCATTGGGGGCGAACAGCTGGCCCCCGTGGAGCAGGCGCGCAATTTGGGCGTCCTCCTGGATGCCCGGCTGTCAATGGATGACCATGTGATGGCCGTGGCAAGGAAGGCGTTCCACCCCCTATTGGACCGGGGCGCCCTGCGCACAGTCACTCATGCACTGGTGACGTCCCGACTGGACTATTGCAATGCTCTCTACATGGGGCTTCCCTTGAGATGCACCCGAAGGCTGCAGTTGGTCCAGAACGCGGCCGCGCAGGCAATTATGGGAGGTACCAGATACTCCCATGTAACACCTCTCCTGCGCGGGCTGCACTGGCTACCTGTGGCTTTTCGGGTGCGTTTCAAGGTATTGACTATCATCTTTAAAGCGCTCCATGGCTCAGGACCTAGCTACCTGCGGGATCGCATCCTGCCCCATACATCCCTGCGGCTGATTCGCTCTCACAGGGAGGGACTCCTCCGGGTGCCGTCCACTAGGCAGTGCCAGCGGGCGACGCCCAGGAGTAGGGCCTTCTCTGTGATGGGCCCGACCCTCTGGAATGACCTCCCCCCCGACATTAGAATAACGACCGATCTCCGCTCTTTCCGTAACAAACTAAAGACCCACCTGTTTAATTTAGCTGGCCTGGCCTAACTGTAACTTTTGTGTCCCTCTAGCCTGTATTTTCTAAATTTTAAATGTTTAGGGATAAATTTTATAGGTTGTTTTAATTTTTAACTATAATGTACAGCCTACCATATAATTTGTTTTAATGGGTATTTATAATTATCTGAGTTTGTATATTGTTTTATTGTGGTCTGTACACCGCCCCGAGTCCCTTTGGGGAGAGGGGGCGGTCTATAAATTAAATAAATTAAATTAAATTAAATTGAAGAAATAATATTTTTTCTAGGTTTTCTATTTAAATTAAATTTTAAAAGTAAAGATTCATCAATTTAGTGCACATTGTTTCCTATAAAAGCCAAAACTAATACAGAAACTAAGTTATACAAGTAATATATAATATAGTATTAATGGCAGTACAAGTAGTCCTTGACTTACAAGTGCATTTAGTAATTGCTTAAAGTTAGATTTCTGAAAAAAGTGATATATGACCGTTTTTCACATACATGACCATGTGTTTCTTTTTCAAACCTGAGCTCTGGGTCACAACTCAGGTTTCTGGCTGAATTGAGTTCTAACATGAATTCTGAGATACACTTTGGTCTAACTCTTCAGCGAAAGCTTGGATCTGAAAATGAAGTAGTTTTTAACCTATCTAGAGCCAGAGGAAGATGAATATGTGTTTCTTTTGTCATATCTGAGCTCTGGGTCACAACTCATGTTTTCTGGTTGGATTGGATTCTAACACCAATTCTGAGATATGTTTTGGTCATGTGACCATTGACCATGGTCAAATGATCAAAATTCAGATGCTTGGCAACTCACATTTAGGATGGCTGCAGTGTCCCAGGGTCATGTGATCACCTTTTGCGACCTTCTAACAAGCAAAGTCAAACAAGGAGACCAGTTTCACATAACAACGGTGTCACTAATTTACAGCTGCAGTGATTCCCTTCACAACTGTGGCAAAAAAGAGTGGTGAAACGGGGCAAAACTCACTTAACAAATGTTTCACTTAGCAACAGAAATTTTGTGCTCAACTGTAGTTGTAAGTTGAGGACTACCTGTACGGTTATGTCCGGGGTATCCAAACTTGGGAACTTTAAGACTTGTGGACTTCAACTCCCAGAATTCCCCATCCAGCATGAATTCTGGGAGTTGGGAGTCCACAAGTCTTAAAGTTCCCAAGTTTGGACACCCCTGTGTTATGTGCTACATGCTTATATCTAAGCAAGGGCAGTACAGAGGCAGCAATAACGCAGGGACGAAGAGGGGGTGTACTACTCTAAATCCTGAGGAAACCCCCCAACCCCCCAGTGACTAATAGTTGAGTAGCAGCGTTTCTTTTCAATGCCACGTGCAGCCGCACTATTCCCATAAGGTTCCACGTAAGCTTCCCTAAAGGCTGCAATCGACCTCCACAATATCCTCCAGCCTCCCTTCTTCCTCACTCCCCGCCCCGGGGAACATCTGTCCTGCCGACCTCCCGTTGGCTGCCCTGCCCACCATAGACGTGCAGACCCCCAAAGCAACTTCCCAAACTGCGGCGGGGCTTCCCCTGTCCTGCAGTCACGTCGGAAGATGCCCTTTCCAGCCGTGCCCGCCACCTGGGCCTCACCACTCCAGCCGCTTTCCCAAAAGCCCGCGCCGCCCCGTCGAAATGGTTCTCCCGCAAGAAAGCCAGCACCAGCGGGAACAAGTCGCTCGGAACCGCGCGCTCCGATGCCATCTTTCTCCGCCGGATGTGACAGTGGCCGCGGCCGGAAGTTCGGTGGGAGGAAAACGTAGAGATATAGAAATTAGAGGGGCGCTTCTTCTGAATCCAGCCTTTTCCGCGATAGCGAGAGCTCCCTGTGGAGAATCTGCAGCAGCTTCTGAAGAAATCGCTGCTTTCGAAATCTGCTGCATATAATTGCCGGGAAGGGAAGGGCAAGCTGTTGTTGTGGGGTCAGTCTATAGCAGGGTTGTCCAAACTTGGAACTTTAAGACTTGTGGACGTCAACTCCCAGAATTCCCCTGGGTGGGGAATTCTGGGAGTTGAAGTCCACAAGTCTTAAGTTCCCAAGTTTGGACAACTCTGTTCTATAACATCGGGCCCAGATGAGCTTAGAGGAGCTCCCGCCCCAGGACTGCTCCCCCTCCTCCTGCCGCTGAGTTGTGGCCCCTGGATTTCTGGGCCGTTTGTCTTTGGGCGACAGGGAGCACAGGTTCTCCCTAGGCTGGCAGTCCGAGTGTGCAGCCTTCTCTTGCCAACCCATGTTGGCGGCTAAAGTGGCAAGATAAGGAGAGCAAGCAGCGTTATTTCCTCCCTGCTCTTCCCCCACCCACCTGCTCAAGACAAGGAGAGAGGAGGAAGAAGCAGGGTCTCCTGTTACCCAGTCTCTGTGGGCTCAGAGGATTGACAGCAAACGACCCACCCTCTCCTGCTTCTCTCCCCACCTTTCCCCTGCCAGGGAGGCAAAGCTGTGAAAGGATTTTAGATGAACAGAGTTGGAAGGGAACTTGTAGGTCAGGGGCATCTCTGAAGCCGCATGTGGCTCTTTCATGCCTATGCTCTGGCTCCCTGTCGCCAGTCAGCTCCACAATCGATAGGGTTAGGGCAGCGATGGCGAACCATTTTTGGCTCGCGTGCCACAAGTGGGGGGAGCGCGGGGGGGTCGTGTGCGGGCGTGCCGCACCCATAATGCAACGCGCAATCCCCCAGTGCGCATGCGCGCACAACGCGCAACTCCCCCCCATTTTTACATGCTTTTTTTGCCCTCCCCAGGCTCCAGAGGCTTTATAGGAGCCTGGGGAGGGTGAAAAGAGCCTCCCCCCGCCCCCCCGGAGGCCCTCCAGAGGCTTCAGGGAACGCTTAAAACCACTCTCCGAGCAAACCAGAAGTCACTTCCGGTTTGCTCGGAGGGTCGTTTTAAGCGCTCCAAAGGCGTCAGGGAAGCCTCCGGACGGTCCCTGAAGCCTTCGGAGGGCTTAAAACAACCCTCCGAGCAACCCAGAAGTCACTTCCGGTTTGCTCGAAGAGTGGTTTTAAGCATTCCGAAGGCTTCAGGGAAGCCTCCGGACGGTCCCTGAAGCCTCCAGGGGGGCGGGGGGGGCTCTTTTCGCCCTCCCCAGGCTCCTATAAAGCCTCTGGAGCCTGGGGAAGGCGAAAAATAGCTTTTAAAAAGGTGAACTCAGCTGGCCAGCGCGCACATGCACGCTGGCCAGCTGACAGGGCAGCGCCTCGCGTGCCCTGACAAATGGCTCCGGGTGCCACAGGTTCGCCATCACTGGGTTAGGGCTTTTGGTTAGGAAAGACAGAGGAAAAAGGAGGACGCACTAGGAGGGGGTGGGGGAACCGGACTTCCAGTCAGTTCCAAAATTGAACCGGGCTGGGGGGAGGCTTTTAGTTAGGACCTTTGTGGCTCTTTGAGTGTTTAAGGTTGCCAAGCCCTGATTTAGTTCAACCCTCTGCCCAAGCAGGGGACCCTACACCATTTCTGACAAATGGCAGTCCAATCTCTTCTTGAAAACGTCCAGTGATGAAGCTCCCACAACTTCCGAGGCAAGGAAACGGCTCTTTTTCTTGCCAAATTTTCTTCTAGGCAAAAATATCTGTTTCACTGAAAGGGGCCGGATGTAACAGTGTTTCATCAGTAAAGGAGAATATTTTTAGCTCAAGATTTAAATGAGGGGTCTTGGTGCTCTCTGGGCTTCGTTATTTTGTTGCACTGATGTTACCTAGTTTGGGTAATGAAAAGTCTGCAAGAAAACAACCAAGCTCAGAGGTGCTTCAGCCCACAGCAAGCTGTGCACCACAGTGGTTAAAACAGCGGACCTTTTAATCATATTGTAAGGTCCCAAAATGTACTTGAGTTACCACAATGCCAAAGAGAACCAAGAAGAGGCTTGGAAAAAGTAACAGCTTTTATTTCACAAAACAAAATCGCTGGGTGGACAATTTCCCACAGCACACAGGCGGCAAGTATGCAAGGGAAAAACCACACCTAGGGAGAGTGTGATGAACACCTGATACCTGCAGATTACTCAACTCTGCCCCCCTGGCATATTCCTTGTAGCTGTGCCTCTCCGTGCTCTCCTTCGCCAGTGCAGCAAGGAACAAGGGCTGGATTCTTAGCAACACAGGTATTTGTCTAACGGGAAACTGGAAAAAAGTTGATATGACTCCCATCTTCAAAAAAGGGGAAAAAACAGACCCAGGAAACTACAGACCAATCAGCCTAATATCAATACCTGGGAAGATACTGGAAAAGATTTGCAGATTATACTAAGCTGGCAGGAATAGCTAACACCCTAGAACCAATGTTGGCAACCCGCAGATCCAGAGCAGCATGCGGCTCTTTCATTCCCCTGCTGTGGGTCCCTGTTAGTTAGTTAGTTTAGTTTATTTAATTTATAGACCGCCCCCTCTCCCCGTAGGGACTCGGGGCGGTGTACAGACCATTCGTAATCAAAACAATAAAATGACATAAGACATAAGACATGCAACATAAACAACTCACACACACGGTCTGTTATAAAATCCCAAAACCAATTAAATATTAAGAACAATTTTAAAACCCATTAAAACCCCAATATAAAATTTAAAAATTTAAAAAGCCATCCAGGAAGGTTTGAATAGATGTTAAATGCCATTACGATTATGGTTGTAATTAAGCCAGACCTGCTACTCGAAACAGGTGGGTCTTGAGTTTCTTGCGGAAGGAGCGGAGATCAGAGGTGGTTCTAATATCGGGGGGGAGGTCGTTCCAGAGGGTTGGGCCCATCACAGAGAAGGCCCTACTCCTAGGCACCGCCCGCCCGCACTGTTGGCTGAGCCCACCACTAGCTGGCCCCACCCCTTGTCTTCCCCTCCCAGTCATTCCTCGCCTGCCCTGAGAAGGTAAGGGCAATGGCAGGGGATGGAGACTCACTCCATAGTCCAGAGCAGGAGTGAAGCCCCCCTGTATTTGTCCCATCTCGCAGGCATTTCTTCAGGCCCTTGTTGGTGCTATGTGCACCTCGGTAGTTCGGGGAGACGTGTGACTTGCTCTCTGCCCCGAGATACTGGCCTGGCCTTGCTGTGGCTGATGCTCTCGCCACCTCCATAGCCTGCCCACTGGTCTCACAGCACAGTTAAATTTAGTGTGCTTCACAATGGGAAGATGGTGTTCCCTCCTCCTCCTGGAGCCTATTACGATGCAGAGCATTGGCCACAGCCAGTCCGAGCCAGTGTCTCAGAGTGGGGAGCTTCTCAGGGCACGTGGGAAGTGACTGGGAGGGGAGGATGAGGGGTGGGGCCTGCCAGTGCTGGGTTCAGCTGACAGGGAACTACAACAGCGAGGTGAAAGAGCTTCATTTAACTGGGAACCTGAAATGACTCTTGATTTAAATCATATGGTAAAAAGCACCCAAAGAAGAAGAAAGAGCAACATCGGGGGGGGGGGGGGAAACCAACCCTCGCCTGTTTTTGGAAATGGCTCAAGAGGGAAAACACACACACACATAAGAGAGGGGGGAGAAAGAGAGGGAGAGAAACAGAGACAGAGACAGAGGGAGAAAGATGAGAAAAAGAAAGAGATTAGTTAGAGAAAGACAGGGAGAACAAGAGAGAGAAATGAGAGAGAGACAGAAAAAGACACAAACACACACACAGAGACAGATGTGGCTAGTCTAGTGAAGAGAAGGACCAGGGAGACATGATAGCAATGTTCCAATATTTGAGGGGCTGCCACAGAGAGGAAGGGCTCAAGCTGTTTTCCAAGGCACCCGAAGGCCAGACAAGAAATAATGAATGGAAACTGATCAAGGAGAGATTCAATCTAGAAATAAGGAGAAATTTTCTGACCGTGAGAACAATCAACCAATGGAACAGCTTGTCTTCGGAAGTTGTGGGAGCTTCAACCGTGGAAGCTTTCAAGAAGAGATTGGACTGCCATTTGTCAAAAATTGTGTAGGGTCTCCTGCTTGGGCAGGGGGTTGGACTACATGACCTACAAGGTCCCTGTCAACTTTGTTAATCTGTAATCTGTAAAAATGAATTGGATATTTTAATGAGTGGTAATGATGAACATATTATTGCTAAAGTCTACACAATGTTATTGAATATAATTCTGGGTGATTCAGTGGGCAAGGAACTTTGGATATAATGTAATGCTTGAACAATGGGAGAATACATGGAAGAAAGGGTTAAAATGTACATTAAATTATAACCTAAAAGAAAACTTCCATAAGATGATGTATCATTGGCTTTTAACTCCAGATAAGTTGTCAATAATATATAAAGGCATTTCAAGTGAATGTTGAAAACGTAAATGTAAAAGGGGGACTTTTTATCACTTATGGTAATAAAGTGAAGAAATGTTGGAGTAGGATTTGTACCTTAATACAGAAAATCCTTAAAGTGAATATAAACAGAAAACTAGAGACTTTTCTTTTGGGTTTAATGGAAAAAGACGTGGGGGAAAAAATGGAACTTTGATGTTGTACATGTTGACGGCAGCAAAACTATGCCTAGAAAAGGAAGGCCACCTCAATCCCCACAATGGATGAATGACTGCAAAAATCGATGGGAGATAACAGAGGTGGCTAAATTGAATGCTTTGATTAAAGAAAAAAATACAAATCCTTTTATTTCTACTTGGAAACCTCTTCTAGATTTTGAGGTGGAAAAAATGAAACTTTGATATTGAGGTTTATCAATTAGATAGATTTGTAATTATAGAAATGGCTATTTTAAACTATTATGTAAAAGTAAAAAGTTGAGGTTTGATATTAATGCTTATTATATTGCATTGAATGATGTCAGAAGTCAGTGGCTTCTTTTTCCTCTTTTCTTCCCACATTTCTCTTCCTCTTTTCCTTCCCTACTTTTCCTATTATTTACTTTTGTATTTTATTTGTATGCTTCATTATAAACTAATAAAATTGTTATCCTAAATAAATAAATAAATAAAAGTTCCAGTCTCTTCCTACCAATTAAGACGGTTCAGTTGCAGGAGTCATCCCTGCAGCTTTTGCGACTGAACCCATAGAAATGGAGATCTGTGATGGCGAACCTCTGCCACGTGTGCCACAGGTGGCATACGGAGCCATATTTGGTGCCACACAAACCGTCAGCTCTGGTGCGCATTCTGATTTTTTTGCCCTTCCGGAGGACCAGAGGAGGCTGTTTTCGCTCTCCCCAGGCTTCAGGAAAGCCTCTGGAGGCTGGGGAGGGTGAAAAACGCCCCCAACAGGCCAACCAGAAGTTCATTCCTGACTTCCAGTTGGGCCATTGGCCATTTTGCCCTCCCCAGGCTTCAGGAAAGCCCCCGGAGCCTCGCGAGGGATCGTGCACACACGATGTGTGCATGCATGGGGTGGCAGGGAGGTTGAGTGGGCACACACGTGCAATAGTGCGCACACATGAATTTTGGCACACTGTAAGAAAAAGGTTCGCCATCACTGCTATAGATAGTCCAAAATGTGGTGGCTCCAGTTGGTTATGAGTACTCTTGAGGCACCTTTAAAAGTATCTAATTTGAGAGCTGCACTGATTGCCAGTTGATTTTGTGTTGCAGTTCAGGATGCAGGTTGTCATAATTACATTCAGGGTTCAGAGCCTTGATATTTGTGGGACCATTTTCTATGTATAACCTCTATCTGCCAATAGATCTAATATAGCGAGTTCTTCTCTCCTCTCAATCAGATTGCCACCTATAGAATCAAGTGAAACTTTTCTTCTCAGTATTACAGCTGACACTGAGTTGCCTGCACCCTTCCTCGGCTTTTTTTAACAAGGCCTCGGTGCCAGGGCAGCTATTACTACTCCTCTGGATGAGTAATACTTTAACTGTTGCAATGTTTGATTATATTTATAATTCCTTTATATTAGGATTTTAGCTCTAATCTTTGATGATTAAAACTAATTACTTTAACTCTTATTATGAATTTGGGAAGCTGCACCCTGCTCAGAGTTGGTAAAGTAGATTAACTACAACTGTCTATAAGCACTGTAAGTAAAAATAACTAGTGTTTATTTAGCAATTATCTTTCCTCACTTTGCATACAGCGCACTAAATTACAACACTGAGATTGGTGCTTTGCCACTTATTTTGCATACAGTCTTGTACAGAAGCTCGCAAGCTGCGCCTCAAGAGCGGCAGCTAAGAATCCCACTCCCCCCCGGATAGGCGCCTTCCCCATCTTCACAGAGGTTCGTGGGCTTCACGCAACTTCCCGAAGCCTGCTGAGGGGGCCCATTTGCCCATCTGGGCTGCGCCGAGCGAATCACCTGCGGCCGGCGGGCGCGGCTGACCCAGGGGGCTCCGTTCGCCTAGTCGTGGGAACTCCGCCCGGGGCCGGCCGTAGCTTCTCTACCGGCGCAGAGAAAGGGGAAGGGAAAGGGAGGAAGTGGTCGCCGCCCTCAGCCGGCCGGTTCTCGCCGAGGCGCCAGAACCGTCTCCCCACAAGCGCCGGAAGGAGGCTGGGGCAGGACCTCCGGCTGACTTGCCGGCCATAAGGAGGCAGCTCGGCTTGTCCGAGGTGAAGCTTGGGATGGCCGCCGCCCCAGGTAAGGAAGGCGAACTCGGAGGCCGGAGAAAGAGTCCCTCTTCCCAGCCGTGGACAGCAGCAGCAGCGCCTGCCGCTCCGTTGCCCCCCTTTTCATTTCGGTCGTTTCGGTAGCGGAAGAAGCGGAGCGAGGAACTTCTACTTCTCTTGCCTCGCTGACGCCCGATTCTGGCTCGCTCAAGTGGACGAAGAGCGTCCGGCCAAAAGCCTCTGAGGGCGGCCAAGAAAGGCGGCGCGTGGCGGACAAACTTGCCGCGTTCCCACGACGATCTAAACTTTTCCGATTTTCGTTGACAAGAGATCGGCGCTAATAGAGGTTCTAGAGGCTGGGCTAGTAGCCCTTCTGCTAGCGGATGCTCTAAAACAGGGGTGTCCAAACTTGGGAACTTTAAGACTTGTGGACTTCAACTCCCAGAATTCAAGTTTGGACATCCCTGCTCTAAAAGAAAGCAGGGGCTGGGTGTCTGGCGCAGCTTTAGACACCGTTCCTGTGCATATTTGTTTTGTGTTTTTTAAATGGGAAAATTACCCAATAAGCCTCGCACTTTTATCAGCGAAACTTATTGGTGATTAGAAGCCCCTTATGGGCTTTTTGTCTAAAACAGAAAAATATGAACATAGGCTTTCTGATTTTGATTATTACATAGGATAGATGATAGAAAATGTGTAATTTTATAATATGTGTTTTTATTTATTGTACGCCGCCCCGAGTCCCTTTGTGGAGAGGGAGCGGCTAACAAATTTAATAAATAAATAAATAAAATAAATAAATAAATAGAAAGGAAAGAATTATGCTGTAATTATGGAGTAAGAGATAAATTTATAATTGAACTTGTAACTGCTTTAAAAAAGATTGGAAGTCACTTCTTTATCTTTTTTCTTTTCTATTTTTCTTTTAATCCCCTTCCCCCTTTCTTGCACGTTTTTCTTTCTATTTGATTTCTTTCTTTTTCTTACACTTTTTATATAAGCTTGTTTTAGTTTTTATCTTCCTTCATAGATATATAAAGGGACTTGTTGCCAAAACAACTTTGCACATAATACAGTAATATAAAGCGAGTACCACTTGATGCTGTTAGTTTGCCCTAAGGCAGTGTTTCTCAACCTTGGCAACTTTAAGTCCTGTGGACTTCAATTCCCAGATTCTGCCCTAAGGAGTCATCTAGCTGGATTCACACTGCAAAATGAGCCAGAAAAGGACCATATTTTAGCCCAGCTTCTTAACTGAAGCCTATGCATATAGTTAATTTATGGTTCATCTAGAATGATATAAAAAAGGCTGAGTGAATCATAGTTGAGGGGTAATCTCTTTTTTCTGAATTACAGATGTATGTCTCTTTTTTCTGAATTACAGATGTATTTTACCTGAATTCTTGTATAGCCAGACTGTTAAAAGTTGGGCAGCTGAGTTATCCCACAACATACTGGCTTCTGAAACTGATTGAGCTACAAATCAGATGTTCAATGTCTTTTCTTGTCTATATATTTGCTTGACAATTGTTGAGATTATTTAGAGAGTCTTCAAATTGTCAGCGCTTCAAATCTCCTAACTGCCTTTTTGCTTCTTCCATATAAATTCCAAAATTAGATAGGATTACAATCTATTTAGAAAGTTGCTTAGATATACCGCATTACAGCAGCCATTGCATGGCTGATTGGAATTGCATGGAATGCACGGAATTTAACACTGCTAAATTAAAAGCTACAAACATGCAATTTGAAATATATTTTTAATGTTTGTTAATTGCATTATATTATTTTCCCTGTTCTTTATTTTACAATGTATGTATTGTAAATAACTTGGCCACCTACCTAGAGCAAAAGTTATTATATATATTAGAAACTAAATAAGGTAACCAAGATATATTATCATGTGCAAATTGGACTATGCCGCTGTCAAATCAGCAGTTTTAAGTACCCCTAAATCTGCTAAAGATTGTAGCCAAAAAATACAAGTACGGTAAGTTTCTCTTCCGTTTTTTAATTTAAACTTCTGCATGGATAATGTTCAAAGAGGGAACTCATGCACGACCCTTCAAGGGGCTTTTTGAATTGTTCTGACGTAACAGTTTCATTTTCCCCAAAGCTAAAAGCAGAGGAAGTGCAGTTCTACGGAGACATGAACTCTGTCTAAATTCTGGAATAGATTAAATAATCAGTCTGTGAAGATTTGGAAAACAAGACATTGTTTGACCACCATTGATTTGTTAAGAATAAATCATTTTAAACCAGAGAGCCAGTTTGGTGTAGTGATTAAGGTATCAGGCTAGAGACTGGGAAACCATGAGTTATAGTTCAGCCTTTGGCATGGCCAGTTGGGTGACCTTGGGCCAGTCACTTTCTCTCAGCCCTAGGAAGAAGGCAATGGCAAAAACCTTGTCAAGAAAACTGTAGGGTCTTGTCCAGACAGTTTCCAATCATTTGGACATGATTAAACAGGGGGAAAAAATCTAAATCAACTTGATCTCTTCCTTTGATAGAACAGTTTAGCTGACAGTAATAATGCAGTGGGCTGCACTTTGACTTCAGCAAAGCTTTTGACAAATTTCCCCTGAAATTCTGGTAAAGAAGATAACTGAATATGAGCTGAATGGTATTTCCATTCAATAGATATAGAATTGGTTGAACCATCATACCCAAAGAATAATGGCTCCATGTCAAGTTGGACAGAGATATCAAATGACATTCTGTAGGAATCTGCTTTAGGTCCTATACATCAGGGGTCCCAAACCCTCAGATTGTGGAGTGGTAGCGATCTGTGGCTTGTTGGGAACTAGACTGCACAAGCAGCGGGTGAGTGCACAAAGCTTCATTTGCACATGCAGGGGATCTAGGTCCTCTTCTCCCCGATGCTGACACCACTGATACAATACAATACAATACAATAGTAGAGTTGGAAGGGACCTTGGAGGTCTTCTAGTCCAACCCCCTGCCTAGGCAGGAAACCCTATACCGTTTCAGACAAATAGCTATCCAACATCTTCTTAAAGACTTCCAGTGTTGGGGCATTCACAACTTCTGGAGGCAAGCTGTTCCACTGATTAATTGTTCTAACTGTCAGGAAATTTCTCCTCAGTTCTAAATTGCTTCTCTCCTTGATTAGTTTCCACCCATTGCTTCTTGTTCTACCCTCAGGTGCCTTGGAGAATAGTTTGACTCCCTCTTTTTTGTGGCAATCCCTGAGATATTGGAACACTGCTATCATGTCTCCCCTAGTCCTTCTTTCTCTTAAGCTAAACATACCCAGTTCCTGCAACCGTTTTTCGTATGTTTTAGTCTCCAGTCCCCTAATCATCTTTGTTGCTCTTCTCTGCACTCTTTCTAGAGTCTCCACATCTTTTTTACATCATGGTGACCAGAACTGAATGCAGTATTCCAAGTGTGGCCTTACCAAGGCATTACAAAGTGGTATTAACACTTCACGTGATCTTGATTCTATCCCTCTGTTGATGCAGCCTAGGACTGTGTTGGCTTTTTTGGCATCTGCTGCACACTGCTGGCTCATATTTAAATGGTTGTCCACTAGGACTCCAAGATCCCTTTCACAGTTACTACTACTGAGCAAGGTATCACCTATACTGTACCTGTGCATTCCATTTTTGTTGCCTAAATGTAGAACCTTACTCTTTTCACCATTGAATTTCATTTTATTAGATAGTGCCCAATGTTCAAGTTTGTCAAGATCCTTCTGTATCTTAAGCCTATCTTCTGGAGTGTTGGCTATTCCTGCCAGCTTGGTGTCATTTGCAAATTTGATGAGTTCCCCATTTATTCCCTCATCCAAATCATTGATGAAGATGTTGAAGAGTAGTGGGCCTAAAACAGAGCCTTGGGGTACTCCGCTGCATACTTCCCTCCATGTAGATGCAGTTCCATTGAGAACTACACGTTGAGTGCGGTTGGTCAGCCAGTTACGAATCCATCTGGTGGTGATGCTGTCTAACCCACATTCTTCTACTTTATCTAGTAGTAGGTTATGGTCTACCTTATCAAAAGCCTTACTGAAGTCCAAGTAAACTATATCGACGACATTCCTCTGGTCCACTAATTTTGTCACAAGAATGCAATAAGATTAGTCTGGCATGATCTGTTTTTGACAAATCCATGTTGGCTTTTGGCTATTACTTTGTTTGCTTCTAGGTGTTTGCAGATTTGTTGCTTGATTATTTTTTCCAGAATCTTTCCTGGTATTGAGGTCAGGCTGATCGGTCTGTAGTTTCCTGGATCTAATTTTTTCCCTTTTTTGAAGATGGGAACCACATCAGCTCTTTTCCAGCCCTCTGGTAGTTCCCCGGTGCTCCAGAATCTCTGAAAGATATAGTTCAGTGGTTCTGAAATCTCGTCTGCCTGTTTCTTCAGAACCCTGGGGTATAATCCATCCGGTCCTGGTGATTTGAACTCGTCTAGGGTAGACAGGTGCTCACTTACCATTTTCTTCCCTATTTCAATTTGTGTTCCTAATCTGATTTTTGTGGTGCTGCTTTTGATAGGTTGGACTGTTTTATCCCTTTGTGTAGAGACAGATGCAAAACATGAGTTAAATAGTTCTGCTTTCTCCCTGTTGCTTGTCACCTTCTTGCCACTTTCTCCTAGCAATGGACCAATTGTTTCCTTAACTTTTTTCTTGTTTTCGTTGCCAAACCAGTTCATGGAGCTAAAATGGTTGGGGCTGCTGTACAGTTCAATATATTTATGTTGAGGGATTAGAAAATATTATCAGAGCTGTAAATAACCCAAAGTTAGGAGACATAGAAAATCTCTGAGAGAACAGTTATCAAGATTCAGAAAATTTTTGGAAAAAAATGTTTTTTTCCCAAAGGAGATTATTAACAGATATGTCTAACTTTATTTCTAAATTAATATATTTGGATTTATCTGACAGATAAATTCACAAATGTCTCCAAGAACAGTTATATTGCATTTAGATCCGTTTGTACTAACATTTGCAAAATTAAAACATGTATAGTTCTATAAAATGGTTAAGGATTAGCATTGGAAATTCCAGTCCCAATTAGGTTTGTTAAGTGAAGACCATCTGTTCTGCTGATAGCAGTGGTGGAATTCAAATAATTTAACAACCGGTTCTCTGCCCTAATGACTGGCTGGGTAGGCATGGCTGGGTGGTCATGTGACTGGGTAGGTGTGGCCAACTCAACGTCACTCACGTTGAGGGGCGCCTGGCCTTGTCTGGCCTCTCCTCGCCCCTCCCCTCCCAGCCACTCCTCGCCTCATCCGGCCTCTCCTCACTGTGTGCTCAGCCTTCTAAATAAGCACAACATAGAAGGTTTTCATCTTAGGAAATAAACCCAATCAACATCTCTCTCTCCACCAAAACAGGGTGGCTCCATGTCTTTTCAAGCGCATCCTCCCTTCCAAATGATTCTGTGTATAAGATGAGCAATGCACATTGAACTGATCGGGAGGAGGAGGAGGAGGGCAGGATTTGAGCTATGAGCAGGTGTGAGTGACCAGTTTGGAGCAACTGGGCACTGTACAAGCAGCGCCCTGACCCGAGTGTGGGAGTGCCCGGAGATTTATCAGAGTTCACCATCTCAAAGGGTAAAAGCAACCGAGCAGCTGCATCCAGGCACTTCGCCACCATTTCTCCCTTGGCCTTAATTAGGGCTGAGGATGGCGAGAGATACATCTGGACTCCCAGCAGCAATGCCCCCTCCACTTGGACGAATAGAGCCCAGGCAACTTCCTCCTCACGACCATCGGCAGCCTCTCATAAGAGAAAGGCCAGGACCAAAGCCTAGAAAACCTAGGAGGCTGCCCCATCTGCCGCTCTGCATGAAATGTCGGGTGAGGCGAGGAGTGGCTGGGAGGGGAGGGGCGAGGCATGCTATTCGGCAGGTTCGCCAAACTCCATAAAAAATTAGCTACCGGTTCTACTGAACCAGTGTGAACTGGCTGAATCACACCACTGGTTGATAGTTTCCTGAACACTATTGAACGCCCATTGATTGGAACATTACTTTTGTTGAACTAGCTGTAAGAGCTAAAGGATATATATAATGAATATAGTTTCTGGATATGATGATTAATACGTTAAAGGTGAAAAAGAAGATTAAAAAAAGATCTAAACTGATTTTAGTAGTGGGCTAAAATGAATAGGGTGGAATATAACAGGAAGAAGTGTCAACTTCTATATCTAAATAGGAAAAATAAAAGGTACAAAAGTATGGGAGAACTTGTTTTAGCAGTAGTATATATGAAAAGGTTTTTGTCAACTACAGCTACAAATTAGATGTAGTACTGTGTGCAGCTGCTACAAAGGCAAATGTTATCTTGAAGTGAGGGTGGAGTTGATTTAAATCAAATTGATTTAAATCAAAATTTAATTCATGATTCAAATCACTTGTGAAAAGGCTTGATTTAAATCAACTCGATTTAATTCATAATTTTTAAAGAGCACACTTGACGCGTACTGTGCGCGCATGGACAGTACAATAAAAATTGTTCTGTGCATGCGCAGAAGCAAAAAACAAGATGGCAGCTCTCCCCAGTTTATTCCACTTGGAATAGTTTCAGTTTCTGGTCTTCCCCTACCATCTGTTGCAGAGGTGGTATTCAACAGGTTCTGACCAGTTCTGGAGAACTGCTAGCGGAAAGTTTGAGTAGTTCGGAGAACCGGTAAATACCACCTCTGATTGGCCCCTCCCCCATCTATTCTCTGCCTCCCGAGTCCCAGTTGATTGGGAGGAAATGGGGATTTTGCACTAACCTTCCCCTTGAGTTGGGAGGGAATAGAGATTTTACAGTATCATTCCCCTGCCAAACCCACCAAGCCATGCCCACAGGGCTGGTAGTAACAAATGTTGAATCCCACCACGGGATCTGTTGGCTTCCTCCTGCCTTCACCCCCAGGGTTCATGGCAGTCTGGCATCACCAACGAAGCAATGTGTCAAAGTAGGATGGTAGCACTGACATTCTGCCATCCTTACAATGAAAGGCTAATCCTAGGAGGGAGAAAAAGAGAAAATAAATGAGAGGTTAATGGAATATTTCAATGGGGGTATTTGCCATGGAATTTTGGAAGGAGACTTGGGGCTTGCACATGTTGCAGATTGAAACTCTCAGTCTCAGAGGGTGGAAAGTCCTTCCATAGGAGTTTGCCCTATGAAGGTGAAAGTCAAGAATGTCTTTGATCTCAAAGCGTTGTTTTTCTTCAATGAGGTTTGGTGTTGGAGGTGGGTTCACTGCAGGGTGCAAAGGAGATGTAGTCTCCGACTTTAATAAGCTGCAGTGGAAAACAGGATGGATGTGCCTGAGGGTTTTTGGCAGTGTTAATTGAACTGTGACTGGGTTAATAACTCAGCAAATGGAGAATGGGCCAATATACGGGCCCTATTTTTTAAAGTGCAACAATTTGGTGGAGAGGTAGACTTTCTTTTCCATTTAAAAGTCTTTTTGCTGAGAACATTTTTCATCTAGAGATTTTTTTGTAGGTTTTTTGTGTGTCTTCTTGCACCTTGTGCACACCAGGCCAGATGGTTTGTAGGGATTTAATTCATTCTGCCAGTAAGGTGATTTGGATATTCAGGATAGTTCTCCACAAAATCTTGGCTGGTCGCCATGCAGAATAGTGTGAGTCTGGTACTGCTATGAACTGCGTTGTTATATGCAACGTCTGCAAATGGGAGGAGATTGGACCAGTTGTCTTGGTGGTAATTGATGTAACATCTAAGGTACTGCTGCAGCAGGCCATTCATATGTTCACAGGTTCCATTCATTTGGGGGTGATGCGAGGAGCTAAGCTCCTGAGTGTCCCCAAAAGCTTGAGAAACTCTTGCCAGAAGTGTCAGGTCAATTGGGCACCTCTGTCTGAGATGATCTGGTTGGAGACCCTGTGAAGCCTGTAGATATGCTGCATAAAGAGTTTTGCTAGAGTACATGCAGAAGGTATTTTGCAGCAAGACACAAAGTGTACTTGTTTAGAGAAGAGCTCGGTAACAATCCAGATCAGCATGTTCCCAGAGCTTTCTGGCAGTTCAACAATAAAATTCATGGAGATTTCCTTCCAGGGTGCCATGGGTGTGCCAGGGTGGCCTTTTTCCGCTGCATACAATGGGCACCCAGCAACACATCACCCTATGTCCTTCTTCATGTAGGGCCACCAGAACTGATGTTTTATTAAGTGGACAGATTGGAGAAACCCGAAGTGTCCCACAGGTTCTGAGTCTTGGCTTCACTGTAGGATGGGTAGCTGTTGGCTTTTGGGCATGTAGAATCAATTTCCCATGCAAGTGAGCCATTGTACAATTGATGGTGGACAAACCAATCATCCCTGGTTAAGGATGTTTTTGGTGCTTGTACAAGATCGTCAGCCCCTTGGTCTGTGCTCTTGTGGCAAGGGCTGCCAGCTGGATGGAGGGTATGACTGAGTTAACAGCATTCTCTTTAGTGCTGTTGTACTAAGGCAGCTTGTAGAGGGAATCCGCCAAAAAATTCTTTATCCTGGTTAAATAATGTAGGGTGAAATTGAAATGATTAAAATACTGCACCCACTGTACTTGTTTCGGAGATAGCTTTCGGGGTGTTTTTAACACCTCTAGGTTCTTATGGTCTGTGCACACTTTGAAAATTGTCTTGCTATCTTCCAAAAAGTGCTTCCAGGTGAGAAGTACCCCTTACACTGCATAGGCTTTCTTTTTCCAGACTGCCCACCTGTGCTCTGCATCTGTGAGCTTTTGGGAGGTGTAGGCACATGGTTGCAGAATTCCTTCTTTATTTTTCTGGAGAACAGCCCCCACTGCTACATTATAGGCATCAGTCTGGATGACAAAAGACAGATTAGGATTTGGGTGCTTAAGGATGGGTTTGGCAATGAACAAGCGCTTAAATTTCTCAAAGGCTGCTTGGAATTCTGTAGACCACTTAAGTGGTTTCACTCCATTTAGATTTCCCCTCCATGCTTGTTTTCAGGAGATTGGTGATCAGAAGGGCTATTTGGGCGAAGGATGGGATAAACTGCCAGTAAAAGTTAGTGAAGCATTTGCTTCCAGATACATGGGGTTTCCCATTCTAGTATGGTTTTTACTTTCTCAGGGTCTATTTCTACTCCTTTGTGTGAAATCCAGTAGTCTATTTTAGTTTTATGGAATTTGTACTTGGAGAGCTCTGTGACAGTTACACATAAGTATTACTATTATTAGTAATGCATTACACATCAGTAATACTATTACTAGTATTTACAGTATTACTCTGATAGTTACAATATTGCTCTGATAGTCTGTATAAATCAAAATGTCATCTAAGTAGATTAGGACCCCTATTAATACATGAAGGTTGATATGATATAGTTGGAATAACAGAAATTTGGTGGGATTTAATCCATGACAGGAACATACTGATAGAAGGATACAAATTCTTCAAAAAAAAAACCATACCCCATAAAAGAGGAGGTGGAGTTGCATTGTATGTAAAGGACCACTATATTGCTACAGAAATGCATGAAACCAAAGATAAAAACCTCCTAGAGTGCGTATGGGTCAATATCAAAGAAAAAGAAGAATGACATTGCCATAGATGTATACTATAGGCCACCCAATCGAATAGAAAAAATAGATGTCCTTTTCGCTAACCAATTAAGAAACTTATGTAGGAAACACACTACAATAGTTATGGGGGATTTCAATTACCCTGATATCAATTGGAAGACTAATTCTGCACCAAGTGAGAAATCAAATAAGTTTTTCACCAACCAAGCTGACAAAAAGGTAGAGGAGGAAACTAGAGGGACAGCCGTACTGGACTTAATTTTACAAACAGAGAAGAAATATAGAGTGAGTTGAAACTGCAGGAACCTTGGGTGAGAGTGACCATGTCATGCTAGAATTCAACATAACAGAAACACAGTATAATGATACCAGAGCCTTAGATTTTAAAAGAGCTGATTTTAATAAACTCAGAGAGAACTTGGGAAAGATTCCTTGGATGAAAATCTTAAATGGGAAAACAACTGAAGAATCTTGGGAAACTCTGAAAAATATGATCATAAAAGCCCATACCAGCACAATACCACTGAGAAAGAAAAGCAAGAAATCCAAGAAGAAACCAGCATGTCTGCACAGAGATCTCTCTGACAAATTGAAAGACAAAAAAGGCAAGTACAAAAAATGGAAAGAAAGACACACAACTAAGGCAGAATATCAGCAAATAACCAGAATCTGCAAAGATGAAGTCAGGAAAGCAAAGGCAGAATGAACAAAGACTTGCAACAAAAGTCAAAGATAATAAAAAAAAAGTTTCTTCCAACATATAAATAACAAGAACAAAATCAAGGAAACAGTTGGTCCACTAAAGAGAAAATATGGCAAGGAAGTAACAGGCAACAGAGAGAAAGCAGAGCTGCTCAACTCATTCTTTGCATTGGTCTTCATGCAAAAAGAAACTATAGACCAGCCTACCAAAAACATAACTGTAAAAGACAGACTAGAAACAAAAGTTAAAATAAGCAAAAAAAAATAGTAAGAGAACACCTGTCTGATCTTGATGAATACAAATCATCGGGACCAGATAGATTACATCCCAGAGTTCTAAAGGACCTGGCAGATGTCATCTCAGAACCACTGTACCACATATTTTAAAAAACCTGGAGCACTGGGAATGGAAAAGAGCTGATATGGCTCCCATCTTCAAAAAAGGGGAAAAACAGACTCAGGAAACTACAGATCAAACAGCCTAACATCAATACCTTGGAAGATACTGGAAAAGATAATTTAAAAAACCAGATATGCCAACATCTAGAAACGAGTAAAGTAATAACTAGCAGTCAGCATGGGTTTGTTAAAAACAGATCATGCCAAACCAATCTTATTTCATTCTTCAACATAGTGACTAAATCAGTAGACCAGCAAAATACTGTGGACATAACATACTTAGACTTCAGCAAGGCATTCAACAAAATAGACCACAACCTAGTTCTTAAGCTAGAAAAAAGTATGTTAGATAGCATCACTACCACTACAAATCCAGATAGATTTGTAACTAGCTGACAAACTGTACTCAACAAGTAGTCCTTAATGGGTCTATGTCTACATGGAGGGAAGTAAGCAGTGGGGTACCACAAGGTTCCATCATAGGCCCAGTACTCTTCAACTTAGATGAGGAAATAGAAGGGGAACTTAACCAAATTTGCTGATGATACTAAGCTGGCAGGAATAGCTAAACCCCTAGAACGTGTGTTGACAATTCGCAGCCCCAGAGCCACATGCGGCTCTTTTGTTCCCCTGCTGTGACTCCCTGTCAGTTGAACCCACCACTGGCTGGCCCCGCCCCTTGCCCTCCCTTCCCGGTCACTCCTTGCCTGCCCTGAGAAGGTAAGATAGAGACTCGCTCCATAGTCCAGAGCAGGAGCAAAGCGCCCCTGTACTTACCCCATGTCACACGCACTTCTTCCACCCCTTTTGAGTGTTGCGCACAGCTCAGTCGCTCGGGAAGATACACTACTTGTTCTCTGCCCTGAGACACTGGCTTGGCCCGGCTGTGGCCAATGCCACTGTTCTTGCCACCTCCATAGCCTGCCTGCTGCTCTCCCAGCACAATTAAATTTAGTGTGCTTCACAATGGGGGAGATGGCATTCCTCCTCCTCCTGGAGCCCATTATGATGTGAAGCATTGGCTGCAGTCAGTCTGGACCAGTGTCTCAGGGCGGAGAGATTCTCAGGACAGATGAGAAGTAACTGGGAGGGGATGATGAGGGGCAGAGGCAGCCAATAGTGAATTTAGCTAACAGGGAACTACAGCAGGAAGATGAAAGAGCTTCATTTATCTAGAAACCTGAAATGATTCTTGATTTAAATCATATGGTAAAAAGCACCCAAAGAAGAAAGAACATCATCTGCCAAAAACAACAACCCCAACCTGTTTTTGGAAAGGGTTCAAGAGCGACCACACACACACACACAAGAGAGAGAGAGAGACAGAAAGAAAAAGAAAGAGACAGAGAGGATGAAAGAGAGAGAGAGGTTTGTGTGAGAGAGTGAAAGGGAGAGAGACAGAGGGAGAAAGACACACAGACACACAGAGATACCTTCCCCCCCCCCCCAAAAAAAAGAAAACACCAGGAGCCGCAAAACCTGGGTAGACATGGCTGGGGGTAATGTAACTGGGTCGGAGTGAGTGATGTGGAGTTGGCCATGCCCACCCAGGTTTTGTGGCTCCCGGTGTTTTCTTTTCGCTGGGAAATGGGTCCAAATAGCTCTTTGAGTGTTTAAGGTTGCAGACTCCTGCCCTAGAAGATAGGCTCAAGAACCAGATGGATCTTAACAGACTTGAACACTGGATCCTATCTAATAAAATGAAATTCAATGTAGAGAAAAGTAAAGTGTTACACTTAGGCAAGAAAAAACAAAGGTACATATATACACTGGGTGAAACCAGGCTTTATAGCAGTAACTGTGAGAGGGATCTTGGAGTCTTAGTGGACAACCAGCTAAATATGAGCCAGCAGTGTGCAGTGGCAGCCAAAAAAGCCAATGCAATCCTAAATTGCATTAATTGAGGGATACAATTAAGATCAAGTGAGGCACTAATACCATTCTATAAAGCCACAGCTAGAATCCTGCATCCAGTTTTGGTCACCACACTATAAAAAAGATATTGAGACTCTAGAAAAAGTGCAGAGAAGAGCAACCAGGATGATGAGGGGACTGGAGGCTAAAGCATACAATGAACAGTTACAGGAACTGGGCATGGCTAGTCCAGTGAAGAAAAGGACCAAGGGAGACGTGATAGCAGTCATCCAATATTTGAGGGGCTGCCACAGAGAGGAGGGGGTCAAGCTATTTTCCAAGGCACCTGAAGGTCAGACAAGGAATAATAGATGGAAACTGAACAAGGAGAGATTCAGCCTAGAAATAAGGAGGAACTTTCTGACAGTGAGAGCAATCAACCAATGGAACAGAAGTTGCCTTTGGAAGCTGTGGGAGCTTCATCACTGCAGGTTTTCAAGAAGAGATTGGACTGCCATTTGTCAGACATGGTCTAGGGTCACTTGCCTGGGTGGGGGGTTTGGACTAGATGACCTAAAAGGTCCCTTCCAACTCTGTTAATGTGTAATCTGTATATGTGTTCGTGCAAAAGCTCTTTAATCAGTTGCATCAATATGTCAGGAGCCCCCTGCAGCCCAAACTGGAGGACTCAGAATTGGAAACATGCCGGGGGGCAATTAAATGTGGTTTTCCTTTCATCCTCTTTGATGCACAATTGATAATAAGCTTTTCTCAAGTCCAGTTTGATAAAAAAAATGCTTTGCTAGATGGGCTAACGTGTCCTTCATTGGCAGTAGGGGATATACATTTTCTACACAGATCACATTGAGCCATGATAATCCATGGATATATGAAGGGAGCCGTCTTTTCCCAGAATAGCATGGGAACCATCATGTGCGACTTTGTGGGTTGAGTAAAACTCCTGGCTAAGTTCTTATCTATGATCACCTCAGTTCCTCAGCTCTCTTAATGTCATAGAGTAGAGGTTGGGTTTGGGTAATTTGGCCCCAGGTAGAATTTTAATGATGCAATTTGAGGACTAGTGGAGTAGAAGCACATCTGAATCCTGTTCAAGTCCCAATACTCTCTTGGGATTAGCAAAGTGAGATTTCTCTGCTTGCATGCTATTGCTGCGCTTTCCCCTTTCACTTTCCTAATTGGCAGTGAATGGTTGGCTCCTTGCCGTCCTTTTTAAGCTCCTGTGGATACCGAGGCTCAGCAATCAGCTGCCCGATGACATTCTTTACCACACTGAAAGCATCAGGCCCTGCAGCAGCGAGGGCTGGCATTTTGTTTTCCTAGTTTTGAATGTTCTCATTTGGGGGACTGGAATAATCATCGCTATTCTGGATTGGTATCTGCATGGTGCTTGGCCAATTCGATTTCCACTTTATCTGCCAGGACATACTACCCTTGGCCTCCACCTGGACAGACAAGAGTAGAACACTTTGTTGGCCAACCTCTCATGGGAGCACTCTATCAGCATGCCCTGGGGCCAATCTGCCAGTTTGCTGGCCAGGCTCTGGAACTCTTGAATGTAGGCTGTGACGGGTTCTCTTTCATGCTTGAGGATTTTGGCCTGGTTCATACCTTCCGGTCAGCAACTGGGTCTTCGAACCGCTTCCTTAAGGCAGCCATGAATCTATTGAACTGGAATGGTGTCATCATCATGGAGGACTACCAGCCACTGTGTGGCTTCCTCCTCGAAGGCCATGTTGATGTACAGCACTTTGGCCAGGTTGTTCAGTAGGTCTGCCCCATACTCTTCCATGTAATTCCACAATTGGGTTAGGAGGAAGGCTAGCTATTTTGCATCTCCATTGAATTTCACTCCTAGCACCAATGGACTCCCCTCTTTCCAGGACAGTGGCTTGTGTTGGTGGTGGAGCTGGTCAGGCAACTGCTGGCTGGGCTGCTGCCCCCTGGATCTGCTGTGCCGGTGGTGGATCTGGCCACTTCAGAAGGGATTGAGTTCTCAGCTTGTCAAAAGCATCCTCAGAAAATCAATTGCCTGCTTAAGCACCATCATGTGGAGATAGGGTTCAACCGGTATGGGCTCAATTGCCTCTGTGGAGCGCCAGGCTTGGGATCGGCTCCTGTGGCTAAGAGTTACTCTGGGGGAGGTTTATCCCAATCCTCCAATCTCCTGACTGATCGACCACCAGGCTTTCAGTTGGGAGCTTGCTTCTAGGGGGTATCTCTGCTTCTTCTAGCCCAGTGGTGGGCAACCTTTTTTTTCAACTGAGCCAAATCTCGCCAAAACCACGATTGAAATTTATTTTGAGAGCCACATTTTTAAAACCGAAAATACATAGGATGGTACACTGTTTTTAGTTTCAATAAACTCTGGCATTTGAAGCACGCAAGTCTTAAAGCTGTCAAGTTACAAGATCCTTGCATCCCTAACCCTTTAGGAAAAAAACCCCAAGGGGTCTTCAAACCTGACAGCTTTAAGACTTGTGGACTTCAACTCCCAAAATTCCTCCTCCAGTCATGTTGGCTCAGGAACTCTGGCATTGAAGCATGCAAGTCTTAAAGCTGTCAAGTTGCAAGACCCTCGCACCCCCAAACCTTTAGAAAAAAAAAACCCCAGGGTCTTCAGACCTGACAGCTTGAAGACTTGTGGACTTCAACTCCCAGAATTCTGAGAATTGAAGTCCACCAGTCTTAAAACAGCCAACTTTGCAGACCTCTGTGTTAGCCCAAAGCCTGGCGCTGGGCGGGCCTTGCTCCCCCATTGGTGGAGCCCCAAGAAGCGAGGAGGGAGAAAAAGAGACGGAGGCCAAGGAGCTTCCCCCCCGCCCCCTCCCAGCAAAAATCTAACCAGGGAGCCGGGCGGGCAGTAGCAAATTAGCCGATCACGCTGCGTGGGCAGTAGCGAATTAAGTAGCCCCTTTCCCTTTTTTCTTTTCGACCCACAATGATTAGGGAGGATCCTGAAGTCGGGCGGGGACGAGAAGCGTGGAGGGAGAAAAAGAGACGGAGGCCAAGGAGCTTCCCCCCCGCCCCCTCCCAGCAAAAATCTAACCGGGGAGCTGGGCGGGCAGTAGCAAATTAGCCGATCACGCCGCATGGGCAGTAGCAAATTAACCGATCACGCGGCGTGATCGGCTAATTTGCTACTGCCCGCCCGGCTCCCCGGTTAGATTTTTGCTGGGAGGGGGCGGGGGGAAGCTCCTTAGCCTCCGTTTCTTTTTCTGCCTCCTCGCTTCTCGTCCCCGCCCGACTTCAGGATCCTCCCTAATCATTGTGGGTCGAAAAGAAAAAAGGGAAAGGGGCGCTTGTTTTGAAGTGCCCGAGAGGAGGGAGGGGAGCGGGCGCCCGGCACACAGAAGAGCCGCATTAAAATGTGTAAAGAGCCGCATGTGGCTCGCGAGCCGCGGCTTGCCGACCACTGTTCTAGCCCCACTGTCCCTCAGTTTCCAAGTGGCTGACACCCCCCCCCCCCAGGTCTTCATGATCTGACATATCTTGCACGATCTCCATTGTAGAGTTGATTCTCTGACTAGATTGTTACTGCCGATTTGGCTTAATGTTGGACTTGTCCCAACTCATTCATTAGGAAGAAAGAGCCTTCGACTGCATCAGTGGTGGGATAGGACCGGTACGCCCCAGTACGGGTGTACCGGTGTCTGATGGGAGCACCAGATACTGTTCCGGTACAGTGCTCTGGAGAGCCTACCCACCCACCTGCCTGGCCTCCTTATTTGAGCCGATCGGGGCTTTCACGCACACCGCCAAGCAGCTGGAGCGTTGTGGGTGGTAAACACACATGTGTGCACTGCACGTGTGCACGTGGTGGATGCTAGGCCCTGTTGCAGTGTACCGGTTGCAATGGGATCCGGAACCCGCCACTGGACTGCATTCATAGTAAAAGGTATACTTTACTAGAGCCAAGCAGTTACAAGTTAGGAAAAAGCCAGTTCTGAGGTTTGCATATGAAAAATGCCATACTGTCCCCTTTCCCAGGTCCTTCCCCCACAGTATCACTCTGGTGCCCAATTGGATTCAAACTAATTGTTTTGATAACAGTTCTGATACTTGTCAGCCTCCGCGATGGTCCACATTCCATTCCCATGCTAGTGGCCTTGGGGTCAGCCAGCCGATGTCTCTGGCAGGCACTCAGAGTAGTTACGATTTCTGGTCTTCCCCTCCTATCTGTTGGCCCTCTCTCTCCCCACCCCACCCCCTGGATTAATGGCAATCTTGCATCAGCAGAGCAGTGTTGGGGTGAAGCACAATGGCTGCACTGACATTTGATTCAATTAGTATAGCTTACAATCCCATTTGTAAGATCAAATTTATTTTATTTTTCAGCAGAACAACCCTCTGATGCTTGCAATGTGCTGATTGTATATGGAAAAGATGCTGATGAATGGTGTCAGTATCTTCAGGATCTCTTGCAATCATGCCAAAAGATTCACAGCTATAAAGTGGAGAGTGGAGCTTCTATTTCCATGGAGGAAAAGGTTTTCTTCAGGAACAGCAAGTGTATAATTATTCTACTGTCATCAGAATTGGTACAGAGCTTCTGTATTCCTGCTGTACTTCAGAGTCTGCAAAATGTTCTACAACCTCCATCAAAAGTGGTGAAATTTTTCTGTGGTGTTTCAGCATGTGAGGATTACGATGAATTTTTCCAAGACTGGTCTCAATGGAAAGAGCTTACTTATGATGATGAACCAGAGGCCTATGTTGATGCAGTCATAAAAGTTATTTCAGAAGCAGGTAAGGTGCTGTCTTTTTTTTTAATGTCTCTACTCTCCATTCTGGGTATGGCTTTACTCTGCATTGTATAGTAACTTTTTTTTTTGTGAGCTGCCCAGAATCTATTAGATTTAGATGGTATCTAAATCAAATCAAAAATTAAATAAATTAGTTAATTAACTGTTTAATTTGAGATTTTCTCCAGGCTATCATGATGCATTATTTTCTAAACCTTCCTTGAAAAAACGGATTGCACTTTTTGGTATTCAAAATATTTAACATTGCACGCAACTATAAAATCAAATACTGATGCCTTTTTTCCTTGTTTCATGTTATAAATCTGAGATATACAGGTAGTCTTCGATTTATGACCACAATTGAGCCCAACATTTCTGTTCCTAAGTGAAACACTTGTTAAGTAAATTTGACCCATTTTACGACTTTTCTTTTCACAGTTGTTAAGTGAATCATTGCATTTGTTAAGTGAATAACATGGTTGTGAAGTGAATTTGCATCCCCATTGACTTTGCCCATCAGAAGGTCACAAAAAGGGATCACATGACCTTGGGATACTTCATAAATATGAATCAGTTGACAAGCATCAGAATTTTGAATATGTGGCCATGGAGATGCTGCAATGGTCATAAGTGTGAAAAATGATCATAAGTCCCTTTTTTTAGTCCTGTCACTAAAGGAACTGTTGTAAGTTGAGGACTACCTGTAGTTTGGTGTAGTGGTAAATATATCAGGCTAGAAACCAGGAAACCTGAGTTCAAGTCCCACCTTAAGCACAAAGCCGAGGTGATCTTGGGTCAGCCTCTCTCTCTGCCAACCCAGTTGCAAGCCACTTCTGAAAATATTTGCCAAGAAATCTGAAAGGACGTGTCTCCAGGCATTGTGCATGAATTGAATGGACATAATTGAATGGAAGAAAAAAAATGTTATAAATATATTTGACTGCAGAGGAGAAAAGTGCAAGTGACTGGGGCCAATGTCAGTGGCTACAGGGGTGTCAAACTGGCGGCCCGCGGGCCAGACGCATCACGTGCAGGCCATGCCCACCCTGGCTCTGCAAAGGCAAAAAATGGTGTGATGCATCATGTGATGAGGTCGAGTTTGACACCCGTGATTTAATAGCATGAAAATTTGTTAAATTAGATGCTTCATCAGGCTATCAATATTATATGTCTACAAAATTATGTAAGTACAGAGTTCCAGAAGGACAACCATCACTGCAGCCCTCAACCGATCTGGGCTTTATGACAGAGCGTCTAGACAGAAGCCTCTCCTCAATGCAAGACAAGAAAGCCCTCTTGGAATTTGAAAAAAATAAAACATCTGGTGGACTGTGAAGAACAAGATTCTCTGGTCTGATTAAACTAAGATTGAACTGTTTGGTTTCAATTCCAAATCTTATGCTTGGAGGAAATCAGGCACCACTCATCACCTGCCCAATATCATCCCAACATGGGGTGAGACTAGGAGATTTAAAAAAAAATGTACAGATAAATAAATACCTAAACTTCTCTTTTCACTTTATCATTATGGGTTACTGAGTATAGATTAATGACAAAAAATGAATTTCAACTGTGGAATCAGGCTGCAGCAAAACAAAATTGACAAAAATGAAGAAGGTCTGAATACTTTCTGAATGCACCGTAACTGCTAAATAATTAATGTGTTCTATAGGATTTTTGTTGTAGTTGCTTTTGGGCTACAAAGAGCTCTTTCCAGAGGTGGGTTGTGCATATGAGTAGCTCCATTTGCATGAGTGGTGGGTGAATGTGCAAGTGTGTAAATTTCCAATTTCTTCAGCAATTGGAGTTGTACATGCTCACATACCCCTGCCACACACACTGAACTATATCCCCTCTCCCCTGCTCCCGCTGCCAAGTCAGAAAGGTTGGAGACTGCTGTTTTAACAACTGTATGGGACTGGTCACTACATTACAGAAAAGATGTTGAGACTTTGGAAAAAGGGCAGAGAAGAGCAGCTAAGATGATTAAAGGCTTGAAGAATGGTTGCAGGGACTGGGTATGCCTAGTCTAGAAAAAAGAACGACTAGGCGTGAGATGATAGCATTCTAGTATTTGAGGGGCTACCAGAAAAAAGTGGGGGTGAACTTATTTTCCAATGCATCAGAAAGCAAGCTAAGAAACAATGGATGGAAAGTAATCAACGAGAGAAGCAATCTGGAATTAAGGAGAAACTTCCTAACAGTGAAGACAATTAACCAGTGGAACAGCTTGCCTTCAGAAGTTGTGGTTGCTTCATCACTGGAGGTTTTTAAGAAGAAACTGGACAACCACTTGTCTCAAATTGTATAAGGGTCTCCTGCTTGAGCAGGGGATTGGACTAGCAATAGCACTTCGACTTATATACTATATATATAGTGCTTTTATAGCCCTGTCTAAGCAGTTTTACAGAGTAAGCCTTTTGTCCCCAACAGTCTGGGTCCTCATTTTACCCACCTCGGAAGGATGGAAGGATGAATCAATCTCGAGCCAGTGAGATTTGAACTGTCGAACGTACTGCAGTACTGCACTCTAACCACTGCGCCACCTCGGCTCTTAGAAAACCTCCAAGGTCCATTTCCAGCTCTATTCTGATTGATTGATGTCACTTAACTAAAAATTAGGTTGTCAAGCACCATGGCCATTTCCTGAATGTTTACTGCCTTTGCAGTAAACTGATGGTCACTGATTTTGTAAAATCAGAGTATTATAAGATGCACACATTGGAAGAGAACTTGTAGAATATTTAGCCCAACCCCTTCTTTAGTGTAGGAATTCACTGATATTGCAACCCCAGAAGATGTCCATCCAGCCTTTATTTAAATACATTCAGAGAAGGAGCATTCCTCTTTCTGAGGATTTGTATCTATTGACTCTACCTAGTACTAGCTGAACCTTGTCAGAACTGGCTCTTTTGATATCTATCAATCAATCCTAGAGTTGAAAGGAACTACAAGAATCCAACTCTCTGCGATATGCAGGAAAACCACTAAGAAAAAGGTGAAGAAAACATTTCTCTGTTTAGTTAGAGTGAGAAAATATTTCTTGGTCCCCTAACCTTAGTGCTCAAAGATGGCTATGGTATGTACTCCTCAATTCTTTTGGGTTCAAAATCATGAAAGAAGGTGGCTCATGAGGAACAAAACTTTCTGGCTTGTGAAAAACAGCATCCGCTTGCCTGTCTTATGAGGAGCAAATTTGTGGGTTCTGACTTGATGTTATGTAACTTTCTGCAGTCTGAAAGTTTACTTGTAATTGGTGTTAATAATAATGAGATGGGGATCCTCCCCTCAATCATATCTTTCTTGCTGTTTTCTTAGTTTATTGAATTCCATGATTTGAGTCTTTATAGCAAGCTTTTTGTTAAAATCAAGGATTCCTTATAATGTGAATCAATTGTTCCCGAATTTCTCTCCACTTTAATATTTTAATCCCTATGTCTAAAATATATCTGCCTACTCCCAGTAGGGAGTAGGCAGTATTCTTGCCTACTCCTACTGAGAGATGAACTATTTGCTAAGCATTCTGTTCATTCCCCCAGAAACCTTATTTGCCTCATACTGCTCACATTGCAATTAGTCATCTTCATATTTGCACGATACATTTCATAATTCAATGGTATATCTGTTATCATACTCTTTCTATAAATAACAAACCTACAAGAAACAGTTTCATATATTTTTAAATGACTTGCTGAAGAGCAAAATTCTGGTCTGCAGATACAATTTCTTTTCTGTATTATTTTGTTTCAATATATTCCATCTATTCATTAACATACCCCTTCCCATTTCACTTATTTATGTTCTTTTTAACAAAAAATGCTTCCCCGGTTTTCCAATTATTCAGAATATATTTGAAAGAATAATTTCTAATATTCATCTCTGGCTGTGTAGTTGAAATTGATCTTGGCTTCTTGGTGTATCATGGAAATTGTAATCTAAAATATTTGGAGGACAGTAACCAGCTTGTCACTAAGTGAATGATTAGATTGATTGTCATCAAGTTGCTTCAGCACTTAGCAACCACACAGACACTTTATCCCCAACCTGCTTTTTAAGTCTTTTGAGAGTCGATAATAGTCGTCTTCAATTGCTGCTGTAGTAGTTGAATCCATCTGCTTTATCTTTTGTTGCTTTTTCTTTTCATTATGGATTTTTCAAGAGACCTAGGTATTTGCTTAATGTATCCAAAGTATTTAATCCTAGTCATTTGTGCATTGAATGAGAACTCTGGGTTGATTTGCTCAATAACCCATTTGTTTGTTTTCTTGGCTTTCTCGGGAGTCTTCTCCAACAAGAAAGTTCAAAAGCATCAATTTTTTTTTCCTGTTTCTTCAAAGACCAACTTATTTCCATAGACTATCACAAGAAAAATCAGAATCTGCATGATTCTGATCTTTGTTGGCAAACTGGATGGAGTTAGGGCCTAACTATCTGGAAAGTACTGTGTAATTTTCTTCCTTCTGTGAAATATTGGTTAAGCAATAGATATGCAATGCCATGTCAAATTCTGTTTCTCTCATAAATTAATATTGTGGGAGGGCTCAAATTTGAAAATACCAAAACAATGCACTTAATACCATAGACTCATTAGAAAAAAAAACAATTTTATTCTTACGCTCTGATATAATGAAATGACATTCCTGGACTACTGTAGTCTTTGCTCTTGATTTGGCTTTTCTCAAAGGGCTGATTCCTCTGCAAAGGTTCCACCCATTGGTTCTTCTTCCATGCATAGGCATGGAAGGCAATGGACAAGCAAAAAAGCAGGGAAAAAAGAATAAGCAAAAAACACTTGTGAACAGGGATAAACTTTCAAGTCAGGGAGTAGAAGGTTAAGAGCAAAGCATCTCCTAGAAAATAGCCTGAGACCTCCAACAAAAAAATTGCATTTGCTTCATAAACTCTTGCATAAGTGTAAATTTTTTAAAATCTCTAAATTCCCTTTCTTAAGAAAAATTCCTTTTTAATTCTTTTAAATTCCAATTTTAAATATTTTTTCAAGTCCTAAATATCATTCTTAATTTTAAAATTCTTTTTTCATCTTTTTAAAGTTTTCAGTTTCTTTTTTCAGCTACACATTTGAAAAAAAACCCAGTATACTTATGTTCAGAGGTGAGATTCAGACTGGTTTGGCTGAACTGGTTGTTAAATTTTTGTGCAGTTCAGAGAACTGGCAAATCACACCACTGACTGTCCCTGCCCCTCCTGTTCCCTTCCCTCCCATTCACTCCTTATCTCGCTTCGTCCATCTTGGCTAATGCCTAGAGTCACGCCTGTGGCATAGCTGCTGCTGCTCTCTGGTTCCCTCGCTTGCCTTGACCACATGGCCTCCCGATTTCTACCTGGTGAGCCTTCCTTTGCTGATCTCCGCTCCTCACCCAGCTGCCTCCCATGTAGCCACTCTTCACTTGGCCTGAGATGGTAAGGCCGATGGTGGGGGAGGGCCCCTGTCACACTCAGCCAAAGGGCTGCAGGGGGGAGGGACACGGTGAGGCTTGGCTGTCTTTCGGGCCCAACTCCAAGAGGGAGGCCCAAGAGAAAGCGCCTGGTCTAGGCACATAGCGCTCTAGTGCGGTGTTCTCCCCCAAAGGTTGCCCACCTGCTCACCTGCTGCCTGGAAGCAGGAAATCACCCTCTCACAGGTTGGATGTGGGATGTGAGGTCGAGGGGAAGGGGAGCAGAGGGTAGCTGAGAGCCAGGCCTGAAAGGAGTCCAAGCATTGACACGTTGCCCCCAAGGTAGCCCTTTGGCCGAATGAGAAAAGGCAGCTGAGGTGGGAGAACAAAGCAAGTGAGTGACCCTTTGCCTGCCGGCTGGCCCCTCACTCCCAAGGCAGCCATCTGGAACATCAGCAGAAGCACATGCAGCTGCCTTTTCTCTTCCTGCACGATTTTTGAGACTGCAGCTCCCTAAAGGTAATGGTGCTATGGCAGCAAGGGGGGAGGCACAGGTGGGCTGAAGCAATGGTAGCAATGGTCAAAGCCTTAGTGTGCAGGGGCAAAGCTCAACTTGCCTTTGTGCTGCCTATTCTGCCCTCAGTACATTTGTGCCAGCCGGTGGCCCCCAAAGCAGCCCTCGTTCCCACCGCTTTGGCTCAGAGTGAGAAGCCGCAACCGGGGTCAGCCCTAGCTTTGCTGTCCATTGCAGATAGGAATCTCAAAACCGAGAATGAATGCTTGTGTTGTAGCCAATCTGGGCACTAAATAGGCAGGTCCCCTGCAAACTATGTCATCTTCCAAGAAGCCTGTCTGAAGTTGCACTCGCTGAGGCGCCAAGAGTCCTGACGGGATGGGGTCCTTCTTTCTCTTGGCCACCTATTAGCTCCAGCCCCTCCCTCCGCCTCAGCGAGTGGCACGCAAAACTTCACCCATTATTCTCGAGAGACAGAGTTTGGAGGGGGCCAATATAGCACCTGGGCTGGCTACAACACAAATGTTCATTCTCAGCTTTGAGATTTCTATCTGCAATGGACAGCAAAGTTAGGTTCGTCCCCCTGCACTGATCCAGCAGACAAAACAGGAAAAGGGGGAGGAGAGAAAGAGCCCTGTTGCCAAGGTGCGGGTCGGAGGGGGGCAGAAATTCAGACTTTAACCCCGCGATACAGGCAACGCTGTGGATTCTGGAATCCTCAGGTCTCCTCCACCAGCACAAGTAGTAGGGGCTTGTCTTGGTGGGATGAGACCATTCATTAAATAATCTGGACCTATGCCATGGAGGGCTTAATAGTTCATAGCCAATACTTTGAACTGCACCCAGAAGCAAACTGGCAGCCAGTGCAGCTCACAAAGCTCTAATGCAGTGGTTCCCAAATTTTTTCAGTCCACCAGTCCACTTGGTGCTACAAACTGATCCTCAGTGCTTTCCCAGTGGTGGAATTCAATTTTTTTACTACTGGTTCTGTGGGCGTGGCTTGGTGGGCATGGCTGGGTGGGTCATGTGACTGGGTGGTTTGCACGACGGAAGGAAGATAGCAACAGTAAAATTCAAAACTGTAACAATTGCACATTTATTCAAAATCCAATTTAAAAACCTTTTTAGTTAATGTTAATAGGATCCAAATTGGAATGGAGAAAAATGGTTTTGTGCGTGTGGGTGTGTGTTTGAGTGAGAGAGGGGTCCGGTAAGGGAACTGCGCCTATTTCGAAAATGTAAATGATTGCAAACATGATCACTCGAAGATAATTATGGTGACAGGTTGGGCGGTAGGGAGAAAGTGATAAAAGAGTGGGAGAGAGGAAGAGAGGAAGAAAAAAGAGGGTAGAGAGACAGAAAGAGACAAAGAGGAGAGAGAAGGGAGAAGGAGAGAGAAAGTGACAGAAGAATGGAAAAGAGGGAGAGAGAAAGAGAAAAGAGACAAAGAGAAAGAGGATGAAAGAGACAGAGAGAGAAGAGAGGAAGAAGAAAGAGTAAGAGAGAACATCTCATTTCAAACCTGAGGTGCAAATATTCTCTTTGATTGGTAATTTTATTTGTCCATTTACTATCCAATAATCTCATTTCTTCTTAAGTTCATCAAGAATTCCCTTCTTTTTATTGAATTTATCACAATACTTTGAGAACAACTTTTTCAGCATAGCTTTACAGTTATTTAAAATATATAGTAATTTAGGTCAGATTTTTCAGAACATTAGTCTATTTATAAGTCACTAAGTGCAAAGAAACAGAATTTCCTTTTTGTCATTGCCTATTGTCTGCTTAATTTTCTACCTACGTTTTTGATAACTGATATTCACTATTGACCCAAGAAGCCCATCGGAGAAAGAAACCCTCCTTATGAACTTTGTTGGGTTTCGATGGAATGAAGTTTGATCTTTTTCTCAACCATACAGTAGCATATTCTTTCTAAGGAGGATATAATCAAGATAGTCCATAATTGCTAATCAATCTAACAGTATGATAATTGACAATCTCTTTATATTTCAACTCTAACTCTTTCAGTCTTAAAGGTTTGATGAGGAGAAATCCAAAAATTCTTTTAAAGAGGAAAAAATGCTTGCACAATTGCATCCATGGAGACATGTATATATACACAACACACAGAGAAACAAACTTAACAAAGTGCTAAGTCTGCCCACCAACTAACAACTCCCCCCCTCTTTCTTTTAATGCTAGAGAGACAGAGAGACAGAGAGAGAGCGTGTGTGTATCCCTCCTTCCTTCAGCCCAACACTCTTGTTGGCATCCAGGGCAGACAAGAGGGACTGCAGAGGGTCTCCCCGAGTCTAGGGCAGTGAGTCATTCGATGAGAAAGTTGTCTCTTGGAAGGAATCACCCGACTTGGTTCCCGCTTTCCATCTACCGCCCAACGACTGAACGGAAAAGCGAAGAGGCAGGAGAGACAAAGCGGGAGCCAAGCCGGGTCATTCCTTCCAAGAGGCAACTTTCCCATTGAATGACTCACTGCCCTAGACTCGAGAAGACCCTCTGCAGTCCCTCTCGTCTGGCCGGGATCCAGTGAGAGTGTTGGGCTGAAGGAAGGAGGGATACACACCCTTGCGCTCTCTCTCTCTCTCTCTCTCTCTCTCTCTCTCTCTCTCTCTCTCTCTCTCTCTCTCTCTCTCTCTCTCTCAAATGGCAAATCTGAGCAGCCGCTGCTGGGAGCCCGTCCCATGCCTTCTCCCAACCCTCACACCCCTTCTCTCAGCTACTTTCTGCCTTGTGGACCTAGAACTGATCGCTGACTCCAGGCTGGCTCTCCTTTCCTATTATCGTGGAAGGCGACTCACAAAAACCACTGTGCGGCAGTTGGAAACTGCTGCGCGGTGTTTTGTTGTCATGTGTGCGGCTGCGCACCCGCGCAGCTTAGACAAAACATTGCTAGTGACCCAAAATATCCAACAAAATTGCACAGATAAACTGACAGATAGGAAGTTTAATTAGCTTAAAAGCAAAAATATTCTCAATGACTTTGAAAATCCCAATGAGTTATTTAATATCAGGTGATGTCACTTGACCGGCTGGAGACTCAAAGATAGCTGAGATTGCAGCCAGGAGAGGTAGGACAAGGAAGATTTTCTTTGAAAGAGAGAGATGCAGGAGGAAACAGACCCTGCTTCCTGCATTTGGATTCTGTGGCACACGCACTCTAGGTGGGAATTTAGGATTGCTGCCACGCCGCCCTGGATTTGCCAATACGAGCCTCAGGTGGATAGCCTTGAGAGAAATGGTGGCAGTGAGCCTCCTGCCATCGCTTTCTACCTCGTTGTGGAGAGGTAGAAAGTGAAGGCAGGAGGCTCACTGCCAGCTCACTGCCGGTGTTTCTCTCGAGCGTGGGTTGCTCTCTGCGGAGCAACCCACGCTCTGCTTAGTTGGCTCATTTTTGGTTTGCGACCAGCCCCCACCCCCACCCCTTATGGACTTTTATGTGTTAATCGAGGCACGGATGCTGGAGAGGAAGGGAAGCCGGCTGCTTTCTCACAATACAGTTTATCTCAGAGGCTGAATTAATCATGCGGGTCAGAAAGACAGGGAACTTTCTTTCAGCGAGTTTTGGCCAATCACTCCCTCCCCCCCCCACCCAATGAG
Organism: Natrix helvetica; assembly: GCF_964273705.1. Taxonomy (NCBI): domain Eukaryota; kingdom Metazoa; phylum Chordata; class Lepidosauria; order Squamata; family Natricidae; genus Natrix; species Natrix helvetica. The sequence goes on along the minus strand of NC_138551.1, from coordinate 107,879,392 downwards.
GCAAATTTAGCCCTCTTAAACTTGTGCAAAGGCAGCTGTGGGCAATGTTCCCTCTAAAATAGTTGCTCCAGGAAGCCCGAGCCACCTCAAGTCCTTAATCCAGTCACTTTGCTGCCCTGCTGCACCTCAAGACCCCTGTTTAGCTGGAGGGGGTTTCAATCGCGATTGTGCGGCCGCTCTGCAGACTGCAGTCCATGTCCGGCAAACGACACTGCGCGGCAGTTGGAAACTGCTGCACGGTGTTTACTTTCCACATGCCAACTTGAGGGGCGGGCAATTGAAGCGGCACGTGCCCCTCTCCTGGGAAGAAGGTGGTGATTGGAGGGGAGGGTGGTGACGCCCTCTGCAGCCAACACGATCTTTTTTTCCTCGCCCTCTTAGCGCCCCCCTGCTGCCCCCCCTTGCCTCCTAGCGCCCCCTGCTGCCCCCCCTTGCCTCTTACCTCCCCCTAAGTCATCTCACCACCCCTCAGAGGGCAGTACCACCCACTTTGGGAACCACTGCTCTAATGTAACATGACTCATTCTACAGGCCCCAAGGACTGCTCGTGCTGCTGCACTTTGTATTATTTGAAGCTTCTGAATGCATTTCAAAAGTAGCCCCATGAACAAGTGTAGTACAATAATGCAGACGAGAGATGACGAGGGCTTGAGTGACCAAGTGCAGGTAGTCCTGATCCAGGAAAAGCTGCAGTGCAGGACTGTGCTGCCAAGTCCTAAGCTCCATAACTGACCCTAAAGGATACTATGGTTGATGGTATTGAAGGCTGCTGAGAGGTCAAAGAGAGCCAGAATAGTTGCACTACCACCATTCTGCCCTTACCAGAGATCATCCATAAGTGTGACCAGGGCAGTCTCTGTCCCATAGCTGGACCTGAAACCTGACTGAAAGGGGTCTAGGAAGTATGTTTCATTTGACTCTCTGAAGTTGCTAAGCAACCACCTTTTCTAAAAGTGGGGGAGGATAGGAAATTGAAAAAAAAAATTTCAAGGCAAGTGGAAAATTTTAGGACGGGACAAAGCAGGGCCTCCTTAAAAGGCTCCGGGGACTCTTGCAGTGAGGCTTCTACCAACCAGAGATACAAGGTTCTAATTGACAGGTGGTTGCATTGATATCATTGAGGAACCTGTCCACTTCCCTAGGGCCAATAGCATCATAAAAAACCCTGATCCCTAGTCATGAGTTATGTCATTTTTTGGAATTTCTCCATAGAAATGGAGAAAGCATCCATAGAATCCTTCCTACTTTTTCCTTTAGGTTATTATTGATATCAGTTCTCTTGAAATCTAGGTCACTAATCTGTCTATCTGTGATGGAATGTGCACCTGCAGGAACAGAGGGGGAGAGTTTTGACGACTCAGAGCTTTTCTGGAAAGAAACCAAGATTAAGAGATTGTGCATCAGTGGTGAAATTCAATTTTTTTAACACCGGTTTTGTGGACATGGCTTGGTGGGCAAAGCAGAGGAAGGATACTGCAAAATCTCCATTCCCTCCCCACTCTGAGTCCAGCCAGAGGTGGCATTTTCCGGTTCTCCAAAATATTCAAAATTTCTGCTACTGGTTCTCCAGAACCTGTCAGAACCTGCTGGATTTCAATCCTGTTGTACATAATAATATTACCAATATGATCATTTTGTGTGTTTTGTGTTTGTGTGTGTTTTCAAGTCAGACTTGACTCTTGGTGACTGCCTGGACAAATCCCTTACCAAGACTTTGGAAGTGGCTTCCCATTAATTCCTTCCTGGGACAGACAGAGAGTGCCCTCCCCTAATGTCCAGGGCTATCACACAGTTTACTGTGTCTAAGGTGGGACTAGAACTCATGGTCTCCTCGTTTCTACTTTGATACCTTAACCTCTATACCAAACTGGCTCTCCATATCATCATTACTGAGTTCGAAGTAATGTTTCTTCTTTCTTATATAGAATGCAAATAATTTTTAATTTATGTTCTTTTTATGGATTTTCCTAATAGCCAAACAACTTTTAAAAAATCACATTAATGTTTATCCTCTTCTTAGATTCTGCTTGTGATTCAGTGGTTGATGCAAAGAAGGAGGATGCTGAGAGTCTACAAGTGCCATGCAGTTTTCCAGCCTGTCAGGCATATGAACCTTTAGTGACCACATTAGAAAATCTTGTTGCAGTGCAGCCTGATCGTATACGCTGTGGGGTATAGTATATATCTACTCTTTCAAAGTTGATCTGATAGAACTGGAAGATAAATCATGTTCTGCATTGATAAAGCTTAATTATAATAACACAGCTATTCACAAGCAGACTTGTCCTTAACACTGCTAGTCCAATTTTTGAGTTGGACTATGTGGGCAAGAAAATGTGTGATATATGTAACCATGTTCTGTAACACATTTTCCTTTTCTTGGGCAAGGGATGGTGAACCTGCAACCAAATACGCTTCAACCAAAACTTAAGCAGCCCCAGCCAGCATAGACACTGATTAAGGATGCTTAATTTAATCACAGCCCGCAACATCTGGTTTACCACAAGTACTCTATCCCTAGCGTATTCTTTTTTTACTATGCGTTTCCTTTTTGTATTTCACGTTATCTTACATGAGTTTGGGTTGAATTTGAGTTTTGTTTTCTGTAATTCATCTTATGGGGGAGGGAAACAAAGTACCGTATTTTTGGAGTATAAGACGCACTTTTTCCCCCCTAAAAGAGGGTGAATATTTGGGGGCATCTTATACACGGAATGTAGTCCTGCCCACTTGCCAGCCCCCACCCTTTGGCTTCTGCCTCCCTGCAATTTGCCTCCTTGCAGCAAACAATCTGTTTCTGTTTCAGTTTCAGCACACCTTGATTAGCACAAACAGCTGATTGTCAGTTGGATTGGCCTCCTGATCATCAGCTGTTTCAGGCTGTAGGGATTGCCTTGCCTATTGCCGCCTCCGCATGCCTCGTTTTTGGTCTCCGCACTCCCTGTTTTCTGCCCATTCTGATCCCTGTGCGGAGATGGGGTGCATGGAGGCTGAAAATGGAGATGTGGAGGCCAAAAATGGGGTGCACAGAGGTGGCAATAGGCTATAGCAATCCCTGTAGTCCGAAACAGTTGATCGTCGAGAGGCCGATCCAACCAACAATCAGTCGCTTGTGTTAATCAGGCTCTGTTGAAATTGAAATGGAAACACGCTGTTTGCTGCAAGGTGGCAAATTGCTGGGAGGCAGAGGCAGATTTTTTTTCTTGTGCTAATCAGGCTAAACTGAAACTGAAGCAGGCTGTTTGCTGTTTGCTGCAAGGAGGCAAATCTAAGCAAAGCGACTATTGCAGTAAACCAGTCTAGGAGGAACAAAGATATTGGTAATTTTTGCTAAGATATCCTGCTCTCAAAAATGCTTCAACTGGGACGCCAGCCAAAGCTGCTCTCGGGTATTCCAGAACGAGCTTAGTGTCCATGAGGAAGTGAAGCCATGGATTTGCCAACCCCTCCAGAGTGAGATGGGGGCTGACAATACATGTGGCAGTTTCTGCATGAATAATAGAGTAACAGAGTTGGAAGGGACCTTGGATGTCTTCTAGTTTCAGCCTTTTTAAATATTTATGTGAAACAAACTGGAGGGAGACATGTCTTTTTAAAAAATCATTTCTGCCCTATACCATTCTGGGTCTTCATAATACTGTACTACAATTTCTTTAATCCTGAAGTTGTTTTAGTCACCTGACCTTCTTTGCAAAAAGGGTAGATTGGGTTCAGTGAAGTACTGACCAACCGCACTCAACGTGTAGTCCTCAAATGGAACTGCATCTACATGGAGGGAGGTATGCAGTGGAGTACCCCAAGGCTCTGTTTTAGGCCCAGTACTCTTCAACATCTTCATCAATGATTTGGATGAGGGAATAAATGGGGAGCTCATCAAATTTGCAGATGACACCAAGCTGGCAGGAATAGCTAACACTCCAGAAGATAGGCTTAAGATACAGAAGGATCTTGACAAACTTGAACATTGGGCACTATCTAATAAAATGAAATTCAATGGTGAAAAGAGTAAGGTTCTAGATTTAGGCAACAAAAACAGAATACACAGGTACAGTATAGATGGTACCTTGCTCAGTAGTAGTAACTGTGAAATGGATCTTGGAGTCCTAGTGGACAACCATTTAAATATGAGCCAGCAGTGTGCAGCAGCTGCCAAAAAAGCCAACACTGCATAAATAGAGGGATAGAATCAAGATCATGTGAAGTGTTAATACCACTTTATAATGCCTTGGTAAGGCCACACTTGGAATACTGCATTCAGTTCTGGTCGCCACGATGTAGAAAAGATGTGGAGACTCTGGAGAGAGTGCAGAGAAGAGCAACAAAGATGATTAGGGGACTGGAGACTAAAACATGAAGAACGGTTGCAGGAACTGGGTATGTTTAGTTTAATAGAAAGAAGGACTAGGGGAGACATGATAGCATTGTTCCAATATCTCAGGGGTTGCTACAAAGAAGAGGGAGTCAAACTATTCTCCAAGGCACCTGAGGGTAGAACAAGAAGCAATGGGTGGAAACTAATCAAGGAGAGAAGCAACTTAGAACTGAGGAGAAATTTCCTGACAGTTAGAACAATTAATCAGTGGAACATCTGGCCTCCAGAAGTTGTGAATGCCCCAACACTGGAAGTCTTTAAGAAGATGTTGGATAGCCATCTGTCTGAAAGGGTTTCCTGCCTAGGCAGGGGGTTGGACTAGAAGACCTCCAAGGTCCCTTCCAACTCCACTATTGTATTGTATTGTATTGTGGAGGGAGGAGACACAAGCCATGTGTACCAAGCTTGTTGGAAAATTCTTGGACAGTTTTAAGAATCTAACTGCTTCATATATTTTTGCAGGCTGAACATGACTCTTAAGGATAAATAAGTCTTTGGAATAACTGAAATAAAATGCAGTGTTAATTCAATGTGCCGATGTGCATTCAAATGTTTTGTGAAAACTGATAGAAAATTATAATTGACATAAGAGTCCATAGCAGCAGGCAAAATGAGTTTAGTTTTGTAATCATAGCTTTGTAAAAAATTTCATCTTTTTTTCAAAAAATACATATTTTAGAAAAAAATGTGGTTGACATTTGCTGAGTGGTAGAGCTTATGTTTGTTATTGGCTTAAGTACTTAAATATATTTTGATTCTTTTAATATTGCATGCCACTTATGAATTTGCTAAATGAAGGACAGCAATGTTTCCTCTCATTATCACTGTCATCACAATCAAGTTGTGATGAGAATAAAAATTGTTTCATTCCTTCTGAACCAATGTTATCAGGCTCACCAGCCATCCATATAGGATTGAAAAAGAAGGTGCATTCTTCCTCATCCCAAGTACAAATAAGGAAGGCTTGTGCAATGGTGGGATTCAAATAACTTAACCGGTTCTCTGCCCGGTTAATGATTTCTTCCAACAACCAGTTCAGCAAACTGCTCAGAAAGTTAACAACCAGTTCTCCTGAAGTGGTGCAAACTGGCTGAATTCCACCACTGGGCTTCTGCTTGTAGATCCTCATGCCCCAAAAGATACCAATGTATTGTGAAAACTGAATATTCCAAAGGCCCTAGTTCTTACTATGTTTTTTTTAAATGTAGGTGCAGACAACCATTTTTATAATCCTAAAGTGTAAATTAGATAGGCAAATAAAAATGGAAGTGGAATTTTCTTCTAAGAACTGTCAGCCACTGCGACTATCAGCAAGTATTGAGAATGAGTATGCAGTCTCCGTTGACGCACCAGGTAAGTACTAAAGCTGGTCTTTTAATCCTGAATTTGTGTATGTGTTGGAACATTATAGTAGAGTTTCTCTTCCTATTAGTGGCATACTTATACTAGACCAACGAACTATCAAAAATATTTTTCCTGTCACTGAGGATGCAAAAAGCTACAATTAGAAAATAAATTTATCTACACAAACTCAAAAGTGGATGACTGGTAGAATGCACAGAACTAAAAGAGTTTAAGATCATAAAGGAAACCTGCATCTTTCATGGGTTAATACAAGGGTGTCCAAACTTGGGAACTTTAAGACTTGTGGACTTCAACTCCCAGAATTCCTAGGAATTCTGGGAGTTGAAGTCCACAAGTCTTAAAGTTCCCAAGTTTGGACACCCCTGGGTTAATACAAGAAGTCAAGATGCGAGGAGAAAGCTGGCATAGGAAGCAGAAGCTCAGCTGCACTTCCTGTTTCCTGTACTTTCTGTTCATGCTGCTAATTTTAACATCATGATATTTTTTAAAAGCATTAGGAAACTTCTCTTTATATGAAGTATTATGTCCTTATCAGAGGACTTATTTCTACACATATAGCAGCTAATTTAGTTTTTACAGGTAGTCCTTGACTTATAACCATATGTTTAATGACTTTTGAAAGTTATGTCAGCACTGAAAAAATGACTTATGATGACACTAATGTGCCCATGATCATGTGATCAAAAGCAAGCAAAGTCAATGGGTGAAGCTGGATTCACTTAACAACTGAATGATTTGCTTAACAACTGTGGTAAAAGTCGTAAAGTCAGATATAGCTCACTTAATGACCACATTGCTTAATATTGGACATTACAGTCCCATTAGGATCATAAGTCAAGGACTACCTGTAGTCAAAGAAAATTCTAAAATGTATGCCTGTGAATTTTAATTTTTTAATAAAAATAAGAAGGAAATTGTCACTACCTATATTACATTAACAAGATACTTATGTTGATAATTCTGGAATCTTAATGTTAGACACTATATGGATCAGCACTCAGTATGGAGCCAAGCATTTGAAGGACATGGTGCTGGCTTTAACTGGATATCTGAGTCACTGTTAACTCTGGTCATTGGATTTCTGATTCAAAATTTTAGCCTTGATAGGCTCATAGTCTCTGCACAATACATTTTTTAATAACATAAAAAATGAAACAAAATTGTTGTAAACATCAACAGTTGTTTGAAAGCTTATTTTAAACCTTTCTGGTCCCTTTTAGTTACACAGTGAGTGAAATTGCTAGAATTGTCAGATTTCCTGGAATGCTTAAATTGCTTAATGCTTTATAATTTTGGCTGCCCTGCTGCCCCTGGCCCAGACGACCCTACTTTCTCCACCACCACCCCATATCTGGCCTTTGTGGCATCCTGCACTCTGCTGGATGTCCTCTGTATGCCTGGCCCTACATATGCAAGTGTAGTTACTTCATGATCCATTTCAGGTATGTCACATCAGCAATGGAAGGAAGATGACAGCAAAGGTCAACTGGGCTGGTGGAGCGCTGGGTAGCAGATTTGGTAGAGGTGACAGAGTACAGGATGGCCAAAAGGCCAGAAATGGAGGGGGTGGAGATAAGTGAGTGAAAGGAGCTAAAGAGGAAGCAGTTCCTTACCTTACCAAGACTCAGGGCTCCCTAAGGCAGCAAGCCAGGAATTACTTGAATTGGGGTGGATCCATGCCTAATGGATTTTAAAGAAGTATCGGGATATAAATAAAACAAAAAAAATGAATTGATTTTAAATTTGATAATGGCAGCTAGGTTAGTGATGGCTAAATATTGGGGATGAAATTGAGATATTCAAAGAAATGAGTGGTATTCTCAGGCATGCCTCCTTCAATATCCAAGAAAGAAGAACCTCAACTACATTTTAATAGAGATAAAGTACTTTTACTAGATATGAAGTGAAAGCAGCTAAAAGGAAAGCAAGATCTGAGCCAGAAAGGTGGGAACATATACATATCAAATGTTTACCCAGCATCCTCCCCCCAATTCCCCAACCCAGTGTCCAATCTGCAACTCCCTAAGGTGTCATGTGGGGTGCATCTTGAAACAGCATCATCAAGTTGGTATGTGAGACGGTTGGCCTTGACCAAGTCCAAACATCAGCCAACAGCATGCGCAGAAGATGGTGAGAACAACACTCCTCCAGTACAATATTATTCCCTTCCCCAATACCATGCGCCCCCCCCCCCCCATTTCCTATGGCAGCCGATAGTAAGTAAGCGTAGCAAAGCAGCCATAAGCAAGTAACCAAAACAGAGGCTGACATCTATAATGAAATTTGGAGTATGGCAACAAATGATAAATTAACAACAGAAATTAAACTTAAAAAAGGGATGACTAAAGTAAATAATTATAATGAAATATGGGGGGCTTTTATAAAATCAGTGTTGGTGGAAGGCAAAGGGAATAATCTTACTCAAGAATATATGTTTTGGAAAGGATAAGGGCACAATTGGAATATACTGTATATCTAAGAAATATAAGTGGGGGGAAGGTCTCCAGGGGCTGGGGGTGCACTGTAATATGTTTTTTCCTTTTTGTTTTGTCTTTCTTTTTTGTATTTGATTGTATATATACTGTTTGTATTATTTGTGTTTTTAAAAAAGTTAAAGAAGTATCCAGTTTACATGTGTATATGCTGACCCTTTTTCCACTGCTTCTTTCAACACAATGTATGAGTTTCCTTTTATATACTGATTATTGCTGATCTTGTTTCGCCCTTCAGACTTATCACCTGGAACTGTATGTTTGAAACTGTTTTCTAGAGATTTAATGATAGCTGAATCAAACATCAATTACTATACTGACATGGAAGAAATAAGCAACTTGTTGTCTACTGCAGCAAATCCAGTGGAATTCATGTGTCAGGTGAAATATTAAATTAATTTCTAATGGGGCAAAGTAAATAACCTCCCTGCTTTAGGGAGGGGGGAACAGGAGAGAGTTTGATATATCATTTAGATAGTAGAAAGATAGGACCAGCTGTAAACCTGAGGTATGAGTACGTAGCAAAAGCATCTTGTGAGAAATAACTAAATGGAGGATTCAGAAAACTTGTTTCTTGCTAAAATATGTAGTGTGCTTATTAGAAAAAGATATTTTTGAATTGTACGGTCTTGTTTAATTGTGATAATCTGGAGGAGACTATTAAAAATAGGCAGTCCCACAGATAGCCTGGCTCTACATCACAAAGGGCTATATAGGTAACAAACAGCATATTGAATTGTGCCTGGAAGCTCACTGTTAACCAGTGCAGTTCATGCAGTAGTGATGTCAGAGGGGCATACTGAGGCCTACCTGACATTGCCTGCACTACCGAGTTCTGTACCTGCAGTGGCTTCCAACTGGTCTGGTCCAAGAATACATTACAACAGTCCAACCATGAGGTGATCAGTAGTGCATAAGTGACAATTCTTGCTTATATCTACAGCATTTTTCCTTTTTAGAAAAAAAAGCTGTTTCAATTGCATGAGTTTCTCTCCAACTTTAATGGGTTAGTAGTGTATATACAAGTGGGCATCCGTGGCAGTGGCATGATTTTGGGATCAGAACAGACCTCTGAGCTGCTTCATTTGAGGGGAATGCAATGATCCATTACTGATATCATCCACTTTTTCAGAACATGATAACTTCTCAAGTTTGTATGCTTGCTTTCGGACAGGGAAGGGGTATCTAGCATGACTCTGGGCATGCATTATTCTTCTCAGTATTCAATATCCCTGATTTAAGTTTCCTAAATACAAACAAAGAATAAAGGAAGGGGACTTCAGCCGTGAACATTTTTAATTTCATGTAGCTTGAGATGTAATATATATAAGAACCTCTGCAACATAGCTGCATTTCTGCAGTAATATTGTTAGAAGCTGTATATTAAAATATAAGTAGTCCTCGACTTGCAACCTAAATTGAGCGCAAAATTTCTGCTGTTTAGTGAGACATTAGTTAACTGAGTTTTGCACCATTTTACGATCTTTCTCGCCACAGTTGTTAAGTGAATCACTGCAATTGATAAGTTAGTAAACCAGTTGTTAGATGAATCTGATTTCCCCATTAAATTTGCTTGTCAAAAGGCTGCAAAAGGTGATCATATTACTTTGGGACACAGCAATGGTCATAAGTATGAATCAGTTGCCAAGCTTCTGAATTTTGATCCCATGATCATGGGGATGCTACGAAGATTGTAATTGTGAAAAATGGTCATGTCACTTTTTTCAGTGCTATTGTAATCTTGAATGGTCACTAAAAGAACTCTTGTAAGATAAGGACTACCTGTATTACTATATTTACTTTTCCCACATTTATTACCTGATGATTTCTAAATGTTTGGTAGTAAACATTGTATATGTATGTAGCATAAGAACATTCATTTTCATATCAGCCATCAGTTGACTGCCCCTGTCTAAATATGCAACACTGCTTTCAGTATTACTACAAACTTATTTTATTTATCAAATTTAGGGACAACCCATGTCTGCTGCTCATCTTTGCTTTCTTTGAAGCTCACTAGCTACTGCCATAATCAGGGGGAAGGGAGCATCATGGGGGGTGGGGGAGAAGCATGCTGGAGATATGGAAGAATACTGTTGGAGTACGGACACTGACAGGAACCAGAGGTGCCAAACTGAGCTATCTGCCAACCTTCAAGGACGCCAGCAAAGGAATTTACATTGGCGCCTGACGCACCGATTTCCCAAAACATTGAAATGAGACCTGATTGGACTGTTCTCCCAGGGGGGAGGGTTTTGGATATTGCTTTCAATATACAATTTTCGCATGGTTTTTCCTCAGACCTTGCTGCACTCAGTATTTCTAGTCAAAGTACATTTTCTCTAAAACCTATGGACTCGAGGGTAGTTCTTTCCTAGGGATTAGCCAGAGCCAGTCTGACTACCTAAGTGACTCTGGGCTGCCATATGAAAAAAGCCATACAATTAAAATAAAATCAAAACAGGATGAGAAACAAAGTTTAAAAAAGATAAATTTGGAGGGAGTGCCCTCAAAGCACCAACTCCCCCGCCCCCCAGGTGGCATACCACTTTTCAATCCCCAAGCAAGTTGGCATAGACAGGTTTTCACGCTCTAGAAGGCCAAGAGACTGGGTGCCAACTTCACCTCTGGATGGAGGATGTTTCATAGGTCACTGCAGAGAAGGCTCTCTTTCTAGATCCTGTCAGTCGACATTCTTCAACTGACATGGTCTGTAGCATACCCATTTTGCCTGACAGGGCAGGATGGGTCAATGTAACTGGAACAAGATGTTTCCTCAGTTGCAGGCCATGAAGGGCTTTAAAGGTGATAACCAGCACCTTGAATTAAATCCAGAAGCAAACAAGCACTCAATGCAGTTCATGCAACAAAGGTTTTACAGGCTCAGTCCTTGGGGCATCCAGAATTGCCTGCATGGCCACATTCTGTGCCAACTCCAGCTTCTGGATGCTCTTCAAGGGTAGCCCTATGTAGAGCACATTGCAATAGTCCCTCAGGAGATGATCACGGCATGAATGATTGAGAGAAGGGCCTCCAATATAGGAAGGCGTGCAACTGGTGTGGACTTCCTAGCCATGACTGCTGTCTGCTCCTTGAGAAGGAGATGTGAGTCCAGGACGTTCCCCAGATTATGAATGGATCTACCTGGGGCAGAGCAGCCCCATCCTAGACAAAAAAATGATACCCTACCCCCCCCGATACACAGGACCCAACCACCCAGAGCCATACATCTTACCAGGGTTCAGTTGAAGCCTGTTGTTCTCCATCAAGCCTCCCACAGCCTCCAAGCACCTTGAAAGAACATCCACAACATCATTTAATTTACTCGGGTGAATTAAGCTGAGTACAGTATGGTGATTGATGATCATCATTTTGTTTTAAGATTATTAAATGCTAATAATTTCTTAAGTTTTTTAAAGTCACAGACAAATTCCTAATACATTGAACCAGTACTGGGTATACCTAATTGGTGGCTGTTCTCTTCTTACATCCAGGCATTTAAGATTGTACCATATAACACAGAAGCTCTGGACAAAATCCTCACAGAATCATTGAAAAAAAACCTTCCTGTCAGTGGTTTGCACCTTCTAGGAATCAACCAATTGGAAGAAGAAAATATTACTAGTAAGTATGATCGTGATTTGGGTTAAAAAAAGCCTATAAGAATGATACTATACTAAATTCAAGTGCTACTACATGATGCAAAAGCATATGTTATATGAAAAAGTTGGGCATGTGTGACCCTCCTGCATAATCCTAATAACTAGAGCAGGGGTCTGCAACCTTAAACACTCAAAGAGCCATTTGGACCCGTTTCCCACAGAAAAGAAAACACTGGGAATCACAAAACCTGGGTGGGCGTGACCAACTCAATGTCACTCCCACCCAGTCACATAACCACCACCCCCAACCCTGCCTACCCAGGTTTCATGTCTCTCAGTGTTTTCTGTGGGAAATGGGTCTCCCTCTCCTTCCCTCTTATTTCTGTTTTTCTCTCTTTTTCCTCTCCCTCTCTCTTCTTCCTTTCCTTTCCTTCCCTTTCCCTCTTTCTTTTTCTTTCTTTCTCATGGAATATGATAACAAATCCAAAATAAAGTTATTAATTGTGGGAAATTGCTTCTCTGTAATCTTTTCATAATTAACTCACATATATATTTTGATTTCTTTTGAGTTTGACAATATAATACATAATCCAAAATTATAAATAATATTATTTTCAGATGCATTTTTGCCATCTCTATTATTTCCTTTTTAAGAAAATCAGACTTGCTTCCAATTTGTTCCTTCCGGCAAACTGCAGTTTTCATGGCAAGAGATCTAGCTTGCCATTGCTTTCGTCATAGGTTTGAGAGAGTTCTTTCTTTCTTTCTCTTCCTTCCTTTCTCTCTCCTCCTTTTCTCCCCCCTTCCCTTTCTCATTTGTTTCCCTTTCTTTTCCCTCTCTCTCATTCTCTTCCTCCAGCTCTCTTTCATTTCTCTCTCCCTCTCTCCCTCTCTCTCTCTCACATTCTCTCTCTCTCAATTGTTTCTCTCTGTTTTTCCTCTCTGTCATTCTCTCTCTCCCTCCATCATTTTCTCATTTCCCTCTCTCTTTCTCTCCCCTTTTCTCTCTCTCATTTCTTTCTCGCACGCGCGTGTATGCACACACAAGTGAAATACCCTCCTGGGATGGGATCACGCTGGCGGCAGGGATGGCAAATCCTCTTCCCACTGCTGCCACTGCGCAGTGAGGTGAGTAGCCAGCTGTGCAGCGCAGGAGCACTGGTTGGGAGCATTACACAGAACCATGACATTAAACCAACATTCCTAAAACCCATCAAACCTCAGGGACTCCTGAGCCTCTGCCCTCCACACCAATTCAGGAGGAAGGGAAATCCTTAAGAAGAGATGGCTGAGAAGAAGAGGAAAGAGGCCACTGACAAGCCAGTGGAGGAACTGGTAATGATGCAAGTGGGAGCCTAAGCTAGCAACGCTGCTCCACTGGTGATCACTGTCATGCAGTGCTTATTGCTTATGCTGCTATTCCACCCAGCTACCATATTTCTTTGCTGCAGGACAGATCTGGGCAGATTGTGGGGGGGGGGGTGGAGCAAGGGAAGAGGACCAATCTCCTCTGCACGAAGGCTTTTCTCAGGACGCTAGATTGTGAAATTAAAAACCTGGAATGGGGTACAATCCAGCTTGATTCAAAGGCTTTGGCTCCTGAGATCACTGCGCTGCCACCCAAAAGGCTGTTACCGTGATCTCTGCAGTGCTCACTTCACCAGCCCCTTCTTGGACAGTTCCAGGCGGCAGAGATCACAGTAACAGCCTTTTGGGTGACACCTGGATAGTGGAAGAAGTGTGGGATGGAAAGGAACCTTCGGAATGCGGGAGCACCAGGTCTCCCTGGAGCCTGGCACCTACTTTTGCCCTGAGACTAAGGAAGCAGGGTTGCGAAGAGGGCTGTGAACAAGCCCAGTTGTTCAAGGAGGCAGCCTTGCCCGGTCGTTTTCTTTGGGCTTCCCTTTCGCCGCTTTCACCGCTCAGGTGCCACCACGAGGAACTGTTAATCCAAATGGAAGGGATCGCCACCCCTCCTTGCGCAATGGGCCGCTCCCAGTCAAGCACGATAGTGGCCGTTCAGCAGCCCCTGCGTGTCTTTCCCTCCTCACTGAAGAGAAGAAGCGAGCCGATTGCTTCTTGGCGCAATCGACTCCGCGTCACTGCTGGTCTGAGGGAAGCGGGGGGAAATAAAGCACGGAGAGAGATATTTTCTCCTGCCCTACCGTGGGAAGGGTAGAGAAAAGTGGATTTGAGATCGATAAAAGCCTTACCCTTTAGGAAGATCGAGCCCCCATGCGTTTCTTTTTTGCCCACCCCGGCCCCTAGAAGCACTTTGCAGGCCTCCCAAACTCTCTGCATGCCCCGTTTTTCACAAAAAAACAGGGCATTCTGAGATTTGGGAGGTCTGCAGAGTGCTCGTGGGGGCCAGGGAGTGCAAAAACATTTTTTAAAATTTGCCTCTTCAAAATCTTGGTGCATCTTATACTCTGGTGCATCTTATACTCTGAAAAATATGGTATTTAACAATCATACTTTAATAGGCAAGTTTAATTATTGTAATAAAAGGCAGCAGTGGCAATTCCTTTTATTACAAAGATTAGCATTTTTTATTTATAGAGTTTCCCCCCCGCCTTTATTATTTCTATAAATAACTCAAGGTGATGAACATATCTAATATTCTTTCCTCCTCCAATTTTCTCCACTACAACCAGTGTTGAGATGATTTGGTCCAAAGGAGACTGACTGGCCCATGTCAATATATCAGTTGACAGCTTTGTACCTCAGTACATGACTCATTTTATATTTAGGAACTGATATAATGTTCAATACTCTTGTATGTTGCCTGTATTCTAGAAAGTGCTTTATCAGATCTTGCAGAGTAGCCGTGACCCCTGCCTCCCCAAAAATGCCACATGTGACCTAGATTGGCAATCCTATGCTTACAGGGATTCTACCGGACAAGGCAATAGTTCACACATGATAAACAAAAAATGAAATTAGATTTAGGCCATTTCCATTACTTAATTTGTCACCAGTGGCATAGCTCTATAAGAAATTGTGTTTTCCTCCTTTTTCTTTCAGGTCAAAGAGAGGAAGAGTTGCCAACTCTGCTGCACTTTGCTGCAAAATATGGTTTAAAAAATCTCACAGCCCTGTTGCTTACATGCCCAGGAGCTCTGCAGGCTTATAGTGTTGCCAACAAGTATGGTCACTATCCTAACAACATTGCTGAAAAGCATGGCTTCAAAGATCTCCGCCAATTCATTGATGAATATGTGGTAAAAATATTTTTCTCTTTCTGCTATAATGGGAAGAAAAGTACTGGGACTAAAACTTAACAGTTCATGATTCACATAGAAACAATAGATTTGAAGGTTTCAGTGATATATGTGTGGTCTTATTCCACAATAATAAACATGTGAACAATATTGAGTTTTCCAGAAGATGAAGGTGCTATTCTTGTAGTGAAATAATAATTTGAAAGACAGATCACCATTAATATAAATGGGACTTTTAGAATTAGATCTAGAGACATTTGATACTTCAGTTTTCACATAGGAAAAAATCTGTATGGGTTATGTTAGATAGATTCTGAAGAAGCACAGAGGAACTGATGTGTGCACAATCATTATGGGGTATATACCGTGTTTCCCCGAAAATAAGACAGGGTCTTATTTTCTTTTGACTCCCGAAATAAGCGCTTGGCCTTATTTTCAGGGAGGTCTTATTATTTTTGAGGTACAGGAGGAAGCGACCGTACTCACCTCATGGCTGCTGTTGTGTTGCAATATTTTCGTGGAGGGCTTATTTTTAGGGGAGGGCACATTTTAATGCATGCAGTCAAAAGCCTGATTGGGCTTATTATCCGGATGTATGTGTATGTGTGTTACATACACATACATACACACACACACACACACACACATACACATATATGTTTTCGTAGATTTTCATAGGTGTAGATAGGCTGGTCTTGTTGTATTTGGGTCCTTTCCCATGTAAGATTGAGATTGTCTTGGCAGAGTGTCCATGAGGCTCCGATCACACTTTAAGAACAAAACCCAGCCTGAAGATGGCGAGTGAGACCTCGCCGAAATGTTGCCAAGACAAACTCAATCTTACACGGGAAAATAATAATAATAATAATAAATTTGGATTTATTAGCCGCTCCCTTTCCAAGTAGGACTCGGGGCGGCGTACAATGGAGCATATAACATGAAACATATATAACAACACCAAACGTACATACATACACAACACACATACATACACGGAGGAGGAAGCAAATTACATCAATAGACAGTTAAAAATCTGCTTTAAAATACCCCAATTGTAAAAACCCAATAAAATTAATATTTAAGAACAATTTAAAAACAGTTTGGAGGAATGGGAAAATTACGATTGCGATTGAGCCAGGCCGGATAATTGAAAGAGGTGGGTCTTCAGCTGTACAGACCCGAATACAACAAGACCAGCATACCTACACCCGGGAAAATCTATGAAAACATACACACACGTGCACGCAGACACACACACACACACACACACACACACTGCAGCTATCAACTAGTATCTTTTTGAAAAGGAGCAGAACTGAAAGACACAGTTTTATTGAACTTTCATTGGATTCTTGTAACCAAAATATTATGAAGACGTAAGAAGTAATATATAATAAACTTTCTTAATTAAAATATTACAGTTAGAAAGAAAAAATCTAGGCCAGCTATATAATATGGGAATACATGGCTTGTAAACACATTAGAGAAGGATTTTGAGGTGGTCACTGACAACAAGCTGAACACAAATAATAAATATCAGAGAACTGAGCATTGTATTTCCAAATAGATATTAGATTAGAGAAAGTTCAGAGGAAAATAGCGAAGAAGATACAAGTACTTAAAGTGATGCCCTATGTTGATAGGCTGAAGGAACTAGAGAGGTTCAGTCTGGAAGAAATGAGACTGAATGGAGATATGGTAGCTGTGTTCAGATATATAAAGAGAAGTTACAGGGAAGATGGTCCAGAACTTATTTTCCATGACTACAAAAACCGGCGCACAAACTCCGGAGCTGCTGTTGTGTTGCAATATTTTCGGGGAGGGCTTATTTTTAGGGGAGAGCTTATTTTAATGCATGCACTCAAAAGCCTGATTGGGCTTATTATCCAGAGAGGTCTTATTTTCGGGGAAACAGGGAAACAATTTCCTGATGATAGGATCTATACAGAGCCATTTTGGTGTAGTGGTTAAGGCACTAGGCTAGAACTAGGAGACAGTGAGTCCTAATCCCACTTTCGGCCAAGGCTAGCGGGATGACCTTGGGGTAGTCACTCTCAGCCATAGAAAGAAGATAATGACAAATTACTTCTAAAATCTTGCCAAAAAAAACTATAGGGTAGTGATAGCTAAGCTTTTGATCACCAACTGCTGAAACTGGAGTGTGTGCGCTGGAGCACCGGAACCCGGAAGAGCAGCTGGCTACCACGTGCATGCGCACTGGACCAGCTGTCTGGCATGCATGTGCACAACGAAACCTGGAAGAACAGCTAGCGACAGTGCGCTTGCCCACAGAGAGGGCTCTGTGTGCCACTTCTGGCACGCGTGCCATAGGTTCGCCATCACGGCTATAGGGGTTGGTTTAGGAAATTGCCAGGAGTCATAATTTTTTCTAAGGGATGAAAACCAAAACAACAACAACAAAACACTCAACTGCACAGCAGTGGAATAAAGCTACTTATAAAAGTTGTAGGTTCTCCATCTCTGGGGGTGTTTAAGAAATCATCTCTCATGAAAGGTTTAACTGATTCCAACACTTTGCACATGGCTAGATGATCTTTGTGTCTCTTCCTATTCTGTGATTCTGTTGTTTTATACATGATACACTTGTAGACTGGGTTTCACTTTGCTACCTTTAAATTAGGTTCAGAAGGACTATCTTTTGAACTGATTGCATTAATCAAGCAGTCATTGTGCTACAGAAACCATTTGCTTTTCTTTATCTTGCAGGAGACAGCAGATATGCTCAAATCTCACATAAAAGAGGAGTTGATGCACGGGGAGGAAGATGGCTCTATTTATGAGTCCATGGCTCATGTCTCTGCTGACCTTCTGATGAAATGTTCATTGAACCCCAGTTGTGATGAAGAACTCTACGAATCCATGGGTGGTTTGATTCCCAGCTCTACAGAGGACTTATGTACATATACAATGCTCCTTATTTATCTCATAATATAAGCGATGGTGGCTACTGATTAATGCTAATTTAAAATTTCTTGTCACTTTAAATGTGGCTATTTTGTACATGGGATGCAAAGTTAAAACATATTTAATTTTGCATGGGAATGTAAGTAGCAAAAAAGCAGAAAGGGAACATACCATATTTTTTGGACTATAAGACACACCAGTGTATAAGACGCACCAAGATTTCGAAGAGGTAAGTAAGAAAAAAAAGTTTTTGTCCTCCCAGGCCCCTAGGAGCACTCTGCAGGCTTCAGCAGAGCTGGGGTAAAGCGAAAACGCCTTCGTTTTTCACCAAAATGGGGGCATTTCCCCGTTGGCCCGTTTTTTGCCCATTTTTCACAAAAATGGGGTGTGGAGGCGGGGCTTCGGGGGGCCAAAAGTGGCTGTATTCGGTGTATAAGATGCACCAACATTTCCACGCTCTTTTAGGGGGGAAGGGTATGTTTTATACTCCGAAAAATACGGTACTTACCTGCAAGCAGCAATGTTCATGTAGTGGATGTTATATTTACAGTTTGTGTTTTGGCAGACTGTATTCTTTACAATATTGCACTTCAAGTTTGGATATAGAGGAACATAGGACATAGAATACAGATAGTTCTCAACTTGCAACCACAATTGAGCCCAAAATTTCTGTTGCTGAGTGAGATATTTGTTAAGTGAATTTTGCCCTATTTTACAACCTTTCTTGCCACAGTTGTTAAGCAAATCCTGCAGTTGATAAGTTAGTAACACAGTTGTTAAGTGAATCTGGCTTTCCTGTTGTCATTGCTTGACGCAAGGTTGCAAAAGGTGATCACATGACCCTGGGACACTGCAACCATCATAAATATGCGCCAGTTGCCAAATGTCAACTGTCCCATTCAGTCATCTAGCAAAGAAAGACTCCTGGCCATTTGTTTTGCCAAGACTATATTTGACTAAAACTTAAATAGTTACAGAACTGGGATAAGCTGAATCTGAGGTTTTTCCATGCAAACAACACAAAGGAAATTTCCCTCTGTCCCCCACCATCCCTCCCCTCCATTATCTGCAAATGTCAATCAGGTGCTTGTCTATTGTTTAGGAAACAGGTGCTCTGTTCCCAGCTCTGCATATTGTTAGTTGATTTTGGTTGGCTGTAGCTTCTTACAAGGCTCAGCCGGGCTTCCATCCTCCCCTTATTCCTTACATTCCAATCTTTCCCTCCACCCCAAACAAAGCTTGGGTGAAGCTTGGATAGGTGAGATGCAGCCATGACAATAAGTATTAGAAATTCTGTGTAAAGCCCTACAGAACAAACAGTGCACAGTCCACATGTGGTTTTATGTTTAACTGTGACAAGGAAGCAGGAAACTTTTTATTGAACGAAAAGACATAGAGGAGGTCTGTCAAACTGGCGGCCCTGGAGGCCATATACGGTCCATGGAGGCCACGGCCACCCCAGCTCCACAAAGGCAAACAACATCATGATCCGGCCCGTGATGTGATGGAATTTGACACCCCTGGCAGAGTATACCATAGATGCAACTACAAACTTACAACACTGGCATCTACTGGGTGAAGAATATATATTTCTACTAAATACTGCTGTAGTTGTACAAAATTCATGAACACCGCATTCTAACACCCCCCACTCAACAAGTACTCCTAATGTTATTCCATGAGGTAGCGCTAAAAATGTCCATGTCTGCAATTCATTAAGAGATGTCATCTCTTCTTTGCAGCTCTTATCCACTTTTGCTTCTCATGAGTTGGAAGTCTTTGTATCTCATAATCCCATGAATCTGGCTCTGGTTTTAATGATTTGTAAGCAACATAGGACAGACGTTTGGCTTGGATGCCTTTGTTGCTTCTGGTGATTTCCTGATTGAAGCCTCTTGTGGCATGTTTTCTTCTTCTACAGTATTTGGGTAGTCTGTGTTAATTTCTATTTTTATGTCACTTTGTTGCCTATCTTCATGTGACACTGATGTGAAATTATTTGTGATACTTCATGAAGTTTTGAACACACTGAAGTTTCATCAACAATTGCACCTCTACCGATGGTTACTTTGTTTGTGTCTGGGTGTAGAATTCTGTATCCCACAAGCACACCATCCTTTGTTTAAGTATCCCATTTTGTATATTTTTCTTTTGGGATGTGCACTTAGGCTTTGCTTCCAAAAACGTTTAGATGGCTCAAATTTGGAGCCTTTCCATTCACACAGTTAAGTTTTCACAGATGGTTTTCCTGGCAGTTAACTTTGGTGATAGCATGTGGTCATAATTTCCTCTGTGCTCTGATCTTTCTGATCTTTCTCTATCCACTCATCTAAAGGGTGTTCTGGCCTAACTTCATTTATGCATTTCCACAATCATACTCTTATTAGCAGCCCTAAAGTGCTTTTTCAAGAGGCAACTGGACTTCCCGGTTTTTCTCTGAAGGCATCAAAGAAAAATCAGAAAGTCCAGTTGTCTCTTTAAAAGGCACCTTTGGGACAACCATGACCTGGATGACTGAGAATCTCCATAGGCACTCTTATTAGCAGCATCTTCATCTTGAATATCCAAGGCTGATACTTCTGGTTTGTCAGATTTGCAAATGAAAGCTTTGTTGCAGCTGTGTTACTGGCTACTATCTTTTATTCTGTTGCAGTCATCTTGCGCTTATTTGCTGTAACCAGCTATGGTTGGGCCCATAACTTGTTAGAAATTCTGTACAGTACGTAGCCCTGCAGAACAAACAGTGCACGGTACACAGTGCTTTTCTGTTTAACTGCAACACTGCCATCTACTCGTTGAAGTATATACCGTAATTTTTGGAGTATAAGATGCACTTTTACCCCCCTAAAAGAGGGTGAATACATCAAATGTAGTCCCGCCCACCCGCCACCCCCACCCTTTGGCCCCTGCCTCCCAGCAATTTGCCTCCTTTCAGCAAACAGCAAACAATCTGTTTCAGCTTCAGCACAGCTTGATTAGCACAAGCAGCTGATTGTTGGTTGGATTGGCCTCCTGACCATCAGCTATTTCAGGCTGCAGGGATTGCCATAGCCTATTGCCACCTCTGCCCCATTTTCCACCCATTCTGATCTCCGCCCCCCTGGAACTGGCGAAAAATAGGGCATGCAGAGGCTGAAAATGGAGTGCAGAGGCTGAAACAATCCCTGCAGCCTGAAACAGCTGATCGTCGGGAGGCCGATCCAATCAACAATGAGTTGCTTTTGCTAATCAGGCTGTGCTGAAATTGAAACTGAAAGAGCTGTTTGCTGCAAGGAGGCAAATTGCTGGGAAGCAGAGGCAGATTTTTCCCCTTGTGCTAATCAGGCTAAACTGAAACTGAAACAGGCTGTTTGCTGTTTGCTGCAAGGAGGCAAATTGCTGGGAGGCAGGTTTTTTTTTCTTGTTGTCCTCCTCAAAAGCTAGGTGCATCTTATACTTCGGAGCATTTTATACTCCAAAAATATGGTATATCTTTACTGAGTACTGCTGTGTAGTTGTACAAAATAATGAATACTGTATTCCAACAGTCTGAATTTTGTTCATATGACCATGGGGATGCTACAACACTCATAAGTATGAAAAATGGCCATAAATCATTTTTTTGTAAATGGCACTTTTAGTGTCATTGTAATTTCAAACAGTCACTAAACAAATGGTTGTAAGTCACGAACTAACTGTACATTGCTACCATAGTATTAGTTCTAGCCTAAATTTTAGACAACACATTTTTGCATCTTAATGGATGTTGTGGCTGGAACTAAGCTAAACAGATATTGATAACTCTTTTTCCTAAGGAAGAGTGTGTTAGACAAGTGGGAAACAGAAAAGAAGTTAGGTAGGTATATTTATCCATAAAGTCTGGATGAAGTCTGGAGTATAAGAGTGGAGGTTTTAGCAAAACAGAAAGAAGTATCATTTGGCTGCTTCTAAGAGATGCAGTGACAATCTTTCCACAAGCTTGATCACAGAATAATTCACAGTTGAAAGGGACCTTTTCATCTGTTGAGTTTTATTCCTTAGCAGCCAGATTATTTAGCCAGACACTTTTGGTAGGGGCTTTCGTCCTTTGGGGTGATACATTTTCATACAGGTGTAATCATCCTTTTCATATAATGCAATGTGTATGAGCAATAAATAAGCAAAACGTGGTCCTAGTGTAGAGAAATAAATACGATATTCTAGATATGACTTTTGTTGAGTTTATTTCTTTTGAAGAAATACTTTTCTTCTAATACTGAATACTAATTATGTGATCCATCCTACCTAAGTCATATCTACAATATCATACTGTTCTGACACACACACACCCCACGCCTGTGAATAAACCAAAACACAGGCTTGGCTGTTTGCCACTGTTTAATTACTGAGATAACGAATCCTTTGGCTGAGGGCCTAGACAACTCACATTCAATAGAGTAACTCTGCAGCAACTCAGATAGTCCAAACGAACAGACATGGCTAGAATACACAGATAGATTTTTTAAACTACTAATTTGAATGGTTGTTTCCTGCAAATGTCCCCTCCCAGCGCCTCACCTAAAATCTCTCTTGGGAGGGGCCAATCCACAACCACCTGTGCTTAATCATCTTCTGTGAGTCTGCCTACGGAGGTGCTGCTTTCATTTCTCAGCCCTTCTCAATCTAGCATCAGGGACAAACTGCCTTTGATCCTCCCCACTGCTCCATGCCTCAGGCACCTCCTGATGGCCAACCAGCCTCTGTGGTCCCTGCTCTGAGTCTGAACCCTGCGCAGGGTCCTCCACATCGTCCAGGGCAGACTCATATGATTCCTCGCTATCCGAGTCCATCAGCAGCTCAACTGGATCCTGCTGGGCCACAACACATATTTATTTCTGTACTAGGACCAAGTTTTGTCTATTTATTGCTCATACATAGCACATTGGGTACACGCATCTGAGCCCTTTAGCGCTTCCTTCCTTGTTCTAAGGTCTACTCTTTTCAGATTTGTGTTATAAGTATGGCTCACGTTAAGGTTTCCTTCCCCTTCCTGTTAGTTTAAAGCTCCCTAGATGACTTTTGCAGATGTTTTCCAAAGATATTCTTCCCTGTCTTTGTGAGATGAACCTTTTCCCTTGCCAGAAGCCCTTCTTGTAAGTAGAGATGACCGTGGTACAGGAATCCATTTTTGTTATCATCGATGGTGTGTTGAGCTGTTGTTTAACCTTGAGTACCAGTGTGTGTGAGGGTTAAGTATGTTTTAATTCTGTAAGCTGTTCAGAGTTATTGACACCCTTCCTTGAGCCAACAGTTCACCTCCAGAATCCTTTGTTCCTTCCTTGGCACACCATCATCCATTGGAATTGAAACATCGCCTATGCTCTAACACTTTTTATTTCCTATCTATCTCCTATAGTTTCTTGATATTCTTACCAACGTTTGTTCTGCAGTCTTGACAAGGAGATCAATATTGCTCATTATTTATTGGAACATTTAGTGTCACACCATATTTATGCTACAGGAGCTTTTACTATATGGAGGATAGGGATCTCATCTGTATCTTCAAAGAACTTGCATATTTCTGGGAAATTATATTTAAAATACAGATAGTTTTTGACTTGGGACCATTTGTTTAGCAACAGTTCAAGGCTCTAATGGTAGTGAAAGAAGGGAATTATGACCGGTCGCTGAAGTTACAGCTGTTACAGCTCCCTGCAGTCACGTGTTCACAATCTGGGCACTTTGCAACTTATTCATACTTAGGACCAGTTTCCAAGCACCCGCAATCACATGATCACCATTCATAAACTTCCCTGACAGTTTTCCCAGAAGGTCAATGGAGAAGCTGGCAGGGAAAGTCACAAGTCACTGGGGTAAGTCTCCCCCACCCATACACTCTTCCCAGCTCTTCTGCATAGTGTCATACTGTCCACTCACACACCCATATACACTCATCGGCATCTTTCGTACATGGAACTTCTTGTGCATCCCTATGTGCCCTCCCTGACCCCTGTGGTGTTTCTCACATATCCCTGCACACCCTCCCTGGCTCTCCCATGGCTCTTGCACACCCTTATGTAGTTTCTCACATCCTCTCTACACCTTCACACACTCTTCCCAACCACTGCGTCGTAGTGCACCTTTCCAACCTGCCCGGCATCTCTTCCACATCCCCTGGCACCCTCAGTCATCAACTCCAATCCTCCCCCTCTGTGCACTCCTCCCTTCCTCACCCTGCAGCAACCACTTACCTGCCAGCCTGAGACATCCTGCCATCTTTCCCACTGACTTTACAGCAGGAGGAAGCTGCCTAACAAGCGTGGAATTCTATTAACAACAACTGGGACTGCAGGGATTCCCATTGCTAAGCAAAGTGGTGGTACTTTACAACTTACAACTTCCCTTAGCAATGGAAATTCCTGTAAACATATAACTTTTGTGTGATCTTTTGTTTTGTTTTTTTTAAAGAAAATTTTATTGGTTTTTTAGGAAATAAAAAGGAAAAGGGTATTGGAATGGATTACAAATTTTGGCAGTTACAATATGTAGAAGGTGTCCCCGCCCCCTATACTCGTAGTATTCATTTAAGCAAATAATTCAATACTAAGTAATGATAATTTGTCAGCATGTAAATTCAGATAATAATTTCAATCAATTTATATCAAACCGATTTCCTTATTCATGTTTGTGATTTGAGTTTTCTTGATATTGCCCCTTCTCCCCCCGGCAGCAGGGTTCCGGCCCCTCCCGTGTCTTGTATGTCTGGTGTAGGATCATCAGATTTATCTAGGAGTGCTTTATTTTTTTCCATAAAGGCCTGAGCCTCTATGGTTGTATTGATTCTAACTCTTGTGTTCTCCCAGAATATTAACATACCTTCAGGCATCAACCATCTGAACCACACCCCCTTCTGGTATAGCTTCTTCGCTAATTGCGAATAATTTTTTCTTTTCTCTCTCACTTTCTTGGGGATCTGTTTCAGAATGGTTATTTCTCTATCTTGATATTTCAACACTTGCCCCCTTTGTGCACTCAGAATCTCATCTCTTGTGGTCTTTCTGAGAAATTTAATATGTACCTCCCTAGGTACGTCATGTGTTCTAGCATATGCTGAATTTACTCTATAAACCAGATCCAATTCCCACCCCATCTGTTGTTTTTCTTTTTGAATGTATTCAGCCAAGATGTTTGTCATGATGTCCCTTAAATCTTCATCATCTGCCTCAACTACATTTTGGAACCTAAGGAAAAAGGACATTCTTTCAAATTCTGTTTTCATTTGGTGGATCTCAATCTCTTGGTTCCCCTTCTGCACCCCTTTCATCTCCCCCCTCATCTCAGCCGTCCCTCCCTCCAAAAGATCTCTGTGTGTTTTTACTCATCTGGTCTTGGTTCTGTTTAAGCTGCTCTCTCATCTCTTTTAGTTCACTTTTTATGTCCTCCTGTCCCTTTAAAATTTGTTGGAACATCTGTTGAAAATCCGTCTCAGCAGGTTTGGGCTGCATCAAAGATGTTAAGGTCTGCTGTCCGCTCTGGCTGGATACTGTAGATGTCGGGGCGGAGACAGCGAAGCCCGGCTTCCCTGGGGGTGGTCTTTTAGGTGGCATTATGTTGAGCAGTAAAAATTCAAAATCAATACAGAGAGGAAATTAAGGAGGGAAACCGCCGAGAGAGATCAGGAGACTAGGAGTCCAAGCAGAGGGGAAGTTGTTCTAATTACTTCTGGCAATAGAGTAATAAAGTCCTTTGTTCCAAGGGAATCCAATTCAACAAGAGATTTGTCTGAGTGTCACGGAGACAAAGACAGGAAGCCTGAACCTCTATAGGTGGAGTCAATTTTCAATGTTTATAAAGACAACGGAAGTGTGCCATCTTGCCCTGCCAGCTTCGGAATCAAGAGGCATAACAGAGAATTTAGGAAGTTTTCAAAGTTCTCAGATCATCACCTCATTTATAAAGTTAAAGTCCAAAATCCGCCTTCATTATGAGCGTAAAATCATTGGTTGGCTCTCTCCCTTCCTCCTCCACTAGGGTCGAGAGCAAAAAAATTTATAGCCGCCTGTCCAAGGGGGGGGAATCCCCCTCCCTCCAGTCACGCTTCACTAGCCGAGTTGAAAGCGATTTTAAAAGCAGCTGGCAGTTTTTTTTCTTTCCTTTCCAACACACAAGGGAACGGGGGGAAGTTTCCACCTCACCACACAGCAACCGCGTCCTTCAAATAGCACGTTCTTCCAGCTGCCTCCTCCCGAAGACGCCGCAGCGCCTCCCCATCATGCCTCCCGGTGCCTAGGGTGATGCGGGGGCCCCCCCGGCTGCCGCCGACTCAGGGGATCCCCCGCTACATCGCCCCTTCGGCAGGAGCCTCTATGGGGCATCCTGTACCCCCCAGGCGGTGGGGGGCCCACCAGAAGAGCGCGGGGCGAGCAGAGCCTGCCCGTCGGATCAGCAGCCGGAACCGTGTGTGATATTTTGATGGCCGAACTTTCATGGAAGCACAAGGAGCAAATATTGTTAAACCAACAGTATAAAATTTATGGCCAATACCTGGACATGGATTGATTTTCAAAATGATACTAAGCTTTCAAAGGTGTTCTTTCTCTGTTTTCAATGCAACACCTTTTTAAAAATAATCCTTCCTCATCTAAGAAAATTAAAATATAGGAAGCTGCACATATATTTAATAAGTATGTTTGCAAAGTTAACTAAGTACATGTGTGGTCATTTTTTCCAGATGTAGAAATGCTTCAGTCAGATGCTAATCATCCTCTTTCACGGACAACCAAGGACTATATGATGCGCAGATTCTTAGAAGGTAAGCAACATAGCGAACTTAACCAAAAGGCAAGATTGCAATTAGAAACAATTGGTTTGCATGTTATTCTTTGGCAAATATCTATCAGCACCCTCTCAATCTAAGTATGATTGTGGTATTATCTTGTTATATTGCAGTCTCAAGATGCCGATGCCGATGGCATTCTCAGTGAAATGTTTTCTTGCAATTTTGATGTTTTCTATTTTCTGTTACTGAAAATTTCATACTCAAAAGATGAAATTTTGAATATGTGGACTTTAAATAACAAGCTGCTTTCTGGGACTAGTCCTCCCTTCTTTTCAAATGTGGAGGAAATTCTGACTCAGAGAACAGCAGTTACCTCTTTCGGCCCAGCAGAAACAAAGAAGAGAGACAAAAGGAGAAGGAGGGGCAAGAGAGGAGGCATATTACAAAGGCTCAGGAAGCATGGGGTAAGGAAATCTCTCCTCCCCTCTCTGCATTTAACTAATCTTCACTCACTAGTAAATAAGATAGATGAACTGCTACTTTTAAAGAGGAACAACTCAGACTTTTCTAACTTGGCAATCCTCTGCTTCATTGAAACATGGCTGAATGATTTGATTAATGATAGCAGCTTGCAAATAGCAATAGCACTTAGACTTATATACTGCTTTACAATGCTTTACAGCCCACTCTAAACGGTTTACAGAGTCAGCATATGCCCCCCCAACAATCTGGGTCCTCATTTTACTGATCATTGAAGGCTGAGTCAACCCTGAGCCTGGTGAGATTTGAATTGCCAAATTGCAGTTAGCCAGTAGTCAGCAGAAGTAGCCTGCAGTACTGCACTCTAACCCCTGTGCCACTGTGGCTCCCAGGATTTCAGATTCAAAGAGCAGATAAGAAGTGCAGAAACATCCAGTAAAAAGAAGGGAGGCAGTACCTGCTTTTATATTAACAACCGATGGTGTAAAAAGGTCACTAAACTAAAGAAATTTTGTGATGTGGAATCAGAGACACTATTCATTAACTGCATATCCTATTATTCCCCCACTTCATTCATCCTAACTGACTGTGCATACCACCCAAGCCTACTTAAACAAGGCACTGCAAACCTTAACTAATCAAATCTTGTGGGCTGAACAGAGATATCTGCTCATTGTATTAAAAGATTTTAACAGCGCTAACCTAAGTCAAGAATTTTCAAGATACATTCATCATGTCAACTGTCTCACCAGAGGCAAAAATATTTTAGACCACAGCTACTCAACAATTAAAGGTGCCTACTGCTTTCTACTAAGAGCAGCTGTGGGACACTCTGATCACTGTATGATTCACCTTGTACCTGTTTTTAGACAAAAACTTAAAATCATAAAACTAATCATTAAAAAGTGAAATACTGGACTGAAGAGGCAAAGTTAAAGCTACAGGCTTGCCTCGATTGCACAGATGGGAACGTTTTTGAAGCTGGCTTAGAGGATTTGAATGAACTCACTGACACTGTGACATCATACGTTAGTTTTTGTAAGGACTTGTGTGTGCTGACCAATACCTTATGCATCTGCAGTAATAATATACTTCTTCTCATACATCTACACCGTGCCAAAGACAAAACTTATAAGAAAGGAGATAGAATCCTGTACAATCAGGCCAGGAATGTATTAACAAGGGAGATCAGGGCAGCAAAGAGGAGCTACTCTGAAAAGCTGAGGAATCAGCTCTCAACAAATGAACCAGTAAATGTGTGGAAACACCTTAAAATATTTGACTATAGCAAACCTTCTTCCCTTGCTGAAAGGAATCAGCAACTGGCAGATGATCTGAATGTGTTTGACTATAGGTTTGAGAGGAAATCACTGTCAGGTGCATCCACAACAGCCAAGTCTCCTGCACCTGACTCTATCCCTCTGAGCCCCCCACCTCCGGTAATCATGGAAAAAGATGGGCGAGGTCTGTTTTTACAGACAAAACCCTGGAAAAGCACCAGACCCAGACAGGGTAACTCCTTCCTGCTTGAAAGTCTATGACCAACTAGCCCCCGACTTCACTTGCATTTAAAATAAATCACTGGATATGTGTTATGTCCCTTCTTGTTTCAAATGCTCTACTATCATCCCAGTGTCCAAGAAACTCTTTATCAAGGAGCTGAATGACTTCTGATCGGTTGCTTTGACATCTGTAGTTATGAAAACCTTTGAAAGGTTAGCGCTGGCCCACCTAAAAGCCATAACACATCCGCTGCTAGACCCCTTGCAATTTGCCTACCATGCAAATAGATCAGCAGATGATGCTATCAATATGGCACTGCATTCTTTCTTATAACATCTTGAATCCCAAAAGACCTACGCAAGGGTCCTTTTTGTAGACTTCAGCTTGGCATTCAACACCATCATTACAGAAATCCTTCCCTCTAAACTGACTCAGGTAGCTGTGCCTGACCACACATGCAGATAGATTATAAACTTTCTACAGATAGGAAGCAGCAGGTGAAGCTAGGTAAAATCACATCGAATACTTGTTGGATTAGTACAAGAGTTGCCTGGGGCTGTGTGCTCTCTCCATCACTCTTTTCTATATATACCAATGACTACATCTCGGCATTAACAACTTTTTTATTAGTTTACCCAAGTCTAAGGTACAAAGAAAAAAAACATGGAAAAGTAAGAAGGGAAAGCAAGAAGGAAGGGAAAAAGAGGGGGTATAGAGTAATGGGAGGGGGGGAAGGCAGCAACTTCCAACTCTCTTTGGCACAGTCAAGGTAACAACATTAGAACTACAACTTTTTGCTTTTACTCAACAATATGTACAGGCCATTTCTATAACAATAAGCCTGTCTGGTTTACAAAAAGAGAATCAAGGTTTCATATATATTTCTCACAAAATCCGGGAGCATTTTCAAACTAGAGACAAAATTAAATATATTTTCCTATTTGGATAAAAGAAACATTTTAACTATCTCAGCTTCCTTTGCTGAGGGGAATAATATATCATTCATTCTCATATTTTCATATATAGTGCATAATATTTTACCAACTTTAGAATATTTTTCAGCATTACTTAAAAACTGGCCTCTATAGTTTGTAAAGATAATAGTCTCATAAATTATTTAAGAAATGAAGGGCACCACTTATTGTCCATTTAAAAAATAAATTAAAAAACAGCTGTTTTATCCAACATCGACATGGTTTCGATCCCGCCTCCCAGCTTCAGCTCACCAGTTATCGTTGAAGCTCAGTTTCTAAAACTGCTTGCAGGTTGTTGCTGTTATCAGAGGATCTTGAGGGATGATTCTGGGACTTTCCTTAACCTTGGAAAATCAAGCAGACAAAAGGAAGCCTGCTCCTTTTGTTGTTGAGTTTGAAAAACAACAGTCCAGAGAAAGGAGATTCTCTGGGCGCATCAGCTGTTGGCCATGTCTTCACCAGAAGGAGCAATGACTACATCTCAAAAGATCCCTCTGCTAAAGTACTGAAGTTTGCAGATGATACAATATTCATTTGAGACGATGATGAGTTTGCATATAGATGGATCAACTGGCCCTGTGGTGCAGCCAGAACAACCTGGAGCTGAACACTCTTGAAACTGCAGAGATGATAGTAGATTTTAGAAGAAGCTCTCCCATTCTACCACCTTTTACAATATTAGGCAACACAGTATCAACAATAGAGACCTTCAGGTTTCTAGATTCTATTATCTCCAAGGATTTGAAATGGACACCTTAGAACCATCATTAAAAAGGCACAACAAAGAATGCTCTTCCTGCATCAACTCAGAAAGCTCAAATTGCCCAAGAATCTACTGATATAGTTCTATAGAGGAATGATTGAATCTGTCATTTTTCCCTTTAACTGTCTGGTTTGGCACAGCAACCAAACAGGACAGGTACAGAATTCAATGGATAGTTAGAACTGCAGAAAAAATTGCAATTAACCTGCCTTCCATTGAGGATCTATAGACTGCACGAACCAGAAAGAGGACTGAGAAAATATCCACAGACCCCTCTCATCCTGGACATTAACTATTTCAGCTTCTCCCCTCCGGATGCCACTACATAGCATTGCATGCCAAACAATTTGACACAAAGATACTTCCCATGCCATCACTTTGTTGAACACTAATTTCCACAGCACTCTCGTAGGCCTAAATATATTTACCCATGTAGTAGGCCATATTGATACTATCCTTCTCATCTTCTCATCTTTCTAATATATTCTCCTGTTGGTACCTATGATTTAGCCCTCATTGTTATATATTATGATTAATTATTGTAACTATGATCTATGATCTATTACTTTATTGTTTGTATATACACTGAGAGCATATGCACTAGAGACTTCCGGTTTGCTCGGACGGTTGTTTTGAGCACTCCGAAGACTTGAGGGACCTTCAGGACACTTCCCTGAAGCCTCCAGAGCACTCAAAACGAACATCTGAGCAAACCAGAAGTGACTTCCGGTTTGCCCGTAGGGGCGTTTTTTTGCGCTCCGGAGGCTTCAGGGAAGCTCATGAAGCCTCCGGAGGGCCTCCGGGGGTGGGGAAGGCTCTTTTCGCCCTCCCCAGGCTCCTATAAAGCCTCTGGAGCCTGAGGAGGGTGAAAAATGGCTTTTAAAAAGGGTGAACTCAGCTGGCCAGTGCGCACATGCGCACTGGCCAGCTGACAGGGCAGTGCCTCGCGTGCCCTGACAAATGGCTCCACATGCCACCCGTGGCACGCGTGCCATAGGTTCGCCATCACTGAACTAGACCCTACTCTTATAAGGTCCAGCGCAGTGACGGGCGAATGTGGCACCAACGCATCTCAACACAGCTCAGACGGCGAGCCACCAGCGCAGCAGATCACACCCGGTGCAGGCCCAATCCTGTCCCGGAGAACTAATATCGACAGAGGCTGCTCCAGCACAGACAGAGCCGCACTCAACACCTCCACCAATGCGTTCTTGTCGCTAGGCTCACCTGAGAATCCGGTCAGTCCCGTGGCGGTCAGATTTCCTGCCAACTCAGCTGCGCAATCTCCTGATGTTCCACAAGACTCTCCACCAGTGGCTCCTCCTTTGGCCACCCCCACTGAACTAAGGCGATCTGGGTGGAGCTGACCCCAGCCGGCGTATTTGGCTGACTACGCATGTGCTAACTGGGAGGAGAGGGATGTTAAGTCCTTGAGGCTACGATGCCATTGACTATCATTGCCGGTCCCTGATTGGTTGAGACGTGAGCAGCCAGCTGGTGGGAGAATGCAGCCATTCTATTGGTTCAGCGTCTAACAGCTCTAGTATAAAAAGGGCTGTCAGCTGTCAAATGTTGCTGTTTGCCGGGTCGAGGTTTGCCTTACATTTTGCCATGTTAAACAGTTAATCAAGGTTGTGTTAGCTTCAACCTGCCTTTCCTCAGTTCCTGTCTGCCTCGTTCTCCCTACAGAACAATGATAATTTATACAGTGAAACCACTACTGAGATAGATATTGTTAATCAATGCAGAATATCCAATCTAAATGGAATCCTATACCCTATACCTCTCTGTTGTTCATTTTCCAGCTTTTGTATCTTATTAATTTTATCTATTGCTTCTTCAATAATTCTCACGTTCCCTTATTAGTGCATCTCCATACATAGAACGTGGGTCAGTATTTATATAACTGTATTTATAGGAAAGTAATAAGTGGGATTAGCATGTTGAGAAATAGGCCTAGCCCATATTGGTTATAGAAACATACAGCTTGGACCTTGCTTAAGAGTGTGACCATGTCCTTAACTGAATTTCCAGTTATTTCTAGCATAATGTAGGGGTCACTTTGGAAACGAAGAAGACTTTAGTGAATTACAGTATGATGCCAAGCTAGCTCCCTGGAGGAGCTGAAGCCTTGAAACTTTTGTTTATGAAGAAAATTGTAAGAAAATTATTGCTTATTCATTTTTGTTTGTTTTATTTTTAACATCATTTCCTTTTCTAGGAGTTAATTTGGAGATTCCAGAACTTAAGGAAGGTATCTACCATCAAAGTGAAGACAAAGATGTCTATCATACTGTGGAACAAGACAGCTTTCCCCAGGAAATGGTTAACAGGCCACCTGTTCCTGTTCCAAGACCTGATCCCTCCTCCATACAACAAGACAAACAACCATACATTTACAAAGGTGACTGGTGAACAAAGTCTGATAACTTTTTTGCTAGACAGTGTAGAATAGAAGGGGAGTTTGTCCATTTTAATAGATGTCAAATAATTATTTCGATATTTCCGATCCACCCGCCAATCAGCTGCTCGTGTTGAATCAGGCTGAGACAATGTGCTGAAGCTGACCTGGCTATTAGCTATTTGTTGCAAGGATGCTAGCCAGATGAATACCAATGGATGCTGGTAGGCAGAGACTTTTTTTCCGGAGCATCTTATACTCCAAAAAATACAGTAAATGCTTATCTCATTTGTAAGTTTTGATAATGTAATGTTTTTATGTCCTGATATTTTTATGTGACTAGCATAATGGAATTGATATTTTAAATCCAATGCTCTATATCAGGGCTGTCAAACTCCTGGCCCAGTGTCCGGATGCGTCACCTGCTGGCCATGCCCATGCCCGGTTTAACAAAGGGGGGAAAAGTCCCTATACATCTGCTCTATATTCTTTCCCTTGAAATTTACAATAATAATTTTCTGTAATTATTCAGCCCACGCTGAATCAACATGAAGTACTGTCTTATTCCGTAATCTAATAGTTCCATTTGAAGGGATTTTTAAAAATAAATTCTCTTTGATTCCCAGGGAAGATTTCTCTGAAAGATAGTTCCCCCACAGTTTGTATTGTGAAAATGGACCTGAATCAGTTATGCCATCATGTCTTTAAAAGTTTGTCTTATGGTTATAAAAAATTCTGTTCACCTATATCATTTAAAAACTCACATAGTGTAGAATTCTCCCTTTTAAAATGGGTTTCAATGTTGGGTACTCCTCTGAGTTTTGTTCCTATTTGTATTTATATTTCTTTTAATGTTATGTTTGATAACATGATTTATATTTCAATACTATTTATAACATTTTTTAATATGTGCTACTTACACAACTTTATATTATGAGCTTTTAAAATGTTTTAAATAAATTGTACATGTTCAGTATTTACAGGAAAAGATCAAGAGAAATCTGGGAATCTTTATGTTTCTGCAAAAAACATTGGCAAAGGTGAGTCACGATTACACAATTTGGCCATACAAGATTCCTCTTCTATCTGCAGTGATGAACTGTCTTAATATTTCTCTTCCCTGTTTTCACACAATCTCAGAAAAGAGCACTCTCCAACTCTTAATCTTACTTGACAGGTCTCCAGACATTTCTAGAAATACTGCTAAATTTACTACACTATCATATGTTAAGTTGTCTAGTAGTTTTGGGAACTTCAGAAGTTTCATAAATTTGGCTATGAAAATTTATTGATATTTATAATCGGTTTTATTGCTTTCTCATGCAAATGTTATTTTGGTCTTCAGTGTAGTTTAACTAAATAAATAGAGGAGTCTGGAGTCTGCATGGCAGACTAAAAAGTCTCTGGACACATTGTGGTGGTGACTGGTAGACAGACAACAACTTCTGGGCAGCAGAGCCTCTTCAGATAAAGAGAGATAAAAAAAAATATTCCACCTATATTTCAAATGACTACTATTTATGAAGAGACTGCAGGAATTAAACTTGTGAGTTGAATGGCAGGGAATTAAAGATGATCCAGTGCGCTCACAACTGCCACACAGGCATTTAAGGATGCTGGGTTTGGATTTCCCTTTCTTAAACACATTTGGATATAATCAGTTTATAGAGAGAAATATTTAAATCAGCAGGATGAAGAAAAAAACCACTTGGTGAATCAGCCTTCCATATAGATTAAAGACAGAAACAATAAAAATTTTAATAAGAATTTTAAATTAATAGCAAAAAGCTTAATTCTATTTGAACAATTTAAATTTATTTTGGCAAAAGCGCTTTTTATACTATTTGGAAATAATTAGGCAAATAGGCCATGCTGTGAAGTTCCCAGAAGACGGCCTAATTAATTTACGAGCCTCGAGACAAAGTTCAAAAGAAATCCAATCATTTATTAGGATCGACATTCTGGCGTGAACTCCTGTGGAGCCAAAACTGCTTTTGCTTAATTGTGTTTGAACTTTACCCCTGTATCCCCTCCCTTCTGTCCTGCGTCATAACTCATATTCTCCAACTAGGCTGTAGACATAAGATCCGACTTCAGCCAAAGGCATGCATGGAATTCCCCCCCCCCCCCCCGCAGCCTGATAATAGTCATGGCAACGCTTTAGAAGTTGACACACGCCTTTATGAGAATACTTATTGCTTAATATCAAAGGGAAAAGGCAATTATTGGATGTTACAAAATAAAGAAATAAATGTAATATGAGATAGATTGTGTGTCTGCGTGGAATGCCAGTTTGGACTAAAGTCTTAAGGGCGCAGGAGAGGCTGAAAAGTGGTCAGGACTCCTGGGGAAGAAATGATGAACTGGAGACAGTGATGGAATGAAGACCTGGCAATGAGCCAGCAGTCTCTAGTGCAGGGGTGTCGAAACTTGGGAACTTTAAGACTTGTGGACTTCAACTCCCAGAATTCCCCAGCCTGGCTGGGGAATTCTGGAAGTTGAAGTCCACAAGTCTCACTCACCATCTTCAGGCTTTGTTTTGGGCTTAAAGCGTAGTCGGAGCTGCCGTGTTTGTATAAATCTTGGTGGGGGTGTGTGGAGTGCTGGCTTTGTTTCTGTAAGTGGATTGATTGGATGTGTGGCTGTATCATGATTGGTAGATTGGTGCTGATTGGTGCTGGCTGTGTGTCTTGTTGTTTTGTATTGTAATGGTCTGGGTGGTGGATGGGGCTCGTTTGTTGATTAGGGCTGGTTTCCAGATGTCTGGTAGGCAGGAGGTATCATCACATTTATTCATGTTGTGGGGGTGTTTCTCTATTTCGATAGCTTCCATAATTATTCTCTTGTTGAAGTGTTCAGTTTTGGAGATTAACCTGGTTCCTTCAAAATTAATTTCATGTCCTGTAGCTTTAAGGTGCTGGAAAAGGGAGGAAGTTTTTTCTTTTTTTCTTACTGTGCTCTGCGATGTGTGCATTTATTCTCCTGTTTGTTTGTCCTATCTATGTTTTCTTTACCATGTTTTAATTTCTTTTTTCTGTTTTTTTTTCTTTCCTGCATTCTATTTTTTATTTTTAGTTTGTATTAGTTTTTATTATTGTAAATTATAATCTTTATAAAATTACCACAAGGAAAACCAAGAGAGAGAAAAAGAGAAAAGCCTCTTTTATTTTCATCTTGCTAACTGGCTCACTTTCACTTTTGGGTTACAAATAAAAGTGTGCCATCTACTGACTGCAAAATTTGATAAAGAGAAGAGAATCATTAGAGGAACTAATGCTGTGTTCTGTAATGCTGGTGTTCTAGTTTGTGATGCTTGGCAAAGCCTGCTCCAGTCTGATATTGATTGCTCAGCTTTATTGACATTGAATATCTTTGGATCATATGCTTCTACTTCCTTTCATTTTTATGTTCCTCTGTATTTATTTCCCTTCTGTGCTCATTTGAGTTTTATTGATCCTGGCTAGAGTTTCTTGAACTCATTTTTCCAAATGAATTTCAGTGTAGAATCTCTCCTCAGGCTACACTACCTTTTCCCCCAATTAAAACAGAAGCTTGCATTTGGAATAGGTTTGGTTTATTTAGCTGGAACAACAAACATTGCCAATAGATTGCAGTATACTGTACTGTGAAGCTTTCTTTACTTTCTGTGTTGCTTTAAGTAGATTGCGATCTTCCCCTGCCAAACCCCTATGAAAACTCTTGTGTTTGCTTGCTCTAGACCAGTGTTTCTCAACCTTGGCGACTTTAAGTTCTTTTTTTAAAAAATAATTTTTTGATTTTTTATTTTCCTTCTTTACATAAAACATAAAATCTTCCTTCTTTACATATTGTAGAAAGTGTATCAGTTGGTTACAAAAGGCTTTCGTGCATCTCTTCCACAGTCATCAAGCATAATTCATATTAACTCAAGTATTTTAACGCAAATATTTATACATGTTACCATTATCATACCTCCATTTTCATTTGACCATAGTTGTTTAAACATCCTTCATCATAAAATATACCAGGATTTAATACATAACCACATACTGGGATTTCATTTACTATTTCTAAAATCCTCCAATAACACTGAATCCTTATATCCTATTCTAGCTAAATATCCACAATATTTAATAACAAAGTTTTCTAATCACTGTTTACAATTTACATTCCATTTCCTTATGTTGGACCCATACATATATATACGTTGCTATCATTATCCCCTCCTTTATTTGACTATATCCTGTATCATAACATTTTCCCCCTAATAATCAAGACTTAACTGCATCTAACTTAGTTCTTTTTTATTAACCGTTATATATAATCCAAAAGGATTTCTAATCTTCCTTTCATGGGTACCATTCAATATTCATATCCAATTATTACTTATCATAACACTACACATTATAAACATTATTATCATTATCAATTATTTATTTAACTATATCTATTGTCACTAAATTTTACTAAGTTTAACTAGTTTTAAATTATACACTTCCATCTATCAACCTGTATCTTTCCAGTAGCAAAACAGTCTCATGTCTTCTGCCATTTGTGGTGTCAGTCCTCTAATCATCTCCTTAATCAAATTTGTATGGATTCCTCTTAGCAACTCCTTGCTTATAAAATCTCTCATGTAATTTCGATGCCCTTCTTCTTTTTCCTTAATCAGCTTATCTTTGATTGTCAGTAGTGTTATCAATGACGTTGCTAATAAAATTTCTCTCTTTAAATCCATAAATTCTTTTGTTTTTTCTTCTTCTGTGTCTTGCCATCTGGGGTAGAGTTTCCCTCCATTTAATGCCTCTTTCAGTATTCCACTCTTTCCATTTCCAGAAACAAACCAATCACCATAAATATCAGCAAATTTAATTTCTTTATGGTCATTTTCCTCTTCGGTTTTTAGGATTCGAACCTCCACTTTTTCCACTTGATAAACATCTCCAACTTCTTCATCATATTTTACTGTTAGATGATCTAAGTCTTCCAACTTCTTCTCTGTCCTCTCAAATGTGTTTGATAATTTCTTAATTTCTAAGAATATCTTTTGCAGGCTTAAAGTTTCTTTCTGCTGTTGAAATTGTGCCATTATCTGCAGCCAACAAACACTGCTGCTCTAGCTTGGAAGGTTTTTACAAGATTAAGCATAGATTCACAATAAAGTTTTATTTTCACTTTTCTGTGGTTGAAGATATACTTCAAAGGGACATCTGTATGCTTTTCTTCTTATCACTCTCTATAAACAAGCAGTGAGACCTTGGAGTGCCAAGCCAGGATAATCAGTAAGAAAAGTAAAAGTGTTTAGTTTCCAATACACAAACCTCCAGCCTCCGAGTAGCAGTGTTATTGTTGCAATTTTCTTTGTTTCTTTTTGTATCTTTTTTGTATTTCAAATTTTTAAAAAAGTCCGATTCTTGAATGAGTTAGAAAAACACCCACAGTAATGAAAGAGGAGAATTTTAGTCCATAGGTTACAAAGAATAATAAAAGAAAAAAATAGAAGAAGAAAACTTCCATTCATTTTAAAAGGCTTACATAAATTCCATCCATGAACATAGCATTTAAAAAGTAAGATAACCCACTGCCCAAAACCATTCCAAATTTAATTCCGACGCTTATTTCTTCTGTTCTCCAATTTAAATTAATTTTAAGTTTTTTATAGGCAGTCTCTTTTAAAACGGTAAAAATTCATCACCAGCTGGAAACACTTTCTCTTTCCGTATCCTTTCATTTTGGAGCCGCCCCGACTTCATCAGCCTTGGCTGGATTTTTTGTTGCTGGCGTGATGAACTTCTCTTGCATCGATCAGGGACTTTGCGATGTCCCTGAGATCAGCAAGACATATTCTTCCTGTTCACCATCTCTGCGGGACAGTTTAGGTCCGATTGGACCACCCAGCAGCAAAAGTATCGGCTGCGGTCTCGGAGCATCGAGACCGCATGTCCATGCCTTCGTGACATTGGCTCCTCCTCCATGACTTTAAGTTCTATGGACTTCAACTCCCAGAATCCCCCAGCCAGCACTGTCGCCAAGATTGGAAACACTGCCCTAGACCATGGGTGTCAAACTCAATTTCATTGAGGGCCACATCAGGATTGTGTTGGACCTCAGGGGGAGTAAGGTGGGTGTGATCAGAGGGGGCATGGCCTGCTCAATGTCACTCATGTCGGGGGCGCCTTTGGCAGCCTGAGCGCTTTGCTAGTGGAAACGGGCTCCCAAGCTCCATTTCAGGCTGTGACGGGTTCCTGCAACCCTCTGCCAGTGAAAACGGAGCGTGGGAGGGCCGCATGCAATGCTTCCTCGGATGTCAGCTCGGAGGAGGATGAACCAGTTCTAGGCATGTCTGGAGCGGAATTGATCAATGGCTCCAAGCAGCCATCTGAGAGAGATTTGGCTGAAGTGCAGCTGCAGCAGGACAGCCCTGAGGCTTCAGGTGGGGAAAGCATGCAGCTGCAGCTGGTCCGCGATGAAGAGGAACAGCCTTCTGCATCTGATCCAAGAGCACACAGGGCAGAGAAAAGGCAGGAGCAGAGAAGGTCAGCCTTCTGTGAGGCTTATTTGTGAGAAGGCAGTCTCTCCCTTCTTGATGGGCTGAACCAGAAGCTGGCTATTTAGCACAGCAGACAGATGGAGGCAATGGTGGAAACAACAGATTTGTTTCCTGGTTGTTATGATTCCTGCCTTGCTTTGTATTGACATCGTGCCTTGACTTGGATTGTGAACAAGGGATTTTTCTTGCCTCGAGAACCCTCTTGTATTGTGAATTTAAGTTTGCCTGGTGGGTTTATCTTGACTGGGAAACTTTCAAGTTGCCTTGTGGAGTCATTGGCCATTGTTCTGTGAACTAGCATTGGTCTGCTTTTGGCTGGACTTATTGGGGGCAGTTCTGGGGTTTTGGTGAAGGGAATTGCTGGAGAATATTAATACACGCATTAAAACACTGTTATGTGTGAGTGAGCGGGACAGCACATTTCTTCTCTTCTCTTCTCTTCTTTGTCTTTCCTATGAAAGTCATGGCCAAATATTCCATTTGATCCCCCTCACTCATGTTCTGGAAAACAACATTTCTTAGTTAGAATATTGATGGCTTTGATTTAAACTTCACAATTGAACAATGTAATATGCCCTGTGAGAGAATAACATGATGGATTTTTTTTTCTTTTTAATTTTTAGAACAAATAAATACAGTTTCAAACCAGCCTCAACAGAGTATATACGACCCATTTGCTGGTATGAAGACTCCAGGTCAGAGGCAGCTGATTACTCTACAAGAGCAGGTGAAGTTGGGGATGCTCACTGTAGATGAAGCTGTCCTGTGTTTCAAAGAGTGGCAGTTAAATCAGAAGAAGAGAGCAGAATCATTTCGCTATCAACAGGTATGTATTTTAAACAGATGAAAATTACAAAATCTCATTACTAAACCCAATTCACCTTATATCTCATATTATTTTTAATTTGTTTCATCATTGCAGGAAAGGTGCTACAATTTCTATCTGTCTGTAAATATCATAGTTGAGTTTTTAAATACAATTCAAATATTCAAATATTAATAGGCTAAAATGGTGAATATATTCTCTAGAATAGGCAGAACTTCTGATTTATGTAAAAAAAAATATCTTAAGGTAGCTTGTGACAACTTGAATACTTTTTGTCCTAGTGGAATATTTCCCCTCAGTTTCTTTATCAATGAATAGTAGAGCAAGAGGAAGGTTTTTATGAATTAAACTTATTCCCTTTGTGTAGTTGCCCATTCTATTACAATATCCAGTTAGGAAGGAAATACCTTTTTAATCAAGTTTTTATCTGATCATGACATTCTTTTTACAAGAGACTTGGGCTTTAGAAGAACCCAATATAGATAGTTCCTATATTAGCTAGTCAAGTGACAAAGGAGAGACACATGGTTTGACCAGGACTATGTGGTTACCAGAAGTTCTGGTTGGTTTTTATAAACTACCGTATTTATCGGCGTATAACACGCACAGGCGTATAACACGCACCTTCATTTTAAGAGGGAAATTTCAGGAAAAAAATTTAAATTTCAAATAAAGAACTTTGAAGCAAAATAAGGGTAGCTCAGAACTTTTTTTTATTAATATTATTACCACTTATAAGGTAAATAATGTAAAAGGACAGTAAAAGCAACTGTTTTAACAAAGAAACTTGGATATTCTGTTTTTACAAAAGTTTACTCAGAAATCGCTATCTGGGAAACCAAGAAACTCTTCATCTTCACTGCTATCTTCAAAATCGCAATGAACACTGCTGCTTTCACTGCTACTATCTTCCACCCTCCCTTCCTCCTTCCCTTCCTTCCTGCCTCCCTTCCAGTTCCCTCCTTCCTCTTTCCTCCTGTCTGCCTGCCTTCTTTCCCTCCTGCTTATCTATGCTTCCTTCCTTCCTTGCACCTCCCTCCCTTCTGCCTGCCTTCTTTCCTCTTTCCCTATCCTCCTATCCTTCCTTTCTCCCTCCCTCCTTCCCTGCCTCCCTTCCAGTTCCATCCTTCCCTCCTTCCTTCTGCCTCCTTCCTGCCTGCTTGCCTTCTTTCCTCTTTCCCTCCAGCGTTTCTGCTTTTCTTTCCTTCCTTCCACCTCCCTTCTGCCCTCCTGCTTTCTTTCCTCTTTCCCTCTTGCTTGTCTATCCTTACTCCCTCCTCCCCTCCTTCCCTTCTTTCCTGCCTCCCTTCCAGTTCCCTCCTTCCCTTCCTTCTGCCTTCCTGCCTTCTTTCTTCTCTCTCCTGCTTGTC
Source organism: Natrix helvetica (assembly GCF_964273705.1). Taxonomy (NCBI): domain Eukaryota; kingdom Metazoa; phylum Chordata; class Lepidosauria; order Squamata; family Natricidae; genus Natrix; species Natrix helvetica. The sequence continues at coordinate 107,837,832 of NC_138551.1, read as the reverse complement.
TGCTTTTTGTGTGTGTGCGCGCGTGCGAAAAAGAGGTGGTGGGAGAGAAATTTGAAAGGTCTTCTGCTTTCGGAACTCGGAAATACCCCCCCTCCCCTTTTCCTCCAGCGAGCACGGAGCTTGACGGAGGCGAAGTGTGTGTGTGCGCGCGAAAAGGAGGTGATGGGAGAGAAATTTGAAAGGTCTTCTGCTTTCGGAACTCGGAAATACCCCCACACACACACTCCCCTTTTCCTCCAGCGAGCACGGAGCTTGAAGGAGGTGAAGTGTGAGCGCGCACGCAAAAAAGAGGTGGTGGGAGAGAAATTTGAAAGGTCTTCTGCTTTTGGAACTCGGAAATACCCCCCCACACTCCCCTTTTCCTCCAGCGAGCACGGAGCTTGAAGGAGGCGAAGTGTGAGCGCGCGCGCGAAAAAGAGGTGGTGGGAGAGAAATTTGAAAGATCTTCTGCTTGCCGTGGGCGGGCCGCATTTACATAGAGCAGGGAGGGCTATTAAAGGGCCGTATTAAACCGCCCCCCGGGCCGCAAATGGCCCACGGACCGGACTTTGGACATGCCTGGTGTATACGGCACTTGTTAATACTGTAAAAACATGGCTTCTTAACATTATATCGGCGTATAACACGCATACATCGTTTGCCCCCTATTTTTCAGGGAAAAAAGTGCGTGTTATATGCCAATAAATACGGTATATCAACAATGCCCTGCATAAATATCAGTATGTAGATTACTACTTTTGAAAATGAAAAAAGCGGTCTCAATAAAACAAAGGTGACACAATTGATAATTACAGCTAGATTGAAATCCCTCTCTACTCTGGCACTTTGTAGACAAAAAGTTCATATCAAGTATCAAATCAGATTCCCATGAAGGTTTGGGAAAATCACTTTAAAATTATTTTTAATTCTCAGACAGATGACTCTGTGGTTGTTTCACACCCTTATTATAAATTCCTCCCAAACAAACACCAGTTTCAGTGTCTGAAATGAAAAGCTTATCAACAGACTTATGCCAGGGAAGGTTCCTGACTGTGACCATGTCTTGCTTCAAATGCTGAAATCTATTTTGGCCTTTTTTTTTCTGATACATTCCTTAATTCAGAAAAATTATCTCCAGATTAGGAATTTTAAATTAGCAGTTGATTCAATTTTGAGACCACCTATTAAAAAAAAGGGAATTTGGTACTGATTTGCAGATTCCTCATCCAGAATTTTAGGAGTCGATTAAGATTGACCCACAAGACCTATAATAAAACCGCTGTGTATAGGGGAGTTGCAAAGGGATATATCCCTATGTTGAATTTATACATGAATTCACTCTCAGATCAAAGCTCTTACATACATATCCCAGAAAAGCAGAAAAGGTCTGATTTTTGCTTTATGCAGATGATTTCATTTCAAGTGTAGTCCCTCAAGACTCCTGTTTCTCTTGAAAGATAAATATAATAACTTGCCTTTAGTACTTTTATGGAGGAATTTAACAAAGTTCATGCAGCTATCTGAACCTGCCTTTGGGATGATGGTTAAATTAAATCCATCCTCCATTTTCTGTTACACTGTTTTTCTATAATGATATCTGAAGAAGATTATTTTTTCTTTTGTGTTGTATGCTCCAAATCAGTTTGAGAATATTATGTTAATTTCTTTCTGTCAGATAAGAATAACCAGATTCCATATAGGAATCAAAGTTTTCCACATTAGCTGAAAATCTATTTAAACAATTAACTTTTGGTCTACATTATTAACATCTTAATATTTATTTACATCTTTGATCATGTATGAACATATTAAATCAGATTATATAAAATATCAAACAATACTTTATATTATATTATAATATTATATTAGCTTATTTCTATATTGCTAATATATTACACTATACACTCAGTTCTCTAATTTTAAATTTCACTCACAATTATTAATTTTTCATTTTCAATCCCGATATCAACAGTGTAATATTTTATATTACTTGACTGGATTTAGTTATAATATATTTTTTTTCAAACTGGTCATTGACTAAAATGAAGTTTTATGTCTATCCCTCCATCTCTCCATCCCTTCATCCCTGCAACCAAGCAACTGGACTACTGAATAATAGTGGAGTGGATAAGAAGATTGCAGATAGTTAAATGAATTATTATGCCTACATTTATTGTCAAAAAGTTTACCAGGAATACTCACTTTCTTTCTTGATTTTGTTATTTTTACAAATAATTCAAGACCGCAAACTTCTCCGACACACCTTCCTCCTCCTATTTTCCCCACAACAACATATCTGTGAGATGGGTTGGGCTGAGAGAGAGTGACTGACCTTAAGTCACGCGGCTGCTTTTCATGGCTAAACTGGAATTAGATCTTATTGTCTCCAGTTTTCTAGCCTGGTGCCCTAATCCAGTGTTTCCCAACCTTGGCGACTTTAAGTCCTGTGGACTTCAACTCCCAGAATTCTGGCTGGCTGGGGGATTCTGGGAGTTGAAGTCCACAGGACTTAAAGTCGTCAAGGTTGGGAAACACTGCCCTAATCACTAGATTGGGTGTTGGCAACCCGCAGCTCCAGAGTTGCATGCAGCTCTTTCATCCCTCTCTGTGGCTCCCTGTCACAGCAGAGGAATGAAATAGCTGTTGCCCTGTTGCGGCGGTGGCAGTGGCTGGAGCCTTAGTGCAGCAGCCAAGTGCCCCTGCACTTGCCAAAACAGCATTCATCAATTAATTATTGCCAGATTTGCATGTTTTTATGAATAAATGCATTTGTTCATATTCCTAAAAAATTAATTTTGCATTTCTAGGAAAATCTAAAACGGTTACGTGATAGCATCACTCGACGACAGCTTGAAAAGGAAAAGGCTGGAAAGCACACAGGTAAAATCCTTAGCTAATTAATAACAGTAATTAGCCATTCTATTGGTCTAAAACCAAGAAGAAATAATTAGGAAACTCTTATGTTAATGGTTCATCCTGGCAGATATATTTTTGTAAAGCACTTTATTTGGAAGTTGGTGAGAAGATTCACAAAATCTGAGCAAGGTGGAATTGCTCCATTAGTTTTTTTTTAATTAATTAATTTTTAGAATATAGATTTTTATTTATTTATAATATGACATACAAAGAGAATACCAAAGTAAATATTAGGGAAATTAGGGAAGGAAAAAGGGAAGTAGATAGTGGGGGAAAGCATTGACTTCCGACTCATTTGGTGTAGTAAAATAAGGCCTCTACCCTCAACTTTTTACTTTTTCATCATAATATAAACTAGCCATTTCTATAACAACAAATATATCTACGTCTCCTCCATTTTCTCTTCTCCTCTTATAACCTTTGTAAACAAGCCCTGCTTCTTACTGGATTGGGAGGATGACTGCCTTTTAATGGAAAATGAGGCTTCGTTAAGGGACAGAAGGGAGAACAAGGATAATATTAAGAACAATTTTAAAGGAGGTCGGATTTGGTGGCTAAGAATTGCCTTTTGACAGCACAGTTATTGCTATATTTGATCAGCTTTTGGAAGCAAATAAAAAGATTGAAGAATTAAAGCCTCTAATGGAAGATTATATCTCTAAATTAGGTAAGGAAGTAAATAGCAAAGGCCATGCTCCAAAACTTATTTTTAATTCATGGACAGCTCATGTGGATTGGGGACAGCTCAAGATGTAGAAGACACGGAAGAGAGGCTAGTTCTAGAGAGACATAGGATTCTACTCCAAGTTGCTGATAATCCTTTGAACAGGGAAAGTTGGCATAATAGACAAGTAATACTGAACTGTCTTTGCCAACTTTTACACTGCAGAGTATATTCTAATGAATATATTCTAACCCTAACCATATCTCCAACATGGAAAGGTTTGGGTTCCACTCTTTTCTCGTCAGTTTGAACTTTAAAAGCCACTCTAGCTTCCTCTAAAGCTAATCTAAGTACTGGCCATGTGTTTTGTTAGATTGGGTAATGGAAGGCACACCAGGCTAAAAGGCAACAACAGCTCTTTATTAAAGTACAACAAGAAAAATCCAGCAAAGGTTGAGTCTGACAGCAGCCCTTTTATAGGGAACTGTCAGACCCTTCGACCAATAGGATTAAACCGGAACAGAGGACCTTGGTGGAAACCACTGTAGTAGATACCAGTATCTAACACCCCTCCCCTCTTGGATGGAACAATCCGACTCGTTATGTAGTCACGCAGGTAGGCGGGCTTTTAGGTAGCTATGCCAGACCTGCACAGTTCAGTCGGAGGGTGTTCTTTGGGCAGGTCGGACGGACCTGTTTGCTCCGCAGTTCCGCTTGGTGGAAGCACCTGGAAACTTTCACAGGCAGCAGCTGGAGCTTCTAGAGCCGATTCACTCGGAGCTCGCTGCGGGCCTGCAACATAACCAGATAAGTTTCCCGGTACCCTCGGGCTTGAGCTGGCTGTGGAAGGAGTGAGAGTTTGCTCTGTTTGGGTAGGGCTTTGGCTAACTCATGCAGGAGTTACCTCTGGTTGTCTAAGAGTGGAGTTGGAGAGGCGGCCATGGAGTTGGTCAATGTGCCTTCTCCAATTCTGACCATCCTGGAGCTGTACAAGGAAAGAGCGAGGCCCGTTGATGCCTATCACTGTGGCAGGAATCCACAGAGTTCCCCCGGCATAGTTGTGGCCGTAAACTGAATCACCTATGCTAAAGTTCCGAATCTTACTTGTGGAGTCAGGGGGTGATGCGGCAGAATAGTTTGGATGTAGCCGGTCTAAGTGGGATCTTAGCCGGCGACCCATGAGAAGCTTGGAGGGGCTTCTCCCTGTAGTGGCACTGGGTGTGATGTGTTGCATTAGCAAATAGTAGTCAGCCCGTGTTTGCCAATCCCAGGCCCATCCTAGTGCGGGCCTCTTTTGCAGATCTCACCATTCTCTCCACCTGACCATTGGAGGCCGGATGGAATGGCGTGACCAGGGCATGCCTGATTCCCTGAGCTGCTAGGAAGGTCTCAAATTGCATGGCCATGAATTGGGGCCTGTTGTCAGAGACCAGGACGTCGGGCAGGCCGTGTGTGGAGAAAAGTCTCCATAGTACCTTGATGACCTCTTCTGCCATAATGGAGGTCATGAGGACTATCTCTAGCCATTTCGAGTAGGCGTCCACAACTACGAGGAATGTCTGGCCATGAACTGGGCCAGCAAAGTCAATGTGCATCCTAGACCATGGTGCTTGAGGACGCTCCCACTCCTTAGCGGGCACCTCTGGGGGAGCTGGTCTGGACTCCTGGCACGGTGTGCAGGTATCCACCCATTCTTCGATCGCCCTGTCCATGTTAGGCCACCACATGTAACTCCTAGCCAAAGACTTCATCCTGACAATTCCAGGATGCCCTACATGTAAAGCCTCTAATACTGCAATGCGCAGTTTGGATGGAACAACTACCCGGTCCCCCCACAGTAAACAACAATTGACAACAGATATCTCATCACATTTGTTAAATACATTTTGAAATGTATTGGGCCACCCCCTCCACACCCAGTTCAAAATCTGTTTGATGGTGGAGTCCTTTGCAGAGTGACGGGCAACGCCACTGGATGAGACAGGACCAGTCTCAAGGCAGTCAGTGAGGAGGACTGGCATCTCGAGGGTAGGGTCAGCAAGAAGTTCAGTAGAAGTAGGCAGCTAGGAAGATGGTCCATCTGGTCATCCGCGGTGATAACGATACTGGGGTAGGTCGGTCCCCAGCCAGCAAACCCAATAGCGGCTTGTGGTTCGAAATCATGGCCATATAGGTACTCATGGAACCTCTTTACTGCAGCCAAAGCCTCACGGTCCAGCTGGCCGTAGTTCCACTTGGCAGCGGACAAGGTCCTAGAGTGAAAGGCTATGGGAGACTTGGTTCCGTTGGGCATGTGGTGGCTGAGGACGGCGCCAACGCCAAACAGAGAAGTGTTGCAGGTCAGCACCAACGGCAGGGTCTGGCTGTATTGTACTAGAAAAGTGTCCGCCGATAGGAGTCTTTTTACCGTGGCAAATGTGGCAGCTTCAGCTCTGCCCCAGGACCACTTCGCGTTCTTTGCCAGGAGACAGTGTAAGGGCTCAGCAATGGTGGCTTTCTGTGTAAGAAAGACGCTGTAGAAATTAAGGAGCCCGAGGAATGCCTGCAGCTTGGTTTGATTGTGAGGTATAGGGGTGTCCTATATTGCTTGAATTTTTTGGGTGGTCGGGTGAATCCCAGAGCCATCGATTAGATACCCTAAGAATTCAACCCTTGGGGAGGGGAGGGGCCGAAGTCGCGACGACACGATGTGCGGTCTCAATACTCTGAGATTGCAATCAACACTTTTGCCATGGGGGGGGGGGTTCTAAACGGATCTAAACTGTCCCGAAGAGACAGTGAACAGGAAGAATACATCTTGTTGAACTCGGGGATATCGCAAAATCCCCGAAAGAAGCAAGAGAAATTTCTTCAAGCCGGTGACAAAAAATCCAGCCAAGGCTGATGAAGTCGGGGCGGCCCCAAAATGGAAGGAATGGAAAGTGAAAGTGTTTCCAGCTGGTGAGGAATTCATTGTTTTAAAAGAGAGACTGCCTATAAAAACTTAAAAATTGATATAAATTGAAGAATAGAAGGATCAAGCAGCAAAATTAAACTTGCAACAGTTCTGGACAGTGGCTATCCCATTTTTATATGTTATTTTCATGGATAGAATCTTTACAAGCTTTTTAAAATGGACGGGTTAAGTCTTCTTTTTCTACCTTTTTTTTCTGTGACTCTCGGTGATTCATAGACCAAAGCTTTCCTCTTTCATCGCTGTGAGTATTATTATTTTTAATTCATTTAAAGGCTGGACATCTTTTTCTAATTTGAAATATAAAACAGATATAAAAAAAGAAATATTTTAAAAGCGCTATGTGCCGGGAGGTTTTGTTGATTGGAGCTTTGTGTATTTAAGCGGAATTTTTCCCTTTCTTCATGGTTTGTTTTGACGGCTCGTTGCAGAGCGATAGGGGTAAGCCAAATGTCACTTAGAAGCGTGTTTTCAACTAGAGAAGAGGGGAAAAACGGCTTTTGTGAATCCATGTTTTAACTTTAAAAAACCTTCCAAGCGAGAGCACTTTGTTTAAGATGGCAGAATGTCAAGAAAATAGAGAGATTGAAAGCTTGCAGACAATATTTTCAGGATTATTAAAATTAACAAATACATATGAGAAAATTGAACAAAAATTGGAATTTGTGGAACAACTAACAGAAAAACGTAATCGAAAATTTGATGATGTTCACCAAATGCAAAATGAGGGGATTAAAATCCAAAGAATTGAAGTGGAAAATGAATATAAAACGATTAAACTTGCTGACATATATGGTAATTGGTTTGTTTTTGAAAATGCAAAGAATGGAATATTGAAAGAGGAAATAAATGGAGAGGAAACCTATTTCAAAGGGCAAGACATAGAAGAAGAAGAAGAAAGTAAAGAATTTATGGACTATGAAACTTTATTAACGAAAATATGGATAACACTGCTGACAATTAAAGACAAGTGGAATAAAGAAGCAGAAAGAGGGCATCAGGATTATATGAGAGATCTTACAAGCAAGGAGTTGCTAGGATTAGTCCACACAAAGCTGATTAAGAAGAAGCTTAAAAAATTGATATCACAAATGGCAGAGGACATAAGATTGTTTTGTTATTGGAAAGATACAGGTTGATAGATAGAAGAGTATAATTTAAAACTACTAGCTAAACCTAGTGGAATTTAGTGACAATAGGTATAGTTAAATAAAAAAATTGATAATGATAATACTGTATACAATGTGTAGTGTTATGATAAGCAATAATTGGATATGAATATTGAATGATACCTGAGATTATATATAAAGGTCAATAATAATAATAACAATTAAAAAAAGAGAACTAAATTAGACACAGTTAAGTTTTGATTATTAGGGGGAAAATGTTGTGATATAGAATATAGCCAAATAAAGAAAGGATGATAATAATTATATATATGTATAGGTATAATTTAAGGAAATTGGATGTAAATTGTAAACAGCGATTTGGAAAGGAGGATTAGAAAACTTTGTTATTAAATATTATAGATGTTTAGCTAGAATAGGATATAAGGATTTAATGTTAATAGAGGATTTTATAAATAAGTAAATGAAATGCCAGTATGTGGTTATGTATTAAATTTTGCTATATTTTATGATGAAAGACGTTTAAACAATTATAGTCAAATAAAAGTGGAGGTATGATGATGGTAATATGTATAAACATTTGAGTTAAGATACTAGAGTTAATATGAATTATACTTGATGACGGTAGAAGAGATGCACAAAAACCATTTGTAACCAGCTGATACACTTTCTACAGGATGTAAAGAAGGAGGATTTTTATGTTTGTTTTGAAAATAAAAAAAAATTGGCAAAAAAAAAAAGAATTCAACCCTTGGCATGTTAATTTGGCATTTTTCTTTTTTGAGACGGAAGTCATTGTCTCTAATTTTAGTCAACACTGTTTGCAAATGTTTGAAAAATTGCACCTCATTTGCAGCCAATACCAAGATGTCGTTGAAATAGGGGACGACTCCTGGAATCCCCTGCAAAAACCGTTCCATAATGCTTTGGAACAGTCCTGGGGCGATACTAACACCGAATTGCAGGCAGTGACATTTGAATGCACCCCTGTGTGTCACAATGGTTTGGGCCTCCGCCGTAGCCCTATCTACAGGCAATTGTTGGTATGCCTGCGCCATGTCCAATTTAGCGAAAATATTTCCTGGCCTAAAGAATGTAGTAGATGCTGTACAATGGGTACAGGGTAAGCGCTTTGTTGCAACGCTTTATTGATTGTGCATTTGTAGTCCATGCATATGCTGACACACCAGTCAGATTTGACAGATGTCACTATAGGGGTCTCACTATAGGGGTCTCCCAGCGTGCGTGATCAACTGGCTCTAGGATTCCCTGGCCTACGAGCTTGTCAATTTCCCTATCAATTTTGGGGCAGAGAGCAAAAGGTACTCTCCTGGGTTTTAGCCTTATGGGGGCTATATTGGGGTCCAAATTAAAGGATATAGGAGTCCCCACATACTTACCCAGACCGGTGCCGAAGACATCCTCGAACTCCTTAAAAATGGCTTCGGCGCCATCGTCTTTCAAGGTGTTGATACCGGTCACTTCTAGGCCCAGGGCTTCAAACCAGTCAAGCCCCAGGAGGCTCTGCAGGTTGCCGCTGACCACAGTCACTGGGAGTTGGCTGCTGAAATGCTTGAATTTCACCTGGAAGGTGCCTTGGCCCACAATGGGGACCTGGTTTCCCTGGTAATCGCGTAGGCGGATGTCAGGGGTGTGTAGATGTTGTTTCTTCAGGCTAGGGATAGCCTGCTTGAGGGTAGACCATGGCATGATGGTCAGTGATGGCATAGGGCCTAGCTACCTGCGGGATCGCATCCTCCCACATACATCCCTGCGGCCAATTCGCTCTCACAGGGAGGGCCTTCTCCTGGTGCCGTCCACGAGGCAATGCCAACGGGCGACACCGAGGAGTAGGGCCTTCTCTGTGATGGGCCCAACCCTCTGGAATGACCTCCCCCCCGACATTAGAACCACTACTGACCTCCGCTCCTTCCTACAGAAACTGAAGACACACCTGTTCCGACTGGCTGGTCTGGCATAATTTATAACGTCTACCTCCTGGCATACACATTCTTACTGGTTTTTAGAGGGATATTTTTTAAATTTAACCTGATATGACATTGGGATTTTAAATTTTGTACATTTCGATTTATTTATTTAGCTGTACAGTTTGGCATATTTTATCCTCCTCTCATATACGTATTTATGTAGTTATTACTATGTTTTAATTTGTTGTATTTTTGATACGGACTGTACACCGCCCCGAGTCCCTTTCAGGAGAGGGGGCGGTATATAAACGCTAATAAATAAATAAATAAATAAATAAGTGATGACCCGGTGTTGATCTCCATCTTGCATGGAGAGTCCTCGATGAGGACTGTGACCTTCAGCTTTTTTGGCTGCCTAGTTTGGACTTGGCCGATTGATGTATGGTAGGTGGACTGTGGTGTCGCACTCAGAGCGCCCTGGTGGCTTCTGCCAGGCCCCTTGGTTGGGCCTCTGCTGGCAGTTTAGTGTGCTTCTTGGCTGCCAAGTAGTAGCAGGGAATTCGCTCCGGCACACTTTGGCGATGTGCCCCTTTCGCTCGCTGCGCTGTCAGGTAGCGTCAGGGAAACAGCAAGCTGATCTGGCATGGTCTCCTCCGCAGCTAGCGCAAAGCGGTACACACGGTTTGAATTTGCGCGCCAGCTGGGCGCGACTACTGCGCATGCAGCAGCTTTCATCTTCGACGCCTTCTGAGCTCTCAGCCTCAGCAGCCACATGATGTACGGGTGTACTCTTTCATCCGTCTTGTGGAGCGCTTTGGCACTGCAGAGTTTCAGTGGATTTGACGGCCGATTTGGACGCCCTGGCTTCATCCAAGGCAATCTGCAGAGTAAGGTTAGATTTAGCGAGTAACCTCCTCTGTAAGTTAATGTCCCACACACTGCAAATTATGTGGTCAAGAATGAGTTCGTCCAGGTGTCGGAACTCGCAGTACGCTGCAGCTATTCGTAGCACCGCAATGTACTTGTTGATCGATTTGCCATCCTTCTGGTTTCTGATGTTAAACTTATGCCGGCGAATGTGCTTGGAGGGCTTGGGACATAGTGGGTCCTCGGTGTCTGCTGGAGCATGGACCAAGCAACTGATTGGAGTGGTGTTGGTTCAGAGAGATCTTTCGCTGTTTCGAACACTTCCTGGCCACAGTATCCGAGGAACATGTTCTTCTTGCAGCCTTCAGAAAGGCCCATGAGGTCGTGGCCTCGAGGAAACAGTCAAACCGTAGCATATACGAGTCCCAGTGCTTGTTGACTGGGTCATACGGAGTCGGTGGGGCATGCATGGCCATTTTGTGTTCTGATGGCGTTTTAAGTTTCCTGCTCAAAAATGTCTGCTCGAAGCTGCGCTGAGCTCCGGGCTGGATGTACTTGCTGGATTGCTACGCTCTTTTTGGTTTGCCTAGTTGCCTTCCAATCCCACCTTCGTTGCCAGTGTTAGATCGGGTAATGGAAGGTACACCAGGCTAAAAGGCAACAACAGCTGTTTATTAAAGTACAAGTAAGAACAATCCAGCTAAGGTTGAGTCTGATAGCAGCCCTTTTATAGGGAGCTGTCAGACCCTTCGACCAATAGGATTAAACCTGTGTTCCCGCCGGAACAGAGGACCTTGGTGGAAACCACTGTAGTAGATACCAGTATCTAACATGTTTCATAACGTGTCTATCCACTGTTAAAAATGCCCTCCAACATTTCGAGGTGAATTGCATCTCTCTGTCAGAGATGATTCTCTGCGGGGCTGCATGAAGGTGATTAATGTGTGTCAGGAATAACTTGGCTAGACTTTTGTCAGTTAGGATCATTTGGAAAGGTATAAAAAGTGCCTGTTTTGAAAACAGGTCTGTTACGACCCAAATAACAGTATTCCCTGCACTTTCTGGTAGTTCAACAATAAAGTCCATAGCAATCTCTTTCCAGGGTGCTGAGGGTTCAGCTACCTTCTGTAATAGTCCTGGGATTTTCCCTTGACGTCTTTTAGCTGCCAAACAAATAGGGCAGCTAACTACATAGCTCGCTGTGTCTTTTTTAGTGATGGCCACCAAAATTGCCTTTTAATTAGGTTCCCTCCCACCCAAGCTAAATTATCTTTCATCAGGCAGCTGGATTTTCATTGGTGGCTAAAGCTTGTTTAAAAGTTTGGATGGTGTCTTTGTCCGTCAATGTTTTTTGTTTTGCCTGGGATCCGGTGGTTACTTTAGCGGCTAGTTGATTGTCTTGTATCATGGGTTTAATTACATCTTACTTCGTACTATTGAATTGAATTGAATTTCCTAGATAGTGCATCTGGCAGAAAAAAAATTTCCCGAGAGATATTTGAGTATAAATTCAAACCCTTTAAAGTACTGAGCCCATCATATTTGTTTTGGGGAGAGTTTCCTTGAGGTCTTTAAGGCTTCTAAATTTTTATGATCCGTCCAGTCTTCAAAAGGGATCTTATTCCCCTCTTGAAAATGCCTCCAGGTTAAAAGTGCCCACTGAATGTATAAGCTTCTTTCTCCCAAATGGCTCACCTTTGCTCAGTTTCATTCAATTTTTTGGATGTGTAAGTGCATGGTTGTAATTGGTCTTGCTCATTTTTCTGAAGCAGGACCGCTCCTATTGCCACATCACTGGAATCTGCTTGTATGATGAATGGTTTCTCTGCGTCCAGGTGCTTTAGAATTGCTCTGCTGAAAACAGCCATTTAAGTTTTTCAAATGCAGCTTCTCATTCCATTGTCCAGTTCAAAGGCTGCTTTGGTTTCGGATTACCTGCTCCCTTCATTTTTAAAAGCTTGGTGATGGGGAGAGCAATCTGGCAAAAGCGGGCATAAACTGGCGGTAAAAGTTGGCAAATCCCAGGAAGCTATGTAACTGTTTACATGTTCTGGGTGGTTCCCAGTTGGGGATAAATAGTCTTAGGGGGTGGGTAAGCAGTTTAATTGGTTTGCTTACCAGTGGTTCATCCTCTGGATTGCTTCCGGATGAATATGGTTCCTCCTGCTGAGGAGCTGGGATTTTCTCCTCAAAGAGGGGAGGGGTGGAGATCTCCCTGCTCCTCAGGGCCATCTCCTTCCTGTGCTGGCCAGGTTTCGTAGGTTTTGTCAGGGGAAGATTTCACCCTGAACTAAATGAGGTCTTAGATCGCGGCTGTTTCCAAACAGGCATATTCTTTAAGGTGCGAAGAAAAGAAATAAAAAATTCTGGAGAAACATATTCTAATTAATAAACAAACTTTAATACAAAAATAAGAAATGGAAATAAAACAAAAACTAACTAATTGTTACATTTTGGAAAAAGAGTTCTGTCTCCCAGTTTTCCTGGTAGACGGACAAAGATCAAAAGGAAAGCTCTGGAATGTGTGAAGAACAGGCGCAGTACATCATTGCCAGATAAGACCTTATGACCTGCGCAGTAACTCTTTCAGTTTAACTATTTAGTTTCAATTCATCAGTTCAGGCTAGCAAACAATTTAACGCAGTGACAGGTTTCCCCCCTAATGGGCACTCTGGCTTCCTAGCCAGTGCTTGACAATGGTATTCTGCCGCTTGATGCCCCTCCTTTTCATACTTGAAACAGGCTGAAGGTTTCAGAAAAGATGGCGTTTGAGGATTGAAAGGCTCTTGCTTCCTTTGGGGTGGGGATTTCTTCCATACTCGCCCTGCTCAGTACTGGTTCCTGGCCATGTTGATCTCTGCCTCTTCAGCAGTGGGATACCACTCATGTAGGTGGTTCAGTGCACCTCGGGCCATGCAGGCACTGTAGAGGTCATCACCTTGCCCATCCTTGAACCAGCTTACCAGGATATCCTTTGGCCAGTTCACACGACATGCCAGGTCTCGGAATTCTTCGGTATACGTTGCCATTGGCTGGCGTCCCTGCTTCACAACTTTAATGCAGTCGCATGCTTTGCATTTTGTGAGGGGGTCCTCAAAATGTAGTCGCAGGGCCATCATGAAACGGTCAAAGTCCCTCAGTTCTGGCACATCGGCATCATGTAGGGTCACCATTCATCTGGCAGTGGCTCCTTCCAGGGCTAGTGTAACCACTCACACTCGGGATCCTTGGGTTTGAAAATCACACCCGTATTCTTGCATGTAGGTGAGCACATGTGCCACAAAGAATCCCAATTTTTTGGGGTTCCCATCAAACTTCACCCCAAGGGAAGGAGTTTTTCTTTCTAATTGCAGGTTTTGGGGTTGGTTGGGAGCGGGCCCCAATCCATGCGCCAACTGGGGGAAGGGTTTGCTGGGTCCCCTGCTGTTGCTGCTGTGCCATCTGCTTGATCAGCAGGGCCCAGAGGGGGGTTAGGCCCCCTGGCATCATCTGCTGCTTCTGCCCTTCCAGTGCTGCTTTGCTGCCATTCTGGCTCCCCCCCCCCCCCCCCCGGATGTTGAGATTTTCTGAAATCTCCATCACCAACTGGGTTACATGTCTCTTCAGATGATCCTCTCTCAGTGATGCTTCATTTAGCTCCTCCTGGCCAGAGGGGGCTTCTAGCTCCAATTTCCACCCCAGTTTTCAGTTACCATGGGTGAGGGTATCTTCTCTGGTCCTCCCATCCCAACTGTCTTTTGTCCGCTTCTTGGGGTCCTCCAGGTTCACCTCATCCTCTCTGACAGGGTACATGGAGCAGGCTTCTGGTTAGGGGGTGGGGTGATGTCTCCCTCCATCATTCAGCTTCTCCTTATTCACTGTTGTGCTTGGGCATGGTTTGCAGGGTCCCCTCAGTAGAGCAAATATTGCTTCTCCGGGTTGACCTTTTTGCAGAGATGTTGCTTTATGTAAGGGCTCCTCTCCTAACTTAAGAAAGTGAAGACTCTTGAAATGGACTATTTCATAAGGAATCTTTTATTAAGAAGAACGGGAAGCCATTGAATTCAAAGCAACATCTGAATCTCCTTAGGCAATGCAAGTAGAATTAAAACAGTAGTGACCCCTCCCATTACTTAGAATGCAAATTCTAACCAATACACAAGTGTGAAGGTGTTTCCTTTATCAACTGCCCTGAGAGCCGAATAAACATACAGTCCCATGGCTATATTCTGTTAGACATTAAAATGAAACCTCCCACATGGCCATCATAAACATCCCCCCAAGAGATGAAGGTATTTCAAGGCACTTTGGCACCAGTAAACCAGTTGTAAAATATCAACTGGTATTAGCAGGCACTGTTAATAAATCGACTCCAAGACCCCCTCCTTCCAATTGAATGGCAGTATCACTTTTAGGGATCTGACACTTCTTTCATTAGGTATGTTACTTGGAACTCTGACAATCTTGCTTTCAGGAGTCCAGTGCAAATTGTGACTTAGAATATAGCTGGCTGGAAAGAAATGGCCGATAGTGACTAGTGAGTGTCTTATCTAAATTTGATGTAATAGCCATCCAGGATGTCAACGCCTAAGGCGTTTCCATGACTACTATCACCTTGAGAAGGGGAGGGAAATTCCATGCATACTTTTGGCCAGAGTAAAAGTCTCATATTTCTGTACTGGGATGTGAATGTGCATGTCCAGAACCCTGACATAATGTCCTGTTGGAGAATGTGATTGATGAACTCAGCCAGAGGGGAGGGGGCACAGGGGTAAAGTTCAGATGCCATTAAGTGTGATTTAGTTTCAGCTACACAGAAGTCCGTGCCAAGATGTTAGTCCTAATAAACGAATGGTTTTACTTTGAATTTCGTCCTGGGGCTCGTAAATTAATTAGGGCAACTCTTGGAACCTTCACAGATAGCTGAAACTACCTTTTAAACATCTATCAAGATTTCCGGGCTTCCTGAATCCCGGGCTCTCCAGTCACTCCCAAATATTTGGAGTGCTTGGAGGGAAAATCAGGCAACCATGGCAGAAGGTGGATTATCAGAAGAAAGCCTGATTGCAGCTGGAGATATGCGGCAAAACTCAGAAGCAGAAGCAAGAGAAGATAAGTACTGGTGGAAATTCCCTTGCCCTAGTCCAAAGCCCCAGATGGAATCCTGAGGGAGTGCAAAAGAGCAACAGAGGGAGGAAGTGAGGGGAGGGACACCTGATCTTGTTGAAGGGAAGATATGCAGACTGGAGCACAGCCCCCTCCCCATCCCGATGGAAGGAGAAAGAGCCCAGAATGGCAACCAGTGCCTCTCTCACGCAGCAGGCAGGCTGCCAAGAGCAGGGCACCCCCTCCCTCTCTCCGAACTAGGGGTGAAAGAGATAACCAGCCATATCAGGCGCAAGCATACCAAAGCCGACAGGAGGCTGGGGGATTAGGGCTGGATGACCCACCCCAATTCAGGGGAAAGTTTGATGGAGACTCAGACCAGCTAGCCCTATTCCTTGATTCAGCTGATATCCACCTGGAATACTATGGGCACCTCTACCCATCCCCCAGAGCCATGGTGAATGCAATCGCAGAGGTTCTAGAGGGAGAAGCAAGGGAATGGCTAGCAGCCCTCCACAAGAGGAGAGCCCCCCAACTGCAAGACATAGATGATTTCCTGCAACTGCTAGAGGCCAGGTTTGAGGAGGTGGAGGAAGAAGACCCATATGCAGAAGAGGAACTCAGCAACCTAAAGCAGAGGGGCTGCCCCATCAAAGAGCACATCCGTGAATGTAGGAGGGTCATAGGAAGGCAACCCCCTTCACCAGAGCAGCTGCTGCTGCATTTTTTCAGAACAAGCCTGGACAAGCAAATTGCCCAGGTAACTGCATACTGCGACATCCCAAATCAACTCTCTGAGTGGTTCCAAGTAGCAACAAAAGTCGACAGCAGGCTGTGCACCAACGACATGACAAGCAACCGGACACACAAGAGAGAGGTCAACCAGACCTGAAACCACCCAGCCGGCAGGGAACCACAGCACCACAGCAGGCTCTGAGGCCAGCCCTCCCTCAAAGTCTGCTGAAATGCTACAGATGTAGGGGGATGGGCCACATGGCAGCTGCCCCCAAACGAAGGCCAGACCCACTGCCCAGGGCACGACCAGAATGAGGATCCAAACGGACCACCAACACGTCCGGGAAAGCCCTCTAGGCTGCAAAGGCCCCTTTCCCCTCAGGCGAAAGTGATGGAACCCCAGGCAGTGACAACCAGTCGCCCGAATCATATGACAGCGAGGACGAGGGAGAAAATGGTGAGTGAATCAGTTCACCCTTTCCTTTTTCCAATACGCCTCACAGCCCCCAAAACAGGAAACCAGAGGGATTTTCAAGCCCTAATAGACTCAGGCTGCACAAGGTGCTTGATCAATCTAACCACAGTCCTGAAACGGGATCAGAGCAAAAAGACTGGCCCACCCGATCCGGTTCAAGCAGGTTGACCGGTCCCTAATGGGAGGAGCCTATGCCACCCACCTAACTGAACCAGTGAGGCTAGAACTAGCAGATCACTGGGAAGTAATTCGATTCATAATAGCCCCCAAAATAACAGACAAAGTCATACTGGGACTTTCCTGGCTAGACAAGTGGGGACCGACCATCTGGTAGCAAGGGGGTACCCGAAGACTTAAGATATCAAGGGGCCCCCAACCCCTCCCACATCAGCAAGCAGAAACACCACCCACGCTGGAAACCCCCCAAGAAAGCCCACAAGAACAACTGGCAACCACATCCGACAAAACCCCAGAGGCCAAACTGATTCCGATAGAATATCAGGACCTCGCAGAAGTATTGAGCGAGGCCAAGTGCGATGTTCTGCTTCCCCACCGGGAGAGAGACTGTGCCATCGAAATCATCCCCCGGGGCAAAACTACCCAAGCCCAAACTGTATGCCATGACGCCCGGGAAAATGCAAGAGATGCGCAAATACATACACAAAAACCTAGCAAGGGGGTTCATTGAGCCAGCCAAGCCACGGGTCGCGGCACCAGTCCTCTTTAAAGAAAAAAAAGATGGCACCATGAGGCTGTGTGTGGACTTTCGAGGGATAAACGGGGTGTGTGTACACAACCTATACCCCCTCCCCCTCATGAAGGATATGCTATCTAATCTGGCCATGGGAAAAGTCTTCACCAAACTAGACCTCAGAGAAGCATACTACCAAGTACAAATCAGAGAGGGAGATGAGTGGAAAACAGCATTCAACTGCCCCCTAGGGAGCTTTCAATTCAAAGCGATGCATTTTGGACTGCAGGGGCCCCCAGCGGTATTCATACAGTTGATAAACAAGGTGTTGCACAAGCACCTCTACAAGGGGGTCCTCGTCTACCTAGATGACATCCTTATCTACTCATCCTTATCTACACGTACCCCTGGTCCGCCAAGTATGGAGAAATGTCTGGCAGCCAACCTGTACGTCAAGGTATCAAAATGCGAATTCCACCATGCACGGTTAGACTACCTGGGTTACCGAGTGTCAAAGGAGGGAATAGAGATGGACCCAGCGAAAGTGCAAGCCATCCTAAGATGGCATCCCCCTCGCACCTGTAGACAGCTACAAAGCTTCCTAGGGTTCACGAACTTCTACAGGCAATTCATCCCCTCCTTTGCAAAAATTGCCAAACCCCTGACAGACCTCCTGAAGACAGGGAGCCCAGGAACGAAACCTCATCTGGGACAACCCCTACCATGGGACCTAACCTGCCAAGAGGTGTTCGAAACACTAAAAGAAATGTTTGCAAAGGAGCCAGTGCTGACAACCCTGCGCCTACACCTCCCGCAAGCTCACAGACACAGAGAGACGATGGGCCACATGGGAAAAGGAGGCTTTCGCAGTGAGATGGGTATTGCTAACCTGGAGACACCTGTTGGAAGGGAGCCAGAAACCGTTCGAAGTCTGGACCGACCCACAAAAATCTGGAGGCACTTAGGACCCCACAGAAACTATCACCCAAACAAGTCCGATAGGCTCAATACTTCAACCACTTTGATTTTGTCTTAAAGCACATTCCAGGTGGGAGGAGCTTTCTAGCTGACGCCCTCTCCCGCATGCATCAGTACAAATGTGAACGGGAGCACATAGTGGATGCCATTATTCCCGCTGCCCAAACCACTGCCCAAGTGACCACCAGACGGCAACATTGTGACCAGCAAGACCAACTTGCAAACAACCTAACCACGAGGTTCAAAACTGAACTGCTAGCAGACCCCTGGTTCCAAACCAACCAACACATCTTGAGAAAGAGAGATGACCTTGCATGGAAGAGGATAAAACTCTATGTCCCAGAATCCCTACGTACCCTAGTTCTCCAGAGGAGTCATGATGCCAAACCAGCAGGCCACTTTGGGTTCCTAAAAACTTTACACTTAGCCCGGAGGCAATTTTGGTGGCCTGGCATGAAGAAAGATGTAGATAGTTACGTGAAAAGTTGTACCATTTGCACCACAATGAAGAGACGACCAGGAAAAAACCCCTGGACTACTGCAAACAGTAGCAGAGCCAACGAGGCCGTGGGAGGAGATCGCAATGGACTTTATAGTAGAGTTGCCAAAAAGTGGGGGAAACGCAGTGATTTGGACTGTAATAGACCTGTTCTCCATACAGGCACGCTTCATACCCTGTAGTGGACTACCCTCAGCTCACAAGCTGGCTAACTGTTCGTGAAGCATATCTACCGACTGCATGGAGTACCTTGAAGAATTATCTCAGACAGAGGGGTCCAGTTCATGGCTAAGTTCTGGAGGGGGTTCCTGAGGTCCATTGGATCATCTCAGGGTCTTAGTTCAGCTTTTCATCCGAGCACCAATGGGGCAGCAGAGAGACTGAACGCCATGGTAGAGCAGTACCTGAGGTGTTACGTGAACTATCAGCAGTCCAATTGGGCAGACCTTTTATCTTTTGCTGAGGTCTCGTACAATAATGCTGTCCACAGTAGCACAGGACTCACGCCATTCAAAATAGTGGGCGGTATGGACTTCGTCCCAATGCCTGAGTATCCAAGGAATCCCCCCTCCTCAGTCAGCTTGGCTGATTGGATGTTGATGCTGAAAGCGACCTGGGAAAATGTCAAAAAGGCACTGGCTAAAGCGGCACAAACCTATAAGAAACAGGCAGCCAAATACCGGGCTCCACAACGGCCATTCCTGGTGGGAGAGAAGGTTTATCTCTCCACAAAATATTTGAGATTAAAGCTGCCTAGCAAGAAACTAGGGCCAAAGTTTATGGGACCATTCCCTATAGTAAAGATCATCAACCCAGTCACCGTGCAATTGAAACTGCCTCGATTGTTGGGGAAGATACACCCAGCATTCCATAGCAGCCTCTTAAAACCCGTGATTGGATCCACTCTGAGACCACTACCCCGGGAGCCCCCGGGTCCTATGGTCATAGGGGGCCAAACCCATTATGAAGTCCTTGATTCAAGGTGGCACAGGAGACAATTCCAATACTTAATCAAATGGAAGGGCTACCCCTTGTCAGAGGCATCTTGGGTGAAAAGTAGAAATATCCAGGCTGATCGCCTTATAGCAAAATTCTATGCAGAAAATCCAAGCAAGCCTGGGGGAGGGACACATCCCTAAGTTATACACCTGTACTCAAATTGCTTTGTTTTATACAGGTCGCTTTCAGGAAGTGAGGGGAGCCAGATGTCAACGCCAAAGGCGTTTCCATTACTACTATCACCTTGAGAAGGGGAGGGAAATTCCATGCATACTTTTGGCCAGAGTAAAAGTCTCATATTTCTGTACTGGGATGTGAATGTGCATGTCCAGAACCCTGCCATAACGTCCTGTTGGAGAATGTGATTGATGACCTCAGTCAGAGGGGTGGGGGCACAGGGGTAAAGGTCAGACACCATTAAATGTGATTTAGTTTCAGCTACACAGAAGTCCGTGCCAAGATGTTAGTCCTAATAAATGAATGGTTTTACTTTGAATTTCGTCCTGGGGCTCGTAGATTAATTAGGACAACTCTTGGAACCTTCACACAGGAAACCTGGCCAACGGAAGAGGGCGAATTATTACAACTTTCATGGATGACCTTCCTCTGTCCAAAAAACGAAGAATAGTAAATGCAAATAAAAAATTATGGTGTTTGGAAAACATTATCATAGGTGGCAATTAGACGGTGAACCAATTGACTAGGTTAACACCTTTTTATATTTAGGCATAACTTTTTCCAAGACTAGAACTTGGGTTTGCCATAATCAAGATTTGGCTCACAAACTATTTGATTGTTGTTTAGTATAAGACGGTGAGAGACAGGTACCTTGGTTCATATATTAAACAAATGACCAATTGGGAACCCCATATTAAAACAGTATACCTTATGTGTGGCCAGAATCTGAAAACAACTTTTAATATGGGACAGTACTTGAGTAAAATGATTTGGCTGAGATTGGCATATGTGGGTCTGATTGGGGTAGATTGTAGGGGTGATACTGACATATAATTTTATCATATTTTATTTATCCATTTATTAAATTATTCTATTTTATTCCAATTCCATTTTAAATTGTTTTTATCAGAGTAAGTTTAACAAAGTAAACTAACTATTAAAACAATACCTCCAATAATTTAATCTATTCTTTAAAAATGAGAGTGGTGGATGATTGCTACTCTGCCATGGGCTGGGGAAGGTAGCAATAAGTCAGGGTAGTATTGTCATCACATCTCATGCATGTCTTATGGATGGCTTCAGCAACAGGGCACTCATTTTGTAAGAATGCTAAAGATATACTGCCAACTCTCCAAAATGCTGAATACCTTTATTCTTAATTAGCATTTTATAAAAATTGAACTGAAGAATAGTTGCTCTATTGTTGCAATACAACTAAAGATAGGGGAATACTTTCAATTTCTTAACATACATTGTCAAGAATTGTAAAAGTCGGGGATGTTTTTGCTGGCATACAAAGACTTTGAGATGTTCCAAATAGTATATATTCATGCAATATTCACAGTTTTGTTTTGCTTTTGACAAATATCAATAGGTCATTTTTTCATGCTGCAGTGTATGTCAGTGGTTGGAAGATATGCTTTGCATTCAATGCTGATTGTCCATTGTCCATTTTAAGTATGACTCTAAATCTATAAAAAATTTACGCCGTAGCTTGTTACCTATGCTGTTCAAGAGTACATCCCAGATTCAGTGGGAAAAAGAAAAGGATCAAAACATGTCCATGCGAAGATTAAAGCACCCCATGCATGGTTTTCCAAAATGGTGATAAGGCATTCTGTTTGAAAAGCAAAGTTAAACGATTCCACCTATTAGAATTTGTTGTGTCCCATGAATCCAAGGCATATGCAGACTCAGGCTTGGCCGTCTGCCACGACTAAATTACACAGATAAAGCCACCCCTTGGCTGGGAGCCTAGAAAGTTCTCTTCACAAACACAAGATAACACTTACAGAAGGTTTTTGCAATGGCTTGAATATGGACTGTTGTCTCCTGCAAACATCCTCCTCCCTTCGCTCCACTTATAAACTCTTTGGGAGGGGCCACACCCTTAACCAGCTGTCCCTACTTCTTTCTATAACGTCTTCTCCAGCTGTTCCTGTCTCCGATCAATTCAATGTCTACATACATCAGGAACAACCTCCCTCTGTTCCTCCTCGCTGCTCCCTGACTCAGATGCCACCTGGTGGCCAATGGCCAACAGGCTTCTCTAGTTCCTGCTCTGACTCCAAACACTCTCCAGAGTCTTCCGCATCCTCCAGAGCAGTCCCATAATGGTCTGAGCTGTCAGAGTCCAACAACAACTCAGCCGGCCGCTGCTGGACCACAACAGAATTGTAATTGTACATGCCAAGATATGTACTTGAAGCGAAACAGTTTCTATTTTTCCAACTTTAACTTAGGAGAGAACTTGAAAGTTTTGGCCTGAGATGCTAACTAATTGATTAATCATTATTCTTTCTTCTTAGATTTGGAAATCACTGAACCAATTGGACATTCTCAGAATATGCCAAAGAAACCAGAATGTAGCATTTATGAATATAATCCGAGGAAAAATATTTTCCCAATAAGTAAAGAAATAAAGCGAGGAGACTGGAAAACAGAAAGCACATCAAGTACTGCAAGTAAGCAAGCAGGTAGCCAGAAAGCTATCTAGCAAGGAATGAAGAAGTATACTTTGGATCTTAATATTTGCATTGCTGAAATTAAGGCATTCCTAACTTATAATTTGATTTTGCACATTAAATGTATTGTCAAATCTCTTTTCTTCCTGTCTGTCTCTCTTGATCAACCATTTCAACTCTAGCCATCTATTTAGTCAATTACAGTATTTATATCTTTGCTCTATGTTTGTAAGCACGCTACATTTATTTAATATTTATTCTTACCTTTATTACTTTATTTCTATCAACTATATAAAATCAATTATACAATTAACCTTTTAAATTATTTAGCTTTTAAAGTCATAATCACTCTTTTTATACTATCCTACTATATATTTTGCAGTTATAATTCCTATTAGTACAGTATTAAACGTTTTCATTGTATACAGCCTTGTGTTTAGAATTTTAAACTTACATTATCAGTATCATGATATCATAGTTTTTGATAACAATTAAAATTTTAGTCAATATAGCATATGGGTTACAATTATATTTCAGTGTGACAGTCGTAATTCTATTTGTCAAAGCTGTGTTTTTCTATTCAATTATTGAAATAAAGAGATTTGATCTGACTATATTTTGCAATTCTCTACAAATATAAGCTTGGAATTCTGATCACTCCCTCATTTTCTTGAAGAAATAGATCATTTATAATTTTAAGAGTTGTGAAAATTAGCATAAAAATATATGGTGAGACTCTTTGAATTTCTGCCACTATAATTCCCATTGGGCATAATAAATAAACGATGGGAAATGATTAATATGTGCAAATTTTTATAAATAATATAAACTGACTTTTTGTGACATTGCACAGAATTATATAGAGATTATATAGATTATAGATAAATTACTGTTGGTTTTTATTTGCTGCTTGTTGGAAGTTGAGCAAGAATGGTGTTAATAGTTCAAGAATAACTAAAACTTTTTAGGAAAATGTTTGATTTATTAAAAATATATGGTAAACAAAAATAATTTCTCACTTTTCAGTCAGAGTTGGCAAAAATGGGTGGAAATTTAAATTAGTGAAATCTATTTATAAAATGCTTATTTTCTCCTCTAACCAGGTAGTTCAAGTAACAGATCAAGTACCCGAAGTCTATTGAGTATCAGTAGTGGGATGGAGGGCGACAATGAGGTAAACTTCCTTTGTGCACATTCTGTCTTTCTTTCTTTCTTTCTTTCTTTCTTTCTTTCTTTCTTTCTTTCTTTCTTTCTTTCTTTCTCACATACATGCACACATACACTAGTATGAATTTTCTGCTAAGGCTATAAATAACTATTATTCTATATTTATCACATAGAATGCATACACAATAGATTTTGTCCTATGGACTTAAACATCATTGCCCAGAGGGTCATTGGTTGCCCTCTCCCCTCTTTGGAAGAGCTTTATAGCTCCTGCTGCCTTAAGAAAGTTCAAAACATTCTCAAAGATCCATCTCATCCTGGGCAGTTTTTTTTAACTATTACCATCTGGCAGACGGTACAGGACAATAAAAACAAGGACAAACAGGCTGAAAAACAGCTTCTATTCCAGGGCAGTAACCATATTGAATCCTATGGTATATTGCATGGATGGCTAATCTTTTTGCCATCGCGTGCCAAAAGCGTGGGAAACGTGGAGGAGCATGTGCGCACATGCCCACATCCATAATTCTACGTGCCCTCCCCCTGCACATGCGCCCATTAGCCCTCCCCGCGCTCCCCCTGCTTTTGGCACGTGATGGCATGCCATCAAAAACTGCAGGGACTAGTTTAGAGCAGGGGTGTCAAACTCAATTTCATTGAAGGCTGCATCAGGATTCTGGTTGACTTGGGGGACTGTGGTGGGTGTAGGCATGGTGGGCGTGGCCAGCTCCCACTGCTACTGTGCTCACTCTCCTTGGCCAGGTTGCTCATGGTGAGTGTGGGAAGGTAAAGTGTGTGGGTCAAAGGGAGGCCCACTCCATCTCCTTATGAGGAGACCTGGCTTTGTAACCAAAGCATCCTCAGTGATAGGATGGGAGACTACCAGGAGAGATCAGGAGGAAGACAAGGGGATGGCAAAAGGCAGCAGGGCTGCTGGTGGCAAGTGCTAAGGCGGGATTGACCTCAGACCCTCACACTCTCTCATTATAATCTCCTTCCTTCCTTCCTTCCTTCCTTCCTTCCTTCCTTCCTTCCTTCCTTCCTTTTTCCTTCCCTCTTCATTCTTTTTTTTCTTCTTCTTTCTCCTCTTTTCTTCTTTTTCTTTCCTGTCCCTTCTTGGATGCTGAAATGCAAAAGGGGAAACATTTCTCAATGTTTCCTCACCTTGTGATCAAATGCCACATTTGCTAGTATAAGACCGAGAACAAACTAGGCTCAGTTTATCCCATGCTGGCATTTTTTAAAAATAATTTTATTTAAAATTAAATTAAAAACTGTCAAAATGATGGCTCTGGTAGTTGATCAAAGTTCCTCTGTTTTTTATGTGCAACAGCTTTAGCATTTAAGAACAGAGGTAAATTAGTTGCTTTTCTATTAATGCATAATCCTTAAAAGGGCTCTCCTATAGGGACCCTGCCATAGTCTAATTCAGACTGGAAATATAGCAAAGGAAAATATTTTTCTCCACTTGCTTTGTCCTGTTTTCCCCACTGGAAATAGCTGTTTGCAACACACAAGAATGGGATACTTTCCTAAGAGAATACAAATGGGCCATTCATTAAGTGGACATGAGGTATAATCTCAGGGTGGGGAAGGGGGTGGGTGGGTAGTGATAGAACAAGCCCTCAAGGCCTCCCAGACCCACTAAGATACCTCATGCTTCTCCCTCCCTGCCACAAGGACTAACTTACCTTACAAACATCTGTCTCTCCTTTTTGTTTCTCTCTTTCTCTGAGAGAGAGAGGGGCGGGCAGGAGCCACTGAGCAGCTGTTTTTCTCCTCATCCTCCCCATTCAAGCAGCGGAGGGCTCTGCAGGAGAGCAGGGTGTCTCATTTCTCCCCTGGCATGGCGAACTCCACCTTCAGTGGGAAGCTGGAGTTCAGTGCGGTGGCAGTTGCGGCGCTTCAGCGCCTGGCTGGTGGGGCACTCAAGTAAGCTGGTGCAGGGTATTGCGGGGGGAGTTCTGCACACACACACCACCTTGCTTCATAATCCACCCACCACCACCTTGCTATGTAGCTGCCGCACCAGTGCATTGCTCAGTCTCTTGCTAGGTTACGGCAGTGAACAAGGAGCAGTGGTGAAGAAAGAAGAATGAAGCTAGGCAGAGGAGGGGTGGGAGGATGAAGCAAGGCAGGGAGTGCAGAGCCGCCCCGCCTGCCCCGCCCCAGCTTACCTGAGGGCCCTTCAGCTTGGCTAGCCAGGCCAAACCCTCACACCCCCACCCATGCCACCCAGGGCAGCAACACCCCTTCACTAACTTTTCCAGTTCCTTTCACCATCACCGTGTGCAGAGCAACCGAGGTAGTCTGTGGGACTACAGTAGTAAAATAGTTCAGACCTTCCAACTTCTCACGAAAAAAAAAAGATTCGTGAGGTTGGAAAGTCAGAACTATTTTTTTTACTGTAGTCCCACAGACTAGTTGCTCTGCATGCGGCGACGGAGAACTGGAGTCTGCACACACACGCATGCTGGGATGGCATGGGCCGGTTGAAGTGATACTGGCCGGACCCTTAACGGTTTTCAGGATGGCCACGCAGGCCGAATCAACCCCGCGGCCCTTGAGTTTGACAGCCCTGGTCTAGAGAGTCTCTGAAAATTGGACCCAACTGAATGGGAGGAAAATAGTTGTGTGTTTGTAATTAGCTATTTTGCAGCCAAAACAGGAAAACTTTTTTAAAAAAATATTTTATTCTGAGACATTTCACTGAGGGCTAGCCTCTCTAATACCTGAGTCCCCAATATAGTGCTTGGGGAAAATACAATAATATGCTTATCATGTTCTCTGCTGTAATTTGTAAATAAAAAGTGAATGAGATAATGTATTTAAAAATATAAACTTAGCTAACCACAAGGAAAGATAGGAAGGGAGAAAATAATTAATGTCGATAAGGATTTGGGGCATATAAAATATTTTGTGGAAAAAGAAAAAAAATGTTACATTACTTTCAAAAAGTATATTTAAAACTGAATGAACATCACTGTCATTCTTACATAGGATAATGAGATACCTGACATGAAGAGAAATTTCTGCCCTAGAACCTTGCAGATAGACAGCCAACTTTCCATTTCATTTGGAAGGCCTCCAAGAATACCTCCTCGTGTTGCTAGCAGGTTATATATTGTTTTATAATACATTTATACTGTACAAATAATTAATTTGACAGATCCTTATTCCACATGGGTGAATTCTAAAATAGATAATTTAAAGAGATATAAAGAAAGTAGAACAGATGGGAAACATGGCAGCAAAGGTGTTCAGGGAAACCAGGACTTCACTATGTGTCATTAAACCTACAGGCTTGGGTAAACAGAGATGTCTTTGTGGCTCTTTTAAACAACAATTTGAGCGGGGTGGGGGAGCTTCATTCTTGGACGAGACCCCATTCTCGGGCATATACTGCTATAGAGAAGGCATGCTGATAGGTGATATTGTTTAATCAAAGGAACCTAGAGTGTCCCAGCCCTGCTGAATTGAATTGACCAAACAGAGGCTATGGGAGGCAGGTACTCCTTCAAGCAACCAAGGTCATGTAGGTCTTTATAGATAGCAGCCAACTCCTTGAATTGCACTCAGAAGCAAGCTAGGAAGCAATGCAGCTTGCAAATTACTTGATTAATTTAATAGTTAGAAATTGCTAGCATTATAAAGGGATGTCAATAATTCCACCTGAAGAACAATAATACAATGCTTTTCTATTGTAAATGTTATTGTATATCAATTGAAAAAAACCTACATTTCAAAGTATTTAATTGCTTTTTAAAATAAATGTGTAAGTGTAATAAGTTATGTCAACATAATAAACTATTCTTATTCTATTTTCAAATATTTATTTGCAGATTATTGAACACTGACAACTTCCATCCACCACCTGTGCCTCCAAGAGGACGTGATAAGTTACACTAAATCTTTTGGATATTAAAAACTGAAACATGAGAATGACTTTTGAATGGCTATGCTGTAACTCTAATCAGCATATCAGTTCACCCCTTGTGAATCTCAAATGAGTAATTTTGGTAGAATTTACTCTAAAAATTGAGTCAAGGGTGAATGAAGAAAAATTCAACATTTAGAACAAATAAACTGTTAAAACATGAAAAAATATGTTGAACTTATTAGAATTCTTAGATTCTAATTATACCAGACTAAAGGTGTCTCAATCATTTCTCACATATTCCTAAACTTCAGAATGGAGTAGCTAACAGCTACCATTTTTGTCTGTTTATCTACAAATAAAGTAGCCAGTGATGCTGCTTTGAAAACAAATTTATTCTGTTGTAGATAACTATACTTTCACAATATAGTGAAACTGGAGTGCCTTGTATTGAATAGTACAATTCAGTTGAAATTTCTCTAATTTCTTAATGATTTTATGATAATTTCATATTCAGAATTGTCTAATTGATGTGTCTGGTTGCTGCCCCAGTAATACAATACTGAGAAATTGAGGATTTTTCTCTTCAGTTCGTATAAATTAAATCAAAGAGTCTCTATATGAGGCATCTATATGAGTCTTGAATCTGTTTTATTTCTGTGAGAATATGCCAAGAAGTACTTAGCAGACCATGAATATAAAGAAACTTGGTTCTTATTTCTGAACTTCAATAAAATTTGAGCACCAATCTCAACAGACATTACTAGAAGAGACTCTTGTTCCCATTGTAGACAGACTTTATTCAAAAAGGCAGCTAGCTCTGTTGGTTTGTGAGAAAATGCAATAACACAGCATGAGAGGGAGATGACTGCATCTCCAACCTAACAAGGTGGAACAGCTATCAGGCCCTATTTGCATCAAGTTTCAAGATATATTCAGGTAATCCTTGGGATGGCAATTGGGACCAGAATTTCATTTCTAAGTGATACGGTCATAATGCGTGACATCACTGGACAACGTTGCTTAGCATTGAAAATTCTGGCACTTCCAATTGCCATAATTAAACAGATCATCATGGATTGTTAAGCAAGAACATCATGTACTTCTCCTTTATGACCTCATGCTGGCTTCTCTATTGACCTCGCTTGTAGGAAGAAGGTTACAAATGGCAATCATGTGAACATGAGGATGCTGTGACAGCTGGAACTTTGAGGACCACTCATAAATATCACTTGTTCAGCATTGTTGTAGGTTTGAATTGTCACTGAACAAGTCCTTGCTAAGCAAGGGACTTCTGTATGGTATATCATATACTGTATATCCTGTTTTTAAAAGCTCAGACTGAATACAAATGCACAGGACTGAAATTCTAAAGACAGTTTTCAGAATTTTCGTTTTCTTTCTTAAAAAGAAATACATTCAGAAGCTCATTAATGTAACATGCAGGTATGATTAAGTTATTTCCAATTTGGTACATTGTTTCCAGAATTCAATAGAGAGGTGAAAGATTTACTCTTTACTATAATACATACGTATATCAGACTTGGCTATTTTAACTGAAGCCCTGAATATACTGTTACAGAGCAATTTCCAGGGACACCTAATAAGGACTGGCCTTTGCAAAACCCTAAACTTATTTGAAGACAAAGGAGAGGGTTTCTAGGAAGGTAGCTTTGTGGAAAATGTGTTGAGGTCATACAGATTTTAAGGTACAGTACATTCCACATGGATAGGCAGCTATTAAACAGTTTTGTTTCTAGGTTCATTCACACTTTTTCTCTTGCATGACTAAATTTCAAGACACTTGGCAACCTGTTTGCACTTATGATTGGTTGCCAAGCATCTCTTGATCATGTGATTGCTATTTTCCAGTTTCTCCATGGGCTTCCACAGAAAGCTGCTACAGCCTGTCAATAGGATTCCCTCTCATCTCAGGGGGCCTAGCTGAAAGACCTGCCAACTAAATGGAGCTCACACCCTCTACTGGGCTTCAGGAACAGGGCTTGGTTCCTGAAGACCTTAGCCCTCTTTCTGCAGCCTGGCAGAGAGACATTCTCTTCCACTGAAGAGACAGCGCTTAGATGCCAAAGCCCCAAGCCCCGTTCCTGCGGTTCAGTGGAGAGGCTGACCTCCACTTGGCAGATTTCAAGCCTTCGGAACAATGATGTTCCCTAGCTTTCTACCTTTCCTGGGCTAGAAAGACTAGTGAATCCAAATTGTGTGAGCCTTCCATTTTTCAAGAATGTTGCCTACTGCGAGACGGCACAAAATGGCTTTGGTAGGAAGGCCAATCACACATCAGTTGGGCACACTTGCAGCTACAGCAAAAGGCAGAGATAATGGACCTAAGCTTGTTGGTGCTGGGGAGAGAGCCTGGGCCACTTGGATGTGCTGGGCCACAGAGAGCACCTCTCCCTGATGCTCTGCTTAATGACCTGCACGGTCGCTTGGCAACTGCAACAGGGAGAGCTGGAATTGTCATCATTAAATGAGTGATCACATGGCTATCTGCTTAATGACCATTTTACTCAATGACTGAGATTCTACTTCCCATCGTGATTGTAAATCAAGGGCTACCTGTAGACAGTATTGTAATAATTTGACTTAGAAATAACAAGGCTAGTCTGTTGTTGAAGCCTCGATTCTAAGAGCCAGACCTGGCAGGAGGAGTCCCAAACTATGAATACCTATTGTTTATTTCAAATACTTTTTTAAAAAGAGAGATGATTTAATTAATAATTTTATTAATTTATACTTTTCTGTTGTATTTTGTAAGAACATGTGCTATTTTGTTTTACTTGTTAGATAATGTATCAACTGTAGTTCTTGTAAGAAATGTACATGAATGTACTTAATTTGTTATTTCACTATGTATATAAGTTCATTATCCATTGATTCTTTTCAAATATTGTATGTGCATAAATCTATCAGGTAGACATTTTAATCAATCTGCTGCTTCTTATATGGTTGTGCCACTGCTACACAATTCTATTCAAGTGAAGACAAAAGCCTATTCAAGAGTTCTGAACTCTTCAGCTTTTACCAGTGTAGTATGGTTTAATCCTGTGCCTTGCAGAAATATGACATGTTTTTCAAATTTACATGTCAAGAAGTTGAAATATCTATTTTATTTCTATTTATTTTTGTCTACATTGTATAAAAACAGTTTGTAAAGTTTTTTAGCACGTTCCTGAGGATAACCTGTGTGTTACAAAATAATACAAAACAATTTGCAGCCATCTCTTTTTAAATTAGGTTTAGGCACTATCTCAATTAGTGCATTCACTCTGCAAAAGCAATCTTGTAAAGTTTATTAAGACAGTGGAGACACCTGAAAAACTTCCTTTGTGCTATACTTTCAGAAACTGCTAGGAGGTTAAGTGACTCTCTTACAAAAAAATATTTTCATATTCTCTGAAAATACCAGGAGCATCATAATTATGAAAATAAAATGAGAGAATTTTCCTACATATACCGCCTTGAGAGAAATCTAAATAAATAGTTCCAATGTCAAAGCTCCGACTAACGAAGCCAAGCAAATTAGAACTCTGAGACTTGGCTCTTTCTCAAAGGTCTTCTTTAATGAGTACATCATATCGGCACAACTTCAATGGAAAACTAAATCTAAATCTTTCTCATGGTTTCAGTATAATTAGGAAATAACCCCATCCCCAAATGTCACAGTTCACATTGACCAAATGGGTTTATTGGCAGGCTCTTCAGGCACTCCTTTCCCAACCTTACTGTTGCCAATAGATATCACCTTGGTTTTCAGGAGAAAGTTCTTTGTTCTGTCTAGTAATGCATTCCAACCTCCCTTTCCCTGTGTGTCAACTGAGGAACAGAAAGATGGCTGCAGCCAGGTTCAGTTCAAAGTTCACATCCAGAATGATTATTTTACTATGTGTTCAAACCACAGACATATGCAAAAGCTCCTTGTTTAAAAATACAAATGTCAATACTGGGAAAATATGGAGCTTTTAAATAAGTATAGTGTCATCTTTTCATATGACTTCTGTATTTTAATGAGTGCAGTAATACTTTTAGGTTATATTAAGGTGCTCTTATAAGAGGAGGTAAGAATTTATTATACATATTTTCAGGAGTATTATCATTCTGTATGGACTGTCTAAAACCATTGGTATACTACAAAACTATCCATTTCATTTCTAAATTAGTAATTCTTTTCTCAAGAGGTCACAAAGTGTTTTCTAATACTTCTAATTGTTTTTACATGCAATTAATGATGCTATTGTTTTTTTCTTACTCAGTTTTGATTGTTGTTTGCTATACCCAGCAATTTTACAAGCAGTGTGGTGTGTGTGTGTGTATAAGTCAGTTTTTGACTCTTGGCAATTACATGGACTACTCCCTACCGTTCTGTTGACAACATTTAGGAAGTGGTTTGCTAGGGCTGAGTGTATGTGACTGGCCCAATGTCACCCAGCTACTTTGTGTACTAAAACTCATGGTCTCCATGTTTCTGGCATGTTACTTTAATCACTACACCAGATTTAGTGGCTAAGTTATGAATCCAAAAAAAATCCTCTTTTTGATTTTATATCAGTTACAAAATTTACCTCCAACCTACTTGATCTATAAAAGAAATTATGATGACCCAGCGTGAGGCACGAAAGCAACACAGCCAGAGAATAGTTCTAACTCCCCATTATTGCTCCAACTTTCCCCCAAACGTTTCCACATTTACTGTAAACCGTGGAGCAAAGCAAACAAAGCAAGAAGTCCAGCGAGGCAGACAAACCAGGCAATGTACCCAAGACAAAGCACAGCAAAATCGTCCTGCACATGTTCTTTCTCGCTGGCAATCCTTCCCAGATGCAATGACCCAGAAAGTCAATTGTTTATGCGAATTGGTACTTCTTCCTCTTGGCAAATAGGCAATTCTCCTGCAGGCACTGTAACACACACGGTTCCAGTGCTCATGCAGGGAGGACGAGTAGATCAGAATGTCATCGAGGTACACCACGAACTGATCTAGCTGGTCCCTGAACAGGTCATGCATAAAGTGCATAAACACGCCAGGCGCATTGTTCAAGCCGAACAGCATCTCAGGGTATTCTAAGTGTCAGTAATTCATCTGGAAAGCCATCACTGCAAGTCATTTGGTAAATGTGAGGCATCAGGAAGGATATAAAAGGTATTGATTAGATGTGAGAAAAGACACTCTCCCTTGAAATATGTTGCACTTCCCCTTTAGTCCCGTCCTTGACTAAAAAGAAAACATGGTTTCCTGAACTTCAAAAGCAAGCATGGACACCAGGCTAAAATGCAAATATCGTCTTTATTAAAAAAAACTAATAATGAAGCCTAAGATTTCAGATAAAAGTTCAAAGTTTAATGGTGCTGAATGTTACTTATGCCTTGAAGTTACAGTCATTAAAGCCTCCCCACTGTCAAAATTTAGGTACCTGGGAGTCTGAATTATACCAACTTTACACTCTAGTGCATGCGTGTCAAACTCGTGGAATAATGTGATGTATCGTGACGTTTTTCACTTTGCTGAGCTGTGGTGGGCATGGCCTGCGCATGATGCATCAGGCCTGCAGGCTTCCAGTTTGACACCCCTGCTCTGGTGTCTTAAGTCTATTATTTACAACTTATCTACTTATCTCAGCTTAATTCTAAGTTATAATGCTTAAGAATAAAAACTTCCCTTTTACCCTGTGTTCTTAACCAAACAATTTTTGTTAGCAATGAAGACAGTAGTAGCATAATACTTTTTGTAGTCCTTTCCTTTATGGATATAAATTCTATTCCTTTTATCCTTTTATTAGCTTAATGTTCCTGATCACCTATTTTCCACCACTGTAGTTCCTGCTATAGACTGGTGGCCTACTAATTGCTCTTTTATACTGAGCTGCTTTTGAATCTCTGTCCTTATCATTTTGTAGGAGAGAAGGAAAAGTTTCTAATTGCTGTCTGCCTGCCTGTTGGTGGTATGCAACATTGGAAGACTTGTGAGACTGTCACTCCAGTTGTGTAAGCTTCAGAGTTTCTCTACTCTCTCTACCTAATGTTGATATTCAATTTCACTGTAAGGATTGCCTCTCCTAGCTTAAGACTCTTGAAATGGAGTTTTTCAAAAGGAAGCTTTTATTAAGTAGAAGGGAAACATTAAGTTCAAAGCAACGTCTGAATCCCCTTAGGCAATGCAAGGAGAATTAAAGCAGTAGAGACCCCTCCCATTAGTTAGAATGCAGATTTTAGCTAATACACAACTGTGAAGATGTTTCCTTTACCAACTGCTCTGAGAACCAAATAAAAATACAGTCCCATGGCTATCTTCCGTTAGACATTAAAGTGAATCGTCCCACATGGCCATCATAAACATTCCGCAAAAGGTGATGGGGATCTCAAGGCGCTTTGGCATCAGGAAACCAGTTGTAAAATATGTCAAGGTATTGGGAGTGAATTTTTTTCAGTTAGGTAGGGGCCCTAATGTGGTGTTTAGCTATCCATTCATTTTGGGATGAGGGCAGATGCTTCTAAGCAACTAAGTATTGGGTTTTCCCCCTGTGGATCCTAGAGTCAAGGATTTCCTTGATTTCAAAGTGTTCACCTTCTATCATGATGAGAACAGGTAGTGTAGGTGCAGGTGGTCTGAGTGATAAGATTGCCTCTCATTTAAGTAAACTAATGTGAAATACTGGGTGGACTTGCCTGAGTGTCTTTGGTAGGAGTAGTTCTACTGTTACTGGATTGATGACCCTTGTGCCGTGATGGCGAAACTATGGTATGTGTGCCAGGGGTGGCACACAGAGCCCTCTCTGCTGGCATGCACTCTGTTGCCCCAGGTCAGATGGCCGTGGCATTTCTTTTGTGACCTTCTGTTTCCCTATAAACGACGAAACAGAAGCTCACAAAAGAAAAAGATCTTCCTCTTGCTGCACTGCCGGTATTAGGATGCCCTGTCTCCCACCAGCCAGCTGGTTTTGGGGTCTCTGCTGCACATTCATGTCCGCATGCATGTCCGTGCATGGCAGCATTCATGCACACGCACCTTTCAGTTTGGACATTTGTGCATGCACAGTTTGGGCACTCGGTATCTAAAAGGTTTGCCATCACTGCCCTAGTGATAGGGAAAGGTCCAATGAAATTTGGTCCTAATTTCTTTGATGGCGGTAACGATTTCAGGAGTTTTGTAGGTAAGTATACTCTATCTCCAACATGGAAAGGTTTGGGTTCCATTCTTTTCTTATCAGCTTGAATTATAAAAGCTGCTCTAGCTTCCTCTAAAGGTAATCTAACTACTGGCCATGTGTTTCGTAAAGTATCTATCCACTCCTTAAGTGAGGGGATAGTGGGTTCTTCTGTAGGTTCAGGCATGGGGCTGAAATCCTGGCCTGTTGCTACTCTAAAAGGGGTAAAATCAGTGCTTGAGTGTACAGAGTTATTGAATGCCACTTCCACAAAAGGTAAAAGTTCTGTCCAGTTATCCTGTTGAAAATTAATAAAACATCTTAGATATTGTTCTAATACTGAGTTATATCTTTCACAATTCCCATTAGTTTGGATGTGGTGCGAAGAGCTCAACCCCTGGGTGGTGCCAAGTAAATTTAAAAATGCCCTCCAATATTTTGAGGTGAATTGGTCCCCTCTGTCGGAGATGATTCTCTGTGGGGCTCCATGAAGACGATAAATGTGTATCAGGAAAACTTGGCTAGACTTTTGGCAGTTGGGATCATTTGGCAAGGTATAAAATGTGCCTGTAACAGGTCTGTTACAACCCAAATGACAGTATTCCCCACACTTTCTGGCAGTTCAACAATAAAATCCATAGCAATCTCTTTCCAGGGTGCTGAAGGTTCGGCTACCTTCTGTAAGAGTCCTTGGATTTTCCCTTGACGTCTTTTAGCTGCTGCACAAATAGGGCAGCTAATTACATAGCTCTCTATGTCCTTTTTTAATGATGGCCACCAAAATTGTCTTTTAATTAGGTGTAGTTTTCACAAAACCAAAGTGTCCAGCTAATTTGGAGTCATGGCACCTTGTCATTAAGCGCAGTCTTTGGCTAGCTGGAACATACAACTTCCCTCCCACCCAAGCTATCTTTCATCAGGCATCTGGATTTGTGGATCAAAAACCATTTATCGGTAGCCAAAGCTTGTTTAAAAGTTTGGCTGGTGTCATTGTCCGTCAATGTTTCTTGTTTCGCCTGGGATCTGGTGATTACTTTAGCGACTATTGAGCCCATCATACTTGTTTGGGGAGAGTTTCCTTGGGCATTTTAGAGGTCATCACTTGAAACAGCTAACCAGGATATCTCTGGCCAGTTCACACGACACGCCAGGTCTCGGAATTCTTCAGTATGCACTGTCACTGGCCGCTGTCCTTGCTTCACAATTTTAACGCAGTTGTGTGCTTTGCGGTCTGTGAGGGGATCATCATTGATCACTATGATTTCCATGAATTTGTTCACCCCGTTTTTGAAACTAGTAAGTTAATAACCCAGCATATCTCATGAATCCAAATTTTAATTATGCTTGTGTTATAAAAAAAAACCTTTTGTTTCTTTTTCCTATTTCTTTTAGGATTCCGTTTCACCTTGGTTCTAGCATTTTGGGGAAAGAAAAATAGCTTATCCATGTCCATTTTATTTCCTCCATGCATTTTACATGTTAATCATGCCCCCTCTCATTCATCTCTTTATAAAATAAAAAAGGCCCAAATGTTGAAAGTTTTCCTCACAGATAAGCTAAGCCATAGTTCTAGACCTTCTCTCTCTCTCTCTCTCTGTCCCCCCGTCCCTCCCTCCCTCCTTATCTATCTATCTCTCTATCTCTCTATCATCTATCTGAGATATATCAAGAGCAGATGCACCACTGATTTATCTAAAGGCATTGTGATAATTAACATATCTATTTTCAATGTTATTTCTTAAAATCCTTAAAATGCTGTTAAATGTTTTCTAAAGTCGATGCATGGAGCAAATAAAATTGAACAGTTTACTATTACTCCAAGATCTCTTTGTCACTGCTAGTTCCGATTTCATTCATTCTTTATTTTTCTATCATATTTCTACCCCAGCAATCTTACCTGAGTGACTCTCATGGTTTATTTGTTGTAGTAGTTAGGATTTTGGCACCAACGTGTATCACTTGACACTTGCTCATCTTTCATGTTGACACCGACTCTCCTGTTTAGAGATCCCTCTGGATTACAAACTTATTTTTGTTACTGTGAACAATTTAGTGTCACCTGCAAAGTTGGCTTTCCCCCAGTCATGTCACTAATACATGTTTGGCAAAACAATAAAGAAATTGCATACCCTCTAGGCAGCATCATAATAAATAATAATAATAAAATTTTATTTGTTAGCCGCACCCTCTCCCGAAGGACTCGGGGCGGCGTACAGTAAAAAACACATAAAATACAAATATAGACAATACATACACAAAAATATAGACGTATACATGGAGGAGGTAGACAAATAAATGGAAACAAAATTAAGATCGCAATTTAAAATCCCCTAAATAAAATTACAAGATTAAAAACCCGTCAGGAGTGATATGATCAAACTATGGTTGAGCCAGGCCAGCTACTTGGAAAAGGTGGGTCTTGAGCTTTGCACGGAAGGAGCGGAGGTCAGAGGTAGTCCTAATATCCGGGGGGAGGTCATTCCACAGGGCTGGGCCCGCCACAGAGAAGGTTCTGCTCCTAGGCGCCGCCCCCCGGCACTGTCTGGTGGACGGCACCTGGAGAAGTCCCTCTCTGTGCGAGCGAATTGGTCGCAGGGATGTATGGGGCAGGATACGATCCCGCAAGTAGCTAGGTCCTGTGCCATGGAGCGCTTTGAAGATCGTTATCAAGACCTTGAAACGCACCCGATAGACCACAGGAAGCCAGTGCAGCTCGCGCAGGAGAGGTGTCACATGGGAGTACCTTGTACTCCCCATAATCACCCGCGCGGCCGCATTCTGGACCAACTGTAGTCTCCGAGTGCATTTCAGGGGAAGCCCCATGTAGAGAGCGTTGCAGTAGTCCAGGCGAGACGTCACCAGCGCATGAATGACTGTGCGTAAGGCATCCCATCATCTCTTCACCCAATCCTTTTCCCACATACCATTACATGTGAAGCTTTGTGTAATGGCCACCTGTGATTTGCTCAACAATAGCAACTAGAATAGTCCAACTGCTATTATAAATTAGGAGTTGTGACTGTGTCACTAACTGATGAAGTTGCCAGTTCCAATTTCCATTGTTAAGTGAGTTTTCTTTTTTCAAATGAAGGCGATAAAGGTGATATTTTAAATAAAGGTAATATTTTTCTTTTTTCAGTATAGTTTTTTAAAACTAATACAGGTAGCCCTCTATTTACTACCACAACTGAACCCAAAATTTCCATTGCTAACCAAGACAGTTGTTGTGAGTTTTGCCCCATTTTACAACCTTTCTTCACACAGTTGTCAAGTGAATCATTGCATTTGTTAAATTAGTAATACAGTTGTTCAGTGAATCTGAACTGCAGTGGTGGGTTGCAGGCGGTGCGCCCCAGTACGGGCGTATCGGGGTCTGCCTGGAGCACCGGATACTGTTCCAGTATGGTGCTCCGGAGGACCCACCCGCCCGAGCTCTTTACCGGTCTTTTAAGTCTTTGGCGCTTCTGTGTACAGCGGCTGCGTGATGCTCCGCTGAGCAGCTGGAGCGTTGCAGAGGCTCGCGGAAACAGTAAGACGCGCGCACGCTGCACGCATCCATGTAGATGATGCCAGGCCCTTTCCAAGTACCCACCACTGATCTGGCTTCCTTATTGACTTTGCTTGTCAGAAGATAGCAAAAAATGATCACATGACAACGGAACACTGCAACCATCATAAATATGTTCCAGTTGCTAAATGTCTGAATTTTGATCGCCTGACCATGGGTATGTGCAAGTTGTAAGTATGAAAGATGGTCATAAGTCCATTTCAATGCTGTTAATTTGAACACTCACTAAACAAATGGTTTTAAGTCAAGGACTACTTGTATATGTAGTAGCTTTTTTGTCTAACTTCTATTTTCATTGTATATAACAATGGATTATTGCAAAGAAAGAAGAACTGAGGTGAGATTTAACAAAAGATTTATTATTTATTGCCATAGAGATCAGAAGCAAAAGTTTAAAATGGCAGCTTAGACTAGACAGGAAGAATTCCCTCAATTGGTAGAATAGCTGCTGCTGCAAAAATTGGGCTGCTTTCAATTGTGTTTTTCATATATTCAAATATTGATCATTTGTCAGAGAGCTGGAGGTGCTCTAACATAATGTTTCTCAACCACAGCACCTTTAAGATATGTACCCTTCAAGTCCCAGAATTCTCCAGCCAGCATGCGGAGTTGGTCCAAAATTGTTTTTACCAAGTCTGCATCTTTCACAGAGTAGAGTAGAACGTTCAGGTAGATAATCTCGAAATCCACTTCTAACTTTCAGATACTATGCCACAGTAGTTGGTGATTCTTGAAGTTGTGCATGAATAGTCCAGATTCAGCAGTCTGGAATTGCCCCCATATTTATTCATGCTACTTAGTTATACGTTTATATCAGGGGTGTCCAAACTTGGGAACTTTTAAGACTTGTGGACTTCAACTCCCAGAATAGTTGAAGTCCACAAGTCTTAAAGTTCCCAAGTTTGGACACCCCTGGTTTATATTTAAACAATTTTGGCAAACTCGTGAGTCATGTTTCTCTGAATTTGTTCATTATCTCCTTTCTAACCCCTGCTTGTGGGTTCCACACAGAAACAAAATGCCAGCATTCCCTATTTATTGCCAGAACTGAAAAAAAGACGGGCTAGTACCATCCTTGGGGTATCTCTTTCGGCTGCGCTCTTCTCCCTTCTGCTTCTTCAGCTACTGGAGGCCATCCAGGGC
This sequence comes from Natrix helvetica, assembly GCF_964273705.1. Lineage (NCBI taxonomy): Eukaryota > Metazoa > Chordata > Lepidosauria > Squamata > Natricidae > Natrix > Natrix helvetica. The sequence goes on along the minus strand of NC_138551.1, from coordinate 107,798,379 downwards.
ACTTAGGGTTTGTGTGTGGAGAAACGAGCGTCCGAGTCCAGCACCACGAAGGTGGAAAAGCTTACACGACGCCCTTTAGGGCACGGGGTGTCCAAACTTGGGAACTTTTAAGACTTGTGGACTTCAACTCCCAGAATTCCACAGCCAGCTATGCCAGCCACCCACTTTTAAGACGTGTGGACTTCAACTCACAGAATTCATGACTGGCTGGGGAATTCTGGGAGTTGAAGTCCTCAAGTCTTAAAGTTCCCATGTTTGAACAACCCTGCTTTAGGGAATAGAAAGCTTGGCGGTTGGCCTTGGCTTCTAGAAGGCGCCCTCACCCACTTCCCAGCGACCGCCTGGAAGCGCGTGCGTGGACTACGGTCTCGTGCCCCCCCCCCCGGCTTTTGAGTTCTGCCTTCGAGTTCTGCGATTTCTGGGCGCTGTCGGTCGCCGTACGCGGCGCCTGTTCCGGCGTGCTCTTGGATGACGTGGCGGGGACGGCGGAAGCGGCGGCTCCTTTCCTCGGTGGCGGCGGCGGCGGCGGCGGCGACAACGGGATGGCGCTGGCCGGGTTCCTGTGGTGCGTGGCGGCCTTGTTGGTGTTGCAGGGCCGGGCCGACGAGCATGACCACACGGTGAGGGGGCGGCGCGGCCGAGGCTCCGGAGACGGACGGGCCTGGTCTTTCCCCTCCCCTCCTCCCCCCTCCTCCGGCGGTGGCTCGTCTCCCCGGCTGCGGGCGCGCCTTTGCGCGGCGTTGCAGAGGCCAGAGCCATCACGGATCGACCCCACCGGTCCGCGCGGGACGGGGTCAGCGGACGTGGGAGGAGAAGCTGTTCCGCAGATCCTTGAGAGCCGTGAGGGAGAAGGGGGACCCTCTCCGCTGGAGGTGGCGGGGAGGTGCTGGCGAGCGGCTTGGACGAATATAGTTCTCCTGTAAAGGGTTTCGGTTCCAGAGAACGAAGCTCGAATCAGGCTCTCAAGAACGGCAGCCTTTGTTCAAGCGACCCTCTGGTTTTCACCGTTCTTATCTGTGGATGGTGACACCAGATTGTTAGAAAACAGAATCGGGCCTATTCATGATAAAAATCACCTTGCTTACAAAAAAAAGGAAATTGGAATTAATCTTAACTCAAAGCAGGCAGAAAAGTTAAAAAGCCGCTAACGTTACAATTCATAATAAATCCCAATAGTTAATTCTGAGAGACAGCAGCATTGGCTCAAGCTGTTTTAGCTTCTGTCCTACCCCCAAAAAAGGTATTTTTTAAATCTCTAATCGAACCAGGTGAAATCTGATACTTAAAACAGCGGGCCCTGGATGTGTTTCTATAGCTTTGGACATTGACTGGTTATACTTAATGAAGATACAGCTTGCTTGTGCATTACAAGAAGGCAACAATGACATCTTATTCAGTTGATCAGGATAATTTGTAAAGAAATGACATGACTGATTTGCTTTCTTTGTGCAGAGTATACAACCTGTATAGTCAGATTGCTGTATGGGCTGTAGTTGTAATATACTGTAGCTGCTGGATAAGATCCAAAAACAGCAAAGGACCAAGCCCCACAGCAAGTGGGAAATAAAGATGGAAGGTTAAAAAAGAAAAGAAAAGCGTACATCTTATTTAAAATCTCAAGAAATTGCAGTATTTCATCTGGGACTTCTCTGTTTGCCTCTTATTTTTCTAAAGCCTTCCATACAAGCTGTTCTTAGAAAGACAAATTAAAATAGAAACCACTTAAAAGAAAATTCAAGTAATATAGAACGTGAAATCCAAGCACTTTAAAACCAAATAATATAGTTGGTATACACCAAACATAATTAGAAAAATAGCTTTTAAAAGTAGCACTTGCAAACTTTGTTGAAAGCAGTAGGAGCTTGTATAATGGATAATAGTGATGAATAGTACTGATTCCGAGCATAATGTGATCAGGTTTAGTGTCACTTCAGAAAACATTGATGGGTTCAAACATAAAGCTAAGCCATCAACCAGTGTTAAGGCTTTACTTTTTTAAAAGGGGGGAAATGGTGTTGGGCAATGGATATTGGAAGTGTAAGGTACAAATGGATGAAATTTTAAAGCCTTATTTTTGAAATCGAGTCACTGCTTTAGACATATTAAACATTATCTGAAAACGTATCCCTCAGTTTTCTGCTGGCAAACTATGAAAATCTATATCAATGATTTCCCAAAGATTTTTAGTGGTACAATCCAAGGATGCTCCAGAAGGCAGCAGAAAAAAGGGGATTCAAGAAATTGCATGAATGCACTCACTTGCATTACCCACTTCCGCCAACAATGCTTCACATCGTGGATAAGTTTGTATTATGACTTAGTCATACTAAGTCGTATTTATAAAATAAATAAATAAATAATAAACAAACAAACTTGCCCTTGTAATGGCGCTCAAAAGTCATCCAGTGCTAACACTAAGACAGTGAGTACGTAGTATAATTTTTTAATGGCTATTCCCTTGAAAGTTAGTAGTTGCAATATTTCTGCACTACACACCAAGTATTAATAAAAGACTTTGAGAAACTGTCATACATATAAAGGCAGAAAAGAAAGGAACATGAAAACCAGAATATTGGGCAAATAATGTGTAGAACATTCTTGGGCATATTGGACTTACAATTGCACTTATAAGGTGTCCTTGAGAAGAGATTCAGGTAATTGGAGAAGGAAAGAGACATATGATAAAGAGTAACCTAGGCAAATATATACACATGTATACACAACATAGCAGAAAATAGATGGTATTTAGTTTCTAAAGGTAAAAAAGGAGTCCCTTGAAAAAGGCAATAGAAACCCAGTTGAGGAATTAACAGTATCAAGATATGAATTAAAAGGTGTAATAGAAGTGGAAAAACTATGAATGAGAGGAATTAAGGGGTTGGCTGAAAAGAGAATATTACCCCCAATATTGTACAGGGAAAAACAACATGCCTTGCAGCATATGTGAAGCAAGGGAGAATGTAAGAAATTCAGGATTACTGTACCAGGATGTCTGATGATGTGGTTGATACGATAGAGGGCAGTCTTAGAATGCTTAGAGACTGAAAATGTCAGAGTGAAAGCATCCAGGTGTTGAGATAGAGAAAGTAACAGAGTAACAGAGATAGGTGGAAGTAGTATATAAAAACCAAGGGATTGAATGCAAGGGCATTGTGCAAGCAGGAAGAAAAAGATAAAGCTGTTACAACAAATGATCAAAACATTGGCACGATGGGAGACAGGGTGGATATAAATCAATGATTTTTAAATTTTAAATTGTATTTTTAACATTTAAATCAGATTTTTAATTTTTTAAGTCAAATTTATTTTAATAAAATGCTTTTTAAATAAAACATTTAAAATTTTCTATTTAAGATACATTAATAGTTTAGTTTATTCAGCATGAAATGGAGCTGAGTTATGTAGCATGAGGCTGTATATTCTGCAATATTGGGACACTCGGTGAGTCAGTGGGTCAGAGGAAGAGCTACTGCAGGACAGATGACAGTTGCTCTTTAAAAATTATGATTTAAATCAAATTGTTTTAAATCAAGCCTTTTTACTAGTGATGTAAATAATGATTTAAATAATGATATAAATCGACTTGATTTAAATCAAATCCATCCTGATGGGAGATCATTGCAATATTGAGACTTAGGCCCAGGGTACCTGCGAGACCACCTACTGCCACCAGTAGCCTCCCACCGTCCAGAGTTGGCCTCCTCAGGGTGCCGTCGGCCAGACAGTGTCGGCTGGTGACCCCCAGGGGGAGAGCCTTCTCTGTGGGAGCGCCTTCCCTCTGGAATGAGCTGCCCCCGGAGCTTCGCATAATCCCTGACCTCCGGTCCTTCCGACGTGCCCTAAAAAGTTGGCTTTTCCAGCAAGCCAGCCTGGCCTGTTAATTTTAACTCATTTTTAAATGTATTGTCTTATAAATTTGTTTTTTTTTTTTTTTGATATGTATTTAATTTCTTTTTAACTTTTGGGATGTGTGTTTTTTAATGTTGTACGCCGCATTGAGTCCTTTGGGAGAAGGGCGGCATATAAATCCAATAAAAACAAACAAACAAAAGAAGTTTGAGAAAATAAGTAGCTGTCCATAGAAATTACATGAAAACTTGTGCAGATGTGTGCTGCTAGATTTGGTTGTAAAATCTTCTGCATGAAAATGTGTACAGGTGGTCCTCAACTTACTACCATTTGTTCAGCACCTGTTCAAAGTTACAATGGCATTGAGAAAAGTGGCTTTCAGGTGGTCCCCACGGCCATCGCAACATCTCCATGGTCATGTGATCAAAATTCAGGTGCTTGGCCACCAGCATATATTTATGATAGTTGCAGTGTCCCCGAGTCATAGTACCTCTAGTATTACATACTACGTATGTACATGTATGTACTAGCAGTAGATCTTTGTCGGGTCTTAAAATGGCTCTGATGATCCAGCATGTAAAATTGAAAGTTTTTGTAATGACTGATGTCTCAACACATTACTGAAATGCTATGAAGTTTGGGCCTTTTAAAAAAAAGTAGGCACAGGTATATATTTGATGCATAGTATTAAAAGTCCAGTTATGTGTTTTCTATTTCTAGAAATCTAAAACACATCAAAAGATTGGCATTCTGGATTCAGTTTCCATGTTTTTTGCTCAGTAAAGCATGTCACTTTTTTTCAGTAACATGTAATGAAAATGCTATCCTGTACTATACTTAACAGTTTCAGATCTAAACAAGACAGCAAATTAATGTTATAAAATGGCCCATAGCAATAATTATAAGATGTTAATATTCTATGTCTTTGTTTTGGGGATTATGTCTTGGCTATATGAATAGTTTTCCAGACCATTCTAAAATAGCCATTATTTTATTTTAATAATATTAAATCATTTGGCTAGAACCCAGGAGACTATGCGTTCTAATCCCAAATTAGGCACAAAGCCAGATGGGTAGCCCTGGGCTAGTCATTTTCTCTCATCCCTAGGAAAGTGGCAATGGCAAACCACTTCTGAAAAAATGTTATCAAGAAAACTGGGACTAGTCCAGGCAGTCACTAGAAGTCAAAAACTGACTTGAAGTCAATGAATGCAGGAAGGGTTCAAAATCAATATAATTTTTCCATCTCAGAATATCAGAAATTATTAACAGTTTTCATCAAAACTTGTCCAAGTGACTTTAGTGCCTATAAAAAGAAGCTTCAGAAGGCTGCATGTAGCCCTGCCATTTACATTGAATATTGTATGTGACTGCAAGCTATATATGCTATTGTTAAAATAATAGCATTGCAAATAGTTCTATACTTCAATTTGTCAAAAAGTGGAAAGAAGATTTGGTTTTTTTCCAAGTGGCCAGCTTTGAATTTTGGGAATTGCTGTTCCAGGGCATCAGGTTTTTGGGGTTCACCATTACCTGGTAACAGTTTGACTGGATACAGTACACACATCTTGCTAACCCTCTTGTGTGATTTTCTTCATTTTAGCTTAATAGTGTTATATGAGATTCTAGACATTGTGCTTTATAAATAAAAGGGTAAATTAAGCTTAGTTCTTGATCACGTCCACAAAATTTTCTCTTCAGCAATAGAAAAACTGGCATTATTTTCTTCTGAGCTAATTATTCAGCTTTGCTGTCTTAGTCTATATAGCACTGGGATTTCCTGGTGATTTCTCTTATTAGTACTAATCAAATCCGGGCCTATGTAATTTTTCGAGAATAGCCAAGATCAGCTGGATGCTGCCATCTAGCTGGATGCTTTGTGGATACATTGTGCACACACAAGCTAATTTTAGTCCTGACCAACTATTGGTAATTATGCAACAAGTAGAAATTGAATACAAGAAAAAAGTTACGTTTCATTCATGAAGTCACTCTCTAATTTTTTTTAATGTATTACTTTGGACTGCTAAAGCTAGAATGGTAGTATGGGACATATATAGAAGTTAAACTTTAAGGCGACTGTTAAACCTAAATAGAGAGAGATATACAGAGAGAACTCCTTACCAACTACCTCGTGCAACAACCACTCAAAGTTAAGACAGTCTTGAAAAAATAACACCTTGATCAAGGTGCACATGTATGACCATCACAACTTCCTTTCTCTCTAGTCATGTGTTTCTCATTATACTCAGTACACGGTGTCCTGCATCTGGCCCATTTTTCTCTCTCTCTCCTCTTACAGACCAGAGAGATTGCTAAACAAATGGGCAGTCTCTCCTGCACCTGACCCATTTTTTCCTTCCACCATCAGAGCAGAGAGGATTGGAGAGGAACAGCAATTCAGAGGGTGGGGAAATGGGGAAAAAGGAAAACTCATATAAAATACTAAGCACAGTTATGGTCCTCCGATTTTCAACTTAGTGACTGTCAGGGTGGATTTGATTTAAAACTATGATTTAAATCACTAGTAGAATGGTTTGATTTAAAACAACTCGATTTAAATCATAATTTTTAAAGATTAATAGTCATCTCTGACCCTCAGCGGCTCCTCCTCTGACCTGCTTGTTGACCAACAGTCCGATTCACTTTAATGAGATGGCTGGTGATGTGGCAGTCACACAACAAGGTGAGGGGCGTGGCAGGCAGCAGGTGAATGGATGCCCACTAACAGGTGCTGCCATGATGGATCTGAAATGACAGGTCCTCTTCAATATTATATTTAGATGCTGCTTGGAAGGTTTCACTTTACTGCTTGCCCTTCCTCCTCACACTTAGAGCCTGGTGGTACAGATGCATTTCTCTTCAAACAATCATAGAGTTTGTAGTGTGCCTAGATTTGCAAAACAATGGGATAAAGGAATATTCCTGAACTTTGTTTTATGATTGATCTCATGGTTACTGTGAAATTGTGTGAATGCATCAATGCAGTGCATGTTCTCTCAGCTTGCAGAGCTTGGATTCATTGAATGAGTTTACCCAAAATGTAAATATTGCAGAATATACAGCCTCCTGCTTTATAACTAAGCTCCATTTCATGCTGAATAAACTAAATTATTAATATATCTTAAATAGAAAACTATCTTCAGATAGATTTTTACTCCCAAAGCATTTTTAAAAAATAAATTTAATACAGATTTTAAAAATCCAATTTAAATTTAAAAAATCAATTTAAGTATAAGAAATCCATTTATTATTATTATTTTTAAAAAATCATCAATTTTTACCCTGGTGACTGTGGCACTTAGCAACTAAGTAGCAGTCCCAGTTGTGGTTGCTAAATGATGACTACCTGTAGCACTTTTGCTTCCCCTGCCAAAATGCAGGTGGTAATCACATTACTCTTTTTTAATGGTGCAATTTCTGAGGATGGCATGCAAATCAGGAGTTGCCTGTCAATATTTTAAAGCATTTTCTTCATATTTCTGTCTGAAAATTTGTTGCATTCTAAACAATATGCCTATTGATAATTCTTTATTTTAAAATATGGTTTCTTTTCAGTACCAAGATAAAGAAGAAGTTGTTTTATGGATGAATACTGTAGGACCATATCACAATCGCCAGGAGACTTACAAATACTTCTCTCTCCCTTTTTGTGGTGGATCTAAAAAAAGCATTGATCACTACCATGAAACTCTTGGGGAAGCACTTCAAGGAGTTGAACTAGAGTTCAGTGGTTTGGATATTAAATTTAAAGGTAAGATAACCATAAGTAATGATTGTTGGTGTTTTACTGTATTTGTTTAACAGGAAAACCTTTTTCCAAATAATTTAAATGTATTAGTTTTAAAATATTATTTGAAGAGTGAAAACAGAAAAAATACAAAGGCAGAAAAGGAAAATGTATTACATATTTCAAAATATGAAATGTATAAAATATAATAAAATGAATGAGAGCCAGTTTGATATAACAGTTAGGACATTGGCCAGAAACTGGGAAACTCTAGTTTTAGTCCCATTTAGACATGAAGCCAGCTAAGTGACCTTGGGCCAGTCCCTTTCCCTCAGCCCAAGGAAGGAGGTAGTGGCAAATCAGTTATAATCCTTACAAGAAAACTGCAGGGACTTGTTGGGCAGCCTCCAACAATTGGACAATTTGAATGAAAGAAAAAAATTGTCTTACAAAATTTTATTTTATTTTTTTATTTTATTTAGTTTGTCAAACATGTACAAGATAACAGGTATAAATATAAACATGGACATGAAGAAGGGAAATGAGTACAAATAAATAGGGACAGTAGGACAGGGACAGAAGGCACTCTGGTGCACTTATGCACGCCCCCTTTATGGACCTCTTAGGAATGAGGTGAGGTCCACGGTAGTTTAAGGTTGAAGCTGTGAGAGTTGGAGGATGTAACAACGAAGTCAGGTGGAGCATTCCAGGCGTTGACCACTCTGTTACTGAAGTTGTATTTTCTGCAATCGAGTTTGGAACAGTTTACTTTGAGTTTGTATCGATTGTTTGCCCATATATAATTATTATTATTATATTTTAATTAAAAGAATTTTTATTTTTAAAGACAAACTTACACATATAAAACATAAAAACATCTTCCAATAACATCCAGCGTGTCTGTTGGTTACAGAAACTTTTGTGCATCCTCTCCATAGTCCTCACTTACAATTTATCTAAAATCTCATATTATCAATCTAATATGTATGTATACATTATTATCATTATTAATCTTTTATTTGACTATAACTATAATACCTTCCTTTTATACGAGATATTCTAAATTTTGAATTAATTTAGATTATAACAATTCATTACGTCCTCCTAAATCCATCCAATAATAGTACATCTTTATATTATATTCTGTGTCATTCCATTGTCCTTATATTGTAAAATTCTCAGTCATATTTTATTTCCATATTTTTTTGCCTAACCATTAGTAAAATAAATCCCATATCTTATAAAATTGTTAATCTTCTTGTTCTCTAATTTTAAATGTCAATTTACTCATTTCAGCACATTCCATTATTTGATGAATAACTTCCTCCTGCATTGGTATTTTCTCATTTTTCCAGTTTTTAGCAAATACAATTCTAGCCACTGTTAACAAATTTACAATCAAATATTTCAATTCTCTACTATATGTTTCTGGTAAAATCCCCAATAAAAATATCTCTGGTTTAAAGTCAATATGTTTTTCTATCATTTTTTCCAACCATGTGTGGATTTTAGTCCAGTATTTTTTAGCTTCTGCACATGTCCACCACATATGGTAATATGAACCCGGTATCTGATGACATTTCCAACATTTTTCGGATTTATTCTTAGACAGTCTTGCTATTCTCGTAAGGGGGTAAGTGACATCTGTAAAACATCTTACACAAATTTTCTTTATATGCTGTTGACATTGTCATTTTGTAATTTTTAGACCACAATTTTTCCATTTCTCTAAATCAAGCCCATATCCAAAAATTTTCCCCCAAGCAATCATTGTTTCTTTAACTTGTTCTTCTAGTTTAACCTCTAATAAATATCCGTATAGTTTTTTAATCACCTTTTCATCAGTACCTGTCAGGATTTTATCTAAATCAGTCAATTTGTCATAAAAGCCTTCTATTTTAAAATCTTTATCATATCTAGAATGTATTTGCAGATATGAAAACCAATTCATCCTTATATCTTGTTCTTCCAGTTCTTGCATAGATTTAAGTTCACCCTTTTCATTCAATATTTCATCATATCTAACTGTTCCTTTTTATATGTTATTGGATATGAAAATGCTTCAATAGTTGATAACCATACTGGAATTTTAAAATAATAATGCCTTTTAATCTTCTCCCAGTTTAAGAACAAAGCCTTGCGTATATAATGTCTTCTGAAATACCCCTGTGTTTTAATTCCCTTGTACCATAACAAAGCGTGCCATCTTAATAACAAATCATGACTTTCTAATGTCAATAATCTAGAATTTCTTAGCGTTATCCACTCCTTAACCCACATCAAACGTTGCCTGATAGTATAACTCCCAGTTAGGCTGTTGTCCATATATTATTGAGGTTAAAGCTGAAGAAGTCGTCAAATAAGAGGTTGTAACAGACAATTTTGTGTACTGTGCTTAGATCATACTGCAGGTGGCGCAGTTCCAGATTGTCCAAGCCCAAAATTTGGAGCCTGGTGGCATAGGGAATTCTATTGTAAATAGGAGTAGAGTACTCTTCTCATGAAGTACCTCTGGACCAGAGGTGGGTTCCTACCGATTCGGACCGGTTCGGACGAATAGGTAGTAACTTGGCAGCCTGGGTCTCTGGAACCGGCAGCGACCCAGGCCTGCTATGATCTTGAACCGGTTCCCTGGTCACTCACCCTGCCCACCCACCCCACCTAGTCACTCCTTACCTCCTGGGCGGCTTCTCTGCCTAAGCTGCCTTGACTGCTTAAGCTGCCACGAGGTGCCTGCCCTGTGCCCCAACTGAGCTGCCTCCTCCTGCCTACAGGTAAGTCTTGCTAGCCCACCCCCCTCCCCAGAGCTTGCTGCGCCCCGCCACCCCCCACAGGCTCGTAATCTGCTAGGCCCAAAATAGGGCATGAGGGGTGCCTAGCAAACCTCCCTGCAGCCCCCTGGGAGGAAAAATGGAAGAAAGAAAGAAATCCTCACTGTTTGGGGATCTGCAAACTTGGCAACTTTTAAGACTTGTGGACTTCAACTCCCAGAATTGAGCTCTGCTGGCTGGAGAATTCTGACAGTTGAAGTCCATAAGTCTTAAAGTTGCCAAGTTTGAAGACAGTTGCTAAGCTCAGGTTAAGCTAATCAATAATGGAGCTCTAAGAATGCCAGATGATCAATGAGCATGTTCTCAGTTTCAAAACATCTGGCTTTTCTTCCTCCTACCAAAGACCTTCTGGGGTTCTTCACAGGAAGGAAGGAAGGGAGGGAGGGAGGGAGGGAGGAAAGAGGAGGAGGAGGAGGGAAGGGAGAAAGGGGGAAGGGAAGGGAAGGGAAAGTAAATGAGATATGGATGGAGAGAGAGAAAGGAGAAGAAAGAAGGACCACAAACCTGGCACCAAATGCAGCTTCAGGGGATGCTTTGAAAAAGCACAGAAATCCAGGACTGGAAGGTACCTCAGAGGTCATCTAGTCCAACCCCCTGCTCCAACAGGAGACCTTATATTATCTTGGGTATTTTGGTGCCTCTAACACAAGAGAAATTCCCAGAAATCCCCAGGCACTGCCAACCTCTCTCCCCCATAAAAAAAACCTAGAGCAAAAACTTCATGCAGTATTAAAAAGAATAGAAAAGGGTTTTGCTGTGTATTGTTTAATGGACTGCTAAATTGGCAAAATGGATGGCTAAATTGGCCACGCCCACCCAGTCGCATGACCAGCAAGCCACCCCCACCTGGTCACATGACTGCTGAGCTACTCCTGCCCAGTCACATGACCACTAAGCCCTCCCATCCAGTCACATAGCTGCCAAACCATGCCCATGGAACTGGTAGTAAAAAATTTTGAAACCCATCACTGCTCTGGACCCACTCAATCGTATTAATGTCCAATATACAGTGTGGATTACAGGCAGACGAGCTGTATTCAAGAATTGGTCTGGGAAAGATTTTGTATGCCCTAGTTAGCAATATAATGTTACCGGAGAAGAAGCTTTGCAAAATTAGGTTAACAACTCTTGCCTTTTTGGCAATGCTGTTACAGTGGACTCTGGGGCTTAGATTATTTGAGATGAGTACTCCTAGGTCCTTGACAGAGTGAGGGTCATCTACGAGGTAGTTTCCGCTCAATTTGTACTTGGTGTTCTGATTTTTATTGCCAATGTGTAGGACAGAGCATTTATTATTCGAGATTTGGAGTTGCCAATTGCGCAACCATTTAGACATATAGTCAACGTCGCTTTGTAGGGTAGTGACATTGTCAGTGGTGTTGAATAATTTTATGTCATCAGTGAAGAGGACGCAGTTCCTTTTAATATGATTGCATAGGTTGTTAATGTAAAGCAGAAAAAGTGTGGGTCCTAGAATATTGCCTTGGGGGACACCGCTGTTAACTAGTGACAGGTTTGATAGGGCGCTCCTTATTTCGATTACTTGGTTTGGAAAGTGCAGGTTTGTTGGAGAAGGCTGATGGGAATATGGATTCCACAATTTGGAATTAATAGAATCAATGGGTAAGAAGATTGATGGTGATTATGGAATGGATTTACTATATCTAACTGGAAAACAACTTGGACTGGACTGGGAAAATTGATTGACAACAGAGGTTTATCATTTTAGGGAATAAGACACAAATGGGAGAGTTTTCAACTAAAACTTTGAGAAATTTTATTATTAAGAATCAAAGTAGGGTATTTTCATCTTGGATGGATCAGAGATCATGATTGTAATAATTTGTGGTAGATAAGGAGCCATTGTAAACCTCCTACCAGTTAAATATAGTAGGTTGTTAACAAGAGGGCTTTGAAGTTCTAACTTTGCTGTTGGTTCACCTGTTAACTGCTTTGTCTTTATATATAGCAGATATAGATGGCAGGCCAAATTGGTTGAATATAGAGGTAAAAGTTTATAAATTTTGGACCTGCTTCACAAGGTGTGTGTGTGTGTGTAAATTAACATTGTTCTAATATCAGTTCAACAAGAGGGGAGAATATATGTGTCTTTCATTTTTTAATGCACATTTTTTTCTTTTTTAAAGTTTTGTCTATCTTGGTTTTGTCTTTGTAAAAACTTTGTTTCTTTTTAATTTTTTCGATAAAATAAAAAAAATATTCCAAAAAAGGATTGGATCAGTATTTAAAAATAAAGAATAAAATATAGTTTACAACTTACAGCGGCTGGATTTATACATTCTGACAAACTGAAGTATAAGACTTCTGCATGGCTCAGTCTCCAGTTACTTCTGTATCTAGGCCATTTTCTCAGAATTCTGTGCTTGATGGTTTTTTCTCTGCTGACAGTTTGAATTATTGAATATTTGTTGTTCACGATTTGGGTGGGATTTGCTTATAGACCTTAGTCTTATAGTAATATTAGCAGTTAAGGATTCGTATAGCGGAGCCAGCAATATTCTGAACCACCATCCAACTGCCTCTCCAACAGCTGTCAGCCTTATTGAACTATTTTCAAACTTTTACTTTCTTTTGCTGGTTTCTTATTCTACATCAAATTTTATTCTATTGTGTTGTCTTTAGAGAATTATTGGACTGATTATCAAACCTTTTCAGAATTTATTTTTAACATTCTCTTATATTAGAAATAATAAAAAGGCAGATTAAAAACATTCAAGGGCAAGAAGAAAAAGATACAATACAATAATAAATAATAGTACAGACTTTGATTGTCCTAATACATTATGATGCAATAAAATGGCAGTAGAAAAGAAACCTGTGCCTTTTGTATTGATCACAGGATGCTAGTTGGCAGCTGAAAGTGGATATAATCATTTAAAGTTCTGTGAGAGCTATTGATTTTAAGTGACATTATAAGGCTGGAATGTGGAATCTCACTTAGAAATGGTGATAGTGTTCTTTGTTCCCTCCAGTACAGAGGTGTCAAACTCATGTCATCACCGCTGGGTCATGTGACATATCGGGACTATTCCCCCCCTTCGCTAAACCGGGCATGGGCGTGGCCAGCACGTGATGCATACTGCCCACGGGCTGGGAGTTTAACAGCTCTGCTCTAGTACTATCAAGTTTAGAACATTAACATGAAGTAAAGAGAAAGCTTTATAGTAGTTTAAGTATATCAGACCAAATAAGTAATCCCTCATAGAAAAAGAATGTGATCTTTTTGGAGAGCTCTATCTAAAGCAGTGCTTCTCAAACTTAGCAACTTTAAGATGGTTAGACTTCAGATCCCAGAATTCCCCAGTTTCCCCCTGCTGGCTAGGGAATTCTGGGAGTTGAAGTCCCAGACAGTTAGACATTGGTCTAACGTGTACTTTTTTGTTGTTTCAGCTTTAGCCCAGTTCAGTACATGTGCTAGCAAAATTAACTTGGCAAAACAATGTGGCAATGTATCCTGGAGCTGCATCTTCCATGAAAATCAATGCAGCTAAAAACTCCCTGTAAAATTTAGTTTGAGGAATTAAGTCAATAAATACAGACTCTTACTGGAAGACCATCCCAAATACAAGTTGTATAGATTCCAACAGAGGGCCTGAAATAAGCCTCTTAAGAATTGATAGGATGTTTTTGGTTGGATTTAACTGAACATAGGCTCACACTGGTAAATCATAGCATTTCGTAAATTGTTTTTATTTCAAACTCCTAACTATACAATAAATAAATAGAATGTACACTTCTGTTATCTGTTTTGAATTAGATTACTTATACTCTGTGTATATCAGAAATAAATGTTTGGCATGAAGATATTATAAAAGTCAGCTATTAGTAGATTGCTCTGAAGAGTCAGATTGGTATATTTGCACTGATTCATTAGTAAAATTTATCTTGATTATATTGATGCAACAATCTGAATGCACTATTAACACATTGTTTTACTTTTTACAGATGATGTGATGCAGACCACCTACTGTGAAATAGATTTAGATAAACAAACAAGAGATGCATTTGTTTATGCTATCAAAAATCACTATTGGTATCAGATGTACATTGATGACTTGCCAATATGGGGTAAGAAATGTATGCCTACAATGTGCGGAACCTGTCTATTGAAAACAACAACTATGCTTATTCCAAACCATAGTTTAATTATGGTTTAATAAATCATATTTGACTGAGTTCACATAAATGTTATAAACAATTGTGGATTGGATTTAAATCAAGGTTTAAATTAAAAAAATTTAAGAGCAACTGCTCTGTCCCCCAGCGGCTCCTCCTCTGACCCATTGTTGACTCACCAACAGTCCCATTCGCTTTAATGGGATGGCTGGTGATGCAGCAGTGACACAACAAGATGAGGGACATGGCATTCTTGCTGGTAGTTAGAATCTTTAATGTTATTATTTGCAAACAAAATGAAGGTTTCCTCTTTAGAATAATAAGCTGTCAGGTTAGGTTAATCACACATAGTTGGAGAACTACTCAGATTCTCTCATTTAATTGAAACAATAACATTACATATTCTTGTATTTTCTTAAACATTAATGTTTAGTAACTGAAGCACATAAACAAAATGTCTTTGAAAAAACAAAAGAACTTAAACTGAATATATCTGGCGCCACATAAAAAAACTTCAAACACGGTCTTCTTCAGCTCACTCATTTTCATCTTTGTTCTCTTGTTTGTTAATGATCCGGAAAAGAAGAACAAACTTTCCTGCTTCATCAAGCCTCAGGCGATTTCTCAATTTAGAGTGAACAAGTCCAAAGGAAGAGAATATTCTTTCAATGCACCACAGATGGCACGCAGAGCCCTCTCTGCGGGCATGTCAGTCGTCACCCCAGCCCAACTCCATTGCGCGTGCGCATGTGCCTCCTGCTGGTCAGCTGGTCTTAGGGTCTCTGTGCACATGTGCAGGGGGTGGGGCCTTCCCTGATCTCTGCAGATTTCTCCCCCCAACATGCCCTACATTCTGCTCCATTTCTGCTGCCCGTGCCTTTCCCAATCTCCACAGGTTCCCCCTCCCCCGCGCCTTACCTTTCTACTCCATTTCTGTTGCCCACACCAACCTGGAAGCCAAAATGGCACATGGAGGGGGGCATATGCGTGGTGGAAGTGCACGCATTGGATTTGGGGGATTGGGGCACACGTGTGCATTTGCGTGCACGCTTTGGGCACTCGGCACCAAAAAGGTTAACCATCACTGTGTAGAACAAGAGGATGGAGATTTAGAAAAAGGATAATTTCCAGAATCTTTTATATTGATGGTAGTTTCACTTAAATATAAACATCAGTGCTGTTATTTTATTATTTAAACCATGTATGCTTATTGGGAATGTCTTATTGTATTCACACACAGTTCAGCCTAAATAGGAATACTCATCATTTCTTTTTTTGGCAACTGTATAAAAATGCAGTGCCATTCAGTAACAATAGCAGATATATATTATTGTTTTAGCATATCATGGCAGTCTAAAAAATATGGTGAAATAAAAGCAGTTTACCAACCTGAAGGTCCTGCCTCTTCAAACATGGTCCTTTCATCACAGCACCTCTCATGATGTTGTTTCATTTGGGCCACTAGGCCTTGCATCTCTTTGTTGCATACCTGCTTAACCCATAGGTAGAGGAACTTCATTGAAATATTCCCACACTGGGCCTTTTTTATGCCTGCAAGATCACAAGGTTTATAAGCTGTTTAGAAGGTTTCACTTTCATTTTTAAATCTATGATTTAAATCACTAGTAGAATGGTTTGATTTAAAACAACTCGATTTAAATCATAATTTTTAAAGAGTAATAGTCATCTCTGACCCTCAGCGGTTCCTCCTCTGACCTGCTTGTTGACCAACAGTCCGATTCACTTTAATGAGATGGCTGGTAATGCGGCAGTGACACAACAAGGTGAGGGGCGTGGCAGGCAGCAGGTGAATGGATGCCCACTAACAGGTGCTGCCATGATGGATCTGAAATGACAGGTCCTCTTCAATATTATATTTAGATGCTGCTTGGAAGGTTTCACTTTACTGCTTGCCCTTCCTCCTCACACTTAGAGCCTGGTGGTACAGATGCATTTCTCTTCAAACAATCATAGAGTTTGTAGTGTGCCTAGATTTGCAAAACAATGGGATAAAGGAATATTCCTGAACTTTGTTTTATGATTGATCTCATGGTTACTGTGAAATTGTGTGAATGCATCAATGCAGTGCATGTTCTCTCAGCTTGCAGAGCTTGGATTCATTGAATGAGTTTACCCAAAATGTAAATATTGCAGAATATACAGCCTCCTGCTTTATAACTAAGCTCCATTTCATGCTGAATAAACTAAATTATTAATGTATCTTAAATAGAAAACTATCTTCAGATGGATTTTTACTCCCAAAGCATTTTATTAAAATAAATATTTGTTAAAAATTAATTTTTTAAATTAAAATTTAAAAATCTGATTTTTAATTTTTTTAAAAAAAAATCATTGATTTTTATCCACCCTGTAAAAGCAAACAAAGCGTCTTATGATATAGCAGAGTGTATGAACTATCATCATCATGAGGGTAAGGGTTCTCTGTCTGAACTTGTGGGTTGGTTTCTGAATGCTTCATTACTAGACTAGGTAACATCTTCAGTGGAGTTTAAGCCCAAGCTACAGATATTTGCCATTATTGCATATCACCATCATTCTAGCCATTGTCTATCCACTGCAGGAAAAAGATCTCTTCTGCATGTTTCCAACCATTGGCCAAGGTATATATAGAGTGATCTACTATATCTAGTTCTTCTTCAGGTATATTTAAAAAATCTTTCTTTGGTGAATGTATTAAACATAACCTGGCTCTTTTTCAGGTTAATTTTTAAGTCAAAAGTTTCCCCTGATTTGTGTAGCTCTTCTATGTGTCTTTGTAACTCTTGTGGGTCTTGTGAGAAAAAAATGTCATCCTCAAATCTTAAGTGATGTTCTGTCCCGTGATTCTAATGAATATGCAGACACAGGCTTGGCTGTCTGCCATGACTAATGATGGAATAAAGCCACCCTTTGGCTAGGAGCCTAGAACGCTGTCTTCAAGAAACTAAGATTAGATTTACGGAATGCTTTCTCAACGGCTAGTAAAGTGGACTGTTGTTTCCTGCAAAGATTCTCCTCCCGTCGTTCCAACTATAAGCTCTGTGGAAGGGCTTAGCCACCTGTCCCTATTTCCTTCTATGACATCTTCTCCACAGCTGCTCCCTTCTCTTCTCAGCTCTATGCACACACATATTAGGGACAACCTCCCTCTGTTCCTCCTCACTGCTCCCTGACTCAGATGCCACCTGGTGGCCAACAGGCCTCTCTAGTCCCTGCTCTGACTCCAAACACCCTTCAGAGTCTTCTTCATCCTCCAGAGCAGTCCCATAATGGTCATCGCTGTCAGAGTCCACCAACAGCTCAGCCGGCCGCTGCTGGGCCACAACAAGTGATTTAAATAAGTGATTTTTATTCCATCTTTTGCTCAGTCTAGTTTACGAAGTACTTCTTCAAGGCAGGCTAAGTAAAGGAAAGGTGATATTGTGTCACCTTATCATACACCTCGTTCTATGTTGATTTCCACTTCAAGTTCATTAAGGCAAATTGTTACCATTGTACTTTTCATATATTGATTGTAGTAAGTTTATGTAAGCAGTGTCTACAGGTTGGTTGAGCAATGCATTAATTATTGCTTGCTGGAGTACTGAATACTCAAATGCCTTTTCTTAGTCTATGAAAGCCATGCACAGAGGCATGGTGCATTGTGCTTTCAATGACTTGCTGAACAACCTGGAGGTACATTGTACTGTTACCACTTGTGAACCCTGCCTATTCCTTTGGCTGTGCATCATTTAATGTTCTCAATATTCTTTTTGCTATTATCTTGGTGAAAAACTTGTAGATGATTGAAAGAAGGCTTATTGGGCGATTGTTCTTTAAATCAACTTGGGGCCCCTTCTTGTGTATAAGAATCACTTCAGCATTTTTCCATGCATCTGGTATTTTTTCTTCTCTGAGGCATCTCGAGTATAGTTTTGCTAGTATCTGGTGTAAACTGTGACCACGAGCTTTTAGCATTTCAGCCATAACACATTCCCTAAAGCTTTGCCATTTTTCATTGATTTAATCGCACTTGATATTTCCTCTACTAGGATATCCGGCATTTCCTCTTTCACGGGTGTTGTAAAATATCTAGTGGTCCAATCTTCTTAAGTCAGTAGATTTTTTTTTTACAGTTTGAAAGCATGTCATGGATGCTGAAAGAAAATAAATCTATTGTAATATATATATATACTTAATTCAAAGAATGACTGCCATAATGTATGTCCAATCATAAGACCAGTGTCATGCCTGGAAGCCATCTTTCACATTGAGCCGTCAGACCTGCCAGATTTTCTTCTGTGGGAAAATGGGAGGGAGGATTATATGGAGTATGGGAGATATATAGTCTAAATAACATTCCGTTCTGAGAGTGTCAAGGACATTTTGCTTTGCATTTGGTGTGACTGGTAGGCATCTCCAGTTGGGACGGTGCCTGATTGGACCATGTGATGGACATGTGGGTGCTGGGCAGGGACTTGAACTTTCATTTGGGTGGGGAAAACCTAAAAACTTTCAGATTTGGGTTTTCCCAAATGTGCCAATATGACATGTCTAATAAAGTGGAACTTTGAGGAAACTCAAGCCTCAGAGTCTTCTTTCATTGGAAGTGTTAATTGGAACTTTGGCAACCAATTTATTATTTATAAAACCCAAATTATTAGGAGGCAGACTGACAGTGTGGTTCCAGGGCAGGTTGATTAGGACCGATTGTAGCAAGCACTGTCATGTTCAAGTTCCTTAATTATGCTTTATTACACAATTGGAAAAGGCTATATGGAAAATGAAGTTGACTTTCTTCTCAGTTTCAGTCTGAACTGAAGTTACTCCATTTACCGAAAATGGTAGTAGGGTGATAATAGTGTTGAGTAAGGGACAACTACACGGTACAGTGCATGCTTGGTGAATACAGAAGCAGTCACCAAGAGAATACATTTTAGTCTGTAGCACTTATTGATTGCTTTAAAAGCTATGAATTTGTGTAGTCATCTGATACATGAATTATAGATTTTCTTAATTTACCGGAAACCTGATTTACAGCTAAATATTACTGATTAACTATTACCCTTCAATGAATTCTTTAATTCTTGTATGTTTTAATATTTGGATAGAAAAAAGATGGATCTTACATTTCCAGCTTTTCATTTATATCTACATTTATTTATATTTTAATCAATAGGTTAAGAGGAGCCTAGACAGTAAAATGTCAGAAGCCCAAGCTTAGGTGGCTGCATTGAAATTGAATTGTATGGAGGAGTAGTTTGTATTTCGCAGAGTGTATTGTTGCTCCCCCTGACCAGTTTAAGGAAATTACACTGTAACATGGACTATAAATTGCAAAACTAAAATGCAGAATTTATATTATTATGGATTAATGTTTTATTTATGAAATGTGAACTCTTCCTTCAATATCAGGAATCTATGAGATTTTCTCAAATCAGTATTCACTCTCCTCTGAAGCAAGGCTAGTGTGAAGACTGCTATTAATCAATGGTTAATTAGTACAGGAAAATTAATTTCTTTTCCCCACTTTCTTCCTCTGCAGGTATTGTTGGTGAAGCAGATGAAAATGGTGAAGATTTTTATCTCTGGACATATAAAAAGCTTGAAATAGGTTATAATGGAAATAGGATTGTAGATGTGAATCTGACAAGTGAAGGGAAAGTTAAATTAGTACCCAATACTAAAATCCAGATGTCTTACTCTGTAAGTAATTTGAATTTATAAATAATAATGGTTACACAACTGTTAAGCTGTAGAAATAAGATGTTGGCAGAACCATGTTTTGTCTTAAGTATTGACCATATGTCATGATGTCAGGCCTTAATCACAATACGTGTCATAGTTCATTGTATGCTTACTCTCCCCACCCTGAGAATAGAATTATCTAAATTCCAACAAGAAGGATAATCTAAAGCGAACTCTCTTATCTCCAGATAAAAAAAAAACCAGAAGCTAAAATGGTTCAAAATGAGATTGTTCTAATCACAGCAGTTATTTTCTTCATTTTTTCCAATACATATTTCCCTGCACATTGGGGATGTGGTAAAAAGGGAAATAAAATTTAAAATTAAAATGGGTGAAGGGGAAATCAAAGCTTTCTGTCAAATGGTCACCCAGCTATTTATATGTATAGAGAAAGATTCTACATATTTACTGTTCATTTTGTTTGCCATATCCTCATCCCACATAACTAATTGTGTACATTATCCCATTTAAATGTCTAAATCTAGAACCTGAAAGAACAGTTCTTCTATAGGTTATCTAGAAAAAAGAATTCCATTAAATCAGTGCTTCTCAATTATTTTCTGTCATGCCCCCCCTAGGAAGAAGAAAACATTTCGCGCCCCCCGCGCGACTGTAAATAGTATCATTTGTCTATAAAATTGTTATAAGTATACCTCTGCATAACACTGTATCCTTATTAACGTATAAGAGAATAAAAAAAGAAAGAAATGTGGATCAATTTACAACAAAGAATAGCTTTATTAACTGTAGCAGAAAAGATTTAAAGGAGCACAGGATTTAAAGGAACACAATATTTAAAAAAACTTTAACCTGCAAAACAAAAATATATAAAATAATTTGAGCTGAGCCCCCCTTTACGGAGCCTCGCGCCCCCCCTGGGGGGCCCGCCCCACTATTTGAGAAGCACTGCATTAAATGATGCTTCTTCCTAAAGCTACCACAGGAAGAAATTCCTTAGGTTCTGTTTATAATAGTCTCAGTGATAGTGGTATAACTTCTATATCATTCCTACTTATATGGTTGGCATTCCTTTTTGGGGTGACCCTTTCTCCCTGTGTATTTCAACAGTGGGTGGCATAAAATTGTAAACTGAAACTGCTTTTACTATATCTGGTAGAAAAGAAGATTTTCCCATTTAAGATGCCACTTGGAATTGTCTTTTTGCAGCCCATAATATTGGTTCAACAATACAGATAGTTCTCAATTAACAACGGTAATTGAGACCAACATTTCCATTGCTAAATGATGCATTTGTAATATGTGATATCACAGGCCTACATCGTTTGTGATGGCAGTTCTGGGAGATCCTGGTTACTGCTTGTCACGATGTTAAAAAGTTTGCTAGGCCTGAACTGCCTAAACTGACATTCAAGAGTTAAACTAAGAAAGCTTTATTGCGCAGGTCATAAAACAAAATGTTATCTGAAAGTGATTTATTGCGCACGCGTTACACTTTCCAAAATTCCTCTCTTCTTTGTTCGGCAGCCAACTTTGGTAGACGGAGCTTTCATTATCAAAATGTAACAATTAGTTATTTTCTGTTTCATTTACTTTTATTATTTTCGTATTAAAGTTTGTTTATTAATTAGAATACTTAAAGACTTTTATTTTTCTCAATATCTCAAAAGATATGCGGAAGGGAATCAGCCACGGTCCATTGATCTCAGATTTCCCAGGGCATTTTTTTTTTTCCCTGACACTGCTGCTAGGCAAGGACTGTAGTGGTCATTAAGTGAGGATCTCATGTGATCATACTTCCAATTTCCTGCCTGCTTCCCTCTGATATTTACCTTTGGGAAACTGTCAGGAATGTAAAAAAAAATACAATCATGTAACCATGCAATGGTTGACATCCAGGTCAATTGGTGAGTGTCTGGATCATATTATGTTACCTCTGGTGAGCTGTAATGGCTAGAACAATGAGGACTGTTAATACTTGTTCAGCATTGTTGCCAATTTGAACAGTCGCTGAATGTCAGCCTTCCAGGTAGATTAGTCAGGAAACATTACAAGATGAACCAATGTAAAATAAATACTATAAAGCTACGTTAACATAATCTTGCAAATCTGAAAGTACAGATCTCCAGCTCTCTCTTTTTAATATCAGTCAGGTTAGATCCTTTCTAAGTTTCTTTCCCTGCCCATTACAGGTAGTCCCCAACTTACAACTGTTCGCTTAGTGACAGTACAAAGTTACAATGACACTGAAAAAAGTTATTTATGACCATTTATAGCAGTTACAACCTTTCCAGCAGACCCATGATCATGTGATTAAAATTAGATGCTTGGCAACTGGTTCACATTTATGATTGTTGCTGTATCCTGAGGTCATGTGATCACCTTTTGTGACTTTCTGCCAAACAAAGTCAATGGGGAAGTTGGATTCACTTAAAAATTGGGTTACTAACTTAATAGCTGCAGTGATTCACTTAACAACTGAAACAAGGAAGATCATAAAATGGGGCAAAATTTACTTAATAAATGTCTTATTTAACAACAGAAATTCGGGATCATTACTTAAAACTTGAAAGTACTAATGGCTTGCTAGAAAAAAATATGTTAGCAGTTAATGTTTTCCTTAGTGTTATCTGAAATTGGAATTCATTTTGTTGATTTGTAATATACTGTGTCAGATTTGAAAATGTAATTTATCTCCAGGTGAAATGGAAAAAGTCAGATGTGAAGTTTGAAGATAGATTTGACAAATATCTCGATCCATCTTTCTTTCAACACAGGGTATGCTTCTTTTATATTTCATTACATTGAAACCTATATACTCAAAATAGTGCCCAGTGATATTTTCCTTGATGTTCAAGGTTTTTTTAAATAAATAAATAAATGGGAAGCTAGCATATTGCAAAGCACCAGCTTGAAATGGAATATTTATTTCTCTAGATGTTTGGTGGTATCAAGTAGACCATAGAAGCATAATGACTTAAGAACTGTACTACTGCTTAGGTCCACAAATGTAAGGTTCAAACCATTTTTGTAACTGATTTGAAATTTTTAAAATTGGCTAATATTGGTATTGTCAGTATTATGTCTACCAAGAGAGAGAGAGAAATAAATATGCTAAATAAATATTTACTAAATAGTGATACAAAGTACACACTGGAATAACAGGTGGTGTGTCAATTTATTTGTTCAGTGAGTAAATCATATACATAAATGGTTAACAGATAGTTAGCATAAAATAATCTCAGGTCAAATTTTCAAATTGAATTTACCCCAGATAGACCATTAAAAAGGAAGCTACTTTTTGTCATTCAAGTGGTAGTAGCTTTTTCTTCTCCATAGGATACACAGAAATTGGTTACATATATACCTACATAGATACCTACCTACATACATACATATATACATACTGTCAGGTCTGCCTC
The DNA here is from genome assembly GCF_964273705.1 of Natrix helvetica. NCBI lineage: Eukaryota > Metazoa > Chordata > Lepidosauria > Squamata > Natricidae > Natrix > Natrix helvetica. Next base: position 107,774,725 of record NC_138551.1, on the reverse strand, counting down.
CATTCAAAACTCAAGAAAGAAATTGAAGAAATTGAAAGTTCATTGGAAATTGAAGTTGAGCCCTATTAATATTTAAGATTAATAAAGGATATAACAAAGCTTCGTTGAAAGAAATGTCCTTCTGGGTTCGGCTCCAAGTGGGGAAAAAGACACTGGAGACATGGAGGCTGCTTGGAAAGGTGGTTTTAATGGTGGACAGGACCGCATGGCTTGAGTCCTGAACAGAAAAGGTGATCACGTGCTTCAATGTTGGTGAGAAGAAGAGAAGGGAGGACTGAGATGCTGAGTCCCTGGTTTTATGCCCTCTCTGGGCTTTGATCTTGAGCTTGTCTTCTAATTGGTTGTCGGACTCCCATGGGGCCATGCAGGGGCAACTATCTAGGCTGCGTTTTGAATCCAGGTTTTGTTGAGTTCTCAGATGCCATGTGGTGAGTTGGGTGAAGGGCCAATATAATCATGCCTTAATCCCATGCCCCTGGAGCTGAAGGGGAGAACTCTTTATTATGTAAAGGGACTGGCTTGGCCACCTTAATGGCCCATTGACAAAGTGGGTGGAGGCAGGAAGCTACAGGGAGCTATTCTCTCTTTAAACAATTCTCTCTCTCTTCCTTTTCACATCCAGGGAAATGTAATATTTTGCCATTTCAATATTTCCTAGGATATTTCATTTTTCTGGGAGGGGGCTGGGTGATAACTTTCCACGCTTCATTTAACAAAATTCTTTTAGTCAAATAATAGTCCATCTTTATTTTTTAGACACAAAAATTCTTTCACAGTATGGTCTCAGTGATAGTTTATAGCATATATTTTGTACTTGGACAGACTCCATTAAGTATATTTTGCATGCAGTGATAGGCCAGTGATATTTCCAAGTAAGAACAGCTTGCTGGTGCATGCTGTTTATCAATCACTATGCCTTTTGCTTACTGTATCATGTAAAACAGAGTCTGACTACCAATGAGAAGGTAAGAGCAAACATGGCTTTTGAGTCTGTTCTGTAAATTGGGTAATGGATCCAAATTCCTTTTTGGGCAGCATAGTAATATTCATGCTGTCCCAAAAGTGCTTTTTTCAAAAGGCAACTGGACTTTGTTTCTTTCCTTGAAGATATTTTGCTTTTCATTCAAGAAGCTTCTTCAGCTCTGACCAAATGGTGGGGAATGGAAGGATTGATATTCCTTGCAGTTATCTGCTCCTTAGCATTCTTTCTGAGAGTCATTGAGGCGCCACTTGAAGGTTTATCTGTATCCTCACGGTCTCCTGAATAATGCAAATGGGTGAGGAGCCTTCTTGGAAATGCTTGTAAAGGATTGTATTGTAAACTGGTGATAGGTGGTTTGTATCCTCCCCGCCCCCTCTTGTACTAATCCTTTTTCTGATGTTCAGGGTTGCTGCAATGTGTTTTGTCCTCTAAATAGTGTTCTTGCACAGCTCTTGTGGGAGATAAGGTTATTAACTTTATAGTGGAGTATTTGATTGGTGTGAGTGATTTTTTGGTAGACTTGAACTTTAAGTATCTATTCTTCCTTATTTTTGTAATTCCTTTTTACAACATTATTAATTATGTGAGCAAAGGATATCCTTTCTATATATTTTAATTAGAGACCAGTACCTTCTCAGGCCATTTTCATTGAGCATTTAATATACTCATGTGAAAAATTACTGGTTTTGGCTTTCTAATATAGGAAGTGAGTTGCAAATCTGTGTCCTGGCTTCTGAAGAAATGTTCAACTGAAGAATGGACCATAGATACTTACTTCATTTTTTCTGAAATCATTTTCAAATGAATTTGAACAAGTTACTAATCTTAGATTAGTTATTGTAACTTTATGATAATAGAGAAGAAGAAAAACTATTTTCATCTTTTCACATAAGATATAATGTGAACAGATTTTGTCTGTATCACTTTGCATTTCTTCAGAATGGAAAAAGTAAAGTATAGTGTTTTGTTTTATTATATATCTTGGCTTTGCCAGACAAAAGGGCTGCAAAATTTCATATGTAGTTCAACTTCCTTTCTATTCATAAACAGTTAATGACATTTCTTAGAACATTTATCTATAATTATAGATCTGTGGGCTTGTAAATAAAAAAATATTAATGACTGTCCACTTTTTATTTTAGATTCATTGGTTTTCAATCTTCAACTCCTTTATGATGGTTATTTTCCTGGTGGGCTTGGTTTCTATGATTTTAATGAGGACCCTGAGGAAAGATTATGCACGATATAGTAAAGAAGAAGAAATGGATGATATGGTAAAACGTTTGCTTCTATTTTCATTCTTAAATTTATATCTGTTCAGTCTATGAGAAAGCCTGGATGCAGAAAGTTTGAATGTGTTAGAAATGGGGTCAAACATAATAAATTAATGCCACCAGTACTGTAAGTGCAGGGCCTCCTAAGCATAAAGATTATAAATATTTTTTAAATAACTTAATGATTTAAAAAAAATTCTGACAGGATGTTAATTGTAAAGTTTATCTCAATGGTTGGGATCTATACTCTTGGTTGATATTTTTTTAAATATCATATGCTTAATATACAGATTATATGCAATACTTTAATTAGAATAGTATTCTCAAAACTTTAAGAATTTTAAAGTCAGTTTTAAGATAAAGCTGATTTTGAGTCCCATCTGAATAATTATTTTGAATGCCTTTTCTTCAGTCATCATTCTAACCCTTCCTTCACTATACTAGAGTTAGAAATTTGGGCAAGGGACATGTTCCGCTGAAAATCAGAAAGTGTGATATGTGTGAATGGTAGTAGAGTATTGATAAAGAGACTCTTGTGTGTGCCAGTATTATACAGTTGAGCAAGAAATGGGGCCAAATTGTGGGGTTTTTTTTACCATGTCCAGTGGTTCATTGTGGGAAAAAATATCTTTTCTTCAAGACTTGATCCTCTGGTCTAGGGACAAATTGATTACACTTATTGGACAGCTGATTTACATAACTAGTTAGGCCAGTGTTCTATCTGATAGAGCCTATCCTTTTCAAAAATATCTTTCCTAGCTAGGGATTGAATATGAGACATTTGACTTGTAGATTGGGCAATTTATGCAGATGTCTTCCAAATTTTCTAGCCAGCATAACAGTCCTAACCCCTCCATATTAACTCCTCCATATCTAAAACCTTTTTGTATTTAAGTTTTGTATGTATTCATTCAGACATCTAATGAAACATAGACAACTAAGTCTGTGTTTAAATCTAAATTAGAGGATAAACTTGTGTTCAGTAAGAGAAGTACAATAACTTATGTCATTTTATAATATTTGTGCTTTACATTTTTTCTGGTTTCTCTGTAATTACATTGTTTGAACTAGTTTATTAACAAAGAATTCAGACTCTTCCATTAATACAATGAAGTTATAAAAACAATACAGAAGGTTACCTGGTCTTGTATTTTCTTTTAATGCAAGGGTTCATAATTCTTAATCCCCAAATCATAGTGTATAGGTCCAAATCTTATTTAAAAATTGCAACTAAAGGAAATTATTATGAGGAATAATCATATGAAATATGTTTGCTTACATTTTTAATCAAATTTAATTTTGGATTTGGTCCTGTTCAATTGTAGCTTCTGACAGGAATCAATTTCAACTTGAAAATATGTATGTATTCCTAATTTAAACAAATAATAATAATTAATGTGAAGCCCACATATAAAAATGTCAGATTAGATTTTTACTACTGCTCATCAACAGTAAATAGCCTAATTTGGGGCTTTGACATAAATGGCTTTTACATAAAGGTAGGAAGATCCAAAATGAGTGTTATTGTCAAAGCATACTGATGTATACTGCAAGCATGAAGAACTTAATGCATTTTTGTGCATTCTCTTGCATGTGTTTTCTACAGTAGTTAACAACATGGGTTACTGCTCCCTTTCCCATCACCAGTATCTCTCCTCAGAAATATCACTTTATTTCAGTGGTGGGTTGTGGATCCCGTTCCAACTGGTATGGTTGGAATGGGCCCGGTGTCGCCCACCACTTCCACAAGCCTCCGCAACGCTCCAGCTGCTCAGCGGAGCATCGCGCAGACTCTGTACGCACCGTGTGCGGAAGCCCTGAAAACTTAAAAGACTGGTAAGGAGCTTGGGCGGGCCCTCTGGAGCACCATTCCAGAACAGTATCTTGTGCTCCGGGCAGGCTCCGGTATGCCCGTACCGGGGCGTACCGCCTGCAACCCTCTACTGCTTTACCACTAATTGCAAGTAGTTGATCAGAGATTATCATAAGCTTTTGACCAAAGATGTGAGCTTTTTAGCTTTCTCTTGCTGCAAGGTAGGAGTAAGGAGAGAATATTGCACAGGTTAGAAGGAATTTCAGTAGAGTAAGTTGTGGGTGATACTTTATAGATTGAATTAGATTGGGGTTTGGCAATTAGCTTTTTTTCTTGTTGTTTTGAATGAATGTATTGTGTTTTGTGCAGGATAGAGATCTAGGAGATGAATATGGTTGGAAACAAGTTCATGGAGATGTTTTCAGGCCATCTAGTCATCCTTTAATATTTTCATCCCTTATTGGTTCTGGCTGCCAAATCTTTGCAGTTTCTTTCATAGTAATCATTGTTGCCATGCTGGAAGATTTATATACAGAGTAAGTATTACTTTCTGGTTATATAAATATATATATTGGTATGGTCCAATGGGCCCACTTGCATATCAGCTATTTTTGGAGCACTAGAGTTTTCCAAAGATAGAAAAATGGCTGTACAAGCAGAAGATACATAGATAATGCTCATATATTTATTGGACTCAGAGTGTTAACATAGGTAAAGTAAAAATTATGGTAATACATATTTTAAATTTAAAATGATGAATTAAATCCTAAACTCTCTTCCTTGGATAGAACATAGTCCGCTGAACCCAACTTCACTCACATCAGACCTATGTGCATGATAGAACAAATCTAGTAGTGGGAATATTCTCTGTATTTAAGACCACCCCCTCTCACCTTGAAGATCTGGAGAAACATTCCCCACCACCATCTGTTACCGTATTCTGAGCAAATCTAAAAAAATCCTACAATATTAGAAGTAAATTATTGGGAGTAAACCTAAACTTCCTTTCAGGCAAATAAAAAATCTTATTAAAGACTTGGTTCTGTACAGCCAAATCATTTTTGTAGCTATTAACATAAAAATATCAACATTTAATATAGTATAACAAGAGAACCATAAATAGTGTCTGTGGGGATGGACCAGAATAATAAAGCATGGTTTCAGTATTAGAAAGCAAGCCCTGTGGTGACGTTACATGCAGATCATGGCACACGTACATATGCTCTTATCATTATAAATATAGGAAGCTCCTGGAGACACACATAAACATTAAACAAAATTAAGATGGGAAGATCAAATAGTATTAAAGCCAAAGATATGACAAAATCTCTAGCTTGTTTAAATCAGTTCAGATGCCTCCAGCTATAATGGACTTCAATTCCCATAATTCCCAGACATATCACAATTTGGTGAGGTTATTTGCATTAATCCACATATGGGCATGTTTTTAATGTAAGCCATCAAGTTGTTTTCAGGGTAAAAGCATAGAAAATGTTTAATAGAGGAAAATAATATATGTTGATTTTTTAGGTTAGAAAGATTCAAAATTATCCAGGCATTGCAATGGGAAAGGCTTTTAGTGTGATTTTGTTAAATATTTTTCACAAGGTAACAGAAATCATAAAATAGTAAGTACGGTTCCTAAAGTCAATAGAAGGGTATATAATTTTGCGGTCAAAATCATTAAAAGTATTAATAGTGCATGTTGAGTTTTACAAGGAAATAACCAAGAAAGTCATAGTTGATAAAACAACGTATAGTGTACTCTAAAATTTTGTACTGGTCAAAATAGGCAATATCTAATAAAGATTATTACATTTAGACTGTTATTGGCTCATGTTTCAAGAAATATATCTACTAACAAATTATAATTGTTACTACAAGTTGTAGGATATTTGGAAATTCAGCTACATTTTTGTATTCTTTGAATGTGATACCATTAAATTGCCTTTCTTTGTGTTTTTGTCTGAATATGGAAAAGCGGTTGATTTTTAACATATTAGGAAGCAGCAGTGAAAATATTATTTTTAATATATAAATAAAAACTTGCTGCCGCTTCTGTGTTTATTTTTATATCCATAAAAGATAAACATTCCCAAGTTATGGATATGAATAAAGTATCCACATATATCCAGTCTAGTTGCCTACTGACCAATTGTAGATATTTTATTCTTCTTTCCAATATGTGTACCATTGAGCGCTATAAAGTTATTTTTCTTTGCTAGATTCCTTTGAGAGACAACTAGAAGCTAAAAAAGTTGCAAGAGCAGTACAGTCTCAAAGAGATGTTAATAGAGGCAAAAGCAGGGATGGCTTTGAAATAGAGGAGAAGAATTAACACAATATCATTTTTTTCTAGTAAAATTATTTTACTTGCTATTAGCTGTATGCTTATAAAAGTAAAGGTTCCCCTTGCCCATATGTGCTAGTCGTTCCCAACTTTAGGGGGTGGTGCTTATCTCCGTTTCAAAGCCAAAGAGCCAGCGCTTTCCGAAGACATCTCTGTTGTCATGTGGCCGGCATGACTCAACACCTAAGGCGCATGGAATGTTGTTACCTTCCCACCAAAGGTGGTTCCTATTTTTCTATTTCCATTTTTATGTGCTTTCGAACTGCTAGCATTCTGAGGCAGAAAACTCTTTTCATTATTTTTGTTGCTGTTGCATATTTCCTTGTCAGTCATTCTTTGAGTGGTATACTAGGTAAAACTAAGCATTCCATATTGTTTTTATACTTTTATTTTTCTTTTTACAGTCATTTGTATAGCAAAAAAATGTTTTTTATTTTAGGAGGGGATCAATGTTAAGTACTGCTATTTTTGTTTATGCTGCAACATCACCAGTGAACGGCTACTTTGGAGGAAGCCTTTATGCCAGGCAAGGAGGTAAAGCATTTCTTGATTATTCATTATACTGCAGTCTAGCACAAGACATGGTGTAGCTACTTCAAGATTTTGCTTGGTCTATCTACATATGTGTTCATGCATGAACAATACTTTTGCTGATGAAGCAACCAGCTGAGCATCTACATGTGTGCAAGTTCAAGCAGAACTTGAAAAAGTCCTGCAAATTGCATTGAGAAGTACACTACTTCTCTCACACCTAATATCCAATGCTGAAAATGTTACAGACTAATATTTTTTAAATAAAGTGAATATGATTGGAAGTGATTGTGCTGTGTTCTAAGAAGATGAGTTTATGGCTTTTAGCATGTATTGGTAACAAACTGATAGCAATTCATAGACTCAAAAGTACTATTAAAAAGAACTGTTTATAATAATGGAAATGTGTCCGTCTCCTGCTTGGACTTAATATAGATTTTGTCCACTAATTGAGTGTGTCTCCACCATATATAGTTCAGTCTTATTTCTTCTCATCCCCTTGACTTGATTTTTTTTGTTTTCTGTTATAATGTTTTGGGATTTTATTGCTCCTCTGTGCTGAGGTAGGAAGAGCGGCTTTTTTAAAAAAACTATGGGTAGCTAAAGAAAATGTTCTACTTTAAATCTTTCTCTTAGCTCTCCATATGAAAACCATTGGAAATTAAATATATGTGCAGTCAGTTGGTCTTTTGGCTTCATGTCATATTCATCTTGTTCTTATTTTAGCAACTCTCAAATCTTTCTTTGTAGTTCTGATTTCGTAGTCTGTCTCAAATGATCTTCATTTTTTTATTTGTCACTCTCAATGGTGACAATGACTGCATACATCTTTTTAATAGCTATATTGCACCACTAAATTCATAGTTAATGGTGTATGTCATAAGGACATAGATCCTTTTCATATGTACACATGACAAGACAAGTCTCTCCCATTCCATTCTTATACTTCTGAATATTTACATGCAAGATTATACATTTGTCTCTTGATTGATAATAGCATTTCAGTCTGTCAAAATAATATTTTTCTATTTGCGTTGCCATATATTCGTGCAAGTTTGTGTGTTATAAAACCAAATACATGGCAACAAAAGCTGAAATTATACATACATACATATATGCATACATGCATCTATACATACATACTTGCTTAGATAGCCTAGACATTGGTATTTGAATATAGATATTTTTAGCATTTATATTTTCTTGTGTTTTACTAATCTAGGTGAAATGTTTGTGTGTGTGTGTATTCATTCCATGTATGATATGCCATAAATGCTAAATAATGATATGCTAAATAAATAAATAAATAAATATTCTGCTATCTGTGGTAATATTCTCAAGCTTAGGTTTTTGTTACCTGGCCTTCAACCTTCTATACCTTTGTTCTTGAGGAAAGAGTTCTTTCAAGATCTTATTGCAGGCCATCAGCGCGGAATTATTCTGCATTCATTGATTCTTGTGGTTAAATCAACTATAAATCTATGGAACAATAGTATGGCCCAGATATTGCTATTTATTTATAATGTTATTAGTACTTTTTCTTCATTTTACTTTTTCTTTTCTTTTTAAATAAATAGTGGAGATTTTCGTACTCAGTTCAGAGTTTCACACCCCTTCTAACAATTGTTAAGATAGTTCATGTATTTCATACCATTTTCTTACTCTTTTGCAGCTACATAGTATGTGGTGCACAATAAATATTATTGGTATAGTTATTTAAAATTGAGGAAGGAAATTGGCTCAGTTTAATTAATATAACATGAATGAAGGCAAATATATGTGTTCCAGGATAATGTTGCAGGATCCAATCTAGGTTGGTCACCTGCTCAGCCAACAATTCTCAGTAGCTGTGAAATTGAATGTAAGTGCTTGTTCATTGAAATGTGAGGCTACTAATGAGTAGCTGCTGGCACAATGTTGTGCCAGTGGCTAGAACAATCGTTACGTTTCCTGATCCTACCCTCAAATAGCATGGTCACATCATCCATACAATTTTTGACAAAACTACAAGGCTTAAATGGGCCTCCTGATGAGATTATGTTCTCCTTTGACATAGTGTCCCTATTTATACCCCTCCCTCACCATCTAGCAGTAATAGGTAGAAAACTAAAAGAAGAACAGATCAGAACAACCTAACCAAGACACAAATCATGAAGCTACTCCAGTACTGGCAACATATCTTCTTTATATTCAAAAGGTAAATGTATGAGCAAATAAAAGGGACACCCGTCGGATCCCCAATATAAAGAGTCATGGCAGAAGCTATCCTGCACAAACTAGAACACCATGTATTTCAAAACTCTACACCTAAGTTTTGGTGCCGCTACATGGATGACACATTTCTCATCACCAAAAAAAAAAAAAAAAAAAAAATACTGAAAGACTTTCATACCCTATTGAACTCTTATTTTCCCAGACATACAATGGAGGAAGAAACGGCCAGACAATTATCAGTTTTAGATGTACTTGTCAACAGACAGGAAAATGGAAGCCTTTAAATCACTGTTTATCACAAAGCCACCCTCACTCCACACATCCTGGGTTCCAACAGTAGCCTTCCATCTTGACTTAAAAAGAGTTGCATCAAACACTTTATGGTAGGTGAGAACTCACTGTATACCCAGCAAGCTAAACAATTGGAGAACAGGTACCTACCTATGTGAACAATTCACATAGGTAGATGAATGGCTACCTACAAGCTTTTATGATAAGATGCCTGCGGAACACGCAGGGGAGAGAAAAGAAGAAAGAAAGTACAAAACCACCCGGCCAGACATCAAAAACATTTTGGAAGCAGTAGAATGCAGGTTCCAAAATCTTCAAGTGGGCATTACACACTGCCCAGAGGCTATCGTATGAGGACAAATTATGCATTGTAACGATTGCTTGGAGGTGGGACATACTTCTATCATCTACCATATCCTCTACATGGATTATCCCTGTGACTAAGTAGGACAGATGGGGAGGAAACTAACCACCAGACTGCAAGAACACAAGCGAGCGGTCAGATGAGGAAACCTGAACTCAACGGAATCCTCACATTTCAGTGAACAAGGACATACGTTTAATTTCACAGTTACTGAGATTGTTGGCCGAGGAGATACCAAGATAGCCAGGGGAATGATTGAAGCCTGGGAAACAGGGCCATCTTATCAAGTACTTAGGAGCCAAGGAGTACACACGACAAGGAAACAACAGCCAATGACTTAGTGGCCAGCCATCAGTACCTCAATCAGCCGCTAGGGGGCCACAAAAAAGACATCAAATAAATTCTAAGCATGGAAAAGCCCAAAGCACACATTCTGGTAGAGAAGTTCCCCGAGGATGGGCTCCAGCATGAGTCCGAAAGCTCGGAAGACTTAAGCCTCTAGTCCCGGGGACTAACCTAGATTGGAGCCATGATCAGTATAAACTTACTTTCTATAGATGGAACTCGTTGCTGGCATTCTTGCTTGCAAAGTCCTGTTGTATGAGAATAAGATAGTCACATGCAGCCAATTTTCTGTGGGATTGGAATTTTCAGTATCACCCTAGATGGGAATTGGTTCCTGGGAGAATTATCTTCTGATTCTGTTTCCAAGAGGAGAAATATTTCAACAAGAGAGGAAGATTATATACATTAATTTCTTCACTAAAATCAATTTTATAATCATGCTATGACATTGCCAGAGTTTCATAGACAGAGTAATAGATCTTAGAAAATGGTAGATTCATGATTTATAAACCTGTATTGTCAAAATTTTAGAAGAAATGATAAAAAATCTTTAGAATATGTATTTTCTAATGGTACATAAAAAGTTGCAGGGCCTTAAACTGTATTTATTTGCAAGATTTGGAAAATATCACATTGAGTTGTAGCCCTCTTTTAGGTCCACAAGAGAAAGGTGGTACTGAGAACTCGTTATCATTGCCAGTCTAAATAGTGTTACAATGCCAGTTAAGCTATATCCTACTGCTGAATTTTAAAGTTCAAAATCGAAACCCTGAGTCACAAATGCATGTAATGTTTTGATTGTCAGGAAGAAGATGGATAAAGCAAATGTTCATTGGAGCATTCCTTATTCCTGCAATGGTGTGTGGCACAGCCTTCTTCATTAATTTTATTGCCATTTATTATCATGCATCAAGAGCTATTCCTTTTGGGACAATGGTGAGTATTTTAATTTGCAGAAACTACATCTGCCAAGAAGCAGAAATTCTATCTGTTGGATAAAGGTGGAGGACTGAAATTTACATAGCAACTAGGGGTAATCTTCAATTGGAGATTACCAAAGGAAGGCTGCCAATGCAGCTGAAGTTCTTGTGGAGTGAGTGGGAATGTAAAGGAGGGGCATTGCTGTTCACCCAACTCATAGCAAAGCTTGAAGGTTGCTACTATCAACTTGAAGCAACATTTAGCCTATCTATTTTGAATAACAGTATCTTTTCTTATGATTAATTGCTGCTAAAATAATGGTAGAATAATGGTTGATTTTATTTTAATGAATATATTTTATAGCTCTTCTTATTTGATTTAACAGGTAGCTGTTTGTTGCATCTGCTTTTTTGTTATTCTTCCTTTAAATCTTGTTGGAACAATACTTGGACGAAATCTTTCTGGTCAGCCAAACTTTCCTTGCCGAGTAAATGCTGTTCCTCGTCCAATCCCAGAGAAAAAATGGTAAAATTTAAATTTGTCTATTCATGTCTCTGATAAAAGTATGTTATCCTACTTTAAAGGTTACTGTATTTTTCAGTCTATAAGACGCTCCGGACCATAAGACACACATTAGCTTTAGATGAGGGGGAGAAAAAACTGCCTCTGCCTCACAGCATCCATCCAGTATTCATCTGACTAGCATCCTTGCAGCAAACAGCAAAGTCTGGTCAGTTTTAGCATGTTATTGCAGCCCCAGCACATAGCTCATCAGGGCTCTGCTTAGTTGTACCCACCACCAGTCAGCTGAGCAACAATTGGATCCCGGCCTCCCGTAGCCCCGCCAATCAGTGGGCTGGCTGACCAGAAACACTACCATTGTTGCCTCCTCTTTGTCTGCTGTCTCCACTGGGAACGCTGGAGCCTTTGCTGCTGAGCAGCTGATTGGTGGTTGGATCATCTCCCAAATACCAATCAGCCGAATACCAATCAGCCGTTTGCTGCCTCCACCTATGGCCACCACCAATCAGCAGCGATTGGTGGCACTAGGCAGCAGCAATCCCCGCTGCCTAGAACAGCTAATTAGTGGAATTCTGGGAGGTTTATCCAACTGCCAATCAGCTGCTCGGCAACGAAGGCTCAAACGTTCCCCAGTGGTGGCAAATGGCCTCCTCCTCCCTGACGCAATATTCGCCTAGACATTTCCACCCTCCTTTGGCTGAAAATACGTTAGTTGGCCTTTATGGGGACTTCCAGATAATTATCTAAGCATAAGATATGGCGTCTAATAGGAGACAGGATGCATTGTCTTTCAGAACCACATGACATTTTTCATCAAGTAATGAATGATCTCTTTTCATGAATTGATTGCAAGGACTAGATGCCCTCATCCATTGGCAAAACATAGCTAATATTGCACAATATATTGCACAATATTGCACAAACTAATATTGCATCAGTTTTTAAATTAATCTTAGGATGCTGACAGACCTGTGACTGTCTGAATTTTATTGAAGAATTCAAAATATTTTAGATTTTACCCCTAGTGCATTTTAAAAATCACTTTGATTTCAGTGAGTTCAGCAGGCATATTCTGTTATGTGACTTTTTCCCATTGACCTTGGTTAAATGAGAAAATTTGTTCTTTTTTTTTCAGGTTTATGGAACCAGCTGTTATTGTTTGCCTTGGTGGCATTCTCCCCTTTGGATCAATTTTCATTGAAATGTAAGGTTTTTTTTAATAGAAGCAACTTGCCAGTAGAATGCTTATCAGCTTAACTAGAGGTGTATATTTGAATATACTTGAATATACTTTCCTTACTTTCTCTTTAGGTATTTTATCTTCACCTCCTTCTGGGCTTACAAAATCTATTACGTCTATGGCTTCATGATGTTAGTTTTGGTCATCCTTTGCATTGTAACTGTTTGTGTGACAATTGTGTGTACATACTTTTTATTGAATGCAGAGGACTATAGGTGGTAAGTACAATATGTTTATTTAGTTTTAACCATTAAAGAGCAAGGGTGGGTCTCTTTTAGATTGTAAAAGAGACTGAACAAAAACACAAGAGTTTTTATATTACAACATTTGTAAAATATTTACCTTTACTTTTTTATGAAACTCAGAATAGTTAATTACATTTGAATTCATATGTATTAGAAGTTTTGTCATGGAACATTTTATGTAATTGTTATATATTATTACTATATTCTTGATTTATGTTTTTCAGGCAATGGACGAGTTTTCTCTCTGCTGCTTCAACTGCAATCTATGTTTATATGTATTCCTTTTATTATTACTTTTTCAAGACAAAGTACGTATTCTAACATTTTACATCTATCTTAAAATAACACAATGGCTACCGTGTTTCTCCGAAAATAAGACAAGGTCTTATTTTTTTTTACACACAAAATATGGCTTGGGCCTTATTATCAGGGGACAGCTTATTGTTTTGGGGTTGCCGGGCGGCTGCTCTCTTGCGAGTGGGCACCCAAAGAGCCGGGCACAGCCTCAAGGGCGTACGGCTGTGTTGTGCTGTCATAGCAGCGCAATACAGCAGCCATGAAGCAACTACACTCAGGAGCAGTCACCCGGCAAACCCCTTTCCAGCCGGCATAGCACTATTCACTGACCTAGGGGTATCGCCAAGCCGTGTGAGCACCTGTTTGCCGCCGCCCGGCTCTCACGGCTTGGCGCCTTCGAAATGCCAGTGAAAGGCACTCTGCACGGCTGGAGAGGGGTATTGCATGAGTGGCTGTTCCGCTCTTGCTCGCGCGCCTCTCAGCCTCACGATGCCCTGGCCAAGCTCTCCCCGCAGAGCCAAAGCACCGCCAGCGCCGCCATCCCAGCATGGCTTTCTCGGTGGCTTCCAAACTGAGTCTTCCGGCAGTGGCCGCTCTGGGTGTATGCTCTATGGTTGTGAGTTGGCTGCTAGCAGAGCATACTCCCAGAGCATAGAACCATAGAGTGTACGAGCAGAGGGGCCACTGCAGGAAAACTCGGTTTGGAAGCCGCCAAAAAAGCCATGCTCGGATGGTGGCAGCGGAGGTGCTCTGGCTCTGCAGGGAGAGCTGGGTCAGGGCATCGTGAGGCTGGGAGGCGCGCGAGCGGAATAGCCGCTCTTGTAACCCCGCTCTCTAGCCGTGCAGAGCACCATTCACTGGCATTTTGAAGGTGCCAAGCTGCGAGAGCTGGGCGGCGGCGAACAGGTGCTCATGTGGCTTGGCGATACCTCTAGGTAGTGAGTGGCACTGTGCCCGGCTGGAAAGGGTGTTTGTCCGGTGGCTGCTCGTGAGCGTGGTCTCTTCGTGGCTGTTGTGGTGTGCTGTTGCGACAGCGCAACACAGCTGTTCGCCCTGAGGCTGTACCCAGCTCTTTGGGAGCCCGCTCGCAAGAAAGCAGCCGCCTGGCAACCACCCCCCTCTTCAGCTGGGCACAGCGCGCTCACCAACCTAGGGTATCCCGAAGGCGCCAAGCAACGTGATCACCTTTCCTCCTCCCCCGGTTCCCGCAGCTTGGCACCTTCGGGATACCACTAGGTTGGTGAGTGGCGCTCTGCGTGGCTGGAGGTGGGGGGTTGTCCAGAGGGCTTATTTGCGGGGGAGGGCTTATATTTTTGCCCACCAGAAAAATGTGACAAGGCCTTAGTTTCAGGGCAGGTCGTATTTTCGGGGAAACACGGTACTTTGTCATTCATAATTTCGGGAATATTAAAATTTATTTTATCTTCTGTTTTTTTCTCCAGGATGTATGGTTTGTTTCAGACATCTTTTTACTTTGGTTATATGGCAGTATTTAGCACAGCCCTAGGAATAATGTGTGGTAAGATCATAATGGTTTCAAAAATTTTAGTTCTCAAATTGTGTCCTTTTAAACTACTTAATATATTTTTGCAAATATATTCTTAGTTTTCTGAATATATTAAAGAATTGTCAGCTATAAAATTATTTGATTTCAATAGATATATTGTTACATAAGTAATAGCAAGTTATATATATCTTTATAGGAATTCATTTTTAGGCATAAAGTTTAAAGTGGAAGCACATGCTGAGGATAGCACAGGTATTTGAATGATAGGGATGCTCTCAAAAATAAGCAGGGGCAAGGCCAGAAATGAAATGAATTATTAGATTTAGAATTAATTGCATATAAATTAAGTCATCCAACTGCAAAACCAATTGTTCTCTCAACTGTAAGCTCAAACACTTTCTTATACAATTCTCTTATTACCTAGTCACAGATATTTATTTCTACCTTCTTCCAGCTTTCCTTAGAAATATCTCTGTATTTGTGTGGCTTCACATAATAACATATTTGTAGAAAGATAAACAGGATGATCAGACAAGAGGAAATAAGGGTTGGAGTGTAAATGGAAGGTGGGGGAAGAGAAAACAAGCCAATTAATATGTATCTGTTTACCTCTATCCCCCAGTTCAATGAGCAAAAATAAACCAGAAGAGGTTAGAAAGTAGAAGGGGGGGGGGAAATGTGGTAGACAAGTAAGAGAAAAATGAAGGAAGCCATTAAAAAAAACCTACCGTATGTATGATCTCTGCGAGCTGGAAGTATCTGAACTGATTGCTTCTTGAACTGCTTTTTTCTGGCCTAATATAAAATTTCCTAGATGATTCTTCCTTTGCTTTACTTTCCATAGACTCTTGGGATAGGTTACATAACATGACTTTGCTCAGCAAAACACTGGCAGATATTTCCCCTTGTTGAGCCCTGAGCTTTTTCTCAAAATACAGAAGCAAACATTGTGGTAGTTTAAAAAGCGGTACAGTATATCTTGAATTCTGCAATTGTGGACATAAATAAGCATATCTTTGAGCGCCAGCAGAATGTTTCAATTATTTTCAAAACATAGATACAACAGTTCTAGGGATCCCAAGCATGGCCCATGTGATATTGCTGTTCTGTGAGCTACACTGGTTCTTTAAAAATACAGTTTATAGGAGCACTAGATGTGTTCAGGAGTTGGAGACTCTTCTGTTGAGATGCTTTAATTTAGAATGCTGCACTGAGCACAGAATTGGAATTGGTAGGTTAAATGCCCCCTCCCAGTTTGATTCTGTTAATCACTGTTAGGTTCTGCAAGTATTTTTGCAACTGTGCATGCTATGTGTAACCAATTATGTCACTTACCTGGTATAACATAGAATCTTTCATATATAAAGAAATAAAAGCTGCAGAAAAGCTACTGCTTAAGAGAAATGGGATCTGAATATATTTGCCATATGAGAGTTCAAAGTTCCTACCCTGTTTTCCCGAAAATAAGACCTTCCCGGATAATAAGACCAGTCGGGCTTTTGAGCGCATGCACTAAAATAAGCCATCCCCCGAAATAAGCCCTCCCCAAAAATATTTAAACGCATGCGCAGCTGGTCCCTGCCATTTCTTGGGAGGAAGGGGGGAACATGCCCCACACGTCCCACATGCACCTACCATCCATGCGGAACAGCCTCACGGAGGCCGCTCCCACAAACCCTAGCTACTGTGCCCCTTTTCTTAATGGCAGCCGCAAAAAGAGTGGCAGGCCCAGCGATACTAGGGCTGGCAAGAGTGTGCCAGAAACAGAGACAGAACTTGCAGCCCACTCTGGATCAGCGGATCCGCTGGCCAAGGTTAAAGGGCCTCCTGCACCTCAAAAATAACAAGACCTCCCCGAAAATAAGGCCAAGTGCTTATTTTGGGGGTCAAAAGAAAATAAGACCTTGTCTTATTTTTGGGGGGAAACGGTACCAATTCCGATTTAATTACATTTTTAAATGCAGTGTTTCCATACATTTGAAGAGGCACATATTTGTATGTAGCAGCATGCATAATATAAGATTGAGCATAATGTGTCAAATTAGCAGAAATTCTCAGTCCAGGCTGAATACAGAATACAACAAAACAGTACTAATAGGTTAGCTGAATGGTAGATCATCTTGTTGAAATTTAAAAGATTGCACATCATCTTTTTTGTTGTTGTTCAGTTGTCCTATTTATAGTTCACTCAATAGTGAACCCTGCTTTTAAAAGTTACTCTAGAAAATATGTCAAAGTTTTATTATATATAAATTAAAAATACAAATTATATATATATATATATATATATTTATATTTATATTTTTTATTTTTTGCAGGAGCAATTGGCTATATGGGAACAAGTGCCTTTGTTCGAAAAATCTACACGAATGTGAAAATTGACTAAAAGAACTGAAAACTGGAACAGTTAACATTTTAGGGTGTGGGGTGGGAAAAGAGTATATAACTTGCACACCAAAAAGCGCAGGAAAAATTGTGTGCGTGGCACTGGGCACTCTGTGGGTCTCTTTCTTGTGGATCATTTAAAGCAACATCCGTTTTCATTGATCCTAGGTTCTTACTGACTTTTTCCAAATGTTCTCAGCAAATGTGTGGATTATATTCAGTAGGCATTTCCACAGTACATGCTTATCTTCCCAAAATTAGCTCATAAAGATGAATAGACTAGCTCTCTTCAGTGAAGAGGACAAACTGTATTTAACTATTTGTTCCATTCAGTTCTAAAGGAAAGTGAAACAGATGGTTCTTAGAGGTTTCTAGTAAGTTATTGGTACAAAAAATAACTCTTCTGGAAAGATTTCTTCCCTTCAACTTTAGTGTTATTTGATAGGGTGAAGAAACACGGGTGCTACCTGAATAATTTGCAATGTTACCTATTATAAAATATACATGCATTTGTTTTGTTTTTTAAAAAAGTCAAATATTTGCATGCATTCTCAGTTTAATAGGACCAAGTTTCCATTTGTTCATTACAAAAAGTATATTGAACTACAGTATACCTGAAACCCATCCAAAGAAATGTAACTAATAATAAAGGTGGAGTTTTCTGCACTGCAATTTTTAAATGTCAGGAAGCAAAATATATGAAGATGAAGCACTCAATACATGGAGGTTTAGATTTAAAAACTAAATGAATGTCTACAGTGATTCCTTCCTTCCTTCCTTCTTCCCTCCCTCCCTCTCTTTCTTTCTTTTCACCAGCCCACCCCCAGTTTGGAATGTTTACTTGATGATTTAAAAGGGTAACAAGTGTATGAAACATTAAATGATGTAACTTAGATGTAGCTCCCAAGTGTATTTGGATGTACAGATTTACTAAAGAATACTTTTTTCCTGATGATTCAGTGTATAAATATGTGAATTTAGGTGGCTTTTTACATCTTGCCTGCTCTTGCATGAAATGTTGGGGATTTCCTTGCAGTACGTATTTCATGTTTTCTGTTTACTTAAGCTCTTTCAAAAGCAAAAATCTTGTAATTTATAAGAGTTTGATTTTGTTTAGTTCTCTCTGGACACTTTCATAATATCTAAAGCAATGTTGCTTTAAGTGTTCAGAAAGTTTCAAATAAACTTTTCAGACAAACTTTTTGATGGTGAAAAATAGATATATTTTAAATTAAAAGATGATTAGTTCATCATTCCTTGGAAAAACAATTCTGAAAAAGTTCATATATATTCTTCAGATACCCCAAGTTGCATTGGGCTACTCCCTAGTGTGCTTTATTCATCTAAAAAGAATTTGCCTGGTCAAGGAGGAGGCGTTTTCCATAAGTATGCAGATGTTGTAAGTGAAAAGCAAGAACCAACAAAATAAAGATAAAACTTTCCCAAAATTCCTGAAGATTAAGCTGCAATAAGGAAATCCTTGTTTTTAAAGGAACTTTGAGGTAAACATTTAGCATGTATCTTCAAGGCAAAGTTTGAAGCTAAATAATGCAGATTATTTCAAGCAACAATTTCTTATGAGGGGCATTTGTTAATCCTAATTGGTTGCGTGTGTGTGTGGTATTAAACTATTTTCCTGAGATGAGCTCACTTGAAGACTTTTCACATTGGAAAATAATTGTGCAAGAGAAATAAATACAATTTACAGTAAATGAATTGCAGCAGGTTGTTATATAAAATGTTATAATTACATTTTAGAATTACCTTATAAGCTTTTACTTAGTTTCAAACAGGGCGCGGGATAAATATTATAATATTTTACAGTATTCCTAAAATAAGATTTACTGTTTTATATGATACGGAGTTCGATCTCCTTTTCTCTATTGAAATAACTGCAGCTTACTCTGTATTCAACTCTTTGACATCTTTCCTCCCTAGAAGATAGAATTCATCTTGTTTTGAAAGGTTGTAAAATTCATTCTCAAAACATTCTAACAAGAACCTGATAATCCACCTGGTTCAGGTACCTTTCTTAATTTAATCTATCTTAATTCCTTTTTATTGCTTTAGAAGTTTCCCTTTTGTTGTAGATCCTTCATACTCTATCCCTGTTCCTTGGTAATCCTCTATAAAGTTTGTTACTTTAGATATTTATCTATTTTCTCTGATGAAATGGCATTTCCTTGTATAAATTGGAATAATATTGATGGAATGTTTTTGTATTGCCATACTGTCTATTAATACAGTATCTTTATTATAATTTCAACATCATTTTCTTTTTGTATTTTATATGCTAACCACTTCCCTGGTTTATTTGCAAATTCATTTTTAAACTTTTTATAATTCATTTTTATTTCCATTTTTTCTTAATAAATATAATAGCTGTTGTACTAGCTTAATTTATTGAGAAATGTTTTATGTTCTCTGGAGATTTTTTACTTCTTTTTATTTCATCCAGAATAGCTTGTAGTACATTAGTATTTTGTATAAAATAACTTTCAATAAAAGATTTATTGGCATCTGAGACCATTCTTAAACCAGTGCCTTTACCTAAATTATTTTCAAAAAATCTTTTTATAATCCTCCACTATTGCTTCTTGATGTAACAACATTGCATTCAGTCTCCATCTGAAAGAATTAATTTTCTTTTATACATCAAACTCACAGGATTATGACTGAAAAATATTGGTAATATTTCTACTTTGGAAATCTTAGTGGTCAAATTCTTTGAAATCCAAATCACCTCTACTCTTGAAATAAGTATCTCTTTCAGGAAAGCAAGTATACACTGTTGTATTACCATTTTTCTGTCTCCCTGTATCAATGAGTCCTAAATTGTCCATCAGATCAAACAAAACTTTTGGTAAATTGCCTTGAGTGATTTTAATATTTTTCTCAGAAATTCTGTCCAGTTGTGGAGAGATGACTTCATTCTGGTTCCCTCATCAATCAGTAGAAAAAAATCAATCTTCTTTATAAAAAAAATACTTTTTCTTCATTTGGGGCATAAATTTCCAATATCAGTATCTTAGCCTTTGCGAATTAATTTTCATCCACTGCAACAAATTTACCATTCATTTTATTTGGCCAATTTCTACACTGCCCATTTCATCTAGGTGACTAGATTGTGTTAAGATAGTCTTATAGTAGATTTAGCTCATCTAATCTTGTTTCCTGTTTGATATACTTAGAAGGGCTGACATGAATCTTGCAAATCTGAAAGTATAAAACTTCCTGCTACCTCTTTCAATTGCTTGATGCATTAGGGCGAACCCTTTCTAAGATTCTTTCTCTGATGTTTGTGTGTGTGTGTGTCCCTGCTTCTTTTTATGATTGTTTCTTGGACAGCATCTCCCCTTCCCCAAGGTTCCACATTCCATTACACATTTGAGATACATTTGCTCCATTTATATTCCATGCTAAGTATTTATAATCCATTATCAAGCAAAACATATTAAAAATTGATACTGTAGCACTTAGTTCAGTATCATCCCTTTCAGTTTCTTGATATAACTATTGGACTTTTTCTGTACAGTTAGTCCTCGACTTACAACCACAATTGAGCCTAAAATTTCTGTTGTTAAATAAGACATTTCTTAAGTATATTTTGCCCCATTTTACTTTTCTGCCAGAGTTTTAAGTGAATCAGAACAATTGTTAAATTAATAACAAAATTGTTAAGTAAATCTGGGTGCCCCATTGACTTTGATTGTCAGAAGGTGGCAAAAGGTCTCTAGATACTCAACCATCATAAATGGGAGTCAGTTACCAAGCATCTAAATTTTGCACACATGATTATGGGGATATACACCGCCCCGAGTCCCTTCTGGGAGAGGGCGCGGTATATAAATTAAATTAAAGTAAAGGGATGCTGCAACGGTCGTCTGAAAAATGGCCATCAGTCACTTTTTTCATTGCCTTCATTACTTCAAACAGTCACCAAATGAACTGTTGTAAGTCAAGTACTACCTGTAGTCTCCCCTGATACCTCTGTTTGGATCTCGTCCAATTCCTCTTTGAAATTTTCTAGAAATTGCCTTGCCTTCTGAACAAAATTCAGTTAAGACCTCTGCTGCTTAAAAGTAAAGTTTACACCTCACAATTTGACCCATGGAATGATGTCTTTTTCTGCTTTAAAGTCTCAGCCAAAAAAATTAAATCCAAACTCTTTTCTTTCATGCAAAACTTTAATAATATTTTTTAAAGAACAATTATCTGTGTATTATCAATCTTCCATCTTATATTAAAACACTGTTGTAAAACTTGACCATTTTTCTCCTTGACAAAGTGCATCAAAACACCCTGTGGAACTTTTTGTGTTCTCATAAATCTGGAATTTATTCTAAATACTTCATCAATTTTCTGTATCCTCTTCTTTCCAATCCCCCCAAATTCTAAGGCTTGAGGCTTTAATGAACTTTTCTGTAATGTCTTCATCAGAATCCTTTGCGATTGCTCTAAGTCTCAAACTAATTCATTCTCTCTCAATTCCATTAGAACTAAATTATCTAGTTCTTTTTTCAACTCTACCTGTCATACTCTCTAAAAATTTTACTTTCTCATTAACTTGTTTTACCTCTCCAAACACTTGTTTTCAGAGCTTTCCTCTTAACTTCCTCTTTCATCTCCACTATCATCTTTACAAATATTTTTTTCAAAATCCCTCAATTTATTACCCAAATCCTTAAACAACTATGGAAGCAAATCTGGTGTTAATTCCTTTTTTTTTTTTTTTTTTGCTGATTGTTTTAACAATAATTCCTTCCCCTCCATTCTTGCTACTCTTCTGGTTGTCATTATATTTAATTCAAAAAGAAAATTATCTTGAGCAAGGGAGAGAGAGAAAAGGCAAGCTTCTCTCTTTCCTTTCCTTCTTTTTCAAGCTTTTTTTCTTTAATATTTTCATCCCTAATGGCACACTATAATTACAGTGAGCATCACAATCCATATCCCCATAGTTACAGCCAATATCTCAATCTGACTCATATTACCCTTTACAAAACTTCTGTTTTGTAAAATCTGCCAATGGCCTGTTCCCTTTAATAATAAACAAAAAACATTTCCAAAAAGACCTGGTTCATTTGTCTAAATTAATTCTAGTTTATTCAAAAGTATTTAACAAAAAATATTTCAAAATAACTGTCCCCTTTTTATCATTTTTTAAAACTTTCTTACATCTGTTCCTGGTTAAGCTTTTCGTCAAAAAATATTTTAATTCTTAAAACTCTTTTTCTCTCCTATTTCTTTGTAATGTAGAAATAATTACAACACAATGACATCCAAAAGTGGTTAAGGAACGAGGCTCAGCTGAACTTTGTGTCTATATTAGGCTGTATGCTTGGTTGAATTCCTGCAATTCTCAGCCACTCAACTCATGAGCTGACTTCAAAAATCTCCATTCCTAAAGTCTACTTATTCTCATGATTCCTTTATCCAAAAAGACTGCACAGACTGATCTCTGTTGGCCACTTTCTGTGAGGATCATGGTAAACTAGATGTCTTTGAAGGAGTGGGGATGGCATTATGGCATAACCATGCTATTAATCTTTAAAAGTCATCTGCCAAAGGGCACGTGACAAACACAATACATTCCATCTATTTTCTATACCATGATATATGCGGGTACAAAAGGGGTGGAGCTTCAGCATGATGCTGCCTTCATCATTTTCAAAGCCTTGAATCCTTCCAATACCTTCAATATTACTATTTATATTATACTATTAGCAATGCTATTATAAAAGATACCACAGTATATACTGTAATCCCAAGTAATTTGGGTTTTAAAAGCTTTCACCTACAAGTTATTGCTGGGAATTAACTTGTGGGATTACTATGATTTGTAATTGGGATACTATTTTATAGTGTTGCCCATTCTTTTGTCTTTAGACATTATGATTATGTCAAAAAGATCCAAATTATGGCCCACATTTAAATTAATTCTTGACACTTGATAATTAATAAAATGTGCTTTTGCATATTTTTGAAAGAAGGCCTTTCATTACGTGTATTTCTTGAATGACTTAATAGTGGAAAAAATGTAAAAGCATTTTTTTTGCATTAAATGTGCATTGATAAAAACAGCATTAGAAGAATTAAAGCTAACAAGTTTGAAAATATTCCAACCCTATTACTTTAGTGCACAAAACAATAAATGAACAAACATCTGTACATATTTGTCAAGCCGATTTACTATATCTTACTATACATTCTGTGCAAGCATTCTTTGTTTATTCAACATTATATATTTTTAAAATTCTCATCTCTCTATCTGCAGATCTCATCAGTTTCATCCAATCATCACTTTATTCTTTCAACCAGTTCATTTTATCTATATCTATATATCTCTATCTATCTTTGTTTTGAAATTTGATAGTCTCTCTACATGAAGAAATCATCACAACATGTTTCTTTCATACTGGTCACAGATGTGGTCAGTCTATATTCTTTTGTACCATTTATTCTTAACCCTAATATTGCCAATTTTATAAAATAGACTTTTTAAGTTTATCTATTCCCATTGTATTCAATTTTGAAGTATTTCCTGATACATTAATTTTCATTTATATATAACAAGGTGATCAAAACCATATTTTTCCATTCATTTTTTGCAACAATTTATCTTTTCACCAGTAATTGCATATTTTAAAATGTTTCTCTTTCCCCAAGTTTAATAAAGATTCCATCAAAATACATCCATCCATTTATTTACTTCACTTTCTACCATTTATATTCATTGCATTTTCTCTATCAAACTGTTGGTCTTTCATATATTTTCCTTTTTGCATCATATATTCTGTCTTAAATTCACTGCAGATGATACAGGTTCTCACCAACATGACTTCACCTGCATACGAAACTGCAGCACATGTAAACATACCTATAACAACTTACAAGTACGGTATTCCTGATACATGTCTCCATGACATTGTAAAACAATGGAAACATTGATTATTTTCATTGAAGCTCTACACATTATACAATACTTTATACTCTTTGAATCAGTCGTTCTTTTATCATTTTTTCTTTCTCATCCACAGCTTTTTCATTTCATTTTACCTAACGTATTTTTCCTACTTCCTATTACAAGAAAGATTTCTGTTTCAAGCACTTTCCACATCCTCTTTCCTTCCAAATTTTCCATTCAGTGTATTAGAATAAAATACTTTTTCATACAAAATTCATACTTTTGCATCCTTCTGTTCTCATTTCTTTCTTTCCCTTCTTTCCCCAGTTCCATCTTAACTCTTAAATAGCATCAAAATCTCACATTGTGGTTGTATGCTTCCCTTGTTCTTCATTTTTCATTATACATAAATTATGTTTTTTTTTGTTCTTTCCTTTACCACATACAATTATGGAAAGATGCATGCTTAGGTCTCATGTTCAAAATTGACCTTTTTCTAAGTAGATAATCAACTGTACTGAAGGTAGTCTTCAACTTACAATCACAATTGAGCCCAAAATTAGTAACACAGTTGTTTAAGTGAATCTGCTTCCTTCTTTGGCTTTGTTTGTCAGAAGGTTGCCAAAGGTAATAACATGACCAGAGGACACTGCAACTGTCATGAGTCAGTTGCTAAGCATCTGAATTGTGATCATGTGACCATGGGTATGGGACATTATGTACAACAAACATAAGTATGAAAAGTCATAAATCACTTTTTTCAGTGCTGTTGTAACTTTGGTCACTAAATGAACTGCTATAAGTCAAGATATATGATTTTATTCTTTGCTCTCCAAATGTCCCCATCACTTTTTTTGTACCCCCATGTTCTTTCAAGTCATCCATTCATTTTGCTTAAAAGAATTTATTACCCTTGAATGCATTGGTTCAGAATTTGAAATGATTTTCCAAAATCAATTCCTGATTCTTTTAGGAGTACAACTATCAAGTGTATCTTGAGCCTTATTCTTGTATACTGAGTAAATGAAAATGGAATTGTGTGTTTAAGTAAGCCAATTAGAGATAGACTTTGACATAAGATGGATGGCTTGGCAGCAGTTTCAAATTACAATGGTCCTATCAAAAGGCGTATGACTTGGACTAAAAGTTCTGACGGCCACTCCCCCCTCCCCCCAGACATGTGATACCATTTTGGGCGCTCAGCAGATAGCCTGCATTTAACAGTTGTTGGTAGTATCACCTGACTGAAATTTACTTTGGGGGTGGTTTTTTTTTTTTTTTCTGGAATCCAGTGTTTACTTCCAGTTTTCAGCAAAAAACACCCATTGCAGACAATAGCTTTGATTAATGACTATCACAAAAAGGTCATGAAGTTGGGCAGAGTCACATGATGACCTACTTAACCGCAGAACTTTCAGCTGGAATTCTTGCTCTGTTATGGTTGTAACAGGACCATAAGTAAGTAAAGGACTACCTGTAATGCTTTTGTAAAATGATACATTTCATTGCTTGACAATAATGTTAGAAATCATGTAGTTAAACAATAATTAAAGAAACCCTGCACAACAAATTTAAATAATGCTGCTATTAACTAGGCTTGTAAAAGTTGTAAAAAATGTAAGCAGGTGACTTATTTATCTTTGTAGGTACCACTTCCTAGCATGGTCTTATTCCTATTAATAGACAAGTGTAGCTTCATTTTAGGTAGCAGCCTTCTTCCATTTTTATCTCTTGCATTCAACTTTTGTCTCGATCCTTGTGTCCATTGAAATGGGCTCATTCAACATATGTCACCTCAGCCAGGTTAACAGTACAATTGCTACCTTCATATACAGCTTTGATTATTAGTCATAAAGTGAGTAGACATGAACCTAAAGAAATAGGAGGCATGGGGAAATGTAATTATCCCTCAGACAGGAATATATTATTAAAATTAGATTCCCTGTTTTAAACCATTGGATATGAAGAGAAGGCAGTGAAAGTCACAGAGAGTAACAAAAGGTCTGTAAAAATGCAACTTGTTCAAACCATGGTATTTTCCATAGCCTCATATGAACTGGGCACTACAGAAAAAAGACAGCAAAGTAAAATTTTGCTATGCTTTTATGCATAGTACAGAGATAGCAATAACACAGGACTGAGGAGATGGTGTAATACTCTAAATCCAGAGGAATTCCCCTCCCCCTCCCAGCAGTTTATAGGTTGAATAGCACTGTTTTGTCTAAATGCCCTGTGCACCCATACTATTTCTATAAGGGGTCCCCAGCTTAGTCTTAGACTTGACTTATAATAACCTTATTGTCACTTTGAATGTATACTAATTGGCATACATTAAAATGAAATTTCATTGCATACAGCTCTAAAAAAGTCACCACCTTTAATATATGCTACATAAATATGATTAAATAAATACAAAATTATGCATAGACCTGCATATATTATATGACACAGAGAAACAACAGTCTAGTTCTGATGTATAGATGTACATGGTGAGAAAAACGAATCTTGGAAGTTTACCAGATGAATGGCATAGGGAACAAAGCTATTATAGAATCTGATAGTCCTGCTAGAAATTCTTCAAAACCTCCTCCCAGAGCGGAGCAATAGAAACATACCATAAAGTGGGTATCTGGGGTCTCAAACAATGCTTTGAGTTCTAAGCACATAGTGCTTATAGGCACTATCCCGAATAATAGGAAGCGAGTTTCCTTTAATTTTCTTGGTTGTCCTTACCACTCTCTGTATGGACTTTCTATCTGAGGCACTGCTGCCACCAAACCAAACAGTGATGTAGTTAATAATACCCTATAAATATCATCATTGTCGTTCCAGATAAGAATGGGAATCCAGCCACACAAGTAGCAGGCGAGCAAGCAATCTAAGTTGCACTTGAAACCATCCTCCCCACCCCCCACCCCCAATCTGTGGAAAACTTGTCTTCCACAAACTGGTCCCTGTGCCAGAAAAGTTGGGGATTGCTGAGCTAAGCTTCTCAAAAGGCTGCAGTTGGCCGTGTTGATATCTTCCAGGCTCCCTTCTTCCTTCCTTCCCCATGGGAATATCTGCCCTGCTGTCATTCATGTGGCTGAAATTAAAAAATTATTGGACAGCTGCACAGACCTCCCACGGTTTGGAAAAAGCTGGGATAGGCCTTTCCCGCTCTGCAGTCATGTCAGAAGGCACTCTTCCAGGAGGGCCATCCATGTACATGCCTGCCGTGCACATGCCTGCCTGCTACCTTGGCCTCACCATTGCAGCTACTTTCCCAAAGGTTTGGACCACCTCATCCAAATGGTTTTCCCTCAAGAAAGCAAGCACCAGCAGGAACAGGCCTCTAGGTATCCTTCAGTGTCATGATTTCTCTCTTGTCTCAAGGCAACACTGGAAACAACAAAACTGCTTGTCCATGAAGGTAAATGCAAAAGTTGCTAAGTTCATTCCTGTTCATGAAAACTGCCTACTCACTAGGTTATTCTGCAATAGGATTGGCAAATGGTCCCAAAACAGCTGGTCAGTGACAGTCATGGGGGAGGGGAGTGTAAAAAAAGTCAAAATAGGGGCTGCAAGCCCTACCTTCTTAAATGTAACGTGAGGCACATAAAAAGTAGGGCTTTAATCATGTAGAAAGTTACCATCTTGACTTTTTTGACTTTTGCAAATGTTCCTAAAGCTCAGACCAATTCCAGCTTTTTTTTTCATTTAGCTTTTTAAAATGGAATACCTGACTTGAATCTTTTACATGTCTGTTCCCCTCCTCCCTAGCTCCAGCTGCTATGCAAGCATGTAACAATGGCTAGAAATACTAGAAAAGTATGAATGCAAAACTGCCAATAATGTGCCTTATATGAAACATTGTGGCAAAGCAGTATTAATTTCACCTCCTTTCACATGTTCACATTCATCAACTAAGCGACCATATATGGTGAAGGTAGGGGATTTTACACTGGGGATCATGGTTTAAGTTACCTAATTCTGAACTGCTGGCATGCATACAAGGACTAATAAGAATATGCTTAGTCAAAATATAAATCTTGTATGGAGCAGAAATGAAGGGATTTCATATAAAAACTTACACAGAACAAAAATAGATGTTTGAAAAAATCAGAACATTGGCAGCTAATATCCAAGGCCTTGATTGTGGGGAGCAAAGGGGTCAGAATGAAGAAAGTAATTTTGCAGTTTTGCAACAAAAATACACATACCAAGGCACTGGTCTAGAGCCAGATTTGGCCTTCAGTATGCACAAAAAGGCTCCTACATAAGCAAGGGGTAAGATTTAGCATGTTAATGAGAAAACGTTTGGAATTCACAAAGGGACAAACCAGATCCAAATTAACAAGTTTTCTCTGTCATCAGGAGACATACTACAGACATCCTGTTAAACACAGTTTCTAACCTGTCTTGACCTGGACAGCAAAAACAGTTTTTATCTGACAGTTTAGGAATGTTAAAAGTTATCAATCAATCCATGCCACAATAGAATAAAGAGCTTTCTATATTCCAGTCTGCAGTGATTAGTAAATTATTAACATTATTTAAGAAGGAAAAATAAATCAAAATACTAAATAGCTGTTAGTTGTCAAGTACAATACTACAAAGTTCAGGTTGTGTGATGTTAGACAAGATAGACACACACACACACACACATAATGAAAGGGCAGCACAGAAATAAGATGAGCTTGAACAATTAATACAGAGTGGCAAACATGATAAATCCGATAAGAGATTCCCATGACTGGAATATAGCAAAAATACATAGAAGTAATAGGAAAGGATCTGCAGTAAAGATTAAGAATATGCATTGCTGCTCAGAAATTGAAACCCATTAAGGTTTTTCAAACCATCCAGTGGGATCCTTGGTTCTGTGAGAGACCTTCAAAAAAATTAACTTGGAACAGGTGGAAAAAAACACCATACTTAAGATTTTGTGGAGCCAGATTTTTTTAAAAAATTAGCAGGTTCCACAGCTTAAAACTTGAAACAAAGCATCTAGAAGGAGTACTATAAAAGCAACACTTGTGGTTCTTTTATCACTCTCTCTCTCACACACACACACACAAGCAGGAAAGGGATAACTTTCCAAAGGTAAGTGCAAATCTTTCAAATAGGAACAACCTGCAAAGGAATTCAATTCAATTCAATCCTTTATTGTCAGAGTACAATGTGTACAATGAGATTGGCTGAGCCGTGCACCCCACCCAACACAATACAACTCACAGTGAAAGACAAAGAATCCCTATCCCAGTGAATCCTACTAACACCCACCCAGTCCTATTGTACCATGTGAATTTACTGCACATTGCGCCGGCCCCGCAAGTCAATACTATGTTCTAGAGTTATTTTTCATTCAATAAGTGGTACAGGAAGTTATAATTACACTTCCTTGGATTATGGTTCACATTTTAATTTTAGTCTTTTCTGTTTTTAGTGGTGTATAATTTGTTTTTAATGATGTATTTATGGTGTTTTTGTAAACTCAGTCATTGTATATATTTTCTAAATAAAAAATGTAAAGGAAGATAGTCTTGAAGCATGGCTGCGTTGGAAGAAAAACCCATCTGGTTCAGTTCCAAGTTGGGAGAAAGATACTGGAAACATGGAGGCTGATTGGAAAGATGGTTTAATGTTGAACAGAACCACTAGGGTTTGTGGCTCTGGTGCAGCTGACAAAATGGAGTTGAGAGTGAGGGGTTTTTAATACTTTCTTTGGGCTTTGTATTTGAGCTTCCTATCCCTGTGCAAGAACATTCTATTGCTCTTGTCAGATTCCTATGGGGGGTCACGTAGGGGTTATGTAAGGGTCATAGTTGGCTCTATAGGCAAAAGAGGAAATGCAAATCCTAGGTGTTTGTCTCAGCCAATCTGATCAGCCTCTGGCTTATTGTTTATCTGACCTCCCAAGTGAAGTTTTGGACTGCTGTGGGGGTCATGCAATGAAGTGGCTTGTGTTCTGAAAGGGAGTTGGGCAATTCCTGTTGTGTCTAATGACATTTGTCCTGTGTCGGATCTGGGGCAGTGGTGGGTTGCAGGCAGTACGCCCCGGTACAGGTGTACCAGAACACCGGATACTGTTCTGGTACGGTGCTCCGGAGGGCTCACCCGCCTGCCCGAGCTCCTTACCTGTCTTTTAAGACTTCCGTGCTTCCGCACACGGCACATACAGCGCCTGTATGACGCTCCGCTGAGCAGCTGGAGCATTACAGAGGCTCACAGAGGCGGTAAGATGCATGCACGCGCACGCTACGCATGTCCATGTGGACGCAGCCGGGCAACCCACCACTGATCTGGGGTGAGAGTGCTGCTTCTAATCCTACCATTCTGCGTTTGTTTCAAGATATCCTATCTTGAATGGATTACCAAATCTGCATTTCTAAAAGTTGGCCTCCTCAGTTTCTGCTTGGGTCAGGGAAAATGGGGCTGGTTTCTGAATAGGCTGGCTCAAGCTTTCTTAATAGGCACAAAATATCTGCTGGGGCTATTAAGAAAGACCAGGTCTGCTTCCCACTCCTAAAATAACATGTTTCTCATTTAGGGAAATATAATATTCTGTCTTTTTTTTAATATTCCTCAAAATATTTCATTCTTGGGGGGGGGGAGGGAGGCTTCCCTCAGCTATTAAGATATAGTATCAAATTGTCATAGTCTTTAAAGATTGAGGGTAACAGTTAATTCAGTGTTCCCAACCTTCAGTAACAAAGTTGTGCAGATTCCAACTCCCAGAATTCCTCAATCAACATTTTGTCCGAGGTGGCATTTTCAGAATCTCATCACCATTCATTCATCCATCCATCCATTTATTCAGCACATCATATCCCTTTATTCAGAACTGAACACAATGAAAGATCAACCTTTATTAACACAAAGACAACAGCTCAGAAGTACGGCAAATCTCAGACAGGCAAACAGCAAAGCAATGACAGCTGATAGCTCTTTTAGATTCGAGCTGTCAGGCAACAGTCCAATCAGGTGGCTGGATTCTCCCGCCGGCTGGCTGGTGCGTCTTGGCCAATCAGAGGAGGCCAATGCAAGTCAATGGCAGGAGAGTTCGCAAGACAATAGCAGGCTAGCTGAAGTTAGGAACGCTTCAATACACAACAATGTTATTAATTTCAAAAATTGTGGGAAATCCTGTTATTTCTTGAAATGTAATAAACAGCTGAGATTATAAATCAGTCAATAAATACTAAAGTTGCAGACGCTGAGAAACACAATATGAAAGTTTATATTCAATAAACTTACGGTACATATTGTGTTTCTCAAAACTCTGCAACTGTAAGTTTTTGAATATAAACTTTTTTCGCTTCAGCTTTTACATTATAACAATGTTCGTGGATCAGATATTTCACCAGCCAGAATGACCAAAACGGGAATTACGGACTAAAACAATTTTTTCTAAATATTTTTAAATAAACAAAACACCTTAACCGCTCTTGAAACAAATGCGCGAACATGAAGATCCATCCGCGCCCTTCACGGAAAAAATAAAAAAAAGAACTCTAACAGACCTCGCTCCTGATTGGGGAAAGTGCCCGTAGAAAAGCAGGAGGAACAGCCTATCAGCAGCTGCTTCTGGGGAGGCGGGTTGTCTGTGATCATCACCGCCCGAGAGTGCTCGCGCTTCCTTTCTTCACAAAATGGCGGCCGCCGTAGGGGTTCTCGGTGCCTCACCGAGCGTCGTCATCCCGTCTCCGCCGCCTCCGGCCGCTTCTTCCCCCAACACACCCTCGATAACTGCTATGCCGGCCATCCTTACTGCTCCGGCCGCGGCGGCGGCGGCGGCGGCGCCACCGCCTCCTCCTCCTCCCGCGCTGGCGGCACCTTTTCCCGGTGGTCGTGCGGTCCGACTCCACCCGGTGGTGCTGGCCTCTATCGTGGACAGCTTTGAGAGGCGCAATGAGGGTGCGGCCCGCGTTATCGGCACGTTGCTCGGTAAGGACCGCCGCGCTCTCCGCTGAGGAGGTGGGGGCTGAATCCGAAGTTCCGCTTAGCTGCTCTCTTGGAACTCCGGGATGTTTTGAGGAGGAAGCCCGGCGCAAAGTTGCTAGCTATCCCGCGCCGAGGTCCTGGCACGAATTGGAGAAAGGGTGGTGGGAAGGTCGGCCTGCGGAGAAGACCCTGTCCGGTCTCCAGGTGCCCGGCTTTTATCCACTCCAGGCGTTAGATAAGGGGGCCCCTGCCCATTCCAGAGGTGCTGCGTGGAGCACGCTTTGTAAGCTGAATGAGATTCTGGACACAGGTGTATTAAATGAATAAAAAATAAATAAATGTGCGTTAAGTTTGAGCCAGTTTAGTGTAATGGTTAAGGCACCAGGCAGATCAGGAAACCGACTTCTAGTCCCGCTTTAGGCAGGAAGGCTGGCTGTCTTTGAGCCAGTCCTTCTCTTCAAAGTGCATCCAGTGGAATCCTGTGAAAGACAGAAAGAAGCCCAGCACAACCGGCCTCACAGGGCTGATATGGGGACAATAGAGGAGAAAGATTATTAGGTATGTTTTCTATTGGCACCTCCTACATCAGAGGTGTCCAAACTTGGGAACTTTAAGACTTGTGGACTTCAACTCCCAGAATTCCCCAGACAGCCATGTCCTCCTAAACGTGATCCTAACATTTACTGTATTTTGTTTATTTAATTTCATTAGATTTAGATGCTGCCCCAAAGTAAGTGTCATCATCATTAATAATGAAAGTTTATCTCATTAGTGGCTGTAGCAAAACCAGAGTACAAATAACATAATACAGTTACAAAAATTGCCCAGTGGAATTTATATACTGTAGAAAATATGGTTTAATGTTTGCAAAAACTACTGGAATCATGTGCCTGAAAAGGTGAGACAAAATTCAAACTGATCAAAACAATTATGTTTTAGTTGCTGGCTGGGAATTCTGGGAGTTGAAGTCCACAAGTCTTAAACTTCCCAAATTTGGACACCCCTGTTCTACATCATGTTGGGCAGCGGTTTTCAGAGGGTGTTTAGGGAACCACATTTCACTGCATCACTGAAATAAAGCTGGACAGTTTTATTTGTATTGTAAGATAAATGGTAAGATAAAATCCCCCTCCTGTTTTCCCCACAACACCCCTCCCCCCAAGGTGGGTTGGACTGAGAGAGTGACTGGCTCAAAGTCACCCAGTTGGCTTTCATAACTAAGGCAGGACTTTTAAACCTCATGGTCTCATGTGAGTCTATTTTTGTAGCATTAACAAAATTTGTAGCTAAAATTTTTCCTGTGATTATTTGGTTGGAAAGGCAACTAAGTGTTCACAACCTCAAATTAAAAGTGGGGAGATTATGTTTCTCATAAAAATATTATTTGAAGTGAATCTTTATATTTTGTAGCTTTGTTACAGCGATGGGTTATTTATCCTATGGCACAATCATATATCACATTTTGATAAAAACATGAGAGATAAAAATACATAGTATGAAATATAAAATATAAAAATATGTCAGCATTGGGTTAAGTTGGTGTCTTATACTCCTTTTCCTACATAAACTGCTAGACCTGTATTTCATTGTTCCATTCATTTTTCAGTCAAATGTAGATGGGAGTTAAAGCTAGCCCTGATATGCATTAGTTTCCTGAATAAGAATTTGAAGAAGTAAAATGAAACCAAGATGCTCCTTTGATTTGCAACCATGCTCTTTCATGTTTATTTACATGCACATTTCTTAGCTACAGCATCTAAAAGTTCATAAGTACATTAAAAAGCTTTGGTAAGAGCTCTTTAATGTACTCTTTTTGTATCTTGCTGAGAGTAAACAAACTTTTCATTCTTCTCAGACTTCACCCCATACTTAACACATACTTGTACACCAAGATTGTTGTAATATCACTATAAAATAATTCTCTTCTGCATATAGTAAGGTTTGAACTTGAAGGGGTTCAAGTTGTACTGTACTGTACTTTTCAGCACATAATGTTATCTTCAGTTACAAGTTCTTCCTTGGATGTTCCTGGGCCTTTGCTTGGGAATAATTTTTCTTAGGAAAATGTTTTTTTTTTCTTTAACCTTGTAGGCACAGTTGACAAACATTCTGTAGAGGTCACCAACTGCTTCTCGGTACCTCATAATGAATCAGAAGATGAGGTGAGTGTGTTATTTTGATCATGACGTTAGCTTATACACATATAAAAAGATTCTTTTAGGAAGGTAGCAAAATCAGAGAATTGGTTTAAGGATTCCGTAATTCTTTGACTTACATTCAGAAACCGAAAATCAGGCCTTTCTCCCATTTCAAACTGGTAAAACTATCACAATTAACAGTTTTCTTGATATTATTGCTGGAAGCAATGCAAATTGTAATGCAAATGCTTAGGTGTGATACACTTTTAACAAAATATTTTTTAATTTCAAATTCAATTAATAGGGACAATAAAAAACTAAAATTACAAACAAGTCAAAGAAATAAATAAGTGTACACATGTAAAATCAATATTAAACCTAGAACACTGGCTGAGTGTTGAAAAATATATCTCAAATAATTCTAGTATATTCCCTCTTGCACAGTGGGTCTACAAATAATTATGAAGTTTTCACTCATGCAGACTATATTTGGTATGTATTTTATACCACCGTTTCTTAAAAATATCTCAAGTCTAGAAATCTAATATCTATTAATTCAACCATTGACTGTTAGTTATTTAAAAAATTAACTGGTATCTACCCCAAAACAAACTAATCTTCAAAGCTAATCTTAACAATCTATTATTGTATTTAACTTGCATAAATTTCACAAAAGGCTTCCAATGTGTTATAAAATTGCCTTGAGTATGATCTCGAATACATCTCTGGCAATGCATTCAGTTTCACAATTCTTCAACTACAGGTATTCTTTTTTCTTTACAAGGGAAACCCATGTTTCCCTGAAAATAAGACCTGGTCTTATTTTTTTTATTTTTTGTCACAAAAAAGGGCACCATGTCTTATTTTCGGGTGGGGAATGTCTTCCACTTACTCACTTCACTTGCGCGTGTTGCCCCTTGCCTCTTTTTTGCTGTCAGAGGCCTTCAGAAACTTCTTCTGTGGCCAGAAAGGATCCAGAGCTCTGTTATCGATTTCAGAAATCTTCTGGAAAGCTTTGCCGGCTGCAGAAGAAGTGGGCTGGCAAGCCAGATGTTGGGGTGTGGGAGGCCTGGCTGCAACTGTCTGAAGGTGAGTATTAGGGCAGCTCCAACACCCCATCCCCACCCTAGCTTAATTTTTACTTGTGCACTTCGCCCCACCCTGTGTACCCCGGTGGGTCTTAATTAGGGCTTATTTTTTGAGGTATGACTTACATTAGGTGCATGTGTAAAAATCATCTTGGGGCTTATTTTCAGGATAGGTCTTTTGAGGGGGGGGGACACAGTAGAAGTAGAGTTCCAATTTTTTTTCCCATTGATTTATCCATAATTCCTAAAAGAAAGGCTTCAGGTTTAATTAGTGTTATTATTTTAAATATTTTCTGCATAATCATTGTTATATTTACTCAATATGATTTAGCATGTTTACAAGACCACACACAATAGAATATTCTTGGAATTTGATTACATTTCCAACAATTATTAGAAGTTCCTTTATATATTCTTGACAACCTATCCGGAATCAAATATCATCAGTACATCATTTTGTAAGTTTTTTTCAAACTGTAATTCAAAGCAAATATTATTCCACACATTTTCCAATTGATCTAGCATTATATTATGAACAAAGTTTTTCCACTCATTTTACCTTACAGTCCTTAACATATTTTTCTTCCAAATTTATCCTGTAATATTTTATAAACTTTGGAAATCAAATGGTGATCTCCAAAACATAAACTCAGTTCTACATCTGATTTGTCTCCAGCAAAAACAAAGCTTATTTATCAAGTTTAAATCTTTCAAATATTTTATAATAATTAAACCAATCACAATTAAATCCATTGTTTACTAGTTGTTGCCTCACTTTTAGCTTAGGGTCCTCTTTCCAAATCAGTAGATCACAATATGTTCCATTAACATCTTTTTCCTGTATAGTGCTTCAGATGGTGATAGCCACAATGATATCCTAGTAGCCAGTCTTCTTTTATATTTCAACCATGTATAGTCAGTTGACAGCTTAATGGAATGATTCTTAAAATCAGGATTAACCTTTCCTTTATTGTACCATGACACTCAGATCTCAAATCAAAACCTTCATGATCCAACAATCTTGAATTCTTTAATACTATCCAATTTTCAGTCATCCCAAGCAACAGGCATCATAATACAATCTTAGATCTGGCAACCCAAGGCTTTAGATCTGGCAACCTTTCTTTGCATCTTATAAAAATGTATTTAATTCTTGGTTTTTTAAATATCCTTCTGCCATTGTTTTAAGGAGAGGTCTTTGACCCACATTGATATGGTCTGAAACTCCCAAAGGTGCTTTTTAAAGAGGCAACTGGACTTTCTGGTTTTTCTTTGAAGATGTTTCACTTCTCATGCAAGAAGCTGCTTAAGCTCTGCCTGGAATGGGGAATAGAAAGATTTATACTTCTTTCAGACAGCTGGTCATTTGCATTCTTTTAGAGAGTCTGTGTCATCAGGGTCACTTGAGTGGTGCAAATTGGTGTGGAGCTTTCATGCAACTGTTGAAATGACTGACATACAGATTGGACATACAGTAGATGATGTCGTATCCCTCTCCTGTTAAGAGAAGACTGTTCAATCCTGCCCTTCCTTAGTTATCAAGGGTCAGATCTGATAACATCTCAGTCAGCCAGTTACAAATCCATCTGGTGGTGATGCTGTCTAACCACATTTTTCTATTTTATCAAGTAGTATATTTATGAAATACCATTGAAGTCCAAGTAAATTATATCCACAGCATTCCTCTGGTCCACTAATATTGTCATTTTGTCAAAGAATGCAATAAGATTTGTCTGGCACAATCTTGTTTTTGACAAATTCATGATGGCTTTTTGTTATAACTTTATTTTCCTCTAGGTGTTTGCTGATTTGTTGCTTGATTATCTTTTCCTGAATCTTCCCAGATAGTGAGGTCAGGCTGATAGGTCTGTAGTTTCCTGGATCTATTTTTTTCCCCTTTTTGAAGATGGGAACTACATCAGCTCTTTTCTAAACCTCTGGTACTTCCCTAGTGCTCCAGGATCTTTGAAATATATAGTTCAGTGGTTCTGTGAGCATGTCTGCCAGTTTCTTCAGAATCTTGAGGTGTATTCCTACATATTCATTCCATTAAACATGTGAATTTGTCACATGAACTCGAGAACTTGTGATATCATTGTACTCTCATCACTAATTTATCAGCTTGCTTGATATTATAGATTCTGAAAGTATTTATCAAATAGAAATGATATGTCAATGCGTCAGATCTGTCAGCCCTGTTTCATTTTGCTTGTATGTCATTCTGCCATAAAATTTATTATTGGAATTTGTGAAACAAAACTGAGAATAAGAATAAGAGAATAAAAAATACAATGACAGGGATGAAAGGCACCCTAGTGCACTTATGCACACCCCCTGTATTGTGGGGAGAGGGGATGGGAAAGTAGGGAAGAAGGAGGACAGGAACCAGAGGAGACAACACAATCTAATGACACAATCCTGGGAATGGAATGTGAAATCCTCATTCAAAGAGGTGCCAAAATGTGGAACTGTTACCAAAAGACCTAATTGAAACCTCATTGGACCTCACCAAATGGGGGAAGATCTGGGAGAAGGAAAAAATTACTGGGAAATTCTCAGATTTGGTTTGGGTATACTGTAACCACTTAGCTTCAGTAAAAGAATACTTTTCATTACAACTGAAGTCGAGGGTCTTTCTTTCCTGAATATC
This sequence comes from Natrix helvetica, assembly GCF_964273705.1. NCBI lineage: Eukaryota > Metazoa > Chordata > Lepidosauria > Squamata > Natricidae > Natrix > Natrix helvetica. The sequence continues at coordinate 107,736,738 of NC_138551.1, read as the reverse complement.
CAAGCTGGGACAGGCCTGGCACTATGTTTTGTACAGGAAGTCTCAACTTACAACCATTTAAATATGGTGAGAAAAAATATCTAGTTCTCTCACTTATAATCAGTCTGTCAGCCCCTGGTTTGCCAGCCCGCTCGCCTCATACCTATAACCATTGCACCACACCCATATTCATGTGCTCGAAATTTGGCTGTTTAGCAACTGCTTGCATTTGTGATCATGTGATCACAATTTGTGACTCTTTTTGCCAGTTTCAGCAAAAATCTCAGAACGGAAGAACTTAATAACTGGATTTGCTTAATGACCGTAATATTGGTCTGATATGACTGAATGATTACAATGACTTACAGTGGAAATTCTAGTCCAATTGTGATTATACTATAAGTCAAGGACTACCTGTACATATCATGATTTCCATATATGCTATATCTTATGTATTCATTTTGTGGATTTGCTTCTTCCACTGAACACGGAGCTAGAGGGAAGTAGTTACTATATTTACATTTTAAAAAATGATACGGGGGGGGGGAGGCTGGAGTGAATGGCAGGCATTATGTTTACTCTTAGCCAAATTTCCCATGTAATCAAATGGAATGAATAGCATTTACCCTGTTTCCCCGAAAATACAACTTGTCCTGAAACTAAAGCCTTGCCACATTTTTCACGTGGGCAAAAATATAAGCCCACCCCCGAAAATAAGCCCCTTGGACAATCTTCCCCCCTCCGGCCAGGAGAGCACCGCTCGCTGACCTAACGGTATCCCGAAGGCCCCAAGCCGCGGGAACGAGGTGGGGGCAAAGGCGCTCACATTGCTTGGTGCTTTCGGGGTACCGCTAGGTCGAGGGGGGTTTGCTGGGAAGCTGCTCTCTTGCAAGCGGGCTCCCGAAGAGCCGGGCACAGCCTCAGGGTCGAATGGCTGTGTTGCGCTGTTGCAGGAGCAACGCAGCAACCATGAGGTTACCAAGCTGGCGAGCAGCCGCCCGGCAAGCCCCCTTTCCAGCTGGGTACAGCGCCGCTGATCGAACTAGCAGTACCCGGAAGGCACCAAGCAACGTGAGCACCTGTTTGCCGCCCTCCGCCTCCCACAGCTCGGTGCCTTCGGAATGCCCCCTAGGTGAGTGAATGGGGCTGTGCATGGCTGGAGAGGGGGGGTTGCACAGCGGCTTTTCCGCTCCCCGCTTGCGCGAAGGGCATCTCTGCTGCTGGTGCCGGAGTACTACCATAGAGCATACACCCAGAGCGGTATCCTACCTCTGTGCTTTGGAAGCCGCAACAGAGGACGGATGCCAATCTGGGAGTACACTCTATGGTTGCATGATCTGCAGCCCACAACTATAGAGCGTACTTCCAGAGCGGCATCCGTCCTCCATGCTTTGAAAAAAAACCCCAAGCGGCGGGCGGTGCCAGCAGCGGAGATGTCCTTCGCGCGAGCGGGGAGCGGAAAAGCTGCTGCGCAATCCCCCTCTCCAGCCATGCAGAGCCCCATTCACTTACCTAGGGACATTCTGAAGGCACTGAGCCGCAGGAGGCGGAGGGCGGTGAGCAGGCGCTCGCACTGCTTGGTGCCTTCCGAGTACTGCTAGGTCAGTCAGCGGTGCTGTGCCCGGCTGGAAAGGGGGGTTGCCGGGCGGCTGCTCGCGAGCTTGGTCACCTCATGGCTGCTGTGTTGCTGCTGTGACAGCGCAACACAGCCATTCGACCCTGAGGCTGTGCCCGGCTCTTCGGGAACCCAGTCACAAGGGAGCAGCCGCCCAGCAACCCAAAAATAATAAGCCCTCCCCTTTAATAAGCCCAAGGCCATATTTCGTGGGTCAAAGAAGTATAAGACCCTGTCGTATTTTCGGGGAAACACGGTATTTGTTTATTGATATTATAATGGATCCTGGGAGGTACTTTTCTTTACCATCAAACTTTGTTCAAAATGAAAAAAAATGAATGTTTTTTTTATCCTATATTCATGAAGCCACATGTATCTTTTATAAAGGAATTCAGGGAGACAAACTTACATATATTTTGCATTAGAGATAAGTTATCAATCAGACAAGTGCTTTCCACACTCAGAGTGGTGAGTTTATTCTCAGGTTAATAGGTTTAGATAAGAGGCTTGGAAAGGTGCTCTGGCTATCAGTTAATTAATGTCATATTGCAGAATCTTGAATTTTGTTAACTTTCAGGTTGCAGTGGACATGGAATTTGCTAAGAATATGTATGAATTGCACAAGAAAGTGGCTCCTAGTGAAATTATTCTGGGATGGTAAGTCTTCATTCTACCAAAAATTGTATATCCAGCTTCTCGAAAGAGAGGACTATCTTTAATTAATAGTGCAATAAAATAGCAATAGTTCTTTAAACAATTACATCAACTTTGCCTTGATAACAACGATCAACAGTGTTGCCTTGAGAACGATACACCTCCATTGTTATTGAATTTTGGGAAATAGTTTGATTCTCTTTAATAGGATAAACTTTGACTATATTCCCCCCCCCCCTCTTATTCAGGGATGTATTGTTTGCTTGCTTGCTTCTTAAAGTTGATGATACGTTTTCCATATTCACTGAACCTTTGTGGCATATTGCTTTGATCATGTATCTGTTGTTAGTAACAGATCCAATTTAATCCTTGAAGTATCCGGAGATAAAACTATATAATCACACAAGATTCTAATTGATCTAAAAGAGTGTCAAAAACTGTTTGAGATGATAGATTCTCTGAATCTGTAAGACAGTCTCCAGCAGATAGCATGAACTTGTACATTTTCTTTTTTATCATATTTGTAACATTGCAAATTTGAAAGTAATGTTTTAAATATCATTTTAGCCACCATCCACTTTCTGCTTCAGTCATAAATATTCTAATGTGCAGTATAACCTTTATTTAATATATTTATATGGCAGCTCAACTTACACACATAGTAGCTTATAATATTAAAATTCCACAATGTAAAAATCCCTTAATATTCTCCCATACCTCCATGGGAGTATGGTGACAACACAACAGGCAGAACTAACACCAACCACTTGATTAGTTCCATGCCATCTTGGGGTCCCAGGCCACTGACAGAACCATGTCTCAAGAGCCTTCCAGAACAGTATCAAAGTGGGGGCTAATTTTATTTTGGGGGGAATGGTATTCCAAAGGGAGGGAGCCACTAGAAGAGGCCTGTTTTCCTGGGTCTCACTGGCTGGGCTTTCCTAATAGATGGAACTGTAATACACCCTCCCTTCCCGCTCTTGTGAGCCAGAGTGATGTAACTGGGAAGAGATGGTTGTTCAGATAATCTGGCCCTAAGCCATGTAGGACTTTAAAGGTGATAACCAGAACCTTGAATTGTACTCAAAAGCAAATTGGTAGCCAATATAGTTTCCACAAAAGAGGTAACATAAACTGCTGCATTTTGAGCCATCTGAAGCTTCCAAATACTATTTAGCAAAACCCCATGTAGTGCATTATAGTAGTCCCATCAAGAGGTGACTAGGACATGGGTGACTGAGAAGGGCATGTTGATGTACGAAAGGAGCTAACTAGTACACAACTTCACATTGTACAGGACTACTACCTGTTCTTTGAGCTACAGCTGCCAGTCTAGGAGAACCCCCAGTTTATGTAGTGGGTCTGCCTGGGGCAATGCAACCCTATTTACAACCAAAAACAGTAATTAAAAAATCCTTGATAATTTCCAAAAAATTACTGAAAATCTCAGGTAACTTTGTATCAGATTCATATTTCGTTAGTCTTGTCCATTCTGAGGAGAGGTATTGGTAATATTTACCATTCTGATAGTATTGGATAAAACTAATTTATATATATTTATAACATATATTTTATGAATGCATAAGTGGCGAAATATTAGTCTATTCTCTGCATAAAGGTAAAGGTTCCCCTCGCATGTGTGCTAGTCGTTCCCGACTCTAGGGGGCAGTGCTCATCTCTGTTTAAAAGCCGAAGAGCCAGTGCTGTTTTCCAGGGCGCTGCTCTGGAGAGTCCAAAGAAGGGTTAAACACAGCCAATCTGCCCAGAACTGAATTGAAACTTTAAGCCACGCCTCTGGTGCCGACTCTCCTCAGATTTTTTCAATTCAGCTAGCCCAGTAGACGCGCGCTTTAAGAATAGACCTTTGCAACCCCAGGAGGATTCCAGAGAGATGACTCCTAGCCTTCCACCTCCGTCCCTGCATTCTTCAGTGGCCTCTGATGAGTCAGACTGGGAGGAAGAAGAGGAATTTCTTCCTAGGCAGGAAGCTGAATTCTCTGGGGATGAGGCAAGCCCCGCCAAAAAGCCGGCCTTTTCAGGCTTATTTAATTTGGATAATTTCAAAACCATTTTAGATAAGGCTAAGATCTCAACTCACATGGGGTCCACCCCCCCCCCAGCTCAGGTGGTTGTAGACCCTGATGATCTATCTGGGGATCTCTTTGAGGAACCCATTTCGGTCCAGGAAATAGTTTCTGTACCCAAGATGTTCCTCAATTTAGTTCAAAGACAGTGGGCGCAGCCAGCTACCATGGCTACCCCCAGCAGCCATGACAAGAAGCTATATACGGTGGATGCCAGCCTGGAGGAGCTGCTCAAGCTCCCTCCTATCGATCCCCCTGTAGCGGCTCTTACCTCCTCTTCTGTGCTCCCTCCTGACCTGTTGGAGGGGCTCAAGGCTGAGGACAAGAGAACCGAAACTGCTTGTCACAAGACCCATCAGGCAGCTGCATGGGCCATTAAGTCCTCCGCTTCAGCCTCCTTTTTCTCCAGAGCGGCTCTCCTGTGGCTGAGGCAGTTGTTGAGGAAGATACCTGCCAAGGACGTTAAAGTCAGGCAGGATATCAATAAAATCATGGCAGCCACAGAGTACACTGCTGATGCCACTCTGAATGCTGCTAAGTTTGCCTCGCGTGCCCTAGCGTCTAATGTTACTTCCAGACGCCTCCTGTGGCTTAGGCACTGGAATGTGGATATGCGCTCCAAATGGAAGCTTGTTACTGCCCCCTTTAAAGGGGACAAGCTGTTTGGTGAGGTCCTTGATCCAGTCCTTGTGGAAAACAAGGACAAAAAGAAAGTGATGCCATCAGTCACCAAAAAGCCTGATCGTAAAGGTCCTGGCTCTTACAGGAGGGAGGCCTTTCGGAACAATGAGCCCTCCACCAGCTCCGCCCCCTATCATCGGGCGTATCCCCAGCAGGGTGAGCGGTCTCAGGACCGTCAGTCCTTTCGAGACAGAGGTCGCCAGCAGCCCTTCTCCAAGCGGCCATTTCGGGGGGGCTCCGGCTCCCGACCCTTTAGGAGGTATAAATGACCATCACAGGTCAGCTCCCATAGGAGGCCGGTTGCAGTTGTTCCACGCCAAATGGGAGCAGACCACGTCGGACCAGTGGGTTCTTCAAACGGTCTGCATGGGTCTCACTTTAGAATTCTGGTCCCCCCCTCCCCGCCACTTCATCCGGTGTCCAGTTCCCTCAGGGTTAGTCAAAAGATCCCTCATGGAACAGGAGATAAGGCACCTCAAGGAGATCAGGGCCATAGAACCCGTCCCAGCAGGCCAGGAAGGAAGAGGGTTTTACTCCATCCTGTTTCTGGTCCCCAAAAACTCAGGAGGGTGGAGGGGGATATTAGATCTAAAGAGGTTCAATCACCACGTGACATATCGCAGGTTCAAGATGCAGTCCCTCCAGTCCATCTTGGGGGCATCAGGCCAGGCGATATACTAACGTCCATAGACCTCAAAGAGGCCTACCTCCACATCCCTATCCGCAAAGCCCACCGCAAGTTCCTGAGGTTCTCTTACGCGGGCCTCCATTACCTCCGGGACCACGGGTTCACCATCAACCTGGAAAAAAGTCATCTCGTTCCCACGACCAGACTGAAGCATCTAGGGGCCGTCATCGACACCACCTCGGGCACAGTATCCCTGTCCCCGGAAAGGGTGGCCAGCCTTCGGGAGATGGTCGTTCAGATGCAGCAGTCACGTCTAGTCAAGGTGGTTCAGCTCTCACAGCTCCTCGGCAAGATGATCTCGTGCCTGTCAATCGTGCCTTGGGCGAGACTTCACTCCCGTCCCCTTCAGTGGCTCCTGCTTCCATATCAAAGAACAAACGAAAGCAGCTCAACAAGACTGATTCCAGTTCCAGCAGAGGTACGTCGCTCTCTAAGTGGTGGTTGTCTCCGGCCCTGTTAAAGGGGTCGCCATTCAAGGAGCCAGTCAGGCTCACCATCACAACGGATGCCAGCCTGTTCGGTTGGGGGGCCCACTGCCACAACCAGCTCGCACAGGGCAGGTGGTCCCCTTCCGAAGCCGCTCACAGCATCAACTGGCTGGAGCTGAGGGCAGTCAGGCTTGCGCTGAAGCGCTTCCAGAGCACCGTTCAGGGCCACCACGTGCGCATCATGACAGACAATGTCGCCACCAAGGCGCACATCAATCGACGGGGGAACGCGCTCCAGATCCCTGATGAAGGAGGCGGAGCTCTTGGGTCGATGGGCGGAGAGGTATCTCCTTTCTCTTCAGGCGGAGCACATCTCGGGCACGAGCAACACCCAGGCGGACTGGCTGAGCAGATCCACAGTCGACCACTCGGAGTGGCGTCTACATCCGCTGCTGTTCCAGCAACTGTCCCAGAGGTTCGGCCTCCCGCTGGTGGACCTGTTCGCCACCGCGGCCAACGCGCATCTTCCGCGGTTCTTCACAAGGTTCCACGACCCGAGGGCGGAAGGAGTCAACGCGCTGCACGGCCCGTGGCCGAAAGGTCTGCTTTACGCTTTTCCCCCGCTACCTCTTCTTCCCAGAGTCATCAGGAAGATCCTAGCAGAGGAGGCGGAGGTGCTGCGGGTAGCACCGTACTGGCCCAGGAGAACCTGGTTTGCAGACTTGGTGAGTCTTTCGATCACACCACCGTGGCAGATTCCTCCACAGGACATCTCTCTCAGCCAGGGGGCCCTTCAACATCCAGAACCCCAGTGGCTGCAGCTGGCCGTCTGGCACTTGAGAGGGATCTCCTAAGCAGAGGCAAGTTGTCAGACAAGGTGATTGGCACCATCCAAGCGTCACGACGGCAGTCCACGACGCGCATCTACGACGCCACTTGGAAATCCTTCGCCAGCTGGTGCACGGCTCATGGTACGTCTGCGCCCCTTGCTTCGGTTCCTGTCATCCTGGACTTCCTGCAGGAAGGTTTGGACAAGGAAGGTTGGGCAGGAAGGTTTGGACACGTCTGCGCCCCTTGCTTCGGTTCCTGTCTTCCTGGACTTCCTGCAGGAAGGTTTGGACAAGGGCCTGGCACCTAACACCCTAAGGCGCCAGGCGGCAGCCCTGTCAACCATCCTCTCAGTTGAGGGCTACGCATCTCTTGACCATCCGCAGTTTCCTCAGGGGAACAACCAACCTGAGACCCCCAGTGGTCCACAGATACCCATCTTGGGATCTCAATTAGTGTGCGGTCCCTCATCGGGCCCCCGTTTGAGCCCATTAAGACGGCCAGTCTCAGACACCTCACATTCAAGACGGTTTTTCTGGTCGCTATCACGTCTGCTCGTCGCATATTGGAGCTGGCTGCCTGTCAGTCAGAGAGGACTTGTGTCTCATTCGTAACGACAGAGTAATCCTGAGGCTGGACCCTTCCTTCAGTCCAAAGGTCAATTCCGGGTTTCATCGGGCGCAGGAGGTGGTCCTTCCGGATTTTTGTCCGCATCCTCGGCACCCGAGGGAAAAGCGCTGGCACATGCTGGATGTGCGCAGGACTATTCGCAGATACATCAAGCACACGGCCAGTTTTCGGAAATCCGAATCTCTATTCGTCTCCTTTCAACCAGCTTCTCAAGGCAAGAAGGTCTCTTCATCTACCATCGGCGGATGGCTGCGAGCCTGCATTGCGCTTGCCCACGTTTTACAGTCCGTTCCTGTGCCTCGCAATATCACAGCACATTCGACTAGAAGCGCCGCCACCACAGCTGCCTGGTCTACACAGGCACCGATTGAAGAGATCTGCAAGGCGGCCACCTGGACTTCTCTGTCTCCATTTGTCCGAAATTACAAACTGGACAGTTTTGCATCGGCGGAAGGGGCCTTTGGGAGGCGTGTTCTTCAGGGCATCCATACCAGCGGAGCGACCCTGATGGCTGAGCCTTCCCGCCCTAGTGACAGTTAGCTTGGGCATGTCCCTTCTTTGGACTCTCCAGAGCAGCGCCCTGGAAAATGACCATTGTCTTACCTGAAGGGTCCTTTTCAGGGCGCTGCAACGGAGAGTCCACCCCGCCCTGGGGTCTATTCTCCGTTGGTGTTTGTGAAGTCACAGTGTTGTTTGTTGTTTCTGTTATTGTTGTTGGACTATTTTTGACTTGTTCCATATTAGACTTCCAGTTGAAGTTTCAGCGCGCAACTGTTCCACGTCTTCATTGAATAAATCTGAGGAGAGTCGGCACCAGAGGCGTGGCTTAAAGTTTCAATTCAGTTCTGGGCAGATTGGCTGTGTTTAACCCTTCTTTGGACTCTCCGTTGCAGCGCCCTGAAAAGGACCCTTCAGGTAAGACAATGGTCATTCAAAGTCGTTTCCGTGGTCATGTGGCCAACATGACTAAATGCCGAAGGCGCGCAGAACGTTGTTACCTTCCCACTAAAGGTGGTTCCTATTTTTCTACTTGCATTTTTACATACTTTTGAACTGCTAGGTTGGCAGAAGCTGGGACAAGTAACGGGAGCTCACTCCATTATGTGGCACTAGGGCAGTGATGGCGAACCTTTTTTGGCTCGCGTGCCACAAGTGGGGGGAGTGCAGGGGGGTCAAGTGCGGGCGTGCCACACCCATAATGCAACGCGCGATCCCCCCAGTGCGCATGCGTGCACAATGCGCGACCCCCCCCATTTTACATGCTTTTTTCACCCTTCCCAGGCTCCAGGGGCTTTATAGGAGCCTGGGGGGTGCGAAAGGAGCCTCCCCCGACCCCCCGGCGGCCCTCCGGAGGCTTCCCTGAAGCCTTCGGAGCGCTTAAAACCACCCTCCGAGCAAACCGGAAGTGACTTCCGGATTGCTCGGAGGGTCATTTTAAGCGCTCCGAAGGCATCAGGGAAGCCTCCGGACGGTCCCTGAAGCCTTCGGAACGCTTAAAACGACCCTCCGAGCAACCCGGAAGTCACTTCCGGTTTGCTCGGAGGGTGGTTTTAAGCGTTCCGAAGGCTTCAGGGACGGTCCCTGAAGCCTCCGGGGGGCGGGGGGCTCTTTTCGCCCTCCCCAGGCTCCTATAAAGCCTCTGGAGCCTGGGGAAGGCGAAAAATAGCTTTTAAAAAGGTGAACTCAGCTGGCCAGCGCAGCGCCTCGCGTGCCCTGACAAATGGCTCTGCGTGCCACTTGTGGCACGCGTGCCATAGGTTCGCCATCACTGCACTAGGGACTCAAACTGCTGAACTGCCAACCTTTCTGATTGGCAAGCTCAGTGTCTTAGCCACTGAGCCACCGTGTCCCTTTAAATGTCCTGTATTAAATTAATGTATTCACTGTGTGCAAATATTGTCTTAAACTGTTTTTATTTTTGCAGGTATGCAACTGGACATGACATCACAGAACACTCTGTTTTAATCCATGAATATTACAGTCGGGAAGCTCACAATCCAATTCACTTAACTGTGGACACCAGTTTACAAAATGGACGTATGAGCATTAAGGCATATATCAGGTACTTGCAAAAACAATTCATCTGCATTTTGCTTGAAAGAAACAAAAGTAAAAAAATAAAATTTTACAGTCCATAAAAGAAAGATGTGAACCTTATTCCATACTATTTTTTAATATTACAGCAGAACAACTTAGATGGATATCAAATTGCAAAAATAACATTAAAAAAATAAGTTGAGATAAGTGTGTGTTTTTCAGAATCAGTATTCTAGTAAGAGTTGAAAGCAACTCTTACGTATCAAATTTTATTTGGAATATACATGCTAAGAAAAATTGTCTCTCTTTTAGCACTACAATGGGAGTTCCTGGTAAGACTATGGGGGTAATGTTTACTCCTCTCACTGTGAAGTATGCCTACTATGATACAGAGCGGATAGGAGGTAAGCATTTTATTATTGATGGATATAGTGCATAGCTAAGAAGTGAAACGTAGTGAGTGGCTAGACCTGTGATGGCAAAACTTTTTGGATTCAGAGTGAAAAATTCAAAATATGCTTACTTTTGATTCTGCTGGGGTGTCATATACTGTATAACCCAACCCTCAGACAAAAAAGGCCTTTTGTGGACCTCCTCTCGGCTTCATTCTCTGGACCCTCTGGAAGTTGCATAAGAGGCCTGCTCTTTTGGAGTTTCTGGAGCATCAGAAAAATTGCATGAGAATGCTTGCATGACTTGCAGGAAATCCCCAATCCCCACCCACCCCCAGAGACTTTGTGAAAGCAAGGTCTCTTTGTACAATTTCCAGAGGCTTGGTGTGTCACCAAAAATGGCCCAGGGTATCACAGGTTTTCCACCACTGGGCTAGACATAGTGATAAGACTTGGTTTTCTGTGATTGGTTATACGTTCTGTACAATAAAGTTAAATGTCAGTGCTTTGAAATAACACTTAGAGAGGCTAAAACTGCATCTTCATCCCAGAGGAGAAGAAATAAGAAACAATGTTCCTGACAGAAATATCATGTGCTTATCCTTTAATCCTTTATATATTTATTAAATACCAACTTATTCTACTAAAATGTATATACAGTTATTTCCAACTGCAAATTGTTTGGCTTAGCAAGTCACATGAGTGCAAACCATGAACATAATTAACAAATCTATTTTAAACAGGTGTGTCCTTATTTGGCTGGATAACACAATGAATGACAGGAAAGTGAAGCCAGCCATCACTGTTTCTCTGTCACAGCTCTTTATCATTGTCTATTTCCGCTTCTTCTGGAAAACCTACAAGCTGATTTTGCTTTCAGCACTCTACTATATAGCATTTTGAAGAGGGAAACAACATGAACGTTTCCAAATGATTGAATTTTGCATATCCCTATAATGAGCTACCTTAGAGCATCCACAGTATTATTATATTGTTAGTTTATCTAGAGACATAGACCAAAACAACCAAAATTAAAATATATACCATCCAGTACAAAAGTTCTGTTTGAAATAGAAATAGAGCATACAAACTCTATTAGGTAACAAATTATTACTACAGCACAGAATTTCCCCATTTTTCAGATGACAGTCCTGGTCATTTAATAGGATGTACACAATTGCCCTTTGAGACCAGCCTGAATAATTTACAATTAGAAGAGGGATTAGCTCTACTTCCTGAGAATGATTAATAGGGCATTTAAGAAGTACATGTACAGCTGTCTCAATTTCAGCATTTGCATAAACAGTCTTGCTTGGAGATATTGTTAAAGGTTCCTATCAACACCATGGAGGTCAAAATGTCTAAGCATGTCATTGTCAATACCTTTCTAGTGAGGGCACACTATGCCTATCATAAAAAACATTTGGCAGTGATAGTGAGGATAAGTAGCAAGGCTCCCCTCAGTTTTCTTTGTTCCAGGTTAGGCATATCCAATTCTATTATAGACCCAGTGTCCAGTCCTTTTGTCATCTTTCTTTATCAATGTCCTTTTTAGAGTGCAGTGCCTAGTATAAAAGTAGCTGAGTTGCCATTGAAGGGTGGATTATCTTACAGTAATTAGAAAGTTAATGGTTTATTTATCTGAATTATTACTGTAGTATTTGTGACCATAAATGTGTTTTACAAACTCATGTCTATTCTCTGTTCTCAGTTGATCTCATCATGAAGACTTGCTTTAGCCCAAATCGAGTGATTAATTTGTCAAGTGATCTTCAGCAAGTGGGGGCAGCTTCTGTTCAGATTCAGGATACCCTGAACACTGTACTACAGTATGCAGAAGATGTGCTGGTAAAAGTGCTGTGCATTAGGAAACAAGACTGTGTGTGTGTGTTTTTAATTTTTCTGTTGATGTATAATATATCAAAATATTTTAAAAATAGTATCTCTGTTCTTTTTGTCTAGTCTGGAAAAGTGACTGCTGATAACACTGTTGGACGTTTCCTGATGGATCTTGTTAACCAAGTTCCAAAAATTTCGCCAGAGGACTTTGAGACTATGTTGAATAGCAATATCAATGTAAGTTCTTGGAGCAGACTTGTAAGTAGTACTAATAAGTTGTATGGATGGGTGAGTTGTAGATTGTTGTTCAAATTAGTGATGAGTGTTAATATGCAAGCATGCATTACATCTCTGGTGGAATAATCTTTAATTATTAACATATATTTTTTTTCTGATTCCTTAAATTACACAATTTACACAAATTTACAAAAGCAACTGCTTTGGATTGATATCAATCTTTCGGATACCTTCTCTGGAGAATGTTTGCATTTCCTGTCCTTCAAGGAAATAAAGAACAATTATGTTGGCCTATTTCTGTAATAAAGATTTGATTTGATATGAGAATAGTTCCCTCTTACATAGGTCAGCCATTTGAAAATTGAAAAATAAAATAAAACATTTAATAGTTGATAATCTGCTTGAAAATATTGTCCTTGTACATGGTTCAAAAATTTTATTAGTTCATCAGAATACAAAATATAAAGGAGAATGAAAATAATGGGAAACTGGGAGAGGAAAAAATGGAAGAGGAGAGAGTGTAGTGTGGAGGGGGAGGGAAGAAAAGAAGGCTTTGACCTCCAGCTGTTTTTAGCATAGTAGAAGATAACATCAGCCTCAAGTTTTTTACTTTTACACAGTAATATATACTAGTCATTTCTATACCAATGAATGTTTAATCATCAAAACCAAAATCAAAGTTTCATTTTTTTCCATCTCAAACATAAAATATAGAAGTGGTTTTCTAGTGGAAACAAAATTAGATATGTTCTTTTCTTTGAATAAAGTAATCAATATAACATTTTTCCTTGCTGTGGGAAGTAATATATATCTCTATATTTTCACTTGTTAATCTTGATAGACTATCATTTATATTAAAAACATTCACCATACTCTTCTTTTAACTTCCTTTTAACATACATACTTTCAAATTCACTTTTAAGAAACTAAGAATATTGTCCATTTTGAAGATAAGACTATTCTCCAGTTTTCTGGAACTCACCAGTTTTCCATGAGATTTCAAAAATTGCCAGTTTTAAAAGATTACCACTTGGGAGTTCTGTGGTCATCTTTGCTATTTCCTTCAGTACTCTATTCATGTCCTTGGACACTTGAATTCATTTAAATTAGGGAACTGATCTTTTACCATTTTCTTCTTTAGCCTGAGTTTTAATGGGTTGGTAGCTAATTGGGGTTTCTGCTCTAAGATTCTATATTTTCTTGCCATGACTTGTTACTAATTTCATCTTGCAACATGCCTACTCCATTTGTGTCTTTTCTTTTGCTTCTAACATAATATGCAAAACCATTGTTGTTGTTTGGGTATTTCTCAACTCATCATATATTTAACCTTTCTAACACAACTTCTTCTGGCAACTATCTTTTGTTATTGGGCACCTTTTTTCCTTACATTTTAGAAAGCTCTGTATATCCATACTGGTCTCTTTTGTTTCCTATTTTTCTAATTAGTAGGATTTGCATCTTTAATGTCTTGTTTTGAATGAATTTTCATCATTCCCAGATTCTTTTCTCATTTTAAACCATTGGACTTTTCACCTGAGTTCATTGAAATCTGCTTTTCTAAAATCCCATATACTTGATTTTTCTCCATTCCCTCTCCCTTGATATCGTGAAAGGTTCATAACTTTTTTTCTAGAATTCCAGTCACTTTCACATCTTCCAATAGTTTCCCCAAGTTAATTAAGATGACATCTAGGATTGCAGATCCCTTTGTTGAAAAAAGATAAATGTCAGCAGAAAACAGAAATTCGGCCTCTGATTCTGGATAAGAGTTAGATTTCCACCATTTGTGAGGATAGCTGAAACCTCCTGTTACTGTCACGTGTCTCTTGGGAAATTTGATCATCTGACAAGAAAAAGCCTCATCCATATATCTGGCCTGGGCAAGCAGTTCATAATATGACACTTCTATTTCCCTCTTTTTTTATTCCTGTCTAAACATTGTGGACAGGATTTTCATATTGCAATTCATGAAGTTTTATGCAGGCATATGCTTTCCTTATGTATAGGGCAGTTTATTCCTTCTGAATAAATCAAATACCTTCAAGTTCTATACTGCCACAAAGTTTCAGTAATGTATGTGACATATTTCTTCCCTTGTGTTAGAATTTTAAGTTTACCAGGGTGTCCAACCCACAGCTCAATGGCTGTACGAGGCCCTGGACAGCTAGTTATGCAGTCCCACAGGATCATATAAAAATGAAGGAAGTTTGTTATTTTTATATACATTAACCATATTATATATATTTATATGGGGCCCAAGGCAATTCCTCTTTACTCAGTTGCGGCAAGGCAAGCCAGAAGGTTCAAAAACCATGGTCTACACATTTTGTTACTAAACTTCAATGTTAAATAAATGGCTTTGACATTGCAATTTAAAACTTGGTATATTTCAGGATTAAGTAATAGTAATTTGCCAACTCTCATTTAGTTTTTCTATTTCAGAAAGTAGTGCGTAACTTATAATGTAGTACAACATTGTAAACATTGCTAAGCATGCTTTTTATGGGACATAATTTTATTTTTATTTTACAAATAACTCAGGGTGACAAATATATCCAGCACTTCTCCTATTTTTCCTACGATAGCGCTGTGAGGTGGGTTGGACTGAGAGAGTACTGGCTCAAAGTCACCCAGCTGGTTTTTGTGGCTAAAGTGGGACTAGAATTCATGGTCTTATACTTTCTAGCTGATGGCTTGTTCATTAGACCAAGTTCTGTTGTTGTTGTTATTAGAGTTGTACCTTTATTTTGGTACAACTCAAGGCAGTGTATATAATGCTTCTGCCTCTTATTTTCTCTACAACAGCACTGTCTGTAGAAACTGTAGAACATATAATATAATAGAGTTGGAAAGGATCTCAGAGGTCTTCTAGTCCAACCCCCTGCTTAAGCAGAAGATATATCATTATATCATTTCAGACAAATGGTTGTCCAGTCTCTTTGAAAGCCTTCGGTAATGGAACACCCAAAACTTCTGAAGGCAAGCTACTCCAATGGGTATTAGCTCTCACCATTGGAAATTTCTCCTTAGTTCTAGGTTCCTTCTCTCCTTGGTTAGTTTCCAATCACTGTTTCTTGCCTTCAGGTGTTTTGGAAAAAAGATTTACCCCCTTATCTTTGTATGAGACCCTCAAATATTGAAACAATGCTATCATGTCCCTAATCACTGTTTTTATTAGACTAGACATACCCAATTCCTGTAACTGTTCTTTTTACGTTTTAGCTTCAGCCCCTAATCATTATTGTTGCTCTTCTCTGTACTCTTTCCAGAGTCTCAACATCTTTTTTGTATTGTGACCAGAACTGGATGCAATATTCCAAATGTGGTTTTACTAAGGACTTGAAAAACAATATTAGAATTTCATGTGATGTTGATTCCTCTATTAGTGCAGCCTAGGATTGCATTGGCTGTTTTGGCTGCTGCCACACATACTAGCTCATATTTAAGCAATTGCCCATTAGGACTCAAGACCCTCTCACAGTTGCAAGTTTCACTATACAGTTGCTTTTTCTTACCTAAGTGTAGAAGCTTACTTTTATCTATGTTGAATTTCATTTTGTTAGCTAAGGCCCAGTTTTAAGTCTGTGAAGATCTTTATGGATCTTGAGTTTGTGTCTTGGGTGTGGCTATTCCTGCCAGTTTAGTGTCATCTGCAAATTTGATGAGTTCCCCTTCAATTCCCTCATCTAGATCATTTATGCCAATCTAGAATTGGAAGCTTTAAAATATGTTTGTTTATTGGTATGAATGAGTGGACAAAGTTACAGATTTGTTTCTAATTATTATTTCCACTGAACAGTGTTATATAATGTAAGGACTCCTAAGTATATTCTTTTTTTTTCTCCTTAGGACCTGCTGATGGTAACCTATTTGGCAAATCTCACCCAATCACAGATTGCACTCAATGAAAAAATCTTAAACCTGTAATGAAATCTTAACCATCTATTAACAAGACAACCTAAAGAAACAGTGGAACTTCTTTGCATAGTCCAGACTCTGTAATTGGATTTTATCTTCTGAACTGACTGCTGGATTGATCTTTCTCATCACTTTTTCCCTTCTTCCAAGTATGGTCAGAAAGGTGATCATCATTAAAAATGATCAAGGAATTCCTAAGCTCCTCTGTCTTGCTTGTGTATTATTAACATAGCTTTATAAATTTGTAGGGATCCTTGATTTCTACTAGGGAAATATATTTTAATTTGTTTTTGAAAATATTTATCAGCTTCAAGTGTGAAAGAAATAATAATTCTGTTTGAAATAATAAGCTTTTCAAAATGTCATTCCAAACTTCTACCAAAGTACGTTTAGGATTTAGTTGAGTATAGGGATAGGCACTGTACAAAAAAAAAGTTAATCTCTGTTGCGTTCCTGTCTTATAATTACTTTCTTTTAGGATTGACTTTCTGGAATGAAGCTTAACCTATAAAAAAAATCATATGGCATAAACAACAAGATTTTGTTGAAGGGCAAGGTAGAAGAATAATACTTCTCAAATAACCAATGTTTCAACTGTGCTATAAATGCAGAAAGTTAACAGGGCTGTAAAAGCTAATGAATGCATTCTTGTATCACAGTGCCACATCTTGCCAGCAGAAATTGTACGTATGTGCTTAGATGAAAACAACATCCTAGGTCTCAGGAAATTCCTTTAGGTAATTGATCTGGAGGAAATGAAAGCAATGTCTGTTCTGTTATAGAATTATGTTTTCATGGAAAGAGCTCATGAAAGAGTGTTTAATCCTTTTTCTTGAGCAAGAACAGATATCCTTAAAATCAAGGATTTTCCTTTCAGTAGAAGCAGCTTGGGAACTTGGCTATCTAGTGAGAAAGTGGGAGATGGTCTAGTGATTAATGCAGTGATGAAATCAGATGATCATGATCTATTTCTTTATATATACATGACAATTCTACTATGGATTGATGCTCTACGGATGTGTTTGGAAATTTGAATTATAAACCAAATATTTTTTTTCTGTACACGGCTCCTGATGTGGGTGATACAAAATCCTATAGTAATACTGCCAGAATAAATAGGGGAATAGAATTGGCATTTTGATCTTAAAGATCTGATCTTATTCAAGGTTTTTTTCTTTCGTGAGTAATATAAATGGGAGGTGCTATTATTTACTGACCCTTTCCACAGATACTGATTGACTGTTATGGAAATAGAATGCTAAACCAGGCTGTTTAATTTGATAAGGCCTGCTTCTTTGCCTACGCCAGAGGGGTCAAACTCAAGGCCCACGGGCCAAATCTGGCCCGCGATGTGGTTAGAACTGGTCAATGAGGCCATCCTGGAAACAGCGAAGGACCGGCCTGCGGCACCCATGCTTGACCAAGGCTAACTGGGTGCTGATCTACAACCTGATAGAGCTGTCCAGCTGTCACCTAGGGCTGCTTAATAAATGGATGAGGATTCTGAAGAAACAATTCTATACCTCTTAATCGTAAAGCTATCACTGTATGAAGATATCCCTGTGCATGTTCTATGTAAATTTGATTATGCCCCTAGATTGTACACGTGTACATATCAAAAACTAAAGCAGAGATTGTCAGTCAGCTACCACAAAGGTCCAGGATAACAGCCAAAATTGAGTTTTGTTATTTGTTTTTTTTTTAGAAAATCATGACTATTTAGTTTTCTCTCAACATATTTTTGCCAAATTGCACTTACTTTGATATAATCCTATGGACCTGAGCTATTTACCTGTATTCTCATTCTATTTGTTTCAGTTGTTCTTTTTAAAATTCTACAAGTACTTGTCTCAAAGTTTGGGAGGCAAAGATGATCAAATCTGAATTATACACAGAAATGAGATTAGGAATATGAGGTTTCATCAAGATCCCATGCAGATATTTGTATAGCTCAATACAGAATACAATTTACAAAACCCATTTGGTGACTGAAGTTACAATAGCACTGAAAACAGTAATTTATGACTTTTTCGCATTGCCATTGCAGCTTATCCATGGTCGTGATCAAAATTCAGACGCTTGCAACTGACTCATGAAGGTTGCAGTGTCCTGTGGGGGGGGGGGGTGTCTTGTGATAATCTTTTGTGAGCTTCTGACAAGCAAAGTTATTGGGGAAGCCAGATCCATTTAATAACTGCAGTGATTCACTTAATAGGTGGCAAGATTATAAAAACAGGCACTTAGCTACAGGAATTTTGGTTGTAAACGGAGAACTACCTGAACCTCCAAATCAGACCTGTGATGGCACAGCAAAAAATAGCAAAAATATCGTGATGGTTTATTACGTGCAGCCAAGTGTGCTCTTACTTAGTGGATTTTCCCCTGGCTCCCTTGTAAAAAACATTCAGATAGATCAGGGGTGTCCAAACTTGTAAGACTTGTGAACTTCAACTCCCAGAATTCCCCAGCCAGCCAGAATTCCTCATCTTAAAGTTCCCAAGTTTGGACTGTTTCCTCGATTTAATAGAAACTTTTATTAAAGCAAACAAGTAAAATTGCGGGCTGGCAGTTACGCATCCTTCGTTTGACCAGACAAGCGCCCTGTCTCCTGAATGTGGGAAGCAGGGCCTAAATCACATGGTTGACTCCCGATTCAGCACCTGCCTTTTCCTCCCGAAAGAGGCTTTGCGGCAGCGCTACGCTCCTCCGAAGGGAGCGACGAAGACTTAATGCTCAAGTAGCGGTGCCCGACAAGTGGCGGCGGGCGTCCTTGAGCCGCAGCCGGTGTCTCCACACGGTAGTCTAGCGTCGGGTTCGGTGTCGGGGCGAGGACGGACAGGGATGCGCAGCCGATGGCTAAGTTCGCCCTTCCGGAGGCTCCCGTTGCCCAGAGAAGGCGGAAGGCCGGCGGGGCAGGCGGGGCGAAAACAGACCAGGAAAGGGGCGGAACAGGCTCGCCTCTCCCCGTCTCCATTTTGCTCTTCGTCCTGAGCGTCGGTGGTCGGAGGGAACGCCGAGTTTCTTAGCCACGTTCCAGGCGAGTGCAGGGGGAAGGGAGGGCCAGCCGGGAAGTGCTCCGTCTGAGGCAGCCAAGAAAGTCCCTTTCCCCCTCCTTTTCCAGGCTCCTCTCACAGGGCGGGTGCCTCCCTCTAGTTTTCTGGACCTTTGCCTTTTCCCCCTTTTAATACTGCTTTATTGGGGGGAGGGATGTCCCAGTGGGAGGGGTCTGGCGTCTCCTGCTGTTAACCAGCCCACCCACCCACTCCGCTCTCTGTTTCCATTTGATGCCCCCCTCCCCTTTCCCTCCAGATCATTACGCAAACTTTCTTATTGTGAATATAGGCCATTCATGAACCGAAAATGTGGAATAAAAGCGCCGGAAATTGTGTACAACTCAGTCAGTGCAGTGAAAACGATTGGAGGCCTTTTTTGCTACTCTTTGAGGTTTGACGCTTTTCTAGCGGCTCGTTGCATAATGAGCAAAATTAATGATAGCACGCTAATTTGAAGTACTCGTCAGGAAAATCTTCTCTTTGTGTTTAATCTTTCTCCTTAATTTTTGGCCTACGGTGCTGGCAGCTAATGCCTGTAGTCATTCTCTTCGTTGTCGGTGTGCGCTTTCTGCTTCCTTAAAATGCGCAGCTGCTCTAAGACAGAGGTTAGCCTTGTTTACCAACAAATAAAGTAGGTTTTTTTCCATAGAGACATTGGCTACTAGATGGCTGGCAAATAAAATTTATAAATAAATAAAGTAGATCTGTAATTGCATGGAAACGCCCTCATACACGCCCTATTCCCTCTGGGAAATTTATGAGCGAAATTTCCTCACTCCCAGGAATTTGATTTCCAGCTGTTCAGGGAAATACAGTCTTCAGCAAATGTCTATAGAGATTCTCCATCATCCAGATCATGGTTGTCCCAAAAGTGCTTTTTCAAAAGGCAACTGGACTTGCTCCCCCTCCCCCCTTGAAGATATTTCACTTCTCTGCTTCAATTTCTTCCCCATTGGTAGACTGATCTACTTGCTAGCAAGAAAACCAGATAGGGGGACTGCTTGCACTTTTTCTGAGGGCAGCATGCAAGTTGCAGATTATCCAGCTTTTTCTTAAGACATTTGTACCACTGGGGCAGCTGCCACAGCATTTCACATCACAAACAATTGTACAGTGTATCTCTCCAGTTATGCTGGCTTTTGGAAGTACTACAGATGTAGCTGCCTTTCAAGTTAATTTACTTTAAGGGTCCCTCCCATCCAGTGTCAACAGGCAGGAGATTGCTAGTGCTCTGGTTGCTTTAACTGCAGAATGTGAGCTGGCAGCTTTTGTTCCCTATAGGACTTGTGTGAACTTCTACCTTTTTTTATCTGAAAAGAAGAAAGTCCCTGCATGCTTTCAAAGCATTAACATTCATTTGTTGTGCATAGAACTGCATTTTATAATAGGACTGTTATTACAGTACTGTATTCTATGCTGGTAAATTTAAGCTAAGGCAGACTCTTTCAACTGTTTCGGAAATCTTCTGCAATCTATTTAAAGCTATTTGAATTTCACTTTAGTCAAATATTGTGTTTAATCAGTCTGTTTCTGGAGAACTATTATGCAACATTGTTTGTAAAGGATGAGATCTTCATTTACTTTAGCAAATTTCACAGTACAACAGAATGATTTAGTGGCTGTTGAAAAGTAGCTGACTGGCCTTTAATAAGCACAACAAAGCTGCATTCACATCATTGGTTGGTTGCTCCCAGTTCGGCCTGGATTGGACGAACTTGTAGTGATGGTGGCGGGAGGCTCCGCCCACCCACCAGGATGCTTCTGTGCATGTGCAGAAGAATTGTACATGTGAGCAGGAGCAAACTATTAGCGCTGGGATTTGCAACCCATCTCTGATTCACATGATACATTTACCTGGTTACTGAATTAAGTTATTTTCATAGCATATTTTCAGATGTAGCCTCTTATCTTCTCTACTGGTTCGGAACCTTCTACGCATGCGCAGAACGTCTGTGATGACGTCTGGGCAGGTGGGTGGAGCCTCCTGCCATCGCTGCTACTGGTTCACCCTGGTTTGATGTGAAGTGAGCAGTGCGCGCACAAAACTTTTGCGTACGCGCAAAACAACCTCTCTCAGCAAACTGATAGTAAACCGGTTAAGAACCCACCACTGAGACATGCATGTTCCTGCCATAAAAAATTAAATCTAAGTTTATCTTCTGGTTATCTTTGGTGACTTGAACATAATGCACTATTTGTCCTGTTGGTTAGTTCTACTTAGTTTGATAAGAAACTTGACTCCCAAATATAATTGATAACTTGTGATGTTTCAAGTACAGCAGTCATAAATACATTATTTTCTTTAATTTGGGGATACAGAGTATCCATGGGGTAGGGGCAAGAGGGTCAGGTGGATATCAGCAGTTGTATCATGATATTGCATGCAGTGGGAAATTGGGTCATGAACGCTTCTGACCACAACCAAATCAGGTGCCGACCCAAAAAATCTGCTAAATGTTTCACTCTGTTCATTAACACATCCTTGGGTGGCGATCAATCACAGCCGCAGCGATTTCCCCTTCTGTGCCTTTTGTGTGTGTGTGTGTGTGTGTGTGCACGCATGCACAGTCAGTCTTGCTTCCGGTCACGACCAAATCAGGTGCCGACCGAAGTCCTGGAAGGGATTACGGTTGTGACCGGAGGTTCCACTGTACATGCCCCAAAGAGTGAAGTTCTTCAGTATCCAAATTGTTGCAGACTCTGCCTGTTTAGAACTCATATTAAAATATTTTGAATAATGACTGGATGAATCTGACAGCCAGTTGTGGTTAAAGTACTTTATTAGAAAGAAAGAAAATGTGGGTTCTGGTTTTCCTTTAAGCATGAAAACACTTGGATGACTTTGGGCCAGTTAGTCTTTACAAGGCTGTTACAGGAAAATAAACATTACATATGAACTGTACAGAGTAAAATAAGGAAATAAATTATCACTACTGCTACTAGCAATAATATCTTCTATAAACTTAATTAGTTTATTTGAATTGTTGATATTACTTGCAGAATTTGACATACATTTGTAACAAAGTAAACATTTGGACAGTGCCACATTGGAGATGGCTTTTTTAGAATTTAAATATTTCACAGAAACTTGTGGTTTTGCCCCAACAACAAAATATCTAACCAAAAACCTTCTAGTATTTATTAATTCATTTGTTCCTTCATTCTATACTCTCTATATACTGTATGGCTGCCCATATTGTTGCATCTCCAGTTAAAGAATTTTGGGCAGAGGTCTGAGGAGAAAATTCTGTCTGGAATGTTGTACATTTGTGACCTGAGATTATTTACAGAAATATCTGTGTTTATCATTTCAATTATTAAACATTTTTTCACCTTGCGCTAAAAATCAATAAGAAGTTTGATAAGCATAGGAGATTCTTTGGAAAGAAGCTAAATTAAATGATATTTTCCTATAAGTAAACACTTTTGGATTTAAAGTCATGGCATCAAATGTAAGAATTGCTCATTCTTATTAGATGCTTTCCACAGAATGCTGTAATTATTGTTTTCGTACTTTTTTTTAATGAAGAGAGTTGTTTTGAATTTGTGACAGATGATGCCAATGGAGGGGGAGTTAGTGTGATGAACTAGAAGAGTGAAGCAGCAGTTTCCCAGGAAGAAGAGAAAGAGGACTGAGACTAGAGGCAGCATAGCCACAAGCAGGATAGGACAGAGGAAGAGCATCAAGATAGCTACTACTTGACTCTCCCAGGATAGATCTTTTGGGGCAGGGGTGGCAAACTCAAGGCCCACGGGCTGGATATGGATCAATGACGAAGTTAGATCTGGCCCACGAGGCAGGCCTGAAATGGCAAGGGATCAGCCCCTACTGCCGGGCGCTCCCTCTGGGCGTGCACAGCTTGTTCACCTCAGCCTGCCTTGTGTGCTACGCCTTGTCCCTCCCTGCCTTGCCCAGCCCCACCTTGTCCCACCTCACCCTGCCCCTCCCAGCCATGCCTTGTCACACCCGGCTTTGCCTGGTCTCAACTTGCCTCACCTCTTGGGGGCAGTGGCAGCAGCAGAAGTCTTGAGGAGGTAGTAAGCATGACTGGGCACCCCCTCAGGGAAGCAGGGCTAGGAAGGGTGCCTGAGGAGGTGACAGGCAAAGGCTGCTTGTGCATGGCTGTTTTTGATGCCTGAGATTCGGGGCTGGCAGGGAATTGATGCTTGCATGGAGCTGGGGGCAGTGCCTGGGGGGGGGGGTTGAACGGTGCTAGGGCATGGTGGGAGGGGCAGCCAAACTGTACAAACTGCAACAGAGAGGGAGAGTGAAAATAGGAAGCTGTTGCGGGCAATTGGAAGACAGCAATGGGCAGGGCCTTCCCATTTTGACATCTTCCCACTGTGGTTGCCTCTCCTGGACTCTGCCCTAAAACCAAATGGGCAGTTCAGCGTCACCCCCCCCCCTGCATCCAAACAACCCCCAGCCATAAGCAAACATCTATGTCCTGCCCCCCCTCCACATCAGAAACAGCATGGGGCAGGACAGGAGCACAGAGCAGTATGATACACCCATGGACAAGGACTCCTGTGTCCTGCAAAGGCCCTTGAGCTTCCATTGTCAGGCAGGCAGGGTCAGGTGTGGGGTGGCATGGGGCGGCAGGCCAATTTCCCATTCAGTGTCAGGCAGGCAGGATCAGACAGTTGGTCATTGCACCCCCCCTTACCAGACGCCTTATGCAAATGCAGGGGGGAAGGTTACACCTGAAAGGCGTTTGAAAGCTGACGAGATTTGGGCAGTGAAATCATTTCTTTCAAGCTTCCCATTGGCTTGCAAACACCTTTCGTACTATCCCAATCTCTGTGCAAATAGTGTTTGCAAGCTGATAAGACTATGTGGCTGCAAAATCATTTGCTTGAAACCTCTCATTGGCTTATAAACGTGCTTCATGTCGAGATTGGAACAGGGTGTAAAAGGCGTTGGCAAGCTAATGGGAGACTTCAAACAAAGGAATTCAATGCCCCAAAATCTTGTCATCTTGCGCAGATGAGGAAGGTGCCTGGGGGATCGAACAGTACTATATGAATGCAATGGGGAGGGGTGAAAATGGGAAGCTGTCGCGGGCAATGGGCAGGCAGCAGTGGGCAGGGATTTCCCATTTTGACCTCTCTCTTGCCTCTGCCTGGACTCCAGCCTAAAACCGAAAGGGCAGTTCGGCTGCCCACCACCACTACATCCAGCACCATTTGATTCCCCCCCAGGCACCCTCCTTAGCTGCGCACATGCACCGATGCTCTATCTCCTCCCCCCCCCCAGGCTTTGGCGCTCACCCCTCCAAGCCTTATCTGGACTATCACAAGTGCCCCTTGATGTGAGTGACGTTGAGTTGGCTAGGCCCACCCGGTCATGTGACCACCAAGGCATGCTCACATGGCCCTTTGAGTGCGACCATAATGCTGATCTGGCCCTCAATTAAATTTAGTGCAACACCCCTATTTTGGGGTGAAAGTAGTAAGGGGTTAGTCTGACAAGATTCTGTCTATTGTGGGTAAGCAAATAAAGAACTGAACTCTGGCTTAATTGTTCTATGTCACTCTTGGGCTTAGCCCAACAGAAATGATCTTAAAGCTTTATACTTTTGCCTTTTTAAAGTGATCTTTAGGATTGTGCATGGACACAGTACCCTTGGAAGCATTAAAATACTAATACCTTTTGCAGTGGCCATTTGCGTGGCTTCTTTGCAAGCTGCCCCGTGGTCTGTACATATCTGTGTGTATACAAACAGCACTTTCATTGGTGTTGCCAATTAAATGGTTTCCACATGTATACAGAGACCTTGGGGATAGCCCTTAGAGTAGTTGTGTGGGTCTTCCAAGAGACCCAAATCTATATATATATAAAAGGCAAATACTACTCACCCATCACAAAATCTCCAGAATTGTAAAGCCTACAAAATTTGGCACATATGTTCCTCTTGGCTTCTAAGTGCTTGCTAAGAAAGGATTTTTCGAAATAACCATCAGATCATTAGTATTTCTTGTACAGTAATTAACATACTCTGATGCTAAGGAGTCCTACTCCCCCTCCCCACCTGAAAAGAACTCTGTTTCAACTGCCAGTTTCCTCACATTCCGTTACCCCAGTTCAAATTGGCAGACATTCTACTCCATTCAGGAGCGGTCTGAGGCTCCTTACAGTACTCAACGTCGGTACCTCTCCAAAATGTTTATGCCTTCCACCTATGGAACTGCTTCTGGATTCAAGGCGATGGGAGAGATATTCTCTTATGTGTTTCAATCATCGACCACCACTAAGCCAATGGATTGTGAACCAAATTTCTCCTGCATAGCCCAATCACATACCGTATTTTTCGCCCTATAGGACGCTCCGGAATACAAGACGCACCCAATTTTAAAGGAGGAAAATCTAGACAAAAAAGATTATGAACCAAATACTATAGTAAAATATTTTATATCAACTGTATAAAGTTAACAGCAGTTTAAGAACAATTTTATGTCAACCATGTAACATATTAAGAACTATCTTTACTCTCATTAACAGTCAGAGCAAGAAACAGCAAGAAATCCAGAAATGAAAGAACTGTCAATATTACCAATATGTTCTTCATTTCCCCTCCCCACTTATATTTCATCTGGTGCTCTCTTATCCAGCCATATTTCATCTAGTGGTCTCATAACCCCTAATATCTCATCTGGTGCTCTCTAACCCCCATATTTCATCTGGTGGTCTCTAACCCCCTCATATGCATCTGGTTTGAGTGAATGCTGCTGGAAAGGGGATTGTAAAAACTCATGAATGAAACTCATTTAACAATGCTCTTGCTTAGCAACCAAAACTTTGGGCTCAATTGTGATCATAAGTTCTCTTCCTTTTTCTTTCTTTCTTTCCTTTTCTTCCTTCCTTCCTTCTTCCTTTCTTTCTTGTGTCTCTCTCTCCCTCTTTCTTTCCTTCCTTCCTTCCTTTCTTTCCTTCCTTCCTTTCTTGTGTCTCTCTCTCTCCAACGTTCTTTCTTTCTCTTTCTATCTTTGTCTCTCTCTCTCCCTTCCTTCCGGCTGCTCTGCCGGATTCCTGCAGCCGATCCTTCTTCTTTAGGGGTCAGCGGATGATCGGCAGACCGGCAGAGCAGCGCGCAGAGCCCGTCTCCCCGGGGCTCCACACGCTGCTCTGCCGGATTCCCGCAGCCGATCCTTCTTCTTTAGGGGTCAGCGGATGATCGGCAGACCGGCAGAGCAGCGCGCAGAGCCCGTCTCCGCGCGGCTCCACACGCTGCTCTGCCGGATTCCCGCAGCCGATCCTTCTTCTTGCTGCAACCCGGACAGCGCTACTCCCACCTCCCCATTGTCCGAGTTGCAGCAAGTGAAGTGCCACGGGCGGCAGGGAAAACGAGGCTTCTTTGCCAGCCTCCCAGCTGGCAAAACAGAAATTTTTGCCAACTGGAAGGTACGTATGTGTGTGTGAGAGGGGGGGGGGGAGAGTGAGAAAGAAAGAGTAAGAGAGAAAGGAAGGAAGGGAGAGAGAGAGACAAAGATAGAAAGAGAAAGAAAGAACGTTGGAGAGAGAGAAAAGGTCTTTGCTCCCTCTCTTTTGCAGCAAGCCCCGATGCAAGGACTTGCGAGTGAGTGACAGGGGCGGAGCTTCTGGGTTCATTGACCAACCGCAGAAACCCACCACTACCCAGGTGGCTACATTTGGCCTATAAGACGCACCCAGATTTTCACCCTCTTTTTGGGAGTAAAAAAGTGCGTCTTATAGGGCGAAAAATACGGTAGTTTCATCCAGCTAGTATATTAATTTCAAGACAGATGGGTTTTTTTATTGTACATTACAGAGCACCTCTTTGAAATCTTTTGCATAGCTCTTATTTACTTTACAATTTCGGTATCTGCAGGTACTTCCCATTGCCTAGAAATGTGGGCTTTATGTTTTTATCTGTTTGGATTCTCAGTGAACATTTTGTGAGCAACCAGCTGTCAGGCAGAAATATGCTTGCTATGATTCATTTATAATATAACAAAAATATAACTGATTGAACGAATTAATCTCAGGCTATTAGTTCCTTCCTTTTCTAAATTAATTTTAATTCCTAAAAATTAAAGTATTCATTTGAAGAAATTTAAAAACAAATAAAATTATTATTTTTAACAAGTTTTACTATATATCACACACATAAATACACAATTAAAAGGTGATGTGAATAAAAAGGAGTTTTACATGCCTCCTCTCTCCCTTCTGTGACTTCACTAGTGCTTGATACTTGAAATGATGAAATTTTACAGAAGATCTCAAGTGTTTTTTTCCTTACTTCACAGAATGTCATACCCAGGATATCCTCCATCGGGCTACCCATCTTTTCCTGGTTATCCTGTAAGTATTGATTTGTTTAATATATGCTGGGGGCATGGGAAGCCAAAGTTCAAAAAGAGGGCAATTGAGCAATTTATGAAATAAACTTAACTGGAGTGAACTAATGGCAGCACCATTTGGTCTGAATCTATCTTGAGAGTTGCAAAGTAAAGCCTCATATACTCTATTTATTAAGAAAACTATAAATAGCAATGCTTTTCTGTTCATTTCTTTTTTCTCTTTTATAGTTTATTAACTTATAAGGTAAAATACAAAAATACAAAAGAAAATAGTAGGAAAATAAGGGAGGGAAAGGGAAAAGTGTAAGGCAAAGGGAAAAAAGAAAGAAGAGGCATTGACTTCCAGCTCCCTTTGGTGCAGTAGAATAATAATAATAGCATAATAGAATAATAGAATAAAAATAGCATCAACCTCAACTTTTTACTTTTACATAATAATGTAAACTAGCCATTTCTATAACAAAAAAACTATCTAATCAGAAAAAATCAACGTTTCATTTTTTTCCACTACAAGCACAAAGTCCAGAAGCAGTTTCCAAATAGAAATAAAAATAATTGTATTTTTTCTTTGATCAAAGCAGGCAATTTGGCCATCTCTGCTAACTCCATCAACTTTTGCAACCATTCATCCATTGTAGGAATAAAAGTGTCCTTCCATTTTTGTCCGTAAAGTAATCTTGTTGCCATCAACATATATAACAATAAAGTTCCATTTTTCCCCCATTAAACCCAGAAGAAAAGTTAATAATAATATTAGCAACAACAACAACAGAGTTGGAAGGGACTTTGTAGGGGACCCCTGATCTAGAGGTCAATCAATCAATCAGAATAGAGCTAGAGCGGACCTTTGAGGTCTTCTAGTCCAACCCCCTGCTCAAGTAGGAGACCCTATACCATTTCTGACAAATGGCTGTCCAGTCTCATCTTGAAAGACTATGATAATGAAGCACGCCACAACTTCCAAAGGCAATTTCTGTTCCATTGGTTGATTGTTCACCCTGTCAGAAAAGTTCTCCTTATTTCTAGGTTGAATCTCTCCTTGGTCAGTTTCCATCCATTGTTCCTTGTTTGGCCTTTGGGTGCTTTGGAAAATAGATTGTCCCTCTCCTCCCTGTGACATCCACTTTGTGACATCCCTCTGACAGTTACTGCTATTTCATCCAGTCTATATGTGAACTTTCGATTTTTCTTAAGTGTAAGATTTTACTTTTCTCTATGTTGAATTTTATTTTGTTAGATAGGCGCAGTGTTCAAGTCTGTCAAGATCCATCTGGATGTTAAGCCTATCATCTAGGGTGTCGGCTATTCCTGCCAGCTTAGTATCATCTGCAAGTTTAATAAATTCCAGTTCCATTCCCTTATCTAAGTCATTTATGATGCGTATTGGGCCTAAGACAGAACCTTGTGGTACCCTACTACTTACTTCCCCCATGTAGATGTAGTACCATTAAGGACTATTCATTGAGTATGGTTTATCAGCCAGTTACCAATCCATCTATCCCACTTTTTTCTAGTTTACCAAGAAGTAGGTTGTGGTCTACTTTTTTGAAGTCTAGGTATACTATGTCCACAGCATTTCACTGGTCTACTAATTTAGTTGGTCAAAGATTGACCAATGGTTTGGCATGATCTGTTTTTAACAAACCTGTGCTGACTTTATTTGCTTCTAGATGTTTGCAGATCTGTTTTTTAATTATCTTTTCCAGTATCTTCCCAGGTATTGATGTTAGGCTGATTAGTTTCCTGGGTTGTTTTTCTTTTTTGAAGATGGGAACCACATCAACTCTTTCCCAATCCTCAGTTAGTTTCCCAGTGCTCCAGGATTTTTGAAAGATATCATACAATGGTACTAAGAGGACATATGCCAGTTCCTTCAGAACTCTGGGATGTTATATTCATCAAGATCAGACAGGTGTTAAGAAAAAAATGTTTTCTTGCTTATTTTAATATTTATTTCTAGTCTGTCTTTTACAGGTAGGTTTTTGGTAGGTTGGGCTATAGTTTCTTTTTATGAGAAGACTGGTGCAAAGAATGAGTTAAGCAGTTCTGCTTTCTCTCTAGTGCCTGTTACTTCCTTGTCATCTTCTCTCTTTAGTGGACAAACATTTTCCTTGATCTTTTCTTGTTATTTATATCTTGAAAGAAACTTTAAAAAAATTATCTTTGACTTTTGTTGCAAGTTTTTGTTCATTTTGAGCCTTTGCTTTCCTGACTTCATCTTTGCAGATTCTGGCTATCTACTGGTATTCTGCCTTAGTTAATGTGTCCCTCTTTCCTTTTTTGGTACTTATCCTTTTTGTCTTTCAATTTATCAGAGTTCTTTGTGCAGCCATGTTGTTCTCCATAGTGAGGTGGGAGGAGTATCTAGGATGTGTTGACCTTATCCTCCAGCTGATTGGACCGAGTCAGATAAGCTCTTGGGACACGCCCCTGGCCCAACAGGCTCTGCCCAGTTATTGACTCAGTCCTCAACTGGATGGTTTTCCATTCTGGAGCTCCAGGAAGATCGAAGAAATTTAAAGAGAAGAAGAAAAGAAGAATCAGCAATGACTGCCAGTGGGCTAAATGGCTCCCAGAGCAGAAGGAATTGCCAAAAAACCCCTTGGGGGCGGCAATCTGCCCAGGCATCTGAGTGAGACAAGTATCACTTAGTAAAAGGATTCAGCCGGGCAAGCAGGAAACAGAGGGCACAAGCCTTCCATAGGCAAGCCCTGCTGCATTGGATCCAGAAGCGCCAGAGCGCGATTGGCTGAAGAGGACAGCGCAGGATCCCACCCAGGAGGTGAGCCCGCCGCTGGAAGCTCTGGTAGGCGCCGGAGCGCTCCGCTGCTCCCCACCGGGTTGAGCAACGAACCACGGCTTCCCAAATGCTGCGGAGCGCCCGGGCCTTCATCCACGTGGCTCACCTCATCGGAGGGAGTCCACGGACAGAGCAGATCCCCTAGCGCCAGAGAGAGGCAGAGGGGAACGAAGAGAGCGGCGGGGGAGGCGCGCGGCAGCTCCTTGCAGCACGAGCAACCAAAGGAAAAATTTTTTAAAAGCGTGCCCTTTCTACTGCTGGCGCGGGTGCCATTTTGAAGCCAGCTGGGACCACATGCTCCAAGATGGCGGCGCCCAGCAACCAGGAGGAAGCTGGCAGGAGCCCAGCACCTGCAGCGATGGACAGCAGCCCTGCCAGAAGCTCTGAGGAGCAGCCAGAGGTAGTAACCACCCCTAGGGCTGCCCAGGGGGGAGGGGAAGGAAAGGCTAAGGAGAAGAGAAAACACCTTTCTCCCAGGGCAGAGCTGGTAGAGGGTGGTCACAAGCCTGCCAAAGCCTCCAAGTATGAGACAAGAAGGCACAAGAGGCTGGAGCAGCTCTACAAGAAGGCAAGCAGAGGAGCCACAGGGGATGAACCCCCTTTGCAAGCTAGGATCCCCATTGACACATCAGGTCTTTGGGGTCTCGCCCAGGGGTGGCAGTCCCCTCCACACACAACCTCCCTGGGCTCAGCCCTGCCCACGGGAATGCCAATGTTGGGTTCCCCTCCTGCACAGGCATGATGCAGGCATTCTAACAATGCATGATGGCGGCCTTTCAGCAGCCACAAACGCAGCCCCAGGTGGTGCCACCCCCCAGGGCACCAGAAGGACTGGTAGACTAGGAGGAGGACATATCCAGCTCCTCAGTCTCATCGCAGGAGGACAGCGACCTGGATGGAGAGGAGGGGGAAGTCAGGGAGGATAAACTCTCCGAGGATGAAGGTATGCCCCCTCCTAAGCCGGCCTTCACGGGGTTGTTCCAGCCTTCATTGTACAAATCGCTCCTGTTCAAGGCCAAGGCAGCAGCCAAGCTTGGAAACAGAGCGACAGAAGCGTCACCCCAACTCCAGGGGTTCTCGGCAGAGAACATCTTTGATGAGAAGGCCATTGAGATTGACACAGTGCCAACTCCCAAGGCCTTCCTGGAGTCAATCAAGTGACAGTGGGCAGCTCCCACAGCGGGTCCTACGCCCACATCCACAGATAAGATCTTTTTCAATGTGGATAAGGACATGGCGGGGGTGTTGTCTCAGCCCTCCATCGATGAGCCAGTGCGGGCACTGCACATCCCAACTAACCTCCCAGGGGAACCAGAAGAGGCTCTGAAGTTGAAGGACAGGAAAGCAGATCTTACCCTCCAAAAGGGGCATCAAGCAGCGGCCTGGGTGGTGAAGGCGGCCACCACCGCCTCCTTCTTCAACCGGATGTCCTTACTTTGGCTAAAGGAGCTGCAGCAGCGGATCCCCATCACCGAGACTAGAGCGCACCAGGATATCAACAAACTGGTGGCAGCTATCCAGTTTTCAGCGGACGCCACCTTATCCGCGGCCAAGTTCGCCTCCAGAGCAATCGCTTCTACCGTCGCATCCCGCAGACTACTGTGGCTGAGACAGTGGCAGGCCAAGGTATGATACAAGTGGCGCCTGGCGTCAGCTCCCTTCACAGGAGACTCCCTCTTCGGGACAGCCCTGGACCCGTACCTTGTAGAGAACAAGGATAAGAGGAAGGTGCTTCCCACGGCTGCAAAGAAGGGTCAGTTCAGAGCGATACCTTACTCCAGACGGTCCTACTCCCGGGGACAAGACTTTGGGACTTCCTTCTGTGGTCAGGACTCTTTCAGGGGATCTGAGGCGGGGTACTCAGGGGCCAGGCAGTACCAGGGTTTTGCTGCCAGGCAAAAATACCCAGATAGGCCACAGAAAGGCAAACAGCAGAAGCGGCCCTTTTGAGGGGGTGGAGGAGGCGGCGGGGGGTGTTCCTTCCGCAAACACTGAGGCTGGACCAGATTCACCTCCCATTGGGTGGTGCCTAGCGTATTTTGCGGATCGCTGGGACCGCTCCTCCTCTGATAGGTGGGTACAACACACCATCAGACATGGGCTGGCCCTGGAGTTCCTTTCCAGCCCCCCAGGGTTCTTCCGGATCTGCCCGGTGTCCAATAACCCAGCCAGGAGGTTATTGATGCAGGAGGCGATACAGCACTTGCTGGATATCAGAGCCATCCAGCCAGTGCCCTTAGAACAGCAAGGTCAGGGGTATTACTCAATCCTTTTCGTAATCTCCAAGGCTTCAGGGGGATGGAGGGCTATTCTGGACCTGAAGCGGTTAAACCGCTTCATCTGCTACAGGAGGTTCAAAATGCATTCGCTCCACTCCATCCTGGAGGGGATTAGGCAGGGAGACCTCCTCACTTCCATAGACCTTACAGAGGCATACCTACACATTCCAATCCTGCGAGATCACCGGAGGTACCTCAGGTTCTGTTTCCTAGGGCAGCATTTCCAATACTGGGCCTTGCCCTTCGGGTTGTCATCCACCCCCCGAGTGTTTACCAAAGTAATGGCTTCCTTGGCAACCTACTTGAGACAGGATCCGGTCAGAATCCAATGCTACCTGGATGACCTGCTAATACAGTCATCCTCCTTTGAGGGGGCTCTAAGGGATCTAGATACAACCATGACGGCGCTAAGGGAACATGGGTTCTCCGTAAACCTGGGCCAAAGCCATCTTCACCCCTCTACTAGACTAATCCACCTAGGGGCTCTGATAGATTCAGAGGAAGGCAAGGTTTTTCTGTCAACAGAGAGACAGATCTCCCTGAGGCGGCTAGTTATGCAGGTGGTCTCGGGAGGTAGGGTGTATCTAGCCACCTTGTCCAAACTGCTAGGCACAATAGTCTCGGCCATTGGCATTGTTCCATGGGCGCACCTCCACATCAGAAACCTACAATGGTTCCTTTTGCCTTTCCAGCGAAGGCGCAGGAGCTGTTCCCAGACCAAGGTCCTACTCCCGGCAGAAGTCGCCCGCTCACTTATCTGGTGGACGTCCCCCGCAATTACAAAGGGCGAAGTCTTCAGAACGCCAGACCGGGTGACGGTGACCACGGATGCCAGTCTGTTCGGGTGGGGTGCCCACCTGCAGGATCAGATAGCACAGGGACAGTGGAGCCAGACAGAACTGACGCACAGCATCAATTGGCTGGAGCTCAGAGCGGTCTGCCTTGTTCTAATGCACTTCCACCGCTCTGTCAAGGGCAGGCACATTCTAGTCCTCACGGACAACATCGCCACAAAGGCTCATTTGAACAGACAGGGGGGGACCAAATCAGGGGCCCTTATGCAAGAGGCCAAGAGGCTGGGGCGATGGGCCGAGAGAAACGTGCTATCCCTAACGGCAGAGCATATAGCAGGGGTGGACAACACCAGAGCCGACTGGCTCAGCAGGGCGGAAGTAGACCACTCAGAGTGGAGACTTCATCCAGCCATCTTCAGGGAGGTGATGAACCGGTTCGGTCACCTGGAGGTCGACTTATTCGCCACGCACCTCAACACCCAACTACCGAGGTTCTACTCCAGGTACCGAACACACGGGGCGGAGGGGACGGATGCCCTCTGCTGCCCGTGGCCCAGGGGGCTTCTATATGCATATCCGCCCTTACTCCTGATTCCCAGAGTAATTCAGAAAATTCTTCGGGAGGGGGCGGAGGTGGTACTGATTGCCCCTTACTGGCCCAGGAGGCCATGGTTTGCAGACCTCCAATCTCTCTCGGTGGGCAGCGTGGAGAATTCCCCAGGAGAGAATATCCCTCAGCCAGGGCTCCCTGGAGCACCCGGAACCCCAATGGCTCCAGTTGACTGTGTAGCGGTTGAGCAGAGCATCCTGAGAGAGGAAAAATTCTCCCCCAGGGTGATAGAGACTATCCAGGCCGCCCGAAGACCATCCACGGAGCGCATATATGGCGCAACATGGCGGGCCTTTGCCACATGGTGTAACTCCCGTGGGCAGGACCCGGTGTTAGCCACTGTCCCCATAGTGCTGGAATTTCTTCAGGCAGGCGTGGATAGGGGGCTAGCCCCCAACACTGTTAGGAGATAAGTCTTGGCCATCTCTTCAGTGCTGCTGTGCAGCAAAACCCAGACACTCACTCAGCAACCATTTGGTTAGTCAGTTCCTGAAGGGAGCGTCCAACCTCAAACCACCTCCAGTACATAGGTACCCCTCCTGGGACCTGCACAAGGTGTTGGAGGCCCTGATGGGGGAGCCGTTTGAGCCATTGCGAACGGTGTCACTAAAACTTTTAACCCTTAAGGTGGCGTTCCTAGTGGCCATCATGTCCACTAGACGGATATCAGAACTGCAGGCCCTGTTCGTCAGGGAAGACCTCTGCATCTTTCATCACGACAGAGTGGTGTTGCGGTTGGATTCCTCCTCCATACCTAAGGTATGTTTGTGCTTTCACAGGGCACAGGAGCTGGTTCTGCCTAATTTCTCCCCTGACCCTTCTCATCCTCTAGAAAGGAAATGGCATACATTAGATGTAAGAAGGGCTCTGAGGATCTACCTCAGAAGAACCCAGCAGAATAGAAGGTCTGAGGCCCTGTTTGTTTCATTCCAACCGGGCTCTCTGGGCAGGAAAGTGACCTCCACCACCATAGGCAGGTGATTGAGAACCTGCATAGCTACGGCCTACCAATCTCAGGGCATTCAGCCACCGAGCCCCATCACAGCACACTCCACAAGAAGTGCGGCCACCACCGCGGCCTGGGCTACCCAGGCGTCATGGACAGAGATATGTAGGGCAGCCACATGGTCTTCCCCCTCACCCTTCATGAGGAATTACAAGTTAGACACCTTTGCCTCGGCGGAGGCTTCGTTTGGGCGCAGGGTCTTACAGACGGTGCATAGGGCAGGGGACACCCCCACCAGGCTTAGTTGGCCAGTGCCCTCAGTATGTGACCCTCCCTAGAGACGCGTGAGCTTTGGTACGTCCCATCCTGGATACTCCTCCCCCCTCACTATGGAGAAAGGGCGTTGGTACTTACCTGATACGCCTCTTCTCATAGTGGGGGGAGGAGTATCCAGACCCCCCCTGACATGGTTATATAACATGTGTTTGTTGAATGTTGCACTGGTATGTTAAATTATTCTTCAATAAAAGGTTTGAAACCACACTAAGAGTCTGGAGTGGATGGCATAACGAGTCGGATAGAGTTCTTCGCCGATAACTGGGCGGAGCCTGGTGGGCCAGGGGCGTGTCCCAAGAGCTTATCTGACTCAGTCCAATCAGCTGGAGGTTAAGGTCAAACCATCCTGGATGCTCCTCCCCCCACTATGAGAAGAGGCGTATCAGGTAGTACCAACGCCCTGTTTCTTCTTGGATTTCATGTTTTTCTTTTTCAGTGATATTGTGCTGGACTTGGATTTTATTATCATATTTTTCAGAGTTTCCCAGGATTCTTGAGTTGTTTTCCCTTTTAGGATTTTCATCCAAGGAATCTTTCCAAAGTTCTTTCCAAGTTTATTAAAATCAGCTCTTTTAAAATCTAAGACTCTGGTATCATTATGTTCTATTGCTTTTGTTTGCATTATATTGAATTCTAGTATGACATGGTCACTCTCACCTAAGGTTCCTGCAGTTTCAACTTCCTCTATCACTTCTTCTATGTTAGTAAGAATTAATCCAGTATTGTCCCTCGAGTTTCCTCCTCTACCTTTTGGACAACAAAATTGTCTGTTTTCAAATATGCTAATACTTGATTGGTTTTTTCTATTCAGCCTACAGGACAGGAGTCTGCTTATCCACCTGCTAGCCAGTATTCTTACCCTGCGGTGCCTGGAGGCTTCCCACCCGTGGGAGGCAGTGAATATAATGTAGCTCCACCAACTGGGGAATTCCCAGGGATTGCAGGCTACCCAACCGCACCTGGTGGGTATGCTCCTGGATCCATTGGGTACCCTGGACTACCTCAGCCTGGTGGCATGCCAACTTATCCTGGAGGTATGTTCCTAAGTGCTGTTTGCAGTGTGGGTTATCAAGTGCTGAATGTTTATGTCTCATATTTCAATAAATCTAAACAAGCAGGTATGGACGCGGTGGTTCAGTGGCTAAGATCCTGAGCTTGTCGATCAGAAAGGTTGGCAGTTCAGCGGTTTGAATCCCTAGTGAGCTCCCGTTACTTGTCCCAGCTTCTGCCAACCTAGCAGTGTCGAAAGCTGGTAAAAATGCAAGTAGAAAAATAGGGACCAGCTTTGGTGGGAAGGTAACAGTGTTCCGTGCACCTTTGACGTTTAGTCATGCTGGCCACATGACCACGGAGTCATCTTGGGACAGCGCTGGCTCTTTGGCTTTGAAACTTAAATGAGCACCTCCCCCTAGAGTCGGGAACCACTAGCACATATGTGGAGGGGAAACTTTACCTTTACCTTCATGATTGCTATTCTGGTATATCACCGTGTATAACAATAATGGGTTATTGTGAAAATAAAACAAAGGGACAACATTAAATACATACCAGGTATTTGTTTCCTAATCAAGTGATCAAGTTCTGGTCATGTTTAAAGATTCTGCATCTCTGATGCTTCAGACTAGTCCCAGTCTTATATCATAGGCTGACTATTAGGAAGATACATTTGGAAAAAGGTCTACAAGTAAGATAAATCTTAACATAAAAATTTAAAAGAAAAAACTATGTCTCACACATATAAAATTTGAGTAGTATGGTATTATGTGGATAACAGAAGCAGTAATTAAAAAACAGCTTTTGCTAGTAATGAAATTGTTTTGCATAAATTGTATATTTTAGTTTTAAATTTTGGATTTTAATCTGCAAATTAATAAGCATTTTCTTCCAGGTGCTGGTTTTGGAGTACCCCCCTCTGGCTCTGGTTTTGGCTATCCACAGCCTCAATCCCAAACTTATGGTGGAGGTGGTATACCAGGTATAATTCAAATAAGAAGCTATAATCATATTTTTGCTTCTTTAGAAGTAAAATGCATTACAGCCTAATAGATGTTTCCATGTATAGACATTGATTCAAGAAATAGCATCTGTATACAGGCTTAGCTCCATTGTAGTCTACTGGTGTTTCTGCATATGTGTGGAATCAATTGTGTGGTTACTGCTTAATGTAGCTTTTAAAAGTGGCTTTAGAAGCTGATCACAATGAGTGCTATGTTGCTCAGTGGAAATGCATCAGTACAATATTTCACATGAAAATAAAGAAAAGTGGCATGGAAATTAGGAAGAAACAGCATGTGAGCCTTCTGGCATTCCAGAATAATAGAACAAGAGAGTCGGAAGGGACCTTGGAGGTCTTCTAGTCCAACCCCATGCACAAATAGGAGACCCTATAACCGTGATGGCGAACCTATGGCACGTGTGAGGTTTGCCCCGTCAGCTGGCCAACGTGCATGCACATGCTGGCCAGCTGACTTCGGCCTTCTTTTGAGGCCATTTTTCGCCCTCTGGAGGTTTCAGGAGCTTCCCTAAAGCCTCTGCGAAAAACTGGCCCTACAGGAAAACTAAGTTTGGGAACAGACTTCTGGTTTGCTCATAGCGCTGGTTTTAGCCCTCAGGAGCATTCAGGAGCCCTCAGGAGGTTTCCCTGAACGCTCCGGAGGGCAAAAAACGAGTCTACAAGCAAACTGGAAGTCATTTCCGGGTTGCTCGTAGGGACAATTTTAGCCCTCCGGAGCCTTCAGGGAAGCCGCCTGGAGGCCCCTGAAGGCTATGGAGAACTAATACTGGCCCTACGAGCAACCCGGAAGTGACTTCCAGTTTGCACCTAGGGTCCTTTTTCCCTGAAGGCTCCGGAAGGCTAAAACCAGCCTACAGCAAACCAGAAGTCCATTCCCAAACTTTCAGTTTGCCCATAGGGCCGGTTTTTCATGCTCCGGAGCCTTCAGGGAAGCTCCTGAAGCCTCTGGAGTAGGCCCATTTTCACCCTCCTGAGGCTCCTATAAAGCCTCTGGAGCCTGGGGAGGGTGGAAAAAGCAGGCCAAAAATGAGTGGGGAGTGCTGGTCGTGTGTGCATGCGCGCTGTGCTCATGCGC
Source organism: Natrix helvetica (assembly GCF_964273705.1). Classification (NCBI taxonomy): domain Eukaryota; kingdom Metazoa; phylum Chordata; class Lepidosauria; order Squamata; family Natricidae; genus Natrix; species Natrix helvetica. The sequence continues at coordinate 107,698,493 of NC_138551.1, read as the reverse complement.
ATAGCATGGGTGTGGTATGCTCACCCCCCCTGCACTCCCTCCGCTTTTGGCACGTGAGCCAAAAATGGTTTGCCATCACTGCCCTATAACATTCTGGATAAATGACTGTCAATCTCTTTTTTAAAAGCCTCCAGTTATGGAGCACTCAAAACCTCTGAAGGCAAGCCATTCCACTTGTTGATTGCTCTCACTCTCAGGACAAAGGAAACAAATCAAACAATACTTGATATAAATAAAATTTGTTGAGCTGTAATAAATTGGCTTCATGACAGTATGTAAGACTGTCTTTCCCTGTCTTGCTAAAAGCAGAGAATAACAGAGTTGGAGGAGACCTTGGAGGTCTTCTAATCCAAACCCCCTACTTAAGCAGGACACCCTATGCTATTTTAGACAAGTGACTTTCCAGTCTCTTCTTCAAAACCTCCAGTGATGGAGCACCCACAACTTCTGGAGGCAAGTTATTCCACTGATGAATTGTTCTAACTGTTCTAGGTTGCTTCTCTCCTTGATTAGTTTCTATCTATTGTTTCTTGTCCTGCCTTCTGGTGGTTTGGACAATAGGTTGAGCCCCTCTTTTTTGTGGCAGCTTTGCTATCATGTCAACCCTAGTCCTTCTTTTCACTAAACTAGATATACCCATGTCCTTGAATCATGGTAATTCCCTTGAGGCATAGTATGTTCATTGCTGCACTAGATCAACTCTTTTCCCAATTTTTTTAATCTGTGTGATTAGATAGCTTCAGTTACTGTTGAAAATTATCTCGGGTAAAATATTAGAGAGCTCCAGGCTGTAATATCAAATGAAGAGTTGGTTCTGAAAGAGAGGTACAGGTTTCTCACATAGGCTCTTTTATGATCCTTGATATTTTGTCATAAATACATGTTTACGCATTTATACGTTTATATATTAATTACATATATTATATTTTTCTTTTGAAGCTGGGTATCCTGGTGGACAAACACCATCAACACCACTGCAGGTATGTTATTTTCTGCTGTAAAATTCATTAGTGTGAATTGCTTCAGTGAAACATCTAGTTTTGCGGATTGGTTGCTGTTCACTAGCCACACTTCAGTGGAAGTGTGGAAGCTCCTTGTTTCTCCATTCCCTAAACGTCAAGGCCCACTTGGGCTCAATGGACAAAAGGGTTGTGGTTTTTGCACATAGAAAATAGCATTTGGAGGGCATATTAAACTTTTTGATAATTTGGAACATGTAAAATTCTCCAGTTTAGTAAAGACCCTAAAAAGACCTAAACTACACCCATTCCCACCATTCATTCAAACTAGCCTTACTTTCTGATCTATAAAGAATATAGTTTTGTCATTATACTCAAATTGAATGAATAGTAGTTATGTAAAGTATTCTTCCTTGACTTAACTTGTCTTACTATAGTTACTCGGTGAGTCAATTAGAATTGATCTGGGGTCACAGTCTGAAATATCATTCTCACCTTAACATTCATTTTTAGGTTGAATTTTCTTCTTCATTGTCTTCCCTGTATATACAATACAATACAATAGTAGAGTTGGAAGGGACCTTGGAGGTCTTCTAGTCCAACCCCTTGCCTAGGCAGGAAACCCTATACCGTTTCAGACAGATGGCTATCCAACATCTTAAAGACTTCCAGTGTTGGGGCATTCACAACTTCTGGAGGCAAGCTGTTCCACTGATTAATTGTTCTAACTGTCAGGAAATTTCTCCTCAGTTCTAAGTTGCTTCTCTCCTTGATTAGTTTCCACCCATTGCTTCTTGTTCTACCCTCAGGTGCCTTGGAGAATAGTTTGACTCCCTCTTCTTTGTGGCATCCCCTGAGATATTGGAACACTGCTATCATGTCTCCCCTAGTCCTTCTTTCTCTTAAGCTAAACATACCCAGTTCCTGCAACTGTTCTTCATATGTTTTAGTCTCCCGTCCCCTAATCATCTTTATTGCTCTTCTCTGCACTCTTCTCTAGAGTCTCCACATCTTTTTTACATCGTGGTGACCAGAACTGAATGCAGTATTCCAAGTGTGGCCTTACCAAGGCATTATAAAGTGGTATTAACACTTCACGTGATCTTGATTCTATCCCTCTGTTGATGCAGTCTAGAACTGTGTTGGCTTTTTTGACAGCTGCTGCACACTGCTGGCTCATATTTAAATGGTTGTCCACTAGGACTCCAAGATCCCTTTCACAGTTACTACCGTTGAGCAAGGTACCACCTATACTGTACCTGTCCATTTCGTTTTTGTTGCCTAAATGTAGAACCTTACTCTTTTCACCATTGAATTTCATTTTATTAGATAGTGCCCAATGTTCAAGTTTGTCAAGATCCTTCTGTATCTTAAGCCTATCTTCTGGAGTGTTGGCTACTCCTGCCAGCTTGGTGTCATCTGCAAATTTGATGAGTTCCCCATTTATTCCCTCATCCAAATCATTGATGAAGATGTTGAAGAGTACTGGGCCCAAAACAGAGCATTGGGGTACTCCACTCCATACCTCCCTCCATGTAGATGCAATTCCATTGAGGACTACACGTTGAGTGCGGTTGGTCAGCCAGTACGAATCCATCTGGTGGTGATGCTGTCTAACCCACATTATTCTACTTTATCTAGTAGTAGGTTATGGTCTACCTTATCAAATGCCTTACTGAAGTCCAAGTAAACTACTGTATATCGACGACATTCCTCTGGTCCACTAATTTTGTCACTTTGTCAAAGAATGCAATAAGATTAGTCTGGCATGATCTGTTTTTGACAATCCCATGTTGGCTTTTGGCTATTACTTTGTTTGCTTCTAGATATTCGCTAATTCGTTGCTTGATTCTTTCCTGGTATTGAGGTCAGGCTGATAGGTCTGTAGTTTCCTGGATCTGGTTTTTTCCCTTTTTTGAAGATGGGAACCACATCAGCTCTTTTCCAGCCCTCTGGTAGTTCCCCGGTGCTCCAGGATCTCTGAAAGATATAGTTCAGTGGTTCTGAAATCTCGTCTGCCAGTTCCTTCAGAACCCTGGGGTGTAATCCATCCGGTCCTGGTGATTTGAACTCGTCTATGGTAGACAGGTGCTCACTTATCATTTACTTCCCTATTTCAATTTGTGTTCCTAATCTGATTTTTGTGGTACTGTTTTTGGTAGGTTGGACTGTTTTATCCCTTTGTATAAAGACAGATGCAAAACATGAGTTAAATAGTTCTGCTTTCTCCCTGTTGCTTGTCACCTTCTTGCCACTTTCTCCCAGCAATGGACCAATTGTTTCCTTAACTTTTTTCTTGTTTTTAACATGTTGGAAGAAGCTTTTTCTGTTATTTTTTTTACTTTTGTGGCAAGCCTTTCTTCATTATGAGCCTTAGCTTTCCTCACTTCATCTTTACATGCTCGGGCTACATATAGTGCTTTGTCTTCCCCTGTCTCATTCTGTTCTGCATTTGGTCTTTTTTGTAGGCCAGTTTGATCTCTCCAGACATCAGAAAGTTTTCCTGGTATACTAAGTTCAGTGCATCTTCTTCATTGTCCTTCAGATATTCTTCCAAAGCCCTTTTTTCTTCTTCAACTATCTGATGTACTTGGAACAATCCACGCCCACCTATTTGCCTTAGTACAGGGGTGTCATGTTCAAGTCCTGTGGGGCTTAGATCTGGCCTTGGGGGCAGGCCTGGAAACTGCAAAGGACTGGCCCACAGTACCTCTACTACCCAAAATGGGGCACGTGGGGGGGGGGGGCTGTATGCAGCCTCCCTGTGCTCTGTTTTGCCTGCCAAGTTGCTGCAGGAGGCCATCCAGACCTAAACCAAGGCACATGGGGCATCACAGCCCCCGCCTCACCCCATTTAGGCTACCAGGGTGGTGAAGGAGGCCATCCAGGCCCAAACCTGGGCACGGGGAGGTGTTGTGTGACCTCCCCAAGCCTTGTTTTGGCTGCCAAGGTGATGGAGGAGGCTGCCCAGACCCAAAACTGGGCACTGGGGAGGGGCATCGCATGGTTCCCCCCCCCCATGCCCCATTTTGGCTGCCAAAGTGCTGTAGGAAAATAGTTGGAAAAGAAAATAGTTGGAAACACAGGCAGCAATCAGAAGAAAAAGAATTGGTCAGGAAAGCATTTTTTTCAAAAAAGGAGGTGGCCAAAGAGAGCAGAATCCAAATAGAAGGTGCAGGGAGATACCCTGTCACAGAAGAAATATGGATGGCATAGGAATGAGAAAAGCAGTTTAAAAAAGCAAACTGTGGACTGGATAACTAACTCCAGTTGCAAGGAAATCCCTCTTCCAGGGTCAATTTCTTAAGACAGTCAAATTGGGCACGATATAATTCTTTGCACTGGCAGGTTCAAGAGGTTTCTGAGTTGAGAAATTTTGACACCTAATTCTGCTTCACTGACACTCCTTGAGAGGACTGGAAGGACTTCTGATTTGGTGGCAGAGAGGAGAACAACAGAAGGGATCCTTGAGGCAACGTTAATCTGTCTGAATTTTGCCTACAACTAATCAAGGCAAGATGATCTCCTTAGCACAGGGGTGTCCAAACTTGGGAACTTTAAGACTTGTGGACTTCAACTCCCAGGCTGGCTGGGGAATTCTGGGAGTTGAAGTCCACAAGTCTTAAAGTTCCCAAGTTTGGACACCCCTGCCTTAGCAGTATTTCTTTCCTTTCTCTCATTCAGCCTTTTTCTTAAACCAAATTTTTCACTGCCCTTTCTAGTTTGTGCCCATTGTCATTTTTTCCCTATAGCCAGAAGGATTTCTTTGCTTATTTGGGCAGTTCCCTCGGTTGCCTTTTCTGGGCTGCATCTCCTTTTCTTTCTTCCTCTGGGGTTTCCTCTGCATCCTCCTGCTATGACTTTTGCTTCTCAACTCACTTTTTCCTTCTTTCCGAGACTGTTCAGAAAATCACATCCCCACCTCCTTTCTGGTTTATATTCTGCAGAGAGGTAATTAAAGATGCCCTTCTTTTTAACAGATTCTACTTGTCATAGAAAAGGGACTGATGGCTTTTGGTTGAGGTTTCTGGAGCCCTGTGTTGGATTCTACCTCTCTCTTTCTCTCTCCCTCTCTTGTTTCCCTTGAGGTCTTTATGACTACTTTCTGAACTTGCACCCTCACCCTTGAAGCTGTTTGTCGTATTACTGAGCTCATTATCTTCCTCCCCATCTTTTACACACACAATTCAACTGAAATCAAATTTCCACACTTGCTTTCTGATTCCCTGCTCATCAGTGGAGTTGACTTCTACTAACACTTTTCTTGAAGAAAAAGCCAAACTGTGAGCAAGCTGACTTTTCCTGATGGTTTCATTCTTATTTCAAATTGACTAGCATTGACACACCACCACCACCCCTGCTCCCCATTTTGGCTGCCAGAGTGCTGCAGGAGGCAGTCCAGGCCAAAAATGTTTTGGCTGGCACAGAGCAAACTAAAAACCAAAGAAAAGGAGAAATGTTACCCCTTTTGCATTTGAGCGTGCAAGAAGGGGCAGGAAAGGAGAAAGGGAAAAAGGAAAGAAAGAAAAAGAAGAAAAAATGGGAAGAGTGTCAGGAAGGAAAAATAAGGAAAGAGGGGAAGGAAGAAGAAATTAGAATGAAGCGGGAAGGAAAAAGAAGAGAAGGAAGAAAGGAAGGAAGGAAGGAGAGTATAATAAGAGTGAGGGAGAGTATGGGAAGTCCGGTCCTGCCTTAACACTTGGCCACCACAAGTGCCCCCCAACATGAGTCCCATGTCACACCCACCATGGCCATATCCACCATGATCATGCCCACTCCTGGCCATGCCCCATGCCCTCCTAGCCCTCTGGTCAAACACAATCCTGATGCGGCCCTCTATGAAATCGAGTTTGACACCACTGTCTTAGTAGGTAGGTCTGTCAGTGTCCCTGCGTTGATGATGGGTGTGATTCATTGTCATTATTTTTCTGGTCTTCCTATCCATTAGTTCTGCTTGAGTCCAGTCCACTATTCTAGCTGTGTATCTAATGACCTGAATTCCCCAAATGTTGATTGCCTTGATGGTATTCCTCCATTGAGTTTGGATTTTAAAATCTTCTTCACTCTCTTGATAGGTTGACCTCTAATCTTTTTCTTGACTTCAGGGTGCTTGATGTTTTCAGCTTGAAGGATACCCAGATATTTGTAGTAATCACCCTCATCCAGGCTCCTAATGTTATTTTCATGGGGCATCTTGATTCCTTCAATTTTCCACTATTTTTCATTGTTTGATAGTGTGTGACATATTTGTCCAATCCAAACCATTACAATATATTGGCTGTATATATGGATAGTGTTGAGTAATGATTCTATTTCTGATGGTGTTTTTCCATACAGTTTCAGCTCATCCATGTAAAGGAGGTGGAATAGTCTGACAGATGTTTTTTTTTATGTTTATAGCTACAGTCTGAGTTATTCAGTACTGTTAACAAGGGAAACAGTGTAATGAGACAATAGTAGTAGTGATAGTGAATCTTTTTAAAATATTCCTCTCTTGATATTAACCTCGCTCTGTTTCTCACCATTGACCTGCAACTGTGTCTTCCATTGTGTCATCGATCTTTGCACAAAGTGTCTGATGATTCTACTGACTGCTGTTATTTCTAGGCACTTGATTATCCAGTCATGTGGCAGAGAATTGAATGCCTTTTTGTAGTTAATCCATGCTACAATGAAGATATTGAAGAGTACGCAGCAGCCTAAGACAGAGCCTTGGGGTTCCACATTGCAAACTTCCAATGCAGTTTCATTAAGGACTACAAGTTGATTGCGATTGTTAGGAATCCATCTAGTAGTGATGCTGTCCAACCACATTTTTCTATCTTATCAAGTAATAGGTTGTGATCTACTTTGTCAAATGCTTTACTGAAATATATCCACAGCATTTCACCAGTCCATTGACTTTGTAACATTGTAGTAATCAATATTTGATTATTAAAATTGAACAAATTCTTAATAAGAATGAAGTTTTGTAATAACATAGATTTTCATTCTCAGCCTGCAGCATTAACTCAGACCACGCAAGGCACAATTCAACCAGCTCCTAACTTTGATGCAGGGAGAGATGCAGAAATTTTGCGCAAGGCTATGAAAGGATTTGGTAAGAGCTCTTAATATTTTGGAATATTTATGATGTTTACATTTAGATTTAAGCATAAAAGCCACATATTTACTTCTGCTTTCTCTAGATATTTTATTACTGCTTTTAGAAATAGTGATATGCAATTATTGTGCAACAGAGTGTCTGGCAATATTTTCTATGTTCATGGCTTAATTGTTCAGCTTGTAAAAAGAAAACTGGGCAATAGTGTCAAAGTACAAAAGCTATAAAGATTGACTTCTAAATAAGAATAACAACTGGGGAAAATCCTGTTTGCTAGACCCAAAGATGCTTTTCAAAAGGCAACTGGACTTTCTTGATTTTTTTCTTTGAAAATGTTTCATTTCTCATCCAAGTAGCTTCTTCACTTCAGACTGAGTAGTGGGGAATGGAAGGATTTATATTCTTTGCAGTCATTTGATTGTTAGCAGTTTGAAGGTCTGAGAGTCATTAAGGCCATTTGGAGATTTATCTGTAGTTTGGTGTCCGAAGGTTCAAATCCCTAGCCCTGCGTAATGGAGTGAGCTCCCATTACTTGTCCCAGCCTCTGTCAACCTAGCACTTTGAAAGCATGTAAAATTGCAAATAGAAAAATAGGAACCACCTTTGCTGGTAAGGTAACAGCGTTCCGTGCGCCTTCGGTGTTGAGTCATGCCAGCCACATGACCATGGAAATGTCTTCAGACAGCCCTGGCTCTTCAGCTTTGAAACGGAGATGAGCACCGCCCCCTAGAGTTGGGAATGACTAGCACATAGGTGTGAAGGGAACCTTAACCTTTACCTTTAGAATCACCTGACTCAGAGTGCAGATGGGTGTAGAAACTTCTTGGGACTGCTGAAAGGACTGTATCCTACAGGACACAGATGGTGTCTTATCCCTTCACCTCTGTTCAACAGTGAGAACTGTTCAATTTTAACATAGATGGCTTCTTTGACCCGTCTTTCAAACCAGTGGTCCTCTCTGTCAAGAATGTGAACTTTTCTGTTTTCAAAAGAGTGACCTTTGTCTTTCAGATGCAGATGGACTGCTGAATCGTATCACCATGCATTTGTAAAGTGGTTGTTTTGTTTCCCCAATATACAAGTCTGCACGTGTCTCACTGCATTGCACTGCATTGCACTACATGTACCACATTTCTCAGTTTGTGTCTTGGAGTTTTATCCTCGGGGTGGACAAGCTTCTGCCTTAATATATTTTTGGGTCTAAAGTGTGCTTATATGTTGTGTTGGTTGAAAATCCTCATGATCTTTTTAGATATTCCTGCAATATATGGAATGACAATGTTGCTTCGTTTGTTGTTCTTTTCTTTATCTATTATGAAGGAGTTCCTGCTGGATCTTTTTCTAGGTTTGATGGAGGCCCAGTTGGGATAGCCACAAGTTCTGAGTGCTTCCATGATGTGTTTACGTTCTTTTTCTTTTCCCTCTTTGCTGATAGGCAAACCTTCAGCCCAGTGTAGGCTTCTGATCACTCCCATTTTGTGCTCCAATGGGTGGTAAGAATCAAATTGTAATACTGATCTCTATGCGTGGGTTTTTTATATACTTGCGTTGAGGCTTCTGTCTTCCTTAATGTGTATTGCACAATTCAGGAAAACCAGAATAATTCCCTTAACATCTTCCTATGTGAACTTAATGTACCTGTCCACAGAGCTGATGTGTTTGATGAAGGCTTCCACTTCCTGTGTTTAAAGATGACCCAAGTATCATCCATATTCTTATATAAGTGAGTGGCTAGAATTCCTGTGAAGGAGTTTAGTGCTTTGATTTCTACTTCTTACATTCAGAGATTGGCCACAATGGGGGACACAGGTGAACTCACAATGCAGCTGTGTTTCTGTCTGTACAAACCTTCATTATATTTAAAATAGGTAGTGGTCAGGCAGAGGTCTGACTTATAGCAATCCTTTCTTTGCTACCATCACAGCTTTAGTTGTTGGAATGCAAGTGACATCATAGGAATTCATTGTCTCATCTGGATCCAATTTTAGTTTCCAAACCTTGCTGACTAAGTCCTGTGAGTTGTTGATGTGATGGGTGGTGTTTCCACCCAGAGGAGCCAACGTATTGGTTAGATATTTTGAAATGCTGTATGTGACTGAGTTGAAGTTGCTGAAAAATGGTCTGAGTAGAGTTCCCTCTTGGTGGATTCTGGGGATTTCATATTTAGTGATTTCCTCAGGGTAAAAGTAATACTATTATGGCTTGTCAATGGGATTGTCCCTTAGTAGCTGTTGCAGGAAATCGGCAGTCTTTTTCTTATAACTGCTGGTAGGATCTCTCTTCAGAGTCCCATATGTAACAATGTTCTTCAGAAAACTGTTTACCTTGGCATTGTAGTCATCTGTGTTCAGAATAAAGTGTGCATCTTCCTTTATCAGGCCAAAAGATGGTGATGTTCGGCTCTCTTCTTAGGGATGTCACTACTCTCCATTCTTGAATTGTGAGGTTGCAAGGAGGTGTTTTGGCACTGGCAAGGGCTGCAGATACCTTCATCCTTGTTATGTCTCTGGTTCTGCCAGTTTGTTGTTCTGCAATTCGTGCCAAAGGATCTCCTTCCAACCTCACAATTCAAAAAAGAAGAGCAGAGAGGCCAAAGGGGCCATCTATGTTAAACCTGCACAACCTTTGCTCAAGAGAGGGGAAAAAATATCACACCAACTATCTCCTGTCTATAACACAATCCTTTCAGCAGTCCAAGAAGCTTTCACATTAATTTGCACTCTGATTCAGGTTATCCTGAGTGTACACATACATCTCCCAAGTGGCCTCAATGACTCTCAGACAGCTAATGACTTACCTTCAAAGTGCTAATGACCAGATGATTGCAAAGGATATAAATTCTTTCATTCCCGATCATTCAGTCAGAACTGAAGGAGAGCAAAATGTTTTCAAAGAAAAAAACCAAGAAAGTCGAGTTGACTTTTGGAAAAATAACCAACTTTGGGACAACCAGGACCTGGATGATTGAGATTCTTCATAGGCCTGTTTGCCATACTAATGTACTAGTCAAAGATGCACTTCAGCAAAAGAAAATTGACCTTCAGGTTTTCCCCTGACATTTCCACTTTTGTAAACTTTCTCCCTTAGTCTGGATTGCTGACAACACATTTTAAGAAGTCCTGTGACATATGTGGTATTTGTCATACACTGTGAAAACCCAAATGCACAGGCATTTTGAGACCCAGTGCAAAACCTTGGACCCACTAAGATGCCTATCTTGGTCACCAGAGCAGTTGGCATCTACCTTTTTGGTTTCCATGGGATTTATTCAGGGGTGGGTTCTGGCCAGCTTTACTGTTGGTTCGCTTGTGCCTGAGCTGGATGTACGCTGTGCGTGCATGCGCAGTTCAATTGAAATTGTTCTGCACATGTGTAGAACTTAAAAACAAGATGGTGGTGCCAACGGTGCCGACCGGATAATGGTTTGGAGGCATGGCAGGCCTGGGTCACTGCCAGTTCCAGCAACCCACGGTGCCATACCACTACCGATTTAGCTGAACTGGGATTAACTGGTAGGAACCCACCTCTGGATTTATTTTTTTAAAAAGAGTTTAGATTATTTAAATTTTAAATGAAAAGTGAATGTGCTTCAAAGAGAAGCCCTATCTTTATTTAATTTTTTTTTAAAAAGTCATTTATTTCTCAGAAGGATGCTGGAATTCACATACAGGATGCTCCTGAGCTTTGCTCAGAAATATGCATATCTTCTCAGAAAAAAGGCAAAAGTCAACTAGTGGCTGATGTTTGCTGAAGTTAGCAGGACATAAATATTAGTTATCTCCTGGTCATTGACCAAATAAATATTATTTGATGGATTGATTATCTTCTGATAAATGGGTATTTCTTACTAGTTTTAGCAGTTATTTTGTGAGAGCTATGCTTTTGAAATACCAAGTGTAGAACTTAGACTTAGAATAACTTTGTCACTTTAAATATACACTAATCAACAGACATTAAAATGAAATTTTGTTGCATACAGCTCTCAAAGGGTCACCACCTCCAATATACACTACATAAATACGACAAACAAAGAAACAAACAATTATAGGTAGACCCACATACCCACATGACACAGAAAAACAGCAAGTCTATTTCGGATATATACATACAGTATACATGGTGAGAAAAATGAATTTTTTTACCAGATGAATGGCATAGGGAACAAAGCTGTTGGGTAGTCCTAGAAATACTTTAAAAAATCTTCCCAGAGGGGAGCAACAGAAACAGACCATAAAGTGGGTGTGTGGGGTCTCACAATGCATCGAGCTCTAAGCATAAAGCGCTTATAAGCAGAAGTGAGCTTCCTATAATCTTCTCAGCTGTCCTTAGCACTCATTGTATGGCCTTTCTATCTGAGGCACTGCTTCCACCAAACCAAACAGTGAAGCAGTTTGTTAAAACTCTCTCAGTTGTGCCTCTGTAAAAAGATGGCAGGACAGAAGGAGAAACATGTGCTCATCCGACACAGAAAATGCAGACACCAGTTTGCATGTTTCACTAAGGATGATGTGTGGAGAGACCAATACAATACAATACAATAGCAGAGTTGGAAGGGACCTTGGAGGTCTTCTAGTCCAATCCCCTGCCTAGGCAGGAAACCCTATACCATTTCAGACAGATGGCTATCCAACATCTTTTTTTTTAATAAAATTTTTATTTTCAAACAAACACAAACACACAACACATATAACATAAAAGCCTCTTCAACTACATACAGTGTGTCGATTGGTTACACGGTCTTTCTGCGTCCTTTCCATAGTCATCACTTGAATTTTATCAAAATTCACATATTATTAATCAAGATATCTTTGTATACATTGTTATTATGCTTCCTTTGTTTGATTATCACTATTGTTTCTCCATTTTAGACAAGGTATTCTAAATCTATAACCATTAATATTATAACGATTCATTGTATTGTCTTCAATATATCAAATAATAAAGGGTTATTTTTTATCTTATTCTAAGTCATTCTATTATTTTAGCATTGCTAACATTCTCTAATAATTTTCAATTCCATGTTTTTTTCCCATTATTAGTATCATCAATCTAATATATATGTATACTAATTGTTATAATTATTAATGCATTAAGCCTAGCTATTTTTACATCCTTTCAACATAAGGCTTATTAAATTTAAAGTAAATTTATATTATGACATTTTATTACAATTTCCTGAAATCATCCAATGATATTACATCTTTATATTCTATTCTATACAGAATTGTTTATCTTTTATAAAAAGGCTTTTCAACTTCATCTCCATTATCCTCACTTACAGTATTGTATAAAATTTCATATTATCAATCTAGTATATATAAATGCTTTGTTATTATTAATCATTTTTGACTATAACTATTATTACGTTGTACATAGCACTCAAAATTTAACTACATTTAACTAAAATTTATAGTGACATTTCATTTCATCATCCTGTATCCTTCCAGAAATAGTGTAGTCCAATATCTCTTGCCATTTGTAAAGTCTGTATTCTAAGTGTTTTCTTGATAAGTCTTATGTGGGCTTCTCTTAAGAACTTGTTGTTTTTATAGCATGTCTCAAATCAGCTCTTGTTTTGGTAAGATTTGAAAGTGGTGTTTCTCACCTTCAACATTGCACCGACCTCCTGAGACATTCAAGGTTTCTCATTTCTTGCATAATAATAGTCATAAGAACACTGACCTCCTTCATACACTTTGGAATATAAGCAGACATAGCAGAAGCATATTTGTTCATTTCAGTATGTTGTCCATTCGTTGTAGTTTCTTTAAATATGTTCCAATTCGTGCACCCAAAGCAATCTTGGAGAGCAGGGGTGTAGCCTCTGCTTTGCTGCTTGCTTTTGGCTGCCATTGAAACGGGGAGGGGGGATGACATGGTATTTGGGAAGGGAAGTTTTCAGCACAAGAGTGAATAACGAAGGGAGTGTTTTTCTCACCATCTACTGCGCATGCTGCAGATAGTGGAATTGCCGCCAAGGCCAACTGTCTGGCATACCAACCTGATGATGTTTTTTGAAGATGTAACCCACATGACACCTGTGGGGTGTGCGGATTGGACTGGGGGATGGGGTTACCAGGGGGAGGGAGTTGGGTCACATATTGATATCTATGATTATGCACGCTTTTGCCTCAGATCTTGCTTTGCCTAGCTGCTATCTACTCATAACCAGTAAAAGTACTCTTAATTCCGAAAAATGGAGTTGAGTGGTTTCTTTCTTGGTTACTGATGGAGGCTGCCCTGACATTGGGTGTCAAACTCAAGGCCCGCAGGCTGGATTCGGCCTGGAAATATCAAAGTACTAGCCCTCAGTGCCACTTCTGGCCAAAACAGCCGCCCCTTTTTGGCCTTCCTGGCCTCCAGCAGCACTCTGCCAGCCAAAAACTGGCTGTGTGGGGCCTTCAGAGGCCTCCCCTGGCCTGTTACAGGCTGAAAAGGAGCTCTGTGGATCGGATCCAGCCCTCCCCACCCCATTTCCCATGGCTTTACTGTACTTACTTTTCGAAGAGCTCCAGAAGAGGCTGAGCCACACATGGCAGAGAAGCCAAAGTCTTTTAATCAGAAGCCTGTGAAGCTGTAAGAAAGTGAGATGTAAGGAAAGCCGCTTTCCGCATCTGAATAAAAGACCGTCTTCTCTGCCATGAGGGACTGCAGGTTTAGTTTGGGCCCAGTCTGGTCGGCAACAAGCAGCCTCCTGCTTGCTGCTGACTGGCTAATTTGAATGAGCAGCTTCAGGGATTGGGGCATGGCAGCCAATCAACAAGGGGTTTGCAGTTCAGCCCAATGAGACAAAGGAAGTAAGCTCCTCGTTGATTGGCTGCTGCTGCTGGCTCAATTCCTGAAGCAGGAAGCTGCTGTGGCCCAGTCGCGGCCTTTTCTACTCCTAGTCCCCAGCCGAAGTCTTTTACTCAGAAGTTGGTGAAAATGTTTTCCTTAGATTTCATGTTCTTACAGCTTCACCATCATGTGAATAAAACACTTTGGCTTCTCTGCTAGTGGGTCAGCCTCTTCTGGAACTCTTCAAAAAGTAAGTCATCCATGGGAAATGTTGTGGGGAGGAGTAAGTGGAATCTGGGATGCTAGCAAAGCAGGCCCAGTCTATGGAGGCCTGGTCGAGCAGGATGGGTGGGGAAGTATCTCAGTGGATTGGGGAAGGACATGGATGGCCAGCACTAGGCCCCGCAGGCTCTTCCCCACTCTGAGGTACCTCATGTACTTTCGATTAACCAATGCATTGGGGAAAGCAGGAAGTGGTTATGTTGATTTAACGTGATTCAATCAAACGAATCCTTGGGTTATGAATGTAATTGGCAGCCTCTATTCATTCGTAACTCGAGGATTTCCTGTATAATGAGAGTGAAGGAGGGTCTCAGGGAAGTCCTGCCTTAGCACTTGACCACCACAGATGCCCCCACAAGTCCCATGCCACACCCATCATGACCACACCCACCTGCCCATGGCCCACCCATGGCCCTCCAAGGTCAAACACAACCCTGATGTTGCCCTCAATGAGATCGAGTTTGACATCCCTGTTGTAGAGCTTCCATAGCTACTGCTGGCCACACTCCTATTTGTGTTCTAATTGGCCTCTAATTAAGCATAAGCATCATAGAGAGATGTCTGAAGAGTGAAAATGAGGGCGAGGGGCAGGCTTAAATGCTTTCTCAATGTAACCTTCACGGGTGGAATGGAGGAATGGTTGTGATATAAAATTAACTATACATGTTTCTTGCTTCCAAGGTACGGATGAGCAAGCAATCGTTGATGTTGTTGCCAACCGTTCAAGTAATCAGAGGCAACAAATTAAATCTGCTTTCAAGACTATGTATGGCAAGGTAAAATGGTTGGTTATATTTTTCCAGAAAGGTAGTCCTTGACTTACAACTATTCTTTTAATGACAACGTTATAACAGCACTGAAAAAGTGACTTAGAACTGGTCCTTGCACTTAACTTTGTTGCAGCATTGTTACTGTTATGTGATCAAAATTTGGCAACTGGCATATATTTATCACAGCTGCAGCAAACTGGAGTCATGAGATCACCATTACAACCTTCCCACCTGGCCTCTGACAAGCAAAGTCAGTAGGGAAGTTTGATTGGCTTAATGACCACACAATTCACTTAATAACTTGAGCGATTCATTTAATGTTGCAAAAAAGGTTGTAAAATTGGGTGTGACTTATTTAACAACCATCTTGCTTAACAATGAAATTCTGGTCCTAAATGTGGTCGTAAGTTGAGGACTTCCTGTAATTGACAAATGAAGAGTAGCAATATGGCAGGATATTTTGTCTGTTTGTCGGAGCTAAGAAAGATCTAAAGGAAATTAACACTCAATAGTTCAGTGATAGTCTCTCGTCTGAATGTCCTACAATTTTCAGGGAATTTTGTCCTACAAAATGTCCTACAATTTTCAAGGAAAGATCCGTTCTTCATTCTTCACCTGATTTCAAGGAAGTAAGAAATGAATTACCACTCGAGTGTTCTGCTAATTGGATGTGACATCTGCTTGCACTCAGCACATGCAGATAGCCTTCTGATTATGATCACTCATTCAGCAACCATTCAGAGTTTTAACGGCACTAAATGATGGAAATTTATGACTGGTCCTCAGAGGTCCAGCTATTGTTGCTTTTCTACCTGCCCCCACTTAAGGCATCTGCCCGAGCACCCCTGCCTGCCTGTAGCTCTTACCATCGGTCTCATTCACCAGCCTGTTTGCCTGGGGCTCCCATTTCTTCCCACTTAATGATCCACACATTTCTGGAATTAACAAGGGCAACCGGGACTACTGGGATTGCCATCACTATGCAATATGGTCATGTGACATTGTTCTAGGATCACATTGCTTAGTGATAGAAATTGCCATTGTAATCCAAACTGCCTGTGCAGAGGAAGGAAATTCAGATGTTGTCTTTTTGGACAAGACATTTTTCAGAAGCAGTGAACTGCTTTTTAATAAAATGCAAATCTAGTTTTGGGGTGAGCCAGGATGACAGTTTAGTTGGGAATATCTGAATTGCCTGCATTATAGGTTGATATTTTACATTGCTTTATTTATTTATGTTTTCTTAATTGCTACAGTTATTTGCTTCTATTGTTTGTGGTAAGTATGCTTATGCATTGCAACCCATACATAATAATGTTGCTATTGCGTTTATTAAATTATTATTGTTATTCAGTCCTGTTTTACTAATTAAAACACTGCATTTAAGTTTTGCACTTAATAATTGAAAGTAATTGTTTAAAAATAAATAATTGGAGCCTCCTAATACAAATAAACAAGTCATCTATTTCTTTAAATTTCTGTTTGAAATGTATCTTACTCTAGCTAATTTTTTTCTTAAGTATATGTTCAAATATATGTTTAAAGTTTTGTGAATATATTTCCTTCTGATACTTATTTTGATTACTGGACAGGATTTAATTAAAGACCTGAAGTCGGAGCTAAGTGGAAATATGGAAGAACTGATCCTTGCATTGTTCATGCCACGTACCTATTATGATGCCTGGAGTTTAAGGCATGCAATGAAGGTATGAGTTGATTTTAAAAATATTAGGTGCAAATATAAAAGCAGTGAGGTCAAAATGATAGTAAATTTTCACTTAGACAAAAACTATGTCAATTTTTTAGCAAAAAAGTTAGGTAAACGTTATAGGGAGATACGCTGAAACAATGTAAGATCACTGTTGGATAGAAATTTCTGAGGGAAGTTTGGGGATATCTATTGCACCAAAGTTCCTAGTTTGAGGAAATAATGGATATTAAACTCAGTTAAAAACAGAAATTAATTATGCAGAAATTTAAAAATAATCCTGGTTTAATGTTATAAAGACATTTGTGTATGTTTTCCCTAATAATTCCTTGAACCAGAAAGGCTGGGGGTGTTTTTATATTTATTTTCTTTTTAGTGTTCTGGAAATTTGCAACTTTAACCTTGGACTGAAGGGATACTACTTAATTTTTCCATTTTCCTGGCACACATCCTTTTTGCTTAGATATCTCAGTTTCAACAAGACATTTTTTTAACCTAGATAAGGAAGGTTTGAAGACAATCACATTCTTACTTCTGTAACTATAAGGATGTCTGAGATAAAATATTGATTCCTTATCTGGAAAGGCTGACAGAGAGGGGCTGTGAGTGGGCTGTAACTTCACAATTAACAGGTAGCTCCTGCTGAATGATTTTAATTGGCACCGGGAGCTCTGCTAAGTAGAGTAAGGTATTTGCTAGGTGGAAATTAACATGACTGACTGTACTATGTAGCTGGAAAGACCAAGACTACCAAATTTTTTGGAGTATAAGACACACCAGAGTATAAGCCAAGATTTTGAAGAGGCAAAGTAAAAAAAAAAATTGTTTGCACTCTGCAGATCTCCCCAAAACAGCCCATTTTTCATGAAAACGAGCATGCATGGCCTTTAGGAGGTTTGTAGAGTGCTCCTGGGGGCTGGGGGGGGCACAAATGAGCAAAAACGGGCCCATTTTTTGTCAAAAAAAGGGCATGTATAACCTTTAGGAGACTTATAGAGTGCTTCTGGGGGCTGGTGGGGCAAAAACGAGCAAAAAATGGGCCGTTTTTTGCCCTCCCAAGCCCCCAGGAACAATCTGGAAGCCTCCTAAAGGCTATGCACGGCCATTTTTGCAAGGGGGGCGGGGTTTCGGGAGGCAAAAAATGCTGTATTCAGTGTATAAGATGCACCCAGATTTTTACCCTCTTTTTTGAGGGAAAAAGGTGCGTCTTATACTCCCAAAAATATGGTAATTGGTTTCACACTTTCAAATTTTGTTTGGTACCTAGTCACTCTCCTGCCTTTGGAAGACTGGCCTCCATATGAGAGCAATGCAATTGCACCACCAGCAGCAGGAAAGGGGCAAAAGAGAGATTGCCCACAAAAATTGCTCACTTTTTTCTTCCCTTCCCTTCCTCACAAAATGGAGAAATTGGAGAAGGGATTTCCAAAGAGCACTACTGGCTCTCTGCATAGAATGCTTGCAGCTCCCAGCAGCATGACCTCATTGCTTTCAATATGTATAGAACGATAAGCAGGCAGGCCAGGCTTCCAAAGGTTGGGGTTAGGATAGGAGGCAAACAAAAGTGTGAAACTGACTGGTCTTATCTTTTTCCAGCTGGAAAGGAAAGTTGAAATCAGGTGATTTCCCACACTGACTACTTTGCTTACCAGTAGAATTGCTGATCTCATAAGGGTCGTTAAGTGAGGACTAGCTATACTGTGAAGTTTTTCAAGGTTGTATATAATTATATAACTCTCTTTTTCTAAGCCAGATCAATTTGATTTCTTCTCTGATACTAAATTCCTACCCTTTTGGTACTCATTTTATCACTTGCTTCTCTTGCCATTAATCACATTCACTATTACTATAATAAAATTCCCCACTTTATATTTAAAATAGATATTTGCATTCAGTTTTCTTCCCTTAAAATAAAAGAATCTTGCATTACATAGCACTTTCCTTGAAATTTTCCTGTTATTTCCATTTCCTCAATGGTTTTCCATATTGATTAGAATCAAGTCAAAGATTTTTGATCTTCAAAAAGATCAAATCTTCAACCCCAAACCACCCCAGTGAGGCTGTCGAAGTGATGTCCCGGTGTTTGGAAGCCGTCGGGGTCTGGATGGGGGACAACAGACTCAAGCTCAACCCCTCCAAGACTGAGTGGCTGTGGCTACCGGCACCTCGGTTCAGTCAGCTGATTCCAGCGCTGGCCATAGGGGGCGAACAGCTGCCCCCTGTGGAACGGGCGCGCAATTTGGGCGTCCTCCTAGATGCCCGGCTGTCAATGGATGACCATGTGGCAGCCGTGGCAAGGGGGACGTTCCACCAGGTTTGCCTGGTGCGCCAATTGCGCCCCCTCCTGGACCGAGAGGCCCTACGCACAGTCACTCATGCACTGGTGACGTCTCACCTGGACTACTGTAATGCTCTCTACATGGGGCTTCCCTTGGGACGCGCCCGAAGACTGCAGCTAGTCCAGAACGCAGCCGCGCGGGCAGTCATGGGGAGTACCAGGTACTCCCATGTAACACCGCTCCTGCGCGAGCTGCACTGGCTGCCTGTGGTCTTTCGGGTGCGTTTCAAGGTTTTGACCACCATCTTTAAAGCGCTCCATGGCATAGGGCCCAGTTACCTGCGGGATCGCGTCCTCCCACATACATCCCAGCGGCCAATTCGCTCTCACAGGGAGGGGCTTCTGGTGCTGTCCGCTAGGCAATGCCAGCGGGCGACGCCAAGGAGTAGGGCCTTCTCTGTGATGGGCCCAACCCTCTGGAATGACCTCCCCCCCGACATTAGAACCACCACCGACTTCCGCTCCTTCCGGCAGAAACTAAAGACTCACCTGTTCCGACTGGCTGGCCTGGCATAATTTCAACGCCTATCTCCTGGCATTTATATTTTTACTGGTTTTTAAGGGGATTATTCTGTAGACTTAATTTTATTGGGTATTGGGATTTTAATGTCTGTTTATTTTAATTATTTATTAGCAATACAGTCCTGCACATCTTTTATCCTCCTCTTATCCATCTATTTTATATTTGTATATATATATTGTCCATTTAGTAATTTTAATTGTTTTAATTTTGTTCTTTGACATGGACTGTACACCGCCCCGAGTCCCTTTCAGGAGAGGGGGCGGTCTATAAGCGCTAATAAATTGAATTGAATTGATCTTGATATCCTTCTAAGGAAGAATATCACCACCAAGATACTCTAGAGCAGGGCTCTTAAACTCCCGGTCTGTGGGCCGGATGCGTCATGTGCTGGCCCCGCCCACACGCCGGATTTAGTGAAGGGGAAAAAAGTCTTGATACATCACGTGATGCCACTGTGATGTCGTGAGTTTAACACCCCTGCTCTAGAGCATTTGAATTTCTGAGCAAGAATGAATATTTTAACCCATATTTTCCTCTTCTTTTATTGTTAGTAGAGCAAAGGGGTATTTGTTCTGGGAATGGTTTTACTAGATCTTATTAGATCTAAATGTTATGCCTGTCAAATCATGCTTATCTTTTATGTGGTCACAGTTCTGCAACTTCCAATGTGGGTACCAAAAATGTCAACAGGAACTCAAAAGCTCTGGTTCCTATCTACAGTTCTCTGCCCCCTACTCTATTTATAATGGAGGCCTGGCTGGACCAGCCATAAGCTTCAGTAGTGGAAATGGCACCTGTTGTGCCCTGCCAGAGGCCAGTGGAGCTGGCAGCAGATTTGGACAGTGAGGAGGTTGGGTTGGAACATGGGCCAATCCTGGAGTCTATGCCAGTCATCAGCTGCCTTCAGAGTCAGACATCAGTGAGGCAGACAAACAGCTGGGGTCTGTTCCCAGTGTGCGCATGCGCAGAATTGCCAGACGAAGGGAACAGCTAAGGAACAGGGGTCGACTTGGGAGTAACGCCACAGGTGGACGATGAATGGCCCCTTCCAGAGGAAATAAAAGAGGAGCGAAAGGGGAGTGGAGTTTGCAGGAGACAATTAGTTCACTTAATTGGTTTGTGACTCCCCGAGACTCCTTGCCAAGTTTTGCAGATATCGGCCTGGCAGCTCTCCAAGCCAGATAAGGTCTGTGACTGGAAATCCCCCCTTGAAAGATTTTTCTGGATGTGAATGAGTAGAATTCAAATAAATTAACAAAAGGGGTTTTTGTCAGGACAAGGAGTCTTGGGAAGCCTCAGTCAGAACAGCTCAGTTTGAACTCTAATAGCAGCTAATTTGTATGGGACAGAAGAAAGAGACAGAATAAAAACAGTAGAGCCTGGGAAGTGAAGAAAAGCATCAGGGAGATGGGGCAGTAAATGGAAAGAAGGGACAAAAAGCACAAAAACAAATCAGACTGAGAGGGACAGCGTAAGATTGCTTAAGAAAAGGGAAGAAAATTTAAACTCTTAAGACTGCTCCTTAACTGTAGTTGAGGAATTTACTATTGAAAAGAAGTTAGAGAAGCCAAAGGGCATTTAGACTGTGACATACACTATAAAAGCTTGTGAGGCTTTCCACCCCTTCCAAACTTATATGTCTTTCCACAATTAGGAAGGCTGTAGTGTACATTAAGTAATCTCAGGAAGTAGAACCAGCCAGGACTTCACAGAAAATTAGGAGGAGGAAGAGGTGATTAAAGATAGAATCTTAATACTGATTTATTTGGGAGTTGGACATTGCATAATGTGGCTTATGCTTGCACTATTATATGAAGCAGCTTAGCCTAGATGTTGATGTACCATAAAAGACACATGTGACCATTTTTCTAGCACTCTTTTTGGTGCTGATATGGCAACTTTGTTTTTCTGCTTTCAGGGTGCAGGTACCCAAGAAAATGTATTGATTGAAATTCTTTGCACAAGAACAAATCAGGAGATTCAAGAAATAGTCAAATGTTACAAGAATGAATTTGGAAGAGATATTGAGCATGATATTCGGGCTGATACATCTGGTCATTTTGAACGATTACTTGTATCTATGTGTCAGGTGAGATAACAACTGCATTCTCTCACAATATATTTGTTTGTGAAGCATATTCATATACTGAAACTTTGGGTGTTTGCCCACTACTTTTTAGCTTCCTGTCATCTATATATCCAGCCAGGTACATTTATTGTTTTAGATGGTAAATAGAAACTGACCCATAGGAGAAGTAGCATAGGTTCTCATAATTTTCCATAGGCTTTAATTTCCCATAGGCAACTTGATCCTTACAACATAAAATCTTTGGGAAACAGTGAGTAGAGATGGAAGAAGGCAAAACCACGACAGATTTAGAAAGGATTAGCAGTTGAAGATAGGTTGTTGATTCAAGAAGCCGCCAGAGCAAGGTTTACAGAAGTGCAGCAGAGGTCTTAGGAGAAGAAGGCCCATTGAAGAAAAGCAGTGCTGTGGGATGACTTCCTGCTTGAAGTGCGAAAGGGAGGGTCACCGAGCTGCTGAGTGCCACATGAAGACACACACACACACACCCCACCTACCTGGAGGGAACCCAACTAAAACCCCACAATGCGCAAAAGACATGGTCCTGAAGAGCGGCGAGGTCATGGAGTTCCGTCTATCCCCAAAACCTGGAAGAGAAATTCTGATCGCATCAGAAGAAGAACCAGGACCATCAGATAATGACTTTGAAGATGACCTCCCTGGTAAGTGGGCCCATCAAACTGTTCACCCTGCCCATAGAACTATTAATTTCCATTTTGGGGAAGAAAGTCATCCTAAAGGTCTGGACTCGGGGTGGACCAGGTGTCTTATAAGCCCAACCCTTGTGGGGAAGCTGGGAATCCAGCTGAGAAGACTAAATAACCCGATTGCCTTCTGCCAGCTATACGGGTCCATTGCAAGGGGTGTCTCGGCCATATTCGCCACCGAGCCCCTGGAACTAACCATGAAAGATCATTCTGAGACTGACTTTTGTCATAGCCCCAGGTATGTAATTGTCTCTCGTCCTAGGGCTAACCTGGCTAAAATAGTGGAACCCGTGGGTGGACTGGAAAGAAGTGCTTCTGAAATTCCCAAAGGGACAGCAAGCTTCATGCAACATCAGCCTCAAGGCAAGAGATGAGCCTCACAGAGAAGTGGTAGCTGCATCAAAGGGAGAGCAGCTGCTGGGTGTGCCCCAAGAATACCAGGACTTAACTGAAATGTTCAGTGAATGGAGCTCTGATGAGCTCCCACTCCACCGTTCCAGAGACTGTGCTATTTAGATCATCCCTGGGATGAGATCATCCCTGGGTGTTTGAGTATACCTTGACGACATATTGATTTACACCCAGACAAAAGCAAAGCACATGAAGTTGGTCAGAGCGTTCCTGAACAAACTCCGAGCAGACAAACTGCATGTTAAACTGTCCAAATGCGAGTTCCACAAAGACCAGATAGATTACTTGCGGTTCTGAATCTCCCATGAGGGGTGGAAATGGATCCAGATAAAGTGAGGGCAGTACTGGATTAGGTACCTCCCCACACGAAGTAATAATTGCAGAGTTTCCTTGGCTTTGCCATCTTTTACAGACAATTCATCCTGCAGTTTGCCCAGACTGCCTCTCCATCACTAACCTGCTGAAAACAAAGGGGGTAGACAAGCCAAAACCCAGCCAACCCTTAAAATAGACAATGGAGTGCCAAGCGGCATTTGAAAAGTAAAAAAAAACTTTTAGTTGAACTGTTGCTAAGGCACCCGGACCCGGAAAAGCCTTTTGTTATTCAGGCTGATGCCAGCGATGTAGCCATCATGGCTGTCCTACTGCAGGAGAACGCACAGGGCCAACTACAGTCGTGTGCATACACCTCCAAAAAATTAACTGAAACTGAACAATGTTGGTCAGTGTGGAAGAAGGAGGCCTATGCCATTTGATGGGCTCTTCTCACTTGGTGCCACTTTCTGGAGGAGAACAAGATTCTATTCAAGGTGTGGGCCAATCACAAAAATCTGGAGGCTCCAAAGACCCAAGAAAACTGTCCCCTAAACAAGCATGGTGGGCACTTTCAAATATTTAACTTCACACTGCTACTTACCAGGAGAGGGGGGAGAAAATAGGAGGATGTCCTATCAGGGCTCCCACAGTACAACAGTGCGAAGCCAGAACTAATCAAGCCCTTACTCCCAGCATCGCAACTAGCTGCTCAAGTGGAGCGCAACCAAAGGGGGACTCTTCCCCAGATAACACCACTACCTTGACTTTTAAGCAGACCTTAACAAGTGGTTCCTCAGCCATAAAAACTCCTGCTCCATGCATGAAGGCTTACCTAGGTGGGAGAGAAGTACATGTTCCAGCCAATCAGAGATTTAAACTTGTGCAAACCTGCCATGACTCAAGGCTAGCGGGACACTTTGGGTTTGTAAAAACCTTACACCTTCTGAAAAGACAATTTTGGTGGCATCCTTCAAAAAAGACATCAAGAGCTATGTAGCCAGCTGCCTTATCTGTGCAGGCAAGGGAAAAACACCTGGTCCTCTGTAGCCAATAGCTGCATTCATCACCCTGGAGAGAGATTTCTATGAACTTTATACTAGAATTGCCAGAATGTGCAGGAAACACCATCATTTGGGTGGTCACCGACCTGTTCTTGAAACACGTCCACTTTGTCCCATGTCAAAAGATCCCCACTACTAAGACAGTGGCAAAAACTTTTCTTGGGGGAGGGCAGCATGTCAGGTCCCCATAGATCAGGAGTGTCAAGCTCATTTTCATTGAGGGTTTGACCTTGGGGGTGGGGATGGGGTGGCCATCTTGACATCACTCTTGTCAGGGCACCTGTGCCCCAAGCACTCTGCCAGCAAAACAGAGCTCTCCTGAGCTCCATTTCCACTATCAGAGGGTTGCTGGAAGCCGTTGGGAAGGCAGCGCTCAGCCCTTCTGAGCTCCTTTTTGCTGGCAGAGGCACTGCGGGCCAGTCCGTCACTGTTTCCAGGTCGGCCCCAGGGACCAGATCTAAGCATTCCGTGGGCCGGATGTGGCCCATGGGCCTTCAGTTATACAGGCCTGCAATAGATCCCTATCGAGATGCTGCCATTCTGGAGGAAGGCGGGGGCCTTGGTATTTTTATGACCACTTAACTGCTTTGGTTTTTCTTTCCTTTGAAAGGGCTAGGGAGGAGGGAGGCATTGGTTGGAGCCATCTATTTTGTCTCAGCTCCAAAGAAGATGAGAAAACAACTTCTTATCACCAACAACTGGTGATTGACTTGCATTGGACTGAGCAGTGGGGAGGGGTTTGAACAAGTAACTTTTAACCTAACTTAGCGCAGTAACTTCAGATCACATTTATAAAAGAAATGCTCTAAGAAAAGTATTATTGAATATATTTTGAATCACATAACTGAAACGTTAATTGTTGAATAAATTCTGCCACAGCCCACCCTCAAATCTTTCAAGTAATGTGAATGGGAAAGAGCACTAAATATGAAACATTGGATTTAGAAATGATGCATGACTAATTTCTATTTTTGATGAATTCTTATTAAAAGTAATTTTACAAACAACATTGTGTGACTAATTTTTTTAGAATTCAGTGGTATTCATTGTTTATATTGTTAAGTATTTAGTGACGAGTGAAAGCTAGTGCGCAGGGGTCTTGATGCATGGTTTTTCTTTGCAGGGTAATCGGGACGAGAATCAAACTGTAGACTATCAAAAAGCTCAGCAGGATGCGCAACAACTTTACCAAGCTGGGGAAGGAAAGCTGGGAACAGATGAGTCTTGCTTCAACATGATCCTCGCATCCAGAAGCTTCCCCCAGCTGAAAGCCACTGTGGAAGCTTATTCACAGGTACAACAAAGAAAGACTGGGTGGGGCACCTCTAGTAAACTGTTGCCTGCAAAAGGGGGAAAAATGATTTTGCTCCACCAGCGTTTTTTATACAGTTTCTTTCATTTCCCTGACATTTATTTGCAGATAGCTAACCGTGATTTATTAAGCAGCATTGGCCGGGAATTTTCAGGAAATGTAGAGCGTGGCTTGAAGACTATTTGTAAGTTATTTTCACATTTTTCAATAAGTGTCCCAAAGGTGCTTTTTTTCAGGAGGCAACAGGACTTTCTTGTTTTTTCTTTGAAGACATTACACTCCTCATCCAAGAAGCTTCTGCTCTAACTGGATGGTGGGGAATGGAAGGATTTATATTCCTTGCAGATAGCTGGTTATTTGCATTCTTTTGAGAGGTTTTTTTTTTTCCCAATAAGTGTTTCCATTAAAAAAAGTCCTATGGCTTGGAGCTGGAATGGAGCATTCTCACTTCTTCTAGTAATTCTCATTTATCCTTATGATAAATAAAGCAACTCATGGTCATCTGTTTTTTTGTTTTTTTCTGGAGGATTTGAGATTGCAAGTAGAAAAATGGTTGGGCTGAAAGGAAGAGCCATCTTGCAATCAAGGGCTTCTTAATGTCAGGGATTTAGTTCTAGTGCTACCTCTGATTTGCTTTTTCCCCTCTCTTCCATTCTGACAGATTTCCAATCTGACTGAAGCCCAATTACATAGCGCACCAAGTTTAAAAATGAAATCACAAATCTCAACAAACTGAATTACTGTATTTTTCAAAATATAAGATACATCTTTTTCCCTCAAAAAAGAGGGTGAAAATCTGGGTGCGTCTTATACACTCAATACAGCACTTTTGGCCTCCAGAAACCCCGCCCCCTTTGCAAAAAATGGCCATGCATAGCCTTTAGGAGGCTTCCAGAGTGCTCTGGGCTGGGAGGGCAAAAACGTAGGAAAAATGGGCCGTCTTTTGCTTGTTTTTGCCCCCCCCCAGCCCCCAGGAGCACTCTGGAAGTCCCCTAAAGGCTATGCATGCCTTTTTTAAAATAAAAAACAGGCCCATTTTGGGGAGTTCTGCAGAGTGCAAAATTTTTTTTTTTAATTTGCCTCTTCAAAATTTTGTTGTGTCTTATATTCCGGTGCGTCTTATACTCCGGTGCATTTTATAATCCAAAAAATGATATATATTCCCACCTACCTCTATCGGTGTACAGTGATCTCTGGCTTCCATTCATTTCCCTTCTTTCCATTCATTTCCCTTCTTAAAAGGGGCTCAACCAAACCCATATTTGGAAGTGTGGAAAACAGATCTAAATATTATAATGAAAATAAAAAGAATAAGACAAACATTTGCAGTTTATAGCAAGAGTGAAATTCAGCAGGTTCTGACAGGTTCTGGAGAACTGGTAGCAGAAATTTTTGAGTAGTTTGGAGAACCGGCAAATACCACTTCTGGCTGGCCGCAGAGTGGGGAGAGAATGGAGATTTTGCAATATCCTTCCCCTGCCACGCCCACAGAACTGGTAGTAAAAAACTTTGCATTTCACCACTGGTTTATAGTAAAATTAAGTTTTATGTCTAAAGTTTGTATTTGAAAAAGCTCTGCCTTTTCCTGGAAAACGTTTTTTTTTAG
Organism: Natrix helvetica; assembly: GCF_964273705.1. Classification (NCBI taxonomy): domain Eukaryota; kingdom Metazoa; phylum Chordata; class Lepidosauria; order Squamata; family Natricidae; genus Natrix; species Natrix helvetica. The sequence goes on along the minus strand of NC_138551.1, from coordinate 107,671,535 downwards.
TTCCCATGCTAACTTGTGGACATATTCTTGGGTTTGCTTTCTTGCAGTACAATGTGCTCTAAATCGCCCAGCCTTTTTTGCAGAAAGACTTCATCATGCCATGAAAGGAGCTGGCACAGATGATTCTGCCCTGGTTAGAATTATTGTAACTCGTAGTGAGGTAAGAATGCTTACTTTCTGATAGTATATATGTGTCTTGTTGTTGCACAATGGACCACTTGAATCACTTAAGAGGTTTTTATACCTTTAATATTAAACTGTTCAATTCAATCTTAAAATGAATTGACATCTTTTGGGAGGAAAAATAACAATAAAAAACTAGAATAATGTAAGAATTGTCCTTAACTCAATACAGGTGGTCCTTGACTTAATGACCATAAATGAGCCTCAGAGTTTTGTTCTTAAGCAAGACAATGGTTAAGTGAATTTTGCCCCATTTTATGATCTTTCTTGCTGCAGTTGTTTACTGAATCACTCCAGTTGTTAAGTTAGTAACATAGTTGTTAAGTGAATCTGGCTTCCCCATTGACCTTGTTTGTCAAAAACAAAAAGCAAAAGGTGATGAACCTAGGACACATAAATAAGTTGCCCAGCATCTGAATTTTGATCACATGACCATGGGGATTTTTCACACAGTCATATGTGGGAAAAATGGGCATAAATCAGTTTTTCGGTGCCGCTCTAGCTTTGAACAGTCATTAAATAAACTGTTGTAAGTTGAGGACTAACTGTATTTTCCTATTATTATTATTATTATTTACTGAAATGAGAAATTCTTTTATATATTTTCTATAAAGGAATTTCTCATGACAGCAAAAAAAGCCAGTTGAAAAGTTCATAGTAATGAGAGCATTGGAGCTTTAGAAAAAAGCTGTTGCCTGTAGCAACTTAGCTTTTTAAATTAAAGTAATTCCACCAGGTAATTCTTCTTGATCCAGCAGCTTTCTTCTGGACTCACTGAAAATATACGTAAATAAAGGAAATGTGCCAGTCTCATTGCTCACAATGACTTATGATATAAAGTGATATAAATAGGGACTTTTTAAAAATAAAAGTATTAATAAGAGTATAAATTTATTTGGTTTTAAATATAACAACAAAAACAAATGGGAAAAAAATAGGCAAAATTATAACAGAAAAAAAAATCTGAAAAATATACAAAATGTATTTTATAGACATACACATACCAATAATTTGAAGTCATTATGTATTGCAGTCATTGGTAGTTGATTTATATTAATTTTCCAGGGCGCTGCTCTGGAGAGTCCAAAGAAGGGTTAAACACAGCCAATCTGCCCAGAACTGAATTGAAAACTTTAAGCCACGCCTCTGGTGCCGACTCTCCTCAGATTTTTTCAATTCAGCTAGCCCAGTAGACGCGCTTTAAGATTTTCTCCAGTTCTAAGATTGATTCCTTGGACTCTCCAGAGGAAGAATAATTTTTTAAAACAGCATATTTAAGGATTTTTAGAGCAGGCTGGTGAGTTTAAATTTAAGTTTGTTTTTTTCCCTTTTTAATTGGGTTTTTCTCACCCTTTCGGCTCTCCTGGAGTCCGGGGCTTTGCTCTGGCTCCTAGAAGCCACAGGCAGCTGTTGGGGGAAGCGCGTGGGTCGGAGTGCCGACGCCAGCGCTGTTGGGGCACCCCTACTGGGGGCCGATTCCCACTGGAAGCCCTCCGTTACAATTTGTGCTTCTAGCAAGTCAAATTGCTGCGTGGGCTTCCAGGGCAGCCATTTTGGCTTCTTCCCTCTTTAAATTTGGCGCGCAAAAGCTCCGGTGAGTTCCGGGCGCCATTTTGGATTGCGCAATCTTCCGGCTTTACTTTTAAAAGTTTTTGGCCGCAGCTGCCTGGTGCCTGGCTCTTTGCAGGAGCCGCGTGGAGTCAGACTTGCCCGGTGTGACCGGCGACCTGGGCCCCAATCCAAGCAAGTGATAGCGGCGTGGGATCGTGGCCTGCTGGGTCGCCTCCTTTACTCTCCTGCAGGTGCTGGGAGCGAATTCTGCTCGCGCCTAAGAAATTCCAAACTACTTCAGGCCTTGCAGTTTCTCTGTCTCCTCAGGAGCATCGTGCTGCGGTGGGCTTTCTGGAGGTGGTGAGTGGTGGTTTTCCCATCCCCCTACTGCCCCAACCAGTGATTGTTACCATGGCAGATCAGGCCCCTGAGACTTCTGAGGGTGTCTCTTCCAGAGCCCCTGTAAGACAGGCCAGGAAAACTGCCAGGGAGGCCATTAGAGGGAGTAAGCCTTACTCCAGGCATGGCCCCAAGCAGGGCTCAGGCCTAGACAAAGATGCATTAAGGCGACAGAAGGCCTTAGAAAAACAGGTTTCCAAAGCCCAACAGCAGGCCCAATCTTCCCTTTCGGTGTCTCCTGGGGAGCCCTCCAGGGAAATTCCTCCAGCCCAGGGAGGCCCCATTTCTGATAGTGAAGAGGAAGGGGATTCCTTGGCCATGGCAACTTCTCCAGGCCATTCCATGGCTGATCAGGCTGATCTCTTTGCCTGTCCCTCTGATATGGAGGAGGGACCAGCTCCAATGGGGCCCTTAGCCCCTCAACAGCCGATCCCCGGGCCCACTCAAAGGGTTCGCCCCATTGAGGACCAAGGGCCTAACCTATCCACTGAAATGCAGGAAATAATTAACAGGGCCATTTCCCAGGGCATTGAGGCAGGCATGCGAAAAGGTGGCAAGCGCACTCGCAAGACCCACCATTTGCAACCCCAGGAGGATTCCAGAGAGATGACTCCTAGCCTTCCACCTCCGTCCCTGCATTCTTCAGTGGCCTCCGATGAGTCAGACTGGGAGGAAGAAGAGGAATTTCTTCCTAGGCAGGAAGCTGAATTCTCTGGGGATGAGGCAAGCCCCGCCAAAAAGCTGGCCTTTTCAGGCTTATTTAATTTGGATAATTTCAAAACCATTTTAGATAAGGCTAAGATCTCAACTCACATGGGGTCCACCCCCCCAGCTCAGGTGGTTGTAGACCCTGATGATCTATCTGGGGATCTCTTTGAGGAACCCATTTCGGTCCAGGAAATAGTTCCTGTACCCAAGATGTTCCTCAATTTAGTTCAAAGACAGTGGGCGCAGCCAGCTACCATGGCTACCCCCAGCAGCCATGACAAGAAGCTATATACGGTGGATGCCAGCCTGGAGGAGCTGCTCAAGCTCCCTCCTATCGATCCCCCTGTAGCGGCTCTTACCTCCTCTTCTGTGCTCCCTCCTGACCTGTTGGAGGGGCTCAAGGCTGAGGACAAGAGAACCGAAACTGCTTGTCACAAGACCCATCAGGCAGCTGCATGGGCCATTAAGTCCTCCGCTTCAGCCTCCTTTTTCTCCAGGGCGGCTCTCCTGTGGCTGAGGCAGTTGTTGAGGAAGATACCTGCCAAGGACGTTAAAGTCAGGCAGGATATCAATAAAATCATAGCAGCCACAGAGTACACTGCTGATGCCACTCTGAATGCTGCTAAGTTTGCCTCGCGTGCCCTAGCGTCTAATGTTACTTCCAGACGCCTCCTGTGGCTTAGGCACTGGAATGTGGATATGCGCTCCAAATGGAAGCTTGTTACTGCCCCCTTTAAAGGGGACAAGCTGTTTGGTGAGGTCCTTGATCCAGTCCTTGTGGAAAACAAGGACAAAAAGAAAGTGATGCCATCAGTCACCAAAAAGCCTGATCGTAAAGGTCCTGGCTCTTACAGGAGGCAGGCCTTTCGGAACAATGAGCCCTCCACCAGCTCCGCCCCCTATCATCGGGCGTATCCCCAGCAGGGTGAGCGGTCTCAGGACCGTCAGTCCTTTCGAGACAGAGGTCGCCAGCAGCCCTTCTCCAAGCGGCCATTTCGGGGGGGCTCCGGCTCCCGACCCTTTAGGAGGTATAAATGACCATCACAGGTCAGCTCCCATAGGAGGCCGGTTGCAGTTGTTCCACGCCAAATGGGAGCAGACCACGTCGGACCAGTGGGTTCTTCAAACGGTCCGCATGGGTCTCACTTTAGAATTCTGGTCCCCCCCTCCCCGCCACTTCATCCGGTGTCCAGTTCCCTCAGGGTTAGTCAAAAGATCCCTCATGGAACAGGAGATAAGGCACCTCAAGGAGATCAGGGCCATAGAACCTGTCCCAGCAGGCCAGGAAGGAAGAGGGTTTTACTCCATCCTGTTTCTGGTCCCCAAAAACTCAGGAGGGTGGAGGGGGATATTAGATCTAAAGAGGTTCAATCACCACGTGACATATCGCAGGTTCAAGATGCAGTCCCTCCAGTCCATCTTGGGGTGCATCAGGCCAGGCGATATACTAACGTCCATAGACCTCAAAGAGGCCTACCTCCACATCCCTATCCGCAAAGCCCACCGCAAGTTCCTGAGGTTCTCTTACGTGGGCCTCCATTACCAGTACCGGGCAATGCCATTCGGCCTGTCATCGGCGCCCAGGACATTCACAAAGGTTCTTGCAGCCGTGGCGGCTTTTCTACGGTCACGTCCGGTCAGACTCCACTGTTACCTAGACGATGTTCTCATTCTGTCATCATCGCATCAACAAGCTGTCAGCGACCTAGAACACACCATGCAGGCGCTCCGGGACCACGGGTTCACCATCAACCTGGAAAAAAGTCATCTCGTTCCCACGACCAGACTGAAGCATCTAGGGGCCGTCATCGACACCACCTCGTGCAAAGTATCCCTGCCCCCGGAAAGGGTGGCCAGCCTTCGGGAGATGGTCGTTCAGGTGCAGCAGTCACGTCTAGTCAAGGTGGTTCAGCTCTCACAGCTCCTCGGCAAGATGATCTCGTGCCTGTCAATCGTGCCTTGGGCGAGACTTCACTCCCGTCCCCTACAGTGGCTCCTGCTTCCATATCAAAGAACAAACAAAAGCAGCTCAACAAGACTGATTCCAGTTCCAGCAGAGGTACGTCGCTCTCTAAAGTGGTGGTTGTCTCCGGCCCTGCGATTCAAGGAGCCAGTCAGGCTCACCATCACAACGGATGCCAGCCTGTTCGGTTGGGGGGCCCACTGCCACAACCAGCTCGCACAGGGCAGGTGGTCCCCTTCCGAAGCCGCTCACAGCATCAACTGGCTGGAGCTAAGGGCAGTCAGGCTTGCGCTGAAGCGCTTCCAGAGCACCGTTCAGGGCCACCACGTGCGCATCATGACAGACAATGTCGCCACCAAGGCGCACATCAATCGACAGGGGGGAACGCGCTCCAGATCCCTGATGAAGGAGGCGGAGCTCTTGGGTCGATGGGCGGAGAGGTATCTCCTTTCTCTTCAGGCGGAGCACATCTCGGGCACGAGCAACACCCAGGCGGACTGGCTGAGCAGATCCACAGTCGACCACTCGGAGTGGCGTCTACATCCGCTGCTGTTCCAGCAACTGTCCCAGAGGTTCGGCCTCCCGCTGGTGGACCTGTTCGCCACCGCGGCCAACGTGCATCTTCCGCGGTTCTTCACAAGGTTCCACGACCCGAGGGCGGAAGGAGTCAACGCGCTGCACGGCCCGTGGCCGAAAGGTCTGCTTTACGCTTTTCCCCCGCTACCTCTTCTTCCCAGAGTCATCAGGAAGATCCTAGCAGAGGAGGCGGAGGTGCTGCGGGTAGCACCGTACTGGCCCAGGAGAACCTGGTTTGCAGACTTGGTGAGTCTTTCGATCACACCACCGTGGCGGATTCCTCCACAGGACATCTCTCTCAGCCAGGGGGCCCTTCAACATCCAGAACCCCAGTGGCTGCAGCTGGCCGTCTGGCACTTGAGAGGGATCTCCTAAGCAGAGGCAAGTTGTCAGACAAGGTGATTGGCACCATCCAAGCGTCACGACGGCAGTCCACGACGCGCATCTACGACGCCACTTGGAAATCCTTCGCCAGCTGGTGCACGGCTCATGGTACGTCTGCGCCCCTTGCTTCGGTTCCTGTCATCCTGGACTTCCTGCAGGAAGGTTTGGACAAGGGCCTGGCACCTAACACCCTGAGGCGCCAGGCGGCAGCCCTGTCAACCATCCTCTCAGTTGAGGGCTACGCATCTCTTGGCCGGAATCCGACCATCCGCAGTTTCCTCAGGGGAGCGACCAACCTGAGACCCCCAGTGGTCCACAGATACCCATCTTGGGATCTCAATGTAGTGTTGCGGTCCCTCATCGGGCCCCCGTTTGAGCCCATTAAGACGGCCAGTCTCAGACACCTCACATTCAAGACGTTTTTTCTGGTCGCTATCACGTCTGCTCGTCGCATATCGGAACTGGCTGCCTTGTCAGTCAGAGAGGACTTGTGTCTCATTCGTAACGACAGAGTAATCCTGAGGCTGGACCCTTCCTTCATTCCGAAGGTCAATTCCTGGTTTCATCGGGCGCAGGAGGTGGTCCTTCCGGATTTTTGTCCGCATCCTCGGCACCCGAGGGAAAAGCGCTGGCACATGCTGGATGTGCGCAGGACTATTCGCAGATACATCAAGCGCACGGCCAGTTTTCGGAAATCCGAATCTCTATTCGTCTCCTTTCAACCAGCTTCTCAAGGCAAGAAGGTCTCTTCATCTACCATCGGCGGATGGCTGCGAGCCTGCATTGCGCTTGCCCACGTTTTACAGTCCGTTCCTGTGCCTCGCAATATCACAGCACATTCGACTAGAAGCGCCGCCACCACAGCTGCCTGGTCTACACAGGCACCGATTGAAGAGATCTGCAAGGCGGCCACCTGGACTTCTCTGTCTCCATTTGTCCGAAATTACAAACTGGACAGTTTTGCATCGGCGGAAGGGGCCTTTGGGAGGCGTGTTCTTCAGGGCATCCATACCAGCGGAGCGACCCTGATGGCTGAGCCTTCCCGCCCTAGTGACAGTTAGCTTGGGCATGTCCCTTCTTTGGACTCTCCAGAGCAGCGCCCTGGAAAATGACCATTGTCTTACCTGAAGGGTCCTTTTCAGGGCGCTGCAACGGAGAGTCCACCCCGCCCTGGGGTCTATTCTCCGTTGGTGTTTGTGAAGTCACAGTGTTGTTTGTTGTTTCTGTTATTGTTGTTGGACTATTTTTGACTTGTTCCATATTAGACTTCCAGTTGAAGTTTCAGCGCGCAACTGTTCCACGTCTTCATTGAATAAATCTGAGGAGAGTCGGCACCAGAGGCGTGGCTTAAAGTTTTCAATTCAGTTCTGGGCAGATTGGCTGTGTTTAACCCTTCTTTGGACTCTCCGTTGCAGCGCCCTGAAAAGGACCCTTCAGGTAAGACAATGGTCATTCTCCAAATAATGTAGTGGAAAGCATGGTTTGGCATTTCTAATGCTGAACAATGCTTTTGCTTGTACATTCCTTTTCTCTGTCCAAAAGTCAGCTCCCATGTGACTGAGATAAATCTCAAGGTTGAGTTAGCACATGTACAGGTAGTCCTTGAGTTACAAATCTAATGGAGCCTGCCCATTCCATTTGGAACCCGAGGATTCGTACCTTGAAAGCAATCACTCCCGCCTTTCGTTCAGACATTTGCTAATCGAATGTGTGGCTTGTTAAATGCATGTGAGGTGTCTTGGGATGGTGAAGGCCATGGGGGGGAGGGGAGGCTAGTGATGGAATAGGCCACCTGCTTAAGGCCACCCAAGGCATCCCTCAACCCACAGATACCTCATTCCCTCATGGAGTCCCCACAGTTGCTCCCCTCCCCCCCCCCCCATCCTGCCACAATGGATCACTTCACAGATGAAGCCTGCTCCCTCATTTTTCATTACCAAAGCCTTCATCAAGCAGTTTGGCAGTGAGAAAGGAGGCCCAGAGGCCCGTGTGTGCACTTCCAGGCCTCCTTTCTTGCTATCAAACTGCTTGAGGATGGCTTGGTGATGAAAAGGGGAGCCATTCCTGGCCTCCTTTCTCAGGGCCAAACCATTGAAAACAGCTTTGGCAATGAAACAGGCCCAGAGGGCCACATGCGCATTTTCCAGGCCATTTTCGCCATTGAGCCACTCAAGGCTTCAGTGATGATAAAGGTGCAGAGGGCCATAGGCCTTTTTTGCTGCCAAAGTGCTTTGTGGATTGTGTACCTGTAGGCTTTGGCAGCCCTTTGCCGGTAGGAATAGAGCTTCAGAGGGAGGGATTTTCTCCTCCCAAGCTTTGCTGGTGCTAAAAAAGAGTTTTTGCAAAGGGCTGCCGAAGCCTACAGGGATGCAATCTCCCTGCAGGCTTCAGCAAGGAAACAAGAGCAAGGCAAATGGAGGAAGGCCTGAAGGACCAAAACCTTCCCCCTGTTTGCAAACATCCTGGCCTCAATTTGCAGAGAATAGACTCCTAAAGTGCCCCTTGGAAGTTCCACTCGGCCTGCAATTGGCGGGGGAGGCCCATGGACCCCCAAATGGAGCATTGGAGGGGTGGATCCATTCACACACACACACACCCCAGAAGCTCCATTTTGGCCTGTAATGGGCTGGGTAGGCTCGTGGAGGCCCCAACAGAGCATCGGAGGGGCAGATTTGGCCCTCAGAAGCTCCATTTCGGCCAGCAACCTGCTAGCCCGAATGGAGCTGCAGAAGGACACATGGCTGAGAGGCTAGAAAGGAGACTGCTTGCTAGATCTTCACATGGTAGGTGACCAGCTTTGCAGGTTGGGTGGGTGGCAAGCAATTGTGGAGTGTATGAGGCCCAAACAGAGCTTCTGAGTAGTGACTCCATTCCTCAAAAGCTCCATTTCCACTTGCAACGTGCCAGACGAGGCCTCTGGGGGCCCGAAAGGAATGTCGGAGGGGCGAATCAGTCTTTCAGAAGCTCCATTTTGGCTGGCAATGTTCAGGACGAAAGTTGCAGAGCATCTGCAACTGTTTGTAAGGGCAAACAACTGCCATGGTACTGCAAGATTCGTAGTTTTGGGACTTGTTAAGTTTTGCAAAAACTTATCGTGTAACTTCAAACATTCACTAAGGGAATGCTTCTAACCCAGAGATTACCTGTAGTGTCCTTTCAATCTGAAGCTATGGCTTTACATTTCTTCCATGTTATATTTTTATTCTATTTCTTTTGGGACAGATTGATCTTGTACAGATCAAACAGCTGTTCACACAGATGTACCACAAGACTTTGGCAACCATGATTTCAAGTGACACAAGCGGGGATTACAGACGGTTGCTCTTGGCCATCGTGGGTCAGTAGGAAGCACTCTCAGAAAGTAAAACAAGAGCTGCAAATAGCCAACTATCACTACCAGCTATCAAGAGAGTATAAAAATATAAATTATCCTAGACAATTAAGTATGCATCAGGTTCTTTTCACATATAATTGCTTTAATTTAGTGCATCATGTACTTTACAATAAACCTGCTGCCTGAAATGTGCCTGTTCTGTATTGTCACAAAGGCTGTTACTTATTTCATACTCCTGTGTGCATTGCATAATGTTTACTCTGAGAAAGGAGATGATAAGAGCCACACTCAGACAATGTAAGCATGTCCAGTTTTTGTAATTGTTCATAAAATTTGAAATTATAACATTGTGCATCTTTATTATGTCTTGTAAAAACCCAGAGTCCATTTCCCATGAAAAGCAGTTTGTTTTTATAATTTTCCAAAATACTATTGTAAAAGTTTCAATATTCCAATTTTATTTAGAACCTTAGTCTAGGGGTGCCCAAACTTGGGAACTTTAAGACTTGTGGACTTCAACTCCCAGAATTCCCCAGCCAGCATAGGAGTTCTGGGAGTTGAAGTCCACAAGTCTTGAAGTTCCCAGGTTTGGACACCCCTGTCTTAGTCAATTTATAGTTTTCTAAGATTAAATATTGTTTAGCTATTTGCTGTTTATTTCAGATTCTTTAAATTCTAAGCTTATGATTAAATTTTTCTTTCATTCTGGATTGAAGGTAGGTTGATCTGACATTTTCCAAATTCCAAAAGTCTCTAATAGCTTAGAAATAATTAATCAGTTAATTCCTGAAAGTGATATCTGCAAACTTAGTATCTGTCAAGATTGAACCACTTTGCTTCTTTCAAACTTTAACGCTTTTCAATTGCCAATGAACTGGGGGGATGGAAGGTGGAAATGAAATGTAGAAAATGAATGCAGAGATTATGAGAGCATCAAGGAAAGAGAGGGACTGTTTCCATAACAAAAGAATGTCTCATAATTGGACAATGTGATCACCCTGGGGTGGGGAGAAGGGGAAATTATTGTTTAACTGGACAAGCATTTGCGCGGGAAAACCAGAGCTGGTTTTGTTTTTTTCAGTACCAATATGATGTATCCAATAAAGTTTTACTTTTGAGAATTTAAATCTCTTGAGAGTGTGTCCTTGTTTGTTCACTAGTTGGACAGTTGACAGTCTGTGGTTGGGAGCAAGATGGCTAATCACATTATCTCCTTGTGTTTAACCTTGCAAAAACTGCTTTCCTTCAGTCTCCTTGCAGGTACATATAGATATGGTCCTGTTAACAGGCAGTCTGCTCTTCCTAGATCCAGGTCAGATTTAGATTCATTTCCTATACAGATCTTCTTCCAAAGTTGATTGCCCTCCAACTTTCAGGGGAGCTGAAAGATATGGTGAACAAAGATGGCTTTGCAAAACCATAAAATAGTGACAATTAAATTAGTATTTAGAAGTTGCTATAAGAGACCCTTTTTAATTACTAAGGTCCAACAGAAAGTCACCCAGATGTTTTACACAGAATTATTCCCTCAGTTTTTAATCTGGCTAACTTGGATGGAGATTTTAATTAGTGACTGGTATACTTTCAATTTCAAGAAAATCAATCTTTTAAGTAAGAAAGTCCAGGATAGGATAGGTTATTCTAGACTGCTAGCTTGTTGACTGAATTGAAATTCTGAAAACATGCCTCTTTGGCAAAGGTCCTCAGTCTTGAACAATGAAGATGAAGTGAGCGGAATCTTGTACTCCGTCCAGTCCAAACTTCACCTTCTCTTGGCCACTGGCCAAGCAGTCAACCAGATAAGTCTGGACTCTCCCGTCGATCATCATGAGAAAGGGCATTCAGGTAAGACCAACACCCCTTCTCCATGGTATTGACAGGAGAGTCCAGGATGGGACACACCAAACTCTTGGAAGTCCTATCTGTCTTGGCCCAAAGTGCCATCCTCCTCAATCACCTTCCGAAGCATGCCGATCAAAAGCTGCTTCTGCAGAAGAGTATGCGTCAGTCTACAATGGTGGATGAATGACACTGGTGATGTCCACATCGCCGCCCTACATATCTCTTCTACTGACGCCAGTACCACAAGCAGCTGTAGTAGCCGCACTTCTTGTAGAATGGGATGTGATCCCCCTGGGCACTGGGAGAGCCTGGCTCTCATATACTCTGGCAATACAAGCCCTTAGCCAACAACCCACTGAGGAATGTTTCACCCTGTGGCCCAGAGTTGATGGTTAAAAGGATACGAACAGGGCCTTGGTTTTCCTAAATGAAGATGTTCCAGAAATATAAATGCGGAGGACTTTCTGTACATCTAAAGTATTCCATTGCCTTTCTAAAGCATGCTTAGGCCTAGGACAGAAGTTGGCAGTATTAACTTCTGTGCTCGGTGAAACAAGGAGCTAACCTTAGGCATAAAGGCAGGGTCCACCTGCAGGACCTCACTGTTCACATGAAACACACAGAAATCCTTTCTCATTGACAACACTGCCAACTCTAATATCCGTCTGGCAGATGTGATAGCCACTAGGAATGATACCTTACACGAGAGGAGGCGAAGACTAGCCTCCCTTAAGGGTTTACATGGTCAGTGCCTGTAATACCTTGGGCAAATCCCAGATGGAATAAAGGTATACCATTGGGGGCCGCAAATTAGAGGTGCCCCTGAGAAAGGTTCTAACTAGTATGGTGAGCTAGAGAATTAAAACCCTCTATACTAATAACAGAGGCCAAAGCTGCGACCTGTTGTCAGAGTGTGTTTGACGAGAGTCCTTTTTCTAAACCTTCCTGCAGGAATTCCAGAACATCCGCCACAGAGGCCAATGTAGGATCTATGTACCCTTTCTGACACCAGGTACTAAATACCTTCCAGGTTGCATTATAAATGTGGATGGTGGAAGCCGTCTGAATGAGCTTAATGATCTTATTTATTTATTTATTTATTTATTATTTATTATTTCATGCTTCTAGACCGCCCCCTCTCCCAAAAGGGACTCGGGGCGGTGTACAGTCCATGCAAAATATATCAAAATACAATAAAAATTGAATATGTACAGTTGGAATGGAGGAGGTTAAAAATGGAATTAAAAGAACTGTACAAAGCAATATATATAAATATAGGATTTTGAACCCCTAAAACACACACAATAAGTTAAAAACAATACCCCTAAAATAACCAGTTAATACATTTGCCAGGAGGGACAGTTGTAATTATGCCAGGCCTGCTAATCGGAACAGGTGAGTCTTCAATTTTTGCCGGAAGGAGCGGAGGTCAGTAGTGGTTCTAATGTCGGGGGGGAGGTCATTCCAGAGGGTTGGGCCCATCACAGAGAAGGCCCTACTCCTTGGTGTCGCCCGTTGGCATTGCCTAGTGGACGGCACCAGGAGAAGTCCCTCTCTGTGTGAGCGAATTGGCCGCAGGGATGTATGTGGGAGGATGCGATCCCGCAAGTAACTTGGTCCCGTGCCATGGAGCGCTTTAAAGATGGTAATCAGCACCTTGAAACGCACCCGAAAAACCACAGGTAGCCAGTGCAGCTCGCGCAGGAGAGGTGTTACGTGGGAGTACCTCGTACTCCCCATCACAGTCCGCGCGGCTGCGTTCTGAACTAACTGCAGTCTCCGGGCGCGTCCCAAGGGCAGCCCCATGTAGAGAGCGTTGCAGTAATCCAGGCGGGACATCACCAACGCATGAGTGACCGTGCGTAGGGCATCCCGGTCCAGTAGGGGGCGCAATTGGCGCACCAGGCGAACCTGGTGGAACGCCCCCCTTGCCACGGCTGCCACATGGTCATCCATTGACAGCCGGGCATCAAGGAGGACGCCCAAATTGCGCGCCCGTTCCACAGGGGGCAATTGTTCGCCCCCTATGGCCAGCGATGGAATCAGCTGGCTGAACCGAGGTGCCGGTAGCCACAGCCACTCAGTCTTGGAGGGGTTGAGTTTAAGTCTGTTGTCCCCCATCCAGACCCCGACGGCTTCCAAACACCGGGACATCACTTCGAGAGCCTCGTTGGGGTGGTTTGGGGTTGAAATATACAGCTGGGTATCATCAGCGTAGAAGTGACACTCAACCCCAAAACCACGGATGATCTCACCCAGCGGCTTCACATATGTGTTGAACAGGAGAGGCGAGAGGACCGACCCCTGTGGCACTCCACAAGTGAGTGGCCTCGGGGTCGACCTCTGTCCCCCTGTCAATACACATTGCTTCCGGTCGGAGAGGTAGGAGCCGAACCACCGCAGAATGGTACCTCCGACTCCTATCCCCTCCAACCGGCGCAATAGGATACCATGGTCGATGGTATCAAAAGCCGCCGAGAGGTCTAATAGGACCAGGATAGAGGAACAACCTCTATCTCTGGCCCTCCAGAGATCATCGACCAACGCGACCAAGGCTGTCTCCGTGCTGTGCCCGGGTCGGAAGCCGGACTGGCGTGAGTCTAGATAATCGGATTCGTCAAGGTGTCGTGGAAACTGCTGCGCCACCACATTCTCAACAACCTTCGCTAAAAAGGGAAGGTTGGAGACTGGACGGTAATTAGCTAGCTCCAATGGGTCAAGTGAAGGCCCCTTAAGTAAGGGCCTCACCACCGCCTCCTTCAAGGCGGTTGGCAAGGATCCCTCACCCAATGAGGCATTCACCAGGCCCAGAAGCCAGCCTCGGGTCACCTCCCAAGATGCCAGTACCAACCAGGAGGGACACGGGTCCATTAAACATGTGGTGGGTCGCAGCCGTCCACGCAACCTATCCAAATCCTCGGGGGCAACAGAATCAAACTCCTCCCAGGATGGTCTCACAAGACTCGCTGTTGGCGGCCCGTCTGGTCCACTGAGGGGGGCCCATCCACTCCGGATCTGAGCGACTTTGTCCTGCAGATATTCCCCAAACTCCTCTGCTCTGCCCTGCAAGGGTGCCCCCCGCGTCCTCTGTGAGAAGAGGGAGCGGGTCACCCTAAACAGGGCGGCAGGGCGGTTATCCGCGGACGCAATAAGAGCGGCGCAATATCTATGTTTGGCCGCCCTTAATGCCACAAGGTAGGTCCGTAAATAGGCTCTTACCTGTGTTCGATCAGATTCGGAGCGTGAGGACCTCCACCTGCTCTCTAGACGTCTCCTATGGCGCTTCATCACCCTCAGCTCCTCGGTATACCAAGGAGCCCGGGTGGGTTGCTGTCGCAGGAGAGGTCGCAAAGGCGCAACCCGGTCCAAGGCCCCAGCCGCCGCCCTATTCCAGGCGGCCGCTAGGTCCTCCGACCGAGCGCGGGTCAGGGCTACAGGTAATGGCCCAAGCTCCGTCTGGAACCTATCCGGTTCCATCAGGTGCTTGGGGCAGTACCAGCTTGGACCGTCTGGTCCCGCCTCCTCGCGGTGGGGGGTAGCGCCAGGGAAGTCCAGCCGGAGACATGAGTGATCTGACCATGACAGGGGTGTGACAACTAAGTCCCCTATACCCAGATCACTCGTCCACTGCTCAGATACAAAAACAAGGTCCAGTGTGTGGCCACCTTCGTGTGTGGGGCCCTGAATTAATTGGGTCAGGCCCATGGCTGTCATGGAAGCCATGAACTCCCGAGCCACCTCAGATGCTGCTCCCGTCGACGGCAGGTTAAAATCCCCCATAACCACAAGCTTGGGGATCTCAACCGCCGTCTCAGAGATCAGGGCCGCTGATGTATAGCGAGGAGCCAAGTATACAATCAGCAAACCCAACTGCCTCCCTGGGCTCCATTTCACACCAAGGGACTCACACCCGGATATCTGAGGAACAGTGAACTCCCTCGGCTCTAGACCTTCCCGTATAACTACCGCCACCCCACCACCCTTACCCAGGGCCCGAGGCTGATGGAATGCACGGAAACCTGGTGGGCACATTTCCATGAGGGGTAAACCACCCTCGTGGCCCAACCAGGTCTCCGTTATCCCTGCAAGGTCCAGCTCCCCCTCAGAGATCAACTCATTAATGAGGGGGGCCTTGTTGGTTATGGACCTTGCATTGCAAAGCATCAGCCGCAGGCCCCGGCTCTGTAGTTCCTGACCACCTAGGTTGCGGGGGTTGGTACAAACGACCGGGCGTAGCCAGCAGCCACGGTCTCCCAACCGGCCTTGTGATCTTCTCTTGTCCTCGCATCCCCCCCTCCCCGCGACCGTTGTAATCAAACAACCCCCTGTTGGAATAACTTGTTCCTTCTCCCCCCCCACTCCGCTCACTTCCTTCCCGGACTCACCTGCCCATCCGGCACTGGCACTGGCTCCTCTCCCGGCCTGGTTGTCCCACCCCCCCTCCCTGGAACCCCTTAATAACAATAAAAAACATTTAGATAAAAAGCCCCTCAGCCTCCGTTTCTTCCACCTCTCGGGGTTCACAAACCCGTCATCAAGGCAGGCCCTTGAAAGCAAGGGCCGTACCTGCGAGAGAGGGGCCTCTCGCAGGCGGAGCAGGTCTAGCCTTGAGTAGATTGATAAAATATTAAAACCCAATTGGGTAAGGGTGCAGATGGTAAAAGTTAATAGTTAATAGCCGGAGGCTGAGATGTTACTGGGGAGCTGGAGGGAAAAATGTTCCAAATATTTCCAGGACGTGAAGGTGAAGCAGGTGGAGATATCATAAAAATGAGGTGACAGTCCAAGGTGGATTGAAAATAGATGTAGTACAGATGTGGGTTCCTTAGTGAATGAGGGGTGGCCTTCTAAGCCCAGCTGTTCTTGGTCTTAGTCTGGGCAGTCAGTTGGGCTCATCCATGGCCCTAACACGGGTCTCCAGTGACCTCTAAGGTTCCAGGTCATCCCCAACCATTATTTAAGGTCTTCTTCTTTCTACTGTTATCTTGTTAGACAATCTATTTTCAGTAGATTCGCTCAACTGCCAAATGGTCAAGCGTAACCACTGGGGTTCTGGGTGTTGGATTGGCCCCTGACTTAGAGATATCTTTTCTGGGGGAATGATCCATGGTCTGGCCACTGAGAGGCCGACCAGATCAGTGAACCACAGTCATCTGGGCCAATGGGGAGCCACCAACAAAACTTCTGCCCTCTCCCGCAACACTTTCCTCACTACAGCCGGGATCAGAAGCATCAGGGGAAAGGCGTACAGCAGGCCCCTGGGCCACAGACATCATAGGGCTACTCCTTCCGCTCCTGGGGCTAGAAATCTGGAGAAAAACCTTGGCAGGTGAGAGTTTGTTGGAGAAACGAATAGATCTAGGCGTGCCACCCTCAGTTCCAGCCAGTTTATATTGTGAGTTAACTTCTGAAGAGTCCACTGACCCTGAGCTACCTGGTCTATGAAATGTTACCCCCAGCCAAATAGACTGGCATCTGTTGTAACAGTCAACCTGTCCATCTCCCTGAAAACACTACCTTTGGTTATGGCCCTGGACCCCCACCAATGCAGTGATTGTAAAACCTTTGGTGGCATCCGCATTTTCTCTGAAGACGTACTGCGATGCTCTTTGTGGAAGGGCAGCATGAGCCACTGTAGTGGTCTGGCATGGAATCGTGCCCAGGGCACTTGGAAGATGTAATATACTAGTTTCCCTAGAAGCTGAGACAGCAGCGCCAATGGAACCACCTTGTCCTTTCGAATCTGGACTATCAGTGCCCTGATGCTGTCCTGCCGCTCCTGGGAAAGAAAGACATATCTGGTAAGAGTGTCTATAAGTGCCCCTAAATGTACCAGTCTCTTAGAGGGGATTAGATGACATTTTTCCAGATTCACAGAACACCCATGGTCTCTTAGAACCTGAATGGTGATATGAAGGTCCCTTTCCGCCTGTCTGTACAACGAGGCCTGAATCAGTAAATCGTCTAGTTAACACTGAATTCAGATGGGCAATGTCCGAAGATAGGCAGTCAGTGCTGCTATAACTTTGGTGAATGTTCTTGGGGCAGACGCAAGTCTGAATGGAAGGGTTGCATATTGGAAATGCCTGCCATTGTAACAGAATCTCAGGTACTGTCTGATTTGAATAGATAGGGATAAGGAAGTAAGCCTCAATCAGGTCTACTGAAGTCAAAAGGTCCCTGTGCTGGATTCCTGCCAGAACAGACTGAAGGGAATGCATCTTGAACCTTTTGTAAATCAGATGCCTGTTGAGACCATGTAGATTGAGAATTGCCCTCCACCCCACCCCCCCACCCCTCGAAGCCTTCGGGATTACAAAAAGCATTGAATAGAATCCCTGTCCCCGCTGTTCTTGTGGAACCGGCTGTATGGCTCGAATTGCCAGCAAATGTTGGATTGCCGCTTCCATAAGACCCTTTTTCTCTGGGTCTCTGGACATGAGACAGCAGAGGAGGAACCTCGGAGGAACCTCGGAGGAGGGAAACGAAATTCCAGGGAGAGCCCCGATCTTACTGTTTCTAGTTACCCAGGTATGGGTCGTGATCTCCCCACATTTGTCAGAGAAGAACGCTTGCCAACCTCCTATAGGCAGTGATGCCTCCAAGTCATTTTTGACAGCGATAGGGCTTATTGCCCCCACCAAGAAATGGTCTCTTGCCCTGAGTTACCTCTGGCTCCAGTTCCATATCCAGATCTATCTGATTGGTATCTATTGTATTGATAATAGGAGCACCTGAAAAATAGCCGCTATTGGCAGATAAAATTAGACCCTGCCTCACCCTGACAAAAGGGCTACTGTCTAAAATACGGTGAAGGATGACATTCCAACCTTCTACAGGCAGCACCTTCCTCTTGTCCTTAGTCTCAATAAGAAAAGGTGACAAGGAATCTCCAAAAAGCTGTCCCCCCCAGAAAAGGAGAAGAAGCCAATTTCCACTTATGCTTAGCATCCATGCCCCAATCACGCAACCAGAGCATACGACGGGCCATAACATTCGCAGCCATAGCTTGAGCAGTAAACTTAGCTGCATTCAGTGACGCATCAGCGGTGAACTCTGCTGCAGCCATGATGTTCGAGATGTCCTGAATGTGCACGGAGATCATCTGCTGGAATTCTGTCTTGCAGTTGCCAAAGCCAATGCAAAGATGCCCTGGTGAAAAAGGAAGCAGCAGTCATGGCCCGAATGGCCCAGGAATCAGCCTGATGGGCTCTGCCCAGAGCCATTTCCTCCCATCTGTCCTCAGTCTTCAGCATTGGGTCCTCAGCATTGGGTGGCAGTACTGAGGTAGAAGTCAATGCAGCCACTGGCGCATGCACTTTGGGAACCTGCACTAGGGTCAAAAGGTCAGAGTCAACTGCATACAGAGAGTTTTCAGAGTTACTTGGCCTAGAAAGAGTGGCTGGAGCAGTCCACAGCCTCTTAATTACATCCAGGAAAATTCCAGGAATGGGAATAGTGTCCGCAGCTGTCGTCTTCTCCATGAAAAAGAAGTCGTCCTCTGCCACCAACCCTTGGCCGGAATCTGGAACAGCTGCATCTTTTCCTAGGCGGGCCGTTGTTTGCACCTTGGAAAGCAAGGACTTAAAAAGAGAAGAGTTAAATAGGCCCTTAAAAGTTGGCAAGGCTGGCTGTTCACCTTCACCTTCAGAAAATTCAAAAACTCACCCTTCCCTGGGATTTCACCTTCAGATAAGGAAGATTGGCTTCTAGCCAAAGGCCCAGGAGATGATGGTTCAATCCAAGTCCCCTGAACATATCTGGGATCCCCCCACCCCAAGGATACCTGGTGTCCAATTGCCCAGCTATACTACTGTGAGGCAGTGAAACCTGACTTTGTTGAAATATGGCCCATCTCCTGCCTAATTGCCTGGGATATCCACTTCCTGAAATAGGCAGGCATCTCCTGTTCCTCCATGCCCACTGGACGGGTCCCCACCTCAGTGGAAAGGTAGATCATCTGTGATGGTCTTAAACCATCTCAAGAAGTAGAAGGACCAGATGGTATAATCAGGTCTATGTTATCCCCTTACTCACTAAGAGCCTCAGGTGACCAAGCTCTAGGTGGATGACGTTATCCTATCTGTTTTGAAGGTCCAGGCTTATCCATACCAACCCCTAATAGAGAGGTTTTTGATGGCTTAGATTTAGTACGCTGAGTACTGACCGTTTACTGGCCTTTGCAATTACTCGAGGTGTTTCCTGATCGTATTTCTATCCATCTCATTTAAATTCTGCCCCTTCATCCTGTTCTTCACACTGCCTAATGACAAATCTGATTTATTTATTGGAGAAGGCTACACAAAAGTATGAGTTGAGCAGTTTTACAGTTATATTGCTAGTTAGCATTTTGACTTTTTCATTGAGCAGCTGGTAGAGTATACCAATTCTTTGTATTTTTACCATGTTTTAAGCCTTATATATAGAAAGAATGAAAACCAGGATGAAGATATTAACTTCTTAACAGGGCCTTTAAATATGGTGTATTTTGTCTGCATCGTTCACAACAGTTCTTGTCAGGTCTGCCAGCCATCTTTTCTTTTGGACCTCAGACCTGCCACACTTTGTTTCATTCTACTATGGATTTTCTATTGTGGGAAAATGGGAGGGGGGATTGTACGGAGTTAGATGATATGTAGCCATAACAAAATTCTTTCTAGAAAGTCAAGGTCATCCTTTATCTCTGCACCTGACCAGAACTGGATGGGTGGAAGCTGCCAGTATGGCAGTGGAAGATTGGACCATGCGATGGGACTTGTGGGTGTGGGGGCAAGATCTTTTAACTGGGTGGGAAACTTTCAACTGGGTGGGAAAACTGGGAAGCCTTTAGATTCGGGTTTTCTCAGATGTGCCAATATGGCTCTCTTAATAAATTGGAACTTTGAGGAATCATTTGCCCCAGATTCTGATTTAATTTTGGATGCTATTTGGAACCCTGACAGTTCTATTGTAAATTATAATCTTATAAAACACAAATTGTCTTAGTTTAGCTAGATTCACAAAATAAATTATTATAAAAGTCAACCCATAAAATATTTAATATCACAAAAGAGAAAAAGTGAACAGTGAAAGAATTTGGGAAACACATTTTGAAAATAGGAAAGCAATTAATAATTCAATAAACATAACTATTTCATTTATTTCTTTGAAAAAACTTACAAAGGCAAGTATGTCAGAGCCTAAAATAGTTACAGTGATTCTGTGTTTATTAAACGTGCTACTTCAAATCCTAGTAGTCTACTTTGAAAAAAATGAGAAATGGGCTAGCGCCGTATCTTCTTATCACTCCCTCTCTAACTCCTATAGGAGTTATCTGTGCCTGTATCTTATTACATTATGAACATGGCCAATTCTGTAGAAAGGTCTGAAATCTCCCCCCTGCCCCCCCCCCATCATATAATGGAGCAGAAGAACATAACACTGAATTGGAAGTTGGCACATAGGCTTTCTAGTGCTACTTAACATGATACATAAATTCACCAAATACAGCCTATAGAAAACATCAGAGGATTTAATTTTAGTCCAAATGCAAATCTTGCCCTCTCTTCTACTGCAAATGAGCCTTAAACTATTTCTTATAGCAAAAGGTTAGGAATGGAATTACTGACAAGGTTCTTATAAAACAGCAGAACATACAAAGAAATAAAGTGCAGTTAGTTTCCGGCAACGATATAACTATTTCAAAGACAAAACTAGCAACAATTGGTTGGGAAAAAAAATCTTGCTATCTTATATCCATTGCATTTCAGTATCTTCAGTTCAGACAAGAGCCTCTTTCAAAAGGAACAGCCCTACAGAAGGGCGCCATCTCACCAGTCATGGCTGTGCATGGAGGCAACTGCTGCACAAGCCAGGGTTTTACAAAACATTTCCAGAGTGGACGACAAAGCTTCTTGTGGCAGGCTGTGGAGCAAAGGTGTGCTGTCGCCAGTCTTCATCTGGGGGCATATCAACACGCTTTGGGCCTCGGGCTTTGGCTTGCTGGGAAATCAGAAAGCCACTCTGAAAGCCCTTGTGTCCTGAAGTCCCATGTGAGACTGTCCCATAACCCCTGCCAGGAGACTTCCTCCAGCCAAGAGCACCAGCCTTGTCCTTTTCCTGAGGGAGTGGCCATTGGGGCAGAGGCTCTTGTGAGTCCTCGCTCATCTGGGTGGGAGATTCCCCATGCGCTGCTTCGCTATCTGATGCTGTTGCTAGCTCTTGGCCAGCATGACTTCTCCGTAGCCGGTGGTTGGAAGCATTTGATGTTCCACTGTCTAAAAATATATTAAAAGATGTTTGCCCTTGAGAGGACCGGTTCTGTTTGAAAATGGCGTTCCCATAATTCAGTGGCAGGCATGATTTATCTTCTGTGTGGAAAGCTGCATTCCTGTCTGGCATAGTTAGACACTTTTGGATATTCTTCCGACTTCCTGAAAAATGAACAAATTGAAAAATATTATTTTACCTATCCTTAGTTGAAGAGCAACAAAAATACATATCAGGAAAGGAGTTTGAGTCTTTGCATATTTAATACCAATCCTCCAACAAGGAATTAATCCTAGACTACTCATAACAGAAGAAATACAGCTGACAAAATCATTTGCTTTGAGAAACTTTTCTAATGAAAGTCTGGAAAGGTGCAATAAGGGACATTATATACTTTATTCTTGAATTTAATTAGCAGCTTCTACAGTCTGTTCCAATCAGTACTGAGCTATTTTCTCGTGGATAGGGGTCTGCAACCTTAAACACTCAAAGAACCATTTGGACACTTTCCAACAGAAAACATTGGGAGCCACAAAACTCGACATTACTCACTCCCACCCAGTAACATAGTCTCTCTGTCAATCTGTCTCTGGGTCCCTTGTCTCTCTCTCTTTCCCTCCCTCTTTCTCCCCCTCTCTTTGCCTGTAGGACACTGAAGGAGGCATGTCAAGCACATAAGAAACAAGCTGACAAAAAACACATGAAGCCATAAGATTTCAAAGCAGGTGGTAGAGTTTACCTCTCACGAGATACTTACACTCCACCCAGCCATCTAAGAAACTGGGTCCTAAATATGTGGGCCCATTCCCAATTGTTGAAGTAATTAACTCAGTCACTGTATAACTGGGGTTGCCTACGAATCTTAAATGTATTCATCCTGTGTTTTACTGCTGTTTGTTGAAACCTGAAACTGTCACCCCTTCACTCTGCACCTGACACTCCTTCTGTTCTGTATCTGTGCATTTGGGGTATTTTGCCTACGTATAAGGACCTTATTTTACTCAACAATGAATTACATTTTGTTGAATAGGTCCCAATGTTCAAGTCTCTCAAGGACCTTCTGAATCTTGAGTCTATCATCTAAAGTGTTAGCAATTCCTCCTATGATGTCATTGCAAATTTGATGAATTCCACTTTTATTCCCTCACCTAAATCATTTATAAAGATGTTGCGGAGTACTGGACTCAAGATAGAATCTTGAGGTACCCAACTGCATGCTTCTCTCCATGAAGGTGTAGTTCCATTGCATGCTCAATGGTCAGTCAGTTATGAACCTATCTGGTTGTGGTGCTGTCCATCCCACACTGTTCTATCTTACCAAGTAGTTTGCGGTCTACTTTGTCAAAAGCCTTGCAGAAATTCAAGTAAATTATGCAGCATTTCCCTGATCACTAATTTAATTACTGTATCGCAGAAGGCAAAAAGGCATGATCTGTTTTAACAAACCCATGCTCACTTCTAGTAATTGATTTGTTCATTTATAGTGCTCACATATGTGCTATTTGATTATTGTTTTCCAGGATTGGTAAATACCCCAAGCAATTTTATTAATTCTTACCAATTTTATATTCTCTTTGTTGTTTGTTCACTCTTTTTCTTGTATTTTTAAAAATGATTAGAAATATTTTTTTTAAAAAAAAACCTAGTCATTTACCTGATTGTCTATGCATCTTGCCCACCATACTAGTCACTGGAGCATCATGGGAGAAGTGCTGTAGTTCAGATGAAGAGTGCTGAGGATAGAAGGGGAGCACAGGAGGCAAATTGGGAGGGAAGGAAAGGGAAGTAGTGCTGGAAGAATAGGACCTGGCTTCCACTGACAGTTTCTTCTCGCTGGACACTTCCTTTTAAAACAAGGAAAAAGAGAAATAAATAAATATCAAAATTGGGATCAACAAGAGCAAACAAGTGGCCAGTACAGAGCTAGGAAATCAATAAAAAGAATATGATAAGAAAAAAATGCATGTACAACGTCACATTCGCCAGAAGTCTATTTTAGCACAAATAATACATAAGCATTAAAACACGTATTTTCAGCAACTATGGTTGTGCAGTACTGCAGGCTAGCTCACTGCTCGCTCTAGGAGTTCAATTCAGAGCAGCTCAAGGTTGACTCAGCAGTTCATCCTTCCGAGGATGGTAAAATGATGACCCAAATATTTTGGGGGAAATATAAATGTAAAACACTTAAAGCACTATGAAATGGTATATAAGTCTAAGTGCTATTGCTCCCTCCTCTTGGGTGCTGCTGCCACTGCCCAATGCTCTAATACAGTATGCCCACAAGCCACTTGCTGCTAACTTCCTAGTGTATTTCCTTTCTCTTTTCCCTCAGCTGCTGTAGCACATCCCTAATGTCCCTCTCCCCCTTCCTCGATCTTCTACTGCAGGGGTGTTAAACTGAATTTCTTCGAGGGCTGGATCAGCATTGTAGTTCTCCTCTGTGGGCCAGCGGTGGGGCTGGATGCCTCCTGCAGCACCTAACCGGCCAAAACAGGGTGCGGGGGATCCATGCGCGACCCCTTGCGCCTCATTTTCACCCTCCATGGCCTCCTGCAGCACTTTGTTGGGTGTTTTCGGCCAGCAGAGTGCTGCAGAAGGCCATGGAGGGTGAAAATGAGGGGTGTGTGTATGCATGCAGCCCACTTTAGCTGCCAGAGGTACTGAGGTCGATCCTTTGGTATTTCCAGGTTGGCCCCGCAAGCCTGATTTAAGGACCTTGATATCTGGAACAGAACAGTCCCAACAAGAACATTTGAAGCACCTCCATGCATATTTTCAATTTTCATTCTGATGGTGATCATTTATTTCCTCATGGCTATAGCATCTTAGTGTTATGACAAATGAAGAATCAGACTCCTCAAAAATTCTAAATGATAATGTAGACAGGCTGATGAATATCCATTCCTCAGGTATGAAACTAGCACAGTTGAATGTGTTTTAACTTCTATTAACATGTCAATTACTTTTGACTACAATTGACTATTAACATGTCAATTCTATTAACATATCTATTACGAATTATTTTCATAAGAGATTCTTTAGAAATTTAAAGAATCAGCTGGCAAGAATCAACTAAGGAGTGTAAAAAAAATAAGCATTCCATAATTTGAAGAAAAAAGCAGTGAAAAGTTTTTATTCTCATATTCAGTAAATAAAAAAATACAGTATTTGCAGCAGAAAAAGCTCTGTTGATTTTAATCACTTATTTTTCTTTTCATTTGGCTATTTAGGACACTTTGACCAGAAATTCAGCAATGAAAAGAAACTATTAGGAATAAATAACTGCCCTAATTACCCAGCAAATGTAACCAACTAAGTTAGATTTTGCCAATCCTTCCCATGTGAGGATGGAATGTAAGAAAACAACACAAACTATTGTGATGGATGTTTGGACGAATGAAATGTTTAGGTTACTTATTGGATACTAATGGTGGGGGTGTTGTACACTTTTGTTTCCTTTCTAACATTTCCCCCTCAAGTTTAGGGTCCACTTTTTTGGTTCAGTCGAGCTTGACCCATTGTTGTGACAGGAATTAACTGTCACAGGCTTATTACCTGAACGTCATGTTGTACGCTGAAAGAGAATATGACTGGCCCAAAGTCACCCAGATGGCTTTCTCCCCCAATGTCCTATGTTAAATTGATATACTGGCAATATCTATTGACATTTCAGTTTAAACATGGCCATTTTCAGGTTCAGATATCTAAGTTATTATAAGTAATAGTTAAATCTTATGGGACCCAAAAGGCTGGTAATTTTTGTTTATAATAATTGTTAATTATAAAGCAATTTGACACACTCATATTAATGACTGGATGGCACAAGGGGAATAGAACCCCATTTCCTCTAAATATTGGTATTAAAATATTATTAAATTACACCTTTTTCAATAAACAATATTTTGGACTTATTGGACCTTATTACCTCTGTATTGAAAAGAAACCAATATATTTTTGGATCAGTGTGAGGTAATGATTAGGTGTTGTCTAGCAGCAGGGAGACCAAGTTTCCAGTCCACCTACTCCAGATGTTCACTGGGTGACTTTGGCCCAGTCAAATGTTCTCAATCCAACCTACCTCACAGGGTTGCCATTATGGGAAAAAATAGGAGGTTTCATGTAAACCTAATTAAATAAATCTAATAAATAATTGTGTTAGAGAAGTAAAGAGAATATTGTTTTATTAAGACATGTTTTTGTGATGTCCTACAATTTGAAATTTGAATAGGATGTAATATTTTGGATGTTTCAATTACATCCTTGTTACATGCAAATTGATAGCTGGGCAATGAAATGGATCCCACATATCTAGGAGACATGTCCTTTAATATAGCAATATAAATGTATTATACTAATTACTCAGAGGATTTAAAATCTGATATTACTTACAACTTATGAATGATAAAACACACATAAAACCCTCACACATTTTGTTATTGCTTTGCATTTTTTCCTCTTTCCATTCAAGTAAATAAATTAACTAAAAGCTTTTTAAAGAGCTCACCAGCATGACCTTGAAATGAACTGACATCACAGCAACAGGTAGTGTTTTAAGTGATATCGTGTTACTTAATAGTACTGAAAATAATAGTTGTCTCCACAGGTGCTAGTAAAATGTAGAGATTACACAGAAAGAGGAGGAAAACCCAAAGGGAATGTACTAGAAAATCAATCAGTGGTTTAGAACATCCTGGCACTAGAAATGCAAAATTAAATAAAGGGCCTTTGAATCTTAATTATCCTACCTGCAAATGGTACACCAGCAGGAAGAGATTTACCATAAAATGTAATAAGATTACAGGATGAACACGGAACAGGGTATTCTTTCTGTAAAACCTTTGGCAATTACACTAAACCAATAAAGTGAAGCAGTTCAAGAAATTTCCTTTTAAACCATTTTACTTACAAAATTCTGAAAAGAAGAAAGTTTCTCTTCTCTGCTTGTGATTGCTGTTCCACTGAGACTGCGTGCAATGCGACGGAAGTTCTCTGCACTATAAGTTTCCTCGTCTGGCTCCTGGCCAGTAGATGGCAACTGTATTCAGAAAGAGAACCTAATGGTAAATGAATGTACAGAATCACAGTCCTCAAGTACTCCAGAACATCATGGACTGAGTTCATTTTAGGTTTTTATTAACTAATAGGTTGAATCTGCTTTGATAGTGGTGAGCTGTGTAGAGTTGTTGAGAGGTGGGTGGTATACATTACATGCGTTACATTATTTCTTAGGCTAAAGTTGTTTTATTCATTAAACTTGTGGAACAGGATTCCTCATCAGAAGGAAAGGAAGAACTGAAGGGAAAGGATAACAGAGTTGGAAGAGACTTTGTAGGTCTTTTAGTTCAACCCCGGCTCAAACAGGAAATTCTATACCAGGGTGTCACCCAGGGTGTCATGGGCACTGGCCATGCCCACCCTCAATTTAGCGAAGGGGGAAAAAAGTCGTGATATGTCACATGACAATGTGACGCTACGTGTTTGACGCCTCTGCTCTATATCATTTCTGACAAGTGATTATCCAGGCTCTTCTTAAAAGCCTCCAGTGATGGAGCACCACAATTTCAGAAGGCAAGTTGTTCCACTGGTTGATTGTTCTCACTGTCAAGAAATTTCTCCTTAGTTTTAGGTTGGATTCCTCCTTGATTAGTTTTCATCCGTTGTTTCTTCTCTTGCCTTCAGGTGTTTTGAAAAATAGATTGGCCCCCTTTCTTTGGCAGCCCATCAAGTATTGGAACATTGCTATCATGTCACCCATGGTCCTTCTTTTCACAAGATTAGCCATAGCTAATTCCTTCAACTGTTCTTTGTATATTTTAGCCTCCAGGCACCTAGTCATTTTTGTTGCTCTTCTCTGCACTCTTTCCAAAGTCTCAACATATTTTTTATAATAGGGTGACCAAAACTGGATGCAGTATTCCAGGTTACTAAGACTTTATAAAGTGGTACTAGTACTTCATATGAGCTTGATTCTATCCCTCTATCTATCCTACATTGTACTGCCTTTTTTGGCAGCTACTGCACACTAGGTCATATTTAGATGAATGTCTACTAGGACTCCAAGATCCCTCTCACAGTTACTGTTATTGAGCAAGATTTCGCATACAGTCAGATCCAGAAATATTGGGACATTGACACAATTCTAACATCTTTGGCTCTATACACCACCACAATGGAGTTGGAATGAAACAAACACAATGTGCTTTAACTGCAGACTATCAGCTTTAATTTGAGGGTGTGTACATCCAACTCAGGTGAACGGTGTAGGACTTACAGCAGTTTGCATATGTGCCTCCCACTTGTTAAGGGACAAAGGTAATGGGACAGAATAATAATCATAAATCAAACTTTCCCTTCTTAATACTTGGTTGTCAATCACAGTCTGAAGTCTGGAACGCATAGACATCACCAGACGCTGGGTTTCATCCCTGGAGATGCTCTGCCAGGCCTCTACTGCAACTGTCTTCAGTTCCTGCTTGTTCTTGGGGTATTTTCCCTTCAGTTTTGTCTTCAGCAAGTGAAAGCCATGCTCAATGGGATTCAGGTCAAGTGATTCACTTGGCCATTGCATAACATTCCACTTCTGTCCCTTCAAAAACTCTTTGGTTACTTTTGCAGTATGCTTTGGGTCATTGTCCATCTGCATTGTGAAGTGCCGTCCAATGAGTTCTGCAGCATTTGGCTGGATGTGAGCAGATAATATTGCCCGAAACACTTCAGAATTCATCCTGCTGCTTTTGTCAGCAGTCACATCATCAATAAATACAAGAGAACCAGTTCCATTGGCAGCCATACATGCCCACGCTATGACACTACCACCACGCTTCACTAATGAGGTGGTATGCTTAGGATCATGAGCAGTTCCTTTCCTTCTCCATACTCTTCTCTTCCCATCACTCTGGTACAAGTTGATCTTGGTCTCATCTGTCCATAGGATCTTGTTCCAGAACTGTGAAGGCTTTGTTAGATGTTGTTTGGCAAACTCTAATCTGGCCTTCCTATTTTTGAGGCTCACCAATGGTTTACATCTTGTGGTGAACCTTCTGTATTAACTCTGATGAAGTCTTCTCTTGATTGTTGACTTTGACACACGTACACCTACCTCCTGGAGAGTGTTCTTGATCTGGCCAACTGTTGTGAAGGGTGTTTTCTTCACCAGGGAAAGAATTCTTCGGTCATCCATCACAGTTGTTTTCTGTGGTCTCCCGGGTCTTTTGGTGTTGCTGAGCTCACTGGTGCGTTCCTTCTTTTTGAGAATGTTCCAAACAGTTGTTTTGGCCACGCCTAATGTTCTTGCTATCTCTCTGATGGGTTTGTTTTGTTTCTTCAGCCCAATGATGGCTTGCTTCACTGATAGTGACAGCTCTTTGGACCTCATCTTGAGAGTTGACAGCAACAGATTGCAAATAGCACACTTGAAATGAACTCTGGGCCTTTTATCTACACATTGTAATTGGGGTAATGAGGGAATATCACACACTTGGCCATGGAACAGCTGAGAAGCCAATTGTCCCATTACCTTTGGTCCCTTAACAAGTGGGAGGCACATATGCAAACTGCTGTACGTCCTACACCGTTCACCTGACCCCATAGGGTCTCCCGACAGTGATTACTGGCTGAATTTCGCAGGGCTCGCTATTTTCCACCCGTTCTCGCTGCAACATCAACTGGAAGTTTCCCAAGTTTCTTGAGTTGTTTTCCCCTTTAAAATTTTCACCATGGAATCCTTCCCGAACTCTGAGTTTGTTAAAATCAGTTCTTTTAGAGTCTAAGACACTGGCTTGGTTAAAACAAACAAGTCCAGGTTTACTTCTAGCAACGAAGGCAAGCAAAGGTGGAGAAAATGCAGTAGTATACAAAAATAACTTTGTGGAATATCCCCCTGGGTCCTAAAGAGGCAAGGTACTGCTATGTACAAACTGTTAGAGTTAAGAATTAGTTGGCCCACATAAGACTGAGAATTTGAAAACTAAGGATTCCCCTAAGTCTTGCCAATCATAAAGATGTGCATTCAGTAGGGAGCTGCAGTGCCAGAATCAAGTGACACCTTGCTCTTCTCCATTTTGTTGTAAAGCTAACTCTAAGATCTTACCTGGTCCGATTGCTTTGGATTTCTTGAGAACACCTGTGTAACCTGTTTGGCTTGTAAAATCAGATGTTTGCTTTCTCAAGTTGTTATTCCTAGACTTTATAAAAATGTAAAGATCTCCTTGAATTAAGTCTGACTGCTAATTGACATGTTCCTGTTGTTTCTTGGCATCAATATGGAAGTTATTTGTTATGGTCTCCTTCCAGATATTCTTCAACTTCCCATATAGAATACAACTCTAGAATTTATTGGTGGCCCAGTCCTGATTAACTTTGGGTAAGGGTCGACCAAAATTGCTAGATGTTGCTGCCTATTGAGAGCTAGGATACAATTTGAAGCTATTGAAAATATTGTTATAGGAAAGCTAAAGGCCTTAGAGATTCAAAATGCTTTTTATCATTTTAGATTAATTTACTAGTTATATCATTCCACAGGGATAGCTCTCCAATGGATATTCATGCTCTGGTAACTTCCTTTTTGGACTTCTGGAAAGCATTTGTGAGGTTGTCTTTGAAAATAGCCCAGCAACATCAGTTGGTTCAGAACATTGGGTAAATGAGCTGGTTAATAAAATTAGATCATCCTAGTACTTCTGCCACCAGAGTGCATCTGGACCAAGTTCTAAGTGCTGGTGTTAAAACTCTAAATCCTAAACAGCTTGGTGGCAGCAACCTGAAGAAGCATCTCCTACCTAGTTCTTCGGATCTGAACCCTGAGGTGTTCCTCTACAAATGAAGCAAGGTTGCAAGAGAGAGGGCTTTTCCAGTGGCAATATCCAATTTATGGAACATACTCAGCAGAGTGACTAAGGCAGTGCCTACTTTATAGAACTTGTTTTTGTAGAAACTCAATTCTGTTTTTACTCTTTGGCCTTGTGGAAATTTAAAATTAATTCACTGTTAGAATAGATTCTGATAAATATCTCAAGGTAGATAGGCATTTTATATTGTAATCTGTTGCAATAGTAAGCTATAGAAATCTATCATACAACCATTGTTTTAAACTTAAAATAAAAAAAGATAGGATTAATATTCAGCTACTGTATCTAAGGTCTTACTAGTAGTCTCTATCTGAAATGTTTATTATCTATGTTTAATGTTAACATGAATAAAAATATTTCTACTTTATTACCTTACATTTTTTCATTTGTACAAGTAGCATTCCCATAACCCAGTTCCCACTCTAGCATATCCTTACATGTGTCTTGGGATCTGGAGAACCAATATTTCCACAGATGTTGTTTTCAGGTTCTGCTGTTCTTGACAGACCCCTATATGGTTTTTTTGCAGGCAAGTTTGCTGATGCAAGGGAGAAGAGGAAGGAAAAAAAGAAAGGGGGTTAAACTGAAGTTCTGTCTACATGATCTTTTAGGTCTCTTTGAAATAAAAGATATCATCTTAATTTTCTATGTGAAATTCCATTTTATGTGGTATAATCAATTTCCCTAACATGAAAATTGAGGAAGCTTGTAATAACTGACAGGAAATAAATGGCACTTTATCATTTGTTTAAATATTCACCATAATTAAAGTCAGTTTCTCTGTTGTGAGCTTTTTCTATTTTCATCTTAGGGAAATTGATTAAATTATATAAAATGCAATTCTACATAGAAAATTAAGAGGATATACTTTATTTCAGAGAGATCAATATAAAAGAGAGAGAATTGCTGCAAGGCTTTTCCCTGAGGATCAGATATCACAAAGAACAACATAATATTGCCCAAATTTTTCTGGTTTCCAACTGAGGTGTCAGTTTTTGAGAGGTTTAATCAATGTTCTTTTCATAAGAAATGTTGTATAGTAAATAAAGAATAATACAGTTGAGCATCAAAATAGTTTTGGTAAATGTAACATAAAAATATTGACACATATTTTTAACAAACCTTGTTTCAAAACTATTTGTGCTCAAATACTTTATATTTAGGAAATGCAGTACATCTTCTCCTAATGTATTAATCTCAGTCAGCCTAATGCAAATGAAAAAACATGCTGGCCTTTCATTATTAATCTAAATACATACATAATTGTATCTCACATAAAGGTATTAGGAAGGTGAAGACCCCCCCCCCTAAGAAAACACATACAACATAAAATAATTTTACCTGTTTTGTTCAGTGCCAGCTTGGAATTGTCCAGGTTTCCCAATAGAGGTACTTGCATGCTCGCCTGGTACAGAGATTCCAGCTCAGAAACCTCCTGCACTGTTTCCTGATTCTGCACTGGGTAGTCCCCAAAAGCTCTTTGACTGATCACAGGTGATTTGTTTCCAGGTATCAAAAGCCAACTGGCTTTCTTATGCTGAGTTACTGCTGTGCTAAAATTGGTAACATGGTCTGGGCAGCTCTCTACAGGCACAGATGCAATCAAGCCAGCAGAATTTCTGTAATTGGGGTATTTTGTTTTTTCCTCACAGCTGCATTTTCTTGGATATAACTTGGGATTCAAGGTACATTGTTTCCCTTTGTTACAGAGGACTTTTATATGTGAATCAGAACTCTCAGAAATGATGTTGGAAGCACTAACACAATCTTCAGAACTCAACTCAATTTTAGAAAGACTTGAGTCCAACGTTTCAGCAGGTGCCATTCCATTCTCCTGTCTTCCAACATCTGACAGCTTGAGGGACAAATGACTACTGTAGGATTCCTGCTGTAACTTTGGAGCATTTTGATCATGACAGGTAGCTGCCTTCCTTTTTTCCTCATAAGTATCTAGTCTTTGGAAATTTCCCTCCAACCACGGAAACTGTTCTGCAATGGAAAGAACATGCCTTTTGCTACTTACACCTTCGGATTTCAAAGAATCCCCACTGACATGTTCTTGTGGATGATGTAAACTCTCATCACTGTTTACCTCAAGCTGCCCAGTTGTCTGTAATTCTTCTGGAGCAACATGAGGCAGAGGGGGAAGAGAAGGCAGTATTGCACCATGGTGGTCCCTAGGTGGAGCAGCACTAGGCCATTCTGAAATGCTCCCTGAATTGAAAAGCGGATGACGTAGGACGTTTTTGCCAGGTGGAGTTTCTGATGTTGGTGAAGAAGAGAAGACTGTAGGTAATGATTCAGAGTTTGTTATAGTTAAATTCATTTTGCGGTAGGGGATGAGAGGAGATGCTGCATTATGTAGATTCTTGACCTTAACGTTACTGTTGTGATCTTCGTAATCTTTTAAAGTGCTAGGAGAAGCAAGTTTCACATCGCCATTGATTTCATTCTTAGTCTGAATGGATTGGTCACTACTGGGTTGTCTAAAAGGAAAAGTAGTAGCTTCATCACTGAAAGAAACAGACGCAGCTTGAAAGTGCAGGCTGTTCTCAAGAAGGGGTTGAAATATGGGCATGGAATATGATGATTTCTTTTCAGGATGGGAAGCAAGTGAATGGATGTAGGCTCTTGACCCAGGTGCCGCTTCTTTGCTGGGTTCCAGCGCTCTGTTCTGTTTCAACAGTACTTGGAGTGGGATAGCCTGTTTACTGAAACACACATCAAATCATCATCAGTGACTGATGATTCCTTATTAGAAATATTAGGCTAAGTTAAAATCTACTGTTAACAAGGTACATATTTAATCAGTGTTTTCTGGTATTAAGTATCTGTGAGTGAAAAATTACTGCATGGTTGCAGGCATAGTTGCTAACCTGATAAGAATTTTTTCTGGTAACAGAATGGCACCAAGAACAATTATCTATTCTGGTAAAAATAATTTTTCATTGTAGCGTTCCACCAATGATCAACAATTTCAACCTCAAGAATGTATGTATGTTAATATATTCTTGAAGCTTTGAAGATGAGTCAAATGGAGAATATCCTCATCATGGACTAAGAACATGCAATTCTTTACTGTACAGGAATAGAGTCTATCACAGTGGCCACCAACCAGTGGTCTCCATGAGAAAATTTTGGTGGTCCACATAAAAATTATTTGCATTTTTTATATTGCACTAAATACTATTTATCTTTTTTAAAAAATCATATTAGTGGTCCGCTGGATTTAAAATTATGAATTTAGTGGTCCCTGAGGTCTGAAAGGTTGGTGACCCCTGGTCTATCACATTGCATTATCTTCTTTTAGTACTGTTTCCCTCTTTTCCCCTTTAAATTTTTCCCCATCTGTAAACATTAAAAAAAAACACCACTTACAATATGATGCAATCAATGTCTACTGAGAAATAATGACTACATGAATATGTACACTAATATTAATTAGATAACATTCTTATGTTTATTTCTAAAATAGCATTTATAAACTTGTGCAATATAATGCATAAAATAGTATGGGGAAATCAGTTTATTTATATGATTCTTATTTTCATGTATAATTGTATTACAACTTAGTACATTTAAATTACAACAATAGCACTCACTGCTGTGGACAAAACGCTAATGAACTTTTCCTTTTTAATAAGCGTTCCACTTATTATAAATATCACAACTCTTGATAGTAAAAACAAGATGTTGTAATAATAAATGTATGTTGTGTAGAGTTTTTTTCCATGACCAAAAACCACAAGGACAATTATGAAAACTGAGGTAATATCAGTATACTTTTTGGCAATTAGGATTTTTTATGGTAGAGCAAAAGGTATTGAAGAGATTAAGCAATTTTTCCCCTTCAACTAACTTCCAGGGTCTCCAAACCTCTCAACTACCATACTAGCTGTTAATCAGTGACATGGTTTCCTGCCATTTGAGGTAAGCAACATATGGAAATAATAATATAAGCTTTTCTGTTTGTTTGTGCCTTCCAGTCAGTGTTGATTCCTGGCAGCAGCTTCAGTTTTCTTGGTAAGACACCAGAAGTGGTTTCTCTTGCCTCCTACCTGGGGCTGAAAGAGAGGGACTGATCCAAGGACGCTTTGTGCCCAAGATGCAACTACAACTCAAGATCTCCTTGTTTCTAGCCTGGTGCCTTAACCACTATAACCAAACTGGTTCACAGTTAGTAAAAATTAGTTTAACGTTATTTTGAAAAAAAGGAGAGCATTAAAGAAATAAAAATCTTGGCCATGTGGGCCCTGGCCCAAACGTTTTGCTTCATTGCCCTCCAAATGATGCATGTTAGTCCCTGACCCTGATATGCAATTTTGCTAAATAGCAAAAAAGAACAATACTAGGAGAAAGTTGGAAGCCACACAAAAAAATCCTTAAACTAGTCATTTTTCTATATTATAACAACAACAACAACTTTAACAAACAACAACATCTGCCTAATTCCAAGTCCTTGGGGAGGATTCGATAAGTGAATAAAAATGCCAAATCCAGCCTAAAACGTGACTGGGTGAGTAGCTATAAACTTGGCTGCCACTTAGAAAATCTTTCCCTCTGTCAATTGCAAAAGGCCACACTGCCTGGACCCGCACATATACCATGCCGTTACATTACTATATAATAGGTTCTTTTGAAGAATTCAGTTCTAAAGAGTTGGCAACTGTGATTTTACACAGTAACATAAAAATTGTAAACAAAAAAATCAGAATGAAATGCTAATAATGTATATCTGATCCTGATTTAGTTTTCTAGAATTTCTGGAAATTCTAGAATTATTTAAGTCATATTCTTATTATTATTGGTTATCATATTACTATTACGATAATTAATTGAAGATACTATTATGATAAACAATCTGGTACAAAAACACAGCTAAACACAAAGTTGCATAAAGTTTCCATCCAGCTCTCTTTAAATATAGTAAAAAAATCATAAGGAACAGGGTAGGGAAAAATTCAACTAGGACACATCTAGTTCTTTTGCTTATGAAGAAAGTATTGCTGGTTCTAAAATCTTTCAAGTTTTAATAACAAAAAGTAATTTTGGAAGTGCAGAAAAGACCTATATCAGTGATGGTGAACCTTTTTTGGCTCTCGTGCCAAAAGCAGGGGGAGCAAAGGGGGGTTGTGTGTGGGCGTGCCATACCCATAATGCTGTGCATGTGACCCCCCCGCATGCGCTTGCGACCAGCAAACAACCCACCCCCCTGCTTTTGGCGCAGTTTTTTCACCCTCCTCAGGCTCCAGAGGCTTGCTAGGAGACTGGGGAGGGCGAAAACAGCCTTCCCCACCTCTGACACCCCCCAGAGGCCTCAGGAGCTTCTCTGAAGTCTCTGGATCTACGGGGAACCCGGAGGTTTGGGAATTGTGACTTCCGGTTTGTCCTTAGGGCCGATTTTTGACCTCCGGAGCCTTCAGGAGGCTTCCCTGAAGGCTCTGGAAGGAGAAAAACAGACCTATGGACAAATTGGAAGTCACTTCCTGTTTGCTTATAGGGCCGGTTTTTGCCCTCCAAAGCCTTCAGGAAAACCTCCTGAAGGCTCCGGAGGGCAAAGAATGAACCTACGGGAAACCCGGAAGTTTGGGAATTGTGACTTCTGGTTTGTCCGTAGGGCCAGTTTTTGCCCTCTGGAGCCTTCAGGGAAGCCTCCTGAAGGTCTCTGAAGGCTCCGGAGGGTGAAAAACAGTCCTACTAGCAAACCAGAAGTCCATTCCCAAACTTCCGGTTTGCCTGTAGGGCCGGTTTTTCGCCATCTGGAGCCTTCAAGGAAGCCTCCGGAGGGCAGAAAATGGCCTCAAAAGAAGGCCAAAGTCAGCTGGCCAGCATGTGCTGGCCAGTTGATAGGGCAGCGCCTTGCGTGCCCTAACAAATGGCTCAGTGTGCCACCTGTGGCACGCGTGCTATAGGTTCACCATCACGGACCTATATCCTACATATAGTTTTCAAACCATTATTTATAGTCATTCAGAAAAGTTTTCAATTGCACTGCCAAACATGGTAGTTTTCTAATTTTTTGGAAATTTTAAGGTAGAAAACAGAATTAAAAGCAAACTACTATACCCAACAAGCAGAAAGGATTATTTAGAATAATCTTCCAATATTTATTAAAACTAAAAAAAAAACCTTTTAGGAATATACCAGATGGCAGTTTATCAGCACCATGGTTTGTTTAGCATCTTATATATCTGTACCAATTGCAGGACCTCAACTTCAACTAGAATGGGTTATTAAGAAGAATTTTTAAAAAACAAACAAACATTGTCTATTAGAAACCAGCATACCAAGAATAAATCACATCAAATGAACCTGATTTAATTGGCCATAAGAATGTGGTACATTTCAACAAAGTAGTTGGCAAAGGCTCTCATAAAATTCTTGTAGAGAAGATGATAAGAATGGGCTGGATTATGCTACCATTAGATGGGTTAAAAAAATGGCTGATTGATTGCCCTCACCCATCCCACCCCAATTAATTCAAATGGCCCTGTGTCAAAATTGAGGGAAATGTCAATTGGTATATGGATTTCCATTCTTATACCTCCACTCTTGAACATATTTATAAATGACTTGGATGAGTGGTTAGAAAATATCAAATAACTTACAGTGCATTCAGAAACTATTCAGACACCCATCACTTCTGGCAATTTTGTTATGCTGCAGCCTGATTCTACAGTTGTTGAAATTCATTTTTCCCTCATTAATCTACACTCAGTACCTCAAAATGACAAAGTGAAAACAGAAGCTTAGAAATATCTGTAAATTTATTAAAAAAGAGAAAGCTGAAATGTCACATTGGCATAAGCATTCAGACCATCTTCTCTATAGAAGTCCTCACAGCTGACAATGCATACTGTAGCAGAGCAAAGGCCATAAGGTCAAAGGAACTGCCTGCAGAGCTCAGAGACAAGATTATTGCAAGGCCCAGATCTGGGGAAGGCTACAATAAAATTTCTGCTACATTGAATGTTTCTAAGAGCACAGTGGCCTCCATAATTCTCAAATGGAAGAAGTTTGGGACAACTAGAACTCCTCCAAGAGCTGGTCACTTGGTCAAACTGAGCAATGGGGGCGGGGGGAAGGGCCTTAGTAAGAGAGGTGACCAAGAAACCTGATGGTAACTCTGAGTTCCAGAGATCCTGTATAGAGATGGGACAGACAAATCACTGCAGCCCTTCACCGATCTGGGCTTTATGACAGAGCATCTAGACAGAAGCCTCTCCTCAATGCAAAACACAAGAAAGCCCTCTTGGAATTTGAAAAAAATAAAACATTTGAAGGACTGTGAAGAACAAGATTCTCTGGTCTGATTAAACTAAGATTGAACTGTTTGGTTTCAATTCCAAATCTTATGCTTGGAGGAAACCAGGCACCACTCATCATTTGCCCAATAGTGAAGCATGTGGTAGCATCATGCTATGGGGGTGTTTTTCAGCATCAGGGACTGGGATTGGTCATGGTTGAAGGAAAGCTGAATGGCGCAAAGTACAGAGCTATCCTCAATGAAAACCTGTTCTACAGTGTTCAGGATCCCTTTCTGACATGACAACAACCCTAAGCATGCAGCCAAGATAACACCGGAGTGGCTTAGGGAAAACTCTGTGAATGTCCTAAGAATGGCCCAGCCAGAGCCCTGACTTGAACATCTCTGGAGGGACCTGAAAATGACTGTCTATCAATGACTGCCATCCAACCTGACTGAGGAGCTTGAGAGAATTTGCAAGAAAGAATGGCAGAAAATCCCCACTCCAGGTGTGCAAAGCTTGTGTCATACCCCAAAAGACTCGAAGCTGTAATTCTGCCAAAATGCTTCAATAAAATACTGAGTGAAGGGTCTGAATATTTATGCCAATGTGATATTTCAGTTTTTTCTTTTTAATAAATTTACATACCTTTCTAAAATCCTAAAATAGCTCAGGAAAACTGCTAATGGCAGATACAGATCCTGAACTTATGCCCACTTTAAGCAATAGAAACAAACAGCATAGAAAGAACTGAAGGAGTAGCGATCTTTTAAAGATTTCACAAGAAACTTTGGCACACATAATTTTTGTGCAGTAATATGTATGCCCTCTTCTTTTTGAATGTATGTGGTTAACAGTTTTCCAGCTGGATCCATATTGTAGATACTAACCCTGCATCACGTGTTAAAATATTATATACCCGAGGTTCATTGTAGAATTATCTTGAGAGTCCATCATATTCTTTATCATTCATGGGTAAAATAATTAAGTTTCATGCAACAGGGGAAACTTATTGTTCAATGCTTCTTTCCAGATCAGGCCCAATTCAGATCTGGAGTATGGCAATATTTTTTTAGTCTACCTTGTCGATTGGGTCATGTTGCCGCCCGGTGGTGGGTGGCAGGTGGGTGGCGGTTGTACAGGTTGCTGTTGCTGCATGCGATCTTGAAGGCTCCGCTCTTTTCGGACATAGATTTGCAGCTTCTTATCGATTAGGGCTCTGCTCTGAGGGCTAGAGCTGGCATCATGCATGGCAAGTCTTAGTTTAGCTAAAAAGCAAAAGAAAACATAGCAGAAACAAAAACAAAACTCGGGGAAGGAGAGAAAAAAGTAATGATGCAACAAAAAAATAAAAAGGAACATGCAAATACTGCCATGAAAAAGTTCACAAGGATGCATCTCTTTCAGGTTAGCTACATGTCCAAACAAGTTAATGAGAAACAAAATAGTAAAATTAAGTAAGATTTTAAATGGTTTTTAATGAAATGTCCTTGGTGACTTAAGTCACTGTAACCCTCATGTAACTAACCATTTAAATCCAAATACTTGTCTCTAGTCCCAGTTAGCTGAAACCCAATAAGCAGCCAGGTGAGACATTTGCTGGCAAAGCTTTCATGAAGTCTGCTTTTGCTTTTATTGTTTTGTTAATCCATTGGAGCAGATTTCTAGAAACAAATGTTGTTAATCATCCAAAGCCAGTTTGTCTGCAACCTCGCTAACCAGCAAGAAGAGAATGGAGGATGGGAAGGAGCCAATGAAAAATATGAGATATGAAAATAAAAAAATGCAGCAGCATAAATTCCCAAAAGTTACAGCACATATTTAAACAATGACCCCTCCTTTTCCTCATCTTCTTGTTATTTCAACGACTGTATACATTTTGCTTTTTTGTATGATAGAGCAACTTCATGCTGTACTTTGGGAATTAAAACTTTTTGATAAACCAGTTTCTGAACTGAGAAAATAATGTGCAGGAGAAAATGCAGGAAAGCACAATTAGCAGACAGGTGCCATCAAGAATTCATCTGCCTTTCTCAGCTTTCAACAGAAGGAGCCCCAGTAATAAATAAGAATAGTATATTCTGATATTACAATAAAGAAATAACAAAGAACCAGAAAAAGACATCTTTTACAGCCCCCTTTTGACTGTTAGTTTGCATTAAACAGTTAGTTCTGTTAACTTAGGTTATGTTAATATTAATATATACTGTACAAAACAGAGTAAGCTGAAGCAGTTAATAAATACTTACATATAGCTTCATTGCAGAGAGACAAAGCTGCAGCACAATCTCCCTTCTGCTCTTGATGCAGTGACTCTTGAAAGACTGAATCTGCCTCTTGCATAGGCCTCTCAAAGCCACCAGTCCTCCCTGCAAGGGCAGTATTCTTGGTTTCCATTCCAAGCTTCTTTCCCTCTTCGTCTAAACAGCCCCCACCCGTGCCCACCCCTCCCCCTAATGCTGACCGGACTGTTGTCTAACAATTCATATTGCAGACCACATATCCTGAAGCCTGGTTCTTTGAAACCTGTCTGGAACCAATGCAAGGAATATGCATCAGAAGCAAAGGCATGCATAATGTTAAAACAATGTTCTGGGTTCCTTTTCCAAGCACCAACAGCAATCCATTTATTCCCAAAAGCAAAGAGGTTTGCTCCTGGGAAAGCTACAGAGAAAATGGGGGTACAGAGTCTTTGTTTTATAAGGGGGACTGGTCCTTGGTGTGGGCTTGGGGTGTGTGTGGGTGTATGTGCTGGTTCTAGTGTGTGACTCAGTCAAAAGGTCAATTTTAATTGTCTATTGGCTTGCCTTTTTTGTGTAGATGGTGTCTGGGCAGACTGTTTCTGGGTGTGGCAAGTGTGATTGAACAGATTCTTTGTTTGGTTAATTACTTTTGGTTTTGGTACTTGGTTTTGCTATTGTCAGTTGATAGTTTAGCAGAGGTGCAATTTAGCAATCAATAGTCACAATGTATCTGCCAGAATTTCCAATCTCAGTGGATCATGGATTTGTGTTAATGGTTAAGGAATAGCTGAGATAGTGGGAGAAATAAAGTTAATTTGGAATAAAAAATATCCTATGATTACTATTGATTATTAAAATAAAATTCTTTCCACAATAACAAGGGAGGTTATACAGCATAGAGGGTTGGAACTGGGTCATGTTTAGCCTAAAGAACAGAGGACAAAAAAGAGACACAAGAGCATCCTTTCAATATTTGAAGACCATCACAAGAAAGGGGGTATGGAGTCAGCTGCTTCCCACCGGTGCGGGAGACCAGTGTTAACTTTTTGAGCAGTTTGACGAACCGGTTTTTGGAAGAAATCTCCTTCCAACAGTTATTTGTTTTCCCCACTTTACAGTGCTAATTATGCCAGGAAGGTAGGAAGGAAACATTTTGGTGTGCCTCTGTGTTGTTTCTAGTCTAATCCTAATCCTTATCTTTATTGCCCTGTTTAAGTATTTTCAGAAACTGCCTCTCAGGTTTACTTTACTTTACTTTTATTTAGACTTTTATACCGCCCCCTCTCCCCAAAGGGACTCGGGGCGGTTAAGTAATAAGGTTAAGCCTTATTACATTGTAACACCCTTAATGATTCTTGGCATTACACCCAGACTAGCCGGAGCCACTTACAATGGCACTGAAAAAAGTGACTTATGACCATTTTCACACTTACAACCGTTTTGAGCATCCCCATGGTCAGGAGGCTGGGTGAGGCAAAGTGTCCCTTGATGTGAGTTGGCCACGCCCACCCAGTCATATGACCACCCAGCCATGCCTATCCAACTGGTCATTAGGGCAGAGAACCAGTTGTTAAATTATTTCAATCCCACCTTGGTATGTATTTATTCTTCATTGGTATGCTGAACAAGAACCAGTGAATGGAAACTTTGTAGAGAGAAATTGAAACTTGAAATAAGAAGGAATTTCCTGACTTACAGCTACGTATTAAATAGTGGAACAGCCTGCTTCCTGAAGTTGTGGTTGCTCATCACTGAAGGCTTTAA
Source organism: Natrix helvetica (assembly GCF_964273705.1). Lineage (NCBI taxonomy): Eukaryota > Metazoa > Chordata > Lepidosauria > Squamata > Natricidae > Natrix > Natrix helvetica. The sequence goes on along the minus strand of NC_138551.1, from coordinate 107,630,244 downwards.
ATAAAGATTCGACGAGCCTTTGCAATGGTCTAATTATTCTTGTCTTTCACAAGGGGTTGAACTATAAAACTTCTGAGGTCTCTTTCAATCCTATGATTCCATTCACTTTAGATTTCTAAGTGGCATCTATAGCATATAGAACTTATAGACTAAGGCTTTATAGACCTATAGACTAAGGCTCATGAAAAAGCAGGGATTTTTTTCTGGACAGAGAGCTTAACTGTGGTCTTCCCTACATTGATAATATCCAAATTAAGTTAATAAAATGTCATTCAGTTTTAATCCTATTTATTTTAGTTACTTTTTACATATGTTATATTTCTATGATTTATTTTATACTTATTTTATTAGCTCAGTGTTGATCATTAGAGCGGGGACAGAGAATTAATAGATACAGAACATTTGTATACATTGATCATTAGATACATTGATCATTAGAGCGGGGACAGAGAATTAATAGATACAGAACATTTCTGTCCCCAGCAAACTAAAATTCATAGGGTTATAAGTGCATGTAACATAGATGTGTGTGTGGGTAAGATTATCACTCCTGCTGTCAAGCAAAACCAAGCATTTAATAGTGATTGCCATACCATGTGCATGAATCACACAACTGGCAAGAAAATAGGGGCAGTCAGGCATAACACAGGTTATGTAGACAGTAAACACAAGGTCAATCAAAATGGACTCAAATGTCTATACACCAATGCACAGAGTATGAGGAATAAACAGGGCGAATTAGAAATTCAAGTAAAAGAGGGCAGATACGATATTATTGCCATTACAGAAACTTGGTGGGATGAAACTGACAAATGGAACATACAGCTAGAAGGATTTAAATTATTTAAAAGAAATAGACCAAATAAAAGAGGAGGTGGAGTTGCACTATATATAAGAAATAACTACATCTCTACAGAAATAGAGCACAACAATGATGAGAACTATCTTGAATGCATTTGGGTCAATATTAAAGGTTGTGGGGGAAATGACATTGCCATAGGTCTATACTACAAGCCACCCAACCAAGCAGAGGAAGTAGATGAACTTTTTGCTAGCCAGCTAACTAAGGTATGTAGGAAGCACACCACAATAGTAATGGGAGATTTTAACTACCCTGACATCAACTGGGAAACAAACTCTGCACCAAGTGGAAGATCCAACAGGTTCCTAACAAACCTAGCAGACAACTTTGTTTCCCAAAAGGTAGAGAAGGGAACAAGGGGATCAGCCATATTGGACTTAATTCTCACTAACAGAGAGGAAATGATAGAAGGTGTTGAAGCCATAGGAACCCTGGGGGCAAGTGACCATGCAATATTGGAATTCAACATTATCCAAACACAAGTAGTAGAACAAAGCCAAACTAGAGTCTTGGACTTTAAGAAAGCTAATTTCAATAAACTTAGAGAGAGCTTGGGAAAAATTCCATGGATGAGAATCCTCAAGGGGAAAACAACTCAAGAAGCTTGGGAAATTTTGAAAAATGAGATTACAAAATACCAATGAAGAAGAAAAATAACAGCTTCCAAAAGAAACCAGCATGGCTGCATAAAGAACTATCTGACAAACTGAAAGACAAAAAAGGTAAGTATAAAAAGTGGAAGGAGGGGGACATAACTAAGGCAGAATATCAGGAAATAGCCTGAGCCTGTAAAGATGAAGTGAGGAAAGCTAAGGCTCACAATGAAGAAAGGCTTGCCACAACAGTAAAAATTAACAAAAAAAGCTTCTTCCAACATGTTACAAACAAGAAAAAAGTTAAGGAAACAATTGGTCCATTGCTAGGAGAAAGTGGCAAGAAGGTGACAAGCGACAGGGAGAAAGCAGAACTATTTAACTCATGTTTTGCATCTATCTTTACACAAAGGGATAAAAGAGTCCAACCTATCAAAAGCAGCACCACAAAAATCAGATTAGGAACACAAATTGAAATAGGGAAGAAAATGGTAAGTGAGCACCTGTCTACCCTAGATGAGTTCAAATAACCAGGACCAGATGGATTACACCCCAGGGTTCTGAAGGAACTAGCAGACAAGATCTCAGAACCACTGAATTATATCTTTCAGAAATCCTGGAACACCGGGGAACTACCAGAGGACTGGAAATGAGCTGATGTGGTTCCCATCTTCAAAAAAGGGAAAAAAATAGATCCAGGAAACTACAGACCTATCAGCCTGACCTCAATACCAGGAAAGATTCTGGAAAAAATAATAAAGCAACGAATTAGCGAACACCTAGAAGCAAACAAAGTAATAGCCAAAAGTCAACATGGATTTGTCAAAAACAGATCATGCCAGACTAATCTTATTACATTCTTTGATAATGTGACAAAATTAGTGGACCAGAGGAATGCCGTTGATATAGTTTACTTGGACTTCAGTAAGGCTTTTGATAAGGTAGACCATAACCTACTACTAGATAAAGTAGAAGAATGTGGGTTAGACAGCATCACCACCAGATGGATACGTAACTGGCTAACCAACCGCACTCAACGTGTAGTCCTCAATGGAACTGCATCTACATGGAGGGAAGTATGCAGTGGAGTACCCCAAGGCTCTCTTTTAGGCCCAGTACTCTTCAACATCTTCATCAATGATTTGGATGAGGGAATAAATGGGGAACTCATCAAATTTGCAGATGACACCAAGCTGGCAGGAATAGCCAACACTCCAGAAGATAGGCTTAAGATACAGAAGGATCTTGACAAACTTGAACATTGGGCACTATCTAATAAAATGAAATTCAATGGTGAAAAGAGTAAGGTTCTACATTTAGGCAACAAAAACGGAATGCACAGGTACAGTATAGGTGGTACTTTCTGAACCTTGACATTGTCTTCTAAGGTCTTCTCTGTCATTGTGTCCACAAATTAAATAATGATGCTGTCTAGCCCCTCATAAATATATTGAACAACATAGAGCCCCTCATACAACATTTGCTTCCAGCATGATAGTGAGTTTATTTAGGCAACAAAAACGGAATGCACAGGTACAGTATAGGTGGTACTGTGCTCAATAGTAGTAACTGTGAGAGGGATCTTGGAGTTCTAGTGGACAACCATTTAAATATGAGCCAGCAGTGTGCAGCAGCTGCCAAAAAAGCCAACACAGTCCTAGGCTGCATCAACAGAAGGATAGAATCAAGATCACGTGAAGTGTTAATACCACTTTATAATGCCTTGGTAAGGCCACACTTGGAATACTGCATTCAGTTCTGGTCGCCACAATGTAAAAAAGATGTGGAGACTCTAGAAAGAGTGCAGAGAAGAGCAACAAAGATGATTAGGGGACTGGAGACTAAAACATATGAAGAACGGTTGCAGGAACTGGGTATGTCCCTCTTCTTTGTGGCAACCCCTGAGATATTGGAACACTGCTATCATGTCTCCTCTAGTCCTTCTTTTCATTAGACATGATAGCAGTGTTCCAATATCTCAGGGGTTGCCACAAAGAAGAGGGAGTCAAACTATTCTCCAAGGCACCTGAGGGTAGAACAAGAAGCAATGGGTGGAAACTAATCAAGGAGAGAAGCAACTTAGAACTGAGGAGAAATTTCCTGACAGTTAGAACAATTAATCAGTGGAACAGCTTGCCTCCAGAAGTTGTGAATGCCCCAACACTGGAAGTCTTTAAGAAGATGTTGGATAGCCATCTGTCTGAAACGGTATAGGGTTTCCTGCCTAGGCAGGGGGTTGGACTAGAAGGCCTCCAAGGTCCCTTCCAACTCTACTATTGTATTATTATATGTCTATAATTTGACATGAATAAAATAAGTTAATAAAATAAGCAGACTCAGAAGCTCTGTAGGTGCTATAAAAAGCAAAGGCACTGGAAATGCATTATCAGATTCAAAACACTATCATTGAGGTTTCTGGTGGAAGTCATGCCGGTACAGAGCAAACAAATAGGGCTTCATTTAGTTTGCCCGATTGTTCTTGGTTGGAGGCCCTTATGGGGTGAAGTTGGATCCTGGAGGGATCAGCGGTGTAGAGGGGTGACCTCGGAGGTAATGGAAAGAAGTGTGATCTTCCGTTACAACCCCTCAGATCTGACGTGAAAGAAATCCGCCTCTATGGCAGCTCTGGAGGTGTGACAACCTGACTGTTCAAATGGAGAAGGAAGAGAAAAGTGGTAAAACAGTGAAGTATCAGTGGAAATAGCCTAAAAGGAATTTGACATTTGTTTGACTCTCCGTGATTTTGAGAGATAAGAACTACATCAGATGATGAATGAGTCTCCAAGACGGAGGAAAAGCAGCGATTTGGTGGCGGGAGCAGAGGCAGTGTAGAGACAGATATTGAGAAGGACAGATCACGTGGAAGGTATGAGTGAAAGATCTGAGTGGGCACCCTTTGAAAAACTTAAAGAAAGACTATTAAGACTGTGATAAAAATACGTGGCTCAGAAAGAAAACTCTTGCTGGAGAAATTAGGGTGACTGTGCTAAATAGGAGAGAGGCGACATCTTGGAAATAATAATTATTTTTGAGGTGCAGGAGGTGGCAAGCATGGTCACCTTATGGCTGCTGCTGTGTTGCAATATTTTTGGGGAGGGCTTATTTTGGGGAGAGGGCTTATCTTAGCACATGAACTCAAAAGCATATTATTTGGGGAGGTCTTATTTTCAGGGAAACAGGGTACCATATGTGTGGACTTGTCCCAAAAGTAAGAAATATTGGATGAAAATTAAAAAATGGTTAGAAGAAATTATGGAACAAAAAATAGAGATGAAACCAGAACTGTTTCTACTGGGGATTATAAAGGGAAACTTAAGCAAAAAAATTCAATATATCATACTCCATATAATAACTGCAGCCAGAATTACTTTTGTTCAGAATTGGAAACAAGAAAACACAATGATAATAAAAAAAGGTGCTTGACTGTGCAGAAATGGATAAATTAACCATGGAATTAATAGATAGAGTGGAAACAGAATACTATAAGATCTGGAATAGGTGGTACAATTGGCTAGAAATTAGATACAAAATTAATACATAAAGAGTACTTAGGAACAATAGTAAAGTGAAAAACTGTATATACTCGTAAACATAGCAAATAATGCTAAAAGTTAAAGTGTGTGTGTGTGTGTGTGTGTGTGTGTGTGTGTGTGTGTGTACGATGTATGTATATGTAACGTATAACAAGTAATGTATAAAAGACAATACTGAAAAATTTAAAAATTTGTAAATAGAATGGATACAGGTATCAGAATGCTGTAAAGATTGGAAATACTGTTTTAAAAGTTAAAAAACGTTGAATAAAAATTATTTTTTTAAAAAAATACTATCATTAGTACTCTGTCTAAACATTTCAAATATTGATTTCAGTATTCTAATTTATATGTGGCTTAAGTTTGTCTTCCTTAGGAAACTATTTACACATCCGGATATTCTTCAGCATTCCTTTTTCAATTATTCAAAGTTAGATTTTATTAATTAGATTTTATTAGATAAGTTTTGAATATGTTGTTAAGACTTTTACAAACTTTTAAATTTAAATCTAAATTAGAAATGTATTTTTTTCTTGGTGGCATGCTTTTGTTTTAAATTATACTGACTTTTGACCTCTTTTAATTGCTGTTTCAGCAGCTGTTCTGAGAAACTGTAGTCACAGATCATAATGGACAGAACCTAGCACCATCAAACAAAAGGCACTGTGCAAATAAAATGTCCATCTACCTCAATGAAAACCTCACCTGAAATCACCATTTGATTAAAAAATAATATTGCATCAACAGACAAATTAAAAAGTGACATCTCAGACATTTTATTCCAACACATTTTTCATATGATTTTGGTGATTTTCCATAATCAAGAACTGGTAACAGCTAAATTAATGCGGATGCATTGATATTCATTCTAGTGAAGAAGAGAGGAAGGAGATTTTTGTCTGAAAAGAATAACTTTACACACATTTGAGCCAGAGCTAGATCAGTTTCAGGTTATTCTAAAAAATTTCTTCAGACCGGCTATGTGATTGAGGTTTAAGAGGAATCTGGCTCTTTTATTAATCTGATCATCTTGATCTCAAACAGGTAAAGACCACACAACTTTCTTTGGCGGCTGGATGAAGAAATTGAAGGCAAGATCTCTTACTCCAAGCTTGGTAGAGATATAATCTATTATAAAACATTTCCACCATGAATTCCTCTAGCAGGAATTTTCATTGTACCCTGAACTGATATTCTGACTGTATGTATGTACTGTATGTAGGCAATTGAATGAATGAATGCATTTTCAAAAAATCTTAACTTCTTTGTAATGCCCTATTCTTTTGAGAGCCATTGAAATTGAAGGTTAGGCAAATATTATTCTTGCATTCTTGTTGTTAAGTAAGTTTCTCCAATGTTTTTTTCAATATTGAAAAGATAACTGTATGGTCCCAATTAATCAGTAGACTGAAAACTTGTGATATATGAACAAGATGCTTACAGAGGTACATTAAATATAGAATAGAATAGAGCTGGAAGAGATCTTGGAGATCTTCTAGTCCAGCCTCCTGCTCAAGCAGAAGAACCTGTACTATTTCAGATAACTGACTGTTTAGTCCTGTGATGGCGAACCTGTGGCACGCGGAGCCATATTTGCTGGCACACCAGTTGTCAGCTGATTTTTGGCTTTTCGGAGGGACAGGGGAGGCCATTTTCACCCTCCCCAAGCTTCAGGAAAACCTCCGGAGGCTGGGGAGGGCGAAAAATGGCCCCAATGAGCCAACCAGAAGTTCAGGAATGATCCATTTCCGGCTTCCAGAGGGCCTCCTTGGGGCTGGGGAAGGTCGTTTTTGCCCTCCCCAGGTTTCAGGAAAGCCTCCGGAGCCTGGGAGGGTTTGTGCATGCATGTGCAGGTGGGAGGGGGGGAATTAAATTGGTATGGACATGCGTATGTGCGTGATAGCGTGTGCGTGCAATTTTGCATGCCATAAGAAAAAGGTTTGTCATCACTGTTCTAGTCTCTTCTTAAAAACCTCCAGTGATGGAGCACCCACGACTTCTGGAGGCAAGCTGTTCCACTGGTTAATTATCCTCACCGTTAGAAAGTTTCTCCTTAATACCAGGTTGCTTCTCTCCTTGATTAGTTTGCATCCATTGTTTCTTGTACTGCCCTCCAGTACTTTGTAGAATAATTTGACCCCTTCTTCTTTGTGGCAGCCTCTCAAATACTTGAATACTGCCATCACGTCACCCCTAATTCTTCTTTTCTCTACACTAGACAAACTCAAATCCTGCAGGCATTCTTGATATGTTTTACTATGTCCAGGCCTTTCATCATCTTATGGATAATTCCAATGAAATTCTATAACTGTTAAATAAATTTTACATGCATATCTACATATATGAGAAGCCCTTATACATATCTGTGATTCTTTTATTTTGAATTGCTTTTTTTTGCTTTCTTTTTTTCTTCTACTAATGCTTTTTTTTTTATTGCTTCGCTTTAATAAATAATGGCAAAAAACTATTCTTTATGATTTTTTTTACAGATCATGTTTTTCTTTCTGAATGCATAGCAGATTAGTACAGTATCTATTATCATTTTTCCAAGCACATATTATCTAACACACATATTACCTTGATTTTGTAGTTCATCCAGATCCATGAATCTGCTTGGGTGGGGATTAAAGCCCAAGGCTGCCTCTAGTTCCTTTTCCTGCTTCCTCTGGAAGTCTTGCTCCTGGACCCTTCTTGCTACTTCTTCTTGTAATTCATCTAATTCACTCTTGGAAGAAACAAGTATCTCCCCACCTTTTTTTGGGGTGGGGGAAACCCAAAATGTTTCATCTTATATTATACTTATTTACTACATTATTTACTTGTATAGTTTTCTGTGCTTCTTCTGGGCTAGTTTCATTAAATGAACTGTAGCTAATAGAAATTTTGAGTCAAACAATAGCTTCCAATGAAAGGTTTATGGAGGAAATAAAAAGTCTATAGAATGTCTACTGGGCTGGGCTTGCAATGATTACAGATATTCAGCCATACAGTCTGTGTGTGTGTGTGTGTGTGTGTGTGTGTGTGTGTGTGTGCGCGCGCGCACACACGCATGCACAGTACTTCATATAATCTGCTGTTGTTTATGTTGCTTCTGTCTCATCTAAAAAGCTCCAAATGCTATTGGCATTTCTCATAAGGGAACTGATCTAGTTCTAGTGGTGGGTTATGACCGGTACGCCCCGGTACTGGCGTACCGGTGCCTTCCAGGAGCACCAGGTATCGTTCCGGTACGGTGCTCCGGTCGGGCCACCTGCCCGCCCTTTTATGAGCCTGTGATAAAAACTTGGGTACTTGCATTTATTTACTATGTTTGCAGCATCTTGGGGAAACCATTTGCAATCTTCCCAGGGGCTTCTGACAAGCAAAGTCAGTTGGGGAAGCTGGATTCACTTAATATCCATATCATGGTGATCATGGTGATTCGTTTAACAACTATGGCAAACATTACATAAAATCAGGTGTAACTCACTTCGCAATTGCATCAGTTAGCAGTGGAAGTTATGGTCCCAACAGTGGTTGTAAATAAATGGTATGGACTACCTGCATTGCTGTATTTTGTTGGTTTGCAATTACAAGGTTTAAAGTGCACTATATGGGTTTTCATAAAGTTCGGTTTTATGAGTAGATAATGGTAGTTTCCTAATGATTACTAACATAGGCTTTAACTTTTTTGCTGGTACACACTGAGTTTGTATTGGGCTATCCACAATACATTCAGGGTCCCTTTCCTGATCAGATGCTATCTCCTTCCTTCTGTGAACACAGGACAATGACCTAGAAAAAAAGAGGAAATTATAGTATGGATTGCAAGTATTTGGACAATGAGACCTTACCAAAGGAGTATTTATTTTTTGTCCTGCAGGTTTTAGATGAGGCAGACTCTACTTCCAAGATGCTACTGCTATGTGATTTTGGAATATTATGCCAGGCAGGAACAACATCTCCAGTTCGTTTGATATGATAATCCCTTTAAAAAGAAAAAAAAAACCTTTTATTTCCTCATGAAACATTTTCACTTCTCTTTGTAAAGGAGCAGTAAAAGTCCTAAGCTTACTACTGAATTACATCATTTTGGAAAATTAAACATTTGTATCATAATCCAACATGTATTTTTTCAAAAGCAAGTTCCATAGGACTTTTGGATGTATAATAGATATATGATTAAAGAATTAATGATTCCTACCTTTCAGTGGCCTGAACTTTGTTAGGAGCTTACAAAAATACTACTCTTATCCACAGTGAATGCCGACTCGAACTCCTGTCAACTATGGTGTTGAAATTAATTCGGCATAGAGATGGCAGCTGTGAGACAGTGTATGATAACTCTATCTTTCTATATATTTTAAGAGCATCAATAAATTTTTGCGTTGCTTATTTATATTAAATCACCAATATTTCTCAAAGAAAAATGAAATGGAAAAATAATTTCTTGTAGAGGTAAAATGTGGCAGTGTAATAGTTAAAGAAAAAAGCTACCTAAGTAGTTAAAACTAACTATACAGGTATACATTTGAGAACAACTTTTCTTTATTACAGAGATTAAAAGTGTATCATAAATTTTGAATATATTTTTGAAAATAATTACACAAGGTAGAAGTTGGATTCTCAGATATTGCAATGGTTGATCGCCAATCTTTTTGCATGACAGCTCTTTTAAAGAAAATATGAAAAATATGTTTTTTGTCATTTTTTAATAGTTTTTTTAGAAGTTATAAAACTGTTTATACTGGAACTACAAAAATGCTTTATGAAAATTAAATACTAATACTGTGTTAAGTTGGTTTGTACAGACTTTCTTTATAGAAATCATAGGGATTCTACAAGATGACTGCCATAAATTTAAAGTGATGATGTATTTCATATATGATATTTTATGTTTTAAAACAGGGATGTCCAAACTTGGCAACTTTAAGACTTGTGGACTTCCACAAGTCTTAAAGTTGCCAAGTTTGGACACCCCTGTTTTAAAGGAAGCCAAAGTTCAACCCTACTAGAACAGTCTGAAGTACAAAACAAGGAGTTAGAAAAAAAGGTTTAACTAAAACTATCTCTCGGTAATGATTTACCTATTTCTCTCTTAATACAGGTAGTCCTTGACTTATGGCCACAATTGAGCCCAAATTTTCTGTTGTTAAATGAGACATTTGTTAAGTGAGCTTTGCCCCATTTTACAACATTCTTGCCAGTTGTTAAGTGAATCACTGCAGATGTTAAGTTAGTACCACGGTTGTTAAGTGAATCTGGCTTCTCAATTGATTTTACTTATCAAAAAGTAATCACATGACCTTGGGACACAGCAATGGTCGTAAGTATGAAACAGTTACCAAGCATCTGAATTTTGATCACATGATGCTGCTACAAAGGTTGTAAGTGTGAAAAATGGTCATAAGTCACTTTTTCAGTGCTGTTATAACTTTAAGTGGCCACTAAATGAACTTTTGTAAGTCAAGAACTACCTGTATTTACAAAAGTCTCTTACTGTCATGGATAAGAAAACCTCTTACCACTAATAAATATATGAAAAAAATCCTTAAATTACTTCAGCAAAATATATAGCTACACCAAATAGTTTCTCTTTTATATAAACAAAAGTTTAATTACAAACCTCTGTGCTTATAAAAAATAAGCTCTAAACTTCGATTATTCATATCTCATAATAAAGAGTAATACTGAGAGTAGATAATAGTATTTTTACATTCATAGAGGGGAAATTCTGATTCACTGTGAGACCATAAATAAATGAAAAACAGCCAGAAAAAAAAGACTTTCCAAGAATCTGCTCCTGTAGCATCCTAAGAGATTATTTAAGGAGTCACAGTAATTTCTCCCTTTGAAACAATCCTTGGAATCTTTGGAAAGAGCACCCATTTCTTGCACAGAGTGCTTGTATTACCACCACCCTCAATAGGCACCAGGAAACAACAACCAATATCTTCATAGCCAGCCATCAACACCCCAATCAACAACTAAAAGCCCACACACAATCAGGCACCATATAAATACCACACACAGAATAGCCCAAAGAACATACTTTGCTAGAGAGAAGTTCCCTGAGGATGGGTTCCAGCACGAGTCCAAAAGCTCAGAAGACAAATCTCTGGTCCCGGTGATCCAGTCCCAGATTGGATCCTGTAACATTATCCTGGGACACTTATATTCTCCTTCACTCAAGACATAATTTGGTCTATTTCTCTAGACCAGGTGTGTCCAAACTTGGGAACTTTAAGACTTGTAGACTTCAACTCCTAGAATTCCCCAGCCAGCCATGCCATGTTCCCAAGTTTGGACGCCCCTGCTCTAGACAAATAAATCTTCCACAAGCTTCAACTTACATGATAAATTCTTAAACAGACCTGGCTGCCATAGCTCATTTGATCTCCACTTTCAATCTTATGAAAATGAACGAAAGGAGCATTCTGAGCACTCAATAACTGCTTTCTTCTTAAAGAGAACTGAAGAAAGAAATGGACTATGGCAAGTCAACACCATCCAACTAAAAAGTTGGGTGACTATCCCACAAGTAATAAGTGAGATGATTTCTTATTTTAACTACTGGCCAGGGACAATAATATCTCCAAATTCTGGTGCTAAAATATACATATTCTATACGTATGGCAAGCGACTGTCATCTCTTGGAGTTCAGTTGGATAGCATCAATTGATAGCATCCATTTTATTTCTGGCTTTTTCAATGCTACATTTGTTGTGTTAATTTGACCATAATGCCTTCATTTAATGGGTTTCTTAGTTCTGGTTTATTATATTGCCTAGTGTTTTTGCTTTATATTAATCAAATATCCCCTATTTTTTTAATGCAGATGCTGTTGACATTATTGTTCTTTTATAAATCCTCATAGGTCACTGTTTCCCAAACTGGATGACTTTGTGATGTGTGGACATCAACTGCCAGAATTCCCCAACTAATATAGCCATTGCTAAGAATTTAGGCAGTTAAGGTCCACAACATCTCAAAGGCATATGGAGTGAAACTTGTCAATAATTATTTTAACCAGATTGACTTAAAATGCCTCTGATGAGACCAAGGTTGAACTTTTTGTCCATAATTCCAAAACGTGTGTTGGGCACAATAGCAACACTACAGATCACCATAGGTACACCTTGCCCACAGTGAAGCATGGCGATGGCAGAATTATGTTTTGGGTATTTTTTTCTTCAGCTGGAACTGGGGCTTTAGTCAAAATGGGAGGAATTATGAACAGTCCCAATTTGGACCCAAAACCTTCAGGCCTCTGCTAAAATGTTGAAGATGAATTTCATCTTTCAACATGACAACAGCCCAAAGAAAACCTCCACATCAACAAAAGAATGGTTTCAATAGAAAACAATCAAAGTTTTAGAATGACCCAGCCAGAACCCAGCCCTAAATCCAATTGAAAATATATGGGGTGACCTGAAAACTGAATGGGACAACTCGTCACGCCCAACTTGCTGTAGGACAAAACAACAATTCAATTTAAGTATTTAAAATAATGGAAATATATTAATTTCTGTCATTTACATTTCATTTTGTCCTTCCTTTTGCATACTTTCTTTAATGATTCTATTCCACCATTTCTTTGATATTAGTGTACCGTATTTTTCGGAGTATAAGACGCACCTTTTTTCCTCTAAAGAGGCTGAAAATCTGGGTGCGTCTTATACATTGAATACAGCATTTTTTGCCTCCTGAAGCCCCGCCTCTTCACCAAAATGGCCGTGCATAGCCTTATGGAGGCTTTCAGAAAGCTCCTGAGGGCTGGGGAGGGCAGAAATGAGGAAAAAATGGGCCGTTTTTTGCCCCCCCCCCTCCAGCAACACTTTATAAGCCTTCATAAGGCTATGAATGCATTTTTTTTTACAAAAAACAGCCTGTTTTCACGAAAAAATGGGCCATTTTTTGCTTTTTTTTGCCCCCCCCCCGGAGCACTCTGCAAGCCCCCCCCCGGCTATACATGCCTTTTATTTGAAAAAAAACAGGCCCGTTTTCGCAAAAAATGGGCCGTTTTGGGGAGGTTTGCAGAGTGCAAAACCTTTTTTTCCCCTTTCGGAAAGCTGTTTAAGTGATTGATAAGTTTTAGGCACTTCAGGTTGTCAGTGATTTCCTTCTCCAGCACATAGATAAATACACCTGGAAACATCTACCTACCTACCTACTCTCTCTCTCTCTCTCCCTCCCTACCTACCGTATTTATCTCTCTATTTCTCTCTCTCTCTCTCTATCCCTTTATCTACCTACCAACCTAACTACTCTCTCTCTCCCTCCCTACCTACTGTATTTATCTCTCTCTCTCCCTCTATCTACATATACTGTAGCTACCTACCTACTCTCTCTCTTCCTCTACCTATCTACTGTATTTCTCTATTTTTCTCTCTCTCTCTCTGTCTACCTACCAACCTACCTACTCTCTCTCCCCCTACCTATCTACTGTATTTCTCTCAATCTCTCTCTATTTCTCTCCCTCTATATCCCTCTACCTACCTTCCTACCTACCTACATTCTCTCTCCCTACCTACCTACTATATTTCTCTCTCTCTCTCTATTTCTCTCTCTCTCTAACCCTTTATCTACCTAACCTACCTACTCTCTCTCCCTACCTATCTACTGCATTTCTCTCTCTCTCTCTCTCTCTCTCCCCCCCCTCTACATACCTACCTACCTACCTACCTACCTATCTACACTCTCTCTTCCTACCTACCTACCTACTGTATTTCTCTCTCTCTTTATCTCTCTCTCTCCCTCCCTTTATCTACCTACCTAACTACTCTCTCTCCCTCCCTCCCTCCCGACTGTATTTCTCTCTTTCTCTTCCTCTCTATCCCTCTATGTACCTACCTACTTTTTTAAAAAAAATGCCTCTTCAAAACCTGGGTGCGTCTTATACTCCGGTGCATCTTAAACTCCGAAAAATATGGTAATTCTTCTACTGCAGCGAGTTGTCCTGTTCTATTGAATTGTACAACTTATATGTTATGTTAAAGATGGGAAAAATTCTGAAGTAATTTATCTTGCCTTGGTCTGATTTTTCTTTACATGTCAAAACTCTGTGAATTTCCTAGATATTTTACACTTTTTATAGCCACTATAAAAGGCTACCCATCCAAGCTTGGCTGCATGGCGAAGAAAGGAAGGGTTCGCTTCATCCTCCACCCCTTTGCTTAATGGCCGTGGCACCGGTGTGTCGCTCAGCCTCCTGCTCTGTTGTGGCGGTGAGCAAACAGAAGCATCGTTCTCCACCCCCACTTCATTTTGTCCTCTACCCCTCCATTGCCTTGTTTCATCCTCCAGCCCCCCCCTGCTTTGTTTCATTCTTCCCCCCCCCCACCTTGCTTTGTGGCTGTGGCACCTATCCACTCAGCTCGTGTTGGCAGCAACCAACACGGACAGAATGGGCGGCCGACTAGCTGCACATCTTAAGTAGGGCTTACTTTAGGGGCTAGGGCTTATTTTGGGCGAAACCCGGTAGTTCTTAATAATTTCCCATTTCACAATAAAATAATGTATTAAGATACTTAAGAACAATGTTAGAATAATTAAAATATATTTTAATGAAACATACCTAGAGGTATTTGAGCTCTCTGACAAAGGCATATCCAGACTGACTGGACTGTTGCTATTGCGATCACTGCTTTCATACCCAGATTCCATCCTTTGAATCAGATGAGGATGTTGATCCATCCTGTGATGTGCACCACGCCCTAAAGTCCAGTGCTTATACCTGTTGGACCGCCTTGATCTTGTTTCACATGTTGGCTCCTTCAGCTCATCTTTTATAAATTCTTTGGCTGACAAAGATATTATATGAAGGAAAAGGTAAATGTAATTCTTTCACTTAGTATTCCAATACAGTTCAGTTTATGGAAGCACAAATTTGAGCTCCAGAAGCTCACTGTCACTTCTACCGCATTTCCCCAAAAAGAAGATCCATCCCAAAAATAAGCCCTTGCTTGATTTTTTAGCGTACTCCTATCCCAAAAAATAAGCTCTAGTTAAGGTCGTCATCAGCCAGGCCAGCATCAGAGATGGCGATGGCACAGGGGCTGATAGCAACCGCAGTCTGCATAGCGCAGGTGAATTAATTACCTGTTCAAGCAGCAGGCAGATGTGGGTGGAGGAATATGATCTGGAGGCACTGCGTGGGCTGAAAAACAACTGAGAGTCGGTGGGCTGGAGCAGGCATTTGGCCGCAAGAGGATCATCTTCTCGCGGTGGCACAAGCAGCAGAAGGAGGCAGAGGTGCGGCAGAGGCACGTGAATAGGATGCACTTTGTGGGCTGCAGGAAAGCCGAGAGATGCAACATGAAGCTTCCCACGTCTGTCTGCCCACTCTGTCCCACTGTCTTTTGGCTTGCCTGCAGCACGTGTGGCATGCCGCGATTGCCTGCCTTCCCCCTGCACCTCTGCCTCCATCTGCTGCTGATGCCACCATACGAAGATGAGTCTCCCACAGCCGACTGCTCACTCCAGCCCACCGACTCTTGGCTTTCCCGCAGCCCGTGCAGTGCATCTGGATTGCATGTCTCACCCCGCACCTCTGCCACCGTCTTCTTGGACAGGTAATCAACTCATCTGCACTGCACAGTCTGTGCAGTCCCAGAGTGTGCCAAGGGGCAGGTGGGCTGCAGCTGCTGTCGGATAATGTCCTCAGGTCTTATTTTTGGAGAAACACAGTAGTCAGCCAATTTACCTCACAAGGTTGATGTTGTGAGTTAAATTGGAGGAGGGAGTTCTACATACATTCTTTGTATAGTAAGTATAAATCTTTATTACGGTCAAAGACCAACAATACACATTACTTTTTACAATATGTTGAAAAGTACTGACCTTAAAATATAATTAAAAAGTATTGATGTTAAAAGTGGATAATAACATACATGGTCTCAAATTGTTCGGGTCACTCCCTGGTTTACTTGGGTGCAAAGCCGATAAGTATGGGAGTAAATACAATGGTCCAGAAATTGTTAGATATATGTCCAAATAATTGGTACAAGATGACAACTATACTTCTGTGAACAATATTTTTCTTTTGGACATTGCAGCAACACAGAACTTTGCCACTGCATACGTGGTAGCCGGGTTTGTGTCCTGGAGGAGAAAGCCTACATAAAAATTGTCTGTCCTCCCTGACAATTTCTCTAATAAGGGGAGAATATGTGCAGACCTACAAACTCTGTATAGCTCACAGTGTAATAGAACATGTGAGATATCTTCCACTTTTTCTTTACTACATATACAAACCCGTTCTGCTATTGGTGTTCTCTTATACCTGCCCTGGAGGAGTGCTGAAGGAAAATGTTAAATCTGGCATTCCTTGAGTTTTTGACAGAAAGGAAGGCTATAAATTAATTGAAAAAAACGTTTGCCAAAAAAACTGGTACTATTCTGCCCATCTTAAATTCCACCTTAAATCCATAATTACTTTTTACTTTTATTTAGATTTTTATACCGCCCCCTCTCCCCAAAGGGACTCGGGGAGTTAGATTCACAATAATGTTAGGCTATAATGTAGCTTACTTATTTTTTTTTTATTTTGTGTGATAATGTGAGTACAACTACTTAGTTTTGCATAATAAAATTGCTGAATCAAAAGACAGATTTAAATCTCTTCCAATGCTATACACAGTGCACACAATTATTAGGCAAGTGAGTATTTCAACCATATCATTTTAATGCATATTTCCACCTCCAAGCTGTATAAACTTGAATGCTTAGAGGATATAAGCACATGAAGTATGTGTATTTGTGTAATGTGTCCTAAGGAGACCAACACCCTATATCAAGGTGTGCTTCTTTTCCTCAGGCAAAATGGGCCAAAAAGAGATTTAAGACTCTGAAAAGTAAAAAATTGTAAAAAGTCTTTCAGAGGGATGTAGCATTTTTGAAATTGCTAAGATATTAGGGCGTGATCACAGAACCATCAAATGTTTTGTTACAAATAGTCAACAAGGTTGCAAGAAACATGTTGAGAAAAAAAAGATGCACATTAACTGCCAAAGATTTGAGAAGAATCAAATTATCCTCCAATGCTGTCATATTCCAGAACTGCAACTTACCTAGAGTGCACAGAAATACAAGGTGTTCAGTGCTTAGAGACATGACCAAGGTAAGGAAGGCTGAAACCCGACCACCACTGAACAGGACAGAAGTTGAAACGGCAAGACTGAACAAAGAAATATCTGAAGACAGATTTGTCAAATCTGATGAGATGAGAGTGACTCTTGACACACCAGATGGATGGGCCTGTGGTTGAATCAGCAATGGGCACAGAGGTCCACTTCAACTCAAGAGGTCAGCAAAATGGAGATGGAGTATGGGCTGGTATTATTAAAAATGAGCTAGTTGGACCTTTTTGGGTTGAAGATGGACTCAAAATCAACTTCCTATTGCCAGTTTTTAGAAGACACTTTCTTCAAGCAGTGGTACAGGAAAAAGTCTGCATCTTTCAAGAAGACTACGATTTTTATGCAGGACAATGCTCCATTGTATGCATCAAAGTACTCCACTGCGTGGCTAGCCAGTAAAGGCCTTATAAGGTGAAAGAATAATGACATGGCCCCCTTCTTCACCTGACCTGCACCCTATTGAGAACTTGTGGGCCCCTCTTAAATGGGATATTTACAGTGAAGGAAAATAGTTCACCTCTCTGAAGAATGTCTGGGAGGCTGTGGTTGCTGCTGCACAAAAAGTTGATCGTCAACAGATCAAGAAACTGACAGACTCCATGAATGGAAATCATATGACTGTTACTGAAAAGAAGGGTGGCTATATTGTTTCACTGATATTTTTTTTTGAACTGTCAGAAATGTTTATTTGTTCTTTTTGAGTTGTTTATTATTCTCAATTTAACAGATGAAAATAAACGAGTGATTTTTCATTTAGTTGCATAATACTTCTGCACACTAATAGATGTCCAATAATTGTGCATGTGAAGTTTCCAAGAGTTGGCCTAATTAATTTACGAGCCCCGAAACAAAGTTCAAAAAAACCCCATTCATTTATTAGGACTAACATCTTGGCACGGACTTCTCTGTAGCTGAAACTAAATCACACTTAATGGCGTCTGAACTTTACCCCTGTGCCCCCTCCCCTCTGGCTGAGGTCATCAATCACATTCTCCAACAGGACGTTATGGCAGGGTTCTGGACATGCGCATTCACATCCCAGTACAGAAATATGAGACTTTTACTCTGGCCAAAAGTATGCATGGCATTTCCCCCCCCCCTTCTCAAGTTGATAGTAGTCATGGAAACGCCTTAGGCGTTGACAGTGCACACATAGATATTCTTCTAAGAAAGCCAAAACCTCATTTTTCCTTTCTTAAATATTCAGGTTTGAGGTTTATTAACATTTTGGATTGACAGAGAGCACTGTAATTGTTAAATAATAAAATTAATCCTCAAAAATACAATTTGCCTATTAATTGTGCACATAAGTGTATATCCACTTTTTCTCATCCTTGCAAAAATCTATTCAACTTTACTTCTAATATTTTCTAAACATCCTCACGTCTCTTATCTTTTTATGTAATTGATATACTGCTGGACAGACATTTATCCAAACTGAATTTAGATACCACCCTTTTTCAGACATCACCTTAGCATTTTTTAACATTTTAACATTTTTGCACAAGTAGTTTTTTTTTCTTTAAATTAATACATTTTAAAGCTTGTAGGATTAGCCAATTTCACTATTTTTGCAGAAGAAACAGCATTCTGTGATTTGTTGGAACCAATTACCAGCAGGGGTAGACTCTATTTCACTGGCTTTTTACTATAATCTGTTTTGGGATATTTTAATGTGGATATATGAATGAGTCGTTGGACTTGATGGCTTACATGACACTTCCAGTTTGTTGATTATTTACATTAGGAAAAAGTTACAAAAAATATCACAAAGAAAACAGATGTAGAGCCTTTGCAACCATTTTAAGACACATTCTCATCCATGTTATTTTGTTTTACTATTTATTTCATTCATAAAGTCAGAATACCAAAGCACAACTGAATATTCAATGTTAACCTTTAAATATCATTTGACAGCTCAATTTTTTTTTCTTTGCTTACTGATATGTAGAAAAAAATATTTATTTGGATAGTATCAATGACTCTCAATAAACAAATGTATATATTCCATTCCATTCTCGTGCCCATTTTTACCTGCATCTTCTGCGAAGGGGCTGAGTTGGGTGTAGCCACCTTGTTTTCTCTTTTCTTTACTGAAGATGCTGTCTATATTTAGTGGCTCTCGTTTGGGTCTCCAAGGTGGGCGGTACTTGCTAGAAGAACTTGACTTTGACTCACTACTGTTGCTGTCTATTTCCCAGTCTTGAGACTTAATGGTCAAAGTTCTGGGTAGTGACTGGATTTCAGTCTGATTCTTCCCATGAGGGGAGCCTTGATGTGACTGTGAAGGCCTGTTGTGGATCATGTTGCTAACAGTCTCTTTAAATTCTCTTAGTTTGCTGGTACCATTCAACATTTTAGAAGCCGTTCTGGGGACCTGTTTCTCCTTCAGTGTCTCTCCTATGTTTTAAGAGCAAAATAATACTATGTAAACAATATAAATATCCTCAGTAGACTGTTTTCATCAAATTTCTGAACTGATACAGTCCAAAAAGTAATCCAGTCCCAACTTTGATAAACACAAATAATAGAATCCAATCATTTTTACCTTCACTGTGATATCCAGATGACTGTGTTTCATCCCCCTTCTTTCTAGACCTGTTGTTATTTCTCTTACGGTCTGTCAGAGAACTCTTTTTGGAAGTATGTCTCTGATTGTATTCACTATCAGTCAGGTGACCTGAAAGAAAAGATGTAAAACACATTACAAATTATAGTTCAATGTTTTTTAAAAAAAGATTTTGTTCATTCTCACAGACTTTAGATAGAAAAACTATCCATTAATGTTTGAAAATTAATTTTTTAAAAACAATCCTAGTTTTATTTTATATGTAGAATAAAGGTTTTTAATCAAACTAACATTAATTTCTATAAATTCTATAGAGAACCTACAGGAATTGAAAGCAGGATATTGCACCTTTGTGCATATCTGTTTTTCCCAGTCAACATCTCTTATAGAACCTGGTGGCGTCTCTTGGAACTCTAGGATTTTGCAGAACCCCAGTTGGGGGTTTAATAATTAAGATACTTTAATAAATACAAGTGACCTTGATAAACGATTTTTTTTAAAAAAAAAGCCCCCTGACAGCAACAAGGCTACCTGTTTTAAGAGAATGAGAAATAATCGTTTGGGATGGGGAGGTTTTGAGAATTCTACAATGAGCAAGAATAGGAATCCTCATGAATAAATAATGTAAACAGAAACAAGCCAGAGTTAGTTTCGATATCTCTTTAATCTTTTGTGCTTTGTTTGCATCTTTCTATCACACTAAATTAAAAAGGATGAATGAAAAGAAAAAAAAACTTTCTTTTGGTGGTACATGAGCACTGTAAACAGAAGAGAATTCTTACTGAAAGAACAATGAAAACAGTATTTTCTCTTTTTTCAACTGACTGAAACCAACATGTGAAGTTTCAGATATTTCTGAACTTTAATTTCCTTAGTCATTGCAGTCAACGGTAAAGATCACTGAAGCAGCAATCAAATATTTGCCAGTGAACGTTGAAGAATATGTTCTCAGTGCTTGTTTTGTGCCAACATCCCAGTGAGTTTATTACTCATGAATTCTATGATTTTCATCCCTAAATTTAAAAAAGTTTACCTGTGTCCCTGCTGCTTTGCGAAACCATATCATTTTCCACATTATAAATGATAGTTCCTTGAGAATCAGAAGAAAAATGGCTGACCATAGATTCATGATGGGAATGTTTATGCAGATAGCTGTCTGTAGAAGAATCTGTTCTAGTGTCACTTGAGATAGAAGGTTCACGTCCTATTAAAAATAGTGAGCGTAAGAATTGAGAAAATGAGAAAAATGTTAACATAATTAGGGTAAATACATTTACCCTAATTTCTATTTACATTTTTAAGAGAATAAAAGTTGCTCAATGAGCACTAAAAGGCTGTATTTGTGTGTGTATACATCTTGCAATCCATCTCCATTATCCTTTTGTATGCATGCATTCAACAACCTGATAGATTCTCTTTGCCAGTTATCTGAAGGTAATGTTGAGAAAAAGGGTCAAATTATAAAATATTTCTTTCCTGTCCAGCAATACTGAATTACTTCCAGCAATTCTGATTATCAGAAGAAATAAGAAATCCATACAATTAGCATTTGCCGTGAGACGTCAGTCTTTCTCTTAGAGACCAAAGCTGGAAGGAAGGACTGAAGTAAAGAGACTTGCATCTCCAGACATTACAGATAAGGATTGCATAGAACATAGAATGGCCGTTGGTTCTTACCTGATACGCCCTTTCTCAGGACGGTGGAGACATCATCAAGGTCATGGGCAAGACACGCCCACGAGGCTCCTCCTCCCCAGAATAGATGAAGGAGTGACTTATAGACTGCTGTGTAAACAGTCTGAGACGATAGATATTATCTCTCCTCAAGGTAAGAAACAGAGAAAAATCCAGGATTAAGCCAAATGAAAAGGGTGGGGCTGGATGATGTCTCCACCGTCCTGAGAAAGGGCATATCAGGTAAGAACCAATGCCCATTCTCCTAGTAGGTGGAGACATCATCCAGGCATTGGGACATACCAAAGCCCACTGTCCCATCGGGAGGGAATTGAAAAAGATATAAGAAGCATTAAGAATAAACCACTCGCTGCAACACACGCCATCCGAATGAAGCATCTGCTGAGGCATATCTATCGAGCTTTTAATGGGGGATGAACGGAGAAATAGAAGTCCAAGTGGCCGCTCGGCAGACTTCCTCCAAAGAAGCTTGAGATGACCAGGCAGCAGAGGTGGCCGTGCTGCGTGTAGAGCGCACCGTGATGCCAGGTGGAACCGGCAGAGAGAGTGCAGAATATGCCCTGGAAATAGCAGCTCGAACCAAATGACCAATGTCAGAAGAAGAGGCTTTGGGGCCTTTCTAACCTCCCGGCTGGAATTTCACAAAAAGAGCTTCAGAGCACCTGAAAACAGCAGTTCGTTTAATGTAAACACGTAGAGCACGACGTACATCAAGGTAATGCCACCTATGTTCCAGCCGGTGGGATGGGTGAGGACAAAAATCGGGAAGCACCAGTTTCTGGGCTCTGTGGAATACAGAATTTACCTTAGGTGCAAAGGCTGGATCAAGATGGAGGACGGCCTTATCTGGATGAAAGATGCATAAATCTTGTCTGATGGACAATGCTGCCAACTCAGAAACACGCCTTGCCGACGTTATGGCTACAAGAAAAACCATCTTTAAAGTCATATAAGGATACAGAATGCAAAGGCTCAAATGGAGACTGACTTAAAGATTCCAGGACTTTGGAAACATCCCAAGTTGGGAACCTGTGGATTGTTGGTGGATTGATGTTTGTGGCACCTCTCAAGAAATGACGGATAAGCAGGTCGTGAGAAAGGGGCTGTGCAGAAGTCAGGGAGAGGACGGAGAACAGTGCTGCAATCTAACGGCGGAGAGTGTTTGGCGAGAGTCCGAGATCCAGCCCCTGTTGAAGAAAGTGGAGAATATGTGGGACAGAAGACTGTAAAGGAACAATGCCCTTTCTATGGCACCAGACAGAGAACCGTGTCCAAGGGGCATCATAAATGCGATTAGTAGAAGAGCGCCTGAAGGCTTGAATTGTGTGAATAACCTCAGTAGACAGATTGGCAGTCCTTAGAGCCTCCCGCTCAACCTCCAAGAGGTTAGACGTAACCAAGGAAGGTTGGGATGTTGGAACGACCCTTGAAGAAGCAACGAGGGAAACTGAGGAAGCTGCCACGGTGGGGCTACCGAGAGGTTCAGTAGATTGACAAACCAGGGTCTGCGAAGCCACCGAGGAGCGATTAAGATCAGTTCTGCCTCCTCCTCCACCAATATTTTCCGCACCACTCGTTGTATGAGAGGGATCGGGGGGAAAGCATACAGAAGGCCTGGAGGCCATTGGCACCTTAGAGTGTCGGCTCCCTCCACCCCTTGAGTCACGTACCATGAAAAGTACCGTGGCAGTTGATTGTTGCCCTGTGAGGCAAAGAGGTCGAGAACCGGAAGGCTGTACCTGACGGTCAGTTGATGAAAGATTCCCCGACGCAAGGTCCACTCTGCCGGGTCGATGTGCATGCGGCTGAGGCCGTCTGCCTGGGTGTTCTGGACCCCCGAAATGTGTTCGGCCCAGAGAGACAATAGGTGGGTTTCCGCCCAGGCGCCCAGTTGAAAGGACAAGGCCATTAGCCGTCTGGACTTTGTCTCCCCCCTTGCCGGTTTATATGCGCTTTGGCAGTGGTATTGTCCATAAGGACGAGCATGTGCGCATTGGCCACAAGATGTTCAAAGTGAAAAAGGGCGAGAAGGACAGTTTTCAGCTCCAACCAGTTGATACTGTTCCTCTGGTTGGAGCGTGACCAAAGGCCTTGGGCTGTTTGCAACAGAATGTGAGCTCCCCATCCCTGCAGACTCGCATCTGTGGTTAGAGTGATGCGTGGGGGGGGGGGGTTGTCGCGAAACAGAGAGCCCTGTTCTAAGGCAGGGGAGAGCCACCAGCGAAGGGACCGGCTTACCTCTGAGGTTAGACGAACCTTGTGCATCAAGCAACTGCAGTCTGCCTTCTGGAACTGTAACAGAAACCATTGGAGCTGGCGACTGTGGAATCTGGCCCACGGAACAATGTTGAAGGAGGACACCAGTTTCCCCAGGAGTTGAGACAGGTGAATGAGAGGAATGTTCTGCTGACCTCTGGTGGATGAGACCAGATCGTGAATGCTCATCTGCCTTTCTGGTGATAAGAAAACCCATTCCAGAGAGGTATCTATCACTGCCCCTAGGTGCATGAGGTGAGTTGTTGGCTGCAGGTGACTTTTCTTCAAGCTGACCAGGAAGCCGTGGTCTTCTACGGTCTGAAGAGTGATCTGGATGTCTCTGTGAGCCTGGTGTAGGGACCTGGACAGTAACAAAATATCATCAAGGTAACAGAGAATTCTAACCAGCATAGAACTAAGATGGACAGCCAGTGCAGCAAGGATTTTAGTGAAGACCCTCAAGGCCAAGGACAACCCAAATGGAAGGGCATGGTATTGAAAATGATTGCCTGCGTAAGAAAAATGGAGGAACTTCCTGTGATCAGGAAAAATAGGGATTTGGAGATATACCTCTGTGAGATCAACCGAGGAGAGGAGGTCGTTAGGCCAAATGCTCTCTAAAATGGATAGCAGAGTGCATTTTAAACCTCCTATAGACTATAAATTTGTTTAAAAATTTGAGGTTGAGGATTGCCCTCTAGCCCCCTGAAGACTTAGGCACTATGAAGAGACGTGAATAAAACCTCTGCCCATTTTGGTCAGGGGGCACCTCCTCAGTGGCCTGAATTTGGAGGAGATGACCAATACAAGTTCAACTAGATGCCTTTTGGTACTGTCAAAGGCCAAATCGGATAGTATGCCTGATCCAGGCATCATGGGTGATGTCATCCCAATGATCGACGAAAGCTGACAGGTGGCCCCCAATAGGGAGGTCCACGGAAAGATCACTTCTGCTTTTGGAAGGAGTGGTTGGAGCCACCCTTGAAGGGCTTCCTGTAAGAGAAATGCTGTTGGATCTGTCCTGAGATGGATGGCCCTGTCTTGGGGGAGCCTGGCGTTGAGGACTGGGGTAGGCAAAACCCCCATCCGCCCCTCGAAAGGATGACCTACAGAAAAAAGAAGAGGGTTTAGATTATGTTTTGTGGCTGGCAGAAGGAAGCACCTTTCGTTTATCCTTGGACTCTACTAAGAGAGGTTCCAAAGGTGGGCCAAAGAGCAGACCAGGAGAGAAAGGAGCAGATGCCAAATGCCACTTTGCTCTGGCCTCCGCTTGCCATTGCTTCAGCCATAGGAGACGTCTTGTGGTGACTGAAGATGCCATCGACTTGGAAGTGAAACGAGCTGCATCCAGAGAGGCATCAGCAGCGTATTCCATTGCCGCTTTGAGCTTGTTGGTGTCCTGGTGAGAGTGGGAATCAGCTGAAGGAATTCTGTCTTGCATCTGCTTCAGCCAACAGAGGGCCGCCCTGTTGAAAAAGGAAGCGGAAGTGGCAGCCCTGACCGCCCATGCGGCAGACTGATGACCTTTGACCAATGATTGTTCGAAGTGTTTGTCCACAGGACAGAGCGCGTCCTCTGGAGCATTGGTAGCTGCATTGGGAGATGACAGAGAAACCACAGATAGGTCAATGGAAGGAACTTCCAACAGCTTAGAAAGCTCTGGACTGACATTGTACAATTGTTTGCCCAATGTAGAAGGGAGGGGCCCCGCCCCTGGAGATGTCCACTGATTCTGAATGACTTCCAAGAACAGCTTTGGGGAGGGAACCACATCTTTTTCAACAGGAGGTCGAGGAAATAGCGGATCCGTGGTGTCAGATTTGTCAATCTCTGCAGTAGAGGAAGGTTTTGAGGCTTGGATGCCAGAGACTTTTTTGGTCTTGAACAAGAAGGAGCGAAACAAGGCAGGCTTGAAGAGGCCCAGTAAGGCTGAAGGGGCTGGTGTCAAGTCCTCATCATCCAAAAGGTTGGAATCACGGGTCACCTGTTCCTCAGAATCAGCAGCAGAAGGCTGAGTGGTAGTTTGAGAAACAGCCCCTTGAGAATGGGAAGAATTGCCCTTGTTTGATTTCTTAGAAGTAGAACACTGAGGGGTGGTGGTAGCCGGACCCCGATGTTGGAGGCCTGCGGCAATGCCTCGTTCAATAGCTGCTGCTATGATGTCAGCAATATCATTGGGATTGACAGAAGCAGTTCTGGGGGGAGGAGAACCCACATCTATGTCTGGGGTGACACTACCATCCCCCTCAGAATCATAGTCCACTTGAAACCTAATCCCATCCTCCAGGTTTAAAGGAGAGGTGGGGGGGTAGATATCCCCATCAGTATTAGTAGAGAGATCTTCAGTAGGATGGACAATTACTGGGGGGGAAATCCGAGGGGCAAGAATGGCGCAGAGCCATGCTTGGTCTTAGAAGTGGCCTTTCGTGGAGCGGAATCAGAGGCCTTGTCAATGTCTGGGCCAGGGATAGCCACATTTGGATGGATGGCAACCGACTAAAACTCAACCCTTCCAAGACGGAGTGGCTGTGGCTTCCGGCCTCCCGGTTCAACCAGGTGCTTCCATCTCTGGCCATCGGGGGCGTCCAACTAGCCCCCATGGAACAGGTGCGCAATTTGGGCGTCCTCCTAGATACCCGGCTGTCCATGGATAACCATGTAACAGCCGTGGCAAGGGAGGCGTTCCATCAGGTTCGCCTGATGCGCCAATTGCGCCCCTTATTGGACCGGGATGCCCTACGCACAGTCACCCATGCGCTAGTGACGTCTCGCCTGGATTACTGCAATGCTCTCTACATGGGGCTTCCCTTGAGATGCACTCGGAGACTACAGTTGGTCCAGAACGCGGCCGCGCGGGTGATTATGGGGAGGACTAGATACTCCCCTGTAACACCTCTCCTGCGCGAGCTGCACTGGCTGCCTGTGGTCTACCGAGTGCGTTTCAAGGTTTTGATTATGATCTTTAAAGCGCTCCATGGCACAGGGCCTAGTTATATGCAGGATCGCATCCTGCCCCACACATCCCTACGACCAATTCGCTCACACAGAGAGGGACTTCTCCGGGTGCCGTCCGCCAAACAGTGCCGGGGGGCGACACCCAGGAGCAGAGCCTTCTCTGTGATGGGCCCAGCCCTATGGAATGACCTCCCCCGTGACATCAGGATTACTTCCGATCTCCGCTCCTTCCGTGTACAGCTGAAGACCCACCTCTTTCAATTATCTGGCCTGGCTCAATCGCAATCGTAATTTTCCCATTCCTCCAAACTGTTTTTTAAATGGTTCTTAAATATTAATTTTATTGGGTTTTTACAATTGGGGTATTTTAAAGTAGATTTTTAACTGTCTATTGATGTAATTTGCTTCCTCCTCCGTGTATGTATGCGTGTTGTGTATGTATGTACGTTTGGTGTTATTATATATTTTTATGTTATATGCTCCATTGTACGCCGCCCCGAGTCCTACTTGGAAAGGGAGCGACTAATAAATCCAAATTTATTATTATTATTATTATTATTTTGAGCCTCCTGCGGAGGGACAGGCCTAGGGGCCTTAGCAGGCTTGGTTGAAGAAGGTTGGGAAGCATTGGTTCTCTTTTTGCTTCTGGGTTCAGAGTGAGCTGGAGCAGGAATAATGGCGGGAGAAGAGGGATCGTTCCCCTGAGATAACATGGTTTCATGGTTGGCATTACTCACGGTTACTGAAGACACACAAAATGGCCACCATAGGTTTCCCGCCCAAACAAAATGGCTACCTGAATAGATAGGGCCCAGAGGAAGGGCTGAGTAAATAGGGCCCTGAGGAAGGGCTGAGGGAGCGAACCAGCCTGGCAGTTTAGCACTCAGCAGAAATTGCCGCTTTGCTGTCGGAAGGCTGGAAGTGAAGCCAACAGGCGAAAGGGAGGAACGCTGCTGAGGCAGCAATAAGAGCGGCGGCGCCTACGACGCTTTGGAGAAGCTGCAGGCTGCGAGGGCGATGAGATCGCTTTTTAAAGTCTTTAGGCTGCATGGCTGCAGCAATTGGCTCTTCAGGCGGAGGGGCAGCAGCGATGAACAGAAAGGCAGAACCGGAGGTAAATTCCCATTGGCTAGCCGCAAGCATTCCCTGCCATGTGTGGAGGAAACCTAGAGTGAGGCAGAAGCCCCTAGAGGCTACGAATCGAATGAATTTACAGCCAATTGAAAGAATTTCGAAAGATAGCCAAATAGAAAAAAAATTGGAAGTTTTTGGAATAATTTTAGTTTGAAAAGAATTAATTAACAAGGAGAGATAAAGAGACACAGCTAATCGAAGGATCGACTGAGTCTATTCTTGGGAGGAGGAGCCTCGTGCGCATGTCTTTAATACTTGTAGACCCAGTCGTATTTGATCCTGACGGAGTCATACCCATGCCTGTATGATGTCTCCACCTACTAGGAGATAGGAGCCTGGGGAGAGCGAAAAAAGCCTCCCCCCTCCCGGAGCCCCTCCTGAGGCTCCAGAGGGCAAAAAACGACCCAGTTTGCTCATAGGGCTGTTTTTAGTCCTCCGGAGCTTTCAGGGAAGCCTCCTGAAGGTCCCTGAAGGCTCTGGATGGCTTAAACCGACTCTATGAGCAAACCAAAAGTCCGTTCCTGAACTTCCAGTTTGCCCATAGGGCCGTTTTTTTGCACTCTGGAGGCTTCAGGGAAGCTCCTGAAGACTCTGGAGGGCCTCCGGGGGTGGTGGGGGAGACTCTTTTCGCCCTCCCCAGGCTCCTATAAAGCCTCTGGAGCTGGGGGGGGGGGGCGAAAAATAGCTTTAAAAAAGGCTGAACTCAGCTGCCGCTGGCCAGCTGACAGGGCAACGCCTTGCGTGCCCTGACAAATGGCTCTGTGTGCCACCTCTGGCACGCATGCCATAGGTTCGCCATCCCAGCCCTATACCATTTCTGACAGATGGCTGTCCAGTCTCTTCTTGAAAGCTTCCAGTAAAAGCAGATATTTAGCAGGTAATTCAATAGCCACCATATATTTATGATTTATGAAAAATAAAGCATAAAGGTCTTTAGAATATTTAATCCTCTAATAATTTTTCTACTGTATGTACAAAAATACACATGGTATCCAAAATAGTTGAATTTCTGTACAATGTATGAAGCTATTTTTGCATAATTTGCTATATTTTAGGCAGGCAAAGAACTAAATTCCACCTCTGTGCCATTTTTCTGATTTCTGGTATCTGATAGTTCACAAGTCTTTACTTATTGCCAGTACCATTAATATTGATATCATATACTGTATCTTGATTACTATAAAAACACATGAGGAACTTCAAAAGATTACCTGAATCTTCACTATCATAATAAGTTCTGCTATATTGTGGTAAATCCTGTGTGGAGAGATTCTGGGTTGATACTGGAGTTCCTCTTGGGTCTGCATAAAGTAGTAGCAAGGGTTGGTAATGACCCTTAATGCACTTAGTAACAACATCTTTCCATTTAGGGCCTATCTGAAAATATTTTAAGTAATGAGGGGTCATTTTTGATACAATTAAGTACAACAATGACATTGGTCTTAACAAATAGATGATCCAACGGACAATGGGAAACAATTGTTATGATGTAAGTAACATATTAATTACATACAAACAAAATATTACATTAAAGGCCAGTACCAGTTTAAGATAAAGAACTTCAAAAAGCTCTTTAAGATTATTCCATTAAGAACTTAAAATAACAAAACATACTACAAAACAAAGCATAGCATTTACAGCAAGCATTTACAGAGACTCAATTTCCAGGATCTCTGTCTGAAAACAAGCAGCAGCAAG
This sequence comes from Natrix helvetica, assembly GCF_964273705.1. Taxonomy (NCBI): domain Eukaryota; kingdom Metazoa; phylum Chordata; class Lepidosauria; order Squamata; family Natricidae; genus Natrix; species Natrix helvetica. Next base: position 107,600,830 of record NC_138551.1, on the reverse strand, counting down.
TAATTTCATCCTATTGTGGTTTGTAGAGCAAAAGTACACGATGAAGAGCTGTGTGAGTGTTTGTGTGTGTGTATTCAGCCTCTTAGCATAGCTCAGTTTGTGAGTAAATTTTTATTTTTCATAACTTCCTAATCTAGTTATCTATTGAAAGTTCTGTAGGTTCTTTTCAGTTTCTTGCCTCTTCCAATTTATTTTATGTATGTATATATGTATTTATTTACATTTCATGTGTATAGAGCGCCCATCTTCCTCAAGGTCAGATTTACCTGCTTCCAACATAAAGTTGATAAGAGATTGAAAGGATAGATCAGAATTGAGCTGTATCATTTTCAACAAATAGAAACATACAAATATTTCGGACAATTTTTTTCTGAACAACGTGAGTACTGGACAATTTATGTGGAAGTGATGTATCAATTCTGAAATATCTAACCAAATATACATTTATTCACTTTGTGTGTTTTTGCAGACATTTTATTAACATCAACCTGTAGTCATAATCAGCGGTGGGTTTCACATTTTGTTACGACCGGTTTGCCCAGCGCGCGCCTGATCGCTTTGCGATTTCTGCTGCGGTAAACCGGTCCGAACCAGCTGAATACCACCTCTGGTCATAATGACACTAAAAATGAAAGTAAGAAATCTGGGATAATGTTAAATGTTATGGCGCTAAAAGTATTGTTCAACCAGCATTGTTCATGAACAATACATGTGACAATAAAGAATGGAAGGTAGTAGATTTGGTTTCTAATACTATTAAATAGATAAATATGGACAAAACATAGTTAAGATTCCTCCTATGGAAGAAGACAATGCAGATTTGTCAAGATCATGAAGAGAAAGGATGCATCTATTATAATGAAGATCAAAATAGTTAATACAATTTTCTTTCCAGTGGTAACACATGGCTATGAAACCTAGCTCTTGAAAAAAATGAGAGAAGAACAAGAAACATTTTTGAATTATGGATCTGGAGATTACTAGGTGTCCTGTAGATTTGAGGAAAAAAATATTAAATTTGTGTGTTGTAACAATGGAGTGACTGCTCCACTGAGGTGCTATTCAGTAAGCAGAAACTTATCTACAATGCACATCTGATGGATAAAAACATCATGGGAAATAGCAGGCAAAGATAAAGATAAATTATACAGAATAAAATAAAGTACAAGATTCTCCCTAAAAGAGCTATAAGCTAGTACTAAAATTAAGTGCACAAGTACCTCATTATGACTCAATGGCCCCCAAATTAACTAACTAACCATTTATACTGTGGTGATGCATAGGGGCTGAAAACCAAATGAATAAGAAAACCCTTTTCTCTTACTAAGAACTAAGGCAGGAATCACATCCCATTTCCTAAATAAAAATTCATCCTGTTGCTTTATCTGTAACATTGCTGTCAGCAATCTTTGTTTAACTGGGTGATGGCAGATAAAAGTCTATTGTGGTTATTTTATTTCTTCAAATATCAGTAAATGTTGAAAAGAATATTGTGTATGTTTTAAAATATTTCCAGTAAAGGATAATATTTGTGTTATTCAACCCCTCCTGGTTGAAAAGAATCTTTTGAATTGGAAGTAGTCATCATAGCAGTTTACATCTTTGCATAATGATGATCTTAGTTTGTGATACTAACATAATTATATTAAAAAACTGATGCAGGTTTGCAAAATTTAGGTAATTCCTAGCCAGCATAAAATGAATATTGTTGCAATAAGATTAGTCTGGCCAAACAGATCATGCCAGACTAATCTTATTACATTCTTTGATAATGTGACAAAATTAGTGGACCAGAGGAATGCCGTCGATATAGTTTACTTGGACTTCAGTAAGGCATTTGATAAAGTAGACCATAACCTACTACTAGATAAAGTAGAAGAATGTGGGTTAGACAGCATCACCACCAGAAGGATTCGTAACTGGCTGACCAACCACACTCAACGTGTAGTCCTCAATGGAACTGCATCTTCATGGAGGGAAGTATGCAGTGGAGTACCCCAAGGCTCTGTTTTGGGCCCAGTACTCTTCAACATCTTCATCAATGATTTGGATGAGGGAATAAATGGGGAACTCATCAAATTTGCAGATAACACCAAGCTGGCAGGAATAGCCAACAGTCCAGAAGATAGGCTAAAGATACAGAAGGATCTTGACAAACTTGAACATTGGGCACTATCTAATAAAATGAAATTCAATGGTGAAAAGAGTAAGGTTCTACATTTAGGCAACAAAAATGAAATGCACAGGTACAGTATAGGTGGTACCTTGCTCAACAGTAGTAACTGTGAAAGGAACCTTGGAGTCCTAGTGGACAACCATTTAAATATGAGCCACCAGTGTGCAGCAGCTGCCAAAAAGCCAACACAGTTCTAGGCTGCATCAACAGAGGGATAGAATCAAAATCACGTGAAGTGTTAATACCACTTTATAATGCCTTGGTAAGGCCACACTTGGAATACTGCTTTCGGTTTTGGTCGCCGCGATGTAGAAAAGATGTGGAGACTCTAGAAAGAGTGCAGAGAAGAGCAACAAAGATGATTAGGGAACTGGAGACAAAAATATATGAAGAACGGTTACAGGAACCGGGTATGTCTAGTTTAATAGAAAGAAGGACTAGAGGAGACGTGATAGCAGTGTTCCAATATCTCAGGGGATGCCACAAAGAAGTCAAACTATTCTCCAAGGCACCTGAGGGTAGAACAAGAAGCAATGGGTGGAAACTAATCAAGGAGAGAAGCAACTTAGAACTGAAGAGAAATTTCCTGACAGTTAGAACAATTAATCAGTGGAACAGCTGGCCTCCAGAAGTTGTGAATGCCCCAACACTGGAAGTCCTTAAGAAGATATTGGATAGCCATTTGTCTGAAACGGTATAGGGTTTCCTGCCTAGGCAGGGGTTGGACTAGAAGACCTCCAAGGTCCCTTCCAACTCTGCTATTGTATAGTGTTGTATTGCATTGTATTGAGTTATTATTATTATTATTTCCCCAGATCAGGAACATTTTTAAAAGGCTAGCAATTTATAAGAAAAAATAAAGAAGCCCATAGAAAATATTGAAGAGAAAAAAATAAAAATCTGTAAGCATTCAAGTATGAGAAAAAGTTTTTAAAAAGCCATATATACGTGTGTGTGTATATGTATATGTATCAGGGACGCAGTGGCTCAGTGGCTAAGATGCTGAGCTAGTCGATCAGAAAGGTTGGCAGTTCAGCAGTTTGAATCCCTAGCATCGTGTAACAGAATGAGCGCCCGTTACTTGTCCCAGCTTTTGCCAACCTAGCAGTTCAAAAGCATGTAAAAATGCAAGTAGAAAAATAGGGACTACATTTGGTGGGAAGGTAACAGCGTTCTGGGCGCCTTCGGAGTTTAGTCATGTCAGCCACATGACCACGGAAACGTCTTTGAACAGCACTGGCTCTTTGGCTTTGAAATGAAGATGAGAACTACTCCCTAGAGTCGGGAACGACTAGCACATATGTGCGAGGGGAACTTTTACCTTTTATGTATAAGTATATGTACACACACAACCACTATCCCCCCAAATCACAGTATTCCCAGGGTCATGATAAAAGACCCTGTTCTCTAAAAGTTAACCCTATAGAAAGCATCCAGGTTAAAATAAGTGAAGAGTAAATAAAAGATTACTTATTTATGACACAGGTGTCCAACTTTTTGCCTGGATTGTACTGAGTGAAGACGAATTGTCTTGGGTTGCGTATAAAACATAAATTGTACTGTATTTTGTAAACTATAAGATGCACCAGAATATAAGATTTTGAAGAGGAAACAAGAAAAAAATAGTTTCTGGCTACTATGCGTCCAGTTTTTGCCCTCTCCCGCCCCCAGGAACACTCTGTAGGCCTCCCAAACCCTTCACACATTCCATTTTTGCCAAAAATGGGCCTGTTTTTGATGCAAACGGGATGCGGCTGTGTGTGTTGGAATATATAAGATGCACAGACATTTCCACCCACTTTTTGGGGGGGAGGGGGAGGTGAGTCTTATAGTCCGAAAAATATGGTACATAAACAACGTAATAATGTTAACAAGTTTATGATCTTATGGGACCACATTAGGAACTGTCCAGGAACACACGCAACTCATGGGCTAGACACACCTGATCTATGATATTCGCTTCTTCTCCCAAGAAGAGTTGGAAAGTTTCTGCCTTACCATCATTGCATTGTACTGGATCCTAATGTTATTTTGTTTGATCTTTCCATAACAACTCATGACAGAATGAAACATAGCAGACAACATATATCCTGCCCTACTCTCTTAACTAATGTGTTCAGGTCATTTTGATATTTTAGAAACAGCAGATGCAACCTCTCTGGAATGTTTCACCATAAACTGCCTGCAAATAATTGGAAGTTTATCAACTCATCTAAAAACAATTCTGATAGACGGTGTCTATCCAAACATTTTATTCTTTTCTCTCTAAATTTCTTACCTCTTTAACATGGGCATCATCAAAATACATCCACATTCGAATCTTTGTTTGAAAGAAAAAGGTGGAGTAATGTTTTCCATAGTAGCAGATCATTCCAACCAAATACAATTCACATTGTTTTGCTCTGTCGTCAGTTACTCTGAAGAACAGCTTAAGGGAGGGAAGAATAATCTCAGTACAATTCTTGCATTTCTCTAAAACCTAAATGCACTTACTGAAAAGTAATTATTTAAGCTGAAAGAAAAATGTTTGAAATAAATCCAGAACAAACAAACATGGACGTGCACATATAGATGAAGGACAGTAGCACAGTCAAACAAGAATGCACATATTGCCATAAGATTTAAGACTCACATCACCCAGTTTAAGGCAAGTGCCCAGGCTATGAATGACATCCTCCGCCAAATCTGAGTGATCCGAATCCCAGACCAGTCCGATGGTGATGATCTGTGGGGAGTTCATCAATACTCGGCGTATCCGAATTTTTTCTCCACAATTGCTCTGAAAAGAAATCCAATGTATTTAATTCCTGATGGTTTTAAACATTCCTTTTTTAGTATTATATGCCTTCATCTCCTGATAACAATGACGTATCTTGGTTTCAGACAAAAACTTCTGAAAATGCAACTGATTTGTACAGTGGAAGAAGCAGGAGTATACCACCTAGAGCAGTGACGGTGAACCTTTTAGAGACCGAGTGCCCAAACTGCAACCCAAAACCCATTTATTTATCACAAATTCAACCTGAATAATGAGGTTTTACTATCTAAAATAATGGTAGTTAGTTGTTCTAAGAAGAACATGATAAATGCACTTTTATGCCCCTTCGTTTTTTTTGAAATATGTTTAGCAACAATAAAAAAAGAAAAACTTTTGTAACATCATTTCTCTCTTTCCCTCCCCCCTTTCCCTTCCTCTCCCTTTCTCTCTTTCCCTCCCTCTCTCTTTCTCTCTATCTTTTTCTCTCTCTTCCCCTCCCTCTCTTTTCCCCTTTCCCTCCCTATTTCTTTCTCTCTTCCCCTCCCTCTCTCTCTCTGCCTGTTTCTCTTTCCCTCCCTCTCTCTTTCCCCCTCAATTTCTCTTTCCCTCCCCCTCTCTCTTTCTATCTCTGTTTCTCTCTCTCTTTCCTTCCATCCCTTTCTCTCTCTTTCTCTCCACACACACTCCCAAACCCTAACAAAGCCAGTGAACTCTTCTTAGAAGGATCTACGCAGGCAATTGGAGGACAAACTGAACTTTTGAGAGCGACTGCAAACTTAGGAGAAGAGAAGCAAGCTGAGTCACTCTCTCACACAATACACACATGCACACACCACCCTCGCAATGGCTCCTTGTTCCTGCACCTGGTCAGCCAAGTCCTTCTGGCGAGGGAAGGTCTCAGCATCTGCAGGGTGCTGCCGCACTCCCCCTCCACAGGGCAGACCTTTTCTGGACATCCTACCAAAATCCCAGGTCAGCCCACCTCCCTTTACCTGGTGATTCCACTGGTGTGGGGAGCAGGAGGAGGGGAGGATAAGAGGAGGCAGCAGAGCCCAGCTAGCCTTAGAAGGGAGATCAGGTGGACTCCCGAAAAGAGATGGGGGAATAATCCTCATGGGAATACGGCAGGGAAATGAGGTGATCACCGTGGCACAGGAGGGCGGGAGGGAGATGGACCGAAGAAGGGCAAAGCTAGAGAGTTCTTTTCTCATTTCTATTGTTCTGGGATTGATTTGAAAGGCACTCTGCATATGATATGAGCCACAGGAAAAGAACACACCAAGGGGACCAAACACAGGGCGAGGAGGTGGTCAGCAAGGGATCCATTATTGCTGCAGAGATAGAGAGCAGTCTAGTCTAGTCTTACACACACACCATTCTTTGCAATTAGGTCTCATCAATGCACAGGTTATTTGCTAGTGTAATTTTTGAAAGAAGGCAAGCAAACGACTATCGGAGGGAATCAGGAGTGTAAAAAGCGAAAGGGTGGGGAGGGTTTTTTGAAATAGAAAGAAAGGAGCGGGGACCATTTGCAAACAGGACCCTGGCTGTCTATCAACTTAAATGGGAGGCATGAAACGAAACTGCATCCACCAATCAGAGCCCTGTTCTGCCCATTGCTTGTTTTGCTGCATGTCTGGCAACATTTCGTCTATACTGGGGCAACAGCATGCATGTCCACACAGAGGGCTCTGTGTGCCAACTGTGGCACGCGTGCCATAGGTTCGCCAGCACAGACCTAGAGTATAAATAGGAGGAACCCACTTAGAGTAGCCCCACAGCAAGATAGATTTATATCGTGATGATAGGGGCTGAAAACCAAATGAATGATAGTAAGTACTATCACATTTTCCTAAATATAAATCCATCCTGTTGCTTTATCTGTAACACTGCAGTCAGCAATCCTTATTTAACTGTGTGATAGGTGATAAAAGTCTGCTGTAGTTCTTTATTTTATTTTATTTCAAGTCAACTATATCTTTTATCAAATAAATTGAACAAAAAATAAAATATATTACAAATTTTCAAATATAACTAAACGTTAAAAGGAATATTGTGCATGTATTAAACTGTTTCTAACAAAGGAGAATATTTGTAATTCAGAGCTAAAATGAAAGGCCGTTGGTATTATCTGAGCTTGATTGTTTTTTGTAGATGTTTCATTACCCAAACTAGGTAACATCAGCAGTACTGGCTAGTAATGAAACGTCTGTAAGGAAACAACAAGTTCAGAGAGCACCAAAGACCCCCTCATTAAAATATTTAAAAGAGAATGATGGTAAGGGAAAGGATAATTTTGAATTAGACTTTTTAAGAACATATGCATATTACAGTTAAGCTAAGTTTTAGTTAATCAGTTTGTATGTTTTCATTATGTAATTTACTCTATAGAAGTGAAATATTTGTAGTACTTTTATGAATATCACTTAGTTTTACCCATTTTGGCTTGGTTCTGGTTAGTTTCCAGCTCTGTTGAACTGCCTATTGTGTAATTCCATGATTGCATCAAAAAGAAAATACCTAAAAGGCTAACTTGCTCTCCTTATACTTTCTGCACACTGATCCATCTGTATGTCAAGGGCAGGGTGGGACTTTGTCCTACCCACTCTGAATAGCTATCTCAACCTGCCATAGCTGCAACATTTTGTAGCTGTTGTTCCAGCACAAAGAGATTGGAAAAGATTGCAATACATTTAAAAGCCCTGTCAGAGGATGCACCACTTTCTAAAAAAAATGTTCTTTTAGTTGGACTAAGGATTTTCAGGGTGAATTCAATCCCCAGAGTAATATATAATGATAAATCTATTTAGTATACACATAGTCCTTGACTAACAACCATTTGTTTAATGACTGTTCGAAGTTACAATGTCATTGAAAAAAGTGACTTACGACCAACCCTCACGATCATCCCAGCACCGACTCAGTCACATGATCAGGCACTTCAGCACAGGTCAGTGATTCACTTAACAACTGCAATGATTTGCTTAACAACTGTAATTGTAAAATTGGGTATCTCATTTAACAGCCATCATGCTTAGCAATGGAAATTCTTGTCCCAACTGTGGTTCTAAGTCAATGACTTACAACAGTTCATTCAGTTCAGTCAGTTCATGAAAAAAGCATTTGACATGAGCATTTTTCACACTTACGACCATTGCAGCATCCCCATGGTCACGTTATCAAAATTCAGACTCTTGGCAACTGACTCATATTTATGACGGTTGTAGTGTCCCAGGGTCACATCATCCCCTTTTGTGACCTCCTGACAAGCAAAGTCAATGGAAAAGCCAGATTCACTTAACAACATTACTAACTGAACAAATACAGTGATTCACTTAACAACTGTGATGAGAAAAGTCATAAAATGGGGCAAACTCTCTTAACAACATAAATTTCAAAGTCAATTGTGGGGGTAACTTGCAAATTACTTGTACTGACAAATTGCATACTAAAAACCTCTCAACTCAAAAGCAGCTGTCAGCTTTGGAAGGCATATTAACACAGATGCTTCCGCGCTGCCACATTCTTGTGCCTGGGAAAGCAGGAGGGGGGATTTGGTAGAGGGGCGTAGTGAGATAAAATAGCATTCCTCTTTTCGGTCAAGGTTATGGTATTCATGCATCTGGAGAAGGAGTGGTTGGAGTGATGTCTCGAGTTGGGATGGATTAGGATTGGACCATGTGATGGACTGAGGAGTAGATGGGATGGGTTTGGACTTTTGACTTACTGAGGGAAAATCCGAAACTCTCAGATTCAGGTTTTCCCAGATGTGCCTACTCTAATAAAAGGGAGCTTTGAGAAAATGCCTGTCTTGGAGTTTCATTGGAGTTGCGGTTTTCAGGAACCCTGACAGCAGCTTTCAGTGCATACTCCCCCACCCCCATTCGGGCTATTTCTTCTACTAAATATAAATGATGTATACAAACCGGACAGTTTCTCATGTCTCCCATTGTGCTGGCATTTTGTAGCAGCTCTCCAAACATATCAGGTGTCGGTTTGTCTCGTCTTTCCAGCATGCAAATGGCCTGATTGCTTTAAATGTTTTAAAAGTATAAAACAAGAAAAAAAAATTTCTTTATAAACAATATCTAAACCTGTTGCTGCTTCTTGAGATCTGTCATGAAAGAACAGCATTTCATTTTACAGGTTCAACAAATGCACACCTAAATAAAATCTTTGCCTCAATCAATCAAGATTGGAGTGCAAATTGAACTTTAATGCCTGACATATCTCCTGGTTATTCTGTCGGCTTTTCAATTCTGAGATGAAATTTGTGATGCTTTATCTCCGATGAATGCACAGCCTTTGATTTCGTCTAGTTGGCATCTTTGACTTTTGTTGCAAGTCTGTTCATTCTGAGCCTTTGTTTCCTGACTTCATCTTTGCCGATTTGGGCTATCTGCTAATATTCTGCCTTAGTTATCATATTTTTTGCAGAGTATAAGATGCACCCCCCCTTAAAAGAGGCTGAAAATTTGGGTGTGTCTTATACTCCAAATGTAGCTTTTTGGAAGCTTTTTTCCAGCACTAATGAGGTGCTAATGAGTGAAGCGGTTCAGGCAAAGCACGGAATTGGAAGATCACTTTACTCGTTAGCAACTCATTAGGGCTGAAAAAAACACCTTTGAATATTTTGACTGCAGCATACTAATTTTCCGGTTCGTTCCAGCTGGGAGAAACTAAAGATTTGAAGACTGCCTTAAGAGGTATTTCTTTTGTTCAGTTTCTATTTTTGGGATATAATCCTCTCAAGGGCAAGGCAGACAGTTCCTGTGACTATGTGATTTCTATTCTTTTGGGGATAATCCCTTTAATTTAAGGGCAACTCCTTCCGAGTTAAGCTCAAGACCCACCTATTCCAAGTAGCCGGCCTGGCTCAACCATGATCTAACTATATCGCTCCTGACGGGTTTTTATTAGTGTAATTCAATTGAATTTATTTATTGGGGTTTTTAAATATTGTGACTTTTAAATTGTTTTTTTTTAGCCATCAGCCTACCTCCTCCTTGTATACGTCTTATATATGTCTTTGTTATATGTATGTCCTGTCCAGATTTGTATTTGTATTTTGTATTTTATGTGTTTTATTGTACGCCGCCCCGAGTCCTTCGGGAGAGGGTGCGGCTAAGAAATAAATATTCTATTCTATTCTATTCTATTTTTGCTATCGGTTTTCTCAATGGATTCCTTCAGGCAAGCGCTGGGCTAGTTTGTTGATTGAGCTTTGTTACATTTTTATAGGTGTGAAGTGCTTTTGGCTGAATGCCCAGACATCTAGTTAAGCATATTAAGAGTTTCCCCCGCCACCTGGGGAAAGAAAAATAGTGGCAAAAAGTGTCATTTTATTATACTATTGTGTTTGCTTGTTTTTCTGGTGTTATGGGAATAAAAATGAATACCTGGTAAGCAGAACTCCCCCCTCCGCTATTTTCCTCCCAAAAAACTAAGGTGCGTCTTATACTCCGAAAAATAGTATGTGTTCCTCTTTCCATATTTTGTATTTGTCCTTTTTTGTCTTTTAGTTTATCAGCGAGATATTTGTGCAACTGTGCTGATTTCTTCTTAGATTTCTTGTTTTTCTTTTTAGTGGAATTGTGTTTGACTAGGCTTTTATGATCATATTTTTCAGTGTTTCCCATGCTTCTCAAGTTGTTTTTCCCTTTAGGATTTTCATCCATGAAATTTTTCTTAGGCTCTTCTCTGAGTTTGTTAAAATCAGCTCTTTTAAAATGTAAGACACTGGCTGGATTATGTTCTATTGATTGTATTTGCATTATAGTGAATTCCAATATGACATGGTCACTCTTGCCCAAAGTTTAACTCTCTCTATCACTTCTCTATTAGTAAGAATTAGATTCGTTATAGCTTTTCCTCTAGTTCTATATTTTGGATGACAAAATTGTCAGCTAGGTTGTTAAAGAATCTGTTTGATCTCCCACTAGCTGCCGAGTTTATCTTCCAGTTGATATCAAGGCAGTTAAAGTCTTCCATTACTACTGTGGTATGTTGGTACACACATTTGTTAGTTGTTTAGCAAAACATTCATCTATTTCTTCTGCTTCATTGGGTGGTCTGTAATATACTCCTATAACAATTCATTCTTTTTTCCTTTCATATTGACCAATATGCATTCTAGGAGGTTTTCATCCTTGGTTTTGTGGATTTCTATAGGGAAGTAGTGAACTTTTATGTGTAATGCAACTCCAGCTCCTCTTTTATTAGATCTATTTCTTTTGAATAGTTTGTATCCTTACATCAGTCCATTCTAGTCATGAGTTTCATCCCACTGTTTCAGTAATGGCAACTATACCTTCATGTACTTGTACTCCAAGTTCACCCTGTTTGTTCCTTAACTTTTGAGCATTTGTGTATAGGCATTTAAGTCCTTTAATGTATTTAAGGTCAGACCTGATCTTACTGCGGGAGTCCCCCCTCTCGCAGGTGTGGCCCTCCGCCCTTTCGAGGGCCCACCTTGATGATGGATTTATTAATCTCGAGAGGTGGAGGAAGTGGAGACTTAGGGGGGTTTTAGTTAGTTGTTTTTTAAAAATTTGTAGGGGTGGGGGTTCAGGGGTTGTGGGGCGGGTGGGTCAGGTCAGGAGCGATGAGAGAGCCGGGTCTCCAGGTGTGATCGCAAGCAGAAGGAGCGGAAGGGAGGAGGAGGGGAGGATATCGTTCCTATACAGGGCTCTTTAATTCCAACGGTCGCAGGGAGGGGCAGATACGAGGACAGATTAAGAACTTACAGTCCGTTGGGAGACCGTGGATGCTGGTTACACCTGGTCGCTTGTACCAACCCCCGCGTTCTAGGTGGTCAAGAGTTACAGACCCAGGGCCTGAGGCTGCTGTTATGCAATGCAAGGTCCGTTGTTAACAAGGCCCCCCTCATTTACGATCTAATTTTAGAGGGGGAGCCGGACCTCGCGGGAATAACGGAGACCTGGTTGGGCCACGAGGGAGGTCTTCCCCTCGTGGAAATGTGCCCACCAGGCTACCGAGCATTTCACCAGCCTCGGGCCCAGGGAAGGGGCAGTGGGGTAGCAGCAATTATTCGGGAGGACTTAGAGCCGAGGGAGTCCACTGTGCCACAGACGTCCGGATGTGAATCCCTTGTTGTGAAATGGGGCCCTGGGAGACAGTTGGGCCTGCTGATAGTATACCTGGCTCCTCGCTATACATCAGCGGCCCTGCCTGAACTCCTCGAGCTGATCGCATTGGTGGCGGTTGAGACCCCCAAACTTTTAGTGATGGGGGATTTTAACCTGCCATCGGTGGGAGAAGCATCAGAGGGGGTTCGGGAGTTCATGGCTTCCATGACAGCCATGGACCTGACTCAATTGATTCAGGGCCCGACACACGAGGGAGGACACACCCTGGACCTTGTTTTTGTCTCTGGCCAGTGGTTGAGTGATCTGGGAGGAGGGGATTTAACCATCACTCCCCTGTCATGGTCAGATCACTCACTCCTTCGACTTGACTTCCCTGGTGCTACCTCCCGCTGCGGGGAGGCGGAAACGGAAAGCACTAGAGGGTTCCGCCCCAGGCACCTGATGGAACCAGATAGGTTCCAGACGGAGCTTGGGCCACCTCCTCTAACCCTGACCCGCCCCCGGGTAGAGGACCTGGTAATCGCGTGGAATAATGCGACTACCGGGGCCTTGAACCGGGTGGCGCCTTTGCGGCCTCTCCGGCGGCAACGATCCACCCTGGCCCCTTGGTTTACCGAGGAGCTAAGGGTGATGAAATGCCGCAAGAGACGTCTAGAGAGTCGTTGGAGATCCTCCCGTTCCGAATTTGATCGAACACAGGCACGAGCCCATTTAAGGACGTACCTTGTGGCATTGAGAGTGGCCAAACGTCAATATTGTGCCACTCTCACTGCATCCGCAGAGAACCGCCCTGCCGCCCTGTTTCGGGTGTCCCGCTCCCTCTTGTTTCAGAGGCCGCGGGAGGCCCCTCTACAGGGCAGGGCAGAGGAATTTGGGAAATATCTGCAGGATAAAATCGCTCAAATCCGGAAGGATTGGGTCCCTGTCAGTGGTCCAATGGAGACGTCCGTGGCTAGTCTTGAGGAATCGACCTGGGAGGAGTTTGACTTGGTTGCCATCGAGGATTTGGACAGAATGCGTGGACGACTGCGACCCACCACATGTTTATTCGACCCGTGCCCCTCCTGGCTTGTACTGGCATCCTGGGAGGTTACACGAGACTGGCTCCTGGGCCTAGTGAACGCTTCGTTGAGCGAGGGATCTCTCCCGGCCGCCTTGAAAGAGGCGGTGGTGAGACCCTTGCTCAAGAAGCCTTCCCTGGACCCTTTGGAGCTGGCCAATTATCGTCCTGTCTACAACCTTCCCTTTTTGGCGAAGGTTGTAGAGAGTGTGGTGGCTTACCAGTTTCCACGACATCTGGAGGAAAATGATTATCTAGACCCGCGCCAGTCCGGCTTCCGCCCCGGTCACAGCACGGAGACAGCCTTGGTCGCGTTGGTGGATGATCTCTGGAGGGCCAGAGATAGGGGTTGTTCCTCTATCCTGGTCCTATTAGACCTCTCGGCGGCTTTTGATACCATCGACCATGGTATCCTGTTGCGCCGGCTGGAGGGGTTGGGGGTCCGGGGCACCGTTTTGCGGTGGTTCGGCTCCTACCTTTCCGGCCGGACGCAACGTGTGTTGGCAGGGGAGGAGAGGTCGACCCTACGCCCCCTTACTTGCGGGGTACCACAGGGGTCGGTCCTCTCGCCACTCCTGTTCAACACATATATGAAGCCGCTGGGTGAGATCATCCGTGGTTTCGGGTTGGGATATCATCTGTACGCTGATGATACTCAGCTATACATTTCCACCCCGAACCACCCCAACGAGGCCGTCGAAGTGATGTCCCGGTGTGTGGAAGCCGTACGGGTCTGGATGGATGACAACCGACTCAAACTCAACCCCTCCAAGACGGAGTGGCTGTGGGTACCGGCTCCCCGGTTCAGCCAATTAATCCCATCTTTGGCCATCGGGGGCATTCAACTCGCCCCCGTGGAGCGGGCGCGCAATTTGGGCGTCCTCCTGGATGCCCGGCTGTCCATGGATGACCATGTGACAGCCGTGGCTAGGGGGGCGTTCCACCAGGTCCGCCTGGTGCGCCAATTGCGCCCCCTACTGGACCGGGACGCCTTACGCACAGTCACTCATGCGCTGGTGACGTCCCGCTTGGACTACTGTAACGCTCTCTACATGGGGCTTCCCTTGAAATGCACCCGGAGGCTACAGTTGGTCCAGAACGCAGCCGCGCGGGTAATTATGGGGAGTACTAGGTACTCCCATGTGACACCGTTCCTGCGCGAGCTGCACTGGCTTCCTGTGGTCTATCGGGTGCGTTTCAAGGTTTTGATAACGATCTTTAAAGCACTCCATGGCTCAGGACCTAGTTACTTGCGGGATCGTATTCTGCCCCATACATCCCTGCGACCAATCCGCTCGCACAGAGAGGGTCTCCTCCAGGTGCCGTCCACCAGACAGTGCCGAGGGGCGGCGCCTAGGAGTAGAGCCTTCTCTGTGGCGGGCCCAGCCCTGTGGAATGACCTCCCTCCGGATATTAGGAATACCTCTGACCTCCGCTCCTTCCGTGTAAAGCTCAAGACCCACCTATTCCAAGCAGCTGGCCTGGCTCAACTATGATCTAACTATATCGCTCCTGACAGGTTTTTTATTTGTGTAATTTAATTGTATTTATTTATTTAGGGGTTTTTAAACATCGTGATTTTAATTGTTTTTATTCACCAGCCCACCTCCTCCTTGTACACGTCTTAGTATACGTCTTTGTTATATGTATGTCTTGTCTAGATATGTATTTTATATGTTTTATTGTACGCCGCCCCGAGTCCTTCGGGAGAGGGTGCGGCTAAGAAATAAATATTTATTATTATTATTATTATTATTATTATTATTATTATTATTATTATTATTATTATTATTATTATTATTATTATTATTATTACTTTGAGGTACACAGATAGCCCTCGATTTACAACAGTTCATTTAGTGACCATTCAAAGTTACAATGGAATTTTAAAAAGTGCCCTATGTCAGTTTTTCACAATTACATCCTTTGCAGCATCCCCATGGTCACATGATCAAAATTCAGATGTCTGGTGATTGATTCATACTTATGACCATTGCAGCATTCCAGGGTCATGTGATTCCCTTTTGCAAACTTCTGAGAAGCAACGGGGAAGCCAGATTCACTTAACAACCGTAAGGTCATAAAATGGAGCAAAACTCACTTAAAAGATGTCTCATTTAACAACAGACATTTTGGGCTCAATTTAGGTCATAAGTCGAGGACTATGTCTTATATTGTTGGGTATATTTGTTATATCTCCTACTTTGTAAATGGGTTTTCCATCCTTTCCATCATTCCCTATTTCATTGTGTTTTTCCTTTTTTTTCTTCTTCTTTATATTTACTCCTAACTCTATATGATTAGTTATTGGATATTGGCCTTTTGTTGGAAGTATAGATGAAACCTCCATTTATGCTCCTAATTCTTTAACTTTCTTCCCTAGCTGTTCATAATCTCATTATTGTTTTTAGATTCATTATTGTGTCATTGGTGTAGGAGAAGAAAGGGGTAGTAATCTGTGGGGTTATTGTGAAAGGTTCTCAGTAAAATCTTTGATTTTTGCTCCAGGGAAACAACATACTCATAAATTCTCAGGCTATAAATGAAACAGCAGGAAAGTTGTACAAGAGTATGTTAACGTAGCCTTACAATAAAGGAGAATTAGCTAGTCTGTTTGTGTGTCCTGTCTGGTTTACTTATGAAGGCTAATTCATTCAAGTAGAAAAAAGGGGGGGAATTAAACCAAGGAATTTCTTCTTCTTCTTTTTTTTTTTTTTGCAAAAAGCTTGAGACTCACCAGAGTGAAGTAGTTGAAATATAATGCACCATCTGGATGAAGGGCAATGGGTCAGAAGTAGCACCACAACTGGTACAGACACACTAAATCAAATAAATAAATGATTAGATATTAACAGAAGAAAATATTATTTTGCTCATTTCCAAGTCTATTTCTTCATTTCAGAATTAATATAATTTAGGATTGTTGTTTTTCTTTACCTGTTCGAACAAGGTCATTGCAAATTTCTGATGTGAAATACAATGTGGGGCAGTGCAGATGTCTTCTTTAGATTCATCTGCAATGTGGAAATGAATCCTCATTAAGAGGTTCTCCTACATCCAGGAAAACAGGAAAAGGAAATGAAGGTTAATATTTAAAATAATTGAAATTTATCATTTAGAGTTGTATGAAATTTGCTTCTAAACATTATAAAATTCATTTAAAAACTAGAAGTGACATTTTTTGACACCAGCTCATATAGTAGATATATGACACTTATGAACTTTCTACAAAAGTAGAGTAAAATACTTATTATTCATTATGTCAAGCTTTAACATTTTATTAGGTTTGGCATACATGTAATGTTTTAACTAAATAGTCAAATTACACATCAATTGCTGAAGACTTCAAGTTGCTTTACTGTCAGAGTGCACACAGCTTTATTACATAAGACAACCCAGGAGCAATAACAATAAAACTATTTCCTATTGTAGGAAATAGTGGTTTTATCTACAAAAGAATATTTACTATGCATACACGTACTATAGGCAGAAGTCAACAATCAGTATTTACTGTGAGTAATTTTACAGCAGGGAAGAACACATAGGGGGAGAGAGAGATACCCTAACAGACCTCTTATTATTATTATATAGGCTCTTAAAGCCAGAAAACTGACTCATTCCCATAATTACGGCGGCGCATCATTGCATCATCGTAGCAGCTGGTCAGCTCTTAAATCAGTACCCTTACATTTACTGACCCTGGGAATAATATACAATTAAGGACATTGAAATTAAACAAAATAATGAGTTTGTTTTGACATTTTAAGAGCACAATAATCATATTTGTAATAAGGGAATACAATATTAGAAACTGTCTTCCTAGGAAATTATGAAAAGTATTTTCATAACCTATTTTGTAGTATTTGTTTCCTGATATTTTCTTTTAATGCAGATAGTCCTCTATCAATTGCAACTGGATTTCTTTTGCTAAACAATGTAATCATCAAGTGTGAGAACAAGCTCTGCAGTCCCTCTTGCCATTGTTAACCAAATCCCAGTCAGGCAAGGCAACATCCCACTAGCTTCCCACTACCCAATTAGTCCTGCAACCAAGTTGCAAGTCCCAGGTGGTTTGCAAGCAGAAAGGTTAGTGGCTGGCAAGGGGCACAAGAGGGTGCAAGGAAGTACTGGGAAGGCTCAGGGATGGTGCCCAGGGGAATGAGGGAGACGTGGCAAGATACAAGGAGGGCATGGAGGGGAGCAATGGGGTATATGAGTATATGTGGGAGGCATAATGAAGCTCAAGAAGAGTGTGTGAGAATGTGAGGGAGATACAGGGAAGATTGAGAAGGGTGTGAATTGGTGTATGGGGTTATGCGAGGGAAGCATAAATAAATTTGAGGAGGGTACATGCTGGGTGAGAGTTGTAATAATTACTTGTGACCTTTCCTGAAGACTTTCCCACTGACTTTCAGGGAAAACTGGCACACAAGGTTGCATATGGGGATCATGTGATTGTGGGGTACTGCAACTGGTTGTAAGGCAAGCCACTTGTCAAGCACTCAGATCATGATAATGTGACTACATGGTGCTGGACAGCCAGAATCCTGAGGACTGGTGATAACCACTAATCGTTCAGAACTACCTGTCTGCAAGTATAGTATATTATAAAGTGATAAAACACTCAGAATATGAGAGATAATCAAATCAATCAGAATAGAGCTGGAAGGTATTTTGGAGGTCTTCTAGAATCTAGTCCAACACTCTGCTCAAGCAGGAGTCCATATAAAATTTGAGACAAGTGGCTATCCAATCTCTTCTTAAACATTTCCAGTAATGAAGGCAAGTTGTTCCACTGGTTAATTTTTCTTACTGTTAGGAAGTTGGTTCTCTCCTTGATTAGTTTCCATCCATTGCTTCTTGTCTTGCCTTCTGGTACTTTGGAAAAGTATCTCTTCTTTGTGTCAGCCCCTCAGATCCTGGAACACTGCTACCAAGTCATCCCTAGTCCTTCTTTTCTCCAGACTAGCCATACCCAGTTCCTGCAACCATTCTTCATGTTCTTCAGGCCTTTAATCATCCTAGTTGTTCTTCTCTGCACTTTTTTTCAAGTCTCAACATCTTTTTTGTAATGTGGTGACAAAAACTGGATGTAGTATTCCAGATATGGTCTTATTAAGGTTTTATAAAGCAGTACTAATATTTCACGTGATTTTGATTCTATGCCTATGTTTACGTAACCAAGTATTATATTAGCTTTTTTGGCTGCTGCCGCACACTGCTGGCTCATATTTAAGTGATCGTCCACTAGTACTCCACAGTCCCTCTCACAGTTACTGCTTTTGAGCCAGGTTTTGCCTAATCTGCACTTGTACCTGCCTAAGTGTAAAACCTTGCTTTTCTCCACATTAAATTTCATTTGTTGGATAGAGCCCAGTGTTCAAGTTTGGATCCTGAGCTTGTCTTGTGGGATGATGGCAATTCTTCCTAGCTTAGTGTCTTCTGCAAATTTGAGTTCCCCTTCTATTCCCTCGCCCAAGTCATTTATGAAGATACTAAGTATTAGGCCTAAGATGGAACCTTGTGGTACCCCACTTCCCTCCATGTAGATGTAGTACTGTTAAGGAGGACTACTTGTTGAGTACAGTTTGTCAGCCACTTACAAATCCATCTGGAAGTGATGCCGTCAATCCCACATTTTTCTAGCTTACTAAGAAGTAAGCTGTGGTCTACTTTGTCAAATTACTGAAATCTAAGTATAGTAATGGCCAAAATTGTGGAAATCAAGAATGTAATGCAATAACTTTTATCAAGGATTTGCTATTAGAATAGCAGTTATAAAGTAGAAAAATGAAACACATAGAAAAAATGAGATATACAAAAATTATCACCATAGAAAAAATGAGATATACAAAAATTATCACCATGTCAGTTAATACTTAGTTGGGTAACCTTTATCATGAATTACGACCTTACAATGTCTTTCCATGGAGTGAACCAAGTTTTTTAGTTCTGCAGCTGTTACAATGTGAAAGAAATAAAGAAAAGCTACCTCATATCAACTTAAGCAAGTTGTTCTTCCTTTTTCTGGTTATTTGGATATAACTTTTCATAGAATACAGATAATCGAACAAACTTTGTTGCATTACATTCTTGATTAAATTATCTTTCCATTGAAATATAATTTTATGATACTACTCCCCCAAAAGTGGTGCTATTAGCCATGAAACCTCAAAAATACACTTTTCCCAAAAGGTTTCCACAATTTGGGCCACTACTGTATGTTATATCCACAGCATTTCACTGGTCTACTAGTCAGTTTATCAAAGAATGAAATAAGATTGGTTTGGCATTATCTGTTTTTAACAATCCATATTAACTTCTAGTACTTCTTATACTTCATTTGTTTCTAGATGTTCGTAGATCTGTTTTTTGATTATCTTTTCCAACATCTTCCCAGGTATTGATATTAGGCTGATTGGTCTACATCAGGGGTGTCAAACTGGATTTCTTTGAGGGCCAGATCAGCATTGTATTTCTCCTCCGCGGGCCGGCTGGGGAAGGGATGAAGAAGGGACATATGCCTTCTGCAGCAACCTGCAGGCCAAAACAGGACTTCCTACAGCACTTTGCTGGCCAAAACAGGCCCTGTTTTGGCCAGCAGAGTGCTACAGGAAGCCGTCTAGGCTGAAAACAGCTTTGACTGCTAAACGGATTTGGCTGCCAGAGGCACCATGGGCCGATCCTTTGCTATTTCCTTCCTTGAGTTTAACACACCTGGTCTATAGTTTCCTGGGTCTGTTTTTTTTCTTTTCTTTTTTTGAAGATGGGAACCACAGGCTTATTTCCAATTTTCGGATAGTTCCTCGGTGCTCCAGAATTTTGAAAGATATGATACAATTGTTCTGAGATAACATCTGCCAGCTCATTCAGAACTCTGGGATGTAATCTGTTAGGTGATTTATATTTATTAAGATCAGACAGGTGTTCTCTTACCATTTTCTTGCTTATTTTAATTTTTATTATTAGTCTTTCTTCTACAGTTATGTTTTTGGTAGGTTGGGTTATAATTTCTTTTCGTGTGAAGAATGATACAGAGAGTGAATTAAGCAGCTCTGCTTTCTCTCTACTGCCTGTTACTTCCTTGCCATCTTCTCTTTTGCAGCACAGGTAGTCTATCATCAGATTCTTTCTTTCCTTTGTTGTAGCTTGCTTGCATCTGATTTCAGCTTGCCAATCTCATTTCCAGTCTGATCTTCTATTTTGGTGGTTCATTGTTTGGTTTTTTTCTTTGATTTTCAACCCAGATATTCCCTTATACTGCAGCTGTGCTGTACATTAGTTGGACTGTTTCTTGCAGTGATGTTGTCCTTATATTTGATATTTCAGTGTTTGCATCTGTTAATGTTTATGCTTGCTTTTTCTTTGGACAAAGCTTCAAAGCAAGCAGCCTTATTGTGATGTTTTTATGCTGATCTAGATACTCAATTATTTTTTGTCTCAGTTCTTCCACTTCTTTAGTTAGAGGGCTTTGTTCTTTCTGAGGCAGAGAACCTCAATTATGAGGCAGAGAATGCCAATTATTTTCAAATGAAAATAATTCTATATCGCTACTGGGTTCCTCTACTGCCTACTCCTCCTGGTTTGTCTCTGCAGTCTGAATTATTTCTGGCAAGGCTTTGATTTCTCTGCCCTGGATAGACCTTTGCAGTTCTTCCAACTCTGTTTCTGTGAAAAATTTATTTTGTTATTATAAATCAATGTTGATCTGCTAGCCTCCATTTTGTTATTTCTGATTCTGGATATTGTTCTTTCCAGAACTGGTGCATTTGTTTGAAATATCCTCTTCTTGTAGGACTTGATCTGTAATAACAGATCATTATTTCTTAGTTTTCAATCACTGTGTATTTGTGATGGGTAAACATATTTCTTAGTTCTGCAGCTGTTGGCCCTGATTGCTCAACCAATAGTCCTGAGGCCTATTTTTCATCAGATGTCCAGGAACCCCAACATCTAGTGTGATCCTTGTTAATCTGGGCAACCAAGCTGGTTATAGATTTCTGTAATTTACATCTCACCATATTTTTTATGGGAGAGACACTCTTTGTCTGACTCCTTTGATAAGAACATCTAGTATGGCTGAACCTCTGGCACAGCTCTCATCTTCCTCAGAGCACACAAGCCCCACAATCACATCAAGATAGTGCCTCACTGGTGTTTGTGTGTTATTGTTATTTGTTGCTTGCTGCCTATCTCGCCATGGGGCTTCTCTAGGCAGCTCACAACCAAAAAAGATCCAAAAAAATAAAAAGGAAGATTAAACAAAATGAAAGTAAAATGGAACAATAAAATGACCAAGGAAAAAGAAAACAAAGAAAAAGAGAACAAGGAAAATATACCAATATGATTAGTAAAAAAAAAACAAGTTTGGTTTTTTGGGGGAGGAGCTTCACTATTTGTTGCTTCCTCAAACACTATAGCTTTTACTAACTTAGCAAAATTGCACAATTGTTTTTTAGGATTCATCAGCTTTCTACCACTTTTATACTCACAAAGCATTCTGCAGCATCATCCATAATGCCCAGCTGGAAACGCTGCTCATCTTGAAAGGTCTTTGCAAGAGCACTACGAAGAGCATCAGAAGGTAATACTTTGTCATTGCTGCACTGGAACTGGTTAAAGATACCCTGGATGGATAAAAACAGAAATTTTAAAGTGCTCAAATTATTTTTACCCTACTGACCAAGAACCAAAAGTAAGTATGTTTGCCCAACTGTTAACATATAGACTACTCTTGTCATTTTGGGAGGATGGAGAATAGCTATTTACTATCTATGTAAGATCTCTTGAGATACTTAAGCTAACATAGATGTTTTACTAAGGCCAAATATATACAATTCCTTTAATTCCTTCACAGGATTCTGTTTCTAATCCTATGGAACCCATTGCCCTTCATTATTCTAGTTTCTCTAGTCCTTTAAATTATGCAGAATAGGCCACAATAGTCAACATGGAGTCCTCACAATGCATGTCAACTGTCTGCCTAGTGAACCCAAAATAAGGAAACACTCTTGGGAGCTTTACATTCTCAAAAGTAAAACATTATTGGATATACCATTTTGGAAGAATCAAAACTAGCTCTGGTTTTCCCGCACAAATGCTTGCCTAGTTAAACAATAGCTTCCTCTTCTCCCCATCCTGGATGATCACATTGTCCAATTATGAGACATCCTTTTGTTATGGGCACAGTCCATCTCTTTCTCAAGCACCTGCTATGGTGACCTTGATGGTTGCCAGACTCTCATAATCCATGCACACATTCTCAACATTATAATTTCCCCTTCCCTCCCCCCCCCCCAGTTCAAATTGGCAAGTTGAAAAACATTAAGGTTTAAAATAAGCAAAGCAGTTATAGTAAATCTTGATAGCATAATAAAAAAGAACTAGCCTTCCCACAAGTTGAGTACTATACTTCAAGTGCCTCAACTTGCACTTGTCTTCTTTGAGTCAGACCACATTGCTTATTTATATTATTCATTCTACTTTTTTAACCCGTCAGTAGTCTTTGAATTGCATTTCTGTCTTTAGGGTATTACAAATTGCACCCAATTTACTATATTATCTGCAGATTTGTTCAATATTTTTAAAAAGGAAAAGGAAAAGTAAACAAACTAATATAAAGACTGGTGAACTTGATGAGATAACTAAATTGACCTTTGACCATATGGATTTGGGGAAATTACTATACTGGTGAAATTAGTAAGTACTTAAAAGGGCACAAATTATAATTAACAGGAATTGACTAAACCTCATGAAATTAAAAAAAAGGAACAAGAGAAGGATGCCTGCTTTCACACTGTTATCCATTGTGGCCCTTAAAGATTTGAACATAGACATAGGACATGATGAGAAAACAGCTGATGTGAAAAAAAGAAGTACATAAATTAAGGACATTTTCTGATAACCTGGTTTAATTTTGGAAAATCTTATGGAAGGAATAGGAATAAATAATTTTGATGTGCTGGTTGGAATAAAATAAGGAGAAAATGAAGATGTTAAAAATATGAGGGTAAAAGTTCAAAAAGAATTAATTGAGAACAAAGTCTCTAGGTGTTACATGACTAATATAACTATGTTATTTCAAAATAATTATGTTAAAGTGTGGAATGGAATTAAGAAATATGTATTACAATGGCAAAAAATAAGGCCTTGGAATTGTGATGTCCAATGTCCGATGTTTGCCAGGTGTGGCCTCAATTTCCTTCTGATGGCTGTCTTGAAGTTGTTGTTCCTGTAATTCCCCAAACAGACCCACTGTTGGTAGCAGCATATTTTTCTGGAAGCATAAAACTGGCAGGCAGAAAGTCTGTGTTCAAACATTCAAATTCTGGATTCCTGGAGAAGGCATTGGCATGTTTGTTTTTGGCTACTTGCAATGTATGTAATTTAAAATTAAATGGGAGAAGAGCAACCACCAAATTTGCCTTTGATTCAATTTCCTGTTTTCTAAAGATGCTCAAGATTCTGGTAGGTAGTTATGTTTTTTTTTTTACTCTCCAGCATAAGGCACCAGGTTTCAAAGGCAGCTTTCATTGCTAATAATTCTTTACACTAAATAGAGTACTTCCCCCCTCCTCAGATATATTGAGTTTCTGGGAATAGTACCCACAAGGAAATAAAATGGAAGAGTACCCATCTGCCTGTGTCACCCATTGAACATAGACCAGACTAGGAAGCCAAAATCATGCAGGGCAATTTTAATTTGTAGACATACAGTAACAGAATCTTACAAGTCCGAATGTGCTTCTCCCTTCTCCTACATTTATATTTGTGAGAAGTAGGAAGGATCTTCTGAAATGTTTTCTAGTTCTGTAGTTACAGATCTACACTACACTCATTTTTTTTCTATCTGTTCATAATCTTGGTAGTAGCTCTTCCTCCTGTCCCTCAGGGGCATTTTCTTTCCTGTTGTAGCCTGGAATCACCCTACACCAGAGGTGGGTTCCTCCCTAGACGGTCCGGTACGCCAGAAGAGGTAGTGAAAATCTGGCGCACCCGACCAGTAGTAAAAATGGTGGCTTGGCCACGCCTCCAAACCTGTTCTCCCGTCAGAAGTTTCGTCAGAAGCTTTTTTAAAAAAAGTTTTTTCCCCCCTGCTGGTTCAGGCAAGGAACGTTTGGGCTTTTTCCTCTCCGAGGCATCCCCCTTGGTAGTACTCTTTGTCACCTTAAGTTGAGGATCCTCCTCCAGAGGTCGTTTGCCCTTTTCCTCCTCCGAGGCCTCCCCCTTGGTAGGACTTTTTGTTACTTTAAGTTGGGGATCCTCTTCCAGAGGTCGTTTGGGCTTTTCCCCCTCCGAGGCCTCCCCCTTGGTAGGACTCTTTGTCACCTTAAGTTGGGGATCCTCTTCCAGAGGTTGGTGGCCCAGATGACTCTTTTCTGGTGGCATCTGGGGCCTTCTTCTTACCGCTGTGGCGGTTGGTGTGCACGTTGTGGCATTGGGGCTGGAGCCAAGCACTCTGATGCTCTGTGGCCAAGTTGACAGCAATGGTGGCATTTTATTGGCCCCCATGAGGAAAGGAACCTAGTTACATCTCTAAACTTCGGAACCCTTTCATCACATTGGACTGCTCTCCATCTTGCAGCTTCCCCCTTGGTAAACCCTTCTTCCATTGTGGAGATTGCTTCTCTGTAGGAAGGTGGGGTAAGAACCTTTTGGGGCATTGCAGATGCACCTTGTCCCGCTTCCCATCCTGCAGGCCTCTCTTTGGTAATCCCTTCTTCCATGGTGGAGATTGCTTCTCTGTAGGAAGGTGGGGTAAGAACCAGTTGGGGCATTGCAGGTGCACATTTTCCTGCCATCCATCCTGCAGGCCTCCCTTTGGTAAACCCTTCTTCCATTTTGGAGATTGCTTCTCGGTAGGAAGGTGGGGTAAGAACCATTTGGGGCATTGCAGGGGAGACTGGAACCGGTGGGGAGGTCAATCCATCGGTTGGCCACTGCCCAGTTTTCTGCCATGGTGCCATCTGCTGAGGGAGGGCAGGTGCCCTCTGGCATCCCTCCCATCCATGACCTGGGGTTAAGACCCATCCCAGGGTTGCCTGATTCACAGGTTGTTCAACCAACAATGGCTGGCTAGGGGGTTTTATGTGCCAAGGACCCTCCTGCTGGCTTGGAGGAGTTATGGGCCAAGTAGGTGCCCTCTGCTGGCTTGGAGCATTTTCCCATGTTGATGGCACAGGAAGTGCACAGTGGCATCTTATCCATCCATACTCTGGAAAAAAACCCAATCTGGTGGTGCTTCATTCACTGGTTGCAGCCCAATTTGTGGCTGGCATGTGAAAGATGCTGGCCAATACCCTTCTTGCTGTCTGGGTTGAAATTCCCATTTTGATAGGGAATCTGTCTCCCACTCAGTTGCAGGGTAATAAGTCATTTCATTTATCGCTGTCTGGAAGGAGTCAAAATCTCCACTCCAGGTTTTTTTCCAAGCCTAGCTTCCAAGTTGAGGGGAAGGAGGGGGAGCATGTACTCACGTTTAGTTGTCCGAAATGGTCCGGGAAGCCCATCAGAGATGACTGCGTGGGGATGGCTGGGATCTCCTTTCATCAGATCTTCTGGCCATCCTCTAACCGGGTGTAGAAAAAGTCTTTTCCAGCCCCCTCCGTCCTCTTGCCAGATGCAATAAATCTTGAAGCAGATTCCTTTGCCTTTGAAGATAGCAAGAAGTGTCGGCTCTCAGCTTCTTATCACCAAAAGCTTACTCATAATTGTTCGCTGATATTTTACGCTGTCCCGGTCAGCGTTGGGAAGTCAGCACCCCCCTCACCAGCCCCCCCTGCGAGGGGGGGTGCTAATGATTTATTTTAAAGAGAGAGTTGGAATGATGTCAGCATTCCAAATACCATGCATGAAATCAATCAGAGACCAAGGCAGAATCATCCTTAAAGTTCCAATTTAATCATACAGGCATGTTGGCACTTCTGTGGAATTCCAACTCTGATCTTCTTCCTGGAATTCCACCCAGTTGAAAGTTCATGATCTATCCCCACACCCCATAATCCATCACATGTTCCAATCATCATCTTCCACGCTGGCATCTACACCCCTCTGCTTCCAGTCAGGTGTCGAGGTGCGGAGACAAAAGATGACCTTGAGTTTCCAAAAAAAATGACAACAAAACATTCCACAATTCTACTCCTTTCTATTCCCCCCTCCCAACTACTACACTAATGAAACAGCATAGGAAATTATAAGAAAGTGTGGCAGGCCAAAGATCCTAAAAGGAATATAACTACAGGCCTGACATGACGCTAGTCTGAAGTTGAGTCTGGATCTTACTTTAGGCCCAGCCTCGCTGCCACCACTGCTTGGGGTGAGTGGGGAAGGGTTGTTTTCTGTTGTTGGGGGCCGTGTGACAAGTTAGCATTGTCAACTTTGGTATTTTCCAAATTTTTGACCTTCAAGGGCATTACCGATCTATACATAGATGCAACCCTTTTGTTTCCAACCAATCACCTAGATTTTTCAGCTGTTTTTGACCTTTTGGACAAACACATTTTGTTTTCCCACTTGTTGGCCAGGAACCTGATGGCTGATAAGACATTCATAAGGGAATAATTAAAAAAAAAAGCGATTTCTATTCCAAATGTGTGCCAGATCCTCTGGTCCTTGGTTCATAGCCTGATAATGTAATGGTTGTACCAGATTGTGGTTGAGCTTCAAATTCCGTTCTTGCTTAGGGTTTTCAACATTCCGTGCTTTTTTCAAACTTCTCTTTTAATGCACTAGCTTCCAATATAATCACTTTATTAATTCAGCCTTGATTTGAAGCTTCAGACTTTCTGTATAGGCATTTGTGCAGGTCTTTATGATTTATGTATTCCATATTTGTGTGGATGAATAAGTGAGTTTGTCAGCCAGGAGTGATTGTCTAATTTATTCCATAGGAATGTAGCATCTTGTTTTCAGATTGTTAAGATACTGGCGTAGATATTTATGAAATGGACTGATGCATTCATGAGTATCTAAATTAATCTGTCCATAGACACTGCTGTCGTTCCCCCCACCCCATGTACTTTGTATTATTTTGTAAATGTCTTAACTATAGACACAAGACAATACTATCATAATTATATAACAGTAGTATTTTTATTTGTTTTTTTCTCTAAAAAATAAATTTATTTTATCAACACAGCTACCTGATAGCAACATTGATAAATGATAACTAATAGGATTTAAGTAACAGAAAGAAATAGAAGAAGAATTTATGAGGCTTTTGGCCAAAGGGAAGCCTATTTATTAATTCAGTTACCCAAATTACTAAGGAGTACTTCATACAATTTTGTTCCATAAATGGAAAATACAATTCAAGTTTGTACGTAGCTAGTATTTTTAATGATTGAAGCATGTAATATGCGAATCAGAAATGGGAGTGCAGGAGGGAAGAAATTACTAAGTGAAATTACTAGTTCTTTTATTGTACAATGGCTATGAATTTTTCCTCAAAACCAAAACAGTATTTTTTGTCCTTTATTAGTGCAAACACTACAAATCTCATCTTTCATCTCAGAAAGCACACTTTCAATCCTGAAAATTAATTCTTCGAGCTTTTGTCATATGAAAATCCTGTAAGACAGAGGCACTATTAGAATCTACAAATGAAGGCTTCATTATTCTCTAGCCACAACAAAACATCCCCTGTCCTACATCCTGGCACCACAGTCACTAAAAGCAAACAAATTCTTTGTAACTTGTTTTGTTCCACTGGGAAGTTTTCCCCTACTCATTCCATGAGCAAAAATAAACAAGCTGCCAATAAAATGTATTCATCAGTTTGGTAAAAAAAATGCAAGGATGCTCAACAGATGTCAACACGGGAACAGATAAAAAAGCTTATTATGTGCTCCTACAATTATTAAGAGCATTAACTTAAATAAAAAAATGAAAATTCACATTTTCACATTTGTGTTTATTGGCAATGTTATAACTCAGATGACAATGTAATGCAAGCATACTTTATCTGAATAACTAACAGGTTATGGTTATGGCAAGTTGTGGAATGAAACTAGTATGGGTACATGCATATAAATAAGAAATATAAGTAAGACAAATTAACTATTGCAGAATGTAAGATTAATATTGAGGAATAAGATATTCAAAATATAAATAACCTTTGAACATATAAGAACTGCAACTTTATATATTGATTAACAACAATGGGAGTGGGGGACTGAAGGAGAAAATATTTTTTCACTTGTGGGTTCTCAGGTTTTATTTATAATTCAAAAGCAAGTTACAAAATATAACACAATAATTATCTTAAATTAATAACTGCCTTTAAATGTCAGCTTTTATAAACTACTTGAAAAACTATATTTCAGGAAAAAAATATTTTCACTCAAAACAGGCTTTCTGTAAGAGATCACAACTCTCAGAAAACTTAAAAGTTAAACAAAAGAGCACTGACGGATAAAAGCAAAGCTGCATTTACTCCAGTTTTTTTTAATTTCCTCATAAATTACACTTGAAATCTGACAGTTGGGAAGGACCTTCCAATGATACAGTTCAACCCCTTGCCCAGTGCAGGAATTATTATAGCAACCTGGACAAATGGCTAACTAGAAGCAGAGAAGAACTAATGAGAAAAGATCCAATCATGACCCAGATTCAGTTCTGAAATTCGCCCCAGGGTCACATGATTGTATTTTTGGCGCTTGATAACCAGCTGAATTCATGGCTTTTTGCATCATCCCATGAACATATGAAAACATTTTACAATATGAAAACTGAAAATTATTTCCAGTTTTTGGCAAAACCAGCCACATAGCAACAATTGGTTTGGTTAATGACCATTGCATTCTCTTAATGACTGCAGCAATTGCTTATGACCACAGTGTTTATTTAAATGACTGCTGCAAGAAAGGTTGTAAAATCAGTCATATGACTGATCACCTTTGTGACTGTTACAACTTATGACTGCAATGGGCAGGCTTCATTATGGTTGTAACTTGAGGAATACCTGTATCTGTGAAAAGAATCTGGATACTACATTATTCTCCCATCCATGTTTCCCAACAAATTATGTTTAATTTTTTTTCTAATTCTGAAGATTATATACAGTCATTATAATTAATAGTCATAAATAAACTTATTCCCCATTATCTTTTCCAAATAAACAAAGTTGACTACTGTTAACACTACTACTAACATGTAGAAGTCAGCCTATCTTAATACTCTCCCATTTTAGTTTTGTTGAAATACTTTCTCCCCAAGCATAATTTTATTAACCCCTAACATGATCTACCATTTTCTAAATAAAAAAACTCAAAACACTCCAGTTTTTTCTAATAAAGGATGTTCTAGAGAACATTTGTTTGGTTCCTCTCCTTGACTTCTAACGGGATGTTTTATGAGCATTCACATTTATGACAGTCTTGGAGCAGGTGCTGGGCAGCCTGTAAGGCACCTTTGGCTGTTGTAAATGGTCTCATCCATAGTCATGTGGTTGAATTTCAGGTACTTGGCAACCTATTTTACAATTACAACCTGTGACAACTGCCCCACAATAATGTGATCACTGTTTGAAATCTTCTCTGCCAGCATCTTCAGAAAATCAATGGAGGAAGGTGTGTTGGAGGAACATATCTCAAATCTGGTGGAAATGATAAGTGAAAGCCAGCCTTTTGAGCCATTCAGAAGGACGGTGTTAGCTTGATGGTTTTCCCTCCCCAAAGGCTCAGGCTTTTGCCAATGTTTGGGGAGGGGAAAACACCAGTGAATGCCAGACTTCTAAAAACCCTTGACATGCTTGGAAGAATGTACAGCAAATCTAGTGAAAATGCTGCACAAACAATCTATATAAATAAAAATATAATGTTTGTTCAAAATCTCAAATCTCCGAAAGTTCTTCACCGATTGCTTTGAAATTTTGACACAATGTTGCATTCAAATATGCGCATGTTTTTATATATGTGTAATATATAGATGTCACACCTGTGACAGTTAAAAACATGTTTTTGTAAAAACATGCTTTTTTGAAAACCAGCGCCATCTGCTGGACATAAAAGCAACACACGCTATACTAAATATTTCACAATTCCACTTCAATGTTTCCCATTGCATTGTTATATTGAATGTTCATAGATTTTGATTTATTTTCATTTTGATTTAATTATTTCGTGTGACATTGTGTTGGAATACAGCTGTGTCGCTTACCATAGCGTTCATATCTTGAGTATAGTATATTCGGAACAGTTCAGCCTCTCTCCAGCTTCGTCCCGATGGTCCCTTTATATGTGTGGCTGAGTTGCGGCTTTCCCCTTTCCGGCCCTCCTCCGACGAGATTTCCATTTCCACCAAGGGGAGCCGAAGCCTTTCGGCCTCCCCCTCCCCTCTCTCTCCTCCCCTCCCGCCAGGCCTTTGTTGTCTGAGGTGGGGCGGCACCTGCCCCATCCCTCGGCCACCTCCTCCCACCCTTAAGCCGGCCTTCCCCCGCCCAGCCCAGTGGAGCTCCAGAGGAGGTGGAGCATCTCCTCAGCCCAGCCGGCTGAGCGCGCTTTCCAATCCCCTCACAGCGAGCCAGCTAGGCCTCGCCAAGGCGGCTCCAACGGGGTAGCGGCACTGTGGCGGCTACGATGACCTACGATGACCTGGAGGAGTCGCACTTCTCCTCCTCCGAGATCCTCACGTCTCGCTCTCCCGAGCCATCGAGTTGGAGGAGCCTGAACGCAGCTCCTCCAAGGAGACGCTCAACAACTTCCACAAGGCCAACAGCCCTGGTGCAGCCCCAAGGCCTGACCAACAGCAGCACCCACCCGCCACCCCACTACACCCACAACTGACACTCCCAGCCTCCCTCCCATGCTGGGGTCCCCCTGCCCATGTGCGGAGGGGCCCTATCCAGCCCGTCGTTCCGGAGGCTGCCCGTCGCGGGGAGCTTGGAGGGTGCCAGGCCGGGGCCTGTGGGAGCGTCCTCCTTGGCGGCTCCTGCAGGGTCCACCATGGTTCACTTCCATGCGGGGGCTGCCTCTGCCGGGGGACTTGCTCTTTCTCTTTTCTTTCTTTTCCATTTAACCAGACTGGGCCACAGCAACGCGTGGCCATGTAACAGCTAATATACATATAAATATGAAATTATAAATCAATATAACATCAATGCATTTTTGTAATGAAATTAATACTCTTTTTATAGATACAGACACTTCTAATAATTACATAGATATGTATTTATTGACTCCTGTTGAATTCATTCACTTACTTTGAGGGCACAAAATATACAGGAATCTCCCATGCATTTGTGTGTTGTAAGTTGTCGAAAACTGCGTCGAAAAATATCAAGATGCCAGAGTACCTAGAAAGCAAAGTATTATTACTTTTAATCAATTTTCTTTGGAATGTTTTAGGGAAGAAAACTGGTTTTAATAACATCTGAGAGTATAACTACATTTGAAAGCATACATTCTACGTAATTCATTGATAAGAAAAAATACATCCATGTAAGGTGAATAATTTTATAATAATTATTGTGAATATATTAAAAAAAACAGAAAATCCCTTTACTTGAATGTTACAATCTATACGTAAAAGTTTTTTTTTAAATGAGAAATATTGTATTAAGATGGATGTATTAAGATGGATGTAATGCATGGGGACGGAAGAGAGGGGAAAAATGATACAGGCAAGAACAAACAGCAACAGTCCTTTCCATTATACAGGACAGAAATGTTCATAAGAGAAGGAACTGGATTGGAAAGGGATAGAAAGAGGGGCAATTCTACCTATTTAAATTACAGAAGTAGTAAAGACCAAGGTAGCTGAATTAGTGAGAACAGAAAAACAATGTAAAGAGGAAAATTTGTAGGGGATGGAGATGACATAAAAGGGGAGTCTGAACTGGGCATGGTGGAAAGAGGGAGAAAAATCCTCTCCTAGTTTATGAGTAGGAACCACTTGAATAGGCAGAATTAAGAAAAACCAAATCAAGGCAGAGATAAAGCATATCTCCAACTCTCTATCATGGAGATGATTCAGAAGTATACCAAGTCACAAGTATAAAAAGCCACTGGGAAATCAACAAAAGTGTATTTCCTCTGAATGTTTCTGCACACATCAAAGTGGCAAAACTTCAAGTTCAAAGCCTTCATTGTCATTGTACATCATGTATACAATGAAATTGATTTAACCTCTACTGGTGCAGTCCATACAGGAATACAAGACAACTTGAAGCGTTAATCCAGGGAAAAAAGAAATATCACAAGCAATTCGCTATAATAATAATAATAATAAATTTGAATTTATTAGCCGCTCCCTTTCCAGACAGGACTCGGGGCGGCGTACAATAAAACATATAAAACATAAAACATATGTACAAACACATAAACATATACAAAGACATACATGCACGGAGGGGGTAACAAATTACATCACATTTAGACAGTTAAAAATCACCATTAAAATACCCCATTAGTAATAACACAATTTAAAAATTTAAAAAATTTGAATGGACTGTCAGGAGGAATAAGAAAAAATTTACGGTTGAGCCAGGCCAGATAATTGAAAGAGGTGGGTCTTCAGCTGTACACGGAAGGAGCGGAGATCGGAAGTAATCCTGATGTCATGGGGGAGGTCATTCCACAGGGCTGGGCCCATCACAGAGAAGGCTCTGCTCCTGGGTGTCGCCCCCCGACACTGTTTAGCGGACGGCACCCGAAAAAGTCCCTCTCTGTGTGAGCGGATTGGTCGTAGGGATGTATGGGGCAGGATGCGATCCTGCATGTAACTAGGTCCTGTGCCATGAAGCGCTTTAAAGATCATAATCAAAACCTTGAAACGCACTCGGTAGACGACAGGAAGCCAGTGCAGCTCGCGCAGGAGAGGTGTTACAGGGGAGTATCTAGTCCTCCCCATAATCACCCGCGTGGCCGCGTTCTGGACCAACTGCAGTCTCCGAGTGCATCTCAGGGGAAGCCCCATGTAGAGAGCATTGCAGTAGTCCAGGCGAGACGTCACTAGCGCATGGGTGACTGTGCGTAGGGCATCCCGGTCCAATAAGGGGCGCAATTGGCGCATCAGGCGAACCTGATGGAACGCCCCCCTTGCCACGGCTGTTACATGGTCATCCATGGACAGCCGGGCATCCAGGAGGACGCCCAAATTGCGCACCCGTTCCATGGGGGCCAGTTGCTCGCCCCCAATGGCCAGAGATGGAAGCAACTGGTTGAACCGGGAGGCCGGAAGCCACAGCCACTCCGTCTTGGAAGGGTTGAGTTTTAGTCGGTTGCCATCCATCCAGACCCGTACGGCCTCCAAACACCGGGACATCATTTCAACGGCCTCGTTGGGGTGGTTCGGGGTGGAAATGTATAGCTGAGTATCATCAGCATACAGATGATATCCCACCCCAAAACCACAGATGATCTCACCCAGCGGTTTCATGTATGTGTTGAACAGGAGAGGCGAGAGCACCGACCCCTGTGGCACCCCACATGTGAGGGGGCTCCGGGTCGATCTCTGCTCCCCTGCCAACACACGTTGCGTCCGGCCAGAGAGGTAGGAGCCAAACCACCGTAAAACGGTGCCCCTGACTCCCAGCCCCTCTAGCCGGTGCAACAGGATACCATGGTCGATGGTATCGAACGCCGCCGAGAGATCTAATAGGACCAGGATAGAGGAACAACTCCTATCTCTGGCCCTCCAGAGATCATCAACCAACGCGACCAAGGCCGTCTCCGTGCTGTGCCCGGGTCGGAAGCCGGACTGGCGCGGGTCTAGATAATCATTCTCCTCCAGGTGACGTGGGAACTGTTGTGCCACCACACTCTCTACAACCTTCGCTAAAAAAGGAAGGTTGGAGACTGGACGATAATTGACTAGATCCGATGGGTCCAGGGAAGGCTTCTTGAGCAGGGGCCTCACAACCGCCTCTTTCAAGGCGGCCGGCAGAAACCCCTCACCCAACGAAGCGTTCACTAGGCCCAGGAGCTAGTTGCGCGTAACCTCCCAGGATGCCAGTACAAGCCAGGAGGGACACGGGTCCAATAAACATGTGGTAGGTCGCAGACGTCCACGCAACCTGTCCAAATCCTCGATGGCAACCGAGTCAAACTCCTCTCAGAGCGGTCCCTCAAGACTCGCCTCGGGCGTCTCAACTGGACCACTGAAAGGGGCCCATCCCATCCGGATTTGAGCGACTTTGTCCTGTAGATATTTCCCAAACTCCTCTGCTCTGCCCTGTAAAGGGGCTTCCCGCGGTCTCTCAAACAAGAGAGAGCGAGTCACCCGAAACAGGGCGGCAGGGCGGTTATCTGTGGACGCAATAAGAGCGGCGCAATGTTGACGTTTGGCCGCTCTTAATGCCACAAGGTACGTCCTCAAATAGGCTCGTGCCTGTGCTCGGTCAAATTCGGAACGGGGGGATCTCCAACGACTCTCTAGGCGTCTCTTGTGGCGTTTCATCACCCTTAGCTCCTCGGTAAACCAAGGGGCCAGGGTGGTTCGTCGCCGCAGGAGAGGCCGCAAAGGCGCCACCCGGTCTAGGGCCCCGGTAGTCGCACTATTCCATGCGTCTACCAGGTCCTCCACTCGGGGGCGGGTCAGGTCCACAGGAGGTGGCCCAAGCTCCGTCTGGAACCTATCTGGTTCCATCAGGCGCTTGGGGCGGAACCATCTAATACCTTCCGGTTCCGCCTCCCCGCAGCGGGGGGTAGCACCGGGGAAGTCAAGCCGGAGAAGTGAGTGATCTGACCATGACAGGGGAATAATAGTTGGATCCCCTATTCCCAGATCACTCGTCCACTGGCCAGAGACAAAGACAAGGTCCAGCGTGTGGCCTCCCTCGTGAGTAGGGCCCTGAATTAATTGGGTCAGGTCCATGGCTGTCATGGAAGCCATGAACTCCCGAACCCCCTCAGACGCTTCTCCCATCGACGGCAGATTAAAATCCCCCATCACTAAAAGTTTGGGGGTCTCAACCGCCACCGATGAGATCAGCTCGAGGAGTTCAGGCAGGGCCGCTGATGTATAGCGAGGAGCCAGGTATACTATCAGCAGGCCCAACTGCCTCCCTGGGCCCCATCTCACGACAAGGGACTCACACCCGGATGTCTGTGGCACAGTGAACTCTCTCGGCTCCAAGTCTTCCCGGATAATCACTGCTACCCCACCGCCCCTTCCCTGGGCCCGAGGCTGGTGAAATGCTCGATAACCTGGCGGGCACATTTCCACGAGGGGTAAGCCTCCCTCGTGGCCCAACCAGGTCTCAGTTATTCCTGCGAGGTCCGGCTCCCCCTCCAAAATTAGATCGTGGATGAGGGGGGCGTTATTGACAACGGACCTCGCGTTGCATAACAGCAGTCTCAGGCCTTGGGTCTGTAGATCCTGACCACCTAGTATGCAGGGGTTGGTACAAACGACCGGGTATGACCAAAAACCCCGGTCTCCCAACAGATTACGCGCTCTTGATCTGTCCTTGCACCTGCCCCTCCCCACGACCGTTGGTATCAAAGAGCCCTGCACAGGAATGCTCTCTTCCCTTTCCTCCCCCACTCCGCTCCCTCCTCCTTCGACCACACCTAGATGCCTGGCTCTCCCATCCCTCCTGACCTGTTCCCCCCCCCCCATCCCTGGAACCCCTTACAATTTTTAAAAAGCAATTAATTAAAAAACCCCTCAATGTGCGCTTCCTCCACCTCTCTGGGTTAATGAACCCGTCCTCAAGGTGGGCCCTCGAAAGGGCAGGAGGCCATAACTGCGAGAGGGGGGACTCTCGTAGCTGTAGCAGGTCTAGCCTCATCTAGCAGGTCTACTCTGAGCTTGAAGATACATCCTATGAGCTGAGACTGAGTTGAAAGACTGAGGACCATTACCAGGGAGGCGTGTCTTCAGAATTTCAATTCAAAGAGTTAGCAGGCTAGAGTAACCCATCTTGGACTCCCGTCGATACCATGGAGAATAATCCTTATACAAGTAAATGGGGGGGGACGACTAGTCATATGTTTCTGTATGTACGTTATATTCTGTGCAACATGTATATTACTCTGGTGTATGATCTTCTATTATGGTATATGGATACACACTACACTGACACAAGTGAAATTCATCATATTAATCTGTTTGTGGTGCTAAATGTTTAGGAGTCTGCCAGCCTATGGGTAGAAGCTATTTTTAAACCTGCTTTTCCGGATGGCTATACTTCTGTGTCTTCTGCCTGGTGGTAAAAGTGAAGAGACACACTGGCCAGAGTGTGAATCATCCCTAAGTATCTTCCTTGCTCTGCTGAAGCAGCGAGACCTGGTGATGTCATCCAGTGGTATTAGGGGACAACCAATTGTTTCTATGCAAAGTTAATCAATCTCTGTAGTGCCTTCCTATCCACGGCTGTTAAATCAGCATACTATGCTGTTATACAGTATGAGGACACTTTCTATCGTGGACCGATAGTAAGAAGTAATCAGATGTTGTTCCACAAAAGAAACCAAAGCTAATTCAGTCCTAAAATTAGGGCTAAACTCAGATTAAAACAGATGAAAACATCTATTTTTTGCTAATAATGTATGCTATTGAAAGGACATTTCTCTCTTTACTTCCCAGTCCTTCCTCAAAGGATGTTTGTTATTGGGTTATCATAAACCTTTCAATCCAGAGAGGGTCTTCAGGAGTAGTCTCTCTAAACTCAGTGACACTTCATGGAAAGAGGTATCCTCTACACACAGGATCCATCCAATATTACTCCTTGGTTGCATCAAATAAACGTACAAAATTCAAAGAAGCGTGAGATAAGCTGAAAACCTG
The DNA here is from genome assembly GCF_964273705.1 of Natrix helvetica. Lineage (NCBI taxonomy): Eukaryota > Metazoa > Chordata > Lepidosauria > Squamata > Natricidae > Natrix > Natrix helvetica. The sequence continues at coordinate 107,563,997 of NC_138551.1, read as the reverse complement.
TAAGTTTCACATTTTAAAACCTAAATAATTTGAGAGACCTACCATAGAAGGGGGTCAGATAGTGTCCCTTGTACAACTTTCTCAGAACCAAATCAATTACTCCAAAAATTCTGAAGAAGTTTGTGAATGCCATTTTGGAGAAATAATGAAGGACATGTTCAGTACTAAAGGACTGGAAAAGGCTAACTATTTTAACTCCAAAAATTGGGGTGGGTGGATATGGGCAGCATATATTTTTAACAAGCAAGCAAACAGTTTTGTCAGCTTAATACAAGTATTGGATGAAACTCAGGCACATATTAGCCAGCAATCCATTTGTGAGCACTTAGAATAAATTCTTGAGCTGTTGATCAGGTCTGACATAGTGACAGGCTTAGTTGACCATGTGTATGCTGGCAACATAAACATCACATTCAATAAAGCATTCGACAAAGTCTTCTATGAGATTGTAGTAGAGAAGATGGCAAAATGTGGGCTAAACTATCCTACCATAGATACCAAATTGGTTGAGCAATCATACCCCACAATCATACCCAACAATCATATCATATATTCTTTGATATATCCAAGGGGTTTATGTCAGTGGCTACATTCAAGCTAGAATGGAAATATAGCATTCCATATGGTTCTGTTTTCAAACACCATATTTAGAAATGACTTGGATGATGGGCTAGGAAATATGATCACATATGCAAAGCACACAAGGAAATAGAAAAGAACTTTAAAAATAATAGAAGGATCAGGAGAATCTCAAAACTGAAAGAATGAGCAGAAACAAGTAAATATGAATTTCAACAAGGACATGTGCTTACTCCTACATTTGGATAGGGAAAAAAAATAAAATTGCTGACTAATATGTGCCTGAGTTTCATACAATGTCTATGTGAAGGGGGAACAAGATACTGTATCAAAACAGTGAAAATTTAGCATGAAGATATCTTTTAAATTACTTGCAAATCTGTCATAGCAGGCTTCAAAAAGATTCAATAAGGGATGGTCTGGGACAGATGATAGTAGACTCTTAACCATTCAAAATAATTTTGCTGAATTGTTACTTTCAACACTCAATGGAGTAGTCTTCTCTGCATCTTTCATTTTCAGGCAAGAGACCAAGGCAGGTTTTCATGCATGTCCAGCAGGCACCATTAGTGGTGCCACATCTCATGTACAGTCAGCACCTCAAGTACCAGAAACCTATAACACACTTGGTATATAGAAGGCTGGTGTCTGGGAATATCTGATGTACATATAATCATAATTTATTAAGCAGTTATACTAATAAATACTACAGAGACTATACCATAGTCAATTAAATAGCAATGTTGGCTATTAATAGACATAAAGGTAAAGGAGTCCCTGCGAATTTTACATTGCCGACTATAGGGAGTGGTACTCATATCCATTTCAAGACCACTGAGCCAACACTGTCCAAAGACATTTCTATAATTATGTGGCCAGCATGACATTATGGAGTGTGGTTACATTTCCACCAAAGTGATACCTATTTACCTACTAGCATTTGCATGCTTTCAAACTCAGGCAGAAGCTGGGGCAAGGATGGGACCTCAGCCTGCCACATGGAGCACAGGTCTTGAACATGAACTGTCAGCTTTCCAGCCATAAAGCCCATTAATAAACAATAGATTTTATTTTATAATAATTTATTTTCTATTGTTCAAATGTTAAATATCTCAGTGAATTGTGTGTATTTTATACACTTGTCTTATCTAAAAGCATCAAATAGGATCCAATATAATAAATACATACATAAACTTTACTGCAATCACAGATAAGTGTCGAAAATTCATTACATTGCTTCAGTTAGAAATACAAGGTAAAAGTACTGTGAGTCACATAAACTTTCACAAAATCAATATATAACAATAAAAGAAAAAATTGCTGACTTCCACCTTTTGATATCTTCCTCCTTACTGAAGACCCTACCTAACAAGTTGTCAAACAAAATTTTGCTCCGGAATACTCCTCCAATCCTCCATCCACACCAAAATATAATCTACATATTGAATATAATTTACCTATTAGACCATCTGCTATTCTAGACAATCCAAGACTAACCAGCCCTTTATTAACTAGAAAAGGAAAAAGGCAAGTAGATCTTCCAAATAGATGTGCTAATAATTCTTTTTCTTTTATCCCTATAAGTAAAGTTATCTGGTTAAATTACTTATAGTTTTAGTAAGACTGTGATATGTGTTTCCTGCATGAAAGAGGAAGAAATGATTGCTGATTGGACTGCTGGGTGCTGAGTCAGGTAGCAAAGGAACTACTCCAGAGTAGAACACTATGTTAATGCATATCACATTTTGGCCCCCTCTCCAAATTGGCAGGTCTCTGGGAGTTTTATTGCAACGTTTAAAAATATAATGAAGCATTTGATTCAGAACAGCAAAGTTAATCTATATATCTCTGTACCTAGTACACTCTACACCACCTCTAGACTCAGATTTTATGTTCTCCAACAACGCAAACAACTGCATATCAACTCGGTATTGAGAGGTACAGCCAAAACAATCTTTAATTCTTTTACCAACAAATTCACCAGTGTCTAGAATACCTGTGTTCTTCAGGGAAGTATGGATCAAGACAGAGAACTAGAGATGTTGTCCAGTATACCCTGCTGTCAGACAGTCTTCCTACCAGGACTACTGAAACAGTCCTGAGAGCCCCCAGCTCTCAGCCCCAAGGACTTCAGTATTCACATTGAAAGTGCTGCCTCTGCTATTACTCAGGACCTCACTGCCTTCATGACAACTAGGGACAAAACTAAGTTAACAGTTGGCACATCATTCTCTCTCTTTTGGATAAGGAAAATTAAATAGTGGTATCATAGCTCCAAAATATTTGGATTAAAGTAGGTGGTCCTCTAACTGGTTTTTCTGTTTTGTGCTATTGATAAAAATATTATCTTGAGGGGTAAATTGAAAAAACAATGTTTTATCATGATCTACTTCTATATTCTATTTGTCAGGTAGTTTCAAAATGCTACTTTGGGCATGTCTCTATGAATAATTGTAATGGAATTCTCAAGTGATGTGGCAGTAGATATCCTGAACCAATGTCTGGAAGTAAAACAGATCTCAAAGCATGTAAATAATTTTGAACAAACTGGAGGTGAGCCTTCTGAAGGATAAGACTGATCCAAATTTGGTAATTTATCCATCTTGAATGGAACAGCATTCCCTTGAAGGAGTGGGTAAATTTGGGAGCATCTGATACTCAGGCAATCCCAGATACTGAGGTGCAAAGTATTATTTGAGTTTCAAATGTTACACCAACCCGATCATTTCTGAAGTATGCTAACTTGGTCAAAGTGGTGGTTGTCACATTTCAGTTACATTAACACACTGCAAGGGTGGTTATTTCAGAAGATCCTCCAAAAATTAGACATTATCTAAAATATGGCAGCCAGAATTTTGAGTAGTTGCTAGGAAAACAGAGCATATAATAGCTTTCCCATTTCAAATGTATTGGTCAGCAATGTATCCTTAGGAATAGTTCAAAATACCGATGTTTTCCCCAAAATAAGACCTGGTCTTATTTTCTTTTAAGCTCTGAAATAAGCACTAGGGCTTATTTTCGGGGATGTTATCTCCCCCCCCCCTCTAGTTCTACTACTTGTGCTTGTGGCGGAGCAGGAGGCTGTGTGGTGTGATGCCAGGCCACCTGATACCTGCCTCGCCTCACGGTGGCTCCAGCAACCCCATCCAGTAGGGCCCCGCTTTGTTGCCAGCCCACTTCTTCTGTTTGCTTGTGGCTGCAATGGAGGAGGCTGAGCAATGAACCAGTGCCACAGCTTTGAGGCAGTTGTCGGGACATGGATGGCCTGGCTGTGGGGGCTGTGAGGTAAGCTGGCACATGGTGCATAGGGAAGCTCCACCCTGCCTACTGGTGGCACTGGCACCCCATGCAGCCTCCTGTCTCACTGCTCCACATGCTTCCCCCCTTTTTTAGTCACAAGTTTGACTGAATTTTGGTCAACTTATTATTCAAGATCAACTGTATACTTAAAATCTCTGCTTTAAGTTTAATGTTGAATAAAAAGCAAATTTCCTTTATTAATGTTATGACAGTAAAAGTCACATTGATCTACCAAGTCTACCAAGTATCTAATCTGTTATGAGTATTTACAGGAAAATGCTATTAATGCAAGAGACTAATTTGAAGAGCAAAAGGGATTTAAATGAGATATTCTTTACAATATGTTATAGACATACATTCGGGAGCCGCTTGCTTACTTACCAAACAAGTTTATATATAGTTTTAGGACTTAGATAAAAACTCTCATGTTGCACTATTAATTATTATTAGCTGTTTATATTTTATTGAAAATTATATTTTTATATTAAAAGTAGAGGGAAGGGGGTTTAAATATCCCTTTATTCATTGCTGTTCATTAAATCATCAGTTGGTGTATTTTTGTTGAAAACACCTATCAGCTGTAATGCTTCACATTCTACCTATAATACTTATAGCTAAAGCTTCCATATGCTAGAATTATAAAAATAAAAATAGGAAATACTAATATGTGTAACACTGAGACACTCTGCCTATAAAATATAAGCATTCCATCTGATCAGAACTCCTCTTGCACTGGAAATAATCTTAGCATTAATGCTAGATTTAGAATGGAACAAAAAAAGAAAAAAGAAATTTCTGATGCAACAATTCAGGGCTTACTCTGTGTTGCTTGTCAAGTTCTAGGAATTCTCACGTTTTAGTTCGGTCACAATGTTTGTCTTTTGCCAAGTGGATGCGTATTTCTGCTTCTTCCTTGTCGGCTCCCATCCTATTTCTCAACTTTATTCCCTATGCTATGATTTACAAGAAACTGATTACAACATATTGGCCAAACTATCTTACTTTACGGTGTTACATTATTAGATATACAGTAAAGTATCCAGAATGTATGCTCCGATTTCCATGTTCAAAGCTGCCTTCAGTCTACAAATCTTGTGGATATGGCAATGTTTTTAGGAACTCTAAAATTATGACTTTAGTCTTTTAGTTTTTCTGACATTTTCTTATTTTCTGATGATGTACTTTCCCCTATATCCTCTTAAAGCCAAACAAGCTACGTAGATGTTTAAAGTCTTCAGAAAATGTCGTGCCCTCTTTTACTACTGAATAAAAACATTTTTATAATGAATGAAAATATTCTTACAAATAAAAGATTTTTTAAGGTGTCTCTTTTATCCACAAAATCCTTGTTCACGAAATTTTACATCAAAACTTCATGTCTCTTATTTACTTTCACATGCAAAGAAATTAAGAGGACTCCAATAACCTGTCAAAAATTCATTCAAATGAAGCATTCATGGTTGTATTTGTGCTTAATATATATTGTGACAATAGCAAGAAAGCAGGAAAACAATTTTGTCATTTGATACATTCTGAAAAATTATACGGGAAACGTATAATACCAACCTTGTTATTTTCAAAATGAAAGCAAAATACTAACACAAGGACTCAAATCCAAGATACTAAATACCTTATATCTATATTGACTATATGTATGTTATATACTATGCCAGCAAATCTGAAAACTAGATTAAGAGGAGGTAAGTTTATAATAGAGTCCAACAAAAGACTCCATAGCACTGAATTATATATGCTTTTAAAACATTAGAAAGTTTTTTATATAAAAGATAGGCACATTGTTATTTCAGATTTCTTACCTGTAAAGCACTATTCAAGAAGCAGCTATTTTGTCCTGGCTCATTGATGAGACCTTTACTTGGTGCTATAGATGTTGTATTTCGTGGAGTAAACATGTCTTGCACACCACCCTGTCCCACAGAAAAATAATTTCTCTTCCAAGACATCTTTTACATTTGGATTTGCAATATAAAACTGGTTCTATAGGTGTGTCTGTGGTTTAAAGATTCAAAATCAAAACTAAGTTACACAATGCGAAAATATAAAACTTCCTCCACATTCCTCAGTAGTATCTCATGAAGTGACACGAACACCATATTTCTTTTAAATCCAGAAATAATACTGCAATATTGTTACAGTAATATGCTATGACAGGAAAACATCTTTGTATCTGGAAAAAAACTAGGAGGCAAACTAAAAAAATATATAGTTTTTCCAAGAATGATCATAATGAAGTTCTATATCTAGTCTAAAAAGTTTATTTGGAGTGTAAAACATATTCAAAAATACTAAAAACCAGAAAAATAACCTTCTGTTCTTTTGTAATCTCTGTAGACTAATAAGCAGGCAAAGTTAAATAAGAAAAAAAAATCTAGCAACCAAAAAGCTAGTTATTCCTCTGTCATTTTCTTTCTGGAATATTGGTACAGGCAACTTCACTTTTTATAAGCAAAACAAGCAGAGATTCAATACTGTCTTTTAATTCAGACAGAGAGGATCTTCTTGAAGTTCCTTTAATTTCCTCAGCAAGACTTGAGTAGTATCTTCTGTTCTTCCTTTTCTTGTGAGAAGAATGTCTAGCTGTGGCAGAAAGAGGAAGAGAGGGGGGGAGAGGGGAGGGAGGGAGAGAGAATAATCAAAGGCTTGCATCATTTAATTAACATCTTAGTTTTCTTCTGCCAAGATCAGCATTCCCTCACCTCGCCCCAGAAACTCAGGAACGGAAAACAAAATCCCACCAAATGACCAAAGAAATACAATAATTAGCCTTTTCCATAAATGTTACTAGAACAGGTTAAATGGGATGAATTTGGATAACAGTTAATGGTAAGTAAAAAGTGGTGTGTATTTTACTGAATTGGTGAGCCTGTCATCTGATAACTGTCTGGTTTGGTTCTGCAACCCAACCAGACAGACACAGACTTCAGAGGATAATTAGAACTGCAGAAAAAACAACTACCTGCCTTCCATTGAGGACCTGTATACTGCACAAGTCAAAAAGAGGGTTGTGAAAAGATTTACAGACCCTTCGCATCCTGGACATAAATTGTTTCAAGTCCTACCCTCAAAACAACAAACAATTTCCTCAACACTGTCAAACTATTTACTAAGTCTGCATTACTATTAATCTTCCCATTGTTCCTATCACCCATCTCCTCCCACTTAAGACTGTATAACTGTAACTTTGTTGCTTGTATCCTTACAATTTATATTGACTGTTTCCTAGTGTGATTTGATTGCTTATTTGTACCCTATGGCTATCATTAAGTGCTGTACCTTATGATTTGTGACGAATGTATCTTTCCTTTTATGTATACTGAGAGCATATGCACCAAATTCCTTGGGTGTCCAATCACACGTGGCCAATAAAGAATTCTATTCTATTCTATATAGCAAAAATATATTTTTAAAAACTAAAGCTGATTTATTCAAATGGATTATATTACACCACTGTCAATTACTAAGAATGATTGTTGATTGAGATTCTTTATTTGGTCCTAAAGTACAGTAAGAACTATAGCAGCAGAATGCACAATCATTTGTTTAGAGGTCTATAACTTATTCACTAAATTGCAGGTAGCCTGCAAATTAAATTTGAAAACAAAACAAAACAAGAAACATCCTTCTTAAATACTTCTCATATAAGAAAATTTTAAGATAATTACATTTACTTGTAGAAAAATTGGGAAATTTTGCAAAAAAATTAATAAACTATGTTAAGTATGTGGACTTTCTTCAGTTAACACAACAGAGAGCCTATATAATATATTTATTTTGTGAATATTCTTATTTTTAAGCTATAGTTATTTTACATACAGAGAATTTGATATTCATTCCATCATTTAACAGAATGCATGTAATTAAACCAGAGACCGAATCTGTACAACATGCAAAGTCTATTTGCTAAATTATGGTTTGTTGAATGTCATTTGCTTCACCCATCATGCATGATGGGTTAATGTATCAAACAAAATAAAAATGGTTTGGTTTTGACTTACTATATTGTATAAATTATGACATGGATTAATACGTACAAATTCAGCCACATGTACTTTATTAAAAATTATAACTTAGCGGGTCTTAATAAAATAAAATCTACAATTAAATGTATGGTTTGCAAACCAGAATTACTTGATCTTACTGATTTCGGCAAAACAAAGCAAAACATATTATGGATTAACCCAATGTATGTACCTAAACACAGTGAAAATTATTTTTACTAGATTGATTGTGGATAAAATCCAATATATTCGTTATCAACTAAGCTTAGCTCCATTATATTTAAGCATCAGCCTTTCAATCAGCTTCCACTCTAGCAATTCTAAACCCTTCTCTATGTCCCAACCATATATGGGAGACAACTAATGGGGACAAGAGAAATGCCTTCTTAGTGGCCGTACCAATTTCCCTGCTAGAATGCACTTTGGCCAACTGGCTGAGGGCTTCCTATTTAGGAAGCTATTTGTAAGGACCTGCCTTGCCCACCCTTCACAAAAGCATAGACTCTTGAAAACCTGGTATTTTCAAAAGGAATCTTTTATTGAAAAGGCGTGAAAGCAAATCACATCAAAAGCAGGTTCTGGGACTCTCAGGCTATACAATCCATGATAAAGGGACTTAGGAACCCCTCCCAATGTGGATTCCCACCAATCAGCAAATGTGAAGATGTTTTTGTACCGGCCTCTCTGAGACACAGATAAGCAGGTTCTCCTGAGCGCTGCTTCGAGAGTCCAAGCATGGGTTAAATTCTGCCTTCTGCCCAAGGACCAATGTTCCCTCTAAGGTGTGCGGCTGCGCAGCCGCGCAGGTGGCAAGAAAACACCGCGCAGCAGTTTTCAACTGCCACGCAGTGATTTCTATTGCCACAGGCTCCGGAAGCTGGGGAGGTCCTTTGCAGGCAGCTAGAATGGGCTGCCTGCAAAGGACTTCCCCGGACTTGCTTTGATGAGCACGGGGCGACTGAGGGTAGTTGTGAAGCCCCAAAGCCCCCGCCGCCACCGGAATAACTGCTGCCACCTCCTCCTCTAACAGCACTGCCGGATTTGGCGCCTGGCGCTGCGACTGACTTGAAGCCGGCAAAGCTCCAGCCGGCATCCCCGCGCGTGGCAGCGCCGCCTCCCCTCCGCTCGGAGCACCTGAGCTCAGCGCCGCGTTACCCCTGCCCCCTCCTCCTCAGCCGTGCTTTTGAGGAGCTATGAGGCTGCAGGAGCCAGTAGGAAGGCGGGGAGGAGCAGGGGGAAAAAAGCCTCATGGCTCCTCAAAAGCACGGAGGAGGAGGAGTGGGCAGGGGTAACGCGGCGCTGAGCTCAGGTGCAAATGTGGTGGTGCTATTGGGGGAGGAGGAGGTAGCAGCAGTTATTCTGGTGGCAGCTCGTCGGCATCTTCAGCAGCAGCCCTGCCCACGATGAAGAAAGCAAAGATGGAGCAGATCCACACAGATGATGTCGCTGCAACATGACTGGAGGAATTCTGGGAGTTGAAGTCCACAAGTCTTAAAGCTGTCAGGTTTGAAGACCTCTGCTTTTTTTTCTAGGGGTGGAAGGGTCTTGTAACTTGACAGCTTTAAGACTTCCATGCTTCAAATGCCAGAGTTCCTGAGCCAACAGGACTGGAGGAGGAATTCTGGGAGTTGAAGTCCACAAGTCTTAAAGCTGTCAGGTTTGAAGACCCCTGGGGTTTTTTTTCCTAAAGGATTAGGGGTGCAAGGATCTTGGAACTTGACAGCTTTAAGACTTGCATGCTTCAAATGCCAGAGTTTCTGAGCCAACATGACTGGAGGAGGAATTCTGGGAGTTGAAGTCCACAAGTCTTAAAGCTGTCAGGTTTGAAGACCCCTGGGTTTTTTTCCCTAAAGGATTAGGGGTGCAAGGATCTTGTAACTTGACAGCTTTAAGACTTGCACACTTCAAATGCCAGAGTTTCTGAGCCAACATGGCTGGAGGAGGAATTCTGGGAGTTGAGGTCCACAAGTCTTAAAGCTGTCAAGTTTGAACACCCCTGGGGGTTTTTTTCTAAAGGGTTAGGGGTGCAAGGGTCTTGTAACTTGACAGCTTTAAGACTTGCGTGCTTCAAATGCCAGTTTCTCAGCCAACATTTTGGTTGCTAAGCAGGAGCGTTGTTAAGTGATACTGATATTATTTGAATTAAGCGGGTACCTTGAAGAAACATAACTTTGAGTTTCAAATAATACTGATTTCGTTGTTGTCCTAGGTGACATCTGTGAAAAAAATTCAGGTGCTCAGGCATGAAAATGTGCCGCTCAAACACTATACTTTTCTGCTCACATTGAAAAAAAATTAGAGGGAACATTGCCAAGGACTGAATTGAATTTCTTTGGCCATGCCCTCTGGTCGCTTGCTCTAGCCAGTTTTTCAATTCAATCTATGCCCAGTGGTAGTTAAAGAAGTTCCAGCAGTTCTTGACCAGATAAGCTTGGAGTCTCCTTTCTTTCTCACTATTCCTTTATAATTCTTTTAGTAGTATTACCTTTTATTTTTGGATTAATTTTTATCTGAAATTCTTCCTTATAATTTCCTTTGGGACAGGTAGGGAGAGTTTCAAAGGTTTTTTTTTCCCTTTCCGCCAGCTCCTTTCTTCACTGTGGCGTTCTGGATCTGCGGCGGTCAGCAGGAGCGCCCAGATCGCCTTCCTTGACAGGAGGCGACTGTTGGGGGCTGTGCAGGCCCCCATGGAGTATAAGTATAAATCTTTATTATGGTCAAAGACCAGAAATACACATTACCTTTTACCATATGTTAAAAGTACTGACATTAAAATATAATTTAAAAGTATTGACGTTAAAAGTGGATAATAACATACATGGTCTCAAATTGTTCGGGTCACTCCCTGGTTCACTTGGGTGCAAAGCCGATAAGTATGGGAGTAAATACAATGGTCCAGAAATTGTTAGATATATGTCCAAATAATTGGTACAAGATGACAACTATACTTCTGTGAACAATATTTTTCTTTTGGACATTGCAGCAACACAGAACTTTGCCACTGCATACGTGGTAGCCGGGTTTGTGTCCTGGAGGAGAAAGCCTACATAAAAATTGTCTGTCCTCCCTGACAATTTCTCTAATAAGGGGAGAATATGTGCAGACCTACAAACTGCATAGCTCACAGTGTAATAGAACATGTGAGATATCTTCAACTTCTCCTTTACCACATATACAAACCTGTTTTGCTATAGGTGTTCTCTTATACCTGTCCTGGAGGAGTGCTGAAGGAAGAATGTTAAATCTGGCTCTGAAGAAAGCTATTCTTTCTTTTGGGAAGATCAGGTCATTTAGATATCTTGCCAATTCCCACACACCCTGTTTGATTCTGTCCCTACTGTGGAGAGGCAACCTATTTAGTTCTTCTTGGAACTCCATGTCCTTCATTCTATTGATTACTTCTTGCTTTGCTTGATCAAAACCTAGAGACATTAAGAATACTGGTGAGCCCAGCTTGTGATCAATTGCCTGTTTCCAGGGGGAGGGGAAGTTGTCAGTCAACACTAGTGGGGACAATCCCTCTGGGAAAAAATGCATTTTAAGACAATGAATGATCATCATCTTCCAGGCTCTTACCTGAATTTGAGGCATGCCTGTCTCAATTTGTAACTGGGCATTTGGAGTTCCTTTGGGTGTAGCTAAGATGGCTCCCAGGAATTTGGTTTGTATGGTTTCTAGCAAGTCTTCCTTTGCAAGGATTCCTGTTTGTGCCCCATATAGAATTTGTGCCAATGTTTTGGCCTCAAAAAGTTTTAAGGCAGCAGGTACTAACTGACCTCCGCCTGTGTTAAAGAAGTGTTTAATTGCGTTTGATGACCTATTGGCTGCTTGCAATGTGTGATCCAGGTGTGCCTTCCATGTCCCTTGTGAGTGGAAAACCACCCCAAGGTATCTAAATGTTCTAACCTGTTCCAAACTATGTCCTTCTATTTTCCAGGGGTATTGGCTAGGTCTTTTAGCAAAAACTAAAATTTTTGATTTATCAAAGTTAAAGACCAGCTTGTTTTGCCTTCAATAGCTGAGTGTTGCCCTAATTGCTCTCTTCAGTCCTACAGGAGTTTGTGAAATAGCGGCATCAGCATATAAGAGAATTGGAACTTTGCATTGGGTTAGGTTAGGAGGGTGGAAATCAGGCTTCTGTAAGAGATCAATCAGGGATTAATATAGAAGTTAAAGAGGGAGGGGGACAGGATGCAACCCTGCCGTACCCCCTCTGTGCCAGTTAAACTCCCTTGGGGATTGCACCTCACTTTCAAGGTGGGATTGGCATACAATTTTTGTATGAGGAAGAGGAGGCATTTATCAGTAGTGGTGCATTTTTATTTCTCCCAGAGGGTGATCCTGGATATTGAATCAAAGGCCTGCTTAAAATCAAAGAGAGAGCATTTTTAAAAAATATGTACCATAGATCTTCCTTCTCTAAAACCGGCTTGTTCAACTTTGATTATCCCCCTGAAATTAGCCAATCCTGAGGTTTATAATTTAGGTGTTTTGCATACAGTTTACTAATAACGCTCAGAAGACTAATGGGTCTAGAATTGCCTGGGTCATTTCTATTACCTTTTTTATAAATGGGTATGATTATTGCTACTCCCCAATCTCTTGGCATATGGCCTGTTTTATCTATAAATGTAAAGAGAGATGGTAAAAGTGGAGCCCACCAACTGGCGTTCTTTTTGATGATTTCTGGCAGGACATTATCAGCACCAGGTGCCTTATTAGCTTTTAGAGTGCCGATCAACCGGGATATCTCTTCCGGTGTAACAGGGGGCCAGTAAGGAGTTTGGTCCAAACTAGTTTTGCTCTCCTTGGTTACGTAGTCAGGGTCTGTATAAAGCTCCCTAAAATATTCTTCCCAGGCATGAATCGGAACCTGATTAGCTGGGGGGTGTGGAGGGGCCCCTGTGGAGCACTTTGGAGCGCTAATCGCGCTATTACAGCTTCTGCTCCTCCTCCAGTGTCGGGCGGCCATTTTACACACTAAAAATCATGCACCTTTTTTCTCTGGCTCCAGTGGCCCTGCTGAATACCTGCCCCTTGCAGATCGCCGCCTGCGACTTCTCCTGTCCGATCTGATCAGCGGGGCTGTCCAGCGAGGAGCGGCTTTTGGATGGTCTGGCTTGCTTGGTCAGCCTCCAGTGTGAGATCTGTTGACGTTGGAAGCATTTTTCAGTTCGCACCATTTTTGAAGACCTTCTGCCTATTTCCCCTTGATCCAGCCACACTTGCAGCCTTGGGGTGAGTGGCAACAACACTAACCTATGACGGAGAGCCACTGGTACCCTTGATCCTTGCATCCAACGGCTGACAGGGAATCCTTTTTTTTACCCTTTTTTCTGTTTCCCATTCCAGCCATTCTAGCCATGGCATCTAGGCATGATGAGGAGCAACTGGGCCCATCCACCAGGTGTGTTGGCAGGCAGGCAAGAGAGCAGCTGAGGCCCTGGGAGCAGTCAGGCCCCAAGGGCAAGAAACAGACCAAGGGGTCAGATAAGCTAGCTCTTTGGAGTCAAAAGGCGCTGGAGAGGCAATTTGCCAAGGCCCAATGACAGGCCACAACCTCCTCCCGACAGTCTACCCCTCCAGGCTCCCTGCCAAGACAGGGTCGCCCCAGAGCAGATCACCCCATTTCCGACAGCGAGGATGGTGGCCAGGACCTATCCCCAGATGATGTCTCAGGCTGTCCTGACTTGCCTAGGCCTTCTCTGGGGGGTGCTGGGGATCTGTTTGCCTGTCCTCCTCTAGATCAGGAAAGACAGATGGAGCTCTCCCTATTGGAGGCCCCAGATTCTCCTGAGATCCCACCAGCGCCACCATCTTGCCCGGTAGAGGACCAAGGACCCCTGCTCTCGGTTGAGATGCAAGCAGTTATAGCCAAGGTCATTTCACAGGTGATAGCCGAGAGGCTACAGCAAGAAAGGCGCACTCATCGCCGGTCCAAGTTAGCTCCGCAATCTCCCCCTGTTCAGGAAGAGGAGCAGGTACAACGCCCAGCATCACTCCATGGCCAGTGAGGGCTCTATATTGGGTGGGGATGATTTGGATGTTCATGAACATTCGGCAGATGAACGGCTCGTAAATGACACCCCTTTGTTTCAGGGGCTTTTCAAACCGACTTGTTTAAATCGATTTTGTTCAAGGCCAAAGCCTCTACCCAAGTTGGGGTATACGCAGGTCCCAATCCAGCCGCTAAAGTGCCCCAGGATCCTAGCAAGGGCTTCTTTGATGAGCAAATCCCAATTCAGGAAATCGTCCCTACTCCACCCCTATTTCAGGGTGTTGTTCAGAGACAGTGGGTGCAGTTCTGCTTGGGGTCACACTTCTGTGACCCCAAGCAGCACTGATAAGAGGCTGTATACAGTAGACCCAGCATTTGAGGAGCTCCTCAAGCTGCCCCCGGTAGATGCCCCCGTGGCCTCTCTTACCTCTTCTTCTGTCCTCCTGCCAGACCTCCTAGAAGGGCTTAAGGCAAAGAGATCAGAGAAAGTCTGCTACAAAACACACCAGGCCGCAGCATGGGCCATCAAGACTTCCACGTCGGCGTCCTTTTTCAATAGGGCATCCATCCTCTGGCTTCACAAACTCCAAGCCAGATTACCCCCCCCTTGCGAAGCTAGATGTCGCCAGGATGTAATCAAGGTAATAGCAGCGGTAGAGTATTCAGTGGACGCCATGCTCAATGCTGCCAAGTTTGCGTCCAGAGCCTTGGCGTCAAATGTTACCACACGCCGCACTTTCACTCCTATACTATGATCCTTCTCAACTCGATTCATAAAAGACTCTTACTCTGTTTTTATCATTTCCTGCCTGAGGGGAGTGAACAAAAGTTGATTTTAGAAAAGGAATTCAGTAAAAAAAATGAAAGGAAGTTAAGCTTGCATATTGAGTTAATAGAGTGATACCAACAACTGCAAAACTCACCAATTCTGCATATATTTTAGGCAATCTTTATTTAAAAAGTCCATACTAGTATTATTTGAGCTTTTTTGTTTGTTATTTTGTTTCAAATAAAGGCATGAATGGTATTCTATCCCTGCCCATATTATTATATTCTTTAATATACTATCTTAAGGTTAGCTCTTTTTCTGATAGAAAACATTGGCAACATATTGGCAAATATTATATAAATTATATATAAACCAAAAGGTAGGATTTTCTCCTCCCTGGGAGAGGTAAAGAAGAAATTATATTGTGCTAGATATGCATTCAGTCTACATCAAGACTGAATTGGAGATCATAATACAAAAAATGCAGATCTAGTTCTTTACGAAATTCATTGACTACTTGTTTATACACCTTTAATTTTATTTATCAGACGAAGACTGTAAAACTCTCTCAATTTCTTGTGAACTAGGGAAGCATTAATGCACAATTGGCAGAAGATCTTCTCCGTGCCTAAACTATTCATCAACATCAAACTAGTTTTCCAACATTCTTAAACCTGAAAGTTCACAAAACACTTCTAATGCCAGCATGACTCTTGGCCATTCCAAGAATCGCTTGATGTGCTGACTTAAATAATAATTTACATGTAAACTAATAATAAAAGAATAATTTTATGCACACACACAATGTATTAAGGTGGGTGTTACAATTAATATGTAAAGAGGAAGGAAGTGGATTTTGCTTGAAATACTCCACACTTTTGTAGGACTGCTTCTTGAAACTGCACACACACACACAAAAGAAAACTGGAATGTTGAGGTAAATGCAATGTAAATTACACTGCAATGTGTGTTTATAACGAACAAGTGAAAGCCATATTTCTGCTTCTGACAGAAGAAAAACAAATCCTTTCAGAACATATTATGAGCTTAAAGACTGACACAACTCTTTCCCTCTTTTCACTGAAAATATGTACTATTGCTTGCTTCACTTTTTCACTCCAGAATATTTTTTTCTAATTAAGGTTGGCTTTGAAATTGACAGTGAAGGTCTGGAATGACTTTGAACACTGTTATAGAAATAAGAAAAGAAAGCTCAAATATAATGGTGGCTCTACATAATAGTGGGTATATAGAACTTATGGCTTCTCCTGGAAGAGCATCTGGGACCTTGGGGATCTTTGCATAAATTCATCTGCGTGCCAATTGTACCCATTTCTGGACATTATTCATGGTCATTTGTGCCTAGCCTTAAGTCATTTCACAATTGGATTACTGCCATGTACTTTACATGTGGCTTCCTGAGTTAGTTGTATGAGCTGCATTAGATCTCAGTTGCTTTCCAAGTGCAATTCAAGGTGCGGTTTATCATCTTTAAAGTCCTATAAAACACAGAGCAGGGTTGCTAGTGAGACTGCTCTTTTACCATGGATATCTGACCATTTCACTAGATAGGGGCACTTTCAAGTTCCCTTCCCTTAAATGCTGTCATCTGAGATGACCTCAGAGCACATTTCCTCTGTAACCACTGCAGCCCTTTGGAATAACCTCCCACCTTAGATTTGCTTCCTTTCCCCACACCCATTAAGCCTTCATTTTTCCTCAAGTACTCAAGGCTAAGACGAGCAGAGCCTGGAGGTCAATCGTTTGGTGGGAAGGGCTGTTCTGATTTTTATTCTATTGTTTTTATTGGCTGTTATGAGTCACCTAGAATCACTAAAACAGGCGGCCATATACATTCTTTAAGTAAATAAACAAAGAGATGTGTAATCCATTTGAGTCATGGACTACATTTGATCTGCCAGAAATAAATTTCAAAAAAAAAAGATGGCCAAGAAAACAATAAATTAAATGCAATTTAATTTGTATGTTGTTAGTATGTTACTGTATGATCCTTTTGTCAATTAAAAAAGTGACCATAATTTTTGAAAGGGATATTCCCAGACTTTGGGAGGTTGAATATAGTCTCGCACATCTCTCTATTCCTGTTAAAGGTGTAGGAAGTTATCACCCAGCCCTCTCCCAGAAAAATGAAATATCCTAGGAAACATTGAAATGGCAGAATATTACATTTCCCTGGATGTGAAAAGGAAGAAAGATGTTTAAAGAGAGAATAGCTCCCTGCAGCTTTCTGCCCCCACCCACTTTGTCAATTGGCCATTAAGATGGCCAAGCTAGTCCCTTCACATAATAAAGAGTTCTCCCCTTCAGCTCCAGGGGGATGGGATTAAGGCATGATAATATTGGCCCTTCACCCAACTTGCCACATGGCATCTGAGAACTCAACCAAACCTGGATTCAAAATGCAGCCTACAGAGTTGTCCCTGCATGGTTCCATGGGAATCTGACAACCAATCCAAATACAAGATCAAGATCAAAGGCTAGAGAGGGCATAATACCAGGGACTCAGCATCTCAGCCCTTCCTTCTCTTTTCTCCACCAACATTGAAACATGTGATCACCTTTTCTGTTCAGGACTCAAGCCATGTGGTCCTGTCCACCAATAAACCATCTTTCCAAGCAGCCTCCGTGTCTCCAGTGTCTTTTTCCCCACTTGGAGACAAACCCAGAAGGATATTTCTTTCATCAAAGGAAAGGTTCTCAACTTCCTGTACAGCTCATCTATAATAAATTGTCAACTAAGATTTTACTTTCAGGGCATCAATACTGCAGTAATATCTGCAACTAACAGATGAAAATGAGTAAGGTGAAACAATTACATAGCTAATAGAAGTAAAACATTATGAAGTACCTATTAAATGAATGAAAGTTTACTGGACTTTAGGGACTTAAATCTTTCCCTAAGACAGCGGTTCTCAAATAGTGGGGCGCGCCCCCCTGGGGGGGCACGAGGCTCCGTAAAGGGGGGCACGAAGGCTCCCTTTCCATCTGGGTGCAACGGCGGCAGCGTGGGCGAGGCATATATCCCAGCTTGAAGTGGCAGCGCTGGGGACTGCTCAGAGACTCATCAGAGCCGCGGGCTGGAGCTGTGCAAGAAGCCTGCTTGGGCGGGGGTGGGAGGGAGGGAAGCATGGCTGTCCCAGGCTTCCCTCCCTCCCCCCCCCAGCCCAAGCAGACTTTTTGCACAGCTCCAGCCCGCGGCTCTGATGAGTCTCTGAGCAGTCCCCAGCACTGCCACTTCAAGCCGGGATATATTCTGCCATGCCCTCGGCGGCGTCTTTATGCAGGTAGCTCGCCTCCCCGCCAGCAGCTCCACCGCCAACATTCCGTCTGGAAGCGGAAGCGCAACAGCCGCTGTTGGGGAAGGGACAAAGGGGCGGCGGTCGCCCGATCCTGCCACCGCCACCCCTTCGCCCCTGGTAACGGCGACTGTTGTGCTGCTGCTTCCAGCTGGGATGCTGGAGGAGCTGCTGGCAGGGAGGGAGGGAAGAAAGGGAGGAGGGAGTAAGGATAGACAAGCAAGAGGGAAAGAGGAAAGAAGGCAAGCAGGCAGGAAGGAGGCAGAAGGAAGGAGGGAAGAATGGAACTGGAAGGGAGGCAGGGAAGGAGGGAGGGAGAAAGGAAGGATAGGAGGATAGGGAAAGAGGAAAGAAGGCAGGCAGGCACGGGGAAAGAGGAAGGAGGGAACTGGAAGGGAGGCAGGAAGGAAGGGAAGGAGGAAGGGAGGGTGGAAGGAAGGATAGACAAGTAAGAGGGAAAGAGGAAAGAAAGCATGTGACTACGGTGGGAGTCGAGGAAAGACCGGTGTGCTATGTTATGCAGAGGTGTACTTATAACAATTTTATAGACAAATTATACTATTTACAGTCGCGCGGGGGGGGGCGCAAAATGTTTTCTTCTTCCTAGGGGGGGCATGACAGAAAATAATTGAGAAGCACTGCCCTAAGATAATAGAAAATATATGCAAATAATATGGATTGAATGATGGGAGGAAGAAATTTGTGAAATATTCAAGAGAGAAGAGATAATAAAATATAATTTTCTCTTGGAAAGATGACAGAAGTAATTTATATATTTAGTTATCTTTTTTATTGCACTTTTCGTGTTTTTTTAAAAATTTGTATATTATATGAGAAGTCTTAACAAACATAAGTAAATTTTAAAATGAAAACATATGCAAATAACAAGAAAGCTGATCAGTACAAATTACATTTTGTCTCTTAGGCTTGGACCTCTCCAAGTCTTACTCCAGGAAACGCAAAATTGAAGTGTTCAGTCTCTTTGCTTCACTCAACTGGAAACTTGTAAACTGCCCAAAGTTATTGGGAGACCGGCAATATACAAATTTAATAATAATAAAATACATAATAAAATAAAATATTTATCTTGTATAGTAAGGCTATTGTTAAACATCTTCATCTTTGGTAATTAAGATAACATTGTGGAACATTTGGCTCCCTTAAATACTATGATCAGCAAGAGTTGGCAAGTAGAGTTTCTTTGACTATATAAATGGAAAGTAACATACAATGCTTCTCCTTTTTTACCACCTAAACAGCTTATGGTGATGGAGGTTTATCCAAGAATGAAGTTGCTGCACCAGAATGATGCTATTGGCATATTCTTCTTTGGATTTGGCCAGGGAACAGGCAATCAGTTCCAGGAAATCAAAAGGAAATGGTGAGATGATATTTAAGTATCTCATTTGCAAAAATCATCCTCCTGGAAGATATAAAACATTATCTGATAGCACATTTTTACTGTCAGCATTTGCATTATTATATTCCAAATATTACTTTCAATACTTATACTATTTCCATTAGTAAGATAAATATATTTTTCATTATATTGTATCAACTGTTCAAAGAACTTATTATTGTGTGTGTACCATTTCCAGAATCAATACTATCACAGTTTGATATTTTTTCTAACTTTAGAAATTGTAGTTAGCATTCTGGAAGTCTACAAAGATAGACTGTAGAATCTCAGGAGAAAGTGTATTCCACAAGCTTCCTAGCTCCCACCAGATGACAGTTAAGGAAAAGGCCTTCCATGCTACCTGACTTGATAGATATATTCTTTGGGAATTTTATTTCCACTTTCCACCTGTAACAGTCTTCCTTACTATTGTCAATCTTCTTAAACTTCACCAATATACAATATATTTTCATCTGTAAGTCTTAAAAGTTATTTTCTAATTTTTATTTTTATTTTCCCTTCTAGCTTTCTTTTTTCTTGTACTGAACCTCATTCCGCAAAATTCTTCCAATTTCTTCTTATTAGTTGGATTTTAAATTGAATTGAGCTTCGGTCACCAATGTTGTAAGGCAGGGGTATCAAACTGGATTTCTTTGAGGGCCGGATCTTTGAGGGCATGGGAAGGGCCTCGTGTGGCCCCTCTGCCCCATTTTGGCTGCCAGAGGCACCGTGGGCCAGTCCTTTGCTATTTCCGGCCCGGCGGGCTAGATTTAAGCACCCTGCAGGCCGGATCCAGCCCCTGGGCCTTGAGTTTGACACCCCTGTTCTAAGGTCTCAAAGTTAACCTTTGCTTTAATTCTTTGCTAAAGTCCTTTGAGAAACAACCACCATCAACTGTTGCTCGTGCTACTAAATATCAAATAACTCATAAAAGAAGAGTCCTCCTTGTGGAGAAATCTGTGCTTTACTTCAAAGTACAGGTATCTCCACAAAACTGCCTCCTCTCAAAGAAAAGCAGCAGCAGGTATTTCCACCCTGGTTACATAAAAATCTCATCTTATTCTCAGATATTAATGACTGTAAAATTACTTGGTATGCTTTTTCAGATAAATGAAAATTACTTTTCAGATAACTGTTAGTGGACACAACCAACCTTCACCTTCATTAACAGAAGCATTTTATCTTTGCCAGATGACATTGGAATTTGATGGAAACTCCTAAGACTTTTTAAGTTCATTGACAATCCCTCCTTTCTACTGATGCAGAATCTTGAAGATTGCGTGATGGTCACTTTACTACATGGATGTCAATGGGAACAGTTCATGTTTTTTGATCAAGGGATGTTTCCATGGTGACAGTTCTAGCAAATGATGGATAGTACTTCACAAAAATTGAAAATAATGAGCAACTGAAAATCTGTCCAGAGGGTTTTAAACTGAATCCAGGGGAGAGGGAGAGAGATACCCCAAAACAGTGAACTGCCAATAAGCATGGGAATGGAGTGATATTCAGGATTAGTGACAACTAATAATGGGCAACTAAATGGAAGAAGGAATAGGTCGAAGTATAGCAATAGCACTTAGACTTATATACCGCTTCATAGTGCTTTTACAGCCTTATCTATGAGGTTTACAGAGTCAGCATATTCAACTACTTCTGTATTTATTTAATTATTTTATAGACTGTAAGATAATTAAATAAATACAGAGGCAGTAAATATCTGACTCGGCCTTTCATCCTTCTGAGGTGGGTAAAATGAGGACCCAGATTGTTGGGGGCAATATGTTGACTCTGTAAACCTCTTAGATAGGGCTGTAAAAGCACTATGAAGCAGTATATAAGTCTAAGTGCTATTGCTATATTGGTACCCAACAAATAAACTCACTATCATGGTGGAAGCAAATGTTATATGAGGGGCTCTATGTTGTTCAATATATTTATGAGGGGCTAGACAGCATCATTATTTAAATTGTGGACACAATGACAGAGAAGACCTTAGAAGACAATGTCAAGGTTCAGAAAGATCTTGACCAAGTGGGATAATGGATAGAAAGCAGAAAGGTAAATTTCAAGAAGAATGATTTTCAGACCTTAATGATAAAATTTTTCAGTAAAATCTTTGTAGCCAAGAAATTATATTTTATATGTAAGGTAAACAACAACTTTCAAAGAAATACCATAGAGCTGTTCATTGCTTTTTGTTTCTATTTATATAGTATATTATTTAATTACATACAGGTTAGTTACTGACTGCCTCGTAGAGTATTTATACTTAGGAGAAATGAAAAAGTAACTTTATGACTAATCCTCACATTTATGACCCTTACAGGTCTGTTAAGCAAAGGAAAACCCTTAGTAGTCACAGTGGCCCAAATTGTGATTGCTAAATAAAGACTACCTGTAGATTCAGACATACTCTATAAAATATCCAGATGGATTCCACTGGGATTTCATTCAGTCTGTCAACTCGCAAAATTTTCCTGACCTGCTCCTGAGTTGCCATAGGCAGGGGGTTGGGGAATTGCGCCTCGCAGCTGGATCCGGCCGAAGTCAAGGCCATCTCCATGGAGACCCACAATGGCTGGAGGGAGTGACTTCTACGACCCGCAAAATTGCTTGTTAGGGAATGTGACTTATGACACACCTTGGGGGAAGGAGGGAAACAGGGTCAGAGGCAAGATACAAACTGAGTGAAGTTACAGCTGGCTTCACTTGGTGTGTGCTGACATGGCGCTCCTAATAAACAACTGGATTTTTCTTGAAACTTTGCTTGAGGTGCCTGCTTTTATTAGGACATCGGTCGCCCTGACTCAGTCAGTCAGTTTCCCAAATAGACCAGATAGGAAACATAAAAACTTAAGCTAACTCTATAATAAGGCTACTTTAACAGAAACTTGTGAATCTGGAAGTACAAATCTCCTAGTGTCTCTTTTTACCACTTGATTATTCAGGCAGAACCTTTCTAAGTTTCTTTTTCTTCCCCTTACTCAATAGTAGGCTCTTCCCCCCTTTTATCTGATTATTCCCTAGGCAGTGTCTCTTCCTCCCATCTTCCAAGGTTTTTCTCACATTCCAATACATCCAATATGTCCAGGGGAAACAGGTTATGGTCTGTGAGCACAAAATGTAACTGTGTCAGCCCATTCTTCTTCCAGTAACTACCCAAGAACACACAAGGCATCGTATCAATTTTGCTGCAATTGAGGCCACAGCTACTGGTGTTTTTATTGGCCATGATCTGCCTATGTGCCCACAGTAAAAGCAAACCCCATGATCCCTTCCTCTCTGCTTCTCTCCTGATGACAGGGATTTCTTAGCTGCTCCAATTTGTATGGGTTTCCCCTACTGGAATCCAATGAAGCTCTTGGGATATGGGGGAAGACAGATTATAGGATCCTTTCTCCTTCCAGAAAGAAGAAGAACCAGACAGGGTACATGCAAGATTAGCTAACTCATTATGTGGCTGCACTAAAAGAATATTGTGCAAGTCTGAAAATACAAATCTCCCACCATCTCTTTTTATCATCTGATTAGTTGGGGAGATCCTTTCTCTTTCTCACCTATTATTCAATGGCAGGCTTCTCACCCTTTGATCTGATTATTCTCTAGGCAGCATTTCTTTCCACACCCCCTTCTGTTTCTTCCAAGGTCATTCCCACAGTACATAATATTCCCCTCCTTCGTTAGTTATAGTAATTTTCTGTCAAAAGCAAATATGACATCTCGTATTTGTATCTACAAAATTCACTGAAGTTGCATGACTACTGTTTTTCTAGTCTATGTACTGAAATAATTTTTATTCTACACAAATTTCTATGCCTCCCAAGAAAACATCAAGTTTTTACTAAGATTGCAAAGGCTGAAAAGTCTTGTGAGGCCTCTATTACGCCTCAAATAAATGCAAACAAATAACATGAATTGCCTAGCAAACCACAAGAAAATTAATGAATAGTATATTCAGGTAAATTTTAGCCTTTCTCTCATATTTTAAATTCAAAATTAATTGCAAAACACACACACAAACAAGATTATATGTGATATAATGAAATAAGACTGTATCTAGGTAATATAAAAAAGAAACCCAAAATAAATAAATATAAATATAAAAGCAGCTACAGGTAAAAATCAATTTTGCATGCATTACATTTGCAATACTTTAATTAAAAACTTCAGTTGTATAAATAGAACTTAAAGACTACAATTTTATTTATATGCAGAACTATATTATATTTGAGTGTTCCAGCAACACCTTCAAGTCTGAAACAGGCAAAATTCTGGAATAAGCCACACAGCATGCTTTTATAAAAAAAAAACAACGCATATGACAGTTCCTGTCACTAGGAAGGAAAATGTGAATGGTTACCTTTAAGCATTGGTATCAAGTATATATGTATCTATGTATCCGAATATCTCACTGTCCATATTTGCATATAAAGATTATTGTATCATTTTCACATGGCTATTCATTCCTGAAAAAGGTAGTTAATTATTCATACTCACAAACTGCCTATATTCAACTACTCTTTATTCCTCTCAGCCAGGAATCTGCATTTAGGAAATAATATCCTCCTATGAATCCCTCTCTCTCCAGCAGATCCAGTATGAAAGATGACATCATTGCTATAGACATGCACCTGATTCTTAAGAAATCGCACCTCCTCCAATAAAGCAGGCTATTTTTTTAAAGTGACAAAGACTGCCTTTGCCAATGTGCTATATTGCACTCTGAAATATGTTCTCATAATACACATTCTATCTCTCTGCTTCACTGTCATAATGCCAGTTCTTTTTAGAAATTTATAGAGATGAAATATAGATTGCAATCCAAAGCTTTTCCACTATAGGCAGAAATATTAAACTATTATCTTGATTGTTATAATTCTGTTCTAAATACACAAAAAAGACAAACGTATCTCACATATTTAAACGGATTTCAAAATATTCTAAACCAAACATTTCTTTTTATTATCTATAGATAAGTACACAAAGTTACAAAACTAGCAATAAATGGTGAAAATGATTAAGAGCATGGGAACAATCCATATTATTACACTGAATACCTCCTGGACAGAATCTGTAAATTTTGGTACAATGAATTTCTGGCTTTCAGGAAACAATTTTTGGTTCCTAAGCAACTGATCTATTTGGGGATCTTTTGGATTTCAATTCATAAGTAGCACGGCCAGTGGTAACACTTTATTCTTGATTTTCTGTAGTCCTTAAGTCATGATGACTTAATAATGATGTTTATATTTATTTTTGCTTATGTTTTATGGTTCATTCTATATTTTATACTATTCAGTAGAGTTAGTCATAGAAACACACATATATGCATTGCTGCATTGTTTCATTTCTTGCCCATTCTGTATTATATTCACTAATTTAATAAAGGAGAATAGTATCACACTTTCCTCATCTGGCAACAGAAAAAACAAAAAAACCACAACGATGTAAACGTTCAGAGAAGGGGGCTTAGTGGGAAAAAGCAAAGGAGTCACTATCAGAGAATTGGAGAGAATGCCAATAACTGCTTTCAACTCAATGTGTAACAAGACCATAAGGGTAATGTAGTTTAAGATTTATAAAGATTTATAACCAATTTCGTTGTATTTAAGTACAATGACAATAAAGATTATACTTAAAGAGCATGTATTTCAGATCATGTACCTGCCCAAGATGCCCCGCCCTGTGCTTGTAACATAGGAAATCCCCCAAATTTCATAGCACTTTCACATTATTACAGAAAATATGTCCAATTTTGTGTTTTATTTTTATTAGTTTTATCAGTGAAAAAATAACACGTCTCAAGATATAATAAAGTACAAAGTTGCTTATATTGTTAAAATAAAGCTATATAATTATGGTGCAATACAGGTAGTCCCTGAATTATGACAATTTAACCCCAAATTTATATTGCTAAGTGAGACATTTGTTAACTGAGTTTTGCCCCATTTTATAACTTTTCCTGCCCCAGTTGTTAAGTGAATCATTGCAATTGTTAAGTTAGTAACTTAACAGACAACAGTACAGCAAAACTGTCAAAATGATGGCTCTGATAGTTGATAAGAGCTCCTCTATTTTTTATGAGCAATAGCTTTAATACTTAAGAACAGAGGTAAGTTAGTTCCTTTTCTTTTAATACATAATCCTTATTAGCGGACATCCCCTCACCTGTTACCTGCCACATTCCTCATCTTGTGTCACTGCTACATCACCAGCTGTCCCATTAAGGTGAATGGGACTGTTGGTGAGTCAACAGCGGGTCATTGGAGGAGCTTCTGCAGGACAGAGATGACAATTGCTCTTTAAAAATTATAATTTAAATTGAGTTGATTTAAATCAAGCCTTTTTACTAGTTATTTACATCATGATTTAAATCGTGATTTAGGTCGGCTTGATTTAAATCAAATCCAACATTTCTCCATCCTGTTTTTAAGATAAAAACATGAATTTCACTCCTCTATTGATGTTTTGGAGAGCATCACCACCAGATGGATTTGTAACTGGCTGACAAACCATACTCAACGAGTAGTCCTTAATGGAACTACATCTATATGGAGAGAAGCAGGGTGGATAAAAATTGATGATTTTTAAAATGGATTTTTAAATTTTAAATGTTTTATTTAAATGAGATTTTTTAAATAAAATGATTTTGGAATAAAAATCTATCTAAAGATAATTTTCTATTTAAGATACATTAATTATTTAGTTTATTCAGCATGAAATGGAGCTTAGTTATGTAGCATGAGGCTGTGTATTCTGCAATATTTACATTTTTGGTAAACTCATTTAATGAATCCAAGCTCTGCAAGCTGAGATAACATTCACTGTATTGATGCATTCACACAATTTCACAGCAGATAGTTGCCCTTTAAAAAGTATGATTTAAATTGAGTTGATTTAAATCAAGCCTTTTTACTAGAGATTTAAATCTCGATTTAGATGGGCTGATATGTAAATGATTGTTTAGATGTACAGCAGGGATCCCCAACCTCTGGGCCACAGCCTATTTACACTGGGTCATGTGAGTAGCGGGCTGCCATGCAGGCACACGTAGCTCAACTTGAACAAGATGCACTGCATGTACAAGTGTACCAGCCTGCCACTTGAATGGGTCAAGCTGTATGTGCTGCTGGCCCAGCACTCACACACCTCATTCTCTTCCTGCCCCCAGTTGGGCCATCAAGCCACAAAGGTTAGGGACCACTGATGTACAGTATAGTTGTAAGTCCCAAAGAACTTTAATTCTATATCTTGAATTGTTTCCTAGGTCTTTTGACTAAGAATAAGTATACTGTTCCAGAACAATGGGAGGTGGTATCACTCTTAAATACTGCTGTCTCATACCACTGGTTAATCAATATAGGGGTTTTCATCAAATCAATTTGAATTTAAATCAATTTGATTTAAATCAAATCCATCCTGGAGGGAAGTAAGCAGTGGAGTACCCCAAGGTTCTGTTTTAGATCCAGTTCTCTTCAATATCTTTATATTTAGATGAGGGAATAGAAGGGAAACTCATCAAATCTGCAGACAACACTAAACTGGCATTGAAGTCTGGTCTGTGCCAAACCAGGAAGTTATTGAGGTACAAATGACAGACTCAATAATTCCTCTGTAGAACTGTATCCGTAGATACTTGGGCAATCTGAGCTTTTTGAGTTGAGGCAGGAAGAACATACATTGTGGGGCTTTTTAAATAATGGTTCTAATGTTAGATGTCCATTTCAAGTCCTCGGAGATAATAGAACCTAGAAACAGTCTCTACAGTTGATACTGTGTTGTCTAATATTGTAAGACTCTACTATTAATTCTACAGTTTTAAGAATATTCAACTCGATTGTTCTGGCTGCACCATAGTGCCAGTTGATATACCTTTCATCTCTATGCAGACTCATTGTCTCAAATGAGACAATGATTATTGTATCATCTCCAAATGCCAGGATTTTAGCAGAGGGTTCCTTTGAGATGCAGTCATTCAGAAAAGTAATGGAGAAAGTACTTGGGGCTCCTGTGCTAATTGAATGGGCATTCAGTGTGATTTTCCCTAGCTTCACCTGCAGCTTCCTATATGCTAGAAAGCTTATAATCTATCTACAAGTGTGGTCAGGCACAGCTAGCTGAGTCATTTTAGACAGGGATTTCTGAAATGTTGGTGTTGAATGCCAAGCTGATGTAGATGACCAGACTGAGCCCAAGGGAGGAGTCAAATGTAGCATAAGTCATGAGTCCTTGTGTGTCCACAAGAGATCTAAGTCCAGCCCACCTTGAATTACATTTTTAACTTCCGCAGATTCCCTTAATGGTCACTTGGCCTAATTCTTGTAGCGACCTAAGCTTGCAATAAATCTTTATACTCATTTGAACTGCCTGAATCTCCAGATTTCCCCAGCCCTTGACAGCTGAAGTCTAAAAAAAGGACCATTACTTAGGACTTTGGGGATTCAAGATGTTGTAAGATGTAGTGCAGTGCCGTATTGACAGCACCATCTGCTGATCTATTTGCAGGGTAGACAAATTGCAATGGGTCTAAATTTTTGAAGGTTTTCGTAACTATAGATATCTGTAGTTTCATCTGTAGTCATTCAACTCCTTGAGGGAGAGTTTCTTGGGTACCTGGATGATAGCAGAGTGTTTGAAGCAAGAAGGAACATAACACATATCCAGATATTTATTAGAAATGAGTGTGAAGATGGGGACCAGTTGATCAGCACAAATTTTCAAGCAAGAGCAAGTTACCCTATCTGGGCCTGGTGCTTTTTTCCAGCCTTTTGCCTGGGAAATAGACCACATACATCGTTTTCTGTGATCACCAGAAGTGAGTCAGTTGTAGGAAGGATGGAGTCAGTTGTAGGAGACTTGGCTGTTGTTGGTATATCTGAGATGGAGAGGGTAGCGATAGTTAGCAGTGGCCTCCTCTCAAACCTTCAGTAGAACACATTCAGATTATCTGCCCATTGCCAATTCTCTTCAGCAAGGGAGGGAGGTCTATGGTATTTTCCGGCTTTTCTACACATTTGCTGGTTCATTTGTAGAGAGCTGAGTCCTCAGCTTTTTCTTTGGTGCCCTGATCTCGTTAATACATCCCTGACCTGATTGTACAGCATACTATCTCCTTTCCTGTAGCTTCCTCTTTGGCATGGCATAGATGTTTGAGCTTCGCTGGTTTATTATTAATGTAGATGCATAAGGTTTTGTCGACACACATAAGTCCTCACAAAAGCTAAGGTATAACGTCACAGTGTCAGTGAGTTCATCCAAGTTCTCTGAGGCAGTTTCAAAAATGTTCCAGTATGTGTAGTCAAACCATGCTGTAGCTTTAACTTTGCCTCTTCAGTCTGAATTTCACTGTTTTAACTACTGGTTTTATGATTTTAAGTCTTTGTCTATAAACAGGTACAAGGTGAATGAAACTGTGATCAGAGTGTCCCACAGCCGCTCTTGGTAGAGTGTGACAGGCTTATTGTAGAGTAACAGTGGTCTAAAATATTCTTACCTCGACAGTTGACATGCTGAATGTATCTTGGCAACTCTTGGCTTAGGTTAGTACTGTTAAAATCTCCTAATAAAATAAGTAGGGAGTCTGGATATCTCTGTTCAGCCCACAGGATTTGGTCAGTTAGTTTGCAATGCCTTGCTTATGCAAGTTTGGAGTGGTGTGCAGACTTCAACTAGGATGAAGAAAACTCTTGGGGGACATAATAGGGTGTGCAAATAATGAATAGTGTGTAAGTCCACATCACAAAATTTCTTTAGTGTAATGGCATTTTACATCATTGGTTGTTAATATAAAATCAGATATTTCCTCCCTTTTTTTTACTGGATATTTCTGCAATTTTATCTGCTCTTTGAATCTGTAATTCTGGGATTTGCAAGCAGCTATCATTAATCAAATTATCCAGCCATGTTTCAATGAAGGTTAGCATTGTTAGCACTCAAGTTTAGCACCCAGGGCTGCTGAGTTGGAAAAGTCTGAGTTGTTTCTATTTAAAATGAGCAGTTTAGCTATCTTATTTAAGAGTAAGCGAAGATTAGTTAAATACAGCTGCTCCTGCCTTTTCTTTGCCTTATGTGTTCTCAGATCAGGTGCAGAAGGCAGTTCTTCCTCCTTCTCCTCACTAACCAGCTGCGTGCTTTCCCCATCTGAAGCCTCAGGCTGTCCCGCTGCAGCTGTGCTTCAGCCAAATCACTCTCAGAGCCATCAACCAACTCCCATCCTGAATGCCTGCAACTGGTTCATCTTCCTCCAAACTGACATCTGGAGAGGTATCTGGGGATGCATCTGGGGGAGTCATCACATTCAGTTTTGTTTCACTTTAAAACAACTTGCCTTTTATCAGAGTGCATGTCAAGAATGTGTGGCTAAGTCAAAGCTTCTGCATAAGTTTTTAGTGGAAGTCTTAGGTCCAGCTTGATACTTTGCTGAAAAAAAACTTTGAGGCTTTCATTCAGTTTCAGATCATATTTTACAGGTGACAGCTGCTCAAATAACAGTTTGCACTGTACGAAAGCATTGCTATGCCATAACTTTGTTGTAGTGAAAAATCTAACTGCTGTCATTTTTCGAGTTTTGCTTGAAGGTCCATTCAAGTGATTCAGGGACTGAAATTTGTTACAAGTGAGAGGGAAATTTGTTACAAGTGAGAGGGAAATTTGTTTAACTAACTGATTTCTTTCATATAAAATCTTCTTCTATTTTTGGTTATTTAGCAGACTGAAGAAGAGAGGGAACCTGGACCAATGCCATGACATTTCTTTCTTTTCCCCACATTGTTCAAATCCATTCAAAATCATGTATCTGTGTCTTTTGCCTCGATATTTGCCTCATCTGAAGAATTTACCAGATCTGTTTAAATTTAGTCATGTCTACCAAAAACCGTATAAGTCTACTGTAATCTAGTATAGGTGTCCTCAACCCCCAGGTCAGGAACTTGTACCGGTCTGTGGCCTGTTAATAGCCAGGTCTCACATCTGGAGATGAGCAATGGGCAAGCAAGCAAAACCATCCCCAACCCCAGTATATGGAAAAATTATCTTCCATGAAACCAGTCCCTGGTGCCAAAAGTTGGAGAACAATGATCTAGCACATTTATTTTAACTAAAAATTAGCTAAGAAACAAAAGTAACTAAAATATACTATTATAAAGAAATATGAAACTGAAAAGGGTAGAATCTCAGAAATACATTGGGTGGGTTGGCTCTTCTGCTAGGAAAGATTAATAGAATGTCAAATATACACTAAACTAATTTCAAACATATAATTGGAAAAATGTTAGGAACCAAAAATATAATTAGGGTGGAGAGGTGCTCCATTCTAAAAAAAGAGCCCAACATATTCCAAACACCTCAATCATGAGCCAAACCATCCTCTTATTTGCCTTGTTGCTTAAACAACATTTTAAAGGCACTTTGCCCCAGAAGAAACCAGTGAATTATTTGGGACATTTAACAATATCCCAGTTTAGACACCTTTTCACTCTGCCTTACTAAGATGCTCTGCTTGCTACTGTCTTTGAAGGCTTCCCTGTAGCAATTAAGCCTCTGCAAATCTAATGCCATGGAATCCTTACGTCATTTTTACGCTGCTGTCTCTATTAAAGATATTAGAAACATATACATTGCATCTCCTTCAGTGGACTTTCCAGGGCATGAGAGTTAACAATTACAATTACCTAGTAAACTCATTTGAAAGACTCTTTTAGATTAGTTTTGTATACAGATGGGCTGATATGTAAATGATTGTTTAGATATACAGCAGGGGTCCCCAACCTCTGGGCCACAGCCTATTTACACTGGGTCATGTGAGTAGCGGGCTGCCATGCAGGCACATGTAGCTCAACTTGAACACGTTGCACTGCATGTACAAGTGTACTAGCCTGCCATTTGTATGGGTCAAGCTGTATGTGTTGCTGGCCTGGTACTCACACTGCCTGGTTCTCCTCTTCCTGCCTCCAGCTAGGCCATCAAGCCACAAAGGTTGGGGACCACTGATGTACAGTATAGTTTAAGTCCCAAAGAACTTTAATTCTATATCTTGAATTGTTTCCTAGGTCTTTTGACTAAGAACAAGTATACTGTTCCAGAACAATGGGAGGTGGTATCACTCTTAAATACTGCAGCTTGTTGCTGTCTCATACCACTGGTTAAGCAATATAGGGGTTTTCTTTTGAATGAATTTTAACATTCAACTTCACATGTAATGTACATAAGTTAACAAAGCATAGATAACTGTGGCAAGATTATTTCTCTGGCACTCAGCACCTGAAAGAACATAAAGAATTCTCTCATTGTTAGTAGGTGATCTGTCCAGCCGTACTCAACTCTGCACTCTTTATTCCATCTACAAGTGTTGATATTTTTAATCGTCTAAAACCTGAAAGAGAGAAGTTATGTGAAATGGTGGTGCTTTTGAAGTATAGCTCAGCAAGCACAACTAGAGGCTTCCTTGTTTGGTATAATCTGCAGCAACCCTAATTGCTCCTAGCCTTAACTCAGATACTCTACTCTGAAACTGAAAAAAGGGAGATAAAAAGTTTCATTTCTTCTTTACATGGATATCGACAACCAGGTCAGTTTCAATGCCAAAATCATACCTAATGATAATTAAGGATCTAAAATTTCTTCAAACTTCAGAAAAAAGGATAACATGTGTAGTGACGTATTCTAGAATGTACTCACTAGATTCTATCTTGACTGTTTGGAGTTCATCTCTTGCAAAGGAGTCATGCTAGATCTATAAGGGTATTTAACAAGCTATCCACCACTTCAATCTACATACGAAATCAATTCATCTGTAATATAAATCAAATGCATAATGCGATTTAGCTTATCTCAGCATATTGAGAAAATTCTATCTCTTGTTAGGGTGGCCTTATGATTTCTTCCACAAACAATGCTTAAAACAAATTACAACTAGCATGATGTGCGAAACCAAACAATGATAGCATTCTGTCCAACCTATTGATATGATTTTTTCGTAAGTCTCTAGCCTTGCATCCTGCTCTGAAAACTGACTAAAAGTTCAGAAATATAATGCAGTGCATTGAACTAGAATGAACACTTAATAGCTAAAAAGAAGTTTATAATTTCAACGTATATTAACAGCCTTGCAAAATCCTGCCATGGGAACACTGAGGGAGAAGTAATTATAGCAGAAATCAATGAAACCCGAATAAATGCGAATAGGTTGGCCCCTTTATATAAGATTCACAAGATAAATATTTCTTTAAATCAGGGGTCCCCAAACTTGGCAACTTTAAGACTTGTGGACTTCAGAGCTGGCTGGAGAATTCTGGGAGTTGAAGTCCACAAGTCTTAAAGTTGCCAAGTTTGAAGATTTATGTTCTACATATTACAGTACATCTCCGGTTTTTTTAAAAAAGTGGTAACAACAAGCACAAAACCTCATAGCGGCAGAGTTGTGGGGCATTTAAAAGCCACCGTTTTATTGTGCCCTGACAGACGAGCTCGTACAAATTTAGGGCGGGGAAAACGTCACCACCGGCTCCAGGAGGATTTTTTAAAAATGCAAGAGGCAGCAGAATGGGTCTTCAAAGGCCAAGGTGACCGTCGTCCACCATGGCTCCTTCTGGAGCCCGCTCCTGCCAGGGCGTCTAGGGAAGCGTCTGGGGAAGTGCCTGCCTCTCCTCCCCGCGGGGGTGCCGTGGGGAGCTTTCGCCGGCGACGCCGAGCTGGAACGGCAGCGTCGCCCCGCAGACCAAGGAGGTTGCGCATGGCCCTCCAGTTCAGCCGCGGCGGAAAGGGGATCCAGGGAGGAGGAACACCAGGGCTGCAGCACGAAGGCGGAGACCCTCCATCTTGAGGGGAAGCCCGCCCGCGTCTCCCCAAAGCCCTTCACGAGCCACTCCGAGGAGGCGGAGGCGAATCAAGCTCCCTTTGGGGATGCTTCTACCCCCGCGCCGGAGTCGCCGCCCGCCGCCCCTGACTCACCGCCATTGCCCGCGGAACCGCTCAGGAGGACGGCGCCGCCGTACGGAGGGCCTCCCCTCTTCTCAAGTCGCTGCTATGACTACGGGGAGGCCGGCAGCGACATCTCGCGAGAGCAGAAGTGAAGCCACGCCCCACTCTCTTTACCTGACTGTGCAGCTGGGCTGCTGCTGTTGTGCGGGAGTTGGCGTGGCCCGTTGGTGATCCTCGCTGTTTAGGTGACCTCGGTCAGCGGTCACTTCCTCCGTGCTCCGCCGCCACCTTTATTCTGGAGGCGGAGAGTTGGGCTCAGGCGGGCTTTCTCTTGCAGAGGTCTTCAAACTTGGCCACTTGAAGACTTGTGGACTTCAACTCCCAGAATCCTCCAGCCAGCATAACTTACTTTTTTTAATCCAGAGAATTCTGGGAGTTGAAGTCCACAAGTCTTAAAGAGGCCAAGTTTGAAGACCTCTGATCTAATTGAAGAGATTGCAGAGGAAGGGATTACTAGAGAGTAAATTATGCTGGCTGGAGAATTCTGGGAGTTGAAGTCCACAAGTCTTCAAGTGGCCAAGAACCCCTGTGGGGTTCTGCTCCCTCTTCACCCACTATCCGTGTAAGGGGATGGGGTACACCATTTCATCAATCGCCTGGCAAGCTTCAGCGAGGCCGGGGATCTGCAGAGAGCTAAAGCTCCCTTTGAATGGACAGACAAGGCTGATTTTTCAATATTACTACTGTATCCAATGCACAAAACCAAATTACATTCTTCTATTCGTTGGTTAGCAGCCTGATTATGCACTAAGATTCAAGCTTTTAAACCATTAGGGCCAACCTCTTCAACACATACTTCAGATCAGTCTTTGTAAACAGCAATTGATCATGCACCACATTTCCCAATCGTACCACAACCAATTACACCGATCTACGACATGTTGATTTTACAGAAAATGGTGTTGAAGAGGTACTAAAACCATCTCTAGCTATTGGTCCTGATGAATTATGTGCCTATTTAAAAAAGCTCTCAACCACCATAGCAGCACCTCTTAGCGTAATCTGTGATATATCCTTCAGAACCAGCTCCTTGCCTAATTTATGGTCACTAGCCATGGTCATCTGTATCTTCAAAAAGCATGACCCCAGCCTACTTGAAAATTACAGACTAATCTCATTATGTTGTGTCACCTACAAAGTCAGGGAATCAATCATAAACCAATCCATTACCCTCTACTTAGAAACAAACAACTTACTCTCTAACAAGTGGTTTGGCTTCAGGAAAAAAAATTGTCCTGCAATCTGCAACTCTTACACTCCAAAAACATATGGACTTTACAATTTGACCAGATAAAGCAATAGATACAATTTATATAGACTTCTGTAAATCCTTTGATTCAGTGGTACACAACAAACTACTTCTTAAACTAAAATCTTATGGCATGTTCCCTGCATAAGTGGGTAGCTGCGTTCCTATCAAACAGGCAACAAGTAGTCAAAATAGGAAACACCCTATCAAACCCTGCACCTGTTAACAGCAGTGTCCCCCAAGGTAGCATTTTAGGGCCCACACTCTTTATACTTTACATAAATGACCTTTGTGATCATATTATATGCAACTGCGTTCTCTTCGCTGATGATGTAAAACTATTCAACACCAACAACAATGCTGCTACTCTACAAAAAGACATTGACTATGTGTCAGACTGGTCAAATAATTGGCAACTCCAAATCTCAAGCAACAAATGCTCTGTCTTACACATTGGCAAAAAAAATCAGAACACAAAATACAAGCTGGGCAGATCTGATCTCATAGATGACGCCCACTCTGTCAAGGACCTTGGAGTATTCATCTCAAATGATCTACGTGCCAGAGCTCACTGTAACAGCATTGCCAAAAAGGCATTAAAAGTTGTTAACCTAATCTTGCGTAGCTTCTTCTCCAGTAATATTGATTTGCAAACTAGGGCACACAAAACTTTTGCTAGACCAACTCTTGAATACAGCTCATCTGTCTGGAGCCCGCACTGCATATCAGACATTAATACAATTGAACAAGTCCAGAGATATTTCACGAGAAGAGTCCTCCACTCCTCTGCTCGCAACAGAATACCTTATGCCACCACACTTGAAATTTTGGGCTTAAACAACTTAGAACTTTGCCGTCTTCAATCCATCCTAAGCATAGTTCATAAAATTATCTGCTACAATGTACTGCCTGTCAATGAATACTTCAGCTTCAACCACAACATATGAGCACCCAATAAGTACAAACTTTTGGTAAACAGCTCCGACTTGTTTGCAGGAAATACAACTTCAGTAACAGAGTTGTCAATGCCTGGAATGCACTGCCTGACACTGTGGTTTCTTCCCCAAACCCCCAAATTTTAACCTTAGATTGTCTACTGTCAACTTCACCCCATTCTTAAGAGGTATTTAAGGGGTATGTATAAGTACACCAGCGTGCCTACCATCCCTGTGCTAATAGTCCCTTGTATTCATATTCATTTCATTTATTCATAACCATGTATATGTATATATCTGTTATTTAATTCATGCGTGATGAAATAAAATAAAATAAAATAAATTGGCAACGTTATTCTTGGCAACGTTATTCTTCAGCAGTTGGAATAGGTGAATGACCCACTCCATCACACAGTTCAGGCAGCTGTTGGAAGAATTCCAAGAAAGCCTAAACTAAATTGCTGGCACCCTGGTTGAAGTCCAAGACCAGATAGATTCCTTGGCGGCAGTAGTTTTACAGAACCGGCGTGCCATAGATCAGTTAACTGCTGAAAAAGGTGGGCTATGTGTATTCCTGGGAGAAGATTGTTGTTTCTATATGAATAGATCAGGAGCAGTCCCGGGGTGGTCCAAGAACTACACGATCGAGCTTCCTCTATTGGTCAAAGAGTACAAGAGACAGATGTATGGTTCTCTTGGCTACCGGGAACAGGTTGGATTAAACAAATGCTATTTCTTTTATTATGTGGGATAGCAAGTTTAGCCTTCCTCCCTTGCATAATACCCTTGCTTAAACAACTCGTTATGAGGTCTGTACCCTCATAATACCCTCAAGGAAGATGAAATTTCAGATACTAGCTCGTATGTTCAAATTGCACGCCTAGGTATAGAAAACAATTATACCAGAAGATAAGCCCTCTGAGGTATGTATATTGATGGTATCCTTGCTTTTTTGCTATTATGAATTCTGCATGCTTATATTATTAATCAAACATGCTAGACTCAATCGTGGGTATCAATAGCATCTAGAAGGGGGGGATAAAGTAGAATAAAATATGAATTAAAATATAAAAATGAAGATGTGGCACAAAAGGAACAGTTAGAAACTTGCTTAAAGGGACAGGGAAATGTCATCACCCTTCAACCACAAAATGTTCCAGCCAATGTCCCTATGTCAAAAGACCAAACCACAAGGTTCAATTAAAGTTTGCATAAAGACACGTAGTCCATACCTGTGTCCCAAGACAAAAGGAGAAGTAAGACCCTCATCTACTTATAAGGCTTTTCCCCCAAAATAACCAATAAGAAATGAGTTAAGTATTTCCGTGTTGCGCCGCTTTTGTGAATGTATAAGAATGCGTGCTTCAATAATGAAGGTTGTTCAGAATTTCCAATGCTACCTACGTATTAGTTTTCTGAACCTGGCTGCCAAATAAACTCTTCCTGTATCCTGAGAAGTCTAAGCCTGTCATTTTCTGCAACATTATTATGGATCTCATGGTTACTGTGAAATTGTGTGAATGCATCAATGCAGTGCATGTTATCTCAGCTTGCAAAGCTTGGATTCATAGAATGAGTTTACCAAAAATGTAAATATTGCAGAATATACAACTCATGCTACATAACTAAGCTCCGTTTCATGCTGAATAAACTAAATTATCAATGTATCTTAAATAGAAAACTATCTTTAGATGCATTTTACTCCAAAAGCATTTTATTAAAATAAATTTAATAAAAATAAAAAAAATCTGATTTAAAATTTAAAAATCTGATTTTTTTATTTAAAAATAATCATCAATTTTAATCCAACCTGGTTTAAGTTATGATGGAACAAGTCCATATCAAAAATATATTTCAACATAAAGATTCATAGTTCAGTATTCTCAAGTAAGCTCCAAAGCCACTTGGAATCTAGTATATAGAGCAGTGATGGCGAATCTATGGCAAGCATTGCCACAGGTGGCACATGGAGCCATTTGTCAGGGCATGGGAGGTTCTGCCCTGACAGCTGGCCAGTGCGCATGCGTGTGCTGGCCAGCTGAGTTCACCTTTTTTAAAAGCCATTTTTCGCCCTCCCCAGGCTCCAGAGGCTTTATAGGAGCCTGGGGTGGGCGAAAAGAGCCCCCCGCCCCCCGGAGGCCCTCCAGAGGCTTCATGAGCTTCCCTGAAGCCTCCGGAGCGCAAAAAAACGGCCCTATGGGCAAACTGGAAGTTCAGGAACGGACTTCCAGTTTGCTTGGAGGGTCGTTTTGAGCACTCCAAAGGCTTCAGGGAAGCCTTTTGAAGGTCCCTGAAGCCTTGGGAGTGCTTAAAACGACCCTCCAAACTGGTTTGCTTGGAGGGTCATTTTGACTGCTTCAGGAGGCTTCAGGGAAGCCTCCTGAAGGTTCCTGAGGCCTCCAGAGGGCTTCTGGGAGGGTGGGGAGGCTGTTTTCGCCCTCCCCATGCTCCTATAAAGCCTCTTGAGCCTGGGGAGGGCGAAAAAAGCAAGCAAAAATGGGGGGTCGCGCCTTTAGTGCCTGCATGCGCACTGGGGGGGGGGTTGCACATTGTATTATGGGTGTGGCATGCCTGCACATGATCCCGCTGTGCTCCCCCCACTTATGGCACACGAGCCAAAAAAGGTTCGCCATCGCTGATATAGAGTAAGCAAGATATTTGAAGATGTTTTTGTCTGGCAAGAGAGCTACCTATCTTGTTCAAATTGGATTCAAGGGTATGTGAGGTCAGTTAACAAACTTTTATTATTTATTTTAAAAGGCAGCAATGATTCCAGGATAAAAATGAAGCAATATAAAAAATGGACAACAACTAGATCCATCCATATTTTTTGGGATTAATATCCAGAAATGTTGGAGGAAAAGATAGATGTTATATAATATGTACTCTATATAAACTTAATCTAATGTCAGCATTGATGTTTCTAATCTACCGTACTTCTCCAGCTCTCTACTTTACCTTATAATTCTGCTTAAAATGTTAGAATAGCAGAAGATTTAAAAAATGGGTCTCTATCCCTTTGTTCTACTCTGGCAGGAACAGGGCGGACTATGCAGCCATTCAGGTCTGAAATGGAATGAAGATTTGAGTATGGACACTACATCTTTAATTGCCTTCTTTAAAAAATTGTGCATTTGGGGAAGGGGCTCACACAGGAGCTTCCCCCTCCTAGAAAGCATGTGTTCAAGTTAAGCAATGCTGACAGGGTGCAATAGGGTTGTCATACCCTTTTATCATCTCCTTGGCTCAATTACATATTTTCTTGGGACTGCACAGCTATCATATAAGCCCAGTGACTGTGCCTACCCCACACCCTCTCCTTTTTCCTCTTGTGCTCCAAGTAGCTGGGCATTGCTTTCGCCATCCTAACTGTTGTCAGCTAGAAAATGAAACAAAACAACCAAGCTCAAAGAGCACCAAGGACCCACACAGTGGTGGGTTTCAATTTTTTTTAGAACCTCTTCTGTAGGTGTGGCCTGCTTTATGGGAGTGGCTTGCCAGCCATGTGACTGGGTGGGAGTGGCTTGCCTGTCATGTGACTGGGTGGGAGTGGCTTGCCAGCCATGTGACTAGTTCGGTGTGGCCAACTTGTAAAATATGGTGAAACTCAATTAATAACGCTCTTGCTTAGCAACCAAAATGTTGGCTCAGAAACTCTGGCAATGAAGTGTGCAAGTCTTAAAGCTGTCAGGTTACAAGACTCTTGCACTCCTAACCCTTTAGAAAAAAAAAAAACCAGGGGTTTCAAACTTGACTTGTGGACTTCAACTCCCAGAATTCCTCCTCCAGTCATGTTGGCTCAAGAACTCTGGCAATGAAGCGTGCAAGTCTTAAAGCTATCAAGTTACAAGACCCTTGCACCCCTAACCCTTTAGAAAAATCCCCCAGGGGTGTTCAAACTTGACAGCTTTAAGACTTGTGGATTTCAACTCCCAGAATTCCTCCTCTTACTCTTCATCTTGATGATGTGCGGACAGGCGGGGGAAGGGAGCTGGTACTGGTTCTAAACGGCACTGTAGATTTGTGGAACCTCTTCTATAGAAGAGGTTAGAACTGGCAGGAACACATATATATCTGCACTTGTTGTTCCTGTTGCTTTCAAAAAAATTACCTCCTGTTGTGGTCCACCAACAGCCTGCGGAGCTGGCAGCAGAGTCGGACAAAGAGGAGGTTGGGGAGGAACATGGGCCATTCATGGAGTCTGGAGAAGTTTCAGACAAAGGGTCTGTGTTGGAGGCCAGGGCCATCTGGGAGTTATGTGCTGCCTCCGGAGCCTCCAGAGTCAGACAGCAGTGAGGCAGTGGAACAGGCTCCCCCTATTCCCAATGTGCGCATGCGCAGAGCTGCCAGAAGGCAAGAATTGTTAAAAGATAAGGGACGATTCGGGAGTAAGGCTTGGAGGTGATTGGCCCCTCCCATAGGACATAAATAGGAGCAAAAGCACATGAACTTGGTTCATGCTGGTCAGTTTACCTTCTGAAGCTCCGTTTTGACTTTTTGCTCTGTGTGGCCTTGCCAAACTAATTGCCAATTACCATATTTTTCAGAGTATAAGACACACCTTTTCCCCCCAAAAAGAGGGTGAATATCTGGGTGCGTCTTATACACTGAATATAGCATTTTTGGCCTCCCAAAACCTCATCCCCTTCGCAAAAATGGATGTGCAGAGGGTTTGGGAGGCATGCAAAGTGCTCCTGGGGGCTGGGGAGGGCAAAAACAAGCAAAAAATGGGCCGGTTTATGATCGTTTTTGACCCCCCCAGCCCCTAGGAGCGCTCTACAAGTCTCCTAAAGGCTATGCATGCCCCCTTTTTTTTGCAAAAAATGAGCCATTTTTTGCTTGTTCACACTCCCCCCCAGCCCCCAGGAGCACTTTGCAGGCCTCTCAAACTCTCTGCAGGTCCCGTTTTTCACAAAACGTTTGGGAGGTCTGCAGAGGCAAAAAAATTTTTTTTTTTATTTACCTCTTCAAAATCTTGGTGCGTCTTATACTCCAGTGCGTCTTATACTCTGAAAAATACGGTAAGTCTTTGGCAGCATTTCAAAGAAGATAAAGGTGGGTGCTTATCAGCCTTATCCTGAAGGACTTTGGCAGCCTATTTAAGACTCTTTACCACTATTTGGGACTCATTATGGGCTGTGAATG
This sequence comes from Natrix helvetica, assembly GCF_964273705.1. Lineage (NCBI taxonomy): Eukaryota > Metazoa > Chordata > Lepidosauria > Squamata > Natricidae > Natrix > Natrix helvetica. The sequence continues at coordinate 107,523,307 of NC_138551.1, read as the reverse complement.
AACACAATTCACAGCCTTTGAAATAAAAAGAGGGCTTTTGGGACTAAGTATGTGCTTTTTACTTTATCAGGAAGCCTAGGTCAGAACACCACCAGTTAAATGTGTATACAATGATAGCCTAAGTGACTGCTTTCTATGACCATTGGGTCACAAAGGGATGGCATGTAAAATGAGCAGGAAAACTGGGTCAACTGACTAAAACTATTAACATTAAAGTGGTTAGAATGCACCCTAAACAGCCCCAGGTTGACTGTATAGTGACTAGCTCGTCTTTTCCCTCTCTACATCAGAAATACTGACCTGGAAAGGGGGCAGAAATAGGGGAAGATGGAAACAGACACACCAACGTTGTCCACAATGATTTCTAATTTCAATGACAGTTTGCTGGTTGGCAAGGGGGAGGAGAAATGTGAGAGAAGGAAGTGAAAACCTTCAAGCCAGTAGAAAAACTAAGAAATCCTAAGGAATGATTGACATCCCCTCCCCTAACCCCAGTTTGTTTGCTGCCTGCAGAGATGCTTGCAAAGGGAAGGGAATATGGACCATATCAACAAAAGTTGATCTCAACCTACAAACCATGTACAAGTAATTTTATCATCTTAGAGCAAGCAGATTTATTAGAACTACAATATATAATATCTGGTTCACTGCCTCCCCAATGAGATGCCCATAAAGTAACTCAAAAAAGAGGTATCATATAACTATTTCTCCAAGAAGCTCCCAATAGTCCTAAAACTGTGATCACCACATCTCAGTACTCAGATTAAGTTATGCCCAACAATAGCTCCTTTTGGAGAAGAATGTTCTTTTTCCCAAAAGAAGCACCAATAGCTTGGGGCTTTCATATGAAGCCTAATAAAACATAGGCCTTTGTATTACCAAAATAAATATTTGACAATATGTGTTTCGTGTAGCAGTCATATCCTGTACTTGCATTATCACAAGAGATTCACAATGCATTTGTTGATTCGAACCCAATAATTTGAAGTATTCTGAAGTTTTTAGTGCCTAAAAAATCACCTTCATTGTTGGAGTGAAGGTGAATGCATCTTCACAAGATTGTTTTTCTGACTGTCTCATTTGCAAGTCAAATCTGCAGCAAATTACTGAAGAGAAGTGTAGCCTACTGGCAGACTTCAATCCTATTTTTTTCCTCAATTCAATGGTAGTCCACGCTACCAAGAAAATTCTTTAAAGAGATATCACTTTAAAATGATATGACCATTTCTTCTGCTTCTCATACAAATATCTAGCCCAGAGGTGTCCAAACTTGGGAAGCTTAAGACTTGTGGACCTCAACTCCCAGGATTCCCCAGCCAGCGTAGCTGGCTGTGGAATTCTGGGAGTTGAAGTCCACAAGTCTTAAGCTTCCCAAGTTTAGACACCCCTGATCTAGCCAATACCTTTCATTTGCTTTGACCCAATTGTTAATACAACTTTTGGGTAACATATGATGATCTACTAGGCTTGTGTGTGCTTAAAAAATGATGCGGAAGAAACACTCCAGAGCTGAACGAATATATTACTGCTGTTAGGTGCGGTTTTGTAGTTAATATGACTCTTAAGTCACGGCAACTTTTTTTTCAGGCCCCGGCAGAAAGCTGTCTTAATTAATATTCGAGAAGGGTTGGACTTGCATGAGTTGTATGAAACTGTTCTTCCTCTTGAAATGTGTGTAGCTCTACCACTTTCATTAAATGCATAGTTCATGGTGCTTACTGCTGTGAGAGAAATTCCATGAGAAGGACGAATGATCTTGGCAAGGATCCTTTTTGCATATTTATTTATTTAATTTGTATGTTGCCCATCTCACTGCAACCTGACTCTGGGCAGCTTCAGGCGAATAGGCAGGGGAGAAATGTTTTAAAAAGTGGTGGGGGAGTGCTGCGAAAGAAAGAGAGAGAGAGGGAGGGAGGGAAAAAGGAGAGGGAGAAAGGACCACAAACTTGGCACTATATGCAGCTTCAGAGGATACTTTGAAAGAGCACAGCAATACAAGGCTGGAAGGTACCTGGATGTCATCCAGTCCAACCCCCTGCTCTAGCAGGACATTGTTAAAGTGAGTTTCTAACTTTTGACCCCCCAATCACATGACTACATAGCCATGCCCACCCAGTCACATGACCCCCACCCCCACCAAGCCAGGCCCACAGAACTGGTAGGAAAAAAAATAGATTTCACCACTGGGAAGAGGCAATATGCATGCATATATGCATATAACGTTATGCATATAACGGGCGGCACCTAGGAGTAGAGCCTTCTCTGTGATGGGCCCAACCCTCTGGAATGACCTCCCCCCCGATATCAGAACCACCACCGACTTCCGCTCCTTTCGACAAAAACTGAAGACTCACCTGTTCCGTTTAGCTGGCCTGGCCCATTTATAGTTTTATTCTACCTCCTGGCAGATATTTTAATTGGGTATTTTTAGGGTATTTAAATATTGCTTTTAACTACTTTACTGCAGATATGTACAGTTTCTTATTGCCTCCTCTTTGTGTTTGTATTTTCTATTTATTGATGTGTTTTTATTTGACTGTACACCGCCCCGAGTCCCTTTGGGGAGAGGGGGCGGTATAAAAATCTAAATAAAAGTAAAGTAAAAAAGTAAAGTAAGGGAGAGAGGTGGGATCTATTATTAGTCCTTCAACCACCTCCAGCATGATACTCCCCCTTGGAGCCCCAAGCCATCTAGCAGACCCAGGTCTTCACACCCTTGTGGATAGTCAGGAGGGTGGGAGCCAATCTCATCTCAATGGGGTAAAATGTTCCAAAGAGCGGGGGCCGCGACAGAGAAGGCTCTTCCCCTGGACCCCCACCAGCTAGAATTTCTTGACTGATGGGATCTGCAACATTTGCCTCCTTTGCGGGCATGCACGGGTGGTATGAGCCTATCCCGTTGGAGTGAGATGATTCCTCATGTAACCTGAACCATGCCATGAGGTCTTTATAGGTAATAAACAACACTTTGAATTGCATCTGGAAGCAAATGAGCCATGAGTTCTAAACAAAGAGCCAAGAAGCAGGTGAAAGCACCTACTGGGCTTTTTAAAAAGGAACATTTAAAAAAGCTATTCATCTTGGATCTTGTCATCTTCAGATGGAGTGAAATTATTTCCCCAAACCAGTCCTTGGAATGCCACAGAACCTTAACGGCTAGTTGATTTTCCAAAGGCACAGACCCAAGAAACAGTTAAACTAGAAGCTACCATTCATGTATTATCCTTCTAAATTCAGGGGTTTTGCCCCCAAGATGAAGTGGGAAAGATTTACTCCTACAAAAGGATCATATGTTTGGACATATGTGTTTGTTTTTTGCATATAGGAGCCAAGAGGAAGCTCCTTGCCTGGAACCAAGATATCGCATTAATCATTATCAGAAGAAAGGTGCACAGGACATCAACTGTAGCCATAATTAGATAGTTGCTTTATTATATCTTGACACAAAGCTGGGAAGAAATCATACCAATCTAAATCTTTCTGCGCCTATTAAGTGTGCCCTTAATAGGTTTGTGCTGCATTGATGTCCACAATGAACAACATTTCAAGGACTGTGATTGATAGATTCGTGACTAGAAATTCTAGCCCTGCCCAGTGTCATCTACTGCAGGGAAGACTTCTCCAATTGGTATGGACAATTGTCTGGTTATCCCATGCATTCAGGACTTTTTGATTGTTTTTTCTTGCCCATTCTTTCCCAAATGATGGATTTTTAAAAATGTTACTTAACTACAATTTTACAGGCTAGCCATCAGCTAACAGCAAAAAATGAGATATTTTGGAATGTTTAGGCTGCTATGTAAAAATTATCCAGATTTATGGACTGAAATGTAGCTGCTGATTAATATCATAAATCAATACATCCAGTATAGGTACTATATATGAAATCTTCAGAGAAGGAGTTTACGGGTCAATCCCAGACACTGTTCCTGAACTAATCAATACACATTTCATATCCAATGCTAAGAAATACATCACAAAATTAAACACAGGACAAGATTCATCCAGCATATTATAGTGTAGTCAGTTATGAACTCTTTAATTTGCAGCAAGCCTAACTTGCCACATTGGATTGTAAACATGTGATTATCATTCATTTTAACAAGTTTATTTTATGCCTTTGTGAGATTTTTTTTTATCCCACCTTTGTTATTTTGTAAGTAACTCAAGGCAGCAAACATAATACACTATTCCTTCCTCTTCCCTACTTTCCCCATAGGTGAGGTGGGTAGGGCTAAGAGAGAAGGCCAAAGTCTGAGCCAAAGTCACCCAGGTAGTTTTCATGCCTAAAGCGGGACTAGAACTCACTGCCTCCTAGGACAGCATCTTAATCACAGCACCAATCTGCCTCTCAGTTTCTTAATCAGGTTTCTGATTCCGGCTGTTTCCTGAATGAAAATCAGTCAAGGGAAGATCATCTCATAGACAGAACCCACAGAACCAAGGAAGAAATATCACATTGTTTTCTCTCTTTGTAGATGCTTTATTCATTTTGCCAAATGACAAAACAATGGAACAAAGTTGGGACAGAGCAGACCGGAAGAATTAAGTATCACAGGGTTTGTATTTATGCTTTGGAGTGCAAATAAAAAGACTGACTCTTTCTTTCTCTCCCTCCCTCACTATTTTAGTGCTTTGTTTTCTTCAAACTCCAATATGGATCAATACCACAGCAACGATGCATTAGATTGTGGTTGTCCTTAGGGCAAAACTGAGAAGTTTCTGCATGTTCAGCTCCTTAATATAGACATGCAAATGAACAGATTAATGAAAGGAAAGGGGGATTTCTATAACTCTTCAGTTTCACCTGCCGGTGGTACATTCACCTCAATGTTGTATTCAGTTGGTTCTCCTGACCCCAGCCAGGGTACTGGGGTCCTGTTAAAGGAGGGTCGATTGGAGACTTCTTGATTATACACAATTAGAGGCTCAGGTAGCAATGGGCCAACGTCAAATTCAGGCATTTGGAAGGTCATCAATTTGACTGCCTTCTCATATCCCCCATACGGCATTGCAGTTCTAGGGAAAAGTAGAATCAACCATCAGGGTTTATAGCTGTTAGAGTCTTTTCCCACCAACTCAGTAGATCATCAGATTTTAGCTACACGTGTTCCTTTGACAAATCCAGTCAATCCAGTCCTGTATTAATAACTATTCCTAGTTCTATTTCTAAGCAACCAGGTCCATTTGTCTCACAAAAAAAAGTACATTTCAGAAAATCTAAATAAATAAATGGACAGACAAAACCCTCCGTCATAAAGGTAGCATGGAAATGGGTAGAAATATATTAGGATAATAATCAGGTATATATAACATATTTCATTTACATTGTAGATTGTATAAGGCACATTAAATTCTAAGAAAATTATTTAAAAGGAAGATGTGGCTTATTCAAAATCATTATCAGCTACCCAGTGATGCTGGTTCAATGTAAAAACAGTTGGTCAATAAAAACAAACATCAATTCGTAGCGTGGCAATTTTAGTTTTGAATATCAGTAATGTTTTCAAGCTATCACTTTGTGTAGAATCATGCTGGTGCCCATTTTAAAAAAAAGATTTTTATTACATTTGTAGTTAATAAATAAAAACATTATCAAGGCTGCAGTAGAGTATGCTCTTTAAATTATATTGGTTGATTGCACATCAGCCAAATGTTTATATTTGATTTGGCATTTTTATCCACCTATTAAGTCCTTTCCAAAGACATGGGATAGGTAGATATTCTAGTATAATTATGGTTCCTCATACAGTTAGATGTTTAGATTGGATTGGCATTTCTGTCCACCTATCAAGGCCTTCTCAAGGAGTTGCAATAGGGGGGATATTGTTGGTTGATGATGCTAAAGGTACTGGTGCTGGATATACGTTATCCAAATAGAACTGCCTTTTGCAGTTGACTGGGTGGCATTTTTGATGCACTTTGACTTGGTTTTATTACCAAACTAGGTAACTTCATCTGTACCAGAAGGGAGTGAGTATATGTGACACTGCCCTGGTGGTGTAGTGGTTAGAATGCAGTATTGCAGCAAACTCTGCCCACAACCTGGCATTCGATCCTGATGGAGCTCAAGGTTGATTCAGCCCTCTGAGGTTAGTAAAAGGAGGACCCAAATTGTTAGGGGCAATATGCTGACATTATAAACTGGTCAGAGAATGCCGTAAAGCACTATGAGGAAATATATAATTCTATGTGCTATTGCTATTGCTTTTATTTTGTATACTAGCAGCTTCCCCTGTCAGTGTTGGTAGAAGTAGTCTTGGTGGTTGTCTATTGGCTTATTTGTCTGAGTTTGTAGTTGTTTTACTTTATTTTATTTCATTTTATAAAATTTGATGTTAGTGTTGATCTCTTATTTTATAAAATTTGGTGTTGATTTCTGCTCATCTGGGCGTTGATTGCTGGTGACGAGATGTTTTAGGCCTTTTTGGCTTTTTGATTATTTATTGAATGGTATGTAGATGTTTGTGTCTATTTATCTATGTGTCTATTGATGGTTGATATATCTAATCTAAGTTTCAAAGAATTGAAAATGTCAATGCTGATGGTTCAAGTGGTGCTCCAGATGTTTTAGGATTGTATCCAAGGGGCCTATTACTATTTGTAATACCTTTGCTTTCTTTTGTCACAGTCACATCTTTTATTTTATGATATTTTTTCCTAATTCTTTCTCTTCTGTTCTGCTATCTCTAGGAATGGCAACTTCCACTATTCCAACTATCTTGCCCTTCTTACTGACAATTGTTAAGTCTAGGGTGTAATGTGGCAAATGCTTTCTTATTTGAATTCTGACACTTTAGCATTTTCATTTTCTATTACTTCGTATATTTTATGGTGACACAAGTTCTTGCTTGCAGGCAAATAGTATTTCTTGCAACTATTCCAATGCACCATTATTGCTAGTTATTGTTTGTTGCAGTCAGCCAGATATCCATACTGGATCTGATATTTCTGTCCACCTATCAAGTCCTTCCCAAAGATCTGGGATAGGCAGATGTAGATGTTCGATGGTGTTTCAGATATCATCGCAGGATGTGAGTTGTCCTCATAAAGCTACCTTTTGCAATTGACTGATGGTGAATCGGTCAATGGCAATGGGGTTCAACTGATGCTCCAGTTGTTTTGGGATTGTATCCAAGGTATCTATTACTATTGATATTACCTTTGCTTTCTTTTGCCACAGCCATTCTATTTTTGTTAGCTGGTTTTGTATTTTGTTATCTTCTCCAGTCCTTTCTCCTCTATTCTGTTGTCATTATCCACTCTCCAGATTTTTTGTCTTCCTTATCAACAATTATTTAATCTGGGGTGTTATGTGGTATGTGCCTTTTGATTATTATTACTGAAGTAAAGAATACACAGTGATAAAAAACCAAGCAAGATTGTATTAATAACTCACTCTTTACAAGAATTCAGGGAAGACAACTGACAACATTCCAGGGTATGTTATTGTCCTAATGTCTTTTTTTCCTAGACCACTAAAACTGTGGTCTCCTCTACATTTAAAATATAATTGTAGGATTCTCTTATCAACATAATGTGACCAACAGAATAGTTTCAGAACTACTGAATCTTTAATTAAAACTGTCCTCATTGCAGCTTCTGACTCTGATTACTTCCTAACTGCAGAGGTGGGATTTACTTACCTTCCCTACTGGTTTGCAAATGTGAGCACGCTGCCTTCTGCACATGCGCAATACTTGCACATTACGTTGGGGTGGGTGGGCGGAGCCTCCTGCAGCCACCGCTACCGGTTTGCTCAAACCCAAGAGAACCAGCTGAATACCATCTCTACCTAACTGATTTAGAATAGCTTTGGTGATGATTGACACACAAGTACATCTTAATTAGAAACTAAATTAGAAGAAGGCAGGCATTAAAGCTCTCAATATAAAACAAGATTAAAACAGTTATGAGGCAATGTATTTTTCATGTTTCACTATGCTGAATTAGAAAAATAATAATTTATTACATTTATAGATTGCCTGATTCCTGACATTTGAAATAACAAGGCAAATTCTGATTAAATGTTAAGGCACCTTCTTTGATGGGAGTTATATTTGGGTTGAATAGAATCTTGTTCAGGGAAATTGGGCCTAGTAACCTTGTATTAGGTGCAATAAATTTTGTTTTCTGATAACTGAAGAAAAGCAGTTATTTATAATGATTTTATGTAAGCAATCCAGATTTTTCTATGTTGTTCTATCACTAGTATCCGAAACATACTTTATGCCCTCACATATTTCCGCATGTTTCACATGTTTCCCAAGTATCCTCCATTGTTCTTCTGGTTGATTCTTTATATCTTTTCTATATATTTCTTATCAAAGTATAGAATCTGCAGAAGATCTTGTAGTTCAGATCTATTATATGTAGTTATTCTAACTATTATACTTAGTTCTATTAGTTGTAATAGATCTATTATACTTAGTTGTAGTTATTCTAATAACTCTAGTAATCAACAGCCACTGTCCATTTCCAGAGAGAATGAGTAGGAATTAGAATAAAGTTTTGTTCTTCATGGCCAATTGTTAATTCCATGTGCTAGAACAGGGATGTCAAACTGGCAGCCTGTGGGCCAGATGCATCACACGCAGGCCATGCCCACCCCAGCTCCGTGAAGTGGAAAAACGTCATGAAACGTCACGTGACGGCAACGGGATGTAGCAAGTTTGACACCTGTGTGCTAGAAGATGAGGACTCTAGGAATGGATATGATAGTCTATCCCTTGTGTGCTAAGAATTTGAAATACATTCCATGTTGAATTCTTACTCTCCCACAACAACATGTGGGAACAGGACAGACCTATACGGGGACAAAGGGGGTGTTCTAGGAAGGAATGTGGGAAGGCTGACATGTATTTTCGGCTTGGTTGGAAGCTTAAGAAAAGGCCATATGATTGATCTGTGCTATTACAGGGAATGCTCCAAGTATAAAACTGACATCCAGCTTCTTAATTTTTGTGTGAAGATGAGAAAACTGATAGAAAACCAGGCATCATTTGCAGCAGCAGTGACGGGATCCTTTCTAATGATGCAGGTCAGCGTAGGAGCCTTTCACTAACCTAACTTAACCCTTAAGGAAATCCAAACAGCATTAATTCCCCAAAGAAAATGGGAATAGTGTTGCAGACTTAGGTAAGAGCTGCTCTTTACCCTCAAGTGCATGATAAATCTATTTGAGGTCAATGGGGAAATGCTCAGGTCTAAAGGAAGTACAGTTCCCGTTGAGCGAAGAAGATAGTAAATTTGCTTCAATTCCCATCTTATTTATCAGACAGAGAAACAGATATTTGGCTTTGGAAGAGTAGCACTGGCTGCAGCTGCTTCAGCAATACCTCTACCAAGTATCTGGGAACTAGTCCTGAAGCTGCTGGTTTACCACCTCACTCTAACTGGATTGCCATTTGGTTCTGATGCTAAAGCAAAGCACTGATAACTTGATTAATAGAAAAGGAACACTCACCGTAGCCAACTCACTGTGGGACAATTCAACAAATACAAAAGTTAAGTTAGTGAGTTGGCTGTGGAGAGTTGGCTGCAGTGAATGGGCTATGGTGTGTTGTCCTAGACCAGTGGTTCTCAACCTTCCCAATGTCGCGACCATTTAATACAGTTCCTCATGTTGTGGTGACTCCCAACCATAAAATTGGTGTCTCGGTTCCTAAGACCATCAAAAATATGTGTTTTCCGATGGTCTTAGGCGACTCCTGTGAAAGGGTCGTTCGACCCCCAAAGGGGTCCCGACCCACAGGTTGAGAACCACTGTCCTAGACCCATACTTAAAGGGTAAGTAGTCATTGCTTAACTATTGGTGTCCAAATGTAGGGTCTCCTCTTGGAAATTCTGCTATCAAGCTTCACATGGGGAAGGGCAGGTAGTCTCTTTTGTACAGACACTTAAATACCATATTCAGGAAACTGCTTCTTAGCAGAAAACTTGTGAACGTGACGTTGCTTGATTAATTTCTTTCCTGCAGATTCAAATGAACTGTATTCACATAACTGTCTGCTGCAAGACATAGCAACCAAAGCCTGTTGTGCATCTGTTTTCCAAGATTTAAATTCTAGGCATTTTTCTACTGCCCTTCTGAGTCAACAGAACTACAAGGCCATAGAGTGCAGCTTGGTTATGAACATGTTATGGATACAAGTTCCATTCCTGGCTCATGAAAGATTTGTCTTTTTTTCTGCAAACAACCACATGGCATGGAGAGAGAATGTGTTCCTTGGTTACTGCCTTTTGCACCTCATCATCTGTTAGAAAGAAAGCACTCCTGATCAATAGGCTGAAATGCCAGGATAATAAGCATATCAGGTATCTCATCAACCCTCATATTTCCTGCCAGTCCCTCCACTCTTGTAAGCATTTCCCCTTACCTATTGAAAGATTTATAAAGGCAGAGGTCGAACCATTTTTGTTCTTTGAAACCGGCCTTTTGGAGTGAGCTAGTGATCTGTTACTGAGAACCGAATTCAAATTTAAAATGAAGGATTCAAACCCCTCTAGGTAAGATCCTCCATACATATTTCTTAGTAGAGATGTACGTAGCTCTATGGTTTCAAGGGCTAACCTCCATTTGGTAACTTCCCTAGCGTTTTTCTCGTTCCATTCCTGCCAGTCCCTCCACTCTTGTAAGCATTTCCCCTTACCTATTGAAAGATTTATAAAGGCAGAAGTCAGCTTTGGTGCCATTAGACAAGGGATCAATGCTGAATTCACTTTTCTCTTGTGGGGTGATGCCTAGGGCTCTTTCCCATGGAGAAATGTAGGTCTTAGGAAGGGAAACTTTTCCTTTCCCACTCCCACTCTTATTTTCACCTATAATATAAAGGAAAAGAAGAAAACGTAAGTCAAGAGAAAACATACAAAGCAACATCCTGAACTGAGCAATGGATACAGATAGTCCTCGACTTATGACCACAATTAAACCCAATATTTCCATTGCTGAATAGGGCAGTTGTTAAATGAGTTGCACACCATTTTTCAACCTTTTTTTCACAGTTGTTAAATGAACTACTGCAGTTGTTAAGTGAATCATGTTGCTGTTAAGCAAATCTGGCTTCTGCCATTGACTTTGTCAGAAGCCAATTAGAAAGGTTACAAATATTAATCACATGACCCTGGGATAGTGCAACTGCCAGTTAGAAAGTGCCTAAATATTGATTACGTGACTGTGGGGATGCTACTACTGTTGTAAGTCTGAAAAACAGTCATAAGTCGCTTTTTTCAGTGCACTGTAACTTCAAATTGTCTAAAATGAATAGTTTTACATTGAGAACTACCTGTACTATGCAGAATCAAGTGAATGATTGGCAGCAAAGGTTCTTTCAAGCATATACTTAACCAAAGCAACTAAATGTCTGTGCTCAGGATGTGCTGTTCAACAAATTATCCATTTTTATGAACTCTATCTTTTCCTCCCTCCCCATATTGCTCTTCTCTTCTGTAATGAGCAGTACAGGTAGTCCAAAATTTATGTTGTTAAGGAAGATATTTGTTAAGTGAGTTTTGCTCCATTTTACGACCTTTCTTGCCACAACTCATGGCAAGTTGTTAAATTAGTAACCCAGTTGTTAATTGAATCTTGTTCCCCGTTGACTTTGCTTGTCAGAAGGTCGCAAAAGGAGACTGCATGACTCCAGGAGACTGCCACCATCATAAATGTGAGTCAGTTGTCAAGCATCTGTATTTTGATCATGTGACCATGGAGATGCTGCAAGATACGTAAGTGTGAAAAACGGTCATAAGTCACTTTTTTCGGTGCCATTATAAATTTGAACAGTTACTAAATGAACTGTTGTACGTCAAGGACTACCTGTATTATACAAAATAGAGTCAAGGAGCAAGAAATACTAAGAGAAAGAAACTAAAGGTGTGAGAAAAAAAGGAAATCTAACTAAATCTAGTTTATACCAACAAAAGTTACTGTGCCTCCCTACATTTCTCTATCCTTGCAATCCATCCTTGATTCACCACTTCCAAGTACTAATGTTTTTCAAATTTCTTACCTCATTTGGAAGTTCCCCCCCCTACCCTATGGAACTTTCTACCCCCAGAAATGAGACAGGGCCCCCACTCACCTGGCCTTTCGGAAAGGTGTGGAAACATGGCTCTGCAATGCATGGGGCTCCCCAAGGAGCTTGCAGATGTGTGATTAGTGCCTTGAAAACCCCTCCCCTTCCTTTTAATTAACTCTTAACATTGATTTTTAAACACTTGCTCTTTTTAACATTTTATATACTGTTGTTATGTTGTTATATTTTATTCATATACAGCCCAGAGTCCCTGTGTGAGGGAGATGGGTGGTTTCAAAATTTGGTGAATAAATAAATTTCATGAGATCAATTCAACCACAATTCCCTTGAATCTCTCCTTCCTCTCACTCTTCTTTTGTACATTTATTCTACAATTTGATCCCTATTTGTTTTCCCTTTATGATAAAACCTCTTTAATGGACTTGCTCTCCTTTGTGTTCAAGCCACATTCATCACCCATTCATTATTTACACTTTTTTTTTCCATTATACCACCTACACTTTCCCCACTCATATTTTTATGTATCTCTAACCTGCAACGGTCTCACTCCTTGATAACAGATAGGGCTCTTACATAAAGCTATTTTCATTTCTATCAATAAAGGTAGCTAGTTCATGGTCCAATGTGGAGGACAATTTCTATCATTGTCCTCCGCATTGGACCATGAACTAGCTACCTTTGCATTAGTATTTGCACATCCTAACAGTCCTCCACTTACTTTTAACTATTTAGTAAACATTCTACAAAGTACACAAATGTACCTACTCACCGTAATTTGTTTACTACCTTGTCTTTGGTGTGTTTTTATAGTTTGGAGATTCTTTTTGATAGTATAAAAGTTAATATGATTTGCTACAAAACATTTGGGTTCTCCCTTGTTTACATACAGAAATCCATATTCACGCCTATCCCCAAGCAACATCCCTTTAATATCATTACAAACCTAAAAACTGATGCAGCAAAAACTTAATTCATACATGATTTATTCAGAGTGCCATTATTATGAATGAATGAATAGAATGAATGAACAAGTGTTTTAGCATTTTTTTAGCTAAGGAGAGATCACAGGAAGCATGGAGAAATTAAAATAATAAGGATGGGACTAAAAAGGGAAAAGACATTTAAACCATGGTTGCATAATTATGCTGTAGAATTTCAGAGTGCTTTCAGCAAACTCACTAGGGCACTGTGGGACATTTCGTATTTTTGAGGGAAGTGCAATGATACTTAACAGTTGTTAGGCAACACACAAAAGTACTACCTGAAGACTCTGAATTAAGAAAAAGTGGGAATTTCATTAAGAAGATAAGGGAAACAACTTTCAGGAAACAAAGAAGGGATTAGATTTGCCCCAATTTTATCTCCAAAAGAATTGAAAATATACAATACTTTGGTTGAGAAAATGTCATTCTATATAATATACCTTCAGGTTTTCAAAAATGCTTTCATATCATGTAGGAATCTCAGTTAAATGTTTCAATCAACAAATCGCTTTCCCCACACTTTATTGCTGTTTCATTTGAATAGGGTAATGGTTACCAAAGAACTCCAGAGTTGTTAATTAAACTATATGGATAATAGAACCACTAATGGTGGTAAAAAAGAATTATGTCCTTTTCTTCAAAGCCAGTTCAGGCAGTGAAATTTTCTCAGATATATTCAGATTTAAGAAAGATCTTGAAAAGAACAGGATTTTCATATTAAGCATTTTTCTTTACTCATCTATTGGATGAAAACAAATACTTACCTTTTCCACCTCCAACCTCATTTCCATTTCCACCTCCATCCACTCCTCCCCCTCTGCCAGCAGATCCCTCACTGTGGCCTGTCCCAGTTCCTCCAGCACCACCTTTGCTCCCAGGCTTTGCAGGAGGAGTGGGAGGATATTGCAGTTTGCTGGATCCGTATCGTCCTACAGTTACACCACTCATCATTCTCCCACCACTATAGCAATCAGATGGGATAAACCTCTGGAAGTGATCCTGGGAAAGAAGACGGAAGGGAAATGTAAGGAAAGAGGAGGATGAAGTAAAAGAAAGGGGCAAAATTAAATAATTGTCAAAAAACGAATTCCGTATTTCTTTTTTATCTGCTAATATTACTGAACCTATTATGCTTGGATGATGAGAACAACATGTTAATTCATATCCAAATGAATTAGTGACCTCAAGGAACAACAGTGAGAAGTGCTGTCACTGATAATTTTAGTATTTTCAATAGTTTATTTTAATTTTACAAATTAAATCATTAGAAAAGGGTATCCTTGAGACACAGCTACAGGTAGGCCAGCATTAAAGGGCAGAATCAAGATTTAAATTACTATATTGCTATGTCAGGGAACTAATGTATGAACTTAGTCTTTTCCAAGTGGAAGTTCCCCTTCTTCCTCTTCATAACTGGCTGCTGCTTACACATAGGAAGACATGCATTTGATTTCTTCTATGTGCAGCACAGTTTAGGGAAGAAAGTTCTGTAGGCGGTAAACAGGCTTCTAGTATCAGCTATCTGGGCTGCTAAATATAGGTGAGTAGACATGGAATACCCAAAGCCTGAGTTAGCATACTCTCTTTGCTGCATTTAGCACCAGTCATAAAGCTTCAGAGCAGCCACTGAATATGCCATCTGGGCACAAAGCCTTGACAAAGCTCTGGGGAAACTCCCTCTAATATACCTATATCAGTGCCCTATTTTACGGACAACAAGAGAGGCATAAGAATACAGAAGAAGAATATGTAGGTGCATAATATAGTTAGGAAATGCAAAGAGATAAAAAAGTTAGTTGTGTAGAAGCATGCTAACTACTAAGATAATCAATGTTAATGCTAGATTAAGCCATTTTATGCTTCAGAGATGACAGGAATTGATCTCACTTTAGTCAGGGATATTGATAAACAAGTTTTTGATAAGCATATGTGCATTCCAAATTAATACAGTATGTTATATGTATTCTTAGCATTCTGAATAAAAAAAATTGGCAACACTGTAAAGAGCATTTGGCTCAAAATGAGTAGAGAAACAAATAAAAGCAATATTGTTGTTGGCATCTAGAAAATGTGAATAGCTTCCAAAAATAAAATGCAGATCTTTCAGAGGCTCGAAGTATTAGGGAACTATAATTATTTTGCACATGTTAGAAGATTCTACCAATTGTCCTCTTTTTGGGAAATTCATGACTTGGCTTATTGACAGCTTTTTTCCTTCACAGAACTGAGGAAGAGCATCAGCTCTCCCAGTTTAATCATGATCAAGAGGAAAAATTTAACTGAGGAAGTGGAAGTTGCAGGAACTCCAAGGGAAACAACCTATAGGAGAAGAACAGGCAGAGTTGGTGTATGTGTGTGTGTGTGTGGAATTAAGCACATCATCAGCATAGACTTGTCATGTTGCCACAAACAGTACAAGTCCAACCCCACTTGAATTCCTTTGACTGTTATCTGTCATCAATTTAGTATTGATCTTTAGTTGACGTATGGTCCTAATCCGTTGGGCATGACACCAATCATGGTGCAATTCTGGATTCTACAAGAGACTAAAGGTGAGTCAACTCCAATGCAAATTTCATATTTTTAAAAATGAATTTTAATACCTTTAAAGTAGTGATAACTATTACTGATATTTTCATTAACAAGCTAAATGATCATATGAATATATAGTCTCCTTGACACTTTATTCGAAGAATGCTCCAAGTGGAGGAAGTATTGATTGTGTTACTTCAAAGTTCATCTCTAGTACTGTACAGGGTAGCCCTTGATTTATGATTACAATCGTGCCCAACATTTCTGTTGTTAAGTGAAACGTTTGTTAAATGAGTTGTGCCCCATTATACAACCTTTCTTGCCACATTTGTTAAGGGAATCACTGCAGTTGTTAAGACAATAACACAGTTGTTAAGTGAATCTGGCTTCCCCATTGATTTGGCTTGTCAGAAGGTCGCAAAAGGGGATCATATGACCCCAGGACACTGCAACAGTCCTAAATACGAATCAATTGTCAAGCATCCAAATTTTGATCATGTGACCATAGTCATAAGTGGGAAAAAGATCATGAATCATTTTTTCAGTGCAGTTGTAACTTCGAGCAGTCACTAAAATAAGTTGAGGACGACCTGTACTCTTCTATATTTGTTTTAACGGTGGAGGAGGTTGATGAAATTACAATTATTATCCTTCATTACATTTATATAGCTGTTCATCTCACTTCCATGACTCTGGATGGCCCACAAAATACAAAAACACCCCCCAAATAATAGCAAACATAAAATAGTTTGCATTTAAATAGTTTTTAAAGAAGCAGCCTGTCTTGTTTATATTATTTTTAATAACATTGGAAGAGATGGACAAGCTGCTTTATAAGATGTGTACATGATGCAAAATTTGGTGGAAAATCTAATACCCCAGAACAAGGTATTTCAAACTGTTCCATAGTTCAAGGGGCACCTGGAACATGAGGGGCCTCTGGTAGCAACTCAAGGCAGGCGAAAAAAAATCACTCAAATACAACATTCCAAATCCTTCCAGTAATTAATATAGACCAGTGGTTCCCAACCTTTTTTTGGCCATGCCCCACCTAAGCATGTCTAAAATCCTGATGCCCCCACTGTGACGTATAATTCTTACTTTACTCAAAAGGTGAACTCTACTCATGTGGAGGACACTTAAAAGGCCATTAACTTGGTTTAAACAAGGTCCAAATTGCCCCCATTAAAAATCAAATTGTTCCCCTGTGGGGCCTGAGCCCCACATTGAGAACCACTGAAATAGACCAATAGGTTTTCCAAACAGTGATTAGTAGATGAATTTGGCAAAGCTGTACTCATGCTTTCTCACATTGATGATGATGGTTATAAATTGCGAGCTATCCCACGCCCCCCCTCCGCTCCCCGGCTCCTAGGTGAAGCTGAAAAGCACCCCCACCGGCTGCCGCCGATTCCGGGGGGCTTCAGCAAGCCCCCCTTCAGCAGGGGACCTCTCCAAGGCCCCCTGTGCTCCTTACGGAGCCAACCAGGGAGACAAGCGGCGGACAACACGTCCGTCACCAGCAGGAACCGGAAGCAAAAGTCCTTTTGTGTATGTATTTTTCAGCTTTGATCCGTAGCTACATTGTGGCAACTTAAAACACCCAAGAAATTCATTACTTGCTGTAGTTTAACAGAAAATAACTTCAACACATTTGGTTGATTAGTTATGTGAACAAAGACATTGTTAAGTACATTTTAATTTTAATCGACTTTAGATGTTTAAGCCTTTGTGGGGAAAAAAATAATTTGAAGAGTAGTATTATAATTGTTAACATCAAAACAAACAGATATTAACCAGTCATGGTTCAGAGTGATTTATGATCCAAATTATATGCCATGAGTAGTTTCCTAACTACAGCAAAATGTTCTTTTTATTTATATAGACATATTTAATTCTAGGAATAGCCACAGGAACCCAGAAGCCCAACTGCATGTTTAACAACCATGCATTAAAATCTGGTACTTTTGTCATGTTTTGATTGAGTTTGAGTTAGTCATTAAATAACCAGGTTGAGAGACACATGTTGTTTCAGACATAAGCCAGGTTTGTTACTTCCAGTAGCTCCACACAAAAATCACAAAGGTAACCAATTTCCTGCCATTACAAGGCACTGGATTCCTTTCACTTCCAACATTTCCAATTTGGCAATGGAAGATGATCCTTCTCAAAGAGATGGAGATGGTAAGGAATCCCTGGGTACTGCCACCACTGAGAGAGAGACTGATCTGCTACTCTGACAGGATGGCATGACTGCCTTTCATGATTGAGGCCATTGAGTGTGTTTCTATTTCTACTCCCCTGATTAAGGACTTCCCAAAATGCTTACTCTCTATGTTATTCACAACAGTCAGCCTTCTCAACGAATTCAATGCCTTTTAAGTTATTTTAGTGTATAGGTAAGGTTATTTTACAGGTTTTTTTCCAGATGCATTCCACATACATATACTGTAATATTGTGCAGGAAATGCTATGAAATTAAGAAAAGTCAAGGGTCTTTTATTATTTCTGTGTTGCTTCCAAGAAAACTTTGTGGGTGAGACCATGTAATCATCAGATATTAAACAGAATACAAGTGTGACTTTACATTTTACGACGTTTTGTGCCTGTAATACTACTGACTATTTACCCCTTATTTGTTTAAAACATTGTTTCATGCAAACCAGTGGTGGGTTTCAAATTTTTTTAGAACCTTCTGTAGGTGTGACCTGCTTTGTGGGAGTGGCTTGCCGGCAATGTGACCGGGTGGGAGTGGCTTGCTGGCCATGTGACCGGGTGGGAGTGGCTTGCCAGCTATGTGACTGGGTGGGTGTGGCCAACTTGTAAAATGTGGTGAAACTCACTTAACAACGCTCTTGCTTAGCAATCAAAATGTTGGTTCAGAAACTCTGGCATTTGAAGCACGCAAGTCTTAAAGCTGTCAAGTTACAAGGCCCTTGCACCCCTAACCCTTTAGAAAAAAAACCCCAGCGGTGTTCAAACTTGACAGCTTTAAGACTTGTGGACTTCAACTCCCAGAATTCCTCCTCTCGCTCTTCATCTTGATGATGTGCGGACGGGTGGGGGGAGGGAGCTGGTACCGGTTCTAAACGGCACTGTAGATATGAATGGAAGAACTACAGCTTTTGAATTGTGATTAAAAATAAGTGCTGATAAATGCAACCACCTATATATCTAGAAAATCAGCTAACCTATCTGGTTAGTAACGAATCTTTGTCAGAAGTTTCTAGGAGTATAGGCATCCAAGTATTTTTATATCACCATTAATGCTGTCTGCTCCAGCATCACCACTGCAGACAGCTCAAAAGGAGGAGACTATGGAATGGAGTAGGTTTTGAGCAATTAGTGTCCCTTTGTCAAATGTTTTGCTGAAATCAAAATATATTGTGTCCATAGCATTTCCCTCACTCTATCCAAGACAGGAAACAAGCTCTTGTCCCGTCCCCCCCGAGAAAATACAGTTTTGTCCTTGAGCCCAGTGCTTCAAGCTTCAAGATACATTATCATTATAATCTATAGGATTTTTAAAACTGTTTCATATCCTTATACAATAATTTCATAATATTGTAGTGAGAAAATTTTAAAAAAAATTCAAAGAATTAAATGTACGCTTTATATTGACACGCTTTCCTCGAGCTGTCAGTGGATATGACTCCTATACTTCTAGATGGGGTTTCAATTCATGAGATCTAGCACCCCAAATAAAGTTTATAGTCATTCATACATTTCTAGGTACAACAACAATTTTTATTGCAGAGTGGCCCTTCCATTCGGGTGGCATAGAGAGGAAACCATCTCCAACATCAGATACTGAGGGTAGCAGTGGGACTCCATCAGATATTCCTTCCAGAGCTTTTTGGCTATGGCCGTTTCTTGTAGGTTGCCATTTTCTGTGTGTCACAAGGCCCACCTGGTTTCCTCAACTGACCTGCTAGCTTCATATGCAGGGGGACACAAGAGAGGATGGGATATGAATTAGGAAAAAAACCCTTGCTTTCCCCTCAGGCCTGATATCACTATTCCGTTTCATTGATTCTCTTTCATGATCACCTATCATTTCTGGGTATTTGCAGACCAGACATATAGTGACAAGAGTTTTTGACTCATGTTTCTAAAGCAATGGCTTTAACACGAACATAAAGCCAGCTTCAGGAAGTCATAATTGAGCATAACAAATGGACTTCATGATACTTTTAACTGCCATTTTTACATCTTCATGTTTTCAACATGGCTGTGTTTTTATTCTTTGGAGTATTATATGAATCTTCATAGAAAAAGGAAAGCCCATAGAAAGAAATAATAAAAACTGGGGTTCTGAGGAAGAAAGGGATGAAATGGTGGGATGAAGGCGGCTTGCTGTGGAGGGCGTGAAGAAGATAAACTGCAAGACATCCAGTCAGAACTAAAGAAGCTTGTTGGATGAGAAGCAAAATGTTTTCAATAAAATCCAGTTGCTTCTTGAAAACGCACCATTGGGACAACCGGACCTGGATGATTGAGAATCTCCATAGACATAATCTGCAAGAGTAACCCAGCAGAATTTTCAGGCAACGCTGAGAGTAGGGCAGCTTTTTCACCCCCCACCCCCCATTCCTTTGTTATGCAGAAGACAAGGAGCAGGAGGAGGTCAACAACAGACACACCTGCTTTCTTCCAGAGAAGAACTTCTCCAGAGAATTCTATGGGCAGGAGGATGAAGGCCAAGAGAGGAAGAGCATCGTGCCATGAGAGGAGAGGAGCAACTTTCACCTATTGAGAGTAACCAGCCTCAGACCTGATACTTAAAAGAAAGTGCAAAACAAGTGATTCTGGGGAAAAGCAGAAAAGTAAGTAAGTGAAAGTAAGGAAAGGGATAGTAACCAAAGTCTAGAGTTAAGCTAAAAAACAAGAAATGAGTAAATATACCATAATATTAACAAGAACAGATAGGGAGAGTGAGAACGGGAAAGGTGAAGTGAAGAACTAGTGACTGGGTGGGAAAAGATGTATAAAACTACAGAGGGAGATTCCAGCTTAAAACCAAAATATTAAAAAAAAAAATTCCAAAAACATTGAGAGGGATAAGCTTAAAGGAGACACAAGCAAGAAACCATAGTCTTCAGCATGTAAACATACATATTTTGTATATAATTGCAATGCAGTAAGTCTATGGGAAGAGAGAAGAGAGATCAGGCCTTTGAGCACAGCAATATGGGTGGCCCAAGGCTGGATTCTCTCCCATTCTATTTAATGCCTACCAGGAGACATTGGTTGATGGTTTGGGGTACAATATCATCAATATTTAGATGATAGTTAGTTCTACCTCTCTACCTAAGACCAAATGGGAGAAATGGCAGAATCTAGATTTGAGGCTAATATGATTAGATCCGAACAAGATGGAGTGACTGTGAACTTTCTGTTAATTCGAAACCAACCAATTGTGAGACAATCCCAACAATAGTTCTTGATGGGATTGCGCTCCCCAAAGGGCATTTACCTGGGGTTTCTGCTGGACTCACAGCTTCTGCTCGTGCAGCAGGTGGACAGGAGTGCTTTGGCCCAGCTTTGCCTGGTGCACTAATGCCAGCAGTCCCTAGGACAAGTGGCCCTGGCAACAGTCAATCATGCCCTTATCACTCCTGAACAGAGGTGCTGTGAATGGGATTGCCGTGAAGACCACCCAGAAATTTTAGCTGTACACAAGCACAGCTGCCATATACTAACAGGATAATCCCAGGCTTGTCACATAATATAGGAGCTCTGTTACTTGCCAGTTTGTTTCTGGGCGCAGTTCAAGTGCTAGTAATAACTTATACAATCCTAAATGGCTTGGAACCTAGATATCCAGAAATCCTGTGGTTCCAGATACCTATTTATTTATTTTATTTTTATTTATTTGGTTTGTCAAACATGTATGAGATAACAGATCTAAGTATAAACATGGACATGAACACAGGAAATGGGTACAAATAAATGGGGACATTAGGACAGGGATGGTGGGCACCCTGGTGCGCTTATGCACACCCCTACAGACCTCTTAAGAAAGGGGTGAGGTCCATGCTAGACAGTTTAAGGTTAAAGTTTTGGGGGTTTGAGGATGTAACAACAGAGTCAGGTAGTGCATTCTAGGCATTGGCCACTTTGTTGCTGAAATCGTATTTTCTGCAATCGAGTTTGGAGCGGTTTAGTATTGTTTGCCTGTGTATTATTGCAGTTGAAGCTGAAGTAGTCATTGACAGGTAGGACATTGTAGCAAACAATTTTGTGTACTACACTTAGGTCAGACCTTAGTCAGTGTAGTTCTAGGTTGTCCAAGCCGAAAATTTCAAGCCTGGTGGCATAAGGTATTCTATTGTGGGCAGAGGAGTGGAGTACTCTTCTCAGGAAATACCTCTGGACTCGCTCGATTGTATTAATGTCCATATACAGTATGGATTCCAGGCAGACAAGCTATATTCAAGAATTGGTCAGGCAAAAGTTTTGTATGTCCTAGTTTGCAGTACAATGTTACCAGAGAAGAAGCTTCACAAAATTAGGTTAACAACTCTTCATGCCCTTTTTGCAATGCTGTTACAGTGAGCCCTGGGGCTTAGACATTTGAGATGAGTACTCCTAGGTCTTTGACTGAATGAGGGTCGTCTACGAGGTCCTATCTGCCCAGCTTGTATTTGGTTTTCTGATTTTTATTGCCAATGTGTAAGACAGAGCATTTATTGATTGAAATTTGGAGTTGCCAATTGTTTGACCATTCTGGCACATAGTCAAGATCGCTTTGTAGGACAGAAGTATTGTTGGTGGTGTTAAATAGTTTTACGTCATCAGTGAAGAGGACCAGCTGCTTATAATATTGCAAAGGTCATTTATGTAAAGCAGAAAGAGTGTGGGTCCTAAAGTGCTGCCTTGGGGGACACCACTTTAACTGGTGCAGGGTTTGATAGGGTGCTCCCTATTTTGACTACTTGTTGCCTGTTTGACAGGAATGCAACTATCCATGTGTGCAGGGATCCAGAAATGCCACAAGAGCTTAGTTTTAACAGTTTGTCGTGTACCACTGAATCAAAAACTTTGTCTATGTAAATTGCATCTATTGCTTTACCCTGGTCGAGTTGTGTAGTCCAAATGTTTTTCAGTGTAGGAATTTCAGATTTCAGGTAGATAGAAGATAGATAGAAGCTGCCTACCCAAGATATGCCAGTAGAGAAAGTATGTTAAGAGTGCCACCCTCACCCCCACCCCCCCTGCAAGGTATGGTGGAAAAAGGCTGAGACGTGAACAGTCACTGCTGGAGCTCCCCTCCCATCACACTGACTTCCCCCCAAATTAAGTTCATGGTTACTCTTTAGGAAGTTGTTTAAGACAGGAATTTTGGGGGTGAGTTTTCAAATAAGGACATATGCACCTGCATAATGGGGGGCATCAGTGAAAGTTGTGTGCTCATATTATTACTTTTGAATAGTTCTTTTTGTGTTTATTATTTTTAAGCTACTGTTTCATTTTGACTAAAGAAAAAGAACTTGGCAAATAGATACTTTTTTTTCCTGTGGAAAGAGAATAATATTAAAGAAATGGTCAAAAAGAATATGGAGGGCTATAAATCCCCCCCCCCAATCCGTAAAGAAGTGGGCAGTTGCATAATTGTTGCCTGCTGTCCAGGGTTATTTTCTATGAGATGGGCAGCTATATAAATGTGATAAATAAATAATAACAAGTCATCAGGAAAAGCACTTCCTTCTCCCCCAAGATTTGGATTTCCCCATCATGCCTTGAAAATCTGGCCTAGGGTCATGGTTTTGATGTCCATTTATGTTGTGTGTTATGTGCGGAAAAGGATTTTGTCCTATAAGTAACTATAGTACTTCTCTGATTTTGTGATGTTTCTTGCATTCATTCATTTGAAAGTTGTCTAGAATAATTCAGCAATCAGGCAGTCCAAAAATACATATTTTATGAATAATGATAAAAAGTTAACACATTGCACATATTTCAAAATGCTTTATGCTCTCCATTATAACTGAGCATAAATATGAGTTTGATCTACCAAAAGATGGTTGTGCAGTACTTCCTAAGACCTGGACTGTAAAAAACCTGGAAAGCAGCAGAGTTAAGAGTTTTTATATAATTTGCAATCTTGGAACGATTCACATTGGTGAGTTCAGAATTAACATAATAGTAGAATAACAGAGTTGGAAGGGACCTTGGAGGTCTTTTAATCCAAACGCTTGCTCAAGCAGGAGAGCCTATACTATTTGAGACAAATGGCTGTTCAGTCTCTTTTTAAAAGCTCTCGGTGACGGAACCCCCACAACTTCTGAAGGTGAGCCATTCCACTGGTTTACTGTTCTTACTGTCAAGAAATTTCTCCTTAGTTCTAGGTTGCTTTTCTCCTTGGTTAGTTTCCATCCATTGATTCTTCTCTTGCCTTCTGGTGCTTTGAAAAATAGGTTGACCTTGCCTCTTCTTCGTAGCAGCCACTTAAATATTGGAACACTGCTATCATGTCACCACAGTTCTTCTTTACACTAGGCTACACAATTCCTGCAACTGTTCTTGCTTAGGTTGGACTTTCTTGTTTTGTAGATTGAGTGGTTAGAGTTGCCTTCAGACCCTTTGCCTTTTTGTCCAGTAATTCATTTAGTCTACTTTTGGTACATGTGTAATTTGGGTCCTTCCTGGGCATAAACACATACATGGAACATATTGCGAGGCCTACGCTTGCTACTAGGTAGTACAAGTAATCCTCAATGTACTGTACAACAGTCCATTTAGTGACTATTCAAAGTTACAGCAGGACTGAAAAAAATGACATGATGGTTTTTCACACTTAAGACCTTTGCATCATCCCCTAGTTATGTGATCAAAATTCATACACCTGGCAATTTACTCATTTATTTATATTTATCATAGTTGCAGTTTCCCAGGGTCATGTGATCACCTTTTCCAAGCTTCTACCAATATAATATATATATATATTTCCCTAGAACTAAATAAAAATGCTAATTCTATGGCTTCTGATTAGCATAGGTGTTCAGTGACTGACATACCATACACAATGAGATTAGAAAGTACTGTGAATAGAGGCAGCAAGGAAGTTCTACTTATTTTTATACTCTTCGTAATGATTTATGAGGTTGCAGTTTCCTATTCCAATATGTTGAAAATATTTAAAGTTTTAATATAAACATAACTACTGTATTTCAACCATTTCCAATGCTTTTGCCTCAGAAGGAAATAGTTCTATCAGCAGTTGCTCCTGAAATTTTGTGCTGTTTGGAAATGAATGAATTGTCCATGAATCAGTATTTTCATATCTCTTTCTTGCACCACAGAGGTATGGGAATCCTATGGCAATGGGGCTTTTCCTGCTTCACTCTGGTGAAATACCAGTGGTTCTTGCCCCATTTAAGGTTCACAATCTGTTGCAGAGTGGCTACTCAAAGGCTGCTCAAATGAGCAAAAATGCAGGAAACTGAATCTGCATTTAATAATATTCCATTCAGTCAACAACCTATATGGGTTACCAGAATTTAGCTGTGACAATCCAGATGACCACAAAAAAGCAGCAAACAAAACTCTGACCCTGGCATCAGATTTTTTGCAACCCAGATTGGGAGCCCTACCTTATAATAGCTCTCTAAACAAACTTTCCCCTAAATAAAGAGAGAAACAGGAAACACAGAACTGAGAGCTCTCTTGTCTTTGGGCATCTTTGTCAGGCATCATCTTTTCTCATTCTTTGAAAGCCTTCATTTTCCTTTAGTATTCTTAGACTAATTCAGAAATCAAAAAACAAATAACTGCAGTATTAACAAGGAAAAACACTTTAGAAAAAAGCTACATATGTAATGGATGGATGGAAGGAAGGAAGGAAGAAAGGAAAGAAAGAAAGAGCGAACCTCCCCTACATATTCCTACGGTTACTTCCATCAGGCCAAATAACAAGTTAAAATATGTCATCAGCTTAGAAATATCATTTACTGCATATTGAGTTTTTAGTAGCTGCATTCAACCACATCTTTAAACTGGGTTTGTGAGAGAAATAATTATTTAGGTTCACATGAAATATTACATTATAAACCAATCAAATAGCTCTGGTTCGTGCAACATGCTAATCACAAAACCCTAATTAAGGTTCACAGAGGCCAAGCTTAACATGTGCTGTGGATGTGTCTGCTAGATTTTTATCTCACTTGATTAAATGTTGCATGAACACAATTATTTTATAAAATTAATTTCTAATTCAGAAAAGACTTGCATCTCTGAACTGAATGCAGTTTGCAGAAATGTATCCTGTCCTTCCAAATCTTAAGAAAGTAAGAAATGGTTTCTGCTGAATTGAACAATGTTTTGTCCCCACCTAATGAGGACGATCCATGAATGAAAAACAAAACAAAAACAAAAACAATTTTTATACTCCATTGACAATGTATCAGAACTACAGAATAAAATGGAAGGATGGAAAATATAGAAAAAACGCTTTCCTTTTCTGATGCACACAAATTTACTAAACCCCCCCCCCCCCCAAATGCAATTCTAGATGCTTTCAAAAGGACAGGACTTAGAGCTACCAGTTTTATGCAGCTATTCCAACTTTTCCCTTTTAGAGATTTTATGGTATGGAAAAGAAGTTAAGAGTGGATTACATGTTGAAATTCTCTTTACATTTGCATATATATTACCTAGATGCAGCCTGACAATATAAATTTACCAGATTGTCCATTCCTGTACCTGCTTGTACCTACCACAGAATTATTGGAGAAGGCATCAGGGTTGTTTTCATATATGAATTTCTCTACTCTCAGCTGCCGAAGTTTAAACATCTTGGATCCCCTGTTGGTAAGGAGAGAGAGTTCTTCTAACATCACATCCCTGGGAATGCTGATCTTCTTCCCGAGGTTCAGCTTGGACCCTTCTTGCGGCATGACTGAAGGAATACAAGAATAAGCCTATTATAGAAGCAGCAAAACTTAACCTGTGTTGCAATTCCTCAGCCAAGGCCAACAGAACAACTCAACAACCTCTATTTACTTACTAAAATTTGCTTTCCTTAACAGAATACACTCCATAAGGAGTTAAATGTCCGAGGATGGAATTGCAAGAGAAAACCATGTACTCCCTTTCCCTTCCTTTGTTGAATATTTCTCTCTGAGTATCTTCATCTGGCTTTTTCTGGGTCTGACATTATTGCTAGATCTTCAGGCCTACCTAGATTGCCATCTACAACTTAACCCAAAGGTAGCTTCGATTAATTATGTCCTGATCATGGCAAATGCAGATTATCTGCCTCTCTGAATTGCTAGTCATTTGTACCATTCTGATTCAAGTTGAATTTGTCCTCCCAGGTTGCATCAGTGATAATATCTTCAACTTAAGTATGTTCTAAGGCAGGTGTCTACGGCAGTGTCACATGATGTATCGGGACTTTTCCCTCCTTTACTAAACTGGGCGTGGGCATGGCCAGTGCTTGACGCATCCGACCCATGGGCCATGAGTTTGACAGTCCTGTTCTAAGGGACCAATGTGGGCCAGATGCTTTGGCTGCCTCAAAAGCACCTGGAACACTCTCTTATTTGATGGAATCCATGATTAATTAAAACCAATAATATAAATAAAACCTAAATATACATCTATCAAAATCTTAAGAATGTTTTTATGGAAATTCCTGGGATATTCCAAACATGGACTTAAGAACTGAAATCTCCAATAATGCCCTTTAAATCTTTTAAAATCTTTAAAAATGTTTATAAACGTTATCAATAGATTTGACGTTAAAGTGAATTTGTTAAAAACTTGGTATAAAAAATATATTTGACCCCCAAAGAATGTATTTGAAAGACATCAAGTTTTTGTGCTAAAGAGGTTAAAAAAATGAGAGTTCATTGAGCTATATGATGTGACCATCTGATATCTTTTGGGAATTGTGTTAATGTATACTGTGTAAATAGATTTATGGGATAATCTTTCAATGTTAAAGATGTTAATGTGATATTGAATTATATACAAAAGCTTCGGGGTCTGACTGTTTATCAGCAGTTATGGTTTTATTGAACCTGGGAAATGAGGTGGGCAGTAAAAATAAATACTGTATATTGAAAAATTGGAAAAATAATATTATTCTAGATATTAAGAAATTATTTTGGGAAATGGGTGATCCTCACATTTTCCTGTTGTTCTCAGTACACTAGTTTAACATCATGGTTTGAAAACCACTGTACCCATATTGCTTATTAAAGGCAAACAAAAGATCAATAAAACTAATTTCAATAAGAATTTTTCAGAACTGATGTTTGAAACACCCTTGCAAATGAGGCTACTGAGGTTTTTTAGTAGCTTTTTGTGTGAATTTTACCGTAGTCCAAATAAAGATGGGCAAATGCATACTAGAAATTTTAATATATGACAATTCCAACTTTCAGGGATATAAATTTCTCTCTTGAGCTCAATATTTTCTGTCCAAGGTTTCATTTAACTTCTGCCTCAATGTCTGATGGCTTTGCTGTAATCTTCCCTTTCTCCTCCTCCATCTCTGATTCTTATTACTGATCACTATATCATATTTCTAACTTTCCCTGAAAAACCAGGCCAACCTGATTGACCTCACTGAACCCTAGTGGGATGAGGGGATATGTGAACATCTCCCTAATATGCCAAGTTATTAGGAATAACACATAGTTTAAGGAGTTGAGAGTGCTTAAGAATTGCATCTCTGATTTGTTATCCTGTTCAGCACTCTGCCTGGGACATCAACTCCTAATTAAGTTAATCAAATGGTTTAAAATAGTAAATTGAAAACTCCTGAAATTGGTAACTGAGAGATTTCACAACTGAGACTGCCTTGTTTTAACCTACCTGAAGATGGGAAAATCTATAAACTCCTGAATTCTCTGGGGCACATTCTTTCAGCTTCAACTGCTGGTCCTACATAAGTCTGAATTTTAATTATTATGATTGAAAATTATGGACATCTACAACATTTCTTCTCTGTGTCATCAACTAAATATAGTTTTGCTGACTCCTTAGCTTTCTATAGAGCTGAATGAAATATAACAATTGACTTGATGACATAAAAGCAGGTGACATAATATTAATAATGAAAATGCCTGAACTGATTTTCAGTGATGTTAATGGAAAACTGCTTCCTGTGTTAAGTCAGTGTGATGTGCAACTTTTCAAGCAGCACACAGCCTATGCAGTCCAAGTCTGCACAATCAGATAGCAGGTCTTATAAAGCATTCTTTTCAGTTTATTTTATAGAATTGTTCCTACCTATGATAGCTGAACCACACATATTTTTAAGAATCTGACACATATTTTTCAATTCTTCAAAACTGAAGAAATGAACATTTCACTTAGAGCCTGCGGGATCCTGTATAAATCTGAAATGAAATTATTGGGGTGGGAGATCTAGATGTATAAAATATGTTCCCCTACAAATCCCAGTGGCAGATCCCTGATGGGTTTAAGGTAAGGTCTTGATTCAATGGTTCTTTGAAAGAGGAAACAATTCCTGCTGATCTTAAGTGTGTGATGTGAATGAATCAAATCTTGAGATTATCATCAAGAGCAAGTGTCTAATCTAACATTTTAGCAAGATACTGGGGTAGATGATTGCCTCTCCAATCCACATATTGTTAAGGGAATTTTTACTTTTATATTCATGAGAAATACCTGTATTTTCCTTTGGATTTCAACCTCTGGGGCAATTTGTTGGAAACCAATTTGTTGGAAGCTATCACCATAATGTTACCATAATTTCCTTCTCCATCTCTTTGACTTATCAAAAACTGTAGTTCTACGTAATATGTCAAAGTGTTTTCTCTGGAAGAATAACCTCTGTTTTTTTAAATAATTTTCTGGATACTAGGGAAGAACTATTGGAAAAGGAATGTGTGCTCATGGGGTATCTCTTACCTTCTTGGGTTAATTCTAAAATGAGTTTAGTAGGTTTTCTCTTCTTTTTGGGA
This sequence comes from Natrix helvetica, assembly GCF_964273705.1. Taxonomy (NCBI): domain Eukaryota; kingdom Metazoa; phylum Chordata; class Lepidosauria; order Squamata; family Natricidae; genus Natrix; species Natrix helvetica. Next base: position 107,493,814 of record NC_138551.1, on the reverse strand, counting down.
GCTGGGGTTCCTGCAAGAGGCATGCTGTTCGAGGTTTTTTCTGTGTGAGAATGGAATAGTGGAATGAATCTGATTCTTGAAAGATGCAGAATGCAGAACTAATGCTGTTTCAGGATGGAACAATTTTAAATTCCACATATCTATAGAAAAGGTGACAGCCATCTTTATGTCCCCAAACAAAAGGACATAAAAGTGCATACAAAACTCCTCAGGCAAACCCATCACCAAAATTGCTCAGCATACCAAAGAGCAAAATCATTCTTCCCTGATCAGAATCAGTTTGGAATATTGTATGCAATTCTGGGCATTCAAATTCAATATGATGACAAATTGGAGCAGTTTCAGAAAAGGGCCATCAGCACGATGAGTGGTTTTTAATCCCAACTCTTCAGGCTGCCAAACGAAAGGGAGAGTTTTCCTTCAATTGAGATTTTTAAATTCAGACTGGATGGACATCTGTCAGTGAGGAAGCTGTTAAATTACATGACTTCAAAGGACCCTTCCAGGATTATGATTGTACTAGATCCGTGATGGCGAACCTATGGCACGCGTGCCAAAGGTGGCACGCAGAGCCCTCTCTGTGGACATGCATGCCATCACCAGCTCTTCTTCTGGTTCAAAAAACAGGACATCTTGGGGGCCTTTTTCAGACCTTAAAATGGCCCAAATGAGGCCTGAAAAAGTCCGGAAATGGCCCCAAACCGGCCTGAAAACAGCCCAAAAAACAGTCTGAAAATGGCCCAAAATAGCCTGGAAAATGGCCAAAAAACAGGCATGAGTGCACTGGCCAGCTGGTCTTTGGGTTTCCGGCACTCTCGCACACGCACATGGACATGCATGGATGTGTGTTCTGGTTTGGGCACTCAGTGCCCAAAAGGTTTGCCATCTCCACACTAGATGATTTAAAGGTAATGTACTTATTGCAAGAGCTTCCTGTGTTGGCAGAATTAACTAGTCCCAAATCTAACATTGGGATTGTGTCACTCAGCTCCTGAATAACAGAGTTGGAAGGAAATCTTGGTTTGAATAGAACCTGGGATTGAATCAGTTTGGAGTTTGGTAACGTTTTCCTGCCTTTATTACTGTCATTTCAAATTAAGGTTGGATTGAATATTCTCACATTAGTCTAGTTCGCAGATTATTTCCTGTAACCTTAATTATGAAATTAAATTGCCATTCTGCAAATTTATTTTCTCTCTTTTATCTATTATTGTATTATTGTAATGAAATTATACTGTGACGTTGTTGTATCAATGTTTATCTTTCTGCTAGTTAGCCTGTTATAATAAATTTGTATCCTTCCTTAATTGATTTATCATATACATTTAATCAAAATTTTCTATAAAGCTATAGCAAAGTTTTTATCACACTATGATACACCAAAGAATAACTACGAAGAGTCTACTGCTTATGCTCAAAGGTCAAAAGTACTCTGCTTCTCAGTATAAGTTGCTTTGATAGGAATGTGGGAGATTTTTTTACAGGCATATATTTCTTTTGGGCTTCTTAGTGGCATCTTTGGCTATTATTGAGTGAGATTGTTGTATTAGATAAGACTTTCTCTGACCCATGAGGGTTTTATCATAAAAAATCATTAAAAACCAAATCTTGATAGTGATTGTGGTTGCTCCTGAGTGAAATAATAGTACACACTCTGTTGCCCTTTCTTTCCATGGAGAATGTTCAGATGCCCAATGCATCTTCATTATATGAGGCAAAACTTTCTAAAAGTGTTGTTTGTTAGAAGAAAAAAGTGCAATGTATCACCACAATCATTTGCAGTGAAAGGACTAGGAAGTACTTAATCAAGCTCCCAATTCCAACTCCTATATAGTACTTAGCATAATGAATTTAGCCCAGTTTTCATAATGAAAACTGTAATGTAGCAAAACAGAATGAATGAACTGAAAGTCATATTTGCTTCCTGGACCATAGTTTCCTGTAACCTTCTATGACATTGAAGTGTACTAGCAATAGCATTTAGGTTTATTTACTGCCCCACTGCATTTTACTGCAATCTCTAGGTGGTTTACAGTATCAGCTTTTTGCCCCCAACAGTCTGGGTCCTCATTTTACTGACCTCAGAAGAATGGAAGGCTGAGTCAACCTTGAATCCCTCAGGATAGAACTCCAGACTATGGGAAATGTTTAGCCTGTAATACTACACTTCAGCTACTGCACTACCAGGGCTCTTCTACTACTGGTACTATATAAAAACATAAGCTCAAGGCATTTTAACTTGCCAATAGGAAAAGCAGTGAGGAATGGTAGTTGTCATTTACTGTCCCAAAAAGTATGATGTAGTAATTTAAGTAATCCAAGTATTATTAAAGGTATTTGTGATAGAATTGATAGGTGAGCTAGTCACAGTCCAGACTAGATTTCAAACACATAAAATTCTACATGGACAAGTAACATTTAGTAGGTAGAACAGAAAGTCATCATACTCAGGCAAAGATTAGAATTTCTAGTCTGTCAGGACACACCGGTAAAAGGTAGAAGGATAAGCTGCCATAGAAGTAGTTCTATTGCTGTTCTGCAAAACCTGATCTATTGGAAATAAGATCTTGCTCATTTAGATTCTCCAAGTGGTCTTCCAGGGCAGAAAGAAGATAAGGTCCAGTATTTGAACTGTCCTGTCTCACCTACAGATTAGAGAGGACCTAGCAGGTCACGGGGAGCTCAGGTTTATCAAAATATGCAGGATTCCAGAAAATGGTAGACATGCCTATCCAATCTCCAAACTGTGAGGAGACAACCTTGCTTGGATTTCTAGTGCAGTCTTTTTCCAGGGCTCCTCTCCAGCTTTGTTATTAAGATCAAGGTACCTAGAATTAGATGGCCCTGCTTACATTACCATAATGATCTGCTGCAGTGCAGGGACATCTACCAGGGCTTAAGAGTGTGAAAATGGCTGGCATAATTGGGTAATCAGATCCTGGCCACTTTTTATGCAATGGTCCTCACTAGGAGTGGAGATTTGATAGCTGGGTTGCACCATTACCATTACCACACTGTTAATTCTTCCACAGATAACTCTGCTGCAGTGCTAACCTGTCTGAACTTTTTATCTTCTCTTCTGTTTGATCCCCATTGGAACTGTGAATATCTATAGATTCCTAAATGTTCTTCCTGGGTTAGAAACAATTGAGCTCATGATAGATAGATAGATAGATAGATAGATAGATAGATAGATAGATAGATAGATAGATAGATAGATAGATAGATGATAGACAGACAGACAGACAGATTTTGTGTGGTGTGGCATTGCAGCTATGTTGCATTGTCTCCATATGTCTTACATTTACGTATTTGAAGGCTATGGGACTTTTGCTGGGGGGGGAGGGGCAGGCTCTGAGTTTTCCTGAGATATAATGGCCAAAACACAATGTAGAACTGGAACATCCTGGCAACAAATCTAGCTAGATTACTTGGTGGAACCACTGCAGAACATAGGTAGCTTTCAGTTCTCTAAATTTTTGATGCTGGAAGGGGTGGAAGTATTGTGTATTGGCGTGGAAATTTGTGTATCTGTGTGGATTTTGTTGTATGCTGTTTATCATGATTAGTTGTTAGCAGGATGTCATTTTCTCAAGGGTGTGGCCCTACTTCCAGTGAGGCCTTACTTCCAAAGCAGTGCCACTGATACAGTAACTGGCACAAGTAAGTAAACTTACCTGGAGATCTTTTGACCCTTTTTCAAGAGTTTGTTGATCAAGGATGTTGTTACAAGTTTGTTTAGCGGAAATGCACCTGTAGAAAGAATAATAAATATATAAGGGTACAGGAAAAGTTCCCTAAAATGACACTATGGCATTGGATAGAATTTATTCTGCCACCCAAACTGTACTTTGTCCTCTTTTGCTCTGGTCATTTCTTACCTTGAGTGTTCAGTTTGGGTACTATGTGTAAAGAAAAGAAAATACACAAGTGAATGGCATGAAGAGAAAGATGTTCAGGAAATGGCAGATATAAAGTGAGATTGAGGGAAGTGAGTTTGTTCAGACTCAAGCAGAGAAAATGATCATGGAAATGTGATATGTAGTATATTATACAACACTTCCACAACTCTTCAAATATTTGAAGAAGACAGCCCTGACGTATTCTCCACCAACTGAAAGTCCACTATGGAACATTATATAGAATCTCTTATCCTACCCCTTTCTTCATTTTCATAATAGGAATGGAGAGGAAGGGAAAAGAGTGTTTCAAAATTATGACCAGCTTGGAAGAAGCAGTCAAGGCCAACTGGATGTTAACTGAAGCATGCATGCAGCATTGCCAGCTGAGCCACCATCTTATTGACTTTCCTGCCAATCCTCATGGGAATACATTTAGAATTAAGAATCTGTGGCTTCTTTGCTTAATATCTATGTTTGGTCGGTTTTGAGACATCCCATGAGGATTTTTTATTTAAGGATCCATAAAGATCTAAGTTCCTACTAGGTATTATGCCTCATTGGTTTACCCCAAGAACTTTTCTCAGTAGCTGCCTATTTGCCAACCTCTTAGCCCAAACTGTGGATGAGACTTTTACCTTGATTAAACATGATATGCTGCCATCAGCACAATTAAGTTGAGGAGCCACAAAGAACATACCTCTCTTCTGACCTTTTTACTTATCTTGGCATAAGGATGTATACATTTATCTAAGTATGGCAGAAGCCTAAAAGGCAAAGATTCTGTTCTCTTTCTGCTTGCAGATAAAGCAATAACCACTAGAACCAGTGCACTCCATGCAGTCAAAATTATTTAGACTACCATGGTATACTATTGTACTTAAGTCTTTGAGTTTTTATGCAATAGCTAGCATAAATATTCCAGTATGCTTTTGGCTAATAGCCACCTTGAGTTTGGTAGTTTTCTGACTGAATTTCTATACTTGCTCTTAATTATTTGTGCTATTCAAACTGGTAAACTTTTCTGGGAATCTCTTCTACTTAAAGTAGTTCAGTTTGATTGCAGTTAATGAATAGCGGGCTTCTCCAGTAACTAAAAAAGTGGTGTTGCTTTTGGCCTCTGAAATGAGAAGATCTCCTGGAAATACCATTCCAGGACAGAGAATAATAATTTAAATTATATGAAGGCAGGTTTCAACTGAAAGTTAGAAAAACAGTTGGACTTTTACCCAAAGAGTAGGTTCTCTTGTATGTGGGGTTTCAAGCAAGAGACTGGACATCCCTTGATCTGGGATGCTTTTGTTGGATTTCTGAGCCACAAGCAAGACATTGAGCTTGGTATCCAAAATGGTGGGAGTAGCTTTGTGCAACAAAAATATGTGTGCCAAGAAAAACAGAAATAATACAGCAATTTACAAAATGGTTTCTGGAGACTTGTACACACCAAAGAAGGAATATTTATTAGTGAGTTAAAGAAAGGCCTTGTAGACTATTAGACTACATGGAGCCGGGCATGTACAAAGGAAGGATTGTGTAAACAACAAGAAGTCGCTAGAAATGATGACATCCCTACAATTTAATCCAGTATTTTCAAATTTAGCAACTTTAAGATGTGTAGACCAACCCCAGAAATCCCCCAGTTAACAATGCTGGCTGGGAGATTCTGGGATTTGAAGTCCACACATCTCAAAGTTGCCAAGTTTGAAAGACAATGATCTAACCAATTAGAGGAATGTTAGGTAGTTTCCAAGAAAGGGAGATAAAGAATGAAATGAAAACCCACACCTCCTTTCCAGAGAGTCCCGAAAATTCAAAATAAAAACTGCAACATATGGTTGAAGGTTCATCCCTGCATCATGTGTCCTAGTGATTGACCCAAAGTCAGAAGACTAGAAAAACAGATTTGTAAGGGACCTTGACAGTCTTCTAGGCCAACCCCCTGCTCAAGCAGGAAACTCTATACCAGGAGTGTCAAACTGAATTTCTTCAAGGGCCGGATCAGCATTGTAGTTCTCCTATGTGGGGTGGCCGGGAGGTGGGGAGATGGGACAGACGTCTCCTGCAGCACTTTGCCAACCAAAACGGGGTGTGGAAGGCCATCCAGCCCAAAAATGGGGCACAGTGGGCGCACACTCCATTTTGGCTGCCAGAGGCACCATGGGCCAGTCCTTTGCTATTTCCAGGCTAGATCTGCATGCCACATTTAAGCACTCCGCGGGCCAGATCCGGCCCAGGGGCTTTAAGTTTGACACCCCTGCTTTATACCATTTCAGACAAATAGATGTCCAATCTCTTCTTAAAGTGTTGGAGCATCCATAACTTCTGGAGGCAAATCATTCCACTGATTAATTGTTCTAATTCTCAGGAAATTTCTCCTTAGTTCTAGGTTGGTTCTCTTCTTCATTAGTTTCCGTCCATTGCCTTTTGTTCTGCCTTCAGATGTTTTGGGGAATAGGTTGACCTCCTTTTCTTTGTGTCAGCCCCATAGCTATTGGAAGACTGCTATCATGCCATCCCTAGACCGTCTTTTCATTAAACTAGACATACCCAATTCCTGCAACTGTTCTTCATATGTTTTAGCCTCCAATTCCCTAATTATTTTTGTTGCTCTTCTCTGCACTCTTTCTAGAGTCTCCACATCTTTTTTATATCATGGTGACCTAAACAGGATTCAATATTCAAGTGTGGTCTTACATTATAAAGTGGTATTAACATTTAACGTGATCTTGTTTCTATCACTCTATTAATACAGCCTAAGCCTACTCTGCCTCATTTGACTTCCTCTATTGTTCTAAGTGGCTAATAGGATAAAAATGCTTGTCATGTGTGAATCTTCAACAGAAAAGGTTCCTGGCAGCCTTCAGATTCTAATATCTGGGGAGTGATTGCTTAGCTGAAGAGACAGTTTATTAGTGCTTCAGAACTCCATAATAGAAATACATGGAGGATATATTATTTTTTATGTTTTAATATTAATATGTAATATTTAAAGAAAAAGAAAAAAGAAAACAATTTAGTAAGAACACAGGAAGCAAAATAGAAAAACCATCTGATACACATGTCTTTTTAATGCATTTTATTTTAAAGGGCTTGGGTAGAATGCCATCTCTGGGATTTATGTGCCAATTCTCTTGAGTTTTGTGCATGTACATGAGAAAGACCATTTAAGCAATTTAATAAGAAAAAAATAGAAATGAAGCCTATGCTAGACGTTTGACATATTCAAAAGGCCTCCACCTAGGCTGCAAAAATCTGATGCATTTGGGAGAATGTACAGTATGCATTCAGCAGTGAAATTTTAATATACCAATTTAATACACAAAATCACAGTTGTTTCATTTTTTCAGAAATTCTTGCTGCCTTACAATCACAGCCTTAACATTTCATGAATTGAACTTCATTAAATTCATGGTTCTTATATTTATTGTTTGCATATTATGTCCAGTGGCTCAAGACTATATCAGGTTGAGCTATTTTATTTCCATTACATTTTCATTAAATTCATTGAGCCAGTTTGGTCTAGTGGTTAAGGCCTCAGGTTAAAAACTAGGAGTGGGTGAGTTCTAGTCCTGCCTTAGGCATAGGAGCTGGCTGGGTGACCTTGGCACATCCAATCCCTCTCTCTTAGCCCAACTCATTTCACAGGGTGGTTGTTATGGGGAAAATAGAAGGAGAAAGGAGTAATGTGCCTTATTATTATAAAAACAATATATGCAGGGAAATAAATAAATGGAATAACTGTGGCATAGAGGCTATCCCAATTTGCTTTATTACTAAGAAGGGGTTTTAATGTCCCTCAGTCTAAATTATATCTGAGACTATAGGTTTGTTTACGTTTTCAAGCAACTGCTTAACAATGAACAATGAAGAAGTCTTTTGTAGTGGGGCTTTCGATAGCTATTTATATTTTCAACCATTTTATTTCAGTTTTCTCTGCAGTAGTTCTTTTTCCATCATTATTTCACTAATAATTTTGCCTTCTATAAAATATAGTACTAACATTTATTTTGACCTTCATAGAATGTATTATTGTTACATATGTTTTTTAAACAAAAAACAACAGCCCTTGTTTTTCATCCATAAACATTGACAGCCATATCTCTGCCTGCTTGTCTTTTCAATGTAGGGCCATATGATATTTTAGAAAAAGTTAAACATGGAGATCCCAACTTCTCTTTCTTACCTAACCAATTATATTTAGCATCCAAACCATCTCTCTGACATTTCTCTATGTCATCAGCATCTACACTTTTAAAGGCATATTGGCTCTGGTCCCTATATGGCTATCTAGATATATGAAGGCACTTTCATTGGAGATTCAAAAAAAATACTATGAAATCTGATAGTAGCAACCTGAACATTCATTATATTTCTTCCATAATCTCACCACTATATAATAGTGTGTCCTATTATCCAATGCCTTTTTGTGGCTAAACATGCAGTAATTTATCTATCGGATGATAGTTAAATAATCACAGATAAAGATATATGTTTTTACTAGACAGAAATTATGAAATATTATAATAAATGAAGAGATGCAATTTGTTGAACATTTATATCTTCAATATGGTCTTGAACCTTTCAAAGATTCCTTCTTTTTCCTTCTCAAAAAAAAGATTGCAAGAAGTTAAAAAAAAAATCTTAATTTTTCATGGACAGATTATTTACATCAGAAGGTTAAATACTAGCATGGAAAAATTGAATGACAAAATCCTTAGAAATAAGAATATCCATATTTCTTATCCATCCAATTGCCTTGGAACAGAGGAAATGGCTAGCTCTTTTTTCCATATCCTGGAAGAATTGTTCATGCTTGAAAAAAGGAATTAACGAATCAATTTTATTTGTTTTGATTTGCTAACTCAAATTAATTCTGAATCTGTGAGTGTGTTTAAAAATGAAACGAACATTGAAGCTTCCAATTTTATAACAAGAATTGTGCATAAGAGATTGGGCGTTTGGACACTAAAATTTGAGTCGTAGTGAAATAAAGAGGACTTCTGTGACCGATGGTATAATTATAGAGTTCAGACATCCATTGAGCTGATTCCTCCTTCTATTTAAAGTAGAAGGAAAAACTGGCTATCTGAACACCTAAATTCCGTTGATTCAGCCATCTCTTCTCCAGAATCCAAACAGAATTCCAGGCATAAACAGAGAGGATTTATGAAGGGTACCCCTTTTGAAATATCCCTCCCTCCCTCCCTCTTAAAAGTTCACACAATAATTCCTGATTCCCATTCCTCCATTCTGGTCAGAGTATTGTGCTCTGCTCACAGTTAATCTATTTAAATAGTATTTATTTATTTTTTATATGAGGTGTGAAGGGTGACCTTTGTGATGGACACCTTACTCAATGCATAGGAGGCCTCTGTTCTTCAGCAAAATTACTTCTGGGTGGAGTTTAATTACCAATTTAGATTTGTTTTCCATTAGAAGTGTTGACTCTGTGTCATCTTTTTGGCGTGCCAACCTGTCTCATGCAGTTACAAAATTGGGGGCAGCAGTAGAGAGAATAAAACTGGGACATTTTCTTTTTGCATTGACAAGGGAGCAGTCATTCTGGCTGATCACATGGGGAATGGCAGGGAATTTCTGCTCTATTCGTGAAATAATTTAGCAAGCAGGACAGCCTGGGAGGAGGAAATATTGAAATACATCCAAGAAGAAGATCCAATCTCCTTTGACATTCACCAAGGCCAAGAAAGTGACAGGGAAAGCTGGGCTGCCATCCAAAATGCTCCAAACAGCTAATTCAGAATGCTAAAGCTTCTAAGGGCAGTCAGTGAAAATGTTGAATGGATCACTTCAACCATAAAGGGATTTCAGTGGATTCTTATAGCATTCAGGAATTCTAAGCGAGTATTTTTCCTATGGTCTTTTTTTCCTAATAGAAGAAAGGACTCCTTCTGGATTTGGTTGACAGAGGTCACTCCAAAGTAAGCCAACATCTAGTGCTCAGAGAGAGGAAAGAGGATTTCAGCAGAAGTCAGTCGATACAAGTGCTTCTGTTGGCACACTGGCTTTTATCCCAACGCTTTTTCTTGTTAATCCTCAATCCTCAAAAGGCAACTGGTGGCAAATAATGCCAATTTTAGGCATTTTATTCTTTTGTCTCTAATTATCTTTACTGGCTTATAACCACAGAGAGGACTCACCTTAGGCACACATCCACAGGCCGCTCGGTAGAGCCTCCGGTAAGAAGAGCAGGGATTGGCGTCTCCGGGCTCCCTTGTTTGGCGAATTCTGCAGAGGGCTTGGTAACCGGTGACCCTCCTGGGCCCACACACCCTGCTCCTGGTCTGCACAGCACAAAGTGCTGATGGGGAGTGCTTTACATTTGACTCTTGGAGACTTTGCTCACACAGGCATCCTGGAGTTATTAATAGTTAATGGGAACTCAGAGTCCAAGGATCTCAGATAGCATTAGCAGGGGCAAAGCTGGGAAGGGGAAAAGGATACTTCTGCATCCCTCAATAAGCAGCTCCGGGACCCCATCTGAACATCCTTCTCTTTCCACGGACAGCATTATTTACATTTTTACAAATATGATGTGTATGCCATGTGGTTCCACTGAATCCCATAAACCCATCAATGGTAGCAGGGCAAGTGGTGCTCCAGGGCTTCACACTATGCAGATTAATAGACAAGGGGTGTAGGGGGTGGGAAGATTCAGGCAGGTCCATCAGGATGACTCCACCTGCACCAAATGATGTCAGATGGTTATCTGTTGCTTTTTTCCCTATTCTTCAGTTTTAGAAAGAAAGCATGCTGTTTTCCAGTTTGCAGGCTTATCAACAGAAGAATTAAATACAATATTTAACTATAAAAGCCATTTATAAACTGCCTACGTAAAAAGGTTTTCTGATGTGAAGGAAGCTATTAAGCGATGAAAGGAACTTTTCCTGAGAAAAGGAAAGGTTGAGATGGGAAAAAAATGTACAGAAGGAATACAAGAAACAGCAATATAACCTCCCCCCCCCCTCAAAATCATAAATATGAAAGACCAGACAGAGTGGAAAGGTCACACAGTGGCTACATAGAAAATATTTTATTTTGAGGACTCCTACAAGCCAGTGGTGGGTTACTAACCAGTTTACAACCGTTTCAGTTGTGCACTTGCACGTGCGCAACGCTTCTGCACATGTGCAGAAGCGACTGAGTGAGTGGGCTTATTTGGTGGAACATGGCTTTAGTGTGGTCTCCAAGCAAAGAAAATGACTCCAGATTACTGAATGTGGTGATTTAAGACTCCTGCTAAGTGACTTAAAACCAGACATTGGGAAACTGGTATCACTTCATCAAGCCATCCATCACATTAAGAATTTACTGAACAGTGAAGTAGTTACTAAATTTTACTGAGTTTACTAAGTTACTAGTTACTAAGGTTCTTGATTAATGACTATCAGACTTTGAAAACCTGGTATCACTGGATCATGTTCAACAATTTTGTTGAATTAACTAACTACAAAGGTTTTTAAATTGGATTTTGAATAAATGTGCAATTAATTGTTACAGTTTTGAATTTTACTGTTACTATCTTTATTCCTTCATGCAAACCACCCAGTCACATGACTCCCCCAGCCACGCCCATCAAGCCACGCCCACAGAACCGGTCGTAAAAAAAATTGAATTCCACCACTGGGTGGGGGGCACTGAGGATCAGTTTGTAGCACCAAGGGGGCGGTGGACTGAAAAAGTTTGGGAACCACTGCTCTAACCTCATTTAGGATTATGCCTATAATCTCTGCTATCTGTGCAGTCCCTATCAACCTATTTATTTTGCTGACTGTGGGCTGCCTGCAATTTGGCAGTTTGAATCTCATCAGGCTCAAGATTGACTCAGCCTTCCATCCTTCCGAGGTTGGTAAAATGAAGACGCAGATTGTTGGGGCAATAGGCTGACTCTGTAAACCGCTTAGAGAGGGCTGTAAAGCACTGTGAAGTGGTATATAAGTAAGTGCTATTTGTTGTTCAAACTCCCAGAACTCCCAGAATTTCCAGTCACCATGAAATCCATTCATTGTAAAGTTGCTGTCTGTCAAAGAATTTTTAAAATATATTTTTAAAATATATTTTTATTTCACTCCCTTTGGAGTGGCAGTATTTCAAAAAAGCTTTAAAAGGAGTGGAAAAATCAGACATACTTTGGGATATACAGTATAATATACTGAAATTTGAGTCCATTACAAGTGAGGAAGAAGGATTAAGATGCAAACAACAAGCTATTCTCCATTACATTCTCCTGGTAGACTCTCTTCAATATTCTGTTTTTTCTTCCCTCTGGTTCTGTTTTTATTATCTTTCCTCGGGAGGATTGCGATTGTCTCACACTATTACATAAAATGTATTTCATCCATGTGGGAATAGTTTCTCAATTCAATTGATATGCAGAGGCACTAATCCTGCCTGTGTAATATTGCTGCTGGGAGAAAGATACAAAAAAAAATCACATGTGGTTGGAAAAAATGACACAGAAACATATAGACTTTAAACCAGAGACTCTTTTATTGGATATTATACCAGATACATACAATAAAGACTTGAAATACTTGATCGTAAATATTTTAACAGCAGCCAGAATTGTATTTGCAAAAAATTGGAAAAATGAGAAAATACCAACGCAAGAGGAAGTTATTCGAAAAACAATGGAATGTGCTGAAATGAGTAAATTGACATTTGAAATCAGAGAACAAGAGGATGAACAATTTTTAAAAATTTGGGACTTGTTTTATCAATGGATACAATTACCATAATCTTGAATTGTAATAATAGAATGTGATAGGAGTTATTATAAAGACATATTACTTTTATATAGATTTTATAGATTTATAACAATGAAATGGAATATTGGTATATATATATATATATGAATTGAATATATAGATTCTATAGATTTATAATGAAGTAATGGAATATTGGTATATATATGAATTGAATATTTAGAATATCTTGTTTAAAATGAAGAAATAATAATTGTAGTTGATTATATGAGATACAATGACAAAGATGTATTTATATATATTTGATAGATATTTCATGATTTTACAAATAATTGAAAGTGATGATATACAAATAATCATTTTTATATACTGCAAGAAATATTAAAATAAGATAGATGATACCATAAAGATATGTTATTGCTTAATAGATTTACAATGATGTAACAGAGAGTTAGCATATATATGAATTTAATCTTTAGAATACATGTTTAAAAGGAAGAAATTATAAGTAAATTGAATATATGATTTACAATGATAATCAATGTATTAACGTATAGTGGGTTGATAACTACTGATTTTATATGCAACTGAAAGTGGTGATGCACAAATGTTTGTGACCAGACGACATGCTAAATAGATATGTAATTGATGATGTATATATTTTATGTATGTTTTTGTTTGTTTTAAAATAAATAAAAAATTAATTAAAAAAATCAAATCTTATCCTGGACATCCCCGCAAAAATTAATTTTTAAAACAAATGCTGCTAGGAAGTGAAGTGTCTGACAGGAACAGGAAAATGTGCTCAGAAAGGAAAGGGATTTGCAGAAGAGGAAATTTCAGGTGTCTGCAAGCTGTGGGCAAAGATGGCAAGTTGGCAAGCTGCAATGGCGGATATCCCTGGAAACCTTGCTTGTTTTATTTCTTTATTTGGCTGACAATGATACAAAGTTCTTACAATCTATTCTTTTACAGGAGTGTCAATAATTAGAACATGCGCACGCATAAAATCCTGTAGCAGCAGCCACTGGAATCCAAATGTTGTGGATTTTGAAATGCAGCTTCTGAACTTATGCGTCGAAGTGTGGTTCCGGCTCAGATTGAAATGCAGTGCCTCCCTCTTGGTCCCTCCTTCAGCAGTAGCTCCATCTGGACCAATATATCTCCACGCTGCTTCTCCCACAAAGGGCCTCCAGAGTCAGTTCTGCTGGGGACTCTGCTAGACCCTTCCTGGGTTTCCAGTGCAGGAACTTCAATGCCTGAACATTTTCTGCGTTCAGGTTTTAGCTTCCCTCATTCTGAAAGATGATACACCAACACTTTTGCTCTCTAGTTGAAGCTTCCCCAGCCCAGCAGAGGCTATTTTGACTCTCTGGGTCTATATATACAAGTCTGAAGGGAACACACGTTGTGGACTTAGTGTGACACTTCTCGTGTAAATCTACCACACTTAGTGTTGCTGGTGTGTATGTTTCAAAAGAATGAACTTGCTGAATTATCCATGGCATTGGAGTTGAAGTCATTGGTGTTAAAGCTTTTTTTAAAAAAAGGTATAAAATGTCAAGGCTCTTTCTCATGCATCCAAAAAGATATCGCTATGAGCACTCCCAGTCCTGAATACTTGTATCTGCTTACATTTCTGCAGAAGGAAGGTCATGGTTAACAAGGCTGCACTTGCATTGGGCTTGTCATGCATCTGACTCTCTGGCAGAATTGCCAACAAGTTTACAAAATGATTCTAAGTAGGCAATCAAAGAAGGGCAATTACCCCAAAAGATATTATGGGCCCAAAACATAGTCTTTCTCACCATTAAAATACATAATGCTTTTATATTTTAATAGATATTATTTGCTCCTGTATTTCATAAAATCAAGAGGTAGCATTTCTTGCCTTACCCACCACCAATTACAAAACTTGTGCTTTTTGTTTGTGTTGGCTGAAAACCCAAGGCAGTGATGGCAAACCTTTTTCTTATGTGCCAAAATTGTGTGCGTGCACGCTATAGAGCGCACCGGCATGCCCACACCAATTCAATCCTCCCCGCCCACCTGTGCATGCATGCACTATCCTCCCGCACATGTGCGCACAACCCCTCCCCAGGCTCTGGAAGCTTTCCTGAAGCCTGGAGAGGGTGAAAACGGCCTCCCCCGCCCCCCAGAGGCCCCCCAGAAACCGGAAACAGATCATTTCCGAACTTCCGGTAAGCCCTTTGGGGGCATTTTTTGCCCTCCACAGGCTTCAGGAAAGCCTCCGGAGGCTGGGTAGGGCGAAAAATAGGCCCAATGGGCCAACCGAAAGTTCGGGAACGAAAGGCTGAAAATCATGTGCGCTGGACCTGACGGCTGGCGTGCCAGCAAATATGGCTCCACATGCCACCTGTGGCACATGTGCTGACATGGCATGTCAGCTTTCAGTTGAATTTATGCTGACATGCCATCATCATATGTCATTCCTGTTATTGTCACTGTGCTGATTTTAGAGCTTTTATTTTGTTTTGGAATCCATTTATTTTGAAAACTGTATAGTAATCATGAAAAATCTGTTAAATGTATAATAAATACATTGAACAAGAGGTTTATTGAAAAGGCTTATGTGCAATTAATTTGAATAATTTTAACTGGCAAAATTTACATTTTATTCTTAAAAGTTTTTATATTTGTGTATGCACACACATGCACAGAGAATTAAAAATGAAATATGAGTGTTTTACACATGCACAAACATATTGATTGTAATCGTTTCAAGATGAGAATCTGAAAGATCCTGCAAAGGTGAATATCAGTATAGTGTTTAAGCACATTGATATGGATAGAGCCTGACACATAGTATTACATGAACAGATTTCTGCACACACAGCAAAATATTCCTTTCCTCCTGCTATCCCACCTCCTCCTGTTATGTTCTCTCTTGCAAAGCAGAGCTCAGGCAAAAAAAAAAGTTCAAAAGGCAGCAGACTTTTCATCGGCCAAATGAACAGATATTTGATAGATATTGGTTGAAATAAAACCCACTTTCCTGGTTTCAGTTCACTCTCATATTCTTACAATTTCCAGTAATTCTGTTATGATAGACAGATAGGAATTAGATGCTAGAAAACAGATAAAGGTAATGGTATGTGCAATTTTTCTATTTATATATAGGACACTTAGTGTTTTATTAGCCACAGTAACATTATATAGTAATCAGTTTACTTTGAATATATGTAAACATCAACTGAAGATTATAATAGTAAATAAATATATGATTATTTTTATTCAAACTATTTTATTCCCAACTGGAAAAAAAAAGAATATAAAGAGTACCAAATAATTTGCTGTGGACTGAATCCTAATAATTTCTATTACACCACATTTTATCGAAAGAAAACAATGCAAAACCCTGTCTTGGAGCCTCCCCCTCCCCGCTATATTTTGCCAGTTTCTGTATGGTTACATAATAATAATAATGAGTGCCCAGCCCAGTTAAAGAGCTATCTTCTTCCGTTCTGAAAATATCCCAACTTGTCTTTTGTCAATCTCATTCCAAGACATTCAAAAATCTTGAGACTTTTGACATTCAAAAATCAGTATCAATAGTAATAGACCCCTTGGGTTCAATCTCAAAACAACTGGAGCACTAACTGAACACCATCAGCCAATTTCAAAAGGCAGCTTTACTCAGAACAACTTATATCCTGCGATGATATCTGTTGACACCATCAAAGATCGACATCTGCCTATCCAAGGTCCTTGGAAAGGACTCAATAAGTGAATCAAAATGCCAAATCCAGTCTGACCATCTGGATGTGCGCGCAACGAACCACAATAATACTGTCTTTATATAACGTTCCATAATAGAGGTTTTTGATATGCTGCTCCAAACAACAGAGATGCACTCAGGGCAGGGAATAGCTTGGAAATGTTTGCTTGGTGAGCCAGTTGTTTCTGAAATGCATGGATTCCATTCTTGTTTTCAAGCCATGTTTTTTGGGGTGAAAAGATATATTTGCCTGTTTTCAGTTAGTTGCTCATCTTTTGGCTCTAGCTTCTGTAGACATTAATGTAAGTCCTCCTGAGAATAGTCTGTATGACCAATACAATATTGTGAAATCATTGTTGTCGTCAAGATGGAGTCAATTTTTAAAAATAAGCCTATAATTCTGTTGGTGCAGATAAAAATTATTTCCAGTGGTTGCCAGAGACAAGCATTTGGTTCTGTTTGCAACCCTGAAAGTATGTGGTATTCCCTGTGAAGTCCAAATAGCAAAAGATTAGGAAGATGGATTTAGTAAGCCTACCATAATATTTTAAATCCTACCAACTTATCACTATGGCAGATGGATGTTAAAATCCTGGTAGACCAGAGAAACAGTTGTACCACCTAGTGGCCATGGGTACGTCAATCCTTTCTCCCTTGCTCCTCAGCTGCTGCCATTGGAAAGAAGAAAGAAATTCAGTTCTAGCAAGGACAGATGCATGATGCACAGAGGGTCCAATTATTAAAAGTAGCAGAAAAGCACACAAATGTACCACAAATTCTTAGGTGAGAATTTTGTCAACTTTTAGCTACGGAAGGACCTTGTTTTGGAGCCTAGTACAAGTGGTTAGGAAGAGATATCCCTCTGCTATAGAAGCCCTGCTGAATCCCAGAGAGAAGAGTCAGCCTCAAGAGGCAGGCCAGAGGCCAACAGGGACAAATCGAGGAGGAGCTCTTCTTGCCCAAGTTATCAGGGAAGGTTGGTGAGAAATCAGAGTCAAGGTACTAATTTGAACTATGGACAGATCAAGATAAGTTATTGTTCATTTATTTCTGTTTTGATCAGCCTACTTCAGATTCTAGAAAGAATTTTGACACACTGGACCACATCCAGAGGAAAGAAATCAAGTTGACAACAGGCCTGAGGGAACACACACACACACACACACACACAGAGAGAGAGAGAGAGAGAGAGAGAGAGAGAGAGGGAGGGAGGGAGGGAGAGAGAGAGCGCTATTAGAGGCACTGGCTATGTTTAACAAGGAAAACAGAAGAGGCAAACAGACATGATAGCTGCCTTCAGAAAACAGAACAAAAACATGAATTTACAGTACAAGACAGATGTGGGTTGAATAGATGGAAACACCTTGCAAGAGTAAGAGCGGTTCATCAGTGGAACAGCTGTTTCAAATAGTACTGAAACAGAGGCTGGACGGCCACCAAAGATGTCAAAGATGCCGGACTAGAGGATTCCTGCAGCAATTAAAGGTTGGACTAGATGATGATGATCATCTTTTAACCCTTATATTCTGTGATTAAAAAATGCATCCTATGTTTAAGGTTTACTTCCAATGAGTATAGCTTGACCTCTAATGATGACACAGACATGTTGGTTTGCTGAAGCACCTATGGGACATTGTAAAAAATGATGATGATCATATTATTAAAGTCCAGCCTCTTTTCAATGTGAGTTGCATTTGTGCAGTCCCAGCTCCCATCTTGACTTTTGCCAGCTTGACTCCCTAGGACTCTAGCTGGCAACTATGAAGAATGGTTTAGCCCAGGGCTGTCCAAACCTGGGAATGTTAAGACTTGTGGACTTCAACTCCCAGAATTCCCCAGCCAGCTGGGGAATTCTGGGAGTTGAAGTCCACAAGTCTTAACATTCCCAGGTTTGAACACCTCTATTCTTTATTCTTAACATTAAAAGAGGCAGGATAGAATATTTCCCCAAAGGAGAAAGAGAGAAACACACCCTTAGAGGGAGAAAGCAGCCCCAGTCTTCCTGCTATAGGAAACAGCCTCCAGCAGATGCCTGAAGCCTTTAGAGATGGATATTTTGTGCCCATTAAGAAATCCAGACCAGCCAGAGGTGGTATTCAGCAGGTTCTGACCAGTTCTAGAGAACCGGTAGCGGAAATGTTGAGTAGTTTGGAGAACCGGTAAATACCACCTCTGACTGGCCAGGATTCTCTGACATCTATTCTTTGCCTCCCGAGCCCCAGCTGATCGGGAGGGAGTGGGAATTTTGCAGTAACCTTCCCCTGAAGTGGGGAGGGAATGGAGATTTTACAGTATCCTTCTCCTGCCATGCCCACCAAGCCATGCCCACCAAACCATGCCCACCAAGCCAAGCCACGCCCACAGAACTGGTAGTAAAAGTTTTTGAATCCCATCACTGAGGCCCGCCTATTCATAAACAAAACATCTTCAGCCCAGCTCCTCCAGAAGGGATTAAAAGTAGAAAAACAAAGACTCCTAAAATCTACATTCCCCGCCCAAATTCTAAGGACAGGACAAGACCTTTAGGACATAATAGGATTAACCCACCACCATTAGAATAGCAAAAGACACAAGGCTCACTACATTACATAACCCCCTGGAGCATCTCAGAACCCTATAAAAATCCATCCATTCAGCCAGCCAATGGGTCAGCTACCCCTTTGCTGCTGTCACTGAAGTTTATTTCCATGCAGTAAGCCTCCATTTTATTTCCAGTGTCTTTGTCCCAGCTTGGAACGAGACCAGATTTTTCTTCTGACAGTAGTAAAAGTATTAACTAAAGAGAGACCAGCCTCTGAATCTACATTGTAATGTGCTCAATGCATTATTAAGTCAATTAAGTAGGTAAGACTTGCAGATTGCAACTTCTGAAATTGTTCTGAATATTTAAAACATTCTGTGGGGGGGGGGGTCCTGTGGTGCTCTCTGAGCTTTGTTGTGATGTTTCATTGCTCAGCTAGGGAACCTCATCAGTGCTGCACATCTGCAAAACAATCAAGTCTATAGAGCACCACAGACCACCCTGTTCAACCCTGAACTACAAATGTTCTCTTCTTGTGGTACCTTTAATAATAGCTCCACTTTGGGTCACATGACCAGGAGAAGGGAGGGGCTTAGAATGGAGGGGTTGGCCAATTGGCTTTTTGGCTGAGATGCACTGAAGGGGATTTTTCAGAAATGTTTTCCCCAGAGCTCCTGTCCTGTCCCATCCTTTGTTTGAATTCAGCTTTTCTTTTGCTAGTTTCTTTCCCTAATACCTTATTTGGTTTTTTATTTTTGAATAATTAATCTGCATTAGCTCAGAGTAATCCATCTGTCTATCAAGAAGATATTTTCTTTCCAACTTTGCTTTTGGTCAGAAAGGATAATAAAGAAATCACCTGGAATCTTTTCCAACTTCTTAACCAGCAGTGGTCATAGCAGGCAAGTGTTTTTTTATATGTTTAATTTGTAACCTTTTAAAAATCATTTGTATTAATTTTTAAAATAAATTTATTTTTCATGGTGCATCTCTCTCTCTCTCTCTCTCTCTCTCTCTCTCTCTCTCTCTCTCTCTCTCTCTCTCTCTCTCTCTCTCTCTCTCTCTCTCTCTCTCTCTCTCTGCTGTCTTGTCTTACAGCTATGTGTAATTGAGCATTAAGGGCTTTTCTCATTGCAACCTTCAGCTGCTATCTCTTATGCATAAATCAGCTGTAAATGAAGCTGGCTTTGAACATCACTTCCTAGATTTCATGCCCTTCCTTCACTTTGACTGCTGTGATTGGCTAAGCACTCTGTGTACTCTTGGGTGACATGGCTCCTGATGAAGAATTCTTCTGCTTTTCCCCCCCAATTTACACCAGGAAAGTCAGCACAAACTGCTTTCTCTCCTGTGAGGACAACATCTTCACCGTTCTTCATACCATTTGGGTTAGAGGGGAAATCTGGGAGAATGCAACAGACCTAAAAAAAGAGGAGGTGGAGCTGCATTATATGTAAGAAATAACTACACCTCTAGAGAAATGCATAAAATCAAGGACGAAAGCCCCCTAGAATGCATATGGGTTAATATAAAAGGGAAAAAAACAGAATGATATTACCAATAGTATAGGTGTATACTATAGCCCACTAACCAAGCAAAGGAAATAGATGAACTTTTTACTAAGCAGTTAGCTAAGGTATGCAGGAAACACACCACACTCCTAATTTAACTACTTTAACTACCCTGACATCAACTGGGTTAAACTCTGCATCAAGTGGGAGATTGAACAGGTTCCTAACAACTTTGTTATCCAAAGAGTAGAGGAGGGAACTAGAGGGACAGCTATACTGCTAAGCAGGGATTTAGCAAACAGTCTTTCAGAGGAATATTTATCCACACACACCTTATCTTGTTTAGAGCACTGCCAGATAACGAGTTTCCAAACACAGGGAAAAGCAAAACGTGGCACAGAGTCTCTTATAATCACAAGCAGAACTTTCCAGAGGAATAAATTAATTGTTTCCTGCAAAAAACCACTCCCCATTCGTTCCTCTTTTGTTTCCTCTGGGAGGGGCCAATCACCTCCAAGGTGCAGCTTTACTCTTAAGTCGACCCTGCTTTCTTAGTTGTTCTTGTCATTTCTCTCCTCCTCTCTCCCCCCCTTACCCTTTCTCCTATCCCTCTCTTCTTCCCTTCCCTTTCTCCTCTACTTCCCACTCTTCATCTCATTTACTTGGTGTATTTCAGCTTCTGAGCAAGCTCCATTTTATGTTGATGGTATTTATAATTCTTTTTCAATATACATATTTAATTTTTGTCTTTTTTAGTTAAAAAAATTATATAATAGAAAACTATACATATATAGTCATTGTCCTTTTAAACCCTCCCCACCCAACCTAATTTAGGTTGAGCTGTAGACCTGGTTACAATTCCCAGCTATTCTCATCATTATCTTTGTATAGTTATACATCCTTACATGCCCCCAATTTGTGATTCTGTCTTTTTATGACAATAGTTTCCCAATGTAGATATATTTCATGTTCCCTCTCCATTTTTCTATACCTTGGATTAGATTACCCTTAATTATCTGTAGATGGCAATCTTAGTTGTTCAATGTTCATTACACTTCCCTTAATGTATTATATAAAGTAACAAGCAGTAAACATCTCACCTTGTTCATCATCTTAAAGGTTCTATATATGTCCACGTTGCATAAATTTTGACCCATGCTTAGTTGTCCTTCTATTGTCATATTCACTCAATTCGCAACTCAATTTAATTATCATGTTTAAAAGGTGAATCACAAACCTCTGCTTTACAAGCTCAAGCTCCCCATATCAGTTTCATATTTATCCATATTCCATATATTTTAGTTTTTATTTAGTTATCTTTTCATTATCATATTCAACCAGTTAGCAACTCCATTTTATTATCATATTTAGGAATAAAGCCCTTATCTTAACTTTGTATTTTCCCATATAGTAGTTTCTAGTTATCTGGTTTGTTTTCCTAGTAAGTCTTTTGTCCCACTTCTCTGTTCCTGTCTCCTCCCTTTTCTTTATTTTGACGCATTCACTCCCTTCAAATTTCCCCAGGTCACCATCAAAATAATATTTTATATTTCTCTTTGTTGGGGCATAACCTCCTGCTTCAATTTTCCTTATGCCACTAACAGCCTCCAAGACCACTTTTGTCTGCTTTCTTTTCCCTTTTGTTGGGACCCTTCCCCTTTTCACCATTTTCCCTACACCATTGCCGGGACCAAAGGAGTTTTTTGTCTGCTTTTTATTTCCCTCCGCTTCTACCCCTTCAATATCTTGCCCCCTTTCTTCTTTGAGTTCTTCTGTAGCTATCTGCTTCTCTAGAGTCCCAATTCTAATTAGGCTCTATTTTATTGATTTTACTGATTTATGTATATTTTTTATAATTTCACTTAGTTCTTCAAATTCCCAGTTTTCCATGATGTCCAGTTCCAAAGTTACAGTTAATTATACAGTTATGCAGTTCTTATTTCAGAGTTCTGTTCCACCTTAAGTTTATCTGCTTCAATTGCTGTGGGGAAAAACGATGGTGGCCATCTTAGCCTTCTGTTCCACCGTAATGTCCAGATCCAAAATTGCAGTTAGTTATACAAATCTTATTTCGAGATTCTGGTCCACCGGAAGAGAAGCTGGGGCCATCTTACTCTTTTGCTGAGTGAAAAAATGGAAGAAGAAAACAAAGCAAAAGAAAAGAAAAAAAGAAAAAAAAAACCCTTCATATTTCCCAGTTTGGATTCCTTTATTATTCTGTTCTTTCCCTTACAGGGTTCGGTCTCTTGTAGCTGCTCACAATATATCACTTGGAACAAGCTTGGGACCAGACAGATTCGGGCACTTCTCTTCGCCTCCTATTTTTCAAAGTTCTAATTTATGGCAGTTAGCTAATTAAAACTTCCCGCACAGTCAGAGTTAGGTTATCAGTTATCAGTAAGAAGTGCTTCTTTTCTTTTGGAGTTAAGATATATTAGTTGGAAAAAGTTCAAACAGAATATATCTTTCAAAATGTTTGGTTTCTTTTCAAATCCAAAACCAAGTTTAAAGTTTATATTTGAGTGGGTTTGTCATTTCTCTACTTTCTCCTTTCTGTCCAAAATTGTTTCGAGTAAATAACTTGGGGGGGGGGGCTAGTGTTTCAACCCTCCATTTTGTGCCAGCAATAGGGGGGGGATACTTGTGTTTGAACATTTGAGGAGCCAAGGGGTGCAGTGGTAAGAATATAGTACTGCAGGCTGGACAAAATTGCAGGCTAACTCTGGTCACAGCCAGGAGTTCAATCCTGACCAACTCAAGGCTGACTCAGCCTTCCTCCTTCTGAGATCAGTAAAATGAAGACCCAGATTGTTGGGGGAAACATGCTAACTATGTAAGCTGTTCAGGGAGCTGTAAAGCATCATGGAGAGGTATATAAGTCTAAGTGTTATTGATATTGGATAGGTAGTGGTTGTCTCTCATCAGGTTAGGGAAATTCTTGCCTTCTTAAAGCAGCACATGGCTCACCTTAATGTGGAAGCAAGCAGGAAGTCCAGATCAGCCCTAGGAAGCACAGGAACGACCTGCTCTGTATTATTTGGTCAGGAGAAAGTTGGGAGAGGTTAGAATGGAAGAGTCAGCCAGATTCCAAGCGATTGTCCAACTCTCTCCTACATAAGGAAGCGTGGGAGGGGGTGGGAATTTCCTCTGAACCTACCTGGAATTTCTCCATTTTTAATTTAATGTTTCTTTTTCAGCTGGTCCCCCACACTAGTTTTGGTTTTGTTCTGTTCAGTTTTCAGAAAGTTACCCTGCTGGTAACAGAATTCTTAGCCCCTACACATAATTTCTTTCGAGTATTTTATTGTATTGGAGGAAATAGAGAGCAATTATCAAATTTATTCATGCATCCCAGAGTTAAGTGATCTTAAATTAAGACATCATCCCTAATTCCACATATAAATCATGTATGTATGTTATGTATTTGATAGCAATTCCCATGTATTCCTATGGCTTTGAGCTTCAGCCTGCATCCTGTTACAAGTTGAGGAAAACTGAAACTCCTATTAATGGGGTAGTGGCTCCCTGTTTTCCACCAGAAAGTTCAAGGAAATAGATTGATACTCGGAGGTCAAGGAAGGAAGATTATGAAATTCTAGAACACACTGATTATATAAGATAAAGGTGAACATGGGCCATTCCTCTGTTTTATTGTTTAATCTAACTTCAAGGTTTCCATTTTCAAGTTGCTTGGGGACCATTTATCTTCCTTAGTAATCAAGCATTATTTTAGACAATAATCAGTCTCACATTTCATATGAAATGTACATAAGATTTATAATTTTCAAATTTCAGAGCTAACTACTGTAAATCTCGAGCTGTCCTTAATTTTCATTTGGAAGACTCAACTCCCATAAAATACATTGGTTCATGTTTCATGGTGTACTGTAGCTATGAAACTCTTAATTATAATGTTTTCCTATTATTTTTTTGGCATAATTGAATATGTTTTAGATTTCAGTCCCTAAGAGCTAATCTAACAACTGCAGTGATTCACTTAACAATGGTGGCAAGAAAGATCGTAAATGGGGCAAAACTCAATAAATGTCTCCCTTAGCAACAGAATTTTCAGGCTCAATTGTGGCTGTAAGTCAAAGATTACCTCTACTCATTTTATTTTCTAGCATTATATCAGAATGAAAAAGCCAAACGTAGAGAAGAATTAAAGTGCATATCAGAAATTTATTCCTCAGCACAAGCATTTGGAAAGTGACTTTCAGTTTCAAATGAAAGGGGAAAAAAATAAACTAGAATGACCGTGTCAGTTCTATTATTACTTCAGAAGTTCAGCCTCACACAGTTGGGGGGAAAGCTTCCAGCTGGCAGGTTCCTTTCTTCAATATGAAATGGTTGCTCTTCAGAAAAAGCAGGAGAAGCATCTTTGTGGATCACAATGAGAAAGCCGGAGAAAGCCAATGCGATGATCAGAAAGATGCAAAGATCATCCAAAGTGTTTTTCTGCATTCCAGGTAAATATTTCACTTTTTAGTCCTTCTCCAATCAGTGATTGGAAGAGCTGCAGTTGTTCCTTTCCCGGAGGCTTAGCTGAAGACGGCTTTTATGCTGGTGTGTCTTTTGTTGGTGTTTCCTACAACAACTTCACATCTACTATTCAGCTAACAGAAAATTCAATAGTGAGGGAGGAAAGGCTAGCTAAGCTCCTATATACCCATGGTAGGATCTTTTACTTTCTTAATAGGACTTGTACTGAAAATCTGTATTTCTGAGCAGTTCTGAAAAGTTCTCGAGACCCACAACACACACTAGCTGCTCTGAGAGGTATGTTCATTCTGAATGGTCACACTTCACTCCATGAGATCCAAAAGGTTGTAATAGGCTGAATCCTAGCAATGCCCGACTTTGGATTGTAAAATTTGGACTCTGTTATAGAAACTGGATCTCAAAGCTTCCTCCATTTAATCTCCATTTGTCTCAGTCTTGGATAGTACAAATTCTTGGTTAATCTATGCTAATTGCTATTTCTTTTGGAATTCATTCCACCATCCTCCCTACTTAAAATCTTATCAGAATTCTCCTTCCTATTGAAAATATTATTTAGTATTAAATCTAGGTGGCTTTTTGGTGCCTCATCATCAAGGATTCTTTCTTTAAAACATCCCGAAGAGTTTTTGCAATTGCATTCAGTTTTCCTAAACTGGCAGTTCTTCAGCTTTCTTCAGGCCTATTGACTCTGCATGATAGGCTAAGCTACAATGTCCTTCATTGCCTATAGCTCTTTATTCAGGTTTTCTGAATACAGCTCTCTGTGTCAATGGCAACTGAAATTGATCCTGCTCTAGAATCTCAGAAATCAGAACTGGTAGTCATGTTTGTTAGAAGTCCCAACAGAAACCCAACATGGACAGGGTGGTAAGGGTTAAAAGGCTGTGACCAAGTTATATGGCAGCTTGCATATGCTCAAGTACCATGTTTTCAAGTTTAATATGTTACATAAACAAAGCTATAAAGCTATTTAACAGACTTGTATGTGTAGTCCATTAAATCCAAGTATCCCTTAAATCCAATTTATTTCATTAGCACCAATTTACATTGAAGAATTAACTGAATTTTTTTACATCATGATTTGTGTAATCATACAAAATGTATAAATTGATGCAAAATTCATAAAAATGTTACCTATATGATTTCATTAATGGCATACATTGCAAAAATTGTCTGGACAATTTTAGGCAAAATTGGTTTTGAAGAAGAGATTTGAATTAAAATGTTACCCGTTGTATCTGAAGTTTGAAATCCATTTGAATGAAGGTCCAGATAAACTAGGTTGCATGTCATTCCTTTCCCATTCATAGCAACAAGAACTGTCAAAATAATATAAATAATTCTGGCAGATATTCAGACAGCCAGTTCAAGAACTGCAGTTTAGATTGATGTCAAGCCATGCAGCCTAGGAAAGATCCTGACATTCAAGATAAAATACACTATTTGCAAACTCCAATCCTTTGACTTCAGCTCATGTAAATTTTCTGTAAATGGGCTAATTTAAAATTGGACTGAACGTTGGGTATTTGACACCAAATTCTCAAGAATCTAGATGTGATTGCTAGCAAAGGAGGACCCAGCATAAGATTATATTTTTAGTGTTTTCCCTTATGCACTGCACTCCTAATACAACCCCCATCACAAAATTTCAAGGGACTGAGTGAATGCAGAGTAATCCTGGGATTAATATCAGCTTGCTTCTAGCATCACTACCTGGGCACTTTTAAAGATTTCAAGTAGCTGTAAAATAACTTCTCCTCACTTGCTATCTTTAATTAAATTGCAAGAGCCTGTAAGGACTTTTGCTGATGATTTTGGCTTAGTGATTAAATTAATCATCTTAGATATGAATGCAAATTCTACCTCATGAATTTTCACACACTTTCTCATACTTCCCTCCCCCTTCTACTTGCTCTCTCATAATAAGAGATGAATGCCATGCTTTATTTTAGCAAATTCAATAGTCAACACTTCACTTTTTGCTCCCGTGAATTCTCTCAACCTCTGTTCTTTTTTCCTCAGGAGCCTCCAGAAAATATTATTTCTGATTTATGGAAAATAGCTGCCAAGAAAAGACTTGATGAGTAAACTCTCTCTACATTTATATCTTTCTTGAAGTTAGGAAAAAATGGGACAGAAGAAGATAGGGAGACTAAGGTCATCTGGCTGTATTTAAATCACAGCCACGTAACCTAGAAGGTCATTTTTTCTGTGCCTGTTTCATTCCAGCCCTTTCAGTCTTTTCCTGGCCCTAAAAGTCATGCCTAGTTTCTGCTATGAACTTTGAGAAGGAAGGATTTAGTCTTTGGCTCCTGTCCCATTTAGTAATTACAGGCTGAGGCTGCAGATACGTGTATGTGAATCAGTGCCTTTCAAATGTTCTGCTTTATTTATACATACATGTGTGCATTTTTGCCTTCCTTTCTTCTAGAAGTTCATGATGGAACACATGATGTTTTGCCCTTCATTTCCTCACTCCTTTAGCTCTCTAAGAAGCCTGAGAAATAATGACTGCCCCAGGGAGGTCTAGAGCTAAGTAGGACCTTGAATTTGGGTCTCAGTCCAACATCTTAGCCACAAATGTTGGCAACAGAATTATAAAGCAGCATGGACCTGTGTTCTAGTCCTGCTTTAGACCTGAAGCCAGCTGGTGGGCAGCTGCCAAAAGTCAAGACTGATCCAGAGGCATACATACATACATACATGCATGCATACAAATTATAAAGCAGACTGGAGTCCCCTATTTGTCTCAGAATGCTAATCCAAAATGTGGGGACAATGAGGGGTTGCTTCCCTGTAAAAGAAAAAAAACCACCCTACTCTTGGCAATTTTATTTCTCTGTCCATCTTTGGGTTTAGTTGGAGGCAGGCTGTCAATCCCCCAGAGGTAAAATGTATTCATAATGTTTGGACTGCTTCCTGTTACTTAAGGTGAGTCTCCTTCATTTGCCATGTAAATGAAAAAGCTGTCTACTTTCTCTATTTTATTTTCCTGCTCCAAAAAACAAAAAACCTGTTGAATCTTGTTGAAGAATTTCAAACTCCAAAAACGGGGGGGGGGGGGGGGATTGGGGTTTAGGGAGAAAGGCAGTTTGTGTCCAGTTTGTTTTCACTGATCTAATTTATAGGAATTAGGTTTAAACAGAAGAAGGGAACCACAAAGACAAGCATTTAGCTTAAACACCTAGCTTGTGCCTATGGCCATTTTGCACACTGCACAGAAGCAAACCTAAGTTTGCAATCCAGAGCACAATTAGCAGTGAGCTGAAACTAATCTCACTTACAAAATTGAAGATATTAAAACAAACAGAAAAAACTTTTTCATTGGTGACCAGATCCTGGTCTCCAAATATGTGCCTGCATTCCAGTTTGGGATGCTGAAAACCTGGGTCTAGCTACCTGGAAATTGAGGGATGATTTGGGCCAGCTAGAGGAAACCCCTCTGTTCATCTCGCTGAGTTCAGGAGAACTTTGATATTGGAGGGGAACTCCCTGATATGGCCCTGGGGATGCAGGCGCAGAAGTAGAGGTCACGTCTGATCTCCAAACTGGTTCATCCAATGTTGTGGCAGAACGAGGAGCTAACACCGTAGGAGCCACACCACTTGAAATTGGCATTGGGACAGGGGTGGAAAAACGACGAATTTCATAGGTCCTGGTTGTTTTCACAGGGGCTTGCTTGGCCGGTGTGAAAGACAAGCTGGACTGTTGAACTGTTGGACTTGTAGGGGTCTGGACACCGATGTTTGGAGTCTCCCCAAAACAGAACATGGCAGAATTTAGTTGGTATGGTTGATGTCTGAGGAAGTCAATGACTTTGATCCCTGATTTGTGGCTTGGTGCTTTTTTAACTTTGCTCTCTGCCTTTGTGGCCTGGGATTTGCTAGCTGCTAATGGGTAA
The DNA here is from genome assembly GCF_964273705.1 of Natrix helvetica. NCBI lineage: Eukaryota > Metazoa > Chordata > Lepidosauria > Squamata > Natricidae > Natrix > Natrix helvetica. The sequence continues at coordinate 107,465,017 of NC_138551.1, read as the reverse complement.
AATGGGGAAAGTAATGGGTTGTAAGCTATGGGAGGTGGGGCACGAATATTTGGTGAATACTTCCAGGAAGAGGGAAGAGAAGGTGCAGGAGATGGAGTTCTTGGCTTTGAGGTTGGTACAGCCTCCACCACAAACTTATCCATTCGGCTCTGCCGCTTAGCAAAAAGCTCCGCCCCTTTCCCCTTCAAATGAGAGAGGTCATGTGCAGGAGAGGAGCCATTCACCATTCCGTTAAGGGTGCTTGACTGCTGAGGCTTTGGGGCTACTGGAGGTGGGGTCTTGAACTTCCGGCCTGAGAACTGCATAAAGTTGCAGGCTTCTGCTCCCAGGCTGAGAACATCTTCCTCAGGGCCTGACTCAAATCCTGCTCCTTGGTGGTCCCCTTTGGGTTTTTCATCCAGATTCTGCACAAGGGACAATAACTCTGGATTTGGGGAATTCTTTTTCTTCTCTTCTACAGATTTGAACATGGGCTTCTTGCTGCTTCGGCGGCGGGCCTCCTGCAAGATACCAGTTCTGGGAGCTGGAACTGCAACCCTCTGCTCCCTGGAGGCCAAAGGCTCAGAAGCGGGTCGTGGAATATCAGAGACATTGCTGGTGAATTGTTGGACTGGTGGCTGATTGAGGGGCTGTGGAACTGGACTAATGTAAAAAGGAGAAGGTGCAAAATCCTGCGTTTGTGGAGAAGACAATGCAGTAGATGTAGCTATGACTGCATCCACAGCTGGTCTAGAAGAGGACGAGAGAAATATAGAAGCAGTGGACTTTCTACCTGCTCTAGAAAGTGATTTAGCTTCTGCTGATTTTGCATCTGCTGCTGTCTGTACTGATGATGGTATAGTTGGGATATACAGAGACACAGATGTGCTTGCTGTGCCTTTAGACTGCTCTGATGATGGAGGGGCAGGAAGGACTGTGCCTGAAAAAACAGGGGAAACAGGAGGGGCAGCTATTCTCTGGTCACCTACCCTCTCACTACTTTTTTTTAGCACTAAAGGTCTAAAGATAACAGATGATGTCATAGGACGTTGCCCAGAAAAGCCAGGCGTGAAAGGCCGAGCAGACCTATTGAAGATGCCTGAGGTATTTGAAGATATCTGGGCTCCCTCTCCAAAGATAACAGACGGAGACTGGAGCTGAGCAGGATTAGGTGGTGGCAGCTCACTAGAAACTTGTGCAGATTCTAAATGGACACTCAGGGGAGTCTTTTCCGCCTTCCATGGCATTGGTGCTTCAATACCAATCATGCTGTGCGTAGGCTGAATGGTTGAATTTGGGAGCTCTGCTTCTGGGTTCTTGGCAGACATATTTTCCAACGTCTGCTTCCCAGTTTTCTGCCTCTGCTGCTCAAATAATCGTGCTCCTTTCCCTGAGGCTTCACTCAGCCCTTGCGGTGGCTGGGCCTCCTCTTGTGCAAGACGTCCTTTGGGCTTCTCAATGTCAAGGTAGGCATTGCCTCCATCTGAGTGGTTGGTTAAACTTCGAGCATCAGAGAAGCCTTCTTCATCAAATTCTGATTCGCTAGTTGGGAAGACTCCGTCTTCTTCATCATAGCAGCGGTCTTCTTCCACACTCCCAAAACTGACTAGGGTATATTTCTTAGCTCTCTGCCTGCGTTTTTTAAACATCAGAACACCTTTGGAGTGGGGGTTGGGGGCATCTGTCAACAGGGATGCAATGGTTCTGCATTTGGTTTTGGCTTCCTTCAGGTTTTTTTCTTGCATGCTGTCCCCACGATTAAGCTCTGTAAAGAACAACAAAAAGCACAATCAGGGTTCTATAAAGAAGTCTACATTTGTAGCATCTGTTAGGCAAAATAGCCTTACTGATGACACGGAAAGTTCTTGGCTCACAAATGAATACTCTTCAATGTTGCATTGAAACAACAAAGGAATGCAAGAATGTCATAGTACTTTGATAGAGGAAAAGAAATCTTTGGCAGTAAATTCCCGAGCCTTCATGATTGAGCAACTAAAACTTGGACCTGACCCAGTAAAATTCAAACTAGTAAATTCTTGATAGCTATTTAATATGCGCAGAAATTGTTACAAGGTGATCAGGTGAAAGATACCAGTTTACACATGTGGGAAAGAAACCTACAAGGGTAAATAGAGCCCTAATACATCAAAAAGAAAATATTTACTTTAGTTAGCTCCTAGTTGCACTGTTAGGCTTTCTATAAGCCAGGGGCGTCAAACTCAATTTCTTTGAGGGCCGCATCAGCATTATGGTTGCTCTTAAAAGGCCAGTTGCACGTAAAACTATGACGACTCACAGAGGCTAGATGGGCGTGGCTGGGTAGGTGTGGCTGGGTGGTAACAGCCAGGTCACCATGACCATGGGTGGGGTGGCCAGCTTGCCGCCACTCACTAGGCATGGCTGACTCGGGCCAACTGCATCAGGATGGAACAGGTCGCACCGGCTAACACAACATGGGGACAATTTGGTGTCCCACAAGCTCCTTGCCTCCCCAAAATGCTGGCAGCCAAGCACATGCATGTGCTTTTGTACACACACACACACACACACACACACACACACACACACACACCACATTCTAAGTTTGGGGACTTTTATTCACAGAGGAAGGAGAGGGCCTTCTCCCCAAACCCAGACACGATTGACAGTTTGGAAACTCAGACGTGAATCAAAGTCTCCAAGCTTAGAATAGTGCGTGTGTGTGAGCGCGCGTGCACACACAGCACGCCTAAGAGACATTATTCTCCAATCCCAGAGGTCATTGGCATTTCCCTGTTTTGTACCCCCTCCCAGCAAAGCAGGAGGTGGGGGATGATGTTGCTGAATGTGGAAGCACGAAGAAGAAAGGTTGCAGGAAGCAGTTTCCTCCGAGTCCAACTTCTGCCTTGACAGATCTCTGGAGAGAAAAGGAGGAGGCAGGGAAGCAGTGCTCCCCGGTCTTGCACAAGGGAAGATGGCCCTTCTCAAATCCCCATTTCAAATTGTGTGTGGTAAGGATGTTGGCTTGTTGGGACAGCTTTCCCTCAAGCAGATCCTCCTCCACTCTTTCCTCCTCTCCAGAGATCTGTCAAGGCAGAACTTGGACTCAGAGGAAACTTCTTCCTGCAAACCAGAGGTGGGTTGCTGCTGGTTCAGTCCAGATTGGGTGAACTGGTAGTAGCGGCAGGGAGGAGGCTCCGCAGGAACATCATCCTCCGCCTTTTGTGGGAGGCCAGGCAAGACTGAGAGGCCAGATCCAGAAGTCTCCAGTGGAGGAAGGCGAGACCAGAGCGAGTGCCAAAGCCTCATCCACCAGAGCCTCACGGATGATCCTTCGACAGTGGCTGTCCGGAGGCTATTCGGAGTCCTGGAGAGTGGAGGGCAACACCCAACCTGGCCCTCAAGTTCCCAAGGTACCAGGACTCTGCAGTGCAGCCCAGCCCAGCCCCGCTTCCCTGAGGGGGCACCTAGCTGAGCTTACCTCCTCCTTGAGGCCGCTGATGCTGTGCTCACTCTCATTGGCCAGGTTGCTCATGGTGGGTGTGGAAAGGCAAACCGCATGGGTCAGAGAGAGGCCCACTTCCTCTCCATGCGAGGAGACCTTGCTTTGAAACAAAGCATCTTCAGTGATAGGATGGGAGACCATCAGAAGAGGTCAGGAGGAGGGGGCAAGGGGATGGCAAAATGGCAGCAGGGCTGCTGGTGGCCAAGTTCTAAGGCACAACTTCCCTCAGACCATCCCTCCCTCTCATTCCAATCTCCTTCCCTCCTTTCCTTCCTCCCATCCTCCCTCCCTCCCTCCTTTTCATTCTCATCTCCTTCCTTCCTCCCTCCATCCTTCCCTTTGCAAGCCCTTAGCTCAGAAGTCTTTTGGGATTTGCTAAGATTTGAAGGGTCTATACATTCCTGGCATCTGCACTCTTTTAGATAAATATTGATACTGGGATGTTATCAGTTCTGCTATTAAGAGATTGAGAGTCAAGGAGAGTGACATCATAATCCATAGAAATGGAGGTAGAAAAAGTATTAATAATACTCTGTATCCCTAATTAGAATAGGAGTAGAATAAAGCATATTATAATAATAGGGTTGGAAGGAACTTTGGAGGTTTTCTAATCTAAGCAGAAATAATTCTATTAAATTAGTAAAATATGTCTATTAAAAAAAATTACCCACCTTCCCCAGTATATAAGTATAGTCCTATGGAAGTTTCAAGTGAGCAGTGCTTCCTGTATTGTGTGTAACTTTGATTTTTAAAATTGCCCTAATGCTGACAGCACGCTTAGCACAAAGTTTACAATGTATTGATAGTAGACAAAATGTACATTGATGAGATGATACAAAACCTCTCCTTAGCAGTCTCGTATTGGCACAGCAGCAGTTAGATGACTCTAGTAGATGTTATAAAACCCTGGTAAGGCTTTGCCTTCAGTTACCACCATGCTTCCACTTAAGAAGTCAAAGAAATGAGGATGGAAAAGCTGCCTTGTTTCATAGTTTATTTTATAATCAAATGCTAATAACAACAACAGCCCTCATTATCACGGAAAGCAGAAAATAGGATGGAAAGGAGAATAGTGTAACATTTCTAGCAAAACTAACCTTTTCTATTACATAACAAGATCAGACTAATGATTCAGACACTTCAGCATTATTTTCCCAGAGCAGCCATTTGGAAAAAAAGTATCAGTGGTGAAAATAGCTGTAATATTGTCATGATAAATGCTTGTCCTCTTGAAAGAAACTACTAGGGACTGCACAATACATTGGTTCAAAGCAGCTTCCAACTCATGGTTGGCTCTGTTGGCTCTGCTCATCCTACTTTTTCCTAATTAATTTTTTTTAAAGTTCTCTTTCCTAATTCAGTTTCCTTCCTCAGGCAAACATCCCTATGGAAAAAAAAATACAGAAAGAGAAGAAGTTTGTTAAGTTCAGGGCACAAAGGAAACGGGTACCTGCATATGGTTGGTCCAAGTGCTTGATAGCAGCATCCAGTCCTGGAGAGGAGGGCATGTCACATACTGTTTTTAACTCCCAGCTCTCCATAAAGAGAGAGAGAAGGAGTAAGATAGCTCCCTTCTGGAGCAGAATCAAAACCTTAAGAGTCCAGGTCCTTTGACTGCAACTCTGCTGGCCTTTTAAAGCTGCTCTTTTGTCTCTTCAGTATTGCTGCTAAAAGCCATGAGGTCATTCTTGCTATTTTTACCCCCCAGGCATCATCACTAAACAGGGTGATGGACATTGTCAACTGTCAAACACTTGCTCCACTTCCCATCCTCCTCTCATAGCTGGGGTTAAAAAAAGGCAGAATGTTTCTTACAAGTTTCCACATTTCTGAACAGAATAAAGGTATCCAATATAATTTAGATTTTTTTTTTCTGGCATTCACTTACCATACATAATACACAAAGTTCAGCTCCCCCCCCCAAAAAAACACCACCACTCAAATTGTAATCTTAATCAGCATTTGAATAAAAATATTTTAACAAATTGAATTTTTGCAACAGGTAATAGAATATGGCACACTATTGTTTTTCACCGATGTGTCCTATTCACATCCAAAGTCTGGCTAGCATAGGGAAACTAATAACATCATAAGTGGAAATAAATGTTCCCTTCTTTACCGTTATTCTTCAAGATCTATATCAATGGGGCAGGGATTCTATCTACTTTTTAATTAATAACAGAAATCAGGAATATACATTTTGTATATTAGATACACAGGAGTTTTTAAAATTGGGTTTTTCTTCCTCTTAAGGTTAATTTCTTTTGTTCTAAAATGGCCTTAACCAAACATTAAATATTGCACTATTCTGAATCACAAAGTAAGCCATGATTATCATAATTCTCCTTGCCTTCAAAGCTGTATGTGTTTTTTTTTTTAAAAATCCCTGTTCTAATTTGAATTGGCATATAAAAGTAAGACAAGGTTCTGTAATCAGGAATGGCGGTAAATTATTGTGCCAGTTATTTACAGTCATGAATCATTGGGACATAACTATGTGCAAAGCAATATAGAGGTGACTTTGGTAAAGGAATGGACGAACAATTAAAGAGGCGAAAAAGCTACTCAGTCTGGAAAGTGTGAGAAAGAAACTCAAGATAAAACTGTCTTGATTCTATTTGGTATAAGATGGGGCAAATGGAAACTCTGACAGGCTTTTAAGATTCTGGGATTCTACTTTCCATGTATAAAAACATTCTTTGAATTGCTGCCTTGTCTATTTGTTGAAGTGGCTTACCTCAAAGGACTGACATCAATCCTGAAAGCCTGTCAGATTTTCTGTCTGTACCATCTATACTTAACATAATTAAAATCTGCCTCAACAAAATCAAGGTGGGATTACTTTGAGTTTCTTATGCTTTTTCTTAGTAATCCCTAAAACCAACAACAACGACAACAAGCCTTAGCCACAAATTGCACGAAGGCAAAAACTCAGGATGTTACCACCAGCAGCAAATGTAACCTCTGTAATGAGAAAGATGAGAGAGTCGACCATTTGATCAGTGGATGCAGCAAAATTTCACAAACTGACTACCTACAACGCCATGACTGAGTTGATAAAATCATTTACTGGAAATTGTGCCAGAAGTTTGGATTTGAGTACAGCAAAAACCACTGGGAACATCAGGTTGAGAAAGTTCTAGAGAATGAAAAAGTCAAGATCTTGTGGGATTTCAGAATTCAGATTGACAGATACTTGGCCTACAACACACCTGACATAACAATAGTTGAAAAGAAAAAAGTTTGGTTCATTGCCATTGCAATACCTGGTGATGTGCGAATTGAAGATAAGCAGCAAGAAAAAAAATCACAAAGTACCGGGATTTGCAAATTGAAGTTGAGCAACTGTGGAAAAAGAAATTGTGTGTTGTCTCGATTGTAATTGGAGCACTTGGAGCAATACCTAAAGGGCTACCTCGCTATTTGGAAATTCTAAATTTTTCGCACTTGAACATAATGACTCTACAAAAAAATCAACCTTCTTGGAACAGCTTATATCCTCTGAAGTTACCTTAACAGTTCCTAGGTCCTTGGTTAGTACTCGAGCTGTTGAGCTACCAACCAGCCCCAAAGGCTGTGAATCTCACCAAAGATTAACCACATAATAATTATTATTATAATAATGACTGTGGAAAAAGAAATCATGTGTTGTCTCAATTGTAATTGGAGCCCTTGGAGCAATACCTAAAGGGCTACCTCGCTATTTGAAAATTCTAAATTTATCTGACTTGAACATTCTGACTCTTCAAAAAAACCAACCTACTTGGAACAGCTTATATCCTCTGAAGTTACCTTAACAGTTCTTAGGTCCTTGGTTAGGACTCGAGCTGTTAGGCTACCAACCAGCCCCAAAGGCTGTGAATCTCACCAAAGATTAACCAAATAATAATAACAACAAAATTATTATTATTATTATTATTATTATTATTATTATTATTATTATTATTATTATTATTATTATTATTATTATCATCATCATCATTATCATTATTATTTCTGGAAAAAATAAAAGATAAAGTGGACAGTGAAAAAACTTGGTTATGGTTAACAACAGGTACATTAAAGAAAGAAACAGAGTCACTAATCCTGGCTGCGCAAGAGCAAGCTATCCGAACAAATGCCATTAAGGCCAAAATCGAAAAATCCTGTGATGATGCCAAATGCAGACTCTGCAAAGAAGTTGACGAAACTGTTGACCACATACTCAGCTGCTGTAAAAAAATCACGCAGACTGATTATAAATTGCGGCACAATTCAGTAGCACAAATGATCCACTGGAATTTGTGCAAAAATTATAATATTAAAACAACAACAAACTGGTGGGAACATAGGCCTGAAAAAGTCACCGAAAATCAGATGGTCAAGATCCTACGGGATTTTCATATACAAATGGACAAAATACTGGCGCATAACAGCCAGACATCATACTGGTTGAGAAAAATAAGGTTACAATCATAGACATCGCAATACCAGGTGATAGCAGAGTCGACGAGAAGGAACATGAAAAAATCGTGAAATACCAGGACCTAAAAATTGAAATTCAACGATTATGGCACAAACCAGCAGTGGTAATTCCAGTGGTAATCAGCACACTGGGTGCTATTCCAAAAGCACTGGAATTACATTTAAAACAGTTAAAACTTGACAAAATCACCATCAATCAAATGCAAAAAGCTGCACTGCTTGGATCCGCACGTATATTACGAAAATACGTTACGACGTCCTAGGCCCTGGGTGGGGCCCGACTAGTAATTAATGCCAAATCTGGCGAAACAACTGGCCGCTGTGATACAATTGTATAATGATAATGATAATGATAATAATAATCTGAATAATCTGAATATAGGGAAAAAAAGCTGGATGACCCCCCACATTGGAAGTTTGTCCATCCCTATTCAGACAGACGAAACGTAAAAAACAGGTGGTATATCAGCAACTAAGACAATATGACATTAGAGCTTTTTCTTTACATTCGTTCACAGACTGCCCTAATTGATCACTTGCTTTAAAGTGGCAATGGCAAATTTGTTCCATCAGACTTGCAAGATTCTGTTAATCTATCCTAACAATAGTGTATAATTTACTCATCTAATTGTGCTTCCTATCTGATTTACGGGGAAGCCTTCTGTGAGACAAAACTTCATGAACACCAATAGCCTTTTCTGTTACCCAATCTCTCATATCTTGTCTGTAGAGAAGGATCAGACATCTAGAATGCTCTGTGCAGATAAAAAATGATGGGATCAAATTTAATTTTATGCTAACAAGATAATTTTGAATTTATTTGTTCATGTTCATAGAAGTTTAGAGTAGCTGTACAATCATAAAAATGTGAGCTGGTTTTGGGCGATTCTTCATATTTATGACATCTATCTAAATAAGATACTGCAAAGTTCTTTATGACCATTTTCAGTTTAAGCATTTTCCTCTTTAGCAGATGTGTTATAGAAGGCACCCTATACCTGTCTCCAAGTTTCATATCTATCTTCTAGTACAGGAGTCAGCAACCTGTGGCTCTGGAGCCACATGTGGCTCTTTCTTTCCTCAGCTACGGCTCCCTGTCACTCAAAATATGTGTCACAACCGCCAATGTGCGACACTCGCCAGCATGTGATTTATTGAGCTTTTTGACCCCTGGTAGGCCAACCATGGATAAATCCAAGAAAAGTTTCAGAAGAAAATGGAACATTTAATCCAACTACATATGCTAGTTTTCTGGCCACTCAGGCACCAGAAGGGTTTTGTGGCTCCCGGTGTTTTCTTTTCTGTGGGAAATGGGTCCAAATGGCTCTTTGAGTGTTTAAGGTTGCCGACCCCTACTCTAGTTCTTGGCAAGACCTTTCTTGGCAAAAGGACAAAGGGAGAGATCAGCTTCTACATTTGTTGTACCGAGTGGCATTAGGAGGAAGTTTTGAGAAAGGACATGAATATGCAGCATACGAGGACACAAGTTATATATTGTATGGACCAAATTCAATTTATATAAATGCATACAAAAATTATTGGGATTTGGAAAATAGTTACTCATCCCCTATTTTGCAATCAAAATAGCCAGTCTCTTAGGGTAATCTCAGAGTAAGAGTTCCCACATTCTTGTTTGCCATTGCAGAATGAGATAGTTGGAACAGTGAAGGTTTTTGGGCTTTGGGCTGGTTCCTCAAATTTAGAAATAAAGGACAGAATTTCAACCGAGCCCAAAATAATTTTGAAAAGCCTACTTAATTCTCCTGTTTATAATAAGCAATATTCCATGTATGCTCAGTTTTAAAATAATAGCTTTAATCCCAAATTTAGAAAAATGGCCTATTTTAGAAAAATAGAGACCAAGGAAATGCACTCTTATTGATTATTCTAGACTTGTTTATAGCTTTTTATGCTACTGAAAAAACCCTGTAGGCCTGTTTGATTAAAATGTCATTTCTGCTTGATCCTATTTACAAGTATGCCATGGGATCTTATGAATTTCCGCTAGGATATGCGTTTGTTTCAAACTGATAGAAAGCTATTAGGAAGGAACAGTACCCAATATGAGACAAGATTCTACTTGCATGTTGATGACTCAGCACATAGAAAATTCTCTGATTTAGGAGAGAAGGCAATCTATTTTTGCTCTGTGATTGAATGAGCAGGTAAATAATTTGAGGGTATTTCCTGATCTCATTGAAAGTCCAGATGTGTCAGCATTGTTCTAGCTCTGCTGTTGTACTCACTGTAATCATTCCTGAACAGAAATAGTCTAGCAAGTGCTGTTAATCACTTTTTAGGATCTTTTCAATGTGTTTTATGTAGGATTGCCCTTGAAAATGTAATCGAAAATACAATTGTGACTGCCATGATACTGCTAGGGACAGTTGTCAAGAATCATGTAACCCTATTTTGAAATAGCTGTATTGGTTAACTATATTGGTTAGATGCCAAGCTATATTGGTTAACTATATTGGTTAGATGCCAAGCAACACTCAAGATAATAATGTTGACCTACGCATCTGGTAGTCCTCAACTTACAACAGTTCGTTTAGTGACTTTCAAAGTTACAATGGTACTTTGTGACTTATGACCATTGGAGCAAGCTCTTGGTCACATGATTGACATTCAGATGCTTGACAACAACTTACGATGGTTGCAGGGCTCACACGATCACGTTTTGCAAACTTCTGGCAAGCAAAGTCAATCTTGAAACCAGATTCACTTAACAACTATGCTACTAATTTAACAACTGCAGTGATTCACTTAACAAATGTGGCAAAAAAGTAAAAAAAATGGGGCAAAATTCACTTAACAAATTTCTCACTTAAGATGAATAAATTTTGGGCTCCATTGTGCTCGTAAGTTGAGGACTACCAGATGCGTAGTCCTCAACTTACCTCTTCCTTTAACATTCTTAAATGCTGAGGAGGCCGCATTAGAAGATATACATTAAACACACAGCCTCTATGAGCTGCCCCAAATAGGGCATATCCCCCATCATAGAACCAACAGGATGGATAATGTTGCTTACCCTGTTCTTACTGGTTTTATTGATTTTAGTGGTGTTTGATTGGTCATTTGTTAACCATTTTATCAATATCATTGCTAAATTGTGAGTTTTTTAACAAGTCAAAGATACAATTGATACAAATAAATAATATTTAATTAAATCTCATTACAATTCACCATATCTCTTTCTTTACAAAAATAAGAATTTGATTTGGATGAAAGCTCTCCCGCTTAATGGCTGCTTCTTGTTCGGGAAAAGGGATACATACATACACAACATTTGATCTTGCCCCAAAAGCCAAGAAGTGAAAGAGACATACTAATTTCAAATTTTGAATGTGTTGCAAATGAAATGGGTTTGATTATTCAGGATCTGACCTAAGGTGGACTTGCAGGATGCATCTGGGCATATTCATATATGCTATCCCCTCCCCCTTTTGCTCTGTCAATAATGCATGGTAGTAAAATATAAAGCTGAATATAATACAGAAAAAAGACAACAGCAGACTCCCAGAGTGGGAAAGCGGAAGGAAGGTTTTCTCATTTCTCTGATGGCCTACCTATAATTCCACATCTTGTAACTGGAGATCATATCTGGGAAATTAAGGAAAGGAGCCGAAGAGGGACTGAGTGATCCTGAAGGAGAGAAGGATAGGGGTGAGATTCAGTCACAGCTCTGACACAGATTCAGAATCTTGGGCAAAGCCGTCTATCCTTAGTGGACTACCTTCTCTGAAATGAGTTTCATTTACAGCAGAAAACTGAAGTTTTCCAGTCTTTGTAATGTATGCTTGTGATTTATCATGGCAGCCATTTTATATTGGTGTCAATAACATTTCCACAAACATTTAAATGTATCTAAACTGGTTCTATTCAAACTGCACATATTTTCAGGTTACAATTGAATATAGACTGTTTCAAACTTTTTTTTAATTTTTATGTTTCTTTTCTCTTAACTTGTGTGCCATTTTGTGCAGAGTTGGTAATAATAGTTTTGCCTTGCTCATTATATGATGATGATGATGATGATGATGATGATGATGATGATGATGATGAAGAAGAAGAAGAAGAAGAAGAAGAAGAAGAAGAAGAAGAAGAAGAAGAAGAAGAAGAAGAAGAAGAAGAAGAAGAAGAAGAAGAAGAAGAAGAAGAAGATGATCAGCTTACAATTTTTTGTTTTACACATAGATTATGAGTTGGCTGTCATCTGCTTATCTATTCAAAATTTAATTTATATAATAAGTTCTAGATGCTTGTTTTTAGAAAAAAAACAGTTTTGAAGCAGGCCATAGTTATAGCAGTTAAAATCAACTTGCAGTTTTTGATGGCCCCACAGTCCCAAATACTTCTTCTGTATCCTTAGAAATGCCACATATGATTTATCTGGCTTTTCTGAGGTACATCTCACTGAACTGAGTCGACTTATGAAAATAAGTTATGATGTAGAACATGGCTCACCCCTCTAGGACAATCAGATGGAAGAGAACAGCTGAACATGCCTTGCCCAGCATTCATGTCATGGCTGTACATTATTCAAAAGAGATAAATAGACTCACTTGAAAGTAATTGAAACTCCTGGCAAGCTATCAGGAAATTAAATCACTCGGCTTTTATTTTAACTCATTTTCATTTCTTTTTAATCACTTTTAAACTCTGAAGTACAATGTAAGCTTATTTTAATAATTCAGCATTTCTCATTCAACTTGGGAGTAACATACACTATGAATTTCTTTGCTAAGATAAACTTTCTCTCTTCAAAGTTTCCGTGTTGACATTTGTCCAATCTTTACTTGGAAACATTCAATCAGGAAAGGACATTCTGCATTCCCTAAGTGATTTCTCTCTGATTAACATTTTAAAAATATTTAGAAAAAATAATTTTTATAAAGATTTCCACAAACACCAGCAGTTCATTTCATTAAGTCTCTGACTAGAAAGAGATATTTAGTTGTTTGATGTATTTCTTCCAGGAGCTCAAAGCAGTCCCGCTCTTGTTGTTTTCCCCCACACCAACATCTCTAGGAGATAAATTGGAACGAGAGGAAAGGATCGATGCAAAATTAGTCCAGAGTGAACTAAAATCTTAGGCTCCATGCTCCTGGTCTGAGATAGAGGAATTATTCCAGAGTCCCTCAAAGAACTCTCATGGCTGGGAATCAGTGACGTGCGGTGAGGTTTATGACTGGTGAGGCACTGACACAGTGCTGGGTTTCAAATATTTTTAGACTTGTGGACTTCAACTCCCAGAATTCCACAGCCAGGCATGCTCAGTTCCGATTTAAAGCGACAGCATTTGTTTTTCTCCTTTGCTCCTTCTTTCTTTTTCTTTTTCTTCTCCCTTCCCCTCCTTCCTCCCCCTCTCCCTTCCTCCCCCTCTCTCAAACACACACACACACACACACACACACACACACACACACACACACACACAGAAGTTGGATTGGACTATCTCTCCTACCCCCTTCCCTCTCTCACTCACTCTCAAACAAACCCACACACACACAAAAGTTGGATTGGATATCTTTTCCTGTGGCTTGAAAGCAGTTCCTCTGCCATCCCCCCCATTCCCCTGCTGCCTTCCCCAAACACCTCCACCATTGCAAATGCAGCCTGCTGTTTGGGTGGGAAATGCCTGGAACACAATAAAGCCCACCCACTCACCTCCTGCTGGCAGGCTGGGATGAGAGGAGAGGCAGAGAAGCCGGAGGGGAGCCGATCCGAGCCTTCCAAAAGAAAGAGGCTGGGGGGAAGTGTGTGTACTACAGCATGGCTCTTTGCCTGGCTTCCTGCCTCCTCCTGTGGTCTCCTCAGTGCTCGCTTGTGCTCTCCCTCCCCAAGTGTAGTTTGATTGCAGGTGGAGCCACGTTGCCTTTTCAAACTTGTAATCAGTGAAGCTGGGCTAGATTTTTATATAGTTTTATCCAGCTGTGTGTGTGAGAGAGAGAAATGAATGGGGGCCTGGGGAGGAAGTCACTACACTTGGGGAGGGAGAGCACCAGTGAGGAGACCACAGGAGGAGGCAGGAAGCCAGGCAAAGAGCCATGCTGTAGCACACACACTGGCCCCACAACGTGGCTCTGCCTGCAATCAAACTACTCTTGGGGAGGGAGAGCACAAGCGAGCCAGGGTCCTTCCCTCCAGCCTTTGCCCAAAGCCCTGCACAGCACTAGGAGGATGAAGTTTGAATTCCTCCCCCTCCCTCCAACTCACACGTACCTTTTCCAGCTTTTTTTAACAGTTAAGCAGAGTCATCCACGGTGAGGCAGTAACTAGCTCAGCTTTTTCCTTTTACTTTTTTTTTCATGATGAGAGTGGTGAGGCTGTGCCTCACTTGCCTCACTGCTGGGAATACATTTCAACATAGATCTCTTATCTTGGTTTAAAATCTTCATAGCTAAACACGCTGGCTCTCGCTTTGTTGGGTCTATTCATGTAACACACTAAACTATAAATCCAACCACATGATATCCAACTATGTTGTATGAATCCAATCTGTGTGATAAGTGTAGGATTTCTTCTCTTGTGCTGCATTTGGGTTACTTCCGCACACAATACAAACAAAGGTAAAAGAATTAGAAACAATTTGATTCCCTCAACTCCATTCCACCCCACCAAGGTAGGAATATGCTGTGACTGGGACATGCCTGAACATATGTTAAGAATGGAAGATGGCATCCTTTTGTCCTAAAGGGAGAGGGATGGCTTAGCCAGTTGTTTTAAACAGTTGGTTCTGAAAGTTGACAAAAAGACAGCCAGGCTTTGTGACTGCAATCCCTGCCATCACTGGTCACCCTGGAAATCTGATGGGAAAATGACACGTTAACACTATTAGGAAGACAGCAGTAATATGTGATCTGTCAAGAATGATTTTTTTTGGTCAACAGAAAAAAAAAATACTTCTGCCTACTTTGTTATATGAATTGGAAGTGAAAGTTAGGCATCTCAGAAAGCATGTAAAAGTCGAATGCTGTGAGAATGAGAAACTTAAAAACAATAAATATTGCAGAATGAAGGGCAAACAGAAGGACCCTGTATTGTATGTTGGGTGATTTGGTCATATAGGGGGAAAAAAAGAATGTAGGTTCAATTGCAAAACAAATGCATGAAGGAAAAGTAATAGGTAAAGGAGAAGATCAGGAAAGTCATGGTTGGATGAATCTTCAAAAAGGAAAAGGTAAGAAGTTTCAAAAATTTAAAAAAATTATGTATGAATCAATACATGAGCACAGTGGAAAGAAGATAGTTTGCAAAACAGAAAGGTATGGATGGGCATAATGAATGTTTTTGGTGTAAACTTGATTTTAATTATATTTTATTTTCTCATATTTCCTGCCTTTAGATTTTGCTCACTATTTCTTGTTTTTTCTGTGCTTTGCATAATATTGCTTTTGCTTATCCGGAATAGTTTGCATAAACATATATAAATCTCAAGGGGAAATTATTGAGCTATTAATAATGTGGCCTGGCATCTTACATACTACCTCTGCGTATTGTTACTTAGGTGCCACAGAGTCAAGATCTCAACCACTCACATTTGACCTGTTCCTGTCAATAATTTGAGATAGTTTTAACAACCTTCCATTATGCTTCAGTGGGCAGCCCCGGGGGGAGGGGGGGATTCATTCTAGAGAATGAAATATTTTGGGGAATATTAAAAGATGTAGAATATTATATTTATAAAAATATAACATAACATAATAATATCATAACATAATTATTATATTATAATAAAGCAAATGCCTGAAGTCTTTGGAGATGGATATTTTGTGTCCATTAAGAAAGACTGGGCCAATCTATTCATAAACAAAACACCTTCAGCTCCAAATATTGGGATTAAAATTTGCACACACACCCTTCCTCAAAATTCTAAAGACCAGACTCACTACATTGTGCACACCCTGAAGCATTTCAAAAACAAAACCTATAAAGATCCATCCTCTCATTCAGCCACTTGGTCAGCTGCCCCAGAACTATATGCTGTTGGTGGTTCTGCTCATCAATAAACAGAATCCTTCTTTCCAATCAGCCTCCATTTTATTTCCAGAGCCTTTATCCTGGCTTGCAACTGAACCAGATGGATTTTTGTTCCTTTACTACCATCGACTTCAGAGGTGGGTTGCTCCCAGTTCAGCCCGGATCAGGCGAATCGGTAGTAGCGACAGCAGGAGGCTCCGCCCACCCACTCGGACACTTCTGCTCATGGACAGAAGTGGCGGAGGAACACGCGGGGGAGCACACCTGAACCGGTACTAGAAAAATTGGCAACCCACCTCTGATCTACTTTATCCAGTGGATTCTTCATCTTTTACTTCCCTGAAATTTGACAAATACATTATTTTTTTCTACTCCAACATTTGTTCATATAATGAGCTCAAAGTATGCAGGGTTTTGCTGGCTAATCATTACTAAAACGGAAAAATCAGCTTTTATTTAATGTTCTTGTATCCTTAGTAACCATGTCCAAATCCAGAAGTGTTTATCTTATTTCTTTCATTGTTTCTTAATGACTAGGTTTCAGAGTTATAAATTACCACTGGAAAGATCATTGCTTTAACACTTTAACACTGACCGTAGCTGATTATTTTTTCTGTCACTGCTTTTCTTCTAGCGTTCATATCCTCTCTAGTTCTACAACATGCTATCTGTTTTTACCTACTTCGCAGTCCAAAAACACAAAACTTTGTACTACTTTCATTTCTTTGCCATCAGCTCTGAGTTCACAAAGTGGGCAGAATAACATTCCTTCAATATTTAACATTAACCTGGATTTTTAAATTTTCATTTTTACTTCCTTAATGAGTTCTTTAAATCTTCCTTACTTGCAGCTAACAAACTATATAATAACTATAACTATACCCAAGATTTTGGCCTTTCTGCACCTTACTGGATTCAGTGACTTTCTATTATTTTCAACCATGTATTTTAACATCTAGCATCCCTATAATCGAATTGAGGCCCTGCCGGAAATATCCATCATATACTCGAGGGCAGACCTGCTTCTACTGCGGGAGTCCCCCCTCTTGCAAGTATGGCCCTCCGCCCTTTCGAGGGCCCACCTTGATGAGGGATTTATTAATCCAGAGAGGTGGACGAAACGAAAGCTCAGGGGGTTTTTAATTAGATTTTTATTCATATTTTAGGGGGTCCCAGGGTGGGGGGTGGGGTTAGTCAGGCTAAGGGAGGGACTGGTCCCAGGCAGACAGGTGGGGTTAGCAAGGGAGTGAGTGGAGCTATTGAGGGGAGGGGGAGTAACGACATTCCAGAAGAGGGTCTTTCCATCCTAATGGTCGTGGGGACGGATAGGTGTGAGGGCAGACAAAGATCCTACAACCGGTTGGGAGACCGGGGTCGTTGGACATGGCCGGTCATTTGTCCCAACCCCCGCAATCTAGGTGGTCAGGACCTACAGAGCTGGGGCCTGAGACTGATGTTATGCAACGCCAGGTCCGTTGCCAATAAGGCCCCCCTCATTAACGACTTGGTCTCGGAGGGGGAGCCGGACCTGGCAGGGATAACGGAGACCTGGCTGGGCCACGAGGGGGGTCTCCCCCTCGTGGAAATGTGCCCCCCGGGTTAACGTGCATTTCATCAGCCAAGGGCCCTGGGTAGGGGTGGTGGGGTAGCGGTCATTGTAAGGGAAGGCCTTGAGCCGAGAGAGTCCACTGTCCCACAGATAACCGGGTGTGAGTCCCTATGCGTGAAGTGGGGCCCAGGGAGACAGTTGGGCTTGCTGATTGTATACTTGGCTCCTTGCTATGCATCAGCAGCCCTGCCCGAGCTCCTCGAGGTGATCGCCGAGATGGCGGTTGAGACCCCCAGGCTATTGGTCATGGGGGACTTTAACCTGCCATCGGTAGGAGAAACATCTGAGGTAGCTTGGGAGTTCATGGCCTCCATGACAGCCATGGACCTGACCCAAGTAATTCAGGGCCCCACACACGAGGGAGGTCACACACTGGACCTTATTTTTGTCTCTGGCCAGTGGAGGAGCGATCTGGGAGTAGGGGATTTAGTCATTACACTCCTGTCATGGTCAGATCACTCACTTCTCCAGCTCGACTTTCCAGCCGCTACTCCCCATCGCGGGGAGGCGGAACCGGAATGTCCTAGATGGTTCCGCCCCAGACGCCTGATGGAACCTGATAGGTTTCAGACGGAGCTTGGGCCACTTCCTGTAGCCCTGACCCGCTCCCGGATGGAGGACCTGGTGGCTGCATGGAATAGTGCGGCCGCCGGGGCCTTGGACCAGGTTGCGCCTTTGCGGCCTCTCCTGCGGTAGCGATCCACCCAGGCCCCTTGGTTCACCGAGGAGCTGAGGGTGATGAAGCGCCACAAGAGACGCCTAGAGAGCAGATGGAGATCGTCACGCTTTGAATCTGACCGAGCACAGGTGAGAACCTATTTACGGACCTACCTTGTGGCATTAAGAGTGGCCAAACGTCAGTATTGTGCCACTCTTGTTGCATCCGCAGATAACCGCCCTGCCGCCCTGTTTAGGGTGACCCGCTCCCTCCTTTCACAGAGGCCGCGAAAAGCCCCTTTGCAGGGTAGAGCAGAGGAATTTGGGAAATATCTGCAGGACAAAATCGTTCAGATTCGCAGCGAGTGGGTCCCCTTTAGTGGCCTAAAAGGGACGTCGGAGGTGGGTCTTGAAACACCATTCTGGGAGGAGTTTGACTCTGTTACTGCTGACGATATGGACAGGTTGCGTGGGCGACTGCGAGCCACTACATGTTTATTGGACCCGTGTCCCTCCTGGCTTATACTGGCATCCTGGGAGGTCACACGAGGCTGGCTCCAGGAGTTAGTCAACACTTCCTTGAGAGAGGGGTTCTTGCCGGCCAGCTTAAAAGAGGTGGTAGTGAGGCCTCGACTCAAGAAGCCTTCCCTGGACCCAGCTATGTTAGCTAACTATCGTCCCGTCTCCAACCTTTGCTTCTTGGCGAAGGTTGTAGAGAGTGTGGTGGCACAACAGTTCCCATGCCACTTGGAGGAAATTGATGATATAGACCCGCACCAGTCCGGTTTCCGGCCCGGCCACAGCACGGAGACAGCTTTGGTCGCGTTGGTGGATGATCTCTGGAGGGGCAGAGATGGGGGTTGCTCCTCCATCTTGGTCCTATTAGACCTCTCGGCGGCTTTTGATACCATCGACCATGGTATCCTATTGCATCGTCTACAGGGGCTGGGGGTGAGGGGCACCGTTTTGCGGTGGTTCTCCTCCTACCTCTCTAACCGAGTGCAATGTGTGCTGACAGGGGGGCAAAGGTCGACCCTGAGGCCGCTCACTTGTGGGGTGCCGCAGGGGTCGGTCCTCTCTCCTCTCCTGTTCAACACATATATGAAGCCGCTGGGCGAGATCATTCGTGGTTTCGGGGTCGAGTACCACCTGTACGCTGATGATACTCAGCTGTACATCTCCACCCCGAACCACCCCAACGATGCCGTTGAGGTGATGTCCCGGTGCCTGGAGGCCGTATGGATCTGGATGGGAAGTAACAGACTCAAGCTCAACCCGTCCAAGATGGAGTGGCTGTGGCTACCGGCACCCTGGTTCAACCAGTTGGTTCCATCACTGGCCATTGGGGACGAACAGCTGGCCCCCGTGGATCGGGTATGCAATTTGGGCGTCCTCCTGGATGCCTGGCTGTCAATGGATGACCATGTGACCGCCGTGGCAAGGGGGGCGTTTCACCAGGTCCGCCTGGTGCGCCAATTGCATCCCCTATTGGACCGGAACGCCCTTCACACAGTCACCCATGCACTTGTGACGTCCCAACTGGACTACTGTAATGCTCTCTACATGGGGCTCCCCCTGAGATGCACCTAAAGGCTGCAGTTGGTTCAGAATGCGGCCGCGCGGGCAATTGTGGGAGTTACTAGGTACTCCCACGTAACACCTCTCCTGCGCGGGCTGCACTGGCTACCTGTGGCTTTTCGGGTGCGTTTCAAGGTGCTGACTATCATCTTTAAAGCGCTCCATGGCACAGGACCTAGGTATTTGCGGGATCGCATCCTGCCCCATACATCCCTTCGGCCGATCCGCTCTCACAGAGAGGGACTCCTCCGGGTGCCGTCCACTAAGCAGTGCCAGCGGGCAACGCCCAGGAGCAGGGCCTTCTCTGTGATGGGCCTGACCCTCTGGAATGACCTCCCCCCCGATATCAGAAACACCACCGATCTCTGCTCCTTCCGTAAGAAGCTTAAAACCCACCTGTTCAATTTAGCCGGCCTGGCCTAATCCCAGCTTAGTCCCTCAAGTCTGTATTTTAAATTTTTAGGGGTGGGTTTTAGGTTGTTTTTAATTTTTATCACTTTGTACAGCCTATTGTTTAATTCGATTTTATGGGAACTTAAGGGTATTTATTTTTGTATATGGTTTTTTAATGAGATATCTGTACACCGCCCTGAGTCCCTTCGGGGAGAGGGGGCGGTCTATAAATCAAATAAATCTAAATCTAAATCTAATCTAGGGACCATATGAATTCTAACCTCACTTTCATTCTTATTCTTAATCATTTTTTTTTTACCAAAGTGGCTTCTTGTTCCTTGAAAATATTCCCCTAAAGAGTAAGCTATTGATTATTTATGTAAATAAATATTTTATAGAGAAATGCAATAAATCTCAGTTGACTTCTCCTAAGGAAAGGGATCCAGGCAGCGGTGTTAGTCGTGATGTGTGTTTTTGTATGTGTGTGAAGATTGGCAAGTGATATACATTATTTTTATGTATCTTTGTTTTCTTGCTCTTTAACAATTTTCTTCTCTATTGTATTGTATCCTCGTACTACTAACTAACCAGAAAAAGGAGGGGGGGAGCTAACAAAGTAAGAAAGATGAAAAATAGAGATTAAACCAGCTGGTTCGCACTAGTTTTGGAAAACTGATTGTTAAATTACCCCCCCCCCTTATCAAAGTGGATCCTGGGCACTGTGCCACAATGGAGAAATGGACAACGGAGTGGCCAGCATGAGGGAAGAAGGCCACTTTCCCTCTTTCTTCTCTCTGCTCCTCCTCTTTCCTTTGTGCCAGCCACTCTGTTTCCCATTTATCCATTTCAGCGCAGCACCCAGGATCCACTTTGATAGCTGGGGTGGGGTGGGTGTAATTTAACAACCGGTTCTCCCAGGATCAGGGTGGCTGTCGCAGGAGGCTCATCCCGCATATGTGGCTGGGATGGGCCATGACAGCCAACCTAACCCTGGACGAACCACTTGTTAAATTATTTGAATCCCACCACTGGATCTAACCTATTTAGAGCTGTTAAATATAAAAACACTAAAGAAAGTATTAATCATGATCTCAAGGCCAGGAATGGTAAACAAGACTTTAAGAAAAGAAATGAAAGCATCAAAGTGAAAATTCATCTGGCAGCACAAAGTGTGAACTAATACTTGAGGCAAAGATCAGCAGAGGTATCAAGACCCACAGAATATAAGATGGAAATTAGGTGTGGGAATGTTTCTGTATAAAATGCTCTTTGGAATCTCCCACCTCCTTTGCATTGACCTAGCAAGTAAAAGACGCGGGCATCTCTGTTTAGGACCTTGTTTTCACTTTTCTTCCTTTTTGCTAGGTTTGATATGTTCATGTCAATGCTGAATGTGTATGATTGCAGATTAGGTCCTAAACAGAGAGTTAGAAAAACATCAATCGTGCTCCTGGCTTGTTAATGGGGTCTTCACTGTCTGTGCTGAGACATTGCATAAAATATCCCTGAAATCTCTGGAACCTAAAATGGTTCCAAACCTAATGTCACACATAGATTCAAAAGAATGGCACTGTGGTACTCTGTCCATCATATTGCCAATTTTTAAGTGCAGACCCTGAATCTGAAGTGAATAGTGGTCCTACAGAAATGTCTCACCAGTAACAGGCAGGAATTCTGTTAGATACTTGCTAAGTTATAATGGTTTCCACTAAGGTCCTCTGTTCCAACGGGAACAGAGGTTTAATCTCATTGGTTGAAGGGTCTGACATCTCCCTATAAAAGGGCTGTTGTCAGACTCAACCTTCGCTGGATTGTTCTCACTTGTTGTACTTAATAAAGAGCTGTTGTTACCATTAGCCTGTGTGTACCTTTCCATTACCTGATCTAACACTGGCGACGAAGGTGGGATTGGAGGACAACTAGGTGAACCAAAAAGAGCGTAGCAATCCAGCAAGTAAATCCAGCCCGGAGCTCAGCTTCGAGCAGCCATTTTTGAACGGCAAACTCAAAATGCCCTCAGAACACAAAATGGCCATGCACGCCCCACCGACTCCATATGACCCAGTCACTGAGCACTGGGACGTATATGCTGAGGTTCGACTGCTTCCTCAAAGCCAACAACCACATGAGCCTTTCTGAAGGCCACAAGAAGAACATGTTCCTCAGTTACTGTGGATGGGAAGTGTTCAAAACTACCAAAGACCTCTCTGAGCCAATGCCGGTACAATCGGTCACTTAGTCTGTGCTCCAACAGACGCTGAGGACTCACTACGCTCCCAAGCCATCTAAGCAGGTCCGCCAGCACGAATTTAATATTCGCAACCAGAAGGAAGGCGAATCGATCAATGAGTATGTTGTGGCGCTACAAAAGGCCGCAGCGTACTGAGAGTTCCAAGACCTAGACGAACTTATTCTTGACCCCATCATATAAGGTGTGCGGGACATTAATTTACAGAGAAGGTTACTTGCCAAATCTAACCTCACTCTACAAATTGTCTTGGGCGAAGCCAAGGCATCAGAATCGGCCATCGTCAACAGAAACCCTGCAGCGCCAAAGCACTCCACAAGACGTGCAAAAGAACACACACGTACATCGCGAGGCTGCAGAGGTCGAGAGCTCAGAAGGTGAAGAAGATGACAGCTGCCGCATGTGCAGTAGCCGCTCCAAGCCGGCGCGCAAATTTGAACAGCGTTTCCCGCCTTGTGCAAGCTGCGGAGGAGACCATGCCAGATTGTCTTGCCATTTCTGCGACGCTATCTGCCAGCGCTGCGAACGAAAGGGGCACATCGCCAAGGTTTGCAGAAGCAAGCACCTCACGATGACCAGAAACCCAGAAGCCGACCTAACTGCCAGCAGAGGCCAAACCAAGGGCCATGGCAGCCACCACCATGGCGCTTAGAGGGCGACACCACAGTCACCTACCACATCAATCGGCCAAGTCCGCACAAGGTGGTAAAAAAAGCTGAAAGTCACAGTCCTTATCGAGGGCTCTCCATGCGAGATGGAGATTGATACGGGGTCATCATTAACCATCATGCCATGGTCTACACTGAAGCAGGCTATCCCTAGCCTGAAGAAGCAGCATCTAGGCACCCCTGACATCTGCCTTCGCGATAACCAGGGAAATCGAGTCCCGATTGTGGGCCAGGGCACCTTCGGGGTGAACTTCAAAAACTTCAGCGGCCAGCTCCCAGTGACGGTGGTCAGCGGTGACCTGCAGAGCCTCATGAGGCTTGACTGTTTTGAAGCCCTGGGCCTAGAGGTGACCAGTATCAACACCTTGAAAAATGAGAGTGCCAAAGAACTACTTGCAGACCCTACCCCCAAGATGCCAGTCCTTCTTATTGATCCCATCTCATCTAGTGACGTTGCCCAAGACTCCACGATCAAACAGGTTTTGAACTGGGTGTGGAGGGGGTGGCCCAAGGGGCCTGTTGGGTCTGATTTCAAAATGTATTATTGTAAGAGAGATGAATTGTCTGTCATTAATGGCTGTTTGCTGTGGGGGGACTGGGTTGTTGTTCCACCCAAACTGCGCATTGCAGTATTAGAGGGTTTCCACGTAGGGCATTCTGGAATTGTCAGGATGAAGTCTTTGGCTAGGAGATAGGTGTGGTGGCCTAACATGGACAGGAAGATCGAAGAATGGGTGGCTACCTGCACACCGTGCCAGGAGTCCAGACCAGCTCCCCCAGAGGCACCCGCTAAGAAGTGGGAGCGACCTCAAGGACCATGGTCTAGGGTGCACATTGATTTTGCTGGCCCAGTTCATGGCCAGACATTCCTCATAGTTGTGGACGCCTACTCGAAATGGCTAGAGGTAGTCCTCGTGACCTCCACTGCGGCAGAGGCAGTCATCAAGGTACTATGGAGACTTTTCTCCACGCATGGCCTGCCCGACGTCCTGGTCTCTGACAATGGGCCCCAATTCACAGCCATGCAATTTGAGACCTTCTTAGCAGCACAGGGAATCAGACATGCCCTGGTCGCGCCATTCCATCCGACCTCCAATGGTCAGGTGGAGAGAATGGTGAGATCTGCAAAAGAGACCCTATCTAGAATGGGCCCGGGAGATTGGCAAACACGGGTTGACCATTATCTGCTAATTCAACACATCACACCAAGTGCCACTACAGGGAGAAGCCCCTCCGAGCTTCTCATGGGTCGCCGGCTAAGGTCCCACTTAGATTGGCTACACCCAAACTATTCTGCCGCATCGTCCCCTGACTCCACAAGCAAAATTCGAAATTTTAGCATAGGGGATTCAGTTTATGCCCACAACTACGCTGGGGGAACTCTGTGGATTCCTGCCACAATGATAGGCATCACCAGGCCTCGCTCTTATCTCGTAGAGTTCGAGGACGGTCGGAATTGGAGAAGGCACATTGACCAACTCTATGGCCGCCTCTCCAACTCCACTCTTAGGCAGCCAGAGGTAACTCCTGCATGAGTTAGCCAAATCCCTTCCCAAAAGGAGCACAAAGTCACTCCTTCCACAGCCAACTCAAACCCGAATTCACCGGGATACTTAGCTTCTTGTGTTGCAGACCTGTAGCGAGCTCCGAGCGAACCGGCTCTAGAAGCTCCAGCCACGACCTGTGAAAGGTTCCAGAAGCTTCCACCAAGCGGAGCTGCGGAGCAAACAGGTCCGTCTGACCTGTCCAAAGAACACCCTCCGACTGAACTGCACAGGTCTGGCAGAGCTACCAAAAAGCCCGCCTACCTGCGTGACTACGTTACCAGTAGGATTATTCCATCTAAGAGGGCAGCGGTGTTAGATACTTGCTACAGTTATAATGGTTTCCACCAAGGTCCTCTGTTCCAGCAGGAACAGAGGTTTAATCTCATTGGTCGAAGGGTCTGACCACTCCCTATAAAACCTTCACTGGATTATACATACTTGTTCTGTTACAATAAAGAGCTGTTGTTGCCTTTAGCCTGAGCGTGCCTTTCCATTACCCGATCTAACAAATTCCTTCTATATTTTCCCATTGTTAGGAAATACAGTACTTAAACAAAACCTTAATGTTATCCTTAACAGCCACATAACGCTACCACACCAAAATCCTTTTGGTTCAGACATTACCCTCATTTCCTGTAAATGGCCTTAAAAAAATAGATTAGAACATAAATAACTATATTAAGCTCTTTCAGATAACCCTTACTATTTTTAGTAAAGCAGAGTTAGCAAATCTTTCACCGTCCACAGTCCACTTTAACAACATGTATTCCAAATCTACACTCCTCACATCAATAAATTGGAGGGGAGGGGAAATATGAGGCTATGCCTCACAATTATGTTAATCAATATTCCTTCTTGAATTGCTAGAAAAATATGCTGGTGATTTGTATTTCTTTGACTGCCAATCTACCAAGGTTTGTGAGCTGTCCTGTCCTCAGATCATTGCTGGAAGACAATATACGGGCAGCAATTGATAGATTTTCTTGACTGTTCTCCTGCCATCTAGTGTCAGCAAGCCAAAATAAAAACAACTATGACCCATTAATGTATTTAAAGTCTGACGGGATTGACAAAGGGTAGAGGTTGGGTGTAGCCTCTGCACTGATCAGCTGTCACTTAGGTAAGAAGATGGGTCTACTGGTCTTATTGGAAAACGGATAAATCTGTGTCTAAATCGAGTCCAGCTGAGAGATCCCTGGGTTGGAAAAGGGATGTGGGCTGAACCAGAAGGAATTAACATGACATCTGAGAGATCTCCCCCTACTTCATCCTTTCTGTTCTTCAACTGACCGATCAGCTGGGCTAGTTTTGTTCAGCCTTTAGCATCCTGGTTTGCACAGTGCCTCTGAACTTTATTCTCTCCCTATTCTTATTTAATGTCTTCACAAAGCCAGTTGGTACGGTTGTCACCAACATGGAGTGTCATTATCAATATTCTGTTGGTACCCAACCATAGATATCTATCCTGGTCAAATCAAGTTATGCCATCAATGTTCTTTCCAATTGTCTGGGGGAAGTAGGAGGAATAGGAATCTGGATGGAGAAGAGCAGACTTCACTTCAACCCTAGAAACACTGGGTCAGTTTTGAGGCCCGATAGATTGGGAGACTTTCCATTTTTACCTGTGAGTCAGACTAAATTCACCAAATAGAGACAGTGTATAATTTGCAGGTCCTGAGTCTCACAGCATTTCCAGGGGTTCATTTTGTACACCAACTGCACTCTACTTACAATCACTCACCTGATTTTATTACTATAATGTGCTGCCCATAAAGAGCGTTCAGGAGCTGTAGCTGCCCAGAATGGAGTAATATAGACAGTTTGGAGCATTCCTCAATACATTCACTGTTTTGCACATTCCCCAGACTTCCAGGAAGCTTCTGGGCACAATTCAAGGTGCTGGTTATGATCCATAAAGTTCTAAATGGCCTAAATAGGGTTTATCTGTGACAGCCCTTTGGTCACCTATCACCAGCTGTTTTGGTTCACCCCATCAGAACTGACAGGGTATCTTCTAGTGAGCAATGCAGGAGCTGTGCCTTTTCTTCCACAGTACCTTCCTCCGAGAGATACAGATAGCCCTGACCTTATTGGCTAAATATTGCTTATTCCCTTAAGCATTTCTATGGGAGGTTTGGTAACTTTTGTTAGTTGGTTTATTTTTATGGATGTTGTTTTTTACTGATTGTAAAATGGAATGATCCTTTGGATCAGACCTCTGGTATATAATATATTATGGTTGTACTTATTTTTTATTCTGCTTGTTTGATTTTGTTTTACATTCCTGTTCACTATTCTGAGTCAAAGTAGTGAGATAGAGAAATTGTTTATATAAATAAATGCTTAAGTAAAGACTAGGCGGAAGCTGTCATACCTAAAGATGATGATGACACAGTGACAAAAGCCAGGAAAAACTCCCTCAGGGAAAGTAGTTAAGAAAGAACCAAGTCATCAAGGAAAGAAAGGGAAAAACGGTCACCTGGATCAGCAAAAGAACTTGTCCATAAGTCCCATCACCAAAACAAAGCAAGAATTTGGGGGAATAAAAGGGATCCTCAAGCCTGCCCATTCCCTGAATCCTCTTAGGACCCAGACTTGGCTTCCATTCCATAAAGTTTGCTATTCTTTTAAATCCCCTGGGTCTCTGTGGGTTCTAAAGAACCAGTTGTGCCTCTGTGTTCAGTTGAAAGTGATTTGAGTGTGGCAGCTGCCCATGGCAGTTGTCCAGTGAATTAATATAAGCTGAACCCAGAAGTAAGTGTGTGTTAACACTGTAGAAAGTTAGCGTCCACCCATCTCCTAGAAGAGTGAAATGTTTTAGGAAATATTTAAAAAGGCAGAATATTATATTTCCCTGGATGATAAAAGAAGAAACATGTTTTAAAGACAGAAAATAGCTCCCTGCCCCCAGCAGATATTTGTTGCCCATTAAGAAATACTGGCCCAGCCTATCTACAAAACAAAAGACTTTCAGCTCCAGGATGATGGGATTATCCTTCAGGGCAAAGCCATTCAGCTACAATAGGAACTGCACAACAAGTTCCTTCATTGCATCATCCCAAGCTTCAACCAAACCTGGGAACTCAGATAACCTCATCTATGACCCCTGCATAGCCCCATGGGAGTCTGACAGCAACCGATAGAATACATGCTCTTGCCACAGGAACAGGAAGCTTAAGGGCAAGGCCCAAGAGAGGGTATAAATAACCCTCACTCTCCACTCCATGTGTTCAGTTGCCCAGGACCTCAAACCCACGTGGTGCTGTCCATCAATAAACCATTTTTCCAAGCAACCTCCATGTTTCCAGTGTCTTTCTCCCCACTTGGAACTGAACCAGATGGATATTTCTTCCAACAACACTTTGCTGGTTGGTTTATTTTTCTGGCTGTTGTTTTTTTACTGATTGTAAAGTGGAACAATCAATTTGATCAGACCTCTGGCATACAGATAGTCCTTGACTTACAACAGTTAATTTAGCTACTGTTCAAAGTTACAACGGCACTGAATAAAGTGAATTATGAAAAGAAGTAATTGTGAATTACTTCTAACCGTTGTAGCGTCCCCATGGTGACATGATCAAAATTCAAGTGCTTGGCAACTGGTTCATATTTATTCTAGGGCAGACCTGATTTTACTGTGGGAGTCCCCCCTCTCACAGGTTTGGCCCTCCGCCCTTAAGAGGGCCCACCTCGATGAGGGATATATTAATCTAGAGAGGTGGGCGAGGCGCAGTCTTAGGGTTTTTTTAGCTAAATGTCTGATTCGTTTTTTAGGGGGTTCCAGGGTGGGGGGAGGGGCTAGTCAGACTGAGGGAGGGACCGATGCCAAGCCGGCGGGTGGAGTTAATAAGGAAGTGAGCAGAGCCATTAAGGGGGGGGGAGTAGTGATACTCCAGAAGAGGGTCTTTTTATTCCAACGGTCGTGGGGAGGGGCAGGTGCGAGGGTATCCAGAGATCTCATCACCGGTTGGGAGACCGGGGCCGTGGTCGTTGGGTACGGCCGGTCATATGTCCCAACCCCCGCAATCTAAGTGGTCAGGCCCTACAGAGCCAGAGCCTGAGACTGATGCTATGCAATGCCAGGCCCGTTGTCAACAAAGCCCCCCTCATTAACGACTTGGGGTCGGAGGGGGAGCCGGACCTGGCAGGAATCACGGAGACCTGGCTGGGCCACGAGGGAGGTCTCCCTCTCGTGGAAATGTGCCCGCCAGGTTACCACGCATTTCATCAGCCACGGGCACTAGGCAGGGGTGGTGGGGTAGCGGTCATTGTGAGGGAAGGTCTCGAGCCGAGAGAGACCACTGTGCCACAGATAACCGGTTGTGAGTCCCTATGCATGAAGTGGGGCCAGGGAGACAGTTGGGCTTGCTGATTGTATACTTGGCTCCTCGCTATGCATCAGCAGCCCTGCCCTAGCTCCTCGAGGTGATCGCCGAGATGGCAGTTGAGACCCCCAGGCTGTTGGTCATGGGGGACTTTAACTTGCCATCGGTAGGGGAGACATCTGAGGTAGCTCGGGAGTTCATGGCCTCCATGACAGCCATGGACCTGACCCAGGTAATTCAGGACCCCACACACGAGGGAGGTCACACACTGGATCTTATCTTTGTCTCTGGCCGGTGGAGGAGTGATCTGGGAGTAGGGGATTTAGTTATTACACCCCTGTCATGGTCAGATCACTCACTTCTCCGGCTCGACTTCCCAGCCGCTACTCCCCATCGCAGGGAGGCGGAACCGGAATGTCCAAGATGGTTCCGCCCCAGACGCCTGATGGAACCTGATAGGTTCCAGACGGAGCTTGGGCCATTTCCTGTAGCCCTGACCCGCACCCGAATGGAGGACCTAGTGGCTGCATGGAACAGTGCGGCCACCGGGGCCTTGGACCGGGTTGCGCCTTTGCGGCCTCTCTTGCGGCAGCGAACCACCCAGGCCCCTTGGTTTACCGAGGAGCTGAGGGTGATGAAGCGCCGCAAGAGACGCCTAGAGAGCAGATGGAGATCGTCACGCTCTGAATCTGACCGATCACAGGTGAGAGCCCATTTACGGACTTACCTTGTTGCGTTAAGAGTGGCCAAGCGTCAGTATTGTGCCACTCTTATTGCGTCCGCAGATAACCGCCCTGCCGCCCTGTTTGGGGTAACCCGCTCCCTCCTTCAACAGAGGCCGCGGGAAGCCTCTTTGCAGGGTAGAGCAGAGGAATTTGGGGAGTATCTGCAGGACAAAATTGCTCAGATTCGAAGCGAGTTGGTCCCTACTAGTGGTCTAGAGGGGACGTCGGAGGTGGGTCTTGAGGCTCCACTCTGGGATGAGTTTGACTCTGTTACTTCCGACAATATGGACAGGTTGCGTAGGCAACTGCGAGCCACCACATGTTTACTGGACCCGCGTCCCTCCTGGCTTGTACTGGCATCCTGGGAGGTCACACGAGGCTGGCTCCAGGAGTTAGTCAACGCTTTTTTGAGTGAGGGGTTCTTGCCGGCCGTCCTGAAAGAGGCGGTGGTGAGGCCCCGACTCAAGAAGCCTTCCCTGGACCCAGCTGTGTTAGCTAACTACCGTCCCGTCTCCAACCTTCCCTTTCTAGCGAAGGTTGTCGTGAATGTGGTGGCGCAGCAGTTTCCACGACACCTTGACGAATCCGATTATCTAGACTCACGCCAGTCCGGCTTCCGACCCGGGCACAGCACGGAGACAGCCTTGGTTGCGTTGGTCGATGATCTCTGGAGGGCCAGAGATAGAGGTTGTTCCTCTATCCTGGTCCTATTAGACCTCTCGGCGGCTTTTGATACCATCGACCATGGTATCCTATTGCGCCGGTTGGAGGGGATAGGAGTCGGAGGTACCGTTCTGCGGTGGTTCGGCTCCTACCTCTCCGACCGGAAGCAATGTGTGTTGACAGGGGGACAGAGGTCGACCTCGAGACCGCTCACTTGTGGGGTGCCACAAGGGTCGGTCCTCTCGCCTCTCCTGTTCAATACATATATGAAGCCGCTGGGCGAGATCATTCGTGGGTTCGGGGTAGATTACCATCTGTACGCGGATGATACCCAGCTGTACATCTCTACCCCAAACCACCCCAACGATGCCGTCAAAGTGATGTCCCGGTGTTTGGAAGCCGTACGGATCTGGATGGGAAGTAACAGACTCAAGCTCAACCTGTCCAAGACGGAGTGGCTGTGGCTACCGGCACCCCGGTTCAACCAGCTGATTCCATCACTGGCCATTGGGGGTGAACATCTGGCCCCCGTGGATCGGGTACGCAATTTGGGCGTCCTCCTAGATGCCCGGCTGTCAATGGACGACCATGTGACAGCCGTGGCAAGGGGGGCGTTTCACCAGGTTCGCCTGGTGCGCCAATTGCGTCCCCTATTGGACCGGAATGCCCTTCGCACAGTCACCCATGCGCTTGTGACGTCCCAGCTAGACTACTGCAACGCTCTCTACATGGGGCTCCCCTTGAGATGCACCCGAAGACTGCAGTTGGTTCAGAATGCGGCCGCACGGGCAGTCTCGGGAGTCGCTAGATACTCCCACGTAACACCTCTCCTGCGCGGGCTGCATTGGCTACCTGTAGCTTTTCGGGTGCGTTTCAAGGTGCTGATTATCATCTTCAAAGCGCTCCATGGCACAGGACCTAGTTATTTGCGGGATCGTATCCTGCCCCACACATCCCTTCGGCCGATCCGCTCACACAGAGAGGGTCTCCTCCGGGTGCCGTCCACCAGGCTGTGCCAGCGGACGACACCCAGGGGAAGGGCCTTCTCTGTGATGGTCCCGACCCTCTGGAATGACCTTCCCCCTGATATTAGAACAACCACAGATAATCGTTGCAGTGTCCTGGGGTCTTGTGATTAGCTTCTGCTACCTTCTGACAAGTGACGTCAACGGGGAATCCAGATTCACTTAAGAACCATGTCACTAGCTTAATAAATGCAATGACTCACTTAACAACTGTGGCAAGAAAAGTTGTAAAATGTGCAAAATTCACTTAACAAATGTTTCACTTAGCAGCATAAAATTTGGGTTCAATTATAGTAGTAACCCGTGAACTAACTGTATATTATTATTGTACCTATTTTTTTATTCTATTTGTTTTGTTCTGTTTTACATTCCTGTTCACCACTCTGAGTCATAGTAGTGAGACAGGTAAATATAGAAATTGTTTATATAAATAAGTACTTAAGTAAATCAGGGTAGGCAACCTTGCACTGTCTTTCTGCCCAAGTAATACCAATAGTAGAAAGCAAAGCCATGGAAAAGCCGTTGTTGGCAGAAACAGATGAAAACTTTTAATATGCTGTTTGGCACAGCACCAGCCTCAGCCAGGAACTTAGCAAATTCTAAGTCATAAACACCTCTCCTGCGCGAGCTGCACTGGCTACCTGTGGTTTTTCGGGTGCGTTTCAAGGTGCTGATTACCATCTTTAAAGCGCTCCATGGCACGGGACCTAGTTACTTGCGGGATCGCATCCTCCCACATATATCCCTGCGGCCAATTCGCTCACACAGAGAGGGACTTCTCCTGGTGCCGTCCACTAGGCAATGCCAACGGGCGACACCAAGGAGTAGGGCCTTCTCTGTGATGGGCCCAACCCTCTGGAATGACCTCCCCCCCGACATCAGAACCACTACTGACCTCCGCTCCTTCCGGCAAAAATTGAAGACTCACCTGTTCCGATTAGCAGGCCTGGCATAATTACAACTGTTCCTCCTGGCAAATGCACTATTAACTGGTTATTTTAGGGGTATTGTTTTTAATTTATTGTGTGTGTTTTAGGGGTTTAAAATTTAAATTTATATTTATATATACTGGCTCTGTACAGTTCTTTTAATTCCATTTTAACCTCCTCCATTCCAACTGTACATATTCAACTTTTTATTGTATTTTGATATATTTTGCATGGACTGTACACCGCCCCGAGTCCCTTTTGGGAGAGGGGGCGGTCTAGAAGCATGGTAAAATAAATAAATAAATAAAGCACTGTAAAGCGGAATATAAGTCTAAGTGCTATTGCTATTGCTATTATGATTGCTCTGGGGTGGGGTTGGAGTGAGGATGTTGCATTATGATTGCTTATAAGTAAGTAAGAACCAGTGAAAGAGGAATGGAAAAATCCCTATCTGTAGATCAGCCTTTCTCAGTCTTGGCAAGTTTAAGATGGGCAAACTTCATGCTGCCTGGGGAATTCTGGGAAATGAAGTCCATGCACCTTAAAGTTGCCAAAGTTGAGAAGAATGGGTCTCGACTAGAGTTTAGGATTTTCCATTCCTGTTTTAGTTAGAGTTTGGTGAAATTAAATAAATCAGTTGTGCTTTCCTTAACAAATAGTGATTAAACCAATATGAACTTTTTGTGAGAAACTGAAATTAAAAGTTGATCTGGGGCTTTGATGATTAGATATGGGGTTATGGAAATAATGTAAAATGTTAATCTTAGAGTAAGAGTTTGATACATTTTTTACTTATATCTTTATCAAAGAAAGTTGGAAGTCATTCTTTTTCAGTTTTCTTTCTTTTCCTCTTTCTTTCTTACACTTTCACTCTTTTTCTTTCCTGAGCCTTTTCTTTTTTCAAATCTGTTCTTTATTTGTTTACCCTTTAGCTTTTTTTTTTTTTAATGTATGAAGGATCAAAGACTCAGCCATTATAATTCTACATTCCTTATTTAAAGAAATCATACCAAAATTTAGAATGAAATCCACTGGGAGCCATCTCATATAAGG
The DNA here is from genome assembly GCF_964273705.1 of Natrix helvetica. Taxonomy (NCBI): domain Eukaryota; kingdom Metazoa; phylum Chordata; class Lepidosauria; order Squamata; family Natricidae; genus Natrix; species Natrix helvetica. The sequence continues at coordinate 107,431,684 of NC_138551.1, read as the reverse complement.
CAGGCTCTGAGTGCCTCTAACCAAAAAGTGTTTATCGAGAGAAGAGAACATTTGTAGCTCAGAGTTGAACTGTGGGCTTCTTGGTGCTGTCTGAACTTGATGGTTTTCTTGCAGATGTTTCATTACCAAACTAGCTAACATCATCAGTACTAGAAGGGAGTGGAGTCTGCTCTTATATTCATATACTAGTGGCTTACCCTGTCAGTGTTGATCCGTTGCTTCACAAAAAGTGTTTTGATTGGTGCCAGGTCTCTACAGCCTCAATCAGAGAAGGGCTATTCTGCACCCCTCCCTCAAATGTTATTTAAAATGTAGAGTTTCCCAGCATTCCTTTAGGAACCTCCAACATGCAAGCTGGGGTTACTCATCCTAAAATGAATCTTCTTTACCCGGAGCTTCAAAATTTGCTGTTTGCTAGGAAAATGTATAGCTAAAAGTCAATCTACATTTAGTCTGCATCTGACTTTGGGGCTATTTCTTCATAACCAAACAAAAGTGTATTTTCTGTGCAGTTCACACCCCTTGCTCACTGGGTCAGGATGTCACAAAGCAACACGATTCAGGAAATAGAAACTCTATACCAGTTAAAATGAAATTTTACGAAAAGCATTAGTAGGGGAAAAGAACAGCATCACAGAAGACCTACTGGCTTGCTTTGCTTTCTCTGCATAGCTGGTAGTCAGATCTTCATCGACAGGATACTCCACAGGACCTATCATGGGGATCAAGTGCCGCTCTGCTCGAATTGTCCTAGTTGCATGTGGAAGGAGCATAGCTTCAGGGGGAACCTCCGTCTCTTCAGATAAGGATGGATGTAGCAAAACGTCACTCGCTGAGAAAGCTGCATCTGTATAGTTTTCTGGGTGAAACACAATCTCCCTCTTAGCCACTCCGCCAAGCCCTTCTCCTTCTCCACCTTGTGCCACCACTTCAGGTGTGCTGTCATAGCCACTCTGCTCAGAGACTTCATCCTGGGGCTCACCCACTTTGGTATTTGGTCCCCCTGGGGGAGAACGGGGAGTCTTCTTGCGAGCTCTCCGATGCTTTTCTTGGGTGATGTTATCAGCATCACTGTCTGTCTCAGCATAGTATGCTTCACTGTTTGGCGGGGAGGTCATGTTCTCCAGGAGCTGCTGCCTCTGGGACGGCTCAGCTTCTGGGGCACTTCGGGGCTCTCCTGTTTCAGAACTGTGTCCCTGGGAGGCTCGGTTTAGTGGTGAAGCAAGTGAGGCAGCTTGCAATTGCTTAGGAGAAGGGGAGCGCAGCAATCTTGCCCCAGACATGCCTCTGGTCGTTGCCCTGAAGAGATCAGAAAAGGAAGAGAACTTTAGTCAGTTAGGTAGGTTACAAGATCCACTTCTGAACCATTACTTTTTGTATCTGTTCATCCTACTGGCCACTGGGATGAAACTGTGAAGATTCCCTTTTTTGCCAAAAGTTTTTTATCTTTTTAACATACATATAATATAATCCAAAGTATACCATTACATCTTAATAAACATTTTTTGAATATTCAATAATATATCAATTCCTCTTGACATCAAGCCTCGTCAATTTTTATTTGCTCTTCTGCTTTCTATACACCATATCATAGTCTATTTCATCTTCAACCGTTCTCCTCTCCCTCTCTCCTCCTCCCTACCTCCTTTCTTCCTTCTACCATCTCTCTCTTCTCTACTTCCCCTTGCTCTCTCCCTCGCCTCTCCCTTCTTTCCACACCTTCCCTTTCTCCTACTCCTTTCCTCCCTTTTACTTCCCTCTCTCCTGTCTCCTCTCTCTCTCTTTCCCTCTCTTTATCTCCCTTCCATTCTCTATTTTACGTGGTGTATTTCTGCCTTTTAGCAAACCCCATTTAATACCAGTGGCATTAATAATTATATTCCAAAAGAAAAAAAAACTACTTCCCATATTACTATTTTTTCTTTTAAAGGTATACCTTTATACGAATTCCATTTGTTTCCTCTCTCCCGCCCCCCGAAATCTCTTTTTTGGCTGAAGTGCAAGATGGATTTAAGTTTCCAGCTATCCTCATAATACTGTTACATAGTTATACATCATTAAGCGCCCATATTTTTGGTCTCATGTTGTAACTTTAAATATATATTGTTAGGCATATTTCCAAATTCCCCTTCCATTTTTTTCTCTCCTCTGGTAACTTTCGCAACTAATATTTTTCTTATTTGTAACCAGATATAAACATTTCACAGGAACCGGATCACGGTATGTTCATCCTACCCTGAACTGATACTGTACTCAAAGCCTGTTGGGCAAGATGGCCTTCAAATTCTGTTATTTTATATTTGGGAAAGCTTATCTACTGCTTTATATTAACTTCCATGCAATATTGTACCTCCTTCCAGCATAGTTACTATTAAAGAACTGGTAACATGCCATACCATGATTTACAGACATCTGTAATGCTGCCATGGATCTTCCATGGGTCTTGGGGGCGGGGAGAGAAACAAAGAATGTGTGGCTATAACAGAACTTGTTTGAAATAGAATTGCTCTTCTCAGCTTAGCTGCTGGGAATCCCTGAGACTCTCCAGTTGTACCAATTTTACATTAGCAGCTGCCGGTTTGAATGACATCACAGCTCGTCTTGTTCCTTATTTGTTTCTAACTCAATCACTTAAACCACCTGCATCATCTGCAAGGATTCTTTCCCTATGATTGCTAACTTTCTTTAAGAGCTTTTCCTGTGGATTTTATCAAATATTTTTTAAAAGTAACATTCAGGATATTTATAAGATTATGTAACATATCTTCATCTGCAAGATTTTTAACAATTTGCTGAGACTGAGAGAACATACTAATTTGTAAGATATATATATATATATATATAACACATAGTATATTCAAAGCTTTTATCTTCTAGATTTCTTAGAAATGTTAAATGTGAAACTAATACTACACACGTGTGTGTGTGTGTGTGCGCGCACACACACACACACACACACACACACACAGTCTCACTTGATCCTAAAGTCCATATCCCAATGCAGTTACACCAAACAATTTTTAAAAAGTATTAGTTTGACAACATTTCTAAAGTAAGAAATCTAGGATGAATATAGACAATGTATTGCATTGAATCTACTGCATATCATGGAATTGCAGTTCAGGCATAATATCCACAATATTAAGGGCCCTACATCCCGGATACTCTGGCATTGCACAATACCAGCAACTAGATTTTAAAAGACACTCTGGGTGTTATTTTGAAATTTGCATAGAACAATAAGTCTGACATCCTGCTTAGAAGAGACTATCAAAATGCTATGAATTGACTAAGTGGGCTTCAGCCTGGCCTAAATGCTTGTGCATTAGAGTCTCATAGATCTCATTCTGGTATGAACATTTCCACAAAATATACACAATAAATATCAGAGCAGAACCTGGCATTGCTTTGTACTGTGATCTTTCCATGTATGCCTTTTGCCTGAGTGGAGGAGAGAGATAATTGGTGACATTTGTGAAATCAGGTATGGTTCCACCAGAACTTTATGGAAAGCATTCAATGGTGCTGCTGTAGTTAAAAATGCTGAATTCATCCAAATGGTTTGAAGTAATCAATCTTTCGTTCAGCCCCACCAGTGGTTTTCTTACCTTGTAACAAGAATGCTGAGGGTGCTACTGGAAGAATCGATGATCTGCATGGTGGTGGCATGGGAGAGGCCAGCACATGGCTTTCCATTAACAGATAAAAGTTCATCGTTTTCCCTTAGGCCTCCACGACAGGCTTTACTTCTCTTGCGAATCTAAAAAATGGAAAGTGAAGTAGGGATCAGCAGTCCAGAAGTGCTCCCCATCACTTACTCAACTTTTCAACAGGGAGTGAGTGAGTCTTGGGCAGAAGTCCAGTTAGGCATATCTACTGGGTATGATAAAAGTAAAATCAACATGGTGGCCATGATGGTGTGGTGCAAGTTCTACCCATTTTTATATTGCACATTTAAAAATGGGTGGGAGTTTCCCTCACAGCCTCACGGCCACCCTCAGGATAATTTCCGACCCTTTTTTTATAATATAAATAAATAAATAAATAGTTGCATAATTAAGGTGACCAACTTTTTTACAATGAAAAGGAGGACAAATAAATTGGAAAAAATATATCGTAAATAAAAGAAATATTTCATTCATTGCAACAATAATACACTAAAATATGATATATGCATAATAAAAACATTTGCAACATTTTATATTGTAATTATGCTTACATGCCTGTTAATTATTATTTAAATGAGTACTTTTCCATTGAATTAATATTAATATTTTAATATTTTTTGTCAATGTATCATCTTCTAAGAATATATTGGAAATATCCTTCATATTGAATTTTACGGCAAGTGCTGCAGCTAGAGTATCAACATTCAATCTCGATTTCTCACTTTCTCACCAAAAATCATTGGCAATTGAAAAAAAAACTCTTTCAACTGCTGCATTAGTTCCAGGGCAGCACAATGTAAATTGAACAAGTATAAATAAATGTTCACATGGAATATGTTCGTTTTTGAAATGGCTGAAAATATCTTTTATCAATTTCAACGTGTTGATTTTCCCATTGTATTAATTTTTCAGAATTTAAATATACATTCAGTCTTCTAATTTCTTCAAAGAGACAATTGTCGTCTATTTTAATGTCTAGCATTTCTTTAGATAAAAATTCAACACAAGATTCAATATCTGTTCAATATACTTGCGATGAAGTAAAAAAAACACCATTAAAAACTGTTTAATAAAATACGTCACATAATGCGCAACAGATTAGCCTTCAAATATCAAAAAGGAGGACATGTAGGAGGACACTTTTCGAGGGAGGACAGAACTTACAAAAGAAGGACTGTCCTCCCTAAAGGAGGACGGTTGGTCACCTTACATAATGTCTAGGTGTTGCCAGTAACACAATGTCCTAAATACTGTTGCTGGTGGGAAGCTATTTTAACTATTAAAATGTTTTAAAACATAACATATAACAGTTATCATTAACAAGTACTCAGATTAAAAAAAATTCACAAATAGAAGCTGAGTAGGCAAAAATGTAACTGGTCATTCTAGGTGGTCAGGAGTTGCAGACCCAGGGCCTGAGGCTGTTGTTATGCAATGCGAGGTCCGTTGTTAATAAGGCCCCCCTCATTCACGACCTAATCTCGGAGGGGGAGCCAGACGTCGCGGGAATAACAGAGACCTGGTTGGGCCACGAGGGAGGTTTACCCCTCGTGGAAATGTGCCCACCAGGCTACCGAGCATTTCACCAGCCTAGGGCCCAGGGAAGGGGCGGTGGGGTGGCAGCAATTATTCGGGAGGACTTAGAGCCGAGGGAGTCTACTGTGCCACAGACGTCCGGATGTGAATCCCTTGTTGTGAAATGGGGCCCTGGGAGACAGTTGGGCCTGCTGATAGTATACCTGGCTCCTCGCTATACATCAGCGGCCCTGCCTGAACTCCTCGAGCTGATCGCATCGGTGGCGGTTGAGACCCCCAAACTTTTAGTGATGGGGGATTTTAAGCTACCATTGATGGGAGAAGCATCAGAGGGGGTTCGGGTGTTCATGGCTTCCATGACAGCCATGGACCTGACTCAATTGATTCAGGGCCCGACACACGAGGGAGGTCACACCCTGGACCTTGTTTTTGTCTCTGGCCAGTGGTTGAGTGATCTGGGAGGAGGGGATTTAACCATCACTCCCCTGTCATGGTCAGATCACTCACTCCTTCGTCTTGACTTCCCTGGTGCTATCTCCCGCTGCGGGGAGGCGGAACCGGAAAGCATTAGATGGTTCCGCCCCAGGCGCCTGATGGAACCGGATAGGTTCCAGACGGAGCTTGGGCCACCACCTGTAACCTTGACCCGCCCCCGGGTAGAGGACCTGGTGGTCGCGTGGAATAATGCGACTACCGGGGCCTTGAACCGGGTGGCGCCTTTGCGGCCTCTCCGGCGGCAACGATCCACCCTGGCCCCTTGGTTTACCGAGGAGCTAAGGGTGATGAAATGCCGCAAGAGACGCCTAGAGAGTCGTTGGAGATCCTCCCGTTCCGAATTTGATCGAACACAGGCACGAGCCCATTTAAGGACGTACCTTGTGGTATTGAGAGTGGCCAAACGCCAATATTGTGCCACTCTCATTGCATCCGCAGAGAACCGCCCTGCCGCCCTGTTTCGGGTGTCCCGCTCCCTCTTGTTTCAGAGGCCGCGGGAGGCCCCTCTACAGGGCAGAGCAGAGGAATTTGGGAAATATCTGCAGGATAAAATGGCTCAAATCCGGAAGGATTGGGTCCCTGTCAGTGGTTCAATGGAGACGTCCGTGGCGAGTCTTGAGGAATCGACCTGGGAGGAGTTTGACTTGGTTGCCATCGAGGATTTGGACAGAATGCGTGGACGACTGCGACCCACCACATGTTTATTGGACCCGTGCCCCTCCTGGCTTGTACTGGCATCCTGGGAGGTTACACGAGACTGGCTCCTGGGCCTAGTGAATGCTTCGTTGAGCGAGGGGTCTCTCCCGGCCGCCTTGAAAGAGGCGGTGGTGAGACCCTTGCTCAAGAAGCCTTCCCTGGACCCTCTGGAGCTGGCCAATTATCGTCCTGTCTCCAACCTTCCCTTTTTGGCGAAGGTTGTAGAGAGTGTGGTGGCTTACCAGTTTCCACGACATCTGGAGGAAAATGATTATCTAGACCCGCGCCAGTCCGGCTTCCGCCCCGGTCACAGCACGGAGACGGCCTTGGTCGCGTTGGTGGATGATCTCTGGAGGGCCAGAGATAGAGGTTGCTCCTCTATCCTGGTCCTATTAGACCTCTCGGCGGCTTTTGATACCATCGACCATGGTATCCTGCTGTGCCGGCTGGAGGGGTTGGGTGTCCGGGGCACCGTTTTGCGGTGGTTCGGCTCCTACCTTTCTGGCCGGGCGCAGCGTGTGTTGGCAGGGGAGGAGAGGTCGACCCTACGCCCCCTTACTTGTGGGGTACCACAGGGGTCGGTCCTCTCGCCACTCCTGTTCAACACATATATGAAGCCGCTGGGTGAGATCATCCGTGGTTTCGGGGTGGGATATCATCTGTACGCTGATGATACTCAGCTGTACTTTTCCACCCCGAACCACCCCAACGAGGCCATCGAAGTGATGTCCCGGTGTGTGGAAGCCGTACGGATCTGGATGGATGACAACCGACTCAAACTCAACCCCTCCAAGACGGAGTGGCTGTGGGTACCAGCTCCCCGGTTCAGCCAATTAATTCCATCATTGGCCATCGGGGGCATTCAACTCGCCCCCGTGGAGCGGGCGCGCAATTTGGGCGTCCTCCTGGATGCCTGGCTGTCCATGGATGACCATGTGACAGCCGTGGCAAGGGGGGCGTTCCACCAGGTTCGCCTGGTGCGCCAATTGCGCCCCCTACTGGACCGGGACGCCTTATGCACGGTCACTCATGCGCTGGTGACGTCTCGCTTGGACTACTGTAACGCTCTCTACATGGGGCTTCCCTTGAAATGCACCCGGAGACTACAGTTGGTCCAGAACGCAGCCGCGCGGGTAATTATGGGGAGTACTAGGTACTCCCATGTGACACCGTTCCTGCGCGAGCTGCACTGGCTTCCTGTGGTCTATCGGGTGCGTTTCAAGGTTTTGATAATGATCTTCAAAGCGCTCCATGGCTCAGGACCTAGTTACTTGCGGGATCGTATTCTGCCCCATACATCCCTGCGACCAATCCGCTCGCACAGAGACGGTCTCCTCCAGGTGCCGTCCACCAGGCAGTGCTGGGGGCCGGCGCCTAGGAGTAGAGCCTTCTCTGTGGCGGGCCCAGCCCTGTGGAATGACCTCCCCCCGGATATTAGGAATACCTCTGACCTCCGCTCCTTTCGTGTAAAGCTCAAGACCCATCTATTTCAAGTAGCTGGCCTGGCTCAACTTTGATCCAACTATATCGCTCCTGACGGGTTTTTTATTTGGGGTATTTTAATTGTATTCAATTATTTAGGGGTTTTTATACATTGTGTTTTTAATTGTTTTTATTCATCAGCTCACCTCCTCCTTGTATATGTCTTGTATATGTCTTGGTATACGTTTTTGTTATATGTATGTCTGTCTATATATTTATTTCCTATGTTTTATTGTATGCCGCCCCGAGTCTTTCGGGAGAGGGTGCGGCTAAGAAATAAATATTTATTATTATTATTATATTATTATTGCCTTGAAAAAGGTTTCACAGGAGAGACAGTGAGAGCCAACAGAGAAATGCAAACAGAAGTCAACTGGCAGTAAGACAACTCTTGCCCACACAAGTTGTCTCGTTGAGGGTTTGTCAGTCGTACAGATCAGGAAATCAACTCCCCAGGAAGGGAAAGAATATTTTTACTGAGATTGGCAATGATAATAGAATATTGCAGATCTAATTGGGCTGAACCTCTTACTCTTTTTTATATTCCTGTGAATTAGGAAGGTGTCTGTCCTGAATATTCTGTCTGTTGTGGGCTTAAGATGTTTCACCTATTGCTACTTTAGTAATGGAGCTTATGTTCTAGAGGTTTTGCTAGAAGAGGAAGCACTGATTATTTTAAATAAATTAATTTGCACCCCATTGTGAGAAAAAGAGTGTTTGCCCATGCAAGGTCCCCCTTTTCAGAGGCTTTAAGAATTACTGCCACTCATATAATCAATAACAATACGCCTCAGCCAAAGGACATAGAATTCAAGGCTAAATGTTGTGCCCATAGATGCCTTTTGTTTTAACTTCTTTAAGAAGCTGGTAAGTATATAGGTCTGTGTGCCATGGGTAACGAAATAACAGAATAACAAAGTTGGAAGGGACCGTGGAGATCCAGTCTCCTTCCTGCCCCCAGCTCAAGCAGGAAACCCTATACCATTTCAGACGAATGGTTGTCCAATTTCTTCTTTAAAACTTCCAGTGTTGAACCATTCACAACTTCTGGAGGTGATTTGTTCTACTGATTAATTGTTCTCACTGTCAGGAAATTTCTCCTTAGTTCCAGGTTGCTTCTCTCCTTGATTAGTTTCCATCCATTGCTTCTTGTCCTGCCTTCAGATGCTTTGGTAAGATCAGGAACAACCCAGGCAAACCCAAGGACTACGGTAAGCCAACTTCCCAATTCTAGTTTTTAAGTCTGTAGCTACATTAAAGAATCTAGCACAGAGCACATCTAGCATTTAGCACATCTAAAAGGGTTTTATGAGGAGGTTAAAAGCCTTGAAAGCCTTCAAGGATACAGATTCAAATTCACCCATCAACACATGCAATACACTGATCAGCTAAGGCATTTGTAGGGTTACCAAAGATTACTAGCAAAAGAGGACATGCCATCCATCAGGCATAATATTAAAATCAAATATTGTCCAGTTTTTTAAAATGTCTTTTTTTAATGGACTGTTCTCACTATAGTAGTCATTCAAACTTTCAATAATTATGACCTTGTAAATTGTGTTTCTTCCTTTCCCTCACCCATCTACAGATTCAATTCAAATAGAATTTGAATTCAGAGATTTTCAGAGATGTATCTATGTTGAAAGTTGAACAGTCAAAACCAGGGGTTTAACAAGTTGGCCAAAGGCAGGGGTGGGCTGCTGTGGGTTTGCAGAGGTTCGGGAGAACCTCTAACTAAGATTCTGTGCAGTTCGGACAACCCCCAAATCCCACTCCTGGCTTGCCCCACCCACCCATCCCTTACCCGGAGTCCCCACACGGCCCGTTTTGGATGCAGGTAAGTTCAGGGCATGCGCAGAGGCTCGGGGAGGGCAAAAAACGGGCCTACCTACCATTTCTGGCCTCTGCAGGGCCTCTGGAGTCTGGGGAGGCCATTTTCACCCTACCGGAGGCTCAAGGAAAGACTCCGGAGCCCGGGGAGGGCAAAAACACCCCCCCACACCATGGTGCAGGAGGCCAAGTAAGCCATGCCTACCATGGCCACACACACCCAGCAACCGGGCAGAGAACCCCTTGCTAAAATTTTTGAAGCCCACCATTGACCAGAGGGTATGATTTATGACATTTGTATTATGTCATTAACTCTTTTATGATATTTTTAAAATGTTTTATAAAATTTGCTAAATTTTAATTCCCTTGGAGTCATGGATCCACTGAGTCATTGATGCATTCTGTAAGTTGAGGTATTCTAATTCAAAAATTGTTGCACTATGATGCCCAATTAAAGGTTACAGATATGAGAGCCTTAGTATTTAGATATTCCTGCTGCTTGCAAGAAGAGGCAGGAAAAATAATGTTCCTTTGAAGAATGTGATGGGCAGTCATTCGTGGTAACAAGATGGGCCTACATATACTCTTGTTCCTAAGTAAAATAGACCCATAAAATACTCCAATTTCCATGCTGAGGGGCACAGTAAGATTCATGAAGCAGTAAAGCCATACAATCAAAGACAATGATGCCCCCAGAGCTGAAAGACATGATCAAAATCAAATAAACAACCTTTGAATCATTCTCATTTGATATGTCTCTGCTTTTGCCCTGAAGTGCTTTTTAAAAGGCAGGAGGAAAATGGACTCATTAGAGCTGTGGTGTTGGAGAAGGTTTCTGCACATTCCTTGGACAGCAAAGATGACAAACAAGGAACTACTGGAGCACATAAAACCAGACATATTGCCAGAAGGGAAAAACACAAAATTCTGCCTTATTTATTTCAGCCATGTCACACAATCAAACTCATTGGAAAAGGCAGTTCTGCTGAGAATGGTCAGAGCTAAAAGGAAACAAGGTCACCAAAAAACCCAGACACCATCAAAGCCAACACCAGCCAGAGAATAAGAAAACTGAAAGAAGCTGTACAAGATTGACATCACTTTTTAAATAGCTGAACTGAAAGCAAAATGCTTTCTAAATAATACCATTTTGCACTTTGTGTTTAGGTTTATAAAGAATCAGCTGCTGTTCTAGGCTCTCCTGAATCAATCCCCCAGAATCTGCCATGGCATAGGGCCCCAACAGTTTTTAAGATTTTTTTTTAAATCCTGCTTTAATTATTTTTATAAATAATTTAAGATGGTGAACATATCAAACTTCTTGCTGTTTTGCACACAAGAATCCTGTGTGGTGGATTGCACTAAGAAATAGCAGCTGGTCCAAAATCATCCAGTTGACTTTTATGACTAAAGCAGGATTAAAACTCAGTTTCCTAATTTCTAACCTGGAATTCTGGAATGAATAAGGCATGGTGCTTTCTTGCTAGGGAAGACCTACCGTATTTGTCGGAGTATACCTTTTTCCCTCAAAAAAGAGGCTGAAAATCTGGGTGAGTCTTATACACTGAATATAGCATTTTTGGCCAACCAGAATCCCGCCCCCTTTGCAAAAATGAATGTGCACAGCTTTTAGGAGGCTTCCAGAGTGCTCCTGGGGGCTGGGGAAGGCAAAAATGAGCAAAAAATGGGTCATTTTTGCTTGTTTTGCCCCCCCCCCAATCCCCAGAAGCACTCTATAAGTTTCTTAAAAGCTATGCATGCCCTTTTTAAAAAAAACAAACGGGCCTGTTTTTGCAAAAAATGGGCCATTTTTGGGAGGTCTGCAGAGTGCAAAAACTTTTTTTTTAATTTGCCTCTTCAAAATCTTGGTGCATCTTATACTCCGAAAAATATGGTACCTAATCAGAATCATGTCATTAGAGAACATACTGAGAGAGTGAACTCTGATGGTCTGACCATTTGAGACAGGGCAATCTAGCAAAATATTTGGGCAGCGTGCCTTTACCTGTACAGAGCAGCATAAGGATAGGGAAATCTCTAAAACTTTGCCAGTACAGAGCAGCATAAGGATAGGGAAATCTCTAAAAATGACGCCCAGACATTGTTGGGCTAATGTTGAGAGATCCCCAAATCTACACTTCCAAAATGCCAAGCACCAATAGAAGCGCTGACCACAACTTCTAAGTTATGCTATTAACAAAAGCCTTTAGAAAGGCTGTTTGCTGAAGGAAGGTTAAAAGCACAACTTACAATTGTTGAACTCATCAAATTTACAGACAACACTAGTTGGAGAGAATATCCAAAACTTTAGAAGATAGTGGTGGGCTTCAAATAAATTAACAACCGGTTCCCTGCCCTAATGACCGGCTGGGTAGGCATGGCTGGGTGGTGATGTGAGTGAGTGGGTGCGGCCAACTTGATGTCACTCACATCAAGGGGTGCTTAGTTTCGCCCAGCCTCTCGCGACCATGGGGATGCTGCAATGGTCATAAGTGTGAAAAACAATCATAAGTCACTTCTTTCAGTGCCACTGTAACTTTGAATGGTCACTAAAAAAGCTGTTGTAAAGCGCAAAGTGCACCCGCAGCGAACCAGCAGTAATGCCGGCAGCAATCCACCCCTGCACCACAGGTATGAGCCAGCAGTGTGCCAAAATAAGCCAAAACATCTCTAGCTACTGCATCACCAAAGGGATAATTTCAAGTTCACATGAAGTGATAGCACCATTTTATATTGCACTAGTGAGGCCACACATGGAATACGGCATCCAGTTCTGGTCACCACAATACAGAAAAGAGGCTGAAACTCTGGAAATAGTGCAGAGAAGAGCAACAAAGATGATTTAGGGGACTGGAGGCTGAAACATATGATGAATGGTTGCAGGCACTTGGTATGCTAGTCTAATTAAGAGAAAGACTTGGGGTGACATGATAGCACTCTTCCAATGTTTGAGAGGCTGCCAGAAAGATGAAGGGGCAACCCATTCTCCAAGGTACCTGAGGGCAAGACAAGACAGAATGGATGGAAACTTAACAAGATCTAATCTAGAATTAAGGAGAAATTTCATGAAAGAAGAATTAATCAGTGGAACAGTTTGCCTCCAGAAGTTCTGGGTACTCTATCACTGAAGATTTTTCAGAAGAAATTGGACAACTGTTTATTCAGAGTGGTATAGAGTATCCTATTCAAATAGGGGGTTGGACAAGAAGACTTCCAGAGTACCTTCAAAACCTTTTATTGTATGTTCTGATTAGGAAATATAATAAAGAAACCACAATTGATACAGTAGGACTGGAAAGTATTAATCAATCAAGTTAAAAATGATAATTAAAGATGCAGAGAGCCATTAAGAGTTTCAACTTTCTTTAATTAATAACAACTTGGAGTAATTGTAATTTGGATTGCAGGACCAGCAATGTAGATTACACCACCTACACAGTAGTCCCTATTAAAAATTGCCACCCACACAGCTTAAATGGAAGGCAATTGGCTCCTTAAGAGTTTAGCTTCACATCTGGCACAATCCTGAGTGTCTCTACAGCAAAAGTGTAATATCTGTTCTTATCAGTTTGAAATGGAGACAAGAATAAAGGGAAAGTATCTGTTTTGGGAGCTATGACCTGGCTAGGAATTTGTTGGACTTTGATCAGTCTCTGGTGTCCAGCTCCTGCTGCAATCTTAAAATAGCTGTAGCCCATTCCATCTGCTGCATCTATTAGCACAAGTGCCATCACCCTGGCCTTTCTCAGTCTTTGCCCTTCCCCTGCCTTTAACATTTTAAAACAAATGTGGAATGAGAACATGAAACCATAGATCAAGCAGCAGAGCAAGCAGTTCTCCTCCTGGCCTTACCCAACTACAAGTCCTTCCGCCTTTTTGTTCCTTTCTTCCTAATTTTCTCAGAAGAGCATCCAGGCCTCAAAAGCATGAAATGGGGAAGGCGAGGCAAGAGTGCCTATGGCTATGTCAGGAATGGGATTGATTAAAACCCAAATGCCCCAAAGCCAGACAGCGTGTGCATCCCCAGGCAAGGGAGTTTCTCGGGATTGACAGCTTGACTGCACCCAAATAAATGGAGCCCAGAACATAAAATGTCTTGATATGATTGCCAAGAAAATAATATTTTTGATATAAATCTTTCATACAGTCTCTTTGATATACTGTATTCTTCGGACTATAACACACACCGGAGTATAAGATGCACCATGATTTTGAAGAGGTACATTTAAAAAAAAAAGTTTTTGCACTCTGCAGGCCTCCCAAACCCTCTCCACGCCTCGTTTTTTGCAAAATAAAAAAAAAAGTCATGCAAAACTTTGGGAGGCTCTTAGAATGCTCCTGGGGGCTGGGCGGGGGGGGCATAAATGAGCAAAAATGGCTCATTTTTTGCTCGTTTTTGCCCTCCCCAGCCCCCAGGGGCACTCTGGAAGCCTCCTAAAGGCTATGCAGGGCCATTTTTGCAAAGGGGGCAGGGTTTTGGTAGGCCAAAAATGCTGCATTCAGTGTATAAGACACACCCAGATTTTCACCCTCTTTTTTGAGGGAAAAAGGTGTGTCTTATACTCTGAAAAATACAGTAAATATTGTGATATAAGTCTAACTGATTCCTTCCCTGAGTCTTATTTCTATGTTTCTGTCTGCTTTATTTATGTATCTGTCTGAAACATGATAATTTCCTCTTGTTTTTATATCCCTACAATAGGTAATCATCTGCCATGCTCTTCCACAAGAGACCCAGGTGAGTGTCTGATTGGGACTTAACTAAGTAGATAACATCATCATGAGGTGAGCAGAGAAGGAAGACACTGGAAATAAATTTAAGCAAAAGAAATGATCCACATAGTGACAATTCTAATAACCATTAATATACAGTAATATAATTGACAAATATCATGGCATTCCATCCCTTTTAATGGACAAGCCATTTGGGTCAGGAAATCTATGCCCTGCTCAGTGTAAGGTTCCAAATTAAAATACCATCAACAGAAATTAGTTTTTAAAATCTATCATCTGGCTTAAGTTTCAGAAATAGAATAAATGCAAAATTATTTACTTAGGCAAAATAACTCAAAGGCACTGGTACAGAATTAAAAAAAAAATTGCCCAGCAATGTCTGTGAAAAAAGACTTGGAGTCAGAGAATGTAAATTTAGAAAAGATGTCTGAGATCATCCAGTCCAAATCCTTGCCCAAAATTAATTCAGGTTATGCAAAATCTGCTTAAATAAGTCTTCGGTCATGAAAAATCAATCTCCTAAGGCAAATGTTCCATTGTCAAAGAGGGCTTATCACTGAAAATTATTTAGCATGGCCAAACACATTGTTTCTTGGCAAAACTGACAAACTCTCTCCTATTTCCTACATGACATTGATTGAGATAGTTGAACAGTTAGCAAATTTTCTTTCAGTTTTGACTTCCTGAAGGGTAGATATATGCAACACTTCCATTTGGTCCTAATATATACACACATAAACATACACAGAGATATAGATACAGTATAGGTATATTCCTAGATCCCTTGTAACAGGGTTGAAATTCAGCTGGTTCTGACCAGAACTTGAGTACTTCGGAGGACCGGAAAATACCACCTCTGGCGGTCCCCAGAGGAGGATGGGAATGGAGATTTTGCAGTATCCTTCCTGTTGGGGATGTAACCCTAGGCTTGGCTTGGCAATGTATATAAGCTATGATTACTGTTACTTTAAATGCTTAAGAGATGTAATTGGTTGGTTACCTCAAGCAGCCATAAGAGGGAGCCAGAATGGCTGTTAACTCTCTGTTTGTTAGACGCTGGTCGGTGTATTGTGAGGTATTGTGGTTTGCTACTGTTAGCTATATTTTGTGTGTTAGACTGACTATTTTTATAACTGAATTACTGAACCATGTATGACTTAACCGGACTCTGAATACTTCTACATTTCTACATAGTAAACTACTATATTTTTATACTATTCAGTGTCTCTGTATGCTGGTTTTTGCGTGTTCCACCATATCACTCTCATTACGCTTCTCTGCATACTCGCTCTCCTAACGGGGAGCTTAATTATTTAACACTTCCCCTGGAGTGGGGTGGGAATGGAGATTTTGCAGTATCCTTCCCCTGGAGTGGGGAGGGAATGGAGATTTTGGAGTAACCTTCCCCTGCCACGCCCACCAAGCACACCCACAGAACCGGTAGTAAAAAAATTGAATTTCACCACTGCCTTGTAATTTTTGTTCTCCTCTGGAGGTGCTCCAGTTTGTCCAGAAATGGACAGAGTATTTGAGGTATAGCTTAACCAACATGAATATAGAACAACAATGATTTCTACAGATCTTGACCATGTACTTCTGCCAATACACTGTAAGTACTTGACTTATAACCAGTGGTGGAATTCAGCTGGTTTGCACTGGTTCAGCCAAATCGGTTGTTAAATTGCCCACCCACCACTATCAAAGTGGATCCTGGATGCTGCGCTGCAATAGAGAAACGGGCAATGGAGCAGCTGGCGCGAGGGAAGGAGAAGGCCCTTTCCCTCCTCCTTCCCTCATGCCAGCCACTCTGTTTGCCCATTTTTCCATTGCAATGCAGCACAGTGCCCAGGATCCACTTTGATAGGGAGAGGCAATTTAACAATCAGTTCGCACAGGGTCAGGTTGGCCATTGTGGAAGGATCCCCCCACGTGCAGTGGAGGTGGAGGACGGGATTGGGCCATGCCTCTCACAACAGCCAACCTGACCCTGTGTGAACTAGTTGTTAAACTATTTGAATTCCCCCCACTGCTTACAATCATTTGCTTAGTGACCATTTGAAGTTACAATGCAGGGGTGGTATTCAGCAGGTTCTGGAGACGAGTTCTGGAGAACTGTTAGCGGAAATTTTGAGTCATTCGGAGAACCGGTAAATACCACCTCTTACTGGCCCTGCCCCCATCTATTCTCTACCTCCCGAGTCCCAGCTGATCAGGAGGGAATGGAGGTGTCAGCGTTCCAAATACCATGCATGAAATCAATCAGAGAACAAGGCAGAATCATCCTTAAAGTTCCAATTTAAGCATACAGGCATGTTGGCATCGTACTGTGGAATTCCAACTCTGATTCTCTTCCTGGAATTCCACCCAGTTGAAAGTTCATGATCTATTCCCACACCCCATAATCCATCACATGTTCCAATCATCATCTTCCACGCTGGCATCTACACCCCTCTGCTTCCGGTCAGGTGTCGAGGTGCAGAGACAAAAGATGACCTTGAGCTTCTATAAAAGAATGACAACAAAACATTCCACAATTCTACTCCTTTCTATTCCCCCCTCCCAACTACTACACTAATGAAACAGCATAGGAAATTATGAGAAAGTGTGGCAGGCCAAAGATCCTAAAAGGAACATAACTACAGGCCTAACAGGAGGTTTTACAGTATCCTTCTCCCGCCACGCCCACAGAACTGGTAGTAAAAAATTGTGAATCCCACCACTGTTCCAATGGCACTGAAAAAAGTGACATTATTAGTTTTCACACTTACAATTGTTGTAGGATCCCAGTGGCCACCGGATCAGAATTTGGGAGCTTAGCAACAGGCATATATTTATGACAGTTGCATTGTTCTGGGCCCAAGTGATCACAATTTGTAAGCTTCCCAGCCAGCTTCTGACAAGGAAAGTCGATAGAGGAAGCCAGATTCACTTAACGACTGCATAGTTCACTTAACAACTGCAGTAATTCACTGAACTGTTGCAAAAAAAGGTAGTAAAATAGGGCACAATTCAGTGAGCAGCTACCTTGTTTACCAATGGAAATTTTGGGCTCTACTGTGGTCAAAGACTTCCCTGAAGCCTGGAAGTGCCATTTTTTTCAGCTGCATCACACATGCTCACGTTCCATTTGTGATTCGCCTAAGTCATCCACATCCTTTTGTAAGTATGGCTGCCCAGTGCAGTTCCTTTTTCTTTTGGTCTTCTACTCTTGTTCCTTTGATTTTTCTTAACCCACTGATGTATAGTTCATCTTGTTGGTCCCAACTTGTTAAGATCCTCCTCAATCTTGATCCTGTCCTGTATCATGTTTGCTAGTCCTCTTATCATGCAGGGACTTTAAATATATTGTCCAAAAAACTAATAACCAATGTTTTTGAAGAAGTATTAATTGTAACATTTATTTTAAATTAAATAATTGTTTAAAGTTGCCTTGCAGGGGTTGTTCTTGTTAAATCCATGCTGGCTTCGGCTATGGAACGTTTTCTTTTTAAAATGTTCACAATGTTATCAGCATCGAATTAACCAATTTGTAGTTACTGGGTCTTCTTTCTTCCTTCTTTTTGAAAGCAGGGATAAAATTAATCAGCTCAACATGCACAGCCTTTTGGAAACCTCAGAGCATCAAGGGGTGTGAAAGACCTGTATTAGTCTTGGATGAGTCCATCCTTGATTCAAAAGGATGGTCCAAAGAGCTGTTAGCACTTCTCGGGTGCCTGATGAAGGGCCCTAGGGAAGAAAGCCATGTTCTGTTTTCTTATGTTCTATATATTGCAATAAGAGAGGGCAGTCTTCGCATTTTGAACATTAGCCTAATAATGATCAGAATCATAAGACAATTGTGAGATGCTGAAAAGGCTGAAAACCTGAACATTTATGCCCCTCAGAAAGATTCAAGTCAGATATAGAAGGGGAAATTATTATTATTAACCCTGGTAATAATTATTATATCTATATTAAAGTTTAAGTAAATGTAAATAACATGAAATTTAGTTCTTGCCCTGTCACCAGAAAGTAAATATGGTCCTAACGCATATCCATCATATGGTGCAACACAAGACAGAATGGATTACACCAAATGCCATCCAGGTGTCTAACAGAGTTTCACATTGTACGGAAAGTTCAGCTAGAGAAAAGGAGAGAGCAAGTGCCAGGAAGGCCCCATAGTCCCATGAATGAACTCCGCTCAGAGACTACTTCTTACCAATAGCAATGCCTTGGGGTAACCCAAAACAGAGGAGGAAAGAGGACAAGTAAGTCTTTTTCTGGCTATGAAATAGTAGGAGAGAGAAAGAGAGCCTTGAGTGAAAGATAGTGTTTTTGAGAAAGGTAATTTTACTATGGATTTGTAGTTGGTTTTTAATCTACCCTTTTGCTTCCTATTCAGGTTCTTCCCATAGTATTTCTCATTTCTTAGAGCAGGAAAATATAGATTTAAAAGAGAAAAATTGTGTTCTGTGGTTTGAACTTCACCTCTGTTTGAAAATGAGCAAATGCTGAATTTATTTCTGTGGAAAAAGGTACTTTGTGATTGGCTGCAGAGACATAAAAAGATACTGGAAATGTTTAGGGTTAGAGTGAAGCATTTTTGCTTATACTTTAAAGATTTTGGTAAAAAAAAAAAGAGGTGACAAAATACCACGAGACAAACCTAGAGTACAGGCTATTTTCACATAACACTAAGCCACAAATTAGCCAACCATATTTCAGTTTAATTTGTTGTGCTGTTTGATTAATCCCACGTGTCATGCAAAGCTCAGAAAAAAGGGCAAAACTTTCTTGTTGGGATCAGCATGTTATGCCGAACCCAAGGCCCAGGTAATGTGAATCATTCTCCTTTCCATGACCTCTTGAGTATCATGGAGTACTCCTCAGATGGGAAGAGAGGCTGAACTACTCTATGGAAACCGTGTCTCTAAAAACCAGGCCAGCAATGAGTCTGAGCCAGAATCGGTCCCTTGAGCAGAGGAGGGGGAGAAGGAGAAGAAACAGCTAAGCAGATGATAGCAACAGCAGCAACATCAGGTGGCCACTGAGTGCTGAAGTGCTCAGTTCCAAGAGAAAGACATGAAGGGAACTAAAGAACAACTGGATCTGCCTTTGCAGTTGAGAAGATGAGAAAGCAGCAACTTCCAGTACAGCTTGCTTGAGATCAGTCATCCCATTGTTAGGCTGTGCAATTTAATGCTCTTGTCCCTTGAACCCTAATTGCCTGGCAGACGTTTTTGCCCAAGATTCTTTTCTGCCTCGACCCCAGTCTTACCTTTGTCCTGCAGACCTGCCTCATAGAGCCTGACTATTCCTGATGTTAATTCTGGACTGGTTGATGGTTGCAACAAATGGCTTTTGCAAGGAGACTTTCACTACATTGCCTTCACAACTCCTACAGATGAACTACACTTCACAACACCCAGCCCTCAATCCTGACACCCAAATAGGACAATGTGTATTTCCTATCCATATTTGCACAAAAAAGGGTTACATTATTTCTGTTCTTAATGCAAAAAAAGTTTTAAAAAATTACTGCAGTAAAAAATACGATGGGAAAAGGAGCATAGCAAAACGTTTACAATTGAGTAACAATTATAACTTTAACTTAAATTTCATAAATGAAGTAGGACAACAGCTGTAAATAGTTTAGTCTGTAAGTCCCGACTCATCCTGCCTTCTAATTTCTCTCATCATCATGGCCTTGCCATGGAAGGAAGGAACACCTAAAATGGGATTAAGCTAAGTCATACATACTATGATGATGATACATACCGTACATACATGCATGCATACATACATACACAAGATGATTCACATCTGTTGTACAGATTTTGTTCATGGGGAGAGAAAAATGTGTGTGCTGGGTTTTTTGACTTGAAACTAGGGAGATGTGATGAGGCCTTCATTTATTGGCAGTGGTTATAAATTGGCCAAAATATCCCCACTCACCTTTTGCCAAAAAAGAACCTTCTAATTGGTTGCCAGTTTTCAGTGAGCTGCTAATTCTCTGAAGAAAAGGACTATCACATCCACATAACTAAAATGGTGAGAACAGTTCATTTATACTCTGCTTCATTTCAGTTCTGAAATTAGGTGCCATTAGAGAACAGTAGTGGAAGTATTGTCTGGCCAGTTATTACAGACATGTTTGTGTTACCACAACATTTAATGCGTGTTTCCTAAGAATCGTACATGTAATGATTTTAGTATCAGCTGTAGATTGTTTGCATGTTTATTATTAATTTAAATAGATCTACAGATCTGCTATAGCTTCTATAGATTCATAGACAGAAAAGCAATATGGGAATAAAATGCATTCGAGATTTCATAAATCATCTGATACTTCACAGAAGAGAAAGCATTAGACAGTACAGTGCAACTCTGATATAATTAATATTATGCCATCACCATAGGTTCTGTTGGAAACAATTTGCTTTTATAAGACAAGATTTGTATATTGCATTGGTTACCGAGTGGTTTAATTTTAGGACGATGTGGATAAAGTTTATGCATACAGATTAATTTGATTCTATGGCAGATACAGATCTAGTTTAAAAGTTCTCAAGGGGAAACATTTTCCTAAACAACTTTCAGGGCACAAACTCATCAGTGAGTTCTGATGAGGACCAAAGAACTCTGGAATTAAAGCAACATTGCCACTGCCTTTTTTAAAATTCCATGTTTGTTTTCAACACTTTTCAGATCCTAATGACCATACATGGTTTGTGTATTTTTGACCCAATTTTTAAAAACCTGGTAGCTTAAACAGTTGAGTTCGAGTTGAAAAATGTATATGGGTAAAAATAATGCTTTAAATCTTGAATTATAGATTTGGAAGATGTACTCATTACAGTAGACACTACTTGGAAGAGGTAATCCATCTGCATAAGAGAAATTGCAAAATACTTTAAGATTTTGTTGCCATCTACCTTTTTTTTTAAAGAAGTTGTACTGTATTTGGAATTAAATTGACCTGTTATTGGAGGGGGAAAGTTAAATAAATTGTACAATAAAATTTAGAAATATCCATTTGGGGAACAGCACATTTTGGTTCTTATTTAGCACATTACTTTCAGTCTTTGAAGATTAAATTTTAAAATGTGCTTCTTCACCTAATAAAACTTAGTAGCATGGTAATAAAATGCTGGCTGCAGATATCATACAGACTTTGGGAACAATGTATTTATTTGAAATTTTGGATAATTTGCATGTACAACAAGCAGAGATATTTAAAGTCCAAGGAAGACTATTGGAGTTCTGAAAATAAACGACTTGGAATGGAGCAAATAGATTCCCATCACTTTCCCCAGTGTCTGTGTCTACAGCAGAGAGCTAAAAGGTCCTACCTTGGATACTTGGAGGGGTCTGTCCTGTTCAGCGCCTCCCTGTAAGCGGAAGCCCCAGGGGCCTCCTCCAGAGAGAGTTACAAGCACCTCTTCTTTGTCTTCGGCTCCCATCACCTCAGTACCCCTTTTGTGTGTGTGACAAACACCTTGACTGCAAAATAAATATCCAGCTCTTAGAGGAGCTACTTGTCCATTGCTACTTGTCCATTGCTGCAAGTAGCATCTACCTTCTCTAGTCCCTCCCAAGGTTTGATTCTCTCTGCCCCACCCCCATCCTTTTCCCAGGCACAGAAAAGCCCAACACCCGATACTCTTCCAAATGTCCAGCTGCTGAGCAGACCATTGCTAGGCATTTCATACCCCTTTTGGTAAGACGCCAGAGTTATTTGCACATGTATCTTGTCAATCTCACTCTCTGTCCTCTCCACCTCCTGGCGAAACAGATCCTGGATGTCTCACTCCAGACTCATGGCTGAAAATAGCTCACCTCCTGTCTTTCTAGAGCTTTGTCTCATTCTTTTCCAGCTGGGGAGGACTTGATTTAAGCACTGCAATAAAACCTAGAATTACAAAAGCTCCTGAAAGATTTCTCTGCTGTTACTTCTTGCCCTCATAAGAAATCTTTTTTCTTTGTTTACTTTTGTTTCACCACCATCAAAGCCACCTCTGTTTCTGGCAATGAGTGAAGTGGGAAGCTTATCTGGGCAACACACTACAATGAGTGGGATTTGCCAGTCATTTCAGTAGGGCTCATAGAGCTTTTTCCTTCGGATAGTGTAATGCGCAAGTATGGTTGTGCACGCTCTATATATAGTAACGTAGTATTATGCAACAATCCATGAACAAAGTAACAAGGTGACTTTTACTTTTTTAAAAATGAAATAGTACATTAATTGGCTTATCAGTTATTATGGGAGATAAACTTTGCATTAAGTGGGAGATCAATCTAGCTAACAACTTTGGTATCCAAAAGGTAGAGAAGGGAGCTAGAGGGGAGCCAGTGACATGCAGTCAGGTGAGGCAAGTGAGGCACAGCCTCACCACTCTCATCGTGAAAAGAAAAAAAATGTAAAAGGAAAAAGGCGAGAGCTGAGGTCAGGCTGAGCTAGTTACTGCCTCACCGTGGATGACTCTGCTTAACTGTTAAAAAAAACCTCTTAAAAAGCACCCTCTACTATGAGGCAGGAGAACTGCATGCGTACTACAGCATGGCTCTTTGCCTGGCTTCCTGCCTCCTCCTATGGTCTCCTCAGTGCTCGCTTGTGCTCTCCCTCCCCAAGTGTAGTTTGATTGCAAGCAGAGCCACGTTGCGGGGCAGATGTGTGTGCTACAGCATGGCTCTTTGCCTGGCTTCCTGCCTCCTCCTGTGGTCTCCTCACTGGTGCTCTCCCTCCCCAAGTGTAGTGACTTCCACTCCAGGCCCCCATTCATTTCTCTCTCTCACACACACAGCTGGATAAAACTATATAAAAATCTAGCCCAGCTTCACTGATTACAAGTTTGAAAAGGCAACGTGGCTCCACCTGCAATCAAACTACACTTGGGGAGGGAGAGCACAAGCGAGCACAGAGGAGACCACAGGAGGAGGCAGGAAGCCAGGCAAAGAGCCATGCTGTAGTACACACACTTCCCCCCAGCCTCTTTCTTTTGGAAGGCTCGGATCGGCTCCCCTCCGGCTTCTCTGCCTCTCCTCTCATCCCAGCCTGCCAGCAGGAGGTGAGTGGGTGGGCTTTATTGTGTTCCAGGCATTTCCCACCCAGACAGCAGGCTGCATTTGCAATGGTGGAGGTGTTTGGGGAAGGCAACAGGGGAATGGGGGGGATGGCAGAGGAACTGCTTTCAAGCCACAGGAAAAGATATCCAATCCAACTTTTGTGTGTGTGTGGGTTTGTTTGAGAGTGAGTGAGAGAGGGAAGGGGGTAGGAGAGATAGTCCAATCCAACTTCTGTGTGTGTGTGTGTGTGTGTGTGTGTGTGTGTTTGAGAGAGGGGGAGGAAGGGAGAGGGGGAGGAAGGAGGGGAAGGGAGAAGAAAAAGAAAAAGAAAGAAGGAGCAAAGGAGAAAAACAAATGCTGTCGCTTTAAATCGGAACTGAGCATGCCTGGCTGTGGAATTCTGGGAGTTGAAGTCCACAAGTCTAAAAATATTTGAAACCCAGCACTGTGTCAGTGCCTCACCAGTCATAAACCTCACCGCACGTCACTGAGGGAAACTACACTGGATTTTATTCTAATAGAGAAGAAATGATAGGGAGGGGGGTGTTAAAGTTGCAGGAACCTTGGGGAGAATGACCATGTCATATTAGAATTAAATATAATGCAGAAACCCTCAATAGAGCAAAATCACACCAGAGTCCTAGACTTTAAATGATCTGATTTCAACAAACCTAGAGAGAGCTTGGGAAGAACACCATGGATGAGTATCTTAAAAGGGAAAACAACCCAAGAAATTGGGGAAACTCTAAAGCAGGGATGTCAAACTTGATTTCATTGAGGGCCGCATCAGGGTTGTGTTCAACCTTGGAGGGGAGGGGCATGCATGGTGGGTGTGGCATGGGACTTGGGGGAGCACCTATGGTGGTCAAGTGCTAAGGCAGGACTTCCGTGAGACCCTCCTTCACTCTCATTATACAGGAAGTCTTGAGTTAGTAATGTAATAGCGCCTGCCAATTACATTCATAACCCAAGGATTCGTTTAATTGAATCGTTAAATCAACATAACCACTTCCTGCTTTCCCCAATGCATTTGTTAATCGAATGTACATGAGGTATCTCAGAGTGGGGAAGAGCCTGCGGGGCCTAGTGCTGGCCATTCATATCCTTCCCCAATCCACTGAGATACCTCATGCTCCCCTGGGGTCCCAACAATTGCTTCCCTACCCATCCTGCCTGACCAGGTCTCCACAGACTGGGCCTGCTTTGCTAGCATCCCAGATTCCACTTACTCCTCCCCACAACATTTCCCATGGATGACTTACCATATTTTTCGGAGTATAAGATGCACTGCCACCCTTGCCCTTGGGGCTCTTCTTGCAGGACATGCTGGCTGGCGCTGCTTCAGGGCACCCCGGCTGCCGTATCCTCCACACGCAGCCCCCCAAAAAAGACTGTTTTCTTTTTAAAAAACGCCTCTGCAGACAATCTTGAAAACCTGCGAGGTTGCTTTCGGAGGGGGCAGACAGGCAGCATTCCCCCCCCCCACCTCCTGTCCCTGGGTGCCTGCAACCTCAGAGCCTGCAGCAACTTGCACAGTAAAGGCAATTAAGAACTTCTTACGCTTGTGAGAAGATTTTCTTTACAGTGCAAATGCTTGCTTTAAGGCTGCAGGCTCCGAAGCTGCAGGCACCCAGGGAGAGGGGCAGGGGGAAATGCTGCCTGTCTGCCCCCTCCCAAAGCAACCTCACAGGTTTTCAAGATCGTCTGCAGAGGCGTTTTTTAAAAAGAAAACCCTGAAAAAGCCACAAGATCTGGAGAGATGGGCAGGCGGTCTTTTGGAGAGGGGGAAATCCCCAGAACCAGGTTGCCCAGCCAGCACCCTGAAGAGGTCTGTGTGAGGCTCCGGTGACTGCAAAGCACGTCACAAGGGGCAGAAGTCCCCTAACCCAGCGGGGAGCCTAAGCAAAGGAGGAGGCGGAGAGCTGGGCGGAGGAAGGGGGAAACTATTGCTACTGCTGGAGCTGCATTGCCCTGCTGGGTTCGAAGACTTCTGCCCCTCATGCCAGGGGCAATGCAGCTCCAGCAGTAGCAATAGTTTCCCCCTTCCTCCGCCCAGCTCTCCGCCTCCTCCTTTGCAGCCACTGGAGCCCTGCACAGACCTCTTTGGGCAATCTGGTTCTGGGGAGGAGGGATTCCTCCCAGCACCCCAAAGAGGCCTGTACAGAGCTCAGGCGGCTGCAGAGTGTGTCACAAGGGGCAGAAGTCCCCGAACCCAGCAGGACAATGCAGTTGTCTGCATTGGAACCCTCGATAGGGTTTCCTTCCTCCAACCAGCTCTTCACCTCCTCCTTTGCTTAGGCTCTCCGCTGGCTCTGAGACTGCAGGCCCCGAGGGATGGAGGGGAATGTTGCCCATCTTCCCCCTCCGAAAGCAACATCGGAGGTTTTCAAGATCGTCTGGAGAGGCGTTTTTTAAAAAGAAAACCCCGAAAAAGCCACAAGATCTGGAGAGACGGGCAGTCTGTATTATTTTGCATGGGGGGGGGGCGGAAATCCCCAGAACCAAGTTGCCCAGTATCCCAAAGAAGGCGGTGCAGGGCTCCAGCAGCTGCAAAGTGCAGCAGAAGGGGCAGAAGTCCCCAACCCAGCGGGGCAATGCAGCTCCAGCAGTAGCATCGCAGCTTCTTGAAGCAGCATGCCGCCCTGATTAACCTACCTTATGGCACCCTCTGCAGCCCGCTCTGCATGGAGTCGAGTTGGTGGCAGGCAGCCCTTGCTAGAGTTTCCCCCTTCCCCCGCCCAGCTCTCTGCCTCCTCCTTTGCTTAGGCTCCCCGCTGGGCTCGGGGGCTTCTGTCCCTCCTGCCACACTTTGCAAGCATGGTGCAGACAGGCGGGGAGAAAGAGAGAGAGATTGAGTGGCAACCGGGTGGGCGGGGGCAGGGAGCAGGGGGGGCGGGGCAGGCCTGGGGAGGGAGCGTTCCAGTACCGGGCCTCTGGAAGAAGGGGTACGGGAAGGCATGCTAAATTTCACCATCCGGTACGGCTGTACTGGCCCATACCGGCCCGTACTGGCCCGTACCAGCCCGTACCAGCAGAAACCCACCCCTGCATCTCACTTTCTTAAAGCTTCACAGGCTTCTGATTAAAAGACTTTGGCTTCTCTGCCATGTGTGGCTCAGCCTCTTCTGGAGCTCTTCAAAAAGTACAGTAAGTACAGTAAAGCCATGGGAAATGGGGTGGGGAGGGCTGGATCCGACCCATAGTGGCTCCTTTTCAGCCTATAAAAGGCCAGGGGAGGCCTCTGAAGGCCCAAACAGATCCTCGGAGGGCTGGATCCGACTCATAGAGGTTCCTTTTCAGCCTGTAACAGGCCAGGGGAGGCCTCTGGAGGCCCAAATGGCGCCTCAGAGGGCTGGATCTGACCCACAGAGGCTCCATTTCGGCCATCAATGGGCCAGGGGAGGCCTCTGAAGGCCCTGCATGGCCTGTTTTTGGCTGGCAGAGTACTGCAGGAGACCAAAAAGGAATTGCTGTTTTGGCCGAAGAGGCACCACAGCCTTTGATATTTCCAGATTTGAGCACCCTGTGGGCAGGATTAGGCCCATGGACCTTGAGCTTGATAGCCCTGCTCTAAAAAATATGATTATAAAAGCTCAGAAGAAAAAGAAATCCAAGAAGATGGATTACATCCCAGTATTCTGAAGGAACTGGCAGATATTATCTGAGAACCATTGTACTATATTTTTCAAAGATCTTGGAATACCAGGGAAGTACCAGAGGTCTGGAAAAGAGCTGATGTGATCCACATTTTCAATAAAGGGGGGGGAAAACTGATCTAGGAAACTACAGACCAATCAGCCTGACATTAATACCTGGGAAGATCCTGGAAAAGATAATCAAGCAACAGATTTGCAAGCACCTAGAGACAAAGTTATAACCAAAAGCCCACATGGGTTTGTCAAAAACAGATCATGCCAAACAAATTTTATTTCATTTTTTGACAAAATGACTAAACTAGTGAACCAGTGAAATGCAGTGAACATAATATAGCAATAGCATTTTAGATTTATCTACCCCTTCACAGCGCTTTACAGCCCTCTCTAAGCGGTTTACAGAGTCAACATATTGCCCACAACAATATGGGTCCTCATTTTACCAACCTTGGAAGGATGGAAGGCTGAGTCAGTATACTTAAGATTTCAGAAAAATATTCGACAAAATAGATTACAACCTACTTCTTAGTAAGTTAGAAAAATATGAGATAGACAACATCACCACCAGCTGGATTTGTAACTGGTTGACAAATTGCTCTCAACATGTAGTTCTTAATGGAGCTACATCTACATGGAAGGAAGTAGCGGGGTGCATCAAGATTCTGTTTTAGGCCCAGTACTTTTTAATTTCTTCATAAACAATCTAGATGAGGGAATAAAAGGAAAACTCATCAAATTTTCAGATGACACCAAACTAGCAGGAATAGACAACACCTGAGAAGATAGGCTCAAGATCCAGATGGATCTCATCAGACTTAACACTACACCCTATCTAACAAAATGAAATTTAATGTAGAGAAAAGTAAGGTTTTACACTTAGGCAAGAAAAGGAAAACCAAATGTACAGGTACAAACTAGATGAAACTTGGCTCAACAGCAGTAATTGTGTGATGGATCTTTGAGTCCTAGTGGACAATTACTGTGTTTACCTGAAAATAAGACAGGGTCTTATTTTCTTTTGACCACCAAAATAAGTGCTTGGCCTTATTTTCAGGGAGGTGTTATTATTTTTGAGGTGTAGGAGGTGGCGAGTATGGTCACCTCGTGGCTACTGTATGGTCACCTCATGGCTGCTGCTGTGTTGCAATATCTTCAGGGAGGGCTTATTTTCAGGGAAACAGGGTAAATATGAGCCAACAATGTCCTGCAGCTGCCAAAAAAAGCCAATGCAATCCTTGGTTGCATCAACAGAGGAATAGAATCAAGATCATGAGAAGTGATATTGCAGCTTTATAATGTCTTAGTACAGCGGTTCTCAAATAGTGGGGCGCGCCCCCCTGGGGAGGCGCGAGGCTCCGTAAAGGGGGGCGCGAAGGCTCCCTTTCCATCTGGGTGCAACGGCGGCGGCGGCGTGGGCGAGGCATAATATATCCCGCCTGGAAGTGGCAGCACTTCGGACTGTGGATTTTCATTGGAGCCGCAGGCTGGAGCTGTGCAAGAAGCCTGCTCGGGCGGGGGTGGGAGGGAGGGAAGCATGGCTGTCCCAGGCTTCCCTCCCTTCCCCCCCCCCAGCCCAAGCAGACTTTTTGCACAGCTCCAGCCCGCGGCTCTGATGAGTCTCTGAGCAGTCCCCAGCGCTGCCACTTCAAGCCGGGATATATTCTGCCATGCCCTCGGCGGCGTCTTTATGCAGGTAGCTCGCCTCCCCGCCAGCAGCTCCACCGCCAGGATTCCGTCTGGAAGCGGAAGCACAACAGCCGCTGTTGGGGAAGGGACAAAGGGGCGGCGGTCGCCCGATCTTGCCACCGCCACCCCTTCGCCCCTGGTAACGGCGACTGTTGTGCTGCTGCTTCCAGCTGGGATGCTGGAGGAGCTGCTGGCAGGGAGGGAGGGAAGAAAGGGAGGAGGGAGTAAGGATAGACAAGCAAGAGGGAAAGAGGAAAGAAGGCAAGCAGGCAGGAAGGAGGCAGAAGGAAGGAGGGAAGAATGGAACTGGAAGGGAGGCAGGGAAGGAGGGAGGGAGAAAGGAAGGATAAGAGGATAGGGAAAGAGGAAAGAAGGCAGGCAGGCAGGGGGAAAGAGGAAGGAGGGAACTGGAAGGGAGGCAGGAAGGAAGGGAAGGAGGAAGGGAGGGTGGAAGGAAGGATAGACAAGCAAGAGGGAAAGAGGAAAGAAGGCAAGCAGGCAGGAAGGAGGCAGAAGGAAGGAGGGAAGAATGGAACTGGAAGGGAGGCAGGGAAGGAGGGAGGGAGAAAGGAAGGATAGGAGGATAGGGAAAGAGGAAAGAAGGCAGGCAGGCAGGGGGAAAGAGGAAGGAGGGAACTGGAAGGGAGGCAGGAAGGAAGGGAAGGAGGAAGGGAGGGTGGAAGGAAGGATAGACAAGTAAGAGCGAAAGAGGAAAGAAAGCATGTGACTACGGTGGGAGACGAGGAAAGACCGGTGTGCTATGTTATGCAGAGGTGTACTTATAACAATTTTATAGACAAATTATACTATTTACAGTCACGCGGGGGGGGGGGCGCGAAATGTTTTCTTCTTCCTAGGGGGGGGCATGACAGAAAATAATTGAGAAGCACTGTCTTAGTAAAACCACACTTGCAATACTATATTCAAGTTTGGTCATCACAATATTAAAAAGATATTGAGACTCTGGAATGAGTGGAGAGAAGAGCGGCAAAGAAAATTGGGAGGCTGAAAGCTAAAACATACGAAGAATGATTGCAGGAATTTGGTATGACTAGTCTGGTTAAAAAGAACTAGGGGGTTACATGATAGCAGTGTTTCAATATTTGAGAGGCTACCACAAAGAGGAGTCAACCTAGAGGTGGTATTCAGCAAGTTCTGACCAGTTCTGGAGAACCAGTAGCAGAAATTTTGAGTAGTTCGGAGAACCGGTAAACACCACCTCTGACTGACCCTGCTCCCGTCTATTCTTTGCCTCCTGAGTCCCAGCTGATCGGGAGGAAATGGAGATTTTACAGTACCCTTCCCCTGTCACACCCACCAAGCCACACCACGCCCACCTAGCCATGCCCACAGAACCGGTAGTAAAAAAAATTTGAATCCCACCACTGGGTCAACCTATTTTCTAAAGCACAGAAGGCAAGACAAGAATCAATGAATAGAACCTGAATCAAGAACTAAAGAGATCAAGCAATCAAGAACTAAAGAGAAGTTTCCTGACAGTAAGAACAATCAAACAGAAGAACAGCTTGCCTTCAGAAGTTATGGGTGTTCCAACAGTGGAGACTTTTAAGAAGGGACTGGACAACTATTTGTCTAATACAGTGCTTCTCAATTATTTTCTGTCATGCCCCCCCCCTAGGAAGAAGAAAACATTTCGCGCCCCCTGCGCGACTGTAAATAGTATCATTTGTCTATAAAATTGTTATAAGTACACCTCTGCATAACACTGTATTGAATAATGCAACGCTTCCGACGAAAAGTCAGATGCTGGGTGACACTGTTGTGTCTTATCTACCAGAGAGTTAAGACCCACTAAAATTGAAGTCCACAAGTCTTAAAGTTCCCAAGTTTGGACACCCCTGGCTTATAGCATCGTTTTGAGGCTAGGAGTTGAACAATTTAGGATGTGTTCCCTAAAATCAATTATATTCCATTTGCAAAAATGATTATTGCTACCTTCAGAAACAATTATTGTTCCAAATCCAATTAAAACTGCAATGATATGATATAATCCTTTCCTTGTAGGGTCCTATCAACAGGATCAAACAAAAATACAGTCCAAATGTTTCCTATAAATAGGACATGTTATGAACTTTAATAGTGAAAAAAAAATCTTTCAAAGTTCGAACCCTTTTAGATAAAGGATAACACCCACCAGATACAAGGAACTTTGAGATTTTCAAAAGACTTTAAAATGCTATTTCTGTTCCTTGGGATATCATTATGAAATTGAAGTTCATTCTCGTACTTCCCATAAAAAATATGGTTTCTGGATTTAATAGCAAAAGCTTTTGCTCCCGCTTCCCCTCGCCCGCCGCGGCCAGTTGCAGGGCGCGGATCCCGCTCGGAGAAGGCGGAGCGGCAGCTCCTCCCTCAGCCAGGAGCCAGCGGGGGCTGGTCGGACAGGCAACCTCGTCGGGAAACTCCAGTCCGCCGCCTTTGCCGCCGCCTTTGCCGCCAGTTAGCCCAGAGGAGACGCGAGCGAGGCCACAAAGACCTCTTTGTGCACCGGCGGCCGCGGCCCCCTTGTTTGCACCCAGATGGAAAGGGAGCCTTCGCGTCTCCCTTTACGGAGCCTCGCGCCCCCCCCTGGGGGGCGCGCCCCACTATTTGAGAACCATTGGTCTAATATGGTATAGGGTCTCCTGCTTAAGCAGGAGGTTGGACTAGAAGACCTCCATGGTACCTTCCAACTTGATTATTCTGTGTTCTAATATATATATATATATATATATATATATATATATATATATATATATATATATATATATATATATATATATATATATATATATATATATATATATATATATATATATATATATATATATATATATATATATATATATATATATATATATATATATATATATATATATATATATATATAATTTATCATGAATTATATGACAAAATATAAAACATACACACAAGCTGAAAAATTGCCCACTTTTGACTAACTTAGTCTATGTGAATTCTGGATTTAACTGTTTCCCCATTCCATTCAATTCAATCCAATCATGTCCAATTTTCTGAGACTGCCTGGACAAGTCCCTGCAGTTTTCTTGGCAAAGTTTTTCAGACATGGTTTGCCATTGCTCCTTCCTAGGGATGAGAAAAAGTGACGGGCACAAAGTCGCCTTTTTAAAACGACAGCCAGAGATTGAAGATGCTTTCTCCAAACTAAAATCTCTCAGCTACAATACTGTACTGCTGGCAACAATCGAATAAAGAAAAGATGGTATCCAAAGTTGTTATAAGTCTCATAATATAATTTTCTAATAGTTCTAGAATGAAATGCACTAAAAATGTATTCTGCAACCCCTGCAGAATCCAGAAAATGGTGACAAATGATTTACACAACTTTGATTCGCCTGCCTTTTTCTCACCAACCCAAGGACAGAGAAACGAGGCTCTGAGCCAAAAACACTTGGGCTTCCAAGCAACATCTACAAGTCAATAAATAAACTAATCTGAACAGAGTACACTGAAGAGTGAAGGAAGGCTGATGAAATATACATATTTGGAGAATGTGAAATTTCAGTTGCAATGTACTTAACTCTTTTGGAGAATTTGGCTTTCTTACAATTTTGGTTTATTTTAAGAATCCTTTGCTTGTGGGTCCCAATATCTGAGAACACCAATTTCATGTAGTGAATCAAATTGAAGGGTGATGAAATTTAAGTGCAAATTCCTAACCATTCCTAGGGTTCCTAAGAACTACTTGATAGTTTGTGATAAGGCTGCAATTGCTGGAGAGGAAACTTTGTGAAATGTTATTTAGGAACAAGTCCCAGAGACATCCACCTCCCCTAGCCCAGTATAGGAAAATAAAGCATAGGAAAATAAAACTATTGAAATAAGCATAGGAAAATAAAGCAATGAACAGAAACTAATAAGTAGATAAAATAGACAAACACTAGCCCTGGCCTGTATTATTCATCACTCAAACCGATAACAAGGATTCCATGGTCTCACTCGGTGGCATCTTTTCCAAAGAGAAGAGAAACGGTTGAGTTTGGTGGAGAGAGGGCCCCGAATCCCATCAAAGCATCAGCAACATTGCTGAGAACTGAAGGGCAGAGAAAATAACACAGGACAGATGGCGTTCTTTCGTAATGAGATTCATTTTCGTAATGAAAGATTCCAGGCAGGAGATAAAGGGGATGTAGCTCTTGAGAATTGAGAAAATGTGTTTGGAAGGTGCTTCAGAAAAGTAATCCAGAGGGCTTTAGATTGAATCCTCTGGGGGGGAAGGAGAAGAGGGCTCTGGAAAAAAAATACAATACTGCATATTGGAATGGAACTGATACACAGTAGTCATACACAGGATGTGGAGGCCCCCAATAATAAGCATTCAAAACAGGAAAGAATAGGTCAAGCTTTTTACCCAAAGTTTCCAGTGACTCTGTACAAATATTTGGAGTATGGGGAACAAACCGGACGAATTAGAAATCTTAATGCCGGAAGGCAGCTATGATTTAATGGGTGTTCCTGAAACCTGGTGGGATGAAACTTATGAGTGGAATGCCAGACTGGAGGGCACAACATACTCAAAATAAATAGTCCAGACACAAGAAAGAGTGTATTATATGGGAATCAAGTGTACACATATGCACTGATCCCGGAAGCTGAGCGTCAGGGTTTAGGTGAGAATATTAAGAATGGGAAACAACTATATTATTGTGGGGGTGTACTATAGGCAGTAGAAGATCTGCATATTTCTTCCTGGACCAGATTATAACATTTGTAGAAGAGACATATTAATAATGGGAGACTTCAGCTATTCCAACATCTTTTAGAAAACTTAGGCCAGACAGCAAAAGTCCTCAGCATTTATTAAGTCTGTTTCAAAATCATTGGGAGAAGCATGTCCTCCTAAACCTGATCCTAACATTTAGTATATTTGTTTATTTAATTTCATTAGATTTAGATGCTGCCCCAAAGTATCATCGTCATCATCATTAAGGATGTAAGTTTATCTCATTAGTGGCTGTAGCAAAATCAGAGTACAAATAACATAATACAGTTACAAAAATTGTCCACTAGAATTTATATATTGTAGAAAATATGCTTTAATATTTGCAAAAAACTACTGGAACCATGTGCCTGATTAAATTCAAACTGATTAAAACAATTCAAACGTAATAGACTAAACATTGCTGTTAAGAAATGAAGGTTATAATTTATTGATGTGGCAGCATTTGTTTATCAAATTGATGATAAACAACTTTGAACGCTCACTAAATGAATGGATGTATAGTAAGCTGAGGACTACCTATATGTTACTTATGACTAAACATAGGGTTACTGTAATTCCATAATAATTTCCTGAGAGTGTGAACAATTCATCAATGGAACAGCTTCTCTCCAGAAGTTGTGGGTGCTCCATCAAGGGAGGTTTTTAAGAAGAGACTGGACCGCCACTTGTCTGAAATGGTATGGGGTCTCCTGCCAGAGCAGGGGGCTAGAGTAGAAGATCTCCTTGGAGAAGACATTCAAGGCCCTTTCCAACTCTGTTATTCTAAATTTATTAGACACAACAGATGTTCAAAAAACCTTGATTATTGGCCTTATGTTGGCGATACAATATAATGCATAAATTTTGGTTACACTCTTTGATAGTTGGATAGTATTACTATGATGGATCAAGTTTTTGGGAGGATATTAATATTTAAGATCCATTTAAGGATTCCTTCCTTTAAAAATATTATGTTAAGGGGGGAATTATTTCCAATAAATCCATTTTATTTATAAAAGTATAGGATTATATTACTGTGTTTGATATATATAGATTGAACTGTAATTATTAGGAGTTTTATGTTTCTGTTGTCCACATAATGTACTCATAATGAAAATGTAATTTATTCTGGGGGTGGGGAAGGCTCCGTAAATTCATCTCATGAATAGCTTTGATTTTATTAGATATGTTCAGACATTTGTCACTTCAATATGAATAGCCATGGTCTTATAGTTCCATATTTCGACTACAAAAATCTAAATAGAAAACTGGTGCCATCTAGTGGTCATCTGGATTTCTGTAGCCCATATATAGCAATTCTGGCAATCGAACTCTATTTTACACGGAGAGCGTTTTTAAAATTTTTGTTTATTTATATTTCATATTTCTAGCCTGCCCATCTTCCTCAAGGAGGGGCTCTGGGTAGTGTACAGTATAATAGATGTAATACAGCCATCAAGTCTACCCCCACCTCAGAGCAAGAATC
Organism: Natrix helvetica; assembly: GCF_964273705.1. NCBI lineage: Eukaryota > Metazoa > Chordata > Lepidosauria > Squamata > Natricidae > Natrix > Natrix helvetica. Next base: position 107,396,629 of record NC_138551.1, on the reverse strand, counting down.
CCAAAAACAAACCAATATTCACCCTCTGTTTATAGCATCCAGAGAAGAGAAGCCCATAGCCTTTGTGGGTAATCATTTCCACTGTGAGGAAGCTCTTACGCTCCTTTTTCCCCCAAGGCTACAAAGCCAGCTCCTGGCTTTGTCTCTTTCAGAACATACTTTTTAATCAACTGATCATTTTGTTGCACTTCTGTAAACTTGCTCTGGTTACAAAATAGTAGTTTTTTTATTTATTTATTCATTTTATTTTATTTTTAAACTTCTCATCTCTTCAGAGAGAGACTCTCGGCAGTGTACAGTAAAAGTAAAAACCAATAAAAAAGATATGCCAAAGCTCCCTCAGTGACAACATAGGAATTGCTTACTTGAATAACATTTAGAGACCTGGCATCTATCATATATGAAAAATATCCAGATATTCTCTCTCTCTCTCTAATTCTTATATTCCCATCATCAATTGTAAAACACTGGTCTTTATTGGGATATTAATATATACACATGCTCAAACTGTCTTTAGTAAACATTCAAGGTAATGGGGATTTTTAATTTTTTTCAGAACCTGTTAGGAAAAAAATCCTGGAAGGGATAAAAATCTGCTGATAGAAAACAGGCTGCATTCCCCCCTTAGTCTCCCATGGACCCCCAGAATACATCTGAAATCTTCCCAAGAAAATGGCAGGATTTATCCAGGCATTTGCCAGGAATTAATGCTGACTTCAACAGATACATACAAGAAGAATTCTTAACAGAAGTAATCAATATTAAACGATAAGTATAAAACAAAAATATACATGCATCGGTTATCTTTTTCTTTCTCTCTTCCTTGTTTGTATCCTCAGTTGTTACAGCCTGACAAAAGCATGTAGACCAATTTCAAGCGTAGAATAATTGATAGAATTGCAAATTGAAAATGGAGTAGATCTGGAAATAGGATTGCATTCAAAGCCAACAGTTGTGAAAATAGTTGAGTGCATTGCAAATGAAATTAAAACCAAAATATTCACCAGCATTTTTGGACAGAATCTGAAAATATGTTTGATCATTGATCAATCCTGCAAACCAGTTTTGATAGTTGTCGTAAAAGTTGAGGATTCAGAGAACCCACCAATTTTTGTCGAGCTTGTTGAATTGAAGAAACAAGATGCAGAGACAATATGTTCTTCAGTTCTGGAAAGTTTACATAAGGTTGGGTTAACCCAGAACTACTTACAAAAAAAATTAATAGCGTTTTGCTCTCATGGTGCCACCATTATGCTTGGGAGAATATCTGGAGTGAGCACTAAAATAACAAAAGTTTCCAAACATCATCATATGGCACTGCTTGAGCCATTGTCTCCAACTTGTTTTAGATGACTCCATAAAGGAAATAAAGCAAGTAAATAACTTGAAAATTTTATTATTTATTTATTTATTTATTTATTTGACTTCTTAGTTGCCCCCTCTCCCCCAAGGGACTCGGGACGATGTACACTAGCAACGGTCACAACAATACAATATGGAGGAGGTGGAACAATAAATAAATAAATTACAATACTTTAACAATTAAAACCCCAATGATAGTTAAAGTTTAAAAATTAAAATTAACAATTAAAAATGCCCAAGAGGTGGAGAAGCTCTAAATTAAGCCAGGCCGGCTAGTCGGAACAGGTGGGTCTTAAGTTTTAAAATATTTATTGATAAGATATGCTCTGTTTTTCACCAATCACATAGGAACCTAATTGAATTTGACAAAATATCTGAAGAACTTGAAATTGATATCATAGATTTGTAGAGTGTTTGGACCAAGATGGGCTGCCTGTAGTTTAAGGGCAACCATAACTGTGTGGCGTGCTTATCCAGCGCTACATCAGTATTTTCATGCGAATGTAAAATACTCAGGTATGGCTGCCCGTCTGGAAATATATATATATATTTAAAATGATTTGGCATTGATGCTCAATATTCTGGAAGAAATCTCACTTTTTTTCAACTGCTCTGCAAGCAAGTAATACGGACATAATAAAGGCTGAAAATCTGGTGAGAAAATCAATGAAAGCATTTGAACTGCTTACAAAGGGAAAAGGTCCATACAAAAGAAAAGTTGATGGACTAATTACTTCAGAAACCTTCAAAAATACAAAATTTGTAGAAAATCATCGATTTGTTGGACTTCATCGGGACAGACTTTTAGAAAGCATCATAACAAATTTGCAGAAAAGACTAATGGACTGTGAACATTTAAAAACAGGTAGCCAATTGCAAGACACCACAAATAAATTACAATTTCTACATTTTTTGGTGCCAGAGTACTGGGATATTGCAGAAGTAGTAGTTCCATGGACAACAGCTGAAGAACAACTGTGCACATTTGGTGACATTTTCAATTACAACATTAACATCAATGACTATAGAGATTTTGTGGAGAATGAGTTAAAAGATTCAAGGAACTATGCAATTCCTGATAGTATTAAAAAAGCTAAAGATATTGTCAGAACAATTGCTGTAAGTTCTGCAGAAGCAGGTTTTTTGAAAATGAACATATGTTCAGAGAGCAGAAGTCGCCTAACCATTTCTAATTTAACCAACCTCATGACTATCAGTTGTTATTGGCCTACCTCTTCCAAAATGGGACCCTATTCCTGCAGTGAAAAAGTGGTTAAGAGCACACCATCACACAGCCAATGATCCGAGAATCTAGATCAAGAAAAGTGGAAGTGAGGAGAGTGCCAATGAAAAACAATATGGAAACATCTTAAAGTTAAAGGCTACTAACATATTATGTATTTGTGTACCTCTTTTATTGTTTTGTGTACTTCTTTTATTCTTATTTAAGTATTAAATGCTTACATTTGTATATCATGGTATATCTTCCTTTTGGTCATTATTATCATGTGCAAAGAAGTGATGTCGAAGACAACACTTTTATTGCCCTTAAGTATTTGTGTACCTCTTTTATTGTTTTGTGTACTTCGTTTATTCTTATTTAAGTATTAAATGCACGAAATAATTGGTATATCTTCTTTTTGTAGGTCATAAGGGCAAAGACGTGATGTCAACTTAGCCATGCCCATCCAGTCACATGACCACAAAACCACACCCGCCCAGTCATATGACCACAAAACCATGCCCATTCAGCCATATGACAAAGCCACCACGACCAAGCCATGCCCACAGAATCAGTAGGGAAAATATTTGAATTTCATCACTGATCCTGACCCAAGTGTTCCTTTTGTAATTTAGGCAGGTAGCCATGGGAACTGTTATTACAGAGAATGCCCAGGACCTGCTATAACGTTGTGCATACATTCCAAAAAAAGTACCAAAACTGAGCAGAGGAGGGCGGCATGGGAGGAGGCCTATGCAGTATGGTGTGCTCTTACCTGGCGGCATTTTCTAGAGGGAGCCAAAACACCATTCAAGGTATGACTATTTATAAAAATCTAGAGGCTCTGAGGACCCCATGTAAATTATTTCCTAAGCAAGTTCGCTGGGCTCAATACTTCAATCAATTCAATTTCACCCTATGGTATATCCCTTTTTTTAAAAATGGCAGACGCTTTATTGCTTTCCTCCAAGCTTGCTGCCAGATGCCATGGAAACAAGGAGGAAGGGAACAATGGGCATTTGGGAAGGGAAGCGTGCATATGATGTGAGTGAAAATGTTGGGAATTGATGGGGAGGATCAGATTCATAGAAGACAGAGAAGTCACCTTGGGTTATTTCATAGCTTCAAGGCCAACTGTCCTGGGAATGGCATGCATGAAGGCAGCGCAGAATGCCTGGGCTAGAGACACTCCCAAAACATCTTTCTGGATGTTGATTGGGCTCTGCCTGACGGGTGGTGGGCTCTGGAGTGATTTTAAATTTGTCCTTTTTGCACGTTTGCTTCAGACCTTGCCTTACTTTTACTGCATTCAGTTCTTCTTAGTAAAAGTACCTTTTCTCTGGAGTTAAGGGTTTTCTTTCCTAAGAATTAATCAGAGGCAGCCCTGACAAGGAGTCCCAAATGATGGTGGTTGTAATCTCCAAATTTTGTGGAATGGCATGATATTGAGGAGATTATTGGAACACTGACTTAGACTTGATAAAAATAGGCTAAAATAGGCTGTTTAAAGACATGCGGATGTAGGGAAGCATGTAGATGGGCAATGAGCAGTTGTGCTGAGTGGGAATAGATTGGAATTATTTAGTTCCAAAATAGGTTTGGCAATATTCCCTTAAATGCAAAAGCCTGGGAACTCTGGGAAATTATCAGGATGACACAAAAGACCATTATTTAAAAATAATAAAACAAACTGAAGCAATATATCAAACTTTTAAGTATAAACTAAGCATTATTAAAAATAAAGGAAAGAGTTTTTCTTTACTGAATGGGTTCTTTAAAGGATACTGACAGCAGGAGAAACTAGTCCTGTAGCACCACTAAAATCACCAGTAGCATATTAAAAGAATTATCTATATAGAACAGCAGAGGGGATGAAAGATTGCAGAACAGACTATGGGATAGTTTTTTTATCTTGCTGTTGTTGGTCTCACCTTGCCATGTGTCCAACCAAGATGCATAAAAATAATTATTGTATGCCAATTTCAGCATGAAAAGGCATATGATATGGAATGGCAGGAGGGTTTTTGTGTAAATTATATTAATGAGGAATTTGGGGGAGTTTATTATGGAGGATAATTTCTTCTTTTAGAGAAAACAAACCAGTTACCATTCAGAATTCAATTTACAATTTTGGGATATATTTAATGATATTCCTCTGGATCATGTTTTGAATTATTTCTTATTCAATATAATAGTGAATGATCTGCTTGTTTTTACCTCAAGGGGTGAACTGCACCGTTTGTGGATTAGGAGTAGGAATTTGAGAAGGGCAGGACAATTGAACAAGGCTCCTAGCAGTTTAGAACAGTAGGGGAAAACTTGGGAGTTTTACATTTTTCCCAAATAAGTCTTGCAGGACTGGATTTTGGGCCCAAGAGAACTATAGTGAATACTATGATGAATGCTTGACTGTTTTTATGTAATTCTACAAGTAAACCTTGGACCTCACTGGACCTTAGCTACTGCAGTATCTTTGTATCCAATCCAGCATGTATTACGGTAGCTTCCTAGGGGTTTGTTGGGAAGATTTTTTGGGAGGGTTTGGGGAATAAGATTTAGTTATTACACCTGTAGTTAAAACCCACCCCTCTCCTAGAAAAATGGAATAGCCTGGGAAATATTGAAAAGGCAGAATATTATATTCCCCTGGATAAGAAATGGAGAATATTTTTAGGCAGGAAACAGACTCACTCTTAATAGCCCCCATCTTTGTCAATGGGCCATTAAAATGCCTGAGCCAGTCTATTCTACAACATCTACAAGATCTTCCCCTTCAGCTCCAGGGTGACGGATTAAGGCATGATGGTATTAGCCCTTTACCCATCTCACCACAGGACACCTGGGAAACGCAATGCTCAACCAAACTTGGACTCAAAACACAGCCTTAGAGAGTTGCCCCTGCATGGCCCTATGGGAGTCTGACAACCAATCAGAATACATTTCTTACACAAGAACAGGAAACAGAGAGGTAGGGCCAAACACTATAAAAAACTCAGGAACTCTCAGCAAGCCCCTTTTCTTCTCTTTTTCTTCTTCACCCAACATCTAGAAGCAAGTGATCACTTTTTTCCCCAGGACCTCAAACCATGCGGTCCTGTCCACTGTTAAAATCACCTTTCCAAACAGCCTCCGTGTTTCCAGTGTCTTTTCCCCCACTTGGAACTGAACCCGGAAGGACATTTCTTCCATCACACCTTTGACTTTTTAAGAGCATTTTCCGATTTTGACTCCTGTGCAACAGAAGTTGACGCCCACGGTACAACCCTGACAACAGCTACCAATGACTGGCCTTTCGACCGCCATCTCCACTTAAACCTGCATTTCAAATGCAGGCTTCGCGGCTTAGGTTTCAGATCAGAAGTCTTCAAACTTGGGCACTTTAAGACTTGTGGACTTCAACTCCCAGAATTCTCCAGCATAGCTGGCTGGAGAATTCCGGGAATTGAAGTCCACAAGTCTTATAGTGCCCAGGTTTGGGGACCCATTTCAGATGGTTGTCCTCCATATATTTTGGCCACGCAGCCAATCCGAGGAAGAAGCTACGCTGCGGCAAAGCGGCGGCCCATAATTGATACGCCCGTTTTGAACGTGCTACGGAGAGGACTGCGGTCGCACGTAACGCTGAACACAGCCGTGCAAATCTGACAGAGATAACACGAAAACACGACTCCGGACCTAAGAGCAAGGAACCGGAAGTTACCTTGCCCCCCACCGGAAACAGGAACAATCAATCACGGGGGGGTCAAAAGGTAACGCGTCATTTCCTGTTCCCGTTTTCTCTTCTTGGACGGGTCCGTTGATAGAGTGAGGACGTGGCAGCTCGGAGGAATCGCGGAGTGGGCTGGGAGAGGCACTTCCGGGGAGCGCCCGGCCCAGGAACCGGAAGTGGTCATCGCCGGGGCCGCTGGTTGTGGTGAGTCCTGGGCCCGAGCGCTGGTTCCTGGCGCGGGCGGCCCGTCGGCGTAGAGAGGGGCCTCCGCTGCGGCATCTTAGCCGTCCGGCCCGGGCTCACGTTTGCATCTGCCGGCCGGCTCCCATCGCCTTCGACAGGGCTCCGGATTGGCCTGGGCCCTTCCCGCCGGCTCGTGCAGGAAGGGGTCGCGTCTTCCCCTTGGCCCCTTCCCTGAGGGCTCTGGGAGGGAGCAGTTGAGGGCAGCTCCTGCCTCCCTTCCACACGTGTCCGGGGCCTGTTCGTGATGGGTGAGTGTGCTCCGAGACTCCTGGCTCTGACGAAATGCCGTAAAGCGAGGAGCGGCTGCGTGCGAGGCTGGCGGTTTTGTGCTTCAGAGTTTCCCATCCTGGGCTTCATGGGAGGTCCTGCCCCTCGCCTCAGCCAAAAGCCCACCTCCCCTCAGAGGACCCTGAATCCTCGGCATTTGTACCCTAGTCTGTTTCTGGCGCTTTAAAAAAAATCACTTCTCGATTTATAACAACAACAACAAACTCCACATCCACAATAGCGATCAGGCTGCTACATCTCGGCTGAACCATCCCCGGATTGTAGGGACAAATTTAAATACTTTTAACTCAAACCTGTACATTGGACTGTATACCAGGCAACTTAGCCATAATAGCTCCATATTTCGAACATTTTAGTCATTGGATTGCTCCACTAAAACAATAAGGGGGACATTTTAACTTAGTGCAGTATATAAATCCATCCATAAAATATAAGAAAAGGAAGTATTTAAAAGAAACGTAATTGTCTATTATGATAGTTACAGATATCAGTCATTTCCTTTTGGTGTTTTGGATTTTCTTTGTTGATTGCACACATACTCACTTATAGGAGTGCAGCTTAAAAGTTTCCATAATTATGTGTCTCTCCTTAAGGGTAACATCAGGAAAATTGTTTTGGTTTACTAGGTGCTCCTATTTTACTTTTTTGACCTTTCTATGCTTTTTTCTTCTTCTCTCAGTAACATCACTATGGTATAGCTGACTTTAGGTAAACCCTTTATCTCTCAGTTATTTCTTAAGCAAGATTTTAATATTAGTCATTGGTAGTCCTTGACTTACAAGAGTCCGTTTAGTGACCAAAGTTACAATGGCACTGAAAAAAGTGACATGACCATTTTTTACACACCCATTGCCGCCTCCTCGTGGTCATGGGATCAAAATTCAGATACTTGGCAACTGACTCATGTTTATGACAGTTGTAGTGTCACAGGTCACATGATCACTTTTTGCAACTTACGACAAGCAGTCAATGGGGAAGCCAAATTGCCTTAACAACGTTACTAATGTAACTTCAGTGATTACTTAACAACTGTGTCAAGAAAGGTTATAAAATGGGGCAAAATTCACTTAATAATATTTCACTTAGCAACAGGGATTTGGTGCTCAGTTGTTGTAAATTGAGGACTACCTCTATTTAGAATGGACTAGTTAGGTTATTGACTCCAAACCACTATTCATTATAGAATGATACAGTGCAGAAAATAAAATAAAATAATTCCAAAGTAACAATTGGCTAACCTCCATTTGAATTCATCTGATGAAGGAAAATAAAATAAATCCCTGCCAATTTATTTTGAAGTTATTTTTACAGTGTTTTTTTTCTTAGAATTATTTTCTATCAGATGATTATTTCATCCTTTCTCAAGGCTACTCCTGCCCAGCTCCTTCAGTGTACTTCATAGAGCACTCTTTTTCATTCTTTGAGGTGGGTTTGACCAAAGGAGAATACCGCAAAACTTCTTATATAATGTATACATTACATTTATTTATTTATATCCCACTTTTTATGAAATGCAAGTTAGAGTTCTGTTGATAGAGTCTAAAACTATAGCATCCTGGGAAGTCTCAGCTGCCCTGGCAATTCAACCCAAAGCTCCAGCTGTCCAGTGCAAGCTCATAGCAATCCAGGAAGCCCCAACTGCACCAACAGCGTAGTGCAAAGCCACAGCCATCCCAGGAAACCTCAGCTGGCCCAGCCTGCAGTTGCTCTGGCCACTCTTCACTCCACCACCGCCACTGAACTTCACCTTCTTCTTGCTTCCACTGATGATAATGCCTGCCCTTGTCCTTCATGAAGCAATTCTTGGACATCTTTCCCAGGTTTCACAAGGAAACCTTCATGTGTGACCTTGGGAAGAAAGCCTCATTTGACTTCATGAGGGGCCAGGCCAAGCATGCTTGGTCAGCAGTGAAAGCAAAAAGACAGTGAAGGTTATCTCGGGAGCAAAGCTGTTGAATTCAGGGGGCCAAAAGGGTATAGATGGGGGAGGGTTGATGGGTGGGTGGAAATTGAAACCCCCCTGTGGTTGTAAGTGCAGATGGGCTGCCAAGCCCCAAATTTTGGTCAAGTGACCACAGGGCTGCAGCAATGGCTGTAATTAAATTTCTTAATTGAACACTACCATAACTTCAAATGATTGTAAGTCAATATTACCTGTTCAAACTTTTTTTTTATTGAAGAAGACTGATTCAAACTGAATTGGGGAGTCCTGCCTTTTGCTTGTTAGTTATTAGCATTTGTTTGTTAGTTATTAGCATTTGTTTGTTAGTTATTAGTTCTGATCAACTGTTGCATTATAGCATATCTAAAAAAGCCTCTCTTTTATTATTTGCATTTTGAGATTTTTCTCCTCTTCCTGATACCAACTGTACTTATGGAACTTGGATCTGCTCTTTTACAAATCTCAGTAACCTTGAGGTTATTAAGACTAAGTTTATTAGAGCTACTCTTGCAGTCCAAAGTGTTTTAAGAATACCATCTTACAATTTACAGATGGGTTTTGGAAGCTACAGCTTGGTTCCTGCCCCTCAGTTTTTGAGTAAAATTAATTTTCTTTCCCATTGCTTTGGTCCTTAGAGGCTTCTTAAAATCAACATAGCTTAGGCCATCTATTGACAAAATGTACTCTTTGGGTTTCTCAATGGAGAGTCTCTGTTCATTAAGCTTACAAAATGCCAGAAGTGCTCTCAAGCAATATATCTGAGACATCGTCAAACCAATTTAACCCTAATTTAAGCCTTACAATTCTGGGGATTTATCTGAAAGTATTTGTGCTACCTCCTATCTATTATCCATCACAATACTGACACTTTGAAGAGCATTTATTTTTGCCTGGCTAGGTTCATTGCCTGTAGGAGTCCTCCTTGGTTGGTAAAAAGTTACCCCTGGCGTCCCTTAGCCCATGTGTCTCTGAGCCATACAAGGAATCCTCAGTTTATGACAATTCAAAGTAACAAAGACCTCATAAAGAGTAATTAATTGTTGGAGGGTCTCTGACATGGTGATGTGACCACATTTTGGTGCACCAGAGGAAGACTAATTTGACATATTTATTCTGGACAGCTAGTACAAGGTGGGCTGCACTTTATAAGGACAGGAGAAAAAGCTTGACTAGGCTTCCTTTAATCTGAAATAGGGGATGGGATATAGTGGAAATGATTTTTTTGTGTAGATAAATAGAAAAGGAAAACTTATTTGGCTTAGTCTTACATTAAATCATGATTTTATCAGAAAGAACACATGATCTGTATAAATTTCTTCATATCACCAAGAGGCTCTTCCACATTTGGTCAAAAGTAAAATCTTAAAAAACAGTTTCTCTCAGAGATGGTGATGTTGCCACCATTGTTAATATCTACATTTTATTGATAAAAGAATTAATCAGAAATCAGAAATCCACTACAATAGCATCCAGAGATAGGGCTACCAACCCTCTGCTTAAACATCTCTAGTGATAATCTGTTTCCGTCTAGTCTGTTCCATTATTGAACAGCTCTTAATATTGGGCAAAAAATCCAAATGGCTGGACCAAAATTGACTTCCTTGTAATTTAAAGCCACTGCTGCTTGTCTTGAAGCTGCCTCTGCTGATGATGCAGAAAATATTCTCTTTCTAGGCAAGAGATTTTCCCAGAAACAAATTAGTAACCAATACAGTTTCTGTAAAATAGGTGTTAAACACTTGGGCACTCAATGTTGCCTGCATCTGAACCAAGCAACGTTTCCAGAAATCTCAACAGAGTAATAGAGTGTATTACAGTAATTCATGCTAAATGTCTGGAAAACCCAGGTATGGCTAGATTAAACCTGTAAGAGATGGCCTGGGCAAACACCCTCTGACAGTGGCTTCTATTGGACATAGAAAGAAAACCATGTCCAAACTATTCCTAAATTCCAACCTGGTTGTTCCAAGGACTACTGTTTCTACTTGGAAACCACTTCTGGACTTTGTGCTTGAAGTGGAAAAAATGAAACTTTGATTTTGGGTTTTACCGATTAATAGGTTTGTTGTTATAGAAATGGCTAGTTTATATTATTATGTAACAGTAAAAAGTTGAGATTTGATGCTACAGGTAGTCCTTGAATTACGAATATAATGGAGATTGCTTCCCTATAGGCTCCAATCATTTTTGCTAAAAGATTTTGCCAATGGGAAAGGAGGCTGCATGCATCCCTCCAGGCCTCTGTTGTCATCAACAAAGGGTTCTTCAAGTTCCATTCTCATCGGCAAAGTGCTTGAGGAGGCCTTTTCCGATGCAAACGGGCCCAGACGAATGCACGCACCCTAGATCTTCACAAGGTGAAGAGGCCTAGTGCCTGTAGAGACCCGGGTGGGGGGAAATAGGCAGGGCAAATGTTGCAGAGCCTCAGCGATCGTTCGTAAGTGTGAACAACTGCCGGGGTGATGCAACAGTCGTAATTTTGGGACTGTGTCGTAAGTACTTGGGAGGGCTAGGTCGTAACTTTGAATAGTCGCTAAGTGAACTGTTGTAACTTGGGTATTACCTGTATTATCTTATTCTACTGCACCAAAGGGAGACGGAAATCAATGTCTTTTCTTGCTTTTTTCCCATTGCCCCACACTCTTCCCTTTTTTCTCCATTATTTCCATAATTTTTCATATTTTGGTAATTTAGATTATAAACAAATAAACAAAAACAATTGAAAGAAAATTTAAAAGAAAAAAAAAAGAACACTGTTCCATCCAAAGTAGACTGGATCCCTTTTCTTTGGAGATCAGTTTCCCATCCTTGTCCTATTCGTCCCAATTCCAGATGCTGACATATTCCAGCAAGAGGGATAAGTAGTCAGACAATTTTAAGGCAAGCCGAGTTACATGGATTAAAGAATTTTTTTTTGAACAGATTAACAAATGCTAATAAAAACTCAGAAGGCACATTTGCAACACAATAATCAATAGTCAAATTCTACTTCTTGGTGTACTTAACGACCTAAGGACTTTGAGATACCAGATCCGCATGATCTGGAACAGTACTTTTCCTTCCTACTGAGAAATAAGTGGATTGCTGCAGTTGCTCTGCTTTTTCTAAGCTTGGTCTGTTTCCAAACGGAAGGAGTTGATTAATGGACTTTGTCATTATAACTATTAAGAGCCAATTTAACTGTATCAAATTATATTTAATTTTAATTTTAATTTAATTTAATGCTTCTAGACCGCCCCCTCTCCCGAAAGGGACTCGGGGCGGTGTACAGTTCATACAAAATATATCAGATACAATAAAATTAAGTATGTACAGTTGACAGTTGACATGGAGGAGGTAAGAATGACATTAAAAGAACTGTACAAAGCAGATTAAAATAAGTTCAAACCCCTAAAAACAAATACAGTGAATTAAAAAACCCCTAAAATAACCAGATATAGTGCGTTTGCCAGGAGGGACAGTTGAATTATGCCAGGCCTGCTAATCGGAACAGGTGGGTCTTCAGTTTTTGCCGGAAGGAGCGGAGGTCAGAAGTGGTTCTAATGTCGGGGGGGAGGTCATTCCAGAGGGTTGGGCCCATCACAGAGAAGGCCCTACTCCTCGGTGTCGCCCGCCGGCATTGTCCAGTGGATGGCACCAGGAGAAGTCCCTCCCTGTGTGAGCGTATTGGCCGCAGGGATGTATGTGGGAGGATGCGATCCCGCAAGTAGCTAGGTCCCGTGCCATGGAGCGCTTTAAAGATGGTAATCAGCACCTTGAAACGCACCCGGAAAACCACAGGTAGCCAATGCAGCTCGCGCAGGAGAGGTGTTACGTGGGAGTACCTCGTACTCCCCATCACAGCCCGCGCGGCTGCATTCTGAACTAACTGCAGTCTCCGGGCGCGTCCCAAGGGCAGCCCCATGTAGAGAGCGTTGCAGTAATCCAGGCGGGACGTCACCAGCGCATGAGTGACCGTGCGTAGGGCATCCCGGTCCAGTAGGGGGCGCAATTGGCGCACCAGGCGAACCTGGTGGAACGCCCCCCTTGCCACGGCCGCCACATGGTCATCCATTGACAGCCGGGCATCAAGGAGGACGCCCAAATTGCGCGCCCGTTCCACAGATATTTAGAAGTACAGGTAGTCCTTGACTAACAACCACAATTGAGCACAAAATTTCTGTTGCTAAATGAGACAATTGTTAAGTGAGTTTTTGCCCCAGTTTACAATCTTTCTTGACCCGGTTGTTAAGTGAATCACTGAAGTTGTTAAGTTAGTAATACGGTTGTTAAGTCAATCTGGCTTCCTCATTGACTTTACTTGTCGGAAGATTGCAAAAGGTGATCACATGACCCCAGGATGCTGCAGCCATCAGAAATATTAGTTGCCAAGCATCTGAATTTTGGTCATGTGACCATGGGATGTTGTAATGGTAATAATTGTGGAAAATGGTCATGTCAGTTTTTCAGTGTGGTTGTAATTTTGAACAATTACTAAATGAACAGTTGTAAGTCGAGGACTACCTGTCTAAGGAGACACAAAAATGGAATTGAAGTATGAGTCAGCAGTGTGCAGCAGTCGCCAAAAAGGCTTATACGATTCTTGGTTGCATAAACAGAGGCAGAGAATCAAAACCATGTGAAGTATTAGTACCGCTTTATAAAGCCTTAGTAGGCCACACCTGGAATACTGCATCTAGTTTTGGTCACCACATTACAAAAAAGATACTGAGACTTTGGAAAAAGTGCAAAGAAGAGCAACTAAGATGATTAAAGGCTTGGAGACTAAAACATATGAAGAACGGTTGCAGAATCTGAGTTTGCCTAGTCTAGAGAAAGGAAAGACTAGTGGTGACATGATAGCATTCCAGAATTTGAGGGACTGCCATAAAGGGGGGGGGGTTTCCACCTATTCTCCAAAGCACCAGAAGGCAAGGCAAGAAGCAATGGATGGAGACTAACCAAGGAGAGAAGCAACCTTAAATTAAGGAGAAACTTCCTAACAGTGAGGACAATTAACCAGTGGAACAGTTTGCCTTCAGAGGTTGTGGGTGCTTCATTACTGGAGGTTTTTAAGAGACTGGACAATCACTTGTCTGAAATGGTGATGGCGAACCTATGGCACAGGTGGCACACAGTGCTCTCTCTGTGGGCGCACGAGCCATTGCCCCAGTTCAGCTTTGCTGCATATGTGTGCACACCTCCTGCCGGCCAGCTGATTTTCGGGTCTCTGCTGTGTATGTGCGGGGACTGCATTCACATGTGTGTGGGGGAATGCATGTCGGGGGATGTGCAGGCAGGGCAGATGGTGTGCACACATTGCATTTTGGGGACTTGGGAGCACGTGGGCTTTGGGCACTCGGTCCAGAAAAGGTTAGCCATCACTGGTATAAGGTCTCCTTGAGAAGAGGGCTGGGCTAGAAGACCTTCAAAGTCCCTTTTAGCTCTATTCTGATTGATTGATCGATTGGTTATTGATTGATAGTTACCAATGGGTATTTATTTCTGTATCCATAAATTAAAATTTCAGAAATTCAGCAAAATTTTCACACATATAGTATCTTCTCTCCTTCCCTTCCTCCTCTGGAAGAAACTGAGAAAATCGGTTAATTGTGAGAAATATACTGGTTCACATTGACATAGTCTTATGTACCATAGTTGGCTTCCTTTTACCTAGAAGTTATCTCATGTAATATTTTACCCAAATATTTTTTGTAAATTGTTATATGCCACTGGGGAGGAAATTAACTGAGGAGAAATGTTGTCCTTATATGCTCTTAAAATTGTAAGATGGTTGCTATAAATTAGAAGGAAGGAAGGGTTCTCTCATTTGTTGGCCAAAAAACCATCTTACTAGAATTGAACAAGCATTTGTTCCATTGCAAGTTTTGCCTTGAAGACTTGTTAGAAAAGTGGTCTCTGTGCATTTCTTCCCTAGTTTCTTACTAAAATTAAGTGTCCTAAATATAAACATATTAATTGTTCATTTGAGCACAAAATGCATAATTAATTTTTTTGCAAATAATAAGACATTGAGCAAAACTTAGAAATCATTTTAGGAATGCAGGGAGTGTTGCCCATTAACAAGAAATCCAGTCTTTCCTCTTCCCGTCATGCTAGTGGAGAATATTATAGTAGAATACCACAACTGGTACATGGGAAAGTGCAGCAAAACCTGTGGAACTGGTTCTCTTGAACCTTCCAAATGGGAGCAAAGATGAACTTGCAAAATAATGTGATTGTATCTACCTTCAGTATTATAGATGGCAATGCCACCTGTTCATATCCTGTGAGGGTGTTGTACTGTGTGGAACAGTCACTATATCAGCAAAATAACTGACTGATGTAAGTGGCCCTCTGCCCAGATTGCCCATTTAATAATTGGATACTAAAGTTCAGTCTCTCCCAAGATCAGAATCAAGCATGTAGTGTTTTATCTCCAGAGTTGTTTTTCTCGTAACGTTTTGGGAGCAAAATGTGGATTGAAAACTGCAGTGATTATGTGTGGCTGTGGTTTTTCTTCCAAGATGAAATGAACCTGTCTGTTAGGATTAAGAGTACGAGATAGTCTTTCATGCAATTTACTTCCGCCGGATATCATAACTAACAATGCCTCACATGTGCCTTTCTGCCTGTTTTCAGATGCTAAAGCATATTTGGAGTACATAGCATACAAAGCATTGCTCTTATAAATTTAGGCTGGATTAGCTCAGATTTTCAAATTTAACTCTGAAACACTTAGCTTCATGTATTTTCCTTTATGAATATTATTCCCCCCTGCCCCCGAAAAATTTTTTACCCTTTGGTTGGCAAATTGAACTATTGTATTCAGCATGGTTTATTCTCAGATGTAGATATATATTTTATTATTCCATGTTAAAGAGAAATAAAGAGTAACTTTGAGGTATTGAAAAATACTTGACTTGTTCATTGAGGATATTATTTATCTTCAAACATTGCATGTTATGTGTCTTGGTAAAAATCTGATTGTTAATGCTTGCAGAATTTATGTTGGGCCCTCCTGGGGTAAAGATAGATTAGCTACTATGTCAGCATATGAAAGGATAGGTGGAGGCTAATTTGCCAATATCTCTGAATAGAATTCATTTTTTAAAAACTTGGATAAATTCTTCAGCCTAGATGCTTGCTCTACTCTCACCAATCCACTCTCAAATAGCCTATCCTTAGCTCAATGATGGGGAACCTTTTCAGCACCGAATGCCCAAACTGTAACGTGTGGGCTGGTATGCCGGAAACCAGAAGAGCAACTGGCGACGGCACGCATGCTGACAGAGAGGGCTCACATGTGCCATAGGTTCGCCATCCCGGCCTTAGGTGATGTCAGTAGCCTTGATCCAGTTGCAAGATCACCTACGAGGGATCATTTAACATCCTTAATTTAGCAGCAAATGCTTTTCAATTCTGATGTGACTGCAGTGTCATGCAGGCATCATAGATTGCTTCTGAGCAGTCCTTCATCCCCCAAATACTTCCCTTTCCCAATAAGTACTTTGGCCCTTCTCTGTCTTGTGAGGTACTACTGGTGCTGTTCACATACATGTGAACCAGACTAACGCATTGAGAAATCTAAATCAGAATCCTGTGCAAAGGATCTTGCTCAACTGGTACAGATAGTCCTCGACCTATGAACACAATTGAGCCCAAAATTTGTGTTGCTAAATGAGATAGTTAAGTGAATTTTGCCCCATTTTACAACCTTTCTTGCCACATTTGCTAACTGAATCACTGCAATTAATAATATGGTTGTAAAATGAATTTGGCTTCTCCATTGGCTTTGCTTGTCAGAAGATTGCCAAAGGTGATCAAATGCCCCCAGGATACTGCAACTGTCATAAATATGAGTCAATTGCTAAATTTCTCAATTTTGATCATATTGGGATGCTGCAATGGTCATAAGTGTGAAAAACAGTCATGTCACTTTTTTCATTGCCATTGTAAATCGAGGACTACCTGTATAGAGAATTTGATAGGCTTGCCTAGCTAGTTTTTCCTGCAAGGAGTCATCCTTAATTCAGTGTCATACTGTTGTGAATGAAGTGAACTGTCTATGCTTTTTATGTTTTACTTTCAATCTTGATATATGGAATAGTACATACGAAGATAGATATTTGGGGAGGCAGCCTGATTGTAAGTTGCCATCTTTTTTATTTCATGTATCTATAAATTGTTGCTCCAGAATTGTTACCATTCCACTGTTAGTGTGTTGGTGGTGTAAGAGATGTAAGGATTGTATAGGTGAAAGGAGGAAGAACCTGTTCTATTTCCCAACAAAATGACGCTACTGAATGATACTGTCAGGGTTTTTTTTTAGGTTTATTATATAAAATATACATGGGTTCTGGGTAGTTCAAGTGACAAACCCCAGTCAAAGGTAAACATGATTTTTTGCAACGTGGCCCATTGGGGCAATAGCTGTTTTGTTTAGGCTTTTTGATCCAAAAGATTTTATGTTATTTTATTTCTGCTGACGTGCAGTTTTATAAATATCTTTATATTTTAATATACTTCTTGCTTCATTTTTTAAAAATTTATTGAAAGACACTGAGAATCTGTAATAAGATGATATACAAAAGCCTTAAATAAATAAATAAATTTGTGGGAATTATAACCTAATATGAATGAAAATTGAAAATTGAAGTTTTAAGTATACTATGCCTTAATCTTCTTTAATGGTGGCAAGTCATCGTACTCTTTTAGGTGTATATGAGAACTTATTTATATGAAATAAACTGGACAGCAGTGAATAATATAACGTGAAATAATAGATTCAAACTCCACAGAGGAATGCTCTGGAAGCATTGTTATATCAAATTGTTTTTTTCAGCCCTTCCTCTTCCTAGAAATATTACTCTGAGTGATTTCTAAATGGTTCTCTTTCCTTCCCGCAGGTGAAGAGTAGCCTGGGGATGTGAACATAATGAGTGTCAACCAGCAAGCTCACGCAGGGCCTCCTTATGGGCAATCACAGCCTGGATATGCAAATTACATGCAGCCTGACTATGGAGGACAGCAAATGCAAAGTGTTCCTGCCTCTCAGTACGGTGCTTACAATGGCCCAGGGACAGGATACCAACAAGCAGGCCTTCCCCAAGGTAGGAGGAGAGGATGGCCTTTAGCGGGTGGATTGGGCTTCTTCATTCTCTTTGAAGAATTGGTCATTGGAAAGGAATAATGATCTTAAGCTAATAACTTTCATCTTCGTGATTGCAACACAGCTTCCTCATTGTGAAATACTGGTGGTTTCCTTTTTTTTTTTTTGTAAAACACTATATTATGCAACACTGCTCTCTGAAATTTGGTAGGTTGCAAATAATATATTACAGATTACAATCATATCTGGAAGCATCATATAGGGATATGTAGAGGGATATGGCCTGTCAAGAAATGTGTGTGTGGGGGGATTACGCCTGTCAGCAAGAAAACGTTTTTAGAAGACTGAAGGAATAAGAGATTAAGTTCTTTGCTATTGGAAGAGTAGTTTTTGTTCTTGAAATAGGGATAGTGGACAAAGTGGCACATTTGCCATACTTACATATTTGCCAGATAATGCAGGGCTTTAGGGATTTTAAGGCATGGGGGATATGAATTAGCAGGAATTTGGTGAAGAGCTCATCTTTGCAGATGACTTAATTTTTGCTATATTATTCATCAAAAAGGAATAAAAACCTGCAGTTTTTAGAAATTTTATATTCTACTAATTACTTGAAAATCTTGTACTATTCCTGATGAGAAGTTACTTTTAAAAAACTGTTCTATAAAAACAATATTTATTGCTGGCCAATAAATATGTGAGCTTTTAAGTAATTCAACTTCTGATATTTTTAGAAGAAAAGCTACAAAATTTTAAATATTATTTTTTAAATTGTTACGTAGAAGTATGCATTGACAGGAGATTAGATGCAAAATGCAGGAATTTAAGTTTATTCAGCACTTAATTGATAGATTGATAGAAGGGAGCCCTTGATAATCAGAAACCTAAAGAATTATCAGTTCAAATGCTAGAACAAGGATCTTCCAGCTGATGCCCTTGGTTGTTAGTGTTAGAATTAGTATATGGACTTTTATCCATTTTCATTATTTAAATTACCTTCCATGCAATACCAGAAACTAAGTGGCAAGAAATTGGTGCCAGGGATTAAACAAAATGAGCTCTGACTTCATTCTCAGTTGTTGTACTGTGATATCCAGCACCTGTTTCATATTAAACCACTGATAACTTGTGTGATGCATATAAAGCAAGAGCAATAATAAATATAGCAAAATATTATACACAGTTCAGCTTTCTATTAACTATAGTAGAAATAAAACTGTGTAGCTAGTTTGAGATGGTCTGCCTGAAGCAATAATCATGGCAACCGTTAACCATTATTTAGAAGTGGCCAGTACATACGGTATTTAATTACTTGTTTTTACATTTATGCTTGAGATGTGCTTAGTAGAAATCCAGGCTCTGCAGTGCTTTGGGTAGAAAGGTGGAAAGTGCTCTAGTGCATGCAGGAGTGTGAATGTGGCATTTGTCTGCACTTCCTTCAATCAAATGTCTCTTGGGGGGATTGAACAACAGTCCTAAGAAAAGACACACCACACGCTGCTGAAGAGAAGTTCTCTGATGATGGGCTCTAGCATGAGTTCAAAAACTCAGAAGACAAATGCTTTAGTCCCTGTGATCGACCCACATTGGACCCTGCAATATTATCCTGGGACACATTCAATCGTGAAAGAGACAGCTGTTTTGGGGGCTTGCAGATAGGTGCTATGTTCACATCTCCATTCAACTATAAAGGATTGTTTTGACTTTGAGTTCAGTGTCCTAGTAGAACATTAAATTGTGTATTGATTTGTTGAAGCACTTTTAAAAACAAAGGTCTGTTCCTTCCCTTCCCCCTGTGACTACTTTTAAAAAAAAAAAAAATGTTGCTAAGCCATTAAATTCCAATACCACAAAGCCCTCCTCTGGCTAGGCTTTATTGTTGCCTATGCTGCTTTTCAGTCACATGACTGTTAGGTGGGAGGGAAAGGAAATAATTCATCAAATTTATGTACATAATATATTTGTTTTCCATTTTTGACATCTGGCATAATACGTATTCATGGGCACATACAAACACATTATTATACCTTTGCCTTTCTAGGTTACTATTCTTCCTTGGGGTTTCCTTCTAAGAATCCTCCTGTCTCTCTTGATTCTGATGCTTCCTTTGCTCCTAACTTCCTAGGTAAATGCTTTCCATTTATCGTGTGAAAAAAGACTTTCTAATGCATTTGCTTTAACTATTACACTTCATCTAAATATTATTAAGCTATTGTAGTGTAGAGAAATGAGTATGCCTGTAAGGCATTTGCAGATATTTCCTATAAAATGTATGACAGTAGGCCAAAGGTTTTATGCAGCAAAGAACAATCCTAATATGATCACAAATACTTTCTAGTAATAAAAGTGTTTTACAAAAATAGTAGAAATACTAAAATGTAAGAGAGTTTTAACCTGATAGTTAAAATAAAGCTAGGAAATAGTGGGCTATGAAAACAATGCCAATATTTTTTCAATTCTAATTCTGGCCTTTGTTTAATTTATCTGAAAAAAGCACAATATTCATGTACACTAGAACTTCTAAAACGTTAAGGAAACAATTGGTCCATTGATGGGAGAAAATGGCAAGAAGGTGACTAGCAACAGGGAGAAAGCAGAACTATTTAACTCATTTTTTGCATCTGTCTTTACACAAAGGGAAAAAAACAGTCCAACCTACCAAAAACAGCATCACAAAAATCAGATTAGGGACACAAGTTGAAATAGGGAAGAAAATGGTAAGTGAGCACCTGTCTACCCTAGACGAGTTCAAATCACCAGGACCGAATGGATTACACCCCAGGGTTCTGAAGGATCTGGCAGATGAGATCTCAGAACCACTGAACTATATCTTTCAGAGATCCCGGAGCACCGGGGAACTGCCAGAGGACTGGAAAAGAGCTGATGTGGTTCCCATCTTCAAAAACGGAAAAAAAAATAGATCCAGGAAACTATAGACCTATCAGCCTGACCTCAATACCAGGGAAGATTCTGGAAAAGATAATCAAGCAACGAATTAGCTAGAAGTAAACAAAGTAATAGCCAAAAGCCAACATGGGTTTGTCAAAAACAGATCATGCCAGACTAATCTTATTGCATTCTTGGACAAAGTGACAAAATTAGTGGACCAAAGGAATGCCGTCGATATATTTTACTTGGACTTCAGCAAGGCATTTGATAAAGTAGACCATAACCTACTACTAGATAAAAGTAGAAAAATGTGGGTTAGACAGCATCACCACCAGATGGATTCGTAACTGACTGACTAACCGCACTCAACGTGTAGTTCTCAATGGAACTGCATCTACATGGAGGGAGGTATGCAGTGGAGTACCCCAAGGCTCTGTTTTAGGCCCAGTACTCTTCAACATCTTCATCAATGATCTGGATGAGGGGATAAATGGGGAACTCATCAAATTTTCAGATGACACCAAGACGGCAGGAATAGCCAACACTCCAGAAGATAGGCTTAAGATTCAGAAGGATCTTGACAAACTTGACCATTGGGCACTATCTAACAAAATGAAATTCAATGGTGAAAAGAGTAAGGTTCTACATTTAGACAAGAAAAACAAAATGCACAGGTGCAATATAGGTGGTACCTTGCTCAATAGTAGTAACTGTGAAAGGGATCTTGGAATCCTAGTGGACAACCATTTAAATATGAGCCAGCAGTGTGCAGCAGCTGCCAAAAAAGCCAACACAGTTCTAGGCTGCATAAACAGAGGGATAGAATCAAGATCACACGAAGTGTTAATACCACTTTATAATGACTTGGAAAGGCCACAATTGGAATACTGCATCCAGTTTTGGTCGCCACAATGTAGAAAAGATTTGGAGACTCTAGAAAGAGTGCAGAGAAGAGCAACAAAGATGATTAGGGGACTCGAGGCTAAAACATATGAGGAACGGTTGCGGGAACTGGGTATGTCTAGTTTAATGAAAAGAAAGACTAGGGCAGACATGATAGCAGTGTTCCAATATTTAAGGGGCTGCCACAAAGAAGAGGGAGTCAAACTATTCTCCAAAGCACCTGAGGGCAGGATAAGAAGCAATGGGTGGAAACTAAAGGAGAGAAGCAACTTAGAACTGAGGAGAAATTTCCTGACAGTTAGAACAATTAATCAGTGGAACAGCTTGCCTCCAGAAGTTCTGAATGCCCCAACACTGGAAGTCTTTAAGAAGATGTTGGATAGCCATCTGTCTGAAACGGTATAGGGTTTCCTGCCTAGGCAGCGGGTTGGACTAGAAGACCTCCAAGGTCCCTTCCAACTCTGCTATTGTATTGTATTCTAACTTGCGTTCCTGATCAGTTCATTAATCATAAAAATTGATTTATCTTAGTATGTGCCAATCTGCTGAAGGACTTTGGCCTTTGTTCCTCTACTAAGTAACAAGACTTAGTTTTCCTTTCCCTTACTTTTCATTGCAGTATATCAGGGTAAAGCAGTGAAAGGGACAAGCTAGAATCCCTCATGCACATGACACACTGAATAAACCATCTGAAGAGCTAGTTATAGTTTACTAGCTTTATTTGTCTGCATGAGGAATTGCAGAGTTTGAACAGAACAGCATGCTTTTGTTCATAACTAAATTATCATTAACATAGATCTCTCTCTCTCTCTCTCTCTCTCTCTCTCTCTCTCTCTCTCTCTCTCTCTCTCTCAAACAAGATCATTTTCTCCTGTTGCTTGGTGGGTCCTCTGCCAAGTGTCATATGTAGCTAATCTTTATTTTTTATTTTCTTCTTCTCATTATAAAATTCTTGTGTAGCATGAAAATGTACCTGAAAGGATAATATATTACATTTAATGCTGTGGGTCTATTTCATGTTGTTTTTATGAATGGTCATGCCAACAATTTTGATAACTGATGTGTAACTGATAATGGAATTCAATACTTCCAGGTCCTCTAAGAGCTCCTCCCATCTCATCTGGAGCATCTGCATCAACATCTGGAACATTAATCCCTTCTGAACAACCTGCCTGTAGTCAGTTTGGACAAGGAGATGTACGAAATGGGATATCTGTTTCTACAGTTCCCATGCAAAGGTATTTAAGAAAAGGCTGCTCAGGATGTGAACCTGATATTTGTGGGATGGGAAGACAAAAAGCATGGCATTCTATTTTGCCATATTTTTGCCGTAAATTGTAGATTTGCCTCTAGATTATGCTTGTGGAGATTCCCGATCTCACTTGAAAGATGATGGGGAACTTGGAAGCAAGCATTTTCTGCAGGAGCTCTTGTGCAACAATCACTGATGAGATAAAGGTTTGGCACTCTCATTCCTAACATTTAAGAAGTTTTGGATGCTCCAAAGAGCTTTTGTGACACTAGAGTGAGAGATTGTATCTATAATGAATAGTGCTGCTGCTAGTAGAAGCATGAATTAGAATTATTCATTCCACACTCATTAGTTTTATAGTCTGGTGTTTTATTGATTTTTTTTCATAGTGTTTCATATTTTTAAGGATATGCAACATTAGCTATATTACAGAAACTGCAAAAAGCATTCCATAAATCAATAAATAAAGTTTCCCCTGTATGTGAAGCTGCTAAACAATAATTTTAAAATGATAATGGGCATACAGTATCCTCTGATTGAGAAAGTATTCTCGTAGTCTTAAATAGGTCTTAATAAATTGGGAGATATTGGCTTTAAAAACATGCTTCTTTATACCTCTGCAGTGTCAGTTGAGAGTACTTTTAAAATACCCTCACTATATCTTATTTTTTAACTTAAGTTTCCCTGAAAAAGATGGTGATGACCTCTGGCAGCTTCTTTTCATTGTGCAGCTATAATCCTGGCTGGTGTACATAAAACTAATTCCCTTTCATCTTAGTGAAGCTTATGCAGGTATGAGACAATAGGTCTCTGCTTTTCATGTTTCTTGGGCTTATTTTTCCCGTCGTCATAGATGTTTTTATTACTTCTTCCTTTAATTTTCTCATCCTTCCCATGTTCTTTTTCCATCTGTTGTAGCCAGATCCTGATGAGGCATTATAATGCAAGTGCAGACTTCTGCTGTTGTCTAGAAATGGAATCTATTATTGAGTGCAGATTATGACTCTGCCCCCAGCTGCCATTCAGGGCTCTTTAGATTAAAAGGAACAGCTTAGCTTCTTTTTGCCATCTCCTTAGACACTTAGTCATAGTAACCTAAGTAATTTCATTATTTTAAGGACACTTGTCTTAGTTTTGTATTTTTATTGTTTCTAACAATTGTTACAGTATATTGCTTGTGGTTTTATCTAGGATTGTAATAACGTTTATTATTCCCTGGTTGTCTAGAAAACTGTGAAGGCAGGCAAATTGTGTGTGACAATAGTTATGCATAAGTACAACACCACAACAATAGTTAAGTTATGGTGGTGCCATCAGCAGGCTACTTTTGCTGACTGCTGGGTGCCAACAGTTCAATTCTTACTAGCTCAACATTGACTCAACCTTCCAAAGTGGAAAAGTGGGAGCAATAGACTGACTCTGTAAACCGCTTAGAGAGGGCTATAAAGCACTGTGAAGCAGTACATAAGTCTAATTGCTATTGCTATGCTCTTACATGAAAAAAAAAGTGGAAAGCAAGTTTTTAGAGTTGTGTAATGCTCATCTTTTAAGGCACGGGTGTTAACCTCAAGACCCCTGGGCCAAATGGGGCCTGCAATGTGGTTAGATCTGGCCCACAGGGCTGCCCTGGAAACAGCAAAGGACTGGCCTACAGCATCTCGGCCCAGCCCAGGCCAACCAGACACTGATCTACAACCTCGTGATGCAGTCAGCCTTAGATCTGTGGGGCCGCCCTGAAACCAATGAGAGGCTGTCCCCGCCCCCTGGGCGTGCTCACAGGAAGCAGTGAGTGCATGAGGCCTGGCGTCCCTGGGGACCATCTTGCCCCGAAGACTAACTATGTTCCAACAATGCAGTTGGTTTGTGAAGTCCTTGGTGCTGTTTGAGTTTCATTGTTTGCTTGCAGATGTTTCATCTGATTAGGTAACTTCTTCAGTGCACTGAGGAATTCTAGTGTGGAAGGCGTCATCTAATTGGATAATGAAATGTGTGCAAGCAAACAACTAAGCACAATTCAACCCTGAGCTGCATATATCCTCTTCTATTGATAAGAGTGCTTACCTGAGTATTCTAAAATCCTTTAAAATGATTGGCAAGCACTAAGAATATTATATCCCATTGTTAGGATTTTTTTTAACCATGAGTGCGAGTACAAATCTAGGAGACTCATGAATAACAAACCAGTAGAGGGTCAGTGATTCAGTCACCAATATGTACTGGACTTTATATTGGCAAAGAATAATAAAAGATACAACAGATTCTCGGGCTGCATCTACGGTAACGCAGGAAAATATCTGACTAGCAAAAGCTGAAGACAGATTATTATATCTACTCTTTTAATATCACTATAAAGTTGTTCAAGTAAAGTGAAATTTCATTCTTTCCAGTGGTTGTGCCTCAAACTGCATACTGATATGAAAATTACAAATAAAGGCAATGAAATTATAACAGAATAAGAAACTAGGAGGAAGTATTAAAGAAATGAAATCCATTTTTTCATTTGAAATATTATTTGAGAGGAATATGATTCCTTCCCACAGCTCTGCCATCTTACCAAAAGTCATTTTTTAAAATCTAGTCTTTAAATATAAATAATAAAAACACACACTATTTGAATTCTGCATGGTTGTCTTCATGGCATCTGTCAGAAGCCATAGCTTTGGGATCTCAAGAAAAGGTGTGGCTTCTTTAAAGAGCTGCCAGCAAGTGCCTCTATCAATCTATTTGTACATATAAAAAATGTGCAATATACCAATCCGTGTATTGCACACCTTTTATATGTACACATATAATTGGCATTGTCTGAAAAGACAGATTATTTCCTTCTAATTATGTTCTCTATGAAAGTCACTTCCTGACATATCCAAATTTAAACACTTTCGATGTAAACACTTTAAAAGTTATTTTTTTGCTTTATCTTATCCATTGTCCATACATGATATTGTCAGAAAGTGACAAAGTATACAATTATTCAGATTTCCAGTTCTGAATTGAAAAAGGACTTTAGATCCACCACAATCCAAGTAAGGATTTGTCTCTTTCCAGGGTTAAGTATAAGCAATGATGTAACCTAAGTGACCTATGTTAATAAAGAGCTGTCTGCATTCTCTTCCCTCCAGATCATCTGCTTCTCAACAGTTCATGGCGGGCCCAGCACCTCCTTCTGTGGCTCACACTCCTGCTTTCCAGCAATATGGACTGCCTCCAACTAGCACCCAACAGCTGACTAATCAGGTGGCAGAAATGCAGATAGGTAGAGGATCCTCCTCCGTCCCATCCCCAGCTGGACTGGGCTATGGTGAGAAGTGGTAACATTGGCATGTTGTGGGTGGTTTGTTTGGAAGTTTCTTCAGGAAAGATTATCATCCTAAACATACACATCCTCGGTGGCTTCTCATATTGCAAATACTATGAAGAGAAAAGTATCCTGCAGCTGGTAAATATTACAGACCACTGACCAGCTAAGGAGTGTTGGCATTGAAGATGTGTCCACCAAGAGATGCCAAGACTACAGGTTGGAAAATGAAATCAACATCCCAAACAGTCTTTGGTTGCCAAGAAAATGACATGGGCAGGTCTTGAAGTCACCCAGATTTGATCTTGATTTGAAACACACATTGAGCATTTTCTGGCCACATATCCCTGTCTGGCCCGGGGGAGCAGTGGTGAACCTCCACAACTGTCCCAAAAGTGACCTCTTGTGAAAATGAATTGCCTGCCCCTGCTACAGCATTTAAAATCACACCCATTGCTTTTGTTTGAAACTCATCGGTTTTGTACTTGTGGAATAAACGCTTGTGTAGTGTATATCAGTACAGTGGAGGGTAACATGCACAGTTACAGCCAAATAAAACATGCAGAGGATAGGTTTAACAGCAGTGCTGAAAGGCATAAGATGGGTAATTAAAATGTATTCTGCCTGATGCTGAGAAAAGAAAGAAATATTGCTCGCATGGTCCAAAATGAGACTTCGTGATACTTCTCTTCCATGGATTATGAGTAACAGTTATGATAGTTATGACCATATATTATGATTTATGTTCAGAGTACCATGTTGAGAAAGATCGATTTAAGTATTAAAATTTGTGGCTGTATTTGTGGTCGTCTACATAAGTGGTCTGTGGTTTGCCTGCTCCTGATTTAAAATAGTACAGCGTAGGTCAGTGATGGCGAACGTTTTTGGCACTGAGTGCCCAAATCTCAACGTGCATGCATGCCTGTTTTTTGGGCATGTTTGACAGTTTTTCAGGGCATTTTGGGGGGCATCTTCAGGCCATTTTGGGGTTGTTTTCTGGCCATTTTGGGGTCATTTCAGGCCAGGTTTTGGGGGCTGTTTTCAGGCCAGTTTTGGGCTGTTTTCAGTCGAAAAATGGCTAGAAAGCAGCCCCAAACAGCCTGTTTTGGGGGGCTTTTTCTGGCTCTCCAGCACCCGCGAAGACCAGCTGGTGCACCAGAAACCAGAAGAGCAGCTGGTGGCGATGCGTGCCCACAGAGAGGGCTCTGCATGCCACCTCTGGCACACGTGCCATAGGTTCTCCATCTTTATATATTACTTGAATTTGAAAGAGGTTGTGTGTGTGTGTGTGTAGAATAGATGTTGAATCCAGACTAAATACATTGCACTTTAAGATGATGCATTTTATCAATCAGTAGAATTAAATTTCAATGTCAAGACTGTTATTATATCATTTCACAGAAGTCACTTAGTTTGAAGGTTGATCAGCTTATTTAAGGAATACAAAATAATGAAACTAGGGGCCTATAGTTTTCTTGCATACAATATAGAAAGCCCCCCCTCTTTATTATATATGACTGAATTGAATTCTTAATTGATCTGTTTTTCTTTTGTGGCACACTTGCTTGCCATTGGCAAAACTTCCTGAGACCTTTTACTTCCTGGAAAATATGAATCACACCCACTTGCGCCCCCCCTTCACTGTCCCCCCCAGGACAGCTATGGTTAAGGTTAAAGTTAAACCCACCCCCAATGCAGCAGGAATCTGACAGTTCTTCAGAGAGCCCTCCGGAGAACACATCCTGTTGCTGAGATTCAGGCCCCTCAAATTGATCTGGACTTTAATGGATTGGCATTATTGCCAGTCTTGATTTTTAGTCCAATTTAAGAGCTGTTCCCTAGTTCAAATAGGTCTTTTATATTAAAGAGACATGGGTAATTGAAGTAATCAGTATGGTTTCATATGTACTGAAAACCTATATGTACTGATTTTTTTTTTTTGTTATTGAAAATACATGTGTAATGAAAGTAACTCTAGAATACAAAATCAGTCAAGTTATTTGTTCAGGAACATTACAAAATTCAGTCATCAATATACAGTATGTTAACCAAGACTATCAAAATAGAATCAGTTATTAAATTTTGTTTGATGCATCTCCTCCTCAGGTCCTCCAACATCAGTTACACCAGCCTCAGGAAGTTTTACTGCACCTGGATCTGGGCAATATATGTCATATTCAGGCCAAGGACCACCACCTCCCAATATATCTCATGGATTGCCTCCTACCACCTTTTCTCAGGGTCTTCCAATAGCTCAGCCACCTATATCAGGTCCATCAGCCCTGCATACGTCTGCTCAACCTCCCCTATTTGCTCCCCCACATTCAGCTGCTGGGGTTGGAATATCCAGTTATCCTGCTGCTGCGGGGATTTCAAGGCCTCCCACAATGCAGGGTGCATTGTTGCCTGGACAGCCAGTTACTAGACTGCTCACTTCCCAGCCAAATCATGTGACCTCACCACCACCTCAGCCACTTATGACAGGACCACTTCCTGGGCCACCAGTAACAGGATTGCAGGGACCACCACCTGTCCATCCTTCACAACCAGGATATGCACCGCAGCAAAATGGTATGTTGTAAAAAATGATCCGTTCATTGGTCCCCAGCTTTCATCTAAGGAAAGGTCCATGGGCTGCATCCAAACACTATTGAGGCTTATATTCATGTGGGTGAGCTTCTCCCTACACTTCTTATCCTGCAGCATTTGATTCAGAGGCTCCTCTTAATCCTCTGAATTGGACTTGGACTGAGGGATGGGGTGGTGTTTGGTAGAATCTTAGTATTTCATTGGAGTTGTATAATAGATACTACTTTGTTTCCCCGAAAATAAGATAGGGATTTATTTTCTTTTGACCCCAAAAATAAGCACTTGGCCTTATTTTCGGGGAAGTCTTATTATTTTTGAGGTGCAGGAGGCATGGCTGCTGCTGTGTTGCCATATTTTCGGGGAGGGCTTTTTTTATAATTTCATATCATAAAATATCCATTTCTTCATTATCTAAATCTAAGTAAAACAATTCCAAGTGTAGTATTTCTACTGTGGTATAGGTAGCCCTTTTCTCTAGATTTTTCCAGTAGCATTTTTCATATAGCTTTTTGCAATATTTTTTTAACAATTGGGAACTGTACTTTTAAAAAAGATGTTCAAATCTTATGCATACTAAAAGTAATTAATCCCAGATGTGAAACTTCTAAAACAGGAACATGATATCTTTTAATAAAAAGCACAGTGGGATGAATCCCAAGAAAAAGGGTCTTATTTGCTATTTCATTAAAATTAACAGGTTACACCTAATGCTATTTGTTTGCTGTGAAGCTCTGATATATACGTAGTGATAACTATGGAAAAGTTCAGAAAATCCAGATGGAAACAAATATTCCGACACAACTTTTTCTGCTGCTTTATTCTTTATAATATAGGGGTATGCCACTTTTCTGCCCCAGTTTGAAATTCCAATTTTACAAAGCTTTTCTGTGGAAATATTGTCAAGATGTATTAAAGTAATTAGTACAGCTTAAATTTCTTAAATTTCAGAGGTGATCCTCTGAAAAGCATTATTCAATTGGGGTTTAATTTAGGATTCTAAGTAAAATTGTTCAAAATTGAAGCGTTGAGTGGTATAATCAGAATTCGAGTTTAGTAGAAGCAATTGAGAGGTTAATATTCTGGACCCTTTAAATTCTGTTATGCATTCAAATAAAGGTAAAGCTGTATCGTTTTTTTTCAGGTTCTTTTGGGCAAAATAGAGGAACTCAACCAGTGTATGGTGCAGCTTTCCCTGGACCAGCAAATTATGGGAGTCAGCCTGCAGCACCATCTCCACCCAAGCGACTTGACCCGGATTCAATTCCTAGCCCTGTAAGTGAGCCAGATCACTTGTGGAATTTAACACCCTATTGTAGAAAGTGATGCAGAAGGAAAACCAAGACTCTTGGTTCCTCTGCATTTGCTTAATTCATAGTCATTTCCTACAGCCAAAGGACATTTTTGCCCACTACTTTTCTTATCCGTCTCATCAGTCTAACTGCTTCCAGAGTTGTGCTTCTAAAGAAATAGCATATTGATTAGATTATCACAAATTTGCCTACTGCATTTCCTGTGATCATGCCAGAGCTCAAAAAGGATTACAGGAACTAATAGGAACACTACCATGCTTAGTCCATGTTTGTCCACATGAATAATCTTGATAGCTTAGACTAATTCTTTGAATATATGGAAAGCATATTTGAAATAGGGGCCAGTAATCACACTAGGCATGTAATTGGCTGTTTCACAGTTACTAAAGTGAGGCGTACTGACATTTATCTCCTTTTTTAAGGAGACCCTGGCTAGCATAACAGCATGTTGTAAACCCTACAGTGCTATGAACTGGATTCTAAGAATCTGTGACCAGATTCAAAGATTCAATCTGTGACCAGTTTCAAAGGACCCAAATCTCTCATAATGCTACAAACACATCCTCTCCAATGCAATGAATGTTATGATGGTATTCTGGGTTTTGTAAATATCCGGTGGTAGTTGCAATGGCTCTCCCCAGAGTACCTGAAAATGCCTTTGCAATGCCAATTTAGCTGGTGAAAAGAAATGCAGCCTTCTATATTTCAAAGCTGAGGTTTACCAACAAGAAAGTGGTTAGCAGTTCTGCTTTCTTTTCTGCTTTTCCTTTAAAGGCATTTTCAGAGAACTTGAACATACCTCTTCTGAAAACACTAAGTAAGCATGAGAATTGCCAACTCCCATCAAGAGAGGATTCCCTCTAATGTACTTTCATGGAGATAAAATGTGAAAACCTAACCAAGTATTATCTCTCCCCCCCCCCCCCCCTTTGCATGAAGACTGTCCTGATGAATATATTTAGAAATAAAGATAGACAGGAGTAACACTGCTTGGTACTTTTTATTTTACTACTCTCTCTCTTTTCCCTTTTTTGTGGCAATTTTACTTCTTTTTTTCTTTTAAACAAACAAAAAAGCAACTCAATGAGCTGCCACCTCAGCAGAAACCCAGGCACAGAATAGATCCTGATGCAATTCCTAGCCCAGTAAGTGCGTTGTCTCTCTGTCTGCTCTTGTCTGCATGTCAGTGGCTGCCTGTGTATATCCGCAAAATAATTCCCCTTGTTAACCACCCCTGGTGTTAGTCCATCACCTTTCCTCTTCCTTTCTTTCTGCTCATATTTCGATAAACAGAATAAAACACCACAAGTGTTGAAATCATCTATACATCAAAAATCAAGGGGCAATAGAAGCTTGACATTTAAAACCACAAAAGATAAGCAGGTTATATATTTTCCTTCCAGCTCTAGACTTGTGTAAGCAAATAACCCCTGGATAAATCATTACATACTTAGCATATACTTGGGATTAATATTTAAGAATAAATTGGGCATGTAATGTATTTACCTGCCGTAGCAGGTAAGCATGAATTTAACAGCTACTCTTTAAATAATTCATTTTAATTAAGCAGCAGGTTAGTTAATATTATTGTTTTTATGAAGACAAAGAATGTCACTTGCCTATTGCTCCTACATTGTTTTGTCTTGGGAATGGGCTGAATTTGGTCACAACACGTAAAAGAGATTGGTGATGTTACCAACTTCGCTTAGTTTTTTACAGCTGGAACAAATAAAAAGTCTTCTTGGTGTGGTCACTTCAATTTTCTGTGCAATCTCTTTATAAGTATGTTTCAGATCAAGGGAAACATAGTCATTTTCATCATAAGAGATATTGTTTAAAATAATCTAATTCTATAGGAAAAGGAAGTTGAAGTATTCCAGTTAGGAAGATGAATTAGATGATAAATTAAAAGGTTACATTTAAATTGTTTTGGATAACATTATAAGGAATATAGTTATAACCCAAGTATTAGAAAGTAATTATGTAGTACATTGCATGCAATGCTCTTCGTTGAATGACTAGGAGTAGAATCCGTATCAGGTAGTACTAACTAACAAATTATTACTACTACTCTTCCTAATCTATAAGAAAATTTTGCAATAACTTTAGTGGAACAGAATTCCATGGTGAAGGAATAGTATTGGTGAAGCAATACTGGTGAAGCAGGATACTGATAGACAAAAAGATATTCTGGCCTAAGATTTTTTAGAAACAATTTTCAAAAGTATGCAACAAAAATGTGGAATTCTTTTTCAGGGATTGGATTGCTGCATCCAAAATACAAAGACTGTCTCTAGGCATGTAGCAGGGAGGGAAGTAGATGGAAGAAAACTAGGGTAGAAAATAGTTTTGAACTTGCCTTTTCTCTGACAACTAGTTTCTTCAGATGATTATTTTGGTTTCCAGGATCACTTCTTCTTGCAATCTGGTTTAGGGTAGTCTAGAATATCTCAATGAGAGCTGATTTCCCCCCCACATTTTTTAGCATAATGCCTTTGTGTTGATTATCATCGAAACTCCTAAAACAGTTTATTTAAATACTGAGAACAAGAGAGAGGAAACACCTGTTAAACAAAAATGCTATTGTAATAGTCCAGCATAAAATTCTCAGCTATAACTTGACTGTCCAGTTGCAAAAAGAAAAAAGTGTAAACAATGACTTTATAAATTTTATAGACAGCCACTAATTTTGGACTGTTGATTTCAAACCTAGCAAAACAAGCAGAAGTGTAAAATGGATATCCTCCTTTACGGATTAAAAATGTAGTAAGTTATATTATCACAACCTTTGCTAAAACCTTTTGTAGTGCTAACTTGTTGCTTCCCATTTTAGATTCAGGTTATTGAAGATGACAGAAATAACCGTGGGTCAGAGCCATTCATCACAGGAGTACGTGGGCAAGTCCCACCTCTTGTCACTACAAATTTCTTGGTGAAAGATCAAGGTAAAATAGCATCCACAAAGGAAATGATAACTAACTCACCATCAAAAAAGAAATTTGCAAGTGTTCAGCATAAACACTTGGATTATGTTTGTTGTATTATATAGTGAAGAACTGCAGTTTTTCTGTTCAGAATTTCATTGTGCATTCACATTGTGCTCTTCAGCTACAAAATTTGCCATGCTGTATTTTCACACTAAATTTCTGAATACTGTTTTACATAGAATAATATACATAGCTGCAAAAGAATAGAATAGAATAGAATAGAATAGAGAGTTCAGATTCTTGAATTAATGATAAGCATTAAAACACTAAGGGCTAAGTCAGTCCTATTCAAGGCTTGAATGCTATGAGTTTTATTGTGCAAGAAGATGATAGATAGATAGATAGATAGATAGATAGATAGATAGATAGATAGATAGATGATAGATAGATAGATAGATAGATAGATAGATAGATAGATAGATGATAGATAGATAGATAGATAGATAGATAGATAGATAGATAGATAGATAGATGATACAGGTGTACAGAAGCATATATTCATACCTACACATGCCAGTACACAAATACATATTCCGGAAAACTGCTTTGTAATGTACAATTCAAGCTGCTGGTTGTCATCTTTAAAACCCTACATGGCTTGGGGCCAGGTTACCTGAAGGACCATATTTCTCCAAGAGTTTTCTAGCTGTCGGGTCTGATCCAGCAGATTGGGCATGCTGCATATCCTGTCAACCAAAGTGTGTTGACTGGCAGGAAGTAGAAGATGGGCTTTCTGTGCTGTAGCCCCTTCCTGATGGAATATTCTCCCCTTGAAGATTATAATGGACCTAACCCAGTGATGGCATTTGTGAGGGCACGCAAGGCGCTGAGTTCACCATTTTTAAAAGCCATTTTTTTCACCCTCCCCAGACTCCAGAGGCTTTATAGGAGCCTGGGGAGGGCGAAAAGAGCCTCCCCCGCCCCCCCGGAGGCCCTCCGGAGGCTTCAGGGACTGTCCGGAGGCTTCCCAGAAGCCTCTGGGGGGGGAGGCTCTTTTCGCCCTCCCCAGGCTCCTATAAAGCCTCTGGAGCCTGGGGAGGGTGAAAAAAGCATGTAAAAATGGGGAGGGGTCGTGCATTGCATTATGGGTGCGGCATGCCCGCACACGACCCCCCTGTGCTCCCCCCATTTGTGGCATGCGAGCCAAAAAAAGGTTCGCCATCGCTGACCTTACCTTTTGGCCTTTCACAAAGTTCTGAAGATTGTCTTGTGTACCCAGGTCTAGGGCTCAGAATGGGTTAAGGGGCTCATTATTTGATTTATTATTTGTTGGTTAATAGTCATGGCTGCAAGCCTATTTGGATAACCGTGGCATATCTGGTCTGCAGGGTAGAATGGGAAATAAAATGTCCAGGAGGAAAGCAATAAATAGCAAACTGATTCTGTGTTAGAAGGCAATATGAACATGTCCATCTAGTTATCAACTGTTAGGTTTGTGTTATTTGTGTTACTTAGTTGCTTTTTATAATTGTTTGGTATACTGCTAGTTCCACTTCAAAAATAGCAAGACAGTGGCGTGTGCGTGTGTGTGTGTATTTATTGAAGAATATATAGGTAAAAGTTTTGATTTCTTCTTTTAAAGGTAATGCAAGTCCCCGCTACATAAGATGTACTTCTTATAATATTCCCTGCACTTCTGATATGGCTAAACAATCTCAAGTTCCACTTGCTGCAGTCATAAAACCGTTGGCTGCAGTTCCCGCAGAAGAGGTAAGATTGATAGCCTGAATCATCAGAGAAAATAGCAACATTATTACAAGATAATGGACCCGGGGCAAACAAAAGCCTCCCTTGAGTTTTTTATTTACCCAGTGAGTTCCCCCATCCCAAGAGTTAACTTTGATGCTTCATTCTACAGAAGGAAGAAATTATATGCTCTGGACAGAAAACACACTCTTTAGTATCATGCATTGGCAAAGAAAGGGGAAGTGTAAACAGCACCAATATCCAGTGTTTTTTTTTTCTTTCCAGACCCCTCCTTATTTGGTGGACCATGGAGAATCAGGTCCCATTCGGTGCAACAGGTGCAAGGCATACATGTGCCCTTTCATGCAGTTCATTGAGGGAGGAAGACGATTCCAGTGTTGCTTCTGTAGCTGTGTTACTGAGGGTAAGAGCTTCCTATTAAAAGAGGCCTTGTAGAGGGTGAGGACAATCTGCTACCAAGCAGGAACCGTCATGGGAAAATCCAAGAACAGGTTTATATTTAAATGATGAAAACTATACATCATCCTTTGTTCCTAAATTTTCAGCAGTTGCTTACAATTAATTGGCTTATTGGGGAATCTGCCTTTACTGAAATGAAACATACAATATGCTGAAAATCCTATTTAAATAAAATGTATATTCAGGTTTCTCTTAAAAAAAATGAGAAAGTAGAGCATAACTGATCACACTAAGTCTTTCCGCTATTCGCTTAACATTTCTGCAAAAATTGTAATGCAAGAACAATAAATGCAAACTAAAAGGCAGTATGTTTGCATTTTTTGTTGGAAGGTAATACCACCTGGAAATTTAATTTTAATGACATAGGAAGATTACTATTGATTACTGATTGGCTGCTATTAACATGTCTTAGAACAGTGATGGTTAACCTTTTTTGGATTGCATGCCAAAAGCGAGGGGAGCGCAGGGGGGTCCTGAGCGGGCATGCCCACACCCATAATGCTATGCGTATGACCCCCATGTGCATGTATGCGCGCGCACACGGCGTCTTCAGGTATCCCGCCTCCCTGCCAGCAGCTCCTCCTCCAGCATCCCGGCTGGAAGCAGCAGCGCAACAGCCGTTGCTGGGGAAGGGGCGAGGGGGTGGCGGTCACCCATTCTCGCCACCCCTTCACCCCTGGGAGGAGCGGCTGTTGCGCTGCCACTTCCAGCTGGGATGCTGAAGGCGGAGGAACGGCTGTTACACTGCCGCTTCCAGCTGGGATGCTGGAGGCGGAACTGCTGGCAGGAAGGCGAGCTACCCGGATAGAGACGATGCCAGGGGCCTGGCTCATTGGCATGGGAGCAGCTGCGATGGCCGCCCAGTCTCTCCTATACTTTCCCCTGTAGCTGCAGCTGCTGCTGCTCTTCTGGAGCTGTGTGGGGCTCAGCCGGCTCTTCTGGGGCACATGAGCCAGCCAGGCAATCCAGACCGCGGATCCACGTCAGTGCCACGGGCTGGAGCCTCGCAAGTAGCCCACTTGGGTGAGGGGGGAGGGAAGCCCTTGCCCGTCCTTGCTGCTGCCGCCCCCTCACCTGCAGCAGCTGTCACAGTGCTGCTTCAGGCTGGTGTGGGAGTGGCTACGTGGGCCGGCCAATCACTCCTGCCTTTCCCCTTGTGGCTGCCGCTGCTGCTGCTCTTCTGGGGCGCCCGAGTCAGCCAGACACTTTGGACCGCAAATGAGCCACGGGATGGAGGGCTGGGGCCACGCAAGAAGCCCGCTCGAACCAGGAGGGAGGGAAGCCCCAACCACAGCTCTGATCTGCTGAGAAGCTTTGGCTGGGATCCCTTCTCCATGTCTTTTGGCACGGGCAGCCATTGCTCTTCCTGTTGCTGGTTTTTGTGCGTGCATGCGCGCCAGGAACCAGATCACCAAATGACCAATGCGCATGTGCACACTGGAAACAAAAAAATCTTTTTCCTGGCGGACACATGCATCCCGGGTGGCTCCTCTTTTGCTTTCTGCACACAAATGCACGTGAAGACCAGCTGGCTGCTGCATCTGAACCCAGAAGAGCAACTTATGATGGCTCCTTGTGCCAGGAGAAATGGCTCTGTGTGCCACTCCTGACACGCGTGCCATTGGTTCACCATCACGGTCTTAGAATATAGATAGCTAACTCACTCACTAATAAAAAATTTGATCTATAACCCTATCTATGAAAATAAAACATCCAAAATCCATAAGTGGGTGATATCTTTATAAGGATCCACAAGTAGCTCAAAAGAATGTTCCAGATTCTCCAGAATGATGTCACAAAAAGTACAGCTAGGGAAGGTGCAGATACAGAAGAAAAACAAAGTCTGATGTTCCAGCTATGAAGCCTTTGATTCAAAGGCAGTCTCAAGGGAGAGAAGACGGATTCAGTGCATTGTAAAATGGCATTGTTGTAAGCTTACATGAAGCATTTATAAAGGCTAAAAACTGTTGTTCCCCTTGCTCTGAACTCTGAAGAGCCATCTTCACAGTTGAAACTCACAGATTCCGGGCCTGAGCGGGAGAAGAAATAAAATAAGCAGAAAAAAATTTACTCCTTTCTTTTCCCCCCCAGTGCCATCTCATTACTTCCAGCATTTGGATCACACAGGCAGGCGAGTGGACTACTATGACAGACCTGAATTATCACTGGGCTCCTATGAATACTTAGCTACTGTTGACTACTGCAAGGTATTTTGCAGTATAAATGCTTGTATTTATTATTTACTTTGTTTACAGTGAGAGATCAGTAGGCTAAATGACAAATTGACAAATGTCAATTACTAATGAACTCCTCCTTTATTTCTGGGTAGCATCCAACATTCCTTTTGTACTTTCTCAAGCTTGCCAGCACTTCTCACAATTGGCTTTCCAGTGGTGCACTCTAGTTAAATGGGCAGAGACCATCCATCCCTAACATTCATAAGTAATTGTCTTTAAAGATTAAGGAGTCACAGATCCCTTCAGAGGGGCTAATTTTAATCAAATTATTGTAAACCTCAGTAGAAACTAGTTCAGGTTCCAGACACAAGAGAACCAGCTACAATATGTCAAGAAACACAAAAGATTGCTCTGGTGAATTTGAATTAGCCCTTAGGGGGTGGGAAGGGGCTTATTTTTATAAAGTTAGATCTGCAGAATCTAGAGGCCAATATGTTAAATAAGGGCTCCCAGGAAGTGTTTCTCCACTTTGGTAGTTTTAAGATGGGTGGTCTTCAACTCCCAGAATTCTCTTGGCCAGCATATGGGGGAATTCTGAGCGTTGATTCACAATATCTTAAAGTTGCCAAAGTTAATTAATGTTGATATGATGCTAATAGCCAGTACTGAAAAACTAAGAGTTGCATTTGCAGTTTCTTTTCGTCTAGGCAGAAACACTGTTAAAGCTTGTTTCTTTCAAGATATAAGATGATGGGAAAATAACTCAGTAGTGTACAATGAATAATTGTGCTTGTGTTCCTTTCTTGCAGAATAATAAGTATCCCAACCCTCCTGCTTTTATTTTCATGATTGATGTGTCATACAATGCAGTACGGAGTGGCTTGGTCAGGCTGGTATGTGAAGAACTGAAGACTCTCCTGGATTACCTCCCCAGGTACCTGTTGACATAAGATAGTGGTCCTAGTGAACCAATTTTTTATAATAAATTTTAATATAATCAACCTATTTCAGTGAAACAGTTCAATCAGTATCCTATAAAATGAGAGGACTTCCCAGCTGCATTCTCAAACTTGGGATTTGGTCAGTAGATGTTAGGGTACAATCATCTGTTGTTGATGCTGTCTTTCTGCTTTACAGTTTGATTTTGCAAGCCCGTTTTATGCTATATTGAACACCTTTTTTTTTTTAACAGAGAAGGAACTACAGAAGAATCAGCCATCCGGGTGGGTTTTGTCACTTACAATAAAGTTCTACATTTCTATAATGTCAAGAGCTCCCTTGCACAGCCGCAAATGATGGTTGTTTCGGATATAGCAGATATGTTTGTACCTTTGCTTGATGGCTTTCTTGTGAAAGTGAATGAGTCTCGCGCAGTTTTTACCAGGTAAGCAAAACTCAACCTATACTAAGAGCATTAACAAATTGATGCAGGTAATTCCCAACTTATGACCACAATTGGGACAAGAATTTTTGTTGCTAAGAAAGTCAGTTGCTAAGTGAATCACACACTTTTTTACAATCTTTTAGTCATCTTTGCTAAGCAAATCATTGCATTTGTTAAGTGACGATGCAGTCATAAGTAAATTCAGCTTCCCTGATTGATTTTGCTTATCAGAGGCTGGCTGGGAAGGTTGCAGATAGTGATCATGTGACCCCAGTACAATGCAACTATCATAAATACATGCCTGTTGCAAGTGTCGAAATTTCGATCATATGATCATGGGAAAACTGCAAACAGTTGCAAATGTGAGTACACTTTTTCCAGTGCCATTGTAATTTCAAACGGTCCCTAAGCAATGGTTGTAAGTTGAGGACTACCTGTACATTTTGTTATTCGTATCTTCTCATTGTTCTCAGTGACCTGAAAGTGCCAGGCTTTTAATGGTCTCTAAACCATCTCAGGCATGAGCATTGCCGTCACAAAAAGGCTTTCATGAGGGAGTGGTGGCCAAGGAGCACTGCAATCAGCCGTAAAGGTTAGCCAGTTGCCAAGCACCCAAAATGACCACATGACCATGGGGTGCAGCCATTTTAAGTTTAGAAACAGATCATAAATAGCGCTGGGGAAGTCCGTCATAACATAACATAAGAGGGGAAGGACTATCTGGAACACATATAATTGGAAATGCTGAAAATATAAAACATTGCTTTGTTGTTTTTAACTGGTGAGATTGATTATTTTACTGTAGGTAATTTGAATTAATTTCTTGTCCTTCAAACCACATCGCATGCAATATACAACATTGTTCCTGAATAAAAATTTGGATTGAGGAAGTAATTTAGTATTCAAATATGCTTGCTTAGTTGATTCAATCAATTAATCAATCAATCAATCTTTATTGCACAGAGCACAGATCTACACAAAAAACTTAAACATTAAAATAAAATAAAGCAAAACTGACAGACTGAACAGATCAGAGCATTGTAATATGTTACCATTGATGATGAAATTATCAGTGGGTGATCAAGATTTGCCTAATTTTACAGGCAGTGTAACAAAACTTTTCTATGTTCAGAGAGAATGAATCATACTGATCTGACAATATTAGTTGCACATAAAAGAGATCAGATTTTTCAGTATATTTAATCATGTACCGTATTTTTTAGAGTATAAGATGCACCAAGATTTTGAAGAGGCAAATGAAAAAAAAAGTTTTTGCACTCTGCAGACCTCCCCAAAATGGCCTGTTTTTCACGAAAATGGGCCTGTTTTTTTGTCTGCAGAGGGCAAACCTTTAGGAGGCTTATAGAGTGCTCCTGAGGGGTGGGATGGGGCAAAAATGAGCAAAAAAAGGGCTTGCATAGCCTTTAGGAGGCTTATAGAATGCTGCTGGGGGGGCAAAATTGAACAAAAAACAGCCCGTTTTTCGTTCATTTCTGCCCTCCCCATCCCCCAGGAGCTCTCTGAAAGCCTCCTAAAGGCTATGCATGGCCATTTTGGTGAAGGGGTGGGGTTTCTGGAGGCAAAAAAATACTGTATTCAGTGTATAAGATGCCCCCAGATTTTCAGCCTCTTTTTTGAGGGGAAAAAGGTGCTTCTTATACTCTAAAAAATACGGTAAGTGTTGTAAGATGAGTTTTTGACTCCCTATAGAGGGGGCAGAGTTGACGCTCCCGGTTCTTCCACCCACAAGGAATGGGCATTCTTCAAGAATGTGCTGTCATCTCTCCAGGATTAAGAATCACACTCATTTTGAGCATGTGGGTTTTATTTTTATTATGTTTTTGCTAGAGGTATGACCATTTTGTTGTTGCTACTACACTAGTGCCTTCTGAATTGTTCAATCAGTTGCTTTCAACTGAATTAACAGGAAGGGATATAAGCATTTTGCATAAAGTGGACTGTTTCGCTGGTTATTAGAACTATAGAAAAAGTGGCTACTCTGTTAACTTGAAGTTGGACAGGATTGAGAGAAATAAAATGAATTTATTCTTAAAATTAAAAGCATCTTTAGTGTTAGCCCATCAAGCAAAAGTAAATAATCTCTGAATTGGAAGAAGAGGAAGCTTTAGTTTAAGAGAGCAATTGTGGGAAAGTGTTGCTGCTTTTGATCAGATCCTGCTTATACAGTCTTGAGCTGTTTAATTATTTCCATGCTTGTTTCTTACCTTGCTTTATAGTAGGAAGTTTTTTGATAAACCAAAAGTGCAAATTTAAATACTGAAGCAATGGCCTTCTACCTTGTAGATCAAAATAAATAATACCAAAAATATAAAAATCTTGACTTACTCCAGAAATAGGGCAGCGTGGTGGCTGACAGTTAAGACGCTGGATTTGTTGACTGGAAAGCCAGCAGTGTAGGTTTGAGACCTGAGCTCTGCACAATGTGGTGAGCTCCTGTCCTTGCTTCAGCTTCTGCCAAACTAGCATACAAATGCAAGTACCATGTTTTTTGGAGTATAAGACGCACCTTTCCACCCCCCAAAAAGAGGGTGAAAATCTCGGTGCGTCTTATATACTGAATACAGCATCACGAAACCCCATCCCTTTTGCAAAAATGGCCGTGCATAGCCTTTAGGAGGCTTCCAGAGCACTCTTACTCCCAAAATAAATGGGTTTTTCCTTCAGAAGTTCTAATTGGCTTGAAATCTCTAAAGCATCTGTGCTCATTGATAAGAAATAACTTGAGCACCGATGCTAGAGATTTGCCTAAACATTGATTTCGATTTTCATCATTTTGCAGCCTGTTGGATCAAATCCCAGAAATGTTTGCTGATACAAGAGAAACAGAAACAGTGTTTGCTCCAGTGATTCAGGCTGGCATGGAAGCTCTAAAGGTTAGTTTTTATGCTCCTCAGCACCTTAATTTGACTTGATTTTTCTCAGTCTTTTCCTTTTTTTGACTATTCTGTAAACCTCTCAAGATGGCAGCAGTCTGCATCAAGTGCTGAATCCAGTTTATTTATTATGTGGTAACTGAACCATATTAAATTTTATATCATTCTAGGTAGTATTTATCAGGCAGAAAAATCTGTAATGTGAATGCAGAAGATCTTGAGCAATGTGGATAAGTTAAGCACTTCAAATAAGTTGATATTTGGATTTTTTAAATGTACTTTTTTTTGCAGCATGTTGGGATTAAGATCAGTATGTAAGTGCCGGTTGTAAAAGATGGGTCACTTGAAAAGATGAGGAGCTACATTTGTTTTTCATTGAAAAGTCTTTTACATTTTAATATAAATGGTGGCGTGGAGAAGGAGCCTGCAAGTCTTTTAAAGACCAAAGCGTCTCAAATGGTCATTTCAAGGATCCTTCCCTGTTTGTTTACAGGCTGCAGACTGTGCTGGCAAGCTTTTCATATTTCACACATCACTGCCTATAGCAGAGGCTCCAGGAAAGCTGAAGAACAGAGATGACAAGAAACTGGTGAACACTGATAAAGAAAAGGTAAAGGATCATCTCCCAACAGAAGTAGGCCAAGGCAGGAAGTGTGATTATGATTTCTTATGTCTCCTTAATTGCTTTTTGCCTCTCCCCTACCCCCAACTCTTCCCTATGATGTGTCCATCATCCCAACCTGAACCAGGTTTGTTGGTTTATTATCACATTTAGAAATTGCTCACAGAAGGAATCTGGGTGGTTTGCAAACAAAATGAAAGACCTAAAATCTGAACATAAAAATATTAAAATACAGGCAAGGATAGGTAAAATTGAATATTAGATAATTAAAAAGAGGAGGGGGGGTCTTCAGGTTGCGAGTGAGACCTCTGTGAGCCCCAAATGAGATGGCAGAGCCCGGCCTTTAAATGTGCTTTAAAAGGCCAGGAGAGCCTTTCATACCTTCCTGACCTCCGGGTTGAGGGGCAGGAGAGGCTTCCAAAGGGAACCAGCAGAGGAGGCACTCTTCCTGGAAATCTTCACTGATTAAAATCCCTCACTATAACATACGGAAAAATAAAATTTGCTGAATGAAATTCCTGAGAGAGGAAAATCTTAGAACCTTTTCTTCTCTCAGGTGTCATAGCCAAATAAAGAAACCCAATCTGATGG
This sequence comes from Natrix helvetica, assembly GCF_964273705.1. NCBI lineage: Eukaryota > Metazoa > Chordata > Lepidosauria > Squamata > Natricidae > Natrix > Natrix helvetica. The sequence continues at coordinate 107,353,713 of NC_138551.1, read as the reverse complement.
TCAAATAAAAATCATGGATTGAACACCAAAAGAAGAGAAATTGTCATGTAAGCATTCAGAAGACCCACTAAAGGCCTTACTGTATTTTTTGGAGTATAAGACACACCTTTTCTCTCTAAAAAGAGGCTGAAAATCTGGTTGCGTCTTATACACCGAATACAGCATTTTCTGCCTCCCAAAGCCCCACCCCTTCATCAAAATGGCTGTGCATACCCTTATGGAGGCTTTCAGAGAGCTCCTGGGAGTTGGCGAAGGCAGAAATGAGAACAAAATGGACCATTTTTTGCCCCCCCCCCCCAGCTCCCAGCAGCACTCTATAAGCCCCCATAAGTCTATGCATGCAATTTTTTTGTCGAAAAACGGGCTGTTTTTTTGCTCATTTTGCCCCCCCCCCCCCCCCCATTTGCTATGTAATTTTCATAGCAAATATATGCAATCCTTTTGATTTGCAGTTCTTTGAAAATCAGGTTGAGTTCTACTCTTTGAAAGCCCATCTGGTTCCTTTTTTCAATCATCTTCTTTATTGTGCTTTCAGCAAATAATCTATTTGCCCAAGACCTCAGCTTAGTAAATCAGAGTGACACAGTTTGAAACATAGTATTTTATTCATATTTCAGTGCTGTTTTTAAATTGCATTTTTTTTTCTGAATGAGTATGGCAGGTGTGATTAAAATAAATAATAAATTACTATTTTATGGTATTTCCACTGTTAACCTCCCTCTTCCGCTTTATTGCCTAGAGGTCATTCTACGTAAGTCTTTTCAGAACAAAAAATAAGAAATAGCTTTTCTTATTGGAAGATAATTGTAGCTGTCTTATCCACTAAAGAAAAAAAAAATTCTGAAAGAAAAAGCTGTATTAGAAAAAATTAAATCATTTTGCAAGGTGTTCTTAAGAAATTTTTAAAAACGATTTGTGAGATTGTTGATGCAAATTGTAATTTGCAGATTCTGGCATTATATTTGAATCTAATTCAACCAACAAATATGGTAATATTGAAATATGAAGCTCTACTTATTTATTTTGTATACCTCTTTTATTATTTTTACACATAATCCATTCAAACATATTCAACACGCCTTCCTTGTCTTATTTTCCCCACAACAACAACCACCACCACCCTGTGAGGTGGATTGAGTTGAGAGAGAAAGGTCTGGCCCAAGATCTCGAACTCGCAATCTCCCGCTGTCTAGCTTGATGCCTTTTAACCACTAGACCAAACTGGCTTTCATAGGCAGGACATAATATATTACCTAATTGGTTTTACTTTTATTTTTGCTCACATGTTTAGGACAAACGAGATAATTCTAAGCTGGGATTTTCCAACATATTTATCCTGTTTTCTGCTCTCTCTATTTACCCTTTTTCTCTGCTTTAGACTCTGTTTCAGCCTCAAACAAATTTCTATAACAACTTAGCCAAGGATTGTGTAGCCCAAGGCTGCTGTGTGGACCTTTTCCTTTTCCCAAATCAGTATTTGGATGTAGCTACCTTGGGGGTTGTTCCGTATCAGACTGGTGGCTCCGTTTATAAATACACATATTTTCAGGTATGGATGGCCTTGGCTTTAACATCTGTTCATTTATATTATTTTATGGCTGCAATTAAGGTCTCCAAGGAGAGAGGGCAAGTAATAAACTTTCAGGAGACAGCTAGAACCAGTTCTAGCTCAGGTTAGTTCAATAGGAGATCAGTATACACTTGGCTTCTACACAAGTTTAAAAAGTAAAGGACCGTGAAGTTATTTTTCACAGCATAATTTTGAATTGTTTAGGTTGATTTCTGTGGTCTAGCCACCTTGCAGTGAAAAAATAAAAGTTCTGGACTTGCAGACGATGGAGTATATTGCAAATGATTCTTTTTTAAAGCAACAATGTGTTCTCTGAGTTTCTAAGTGATTTAGAGTTTAGATCCTACGTAAACTGGAGGTAGAAGACAGTGGTCTTAGTTGGCATACTATTCAGCTTCTGTTAGAAATCACCTGTGTGTCAACCATATGAAGCACGTTGATTGTGTATTTTAGGTGGAAACAGATCAGGAACGTTTCTTGAATGATTTACGTAGAAATGTTCAAAAAGAAATTGGATTTGATGCTGTGATGAGAGTACGAACTAGCACAGGTGAGCACATATCTATATATCAAAAACATATATCTAATCAGTAAATACTGAATCTGCCCCTTGAAGTGATCCAGACAAGAAACACCAGTTATACTAATGCTACCTTGATTGCAAAGTTACAGTAACAGAATTTTACGAGTCTGCAGGAACCTCACCTCCTCCCTTACTTTTGCCCTTCTGAAAAATAGGGAGGGTCCATTCTGAAATGCTTTCTCTACCCCCCTCCCACACACACACCTCCTTCAGTCCCAGATTTCATTTTTCAGACCATTGTCTAGGCTCTGTCTCTTCTTCCTGTCATTCCCTCATACGATGCTTCCCCGAAAATAAGACAGGGTCTTAATTTCTTTTTAGCCACAAAATATGGCTTGGGCCTTATTATGAGAGGAGGGTTTATTGTTTTGGGGTTGCCTGGCGGCTGCTCTCTTATCAGCAGGCTCCCAAAGAGCCGGGCACAGCCTCATGGGTGAATGGCTGTGTTGCGCTGTCGCAGCAGTGCAACTCAACAGCCATGAAGCGACCACGCTCATGAGCAGCCACCCGGCAAACCCCCTTTCCAGACGGGCACAGTGCCATTCACTGACCTAGGGGTATCGCCAAGCTGTGTGAGTGCAGCTGTCATGGGCCAGGGCATCATGAGGCTGGGAGGCATGCGAGCAGGAACGGAACAGCCGCTCACGTAACCCCCTTCTCCAACTGTGCAGAGCGCCATTCACTGGCATTTCGAAGGCGCCAAGCCGTGAGAACCAGTCGGCAACGAACAGGCCTTCACGTGGCTTGGCGATACCCCTAGGTCAGTGGATGGTACTCTTCACGGCTGGAAAGGGGGTTTGCCGGGTGGCTGCTGTGCCCAGCTCTTTGGGAGCCCGATTGCAAGAGAGCAGCCGCCTGGCAACCCCCCTCCTCAGCTGGGCACAGCGCCATTCACCAACCTAGCAGTATCCTAAAGGCACTAAGCAGCGCGATCACCTTTGCCCCCCCCCTGGTTCCCACGGCTTGGCATCTTCGGGATACCGCTAGGTTGGTGAGCGGCGCTCTGCCTGGTCAGAGGTGGGGGGTTGTCCAGGGGGGTTATTTGCGGGGGAGGGCTTATATTTTTGCCCACCAGAAAAATGTGGCATGGCCTTATTATCAGGACATGTTGTATTTTCGGGGAAACACAGTACCATTACAGTGAATGAGAACATCTAAGGTTTAGCTGCAGACTTTGTGTACTTACCTGTTGTGGCCCAGCAGGATCCGGTTGAGCTGCTGATGGAATCGGATAGCGAGGAACCATATGAGTCTGCCCTGGACGATGTGGAGAACCCTGTGCAAGGTTCAGACTCAGAGCAGGGACCAGAGGGGCTGGTTGGCCACCAGGAGGCGCCTGAGGCATGAAACAGTGGGGAGGATCAAAGGCAGTTTGTCCCTGATGCTAGATTGAGAAGGGCTGAGAAACAAAAGCAGCAACTCGTAAGCAGACTCACAGAAGATGATTAAGCACAGGTGGTTGTGGATTGGCCCTCCCAAGAGAGATTATAGGTGAGGCGTTGGGAGGGGACATTTGCAGGAAACAACCATTCAAATTAGTAGTTAAGAAAATCTATCTGTGTATTTTAGCCATGTCTGCTCGTTTGGATTATCTGGGTTGCTCTGTTGAATGTGAGTTGTCTGGGCTCTCAGCCAAAGGTTTCGTTATCTCAGTAATTAAACAGTGGCAAACAGCCAAGCCTCTGTTCTGGTTTATTCACAGGCGTGGAGAGGGGGGTCAGAACACTTACCTTATAGTGGTCCTGCCACTCACCTTTGCTTAAATTCTGGACTGACTATGTTTATAAGTCAAGCTAAGTTATAAGATAAGATAACCTTTATTGTCATTTTTCTGTGTACACAATGGCATACATAAAATGAAATTCTGATGTCCGGTCTCAAAAGGGTACACACAAACACACATATGTATGTATGTATGTGTACACGCGCATACACACACACACACACGTTCCAGTCCATTTTGAATACATAGTGGGAAAAAGAATCTTGAGAGTTAACAAGGTTGATTCTAGCGGTATATGGTATTACAGAATCTAGTTGTTGTGCTTTGTTACCAGAAGGTAACAAAGAAAACTGATCATGAAGAGGATTGTGTAATGTCTCTGACAATATTGTGGGCCTGGTCAAGCAGCGCTTATATGCCATGTTCTGGATAGAAGGAAGTGAGCTTCCAGTAATATTTTCCACCATCCTCACTGCTTGTTGCACAGCCTTCCTGTCCAAAACAGTAATAGTTCTAAACCAAACAGTACAACAGGATGCTTTCAGTTGTCCCTCTGTGGAAAGTGGTAAAGATAGAGGAAGGACTATGTGTTCTTCTCATAGGATGCAGAAAATGCAGACACTGCTGTGCCCGCTTCACCTTTATCTTACTGTTGAGGGACCAAGCTAACTTGCTTGTTAGCTGCACATCCAGAAACTTGATACTACTAATCAACCACCTCCACAGTTAAATTGTTCATACACAGAGGTGTATGATTGTGCTGGTCTTTTCTGAAATCAACAATGATCTCTCTTGTTTTTCCTACATTTAAGACCAAGCTGTTCTTATTACAGGAGTCCACCAAACCCTTTACCTTCTACCTGTAAGCACCTTCCTTGTCATTCTGTATAGGGCTCACTATGTGGTATCATCTGCATACTTCAAAATATGGTTGGTACCAAACCTAGCATAACAGTCATGGATCAACAGGGTGAACAACAGTAGACTCAGGGCACAGCCCTGGGAAGAATCTGTGCTCAAGAAAATGGTGTTAGAAATATTAGTTCCAACTTGAACATACTGGAGCTTATCAGTGAGAAAATCAAGAATCCAGATAGACAGAGGCATTAAAGCCTAACAGGCCCAGCATTTGTCTACAAATGCTGAGGAATGATCATATTAAATGCCAAACTAAAGTCGACAAACAGCATTCACACATGAGTATTTCTTTCCCCTAAGTCAGGGATGTCAAACTCGCAGCATCACGTGACGTATCCACACTGTTTCCCCTTCACTAAACTGGGCGTGGCCAGCACGTGATGCATCCGGCCGGCTGGGTGGGAGTTTGACAGCCCTGCTCTAAATGCACCAAACTCAGAGGGAGGAAATAGCATCCTCTGTGGAGTGATTGCCCAGTAAGCAAACTGAAGTGAGTCAAATACTGGAGGGAGGCTGGATATAATAACATCCTTTATCAGCCTTTCAAAGCATTTCATAGTTATGGATGTAAGTGCAACCTAAAAATCATTAAGACCCATAAACTTCTTAGGCACGGGCAAAATAATTGCCATCTTAAAACAGGAAGGACCACTTGCCTGCTGCAATGAAAGATTGAAAATGTCTGTAAGAAGACAGGCCAACTCATCTGCACACTCCCTAAGAACTCGCCCAGGGATATTATCTGGGCCTGCCACTTTCCAAATGTTAGCTTTCCGCAATGTCCTCCAGACAGAGATAACATCAAAGCCAAGTACTTCATTGTTTAAGAGCATAGCTTTCCTTGTAGGCGTACTATTTGATGCCTAAAATCTTCCCAAAAATGTACACAGTGAGAATTGCTGAATTCTCCACCATCCTAAGCTCAAGGTTGACTTCAATGTGATATGCAAATTCAGTCTTTAAAAGATTTCATCTTGGATAAGGTTTTTTTTTGTTCGTTCATTCTTTAGGTATTCGAGCAACAGACTTCTTTGGCGCTTTCTGTATGAGCAATACGACAGATGTGGAATTGGCAGGCTTAGACTGTGACAAAACAATCACTGTGGAATTTAAACATGATGATAAGCTAAGAGAAGAGAGTGGGGCCTTGCTTCAGGTAATTCTTGTGTAAGGGATGCTGCTGGGTATGCAGACAGTGGTTCTTGGGGAGGATATCTTTTCTATAGTCGAATGGAAATCAACTTTATTTAGGATAGAATTCACACTCTTGGCGGACAGGTGTGAGGGTCTAACAATGATCCATTCAGTGGGTAAGTTTAAGATCTTAGGCTCTCTTTTTCCTGGTTCTATATGCCTCTCCCCCCCTCCAAATAATTTGAACGTATTTGAGGCACACCAGTTCTTATTGAAAGCTATCTGTAAATCACTGGTATCATCTTGGCCTACCCAGGAACATAGGAAAAGAATTGCTGTCCTCCTCCCATCGTTTTACTTAGAGATGGAGAGTTCAATCCAGGGGCATCTCATGTTTGTTCATAAAAGCAGTACTATCCATAGATAGTAATGGGAAGCTAGGAGTTGACTGAAATCTTGGATGTACACATTTTAATAGCTCTGCTTATAAATCTCTCTCATGTAGTGTGCTGTATTGTATACCAGTTGTGCAGGACAGAGGCGTCTGCGCATTCACAATCTCTCCCTGAACTGCTGCACACAGCTGGCTGATCTTTATAGGAACTGTGAGACAGACACACTTATCAACTTTTTGGCTAAATTTGGTAAGGACAATCTTGTAATTGTTTCATGGGAGGGAAACCTTGGTCTTTTGGGAGCACAGAAAGCTTTTAGTGACAGGCTGCAAGAAAAAATCTCCCTAGATTCTTCCAGTGCTGAAGATAGAATTGTAAATAAATAATTGATTTTAAGAGATAAGCATACTGGCAGTGGATGTCAGTATGAAAACAACTGATTGCCCATATTATTTTATTTATTTATTATGAAATTTATTTGCTGCCTATTTTGTATCCAACGACTCAATATTAATAATTTCCTTTAACAGATGAATAGCTTAGCTAAATGCTTTTCTAACCAGGGACTTTTTTTTTCCTGAAGCGTATCGTGGAGTACTGAACAATCCAGTCAAAACCGTGAGAGATACATTGATCAATCAGTGTGCCCAGATCTTAGCATGCTATCGAAAAAACTGTGCTAGCCCTTCTTCTGCTGGACAGGTAACTTCTGCAACTTGGTGATGGATACTAATCCTGAATCAGGGCACTGAGATTGGTCGTACATCATGTCAATTGTTAAGCAATTCATCACATGACTGCACCTAATTTTATAATCTTTTTTAATGAAAGTTGTTAACTGAATCACCATGGTCATTAAGCAAAAGCCACAGTTATTAAGAGAACATGGCAGTTTTTAAGCAAATCTACAGGGGGTTTTATTTTCCAAGAAACCAAAAATAAATGACCAGTTTTTGGCAAAAAAAAAAAAAAAGTAAAAAAATCATGGTCAAATGACCACGGCAAACAGCCATAAATGCAGGAGAGTCGCTAAGCACTCAAAATGCAAATGTTATCGGCTGTTATCAAGGAGGCAGGGCTAGCCATTAAAACTTCAAATAAGTAGCTTTGGGGAGGAGATCTGTCAGAGTCACTAACCTGAATATATTGCTTAATCAACAAAGTCCATATGATATTCTGGTTTCTCTTATAACGGTACATACAAACACTTAGGACAGTATTCATATCACATTGCATTTGATCATTATATTTGTGTCCCATTTTTCCTACAGAAGCTCAAGGTAGGGTAAACAGCATCCCGTTCCCCACTTTTTCTACTAACACTAACTCTATGGAGGGAAGAGAGCAGCAGAGCCAGGAGGAGGAGTTAAATGAAGGATTAGCTTAGAGACCCTAGCAACAACAAAAAGACAAAGTCCAACCAGCCTGGAATGTTGTTAAGCCTTATCTAGCTTACCCAGGTGCTGAGTCTGAGAAGATTCCTGTGCATAGGCTTTAGCAGGAAACAATCATTTGGAACTTCTGCGTGTAGATCGGGGGTGTGGGGGGGGGTTGTTTTGTTTTTTTGCCTGGCACTCTTAACACTTGTGGTGGGTTGGGCTGGAGCAGAATGATTGGCCCTGGCTGAAGGTCTTTTCAGAGCCAGTCTAATACTTAATCCTTAACCATGCAGATTCTCAATTATGGAAATATTTGAAATGTGTTCATGTCTGGATGGGCTTTAATAAAACATGGTTTGTAGCCATTACCTGTTTGTTTTGCATAGCCTACTCACCATGCAAGCATTAAACTGCAGAAAACAGCAATTCAGAAATACCCAAAGCATACATTTCCACAGTTGTATCTCCCCAGTTAACAAATCTGGAAATCTAAGGATATTCTCATAGTAGTTGAAAGCGCTTGTCTGTTGTTGGAATATTATATATTGTATGGCTTATGAGAGCTGGTTTAGTTAAGACATCAGAGTAGAAAACAGGAGACTCTGAATTCTAGTTGTTAAGATAATTGCACAGCTGTTAAGTGAATCTGGCTTCCCCATTGGCTTTGCTTGTCAGAAGGTTGAAAAAGCTGATCACATGACCCCAGGACACTGCAACTGTCATAAATATGAACCAGCTGCAAGCATCCAAGTTTTGGTCACGTGATTATGGAGATGTTGCAATAATCATAATTGTGAAAAATGGTCATAACTCACTTTTTTCAGTGCCATTGTACATTTGGAATGGTTGTTAAAATGAATGGTTATAAGTGGAGGACTCTGTATCTAAATACAGACTTATGAGATAGTTGCAGTTTGAGATGAAATGCAAGGCTAGAATTGAATTGAATATTAGCTTTTTTTAAAAAAATTAAACCAAAATGAGTGGTGATGGTGAATTTGTACAAAACTAAAACTAATATACTGACTTTTTTCTGCCCCAAAAATGATTTTTTAAAAATTTCTTGCCACTTTTAGCTGATTCTTCCTGAATGCATGAAACTGCTCCCTGTGTATTTGAACTGTGTTTTAAAAAGTGATGTGCTCCAGCCTGGGTCCGAGGTCACCACTGATGATCGCTCCTACATCCGCCAGCTAATCAGCTCTATGGATGTTGCAGAAACTCATGTTTTCTTTTATCCTAGACTCTTACCACTGGTGAGTGCTTCTAAATATAGACGAGTTTTAATTGTCTAAGTCTGAAGTATAGGCTCAACTAAAAATTAATGTAATTCAATATAATTTTTATTTGGTGAGATAGTATAAATGTGGGAAATTGCTGTTTACTGTTATTTTAGAAAATTCTCATTCAAATTATTTGCCAAATGGCAGAATGTACTATTTCCCTAGTTGGCAACTTGACCTCACCTATGATGAATACTCTTGAAAAAAGATTTTAAACTGACATTTGACATTCACAGAGGAGCACCCAAATTTAAAACTTTGGGGGGGGAAACATGGTCCACAAAGAGGCTGGTGACATTTTTATGCTAATATTTCTTTATAGATTTGTTATGTAAGTGTATATAGGCAACATGAGTCATTCTATGAACTACAGACAACATTCCTTTTTTAAAAAAATACATTTTATGTGGTATAATTATACTATAATGTAAATTATACGATTGGCATTTAATGTAAATTTAAATGAAAGCCTTATGATTTAGTTCTGAATAATATTTCCTTAGAGAGTACCATCATGAGGTAAACTGGAGTCCAGAATTAAGAAAATTAGAATTATACATATCCCTTGGGATATATTATATAGTCAATTAATGACTGACTTTCCCCAAACTGATCACTTAGGAAAAAAAGACCTATGACTCAATTTGCTTTAACCAAATGGTGTTGGTTGCAGTCAAGTCAAGCCAGCTCTGAATTCTCCTGCGCCTCGCAAGACACAAAAAAGGTTCACCCACAGCCATTCCCCACTTCCCAATTTCCCATCACATACACATGCAGCTTTATTATCCTTTCATCCTCCCCCCAGCCTTTGATGGCAGGATCCCTGTGAGGTGCCAAGCCAAATCAGGCACAGCTGACCAATAATCATTTTGTCTTTTGCATCTGAATTTATGTAGAATATTCCATGTTAAAAAACAAAAAGTATGTGTGATGCATATTCCAAACTCCTCATTCACAGGAATAGTCTACTGTCAATTAATTAATTCTTATAATGTCTTTTACATTTTAAATGGGGCCCTCTGATAATTATTTAGCTAGTTTTCAAAAGTTGCATGGCTACATGCCAAGGATTATTCCTGGTTAAGTGCTATTGTGAAATGTGTGTGTGTGTGTTTTATATATACCCAGGAGATAATAACTTCCATTCTGTCCTACAGACCAAAATAGATTACAGCAGCGACTCCTTACCAATAGCAATCAGAAACTCAGAAGAACGTCTCTCCAAGGGTGACATATATCTACTAGAAAATGGCCTGAATATATTTTTGTGGGTAGGAGTAAACGTTCAACAAGGGCTGATCCAAAACCTCTTTGGAGTCTCATCTTTCAGCCAGATCAACAACTCTATGGTAAGCTAGGATTGGATATAGAGAAAATTGCCTTAATTTTAGTATATGTCATATCTGACCTTGGATATCTCCATTTTCTACAAAGTAACATTAAAAATTTAAAGGTATTTCAATGAATAACAACATTTTGGCAGGATCATGATCAAGGGAATGAAAGGCCAGCATTGAGGAAATATTAGCTTTCACTAAGGCTCTGCTGTTCTCCTTCCTCATTTTCAATATTGTGAAACATTCCAGACTGTTTCAAGCATCTTCCCACTTTGTAATATGATTTGTGTAATGTAACTGATGTGACCTATGTTTTTAAAATTCATTTAATTAATGAATTAAATGATCCCTGATCTCATGTGCCATAACTTTGTTACAGTGCACACTACCAGTTTTGGACAATCCCTTTTCGAAAAGAGTGCGATCCACTATTGATGTATTCCAGGCTCAAAGATCACGCTACATGAAGGTAACTGGTTTTGATTTTATGATTATAAAAATGATTATCTTTTATGATACCCAGGCATTAAAAAGTGTATAAAATCTGATTTAAAAGAAACAGTAGCCATCTTAAATGGGCTTATAGTGGTTCAAACTTGGGCATGCATTGTTCTGTTAATGCAGAGGGCAAAAGACTTATTTGCAAATTATATATCTTTTTTTTTTTTTGCTTTCAGTTTATCATTGTGAAGCAAGAAGACAAACTGGATCTGCTGTTCAAACACTTCTTGGTGGAAGATAAGAGCATGAATGGGGGGGCTTCATATGTGGACTTCCTCTGTCACATGCACAAAGAAATTCGCCAATTGCTGAGCTAGAGTCAGAATTATGCTGGATGCCAGCACTTGACACCTGTAGGTTCACTGACTGCCTCATAAAGCGACCCTATCTCCTTTTGGAAGGACTATAGAAAAACCTGTATAATTCCATAATTTTAATATACTTCATAAAGTTTCAGCATCTCCCAAAACCTTTGAGAGAGACATGAACAATCAAAACATCTACTTAGGGTGATGAAAAACACTGATTCTGGGTCCTAAACCTACGTCACTTACTAAGATTGGCAGAAATCTACTTCATTTTTCTCCTGACACCCGAGTTCCTTTGAGTTAATGTACGTGATTCTGCATCAGAAGAAAAAGCAATTGTTCTCCCAAATTAGATGGTGATGCAAAGTTTGTGTATGTGATAGTCTTTATGAAAAGAAAATGAGCCAAATAGGGAAAGATGGGTGGTCGGCCCTACCCAGTTGGGAGGTGGATGTCAGATAGGGTGGCAACTTCTTAAAATTTGCAGATGCAATATACTGTAATCAAATTATAGAATGGTGTCTTCTTTTTAAAAAAATCCCAAATTTTGAGCTGGGGGGAAAATTGACATGCCTTTACTCTGTAATTGTGTTGCTACACAAATTTGCCTTGAAATAAGTAAATGGAAACAAGCAGGTCCTGTCTCTAGGAAAGTTAAATCTTTCTTTGGTTGGTGTGAACTGGTATTGCCATCACTCCTTTGAGAAAAGAAGCATCTTTTTGCCAGTACCTTGTTTTGTCTCTTTTTTTCCTATTTGCATGCTAGGTTTTAATTAAGTATCTTGAAGAAGATGACCATGATTTCTCCTTTAAAAGAAATGTTTTATAACAAGATGTCAAAAAGTGGCATAGAAATATGCTTGAAGATGGTTAGGTTGAGTTGTATCCATGAAGCACTGAAGTATCTGAGATCTCCATAGAGAAGAAATACTCATAACTCAAAGTTCAAATCATGCCACTGATGTTCAGGCTCTTAATAGCTCCAGATGATTTTGGTCATTGGTAAAATGACAAACTGGTTCATTAGTGTAGGATAGTCATAATTGAATTTTAGGCTTCAGGCTCAGACCTAAATTTGGCCTAGTTGATAGGCAATCTTCCCATTGATAAACCATTGCCCTGGCTTCAAACAGGGCAAAGGAATTCTGATAGAAAAATGGAATACATTTCACAGACTCAATATAAAGGCTCATTTATTTGTAGAAGGAGATTACTTATTTTTTTAAAAAGGCTATGGTTAGATTGTCTTGCAGTGTTCAGGCTGTATTAAGAGACTAGCAACATGGAATTTTGAGAAAGGGTGGGGGGACAGAAAAGGAAGAGGCTTGCCGAGGCAAATTGTGGGTTGAGACTGAATATTTGAAATTGAAAGTTTTATGTACATGAATGATTAAATATTCAGGAGTATAGTTTCTTATCCCATGATCTATTTTGTGTTTGTGTGTATGTGTGTGCGTGCGTGAGAGAAAGAAATTGTAAATATTTTGTTTGATCCATTGCAGCTTTCCCTTTCATCATATAGCAAAGAAATCTACACAATTCGCTCTCAAGGGTTTTTTCCAAAAGATTCATAAAGATTTCAGGCGTGCTTGAGATTGCCCTTCTCCCTCTTGCCAAATATATTATCCCAACCAAAATTTGGAAATCTCTGAAACAAATAAACATCCATCCTCAAAACAACAGTCAACAATGAAGCTTTCATAATTCTAATTTCTAGAATTTAAATTTTAAAAAGTTAAGTGTATTTCCCTTTTTTTTCAATTCATCTTTTAATTTGTAAAAAATTATATAAAGATGTATTTTATGTCATTGTTAGCAAATAAATACTGATTATTTTTTCCAAGACCTGTACTTTGGAGGGGAATGAACTGGTTTGCAGGTTGACTATCAAGCTCCACAATGGCAAATAAACTATAATTTGCAATGGCCTACAACAATATTCTATCAGATACTTTTAAACTTTTTCTTATCTGCAAAAGCATTTCATTTTCTAATCTGAACCTAATTTTTCATTAGTGCTTGCTAAAGAAAACTAGTAATCGTATGAAAAGACAAAGTATGCTAGCACTATTTTGAAATACAACATCCCTTCCTAAAGCTTCTTCGTGACTAGGTAATCTTACTGTAAAATTGAACTTTTATACTGTGATCTAGAATACATTATTTTGAATTTCTTAAAATCTATTTCTATTTTTGTGTTACTGCATATTCTTAACAGGTCTGTGTTACTGGATGGAAGGATTGTTTCTTAAAACAATTTGTTTTCTCAGTTTGAGATGGAAGAAATAATAATTGTAATTTTTGTTCTTTCCAATCAAAAAGTGATGCAGTAATTAGCTCCATGTAGGCACAAAATCATGATTACTGGGGGGGGGGGGGGAAGTAACGTGATAGAAATTCACTGCACAAGCTCTCTTCAGGAAAGAAAACTTGGAAAAGAAACAAGAAACATAAATAAGGATCAGAGAGAAAATTCCAAAAATTAACATTATTTAAAACAAAATTTAAGAAGAAATGCAGGTAACAACTATGAGCATTTATTTTTTTATTACTGTTTGTGGGGTTGAGAGGAAGCTGGGCTGGTTGGAAGTCTGTCTAGATAGTTTTTTTCTCCTCAACTCTGTAGAATGCTGCAAATCCTTCCCTCTTACATTCTTTCCCTCTAATACTAGGGTTTTTGCAATCTAAAACACTTAAAAGAGCCACAAAGATACTAAATGGAAGTTCAATTCTGGAGCCAACAGGAAGTCCAGTTACTCCACCCTAGAGTCTCCTCCTAGTGCAGCATCCTTTTTCCTTTACCTGTCTTAACCAAAAGCCCTATCTACTGTGGAGTTGACTGGCAACAGGGAGCTGCAGCAGAGGAATGAAAGAGCCACATGCAGCTCCAGACCACGGGATGCTGACCCCTGATCTATACTCATAGCCAGAGAAAATGGGATTCATGCAGGCTTCTATCAGTGAGTGTCGTTTTTCCCAAAACTACCACCCCCTTCCCAAGGTTCCCCAGTTCACTGCTGCTACATATATATTTTTCTTCTCTATCCCAAATCTCAGCTGATCGATGGAATAATTCTGGCAGTGTATTTAGATATTAGCCCAGCTACTTCACTGGCTGTTTCATGCTTGCTCACCCATATTATTCCATGCACTGAATTTGCATTTGGAGATGTGAGGAACCTGTCTAGATTGTAGTGATTTCAGCCACTGAAAATTGGCACTTACACTAAATAACATATTTTATTAATACTAATCTCACCAAAATAGAAATCACTGCAGCTTTCATTACTACTGCAAAGAATGTAAACCTATATCCTTTTACCATAAACATATTCCAAGATTCCTGTATTTTATACACAAAGTTTACATACAAGCTTTGTGATTCAAAAAGAAATTAAAGCTACTATGTATCCGAATACCTCCACAAGTGAGGCAGGACATAAAGTGAATCAGGATATAAGTCCCTTAATTTCATGCAACATAAGTAAAAGGCAAATGCTTCTTGACCAAATTTAAAAATGATAACAAGGATTTTTCTTTTTGTCTTTGAATCTGTTAATTTTTGACAACTGCCTGGACGAATCATCCATTTCCTTGGCAAGATTTTGCCATTTGCCTTCTTCCCAGGGCTGAGATTGGTCAAAGGTAACCTATCTGGCTTAATTCCTTAATAAACTAAGAACTCAACGTCCACATGCCTTAGCCAATATCCCAAACTAGCTTTCAAAAAAGGAAATAGAAGTTGTATGAGAAGATGCTAATGCAGCTAGACCATTGTGTTCCCCAATATAGTAAATGGAAACTCTGAAGAACAGATGAGTAGTGTAGAAAATTTATATCTCTGCCTAACCATCTCTAAATAAAATTTGATAGCTTAACAATTTCAGCTTTGGGAAATTTCACATTTCATCTTTCGCAGGAATTATTTTACCATTTGCTAGGTGCCTGGTTTGCCCCATAGGGATAATGCATTCAAGTTTTCTTGGATTCCATTTTTAAACAATTCTGCCAAAATTTCTAGAGGCATTTTGCTTTAATTACTGGCTGGAACAGCCATGCCTTTTTAATTCAGTTAAGATTTTTCCTTACAATGTTGGATGTATTTCTTCACTTTTCCCCATCTTTTCTACTCTCTTTTCCAACTTCTGGTACCAGATAGAGTTTTGTTTACAAAATTACAAACCCCATAGAAGACAAATGATTTACCATAATTTTCATATATTTGTTTTATTTAGCAAGTTTATATGGCCACTTATCTCATATACATAACATTAAAAACAAATGCAGGATAAAACAACTTTTTTTTAAAAAAAAAAAAGCAGTAACATACAATACAATACAATAGTAGAGTTGGAAGGGACCGTCTTCTAGTCCAACCCCCTGCCTAGGCAGGAAACCCTATACTATTTCAGACAAATGGCTATCCAACATCATCTTAAAGACTTCCAGTGTTGGGGCATTCACAACTTCTGGAGGCAAGCTGTTCCACTGATTAATTGTTCTAACTGTCAGGAAATTTCTCCTCAGTTCTAAGTTGCTTCTCTCCTTGATTAGTTTCCACCCATTGCTTCTTGTTCTACCCTCAGGTGCCTTGGAGAATAGTATGACTCCCTCCTCTGTGGCAACCCCTGAGATATTGGAACACTGCCATCATGTCTCCCCTAGTCCTTCTTTCTATTAAACTAGACATACCAAGTTCCTGCAACCTTTCTTCATGTTTTAGTCTCCGGTCCCCTAATCATCTTTGTTGCTCTTCTCTGCACTCTTTCTAGAGTTTACATGAATAACTACCTATAACATTCATGACAACACACATTCAGATTAACCACAAAATAGGCTCACCCATACTGCCAGTGCTCCCAGTTAGATGGCAAAGCCAGGTTTCCAAAAGGCCAGTAGGATTGGGGCAAACCTAATATCAGGAAAAAGGCTTTTCCTAGGTGCTTCCATGGAATCTTCTAATAGATTGGATCTGGAACATGCCTCTCCCATCAGATCAAACAATGTATTTCAAGACTGATACATGTAGAGATATTCCTGTGGTAATATTTTTAAAGTATATTAAGCAGACTGATAAATAATTAAAGCTATTCTGGGAAAAGCAATCCTGGAGATTTTATTTAAACAATGATTTATTTTCACTTATTCTGAATTGGTCTACATAATTTAATCAAATAGATAAAAATAAAAAGCCATTATAAACAATTAGAAATTACAATTCTTTTTAATATCATGGCAGAGGCATGGCTCTTTTTTTTAGTCAAAACTCAGCTGTGGTTACACCACAAGGTATAGCTGGCAAACTCTAGAATAAAACTTTCATTTTGATACAGGTTCTCCTGATAAACTTACGTTTTGGGATAATACCATCTAGAAACTTTTTTTCCTATTTAATTTCTGCCTGCCACAATTGCAAGACTTCTTGAGAATTACAGTAACAAAGACAAAAATATCAGTATAATTAAAAACATCCTAAAATCATATTTCTGATCATCTGACCTAGGCATTATTGATCATACTGTAAATCTTTTTAAAGTTCATGGACTAAGACATATATAGCATTTTGGATCAGTTTACTGCCAATCAAGTTTTATGGTCCCATTAAAATACCTTTTGACATCATTTGGATGCTTTGGCGTGTGTTGAACCATTCCAAATTGCACTATTTACAGAGTGGATATAGTTTGAGTACGGAGTTGTAATACTCTATAGAACAAAACAATTGTTTTGTTGTTCTTAAATCTTTAATATTTCTTAATTCTTAAATCTTCTCAGATCTTAATAGTAAATAACATTTTTCGAACAGGTGCTTTTTTTCCCAAGAGGCAACTGGACTTTCTGGTTTTTCTTTGAAGACATTTTGCTTCTCATCCACCCCTAAAGAACCCCGAGCGATTTTCTGTCTCACGGAATGGTCTTGCCTTTTGCCTTAAGATTTGGGCCGGCCGGGCCAAGGCGACTCAGGGCAGCGGGACAATGGGGTTCCCGGTATCCTCCTTGGGCCTGGCCCAGAGCCGCTGGCTCCCTTGGCCGTATTTGAGGAGAGAACACCGGACGGAGGAGCCTCCTCAGCGCCAAGAAAGAAGTGGGCGCGGAAGCCCCCCGCCCGCTTCTCTCCCCGCTGGGGCGGAGCGGGGAAATGTCCCCCCGCTGGCGACCCGCCCCGGAGACGACGGCCGCCCCGGGGCGCGCTGAGGCGAAGCGGCCATGGCTTTCCTCCGGCTGGCCCAGATCGCCGTTTGGTGCTGCTGCTTGGCCCCGCCGCACGCGGGAAGCGGCGCCACGGGAGTCCCCCCGGGGCCCGGGGAGGCCTCGGAGGAGTTGGGAGACGCCGCCGACGCGGCCCGTTTTTTTCAGCCGGCGCAGCTGCACGCCGGGCTGAGGGTGGCTGCCGCGCCGTCCTTCCGCGGGCCCGGGAACGGCGACCGGCGCGCCAACCGGGAGCTGCCCATCCTGTTATGGTGGAGCGGCGGCCTCTTTCCACACTTCCCCGGCGAGACGGCGCGCATCGACTGCCCGCGGGGCTCCTGCCTGGCCACCAAGCAGCGCCGCGTGCGAGCCCACCGGCGGACGCGGTCGCTGCTCTTCTATGGCACGGATTTCCGGGCCTATGAGGCCCCACTGCCGCGGCTGCCGCACCAGACCTGGGCCCTCTTCCATGAGGAGTCGCCCATGAACAACTACTTGCTCTCGCACGGCGCCGGCATCCGCCTCTTCAACCACACCGCCACCTTCCGCCGCCACTCCGACTTCCCGCTCAGCCTTCAGTGGCTGCCCGACCTGACCTACCTGCGCCGCCCGCCGCCGCGCGGCCTGCCCGAGAAGGACCGCCTGCGCAGGCAGGGGCTGGCCCCGCTGCTCTACCTGCAATCGCACTGCGACGTCCCCGCCGACCGCGACCGGTACGTGCGGGAGCTCATGAAGCACATCCAGGTAAGCGGGCTCCGGCCTTGGCAGGGCGGCGCTGGTCTCGGACGTGCCTCGGCGCACTTGGGGAAGGGAAGAGCTGGAGAGACGGCGTTGAAATAGCACGAAGGGGGCGATGGTGGGGAAGAGGGTTGGTGGGTCGATTCACAAGAGACGAAGGCGAGCCAGGCGCGGAGCCGCCGGACTTTGCATCGGGAGCTGTTATTTTGATGCCGGGGCCACCGTTGCCCCTAATGAGAAGCTGCGCTCAAGGCGGGATTCGCACGCATCCTAGTGAACACGTGGTTCAAGGTCTTCCGTGTAACGTTCTGTCGTTGAATATTAAAGCTAGAACAAACTTGGTGGTGTTTATTTTATTTATTAGATTCACACCAATCTTTCCTTCGTTGTACTTATTTCTTCTGGCAAAATCACCGTGAGAAAGAGCAAAGTCTTCTAGGAATTGGAAGCTGGCTCTCCTTCCCAGAACTGGGCTGAAAGTCCCTAGAGCAGCATTTCAGCCACTGCTTTTTAAATGCCTTTTGCTGAATAACTTGCTTAGGTTTTTTCCCTGACGTTAAAAAACAGATTTACTCTAAATAGAGGAAGTGTTTTTCTTTGCCAGACTAGTCGCTTATAATTACTAGAGTTTGATCTGGGTCAGTGGTGAGTTTCACATTTTTTTGGAACCTACTCTGTGGGTGTTGCCTGCTTTGTAAGAGTGGTTTGCTGGCCATTGACTGGGTGGGAGTGGCTTGACAGTCATGTGACTGGGTGGGAGTGGCCAAGGCGATGTCACTGAATTCTTTGCTCCATTGATGAAATCCAAAAGTATAAAAGAAAACACCAATTATGTAAGGAAAGGTCACTAAAATGTATAAGGAAATATTATTAGTTCTTGATCTTTATTAATGTGTAGATAACTGCGGGACATTACACACCCACACAAACTGACAGTGCCAGGAAAACACCAAAAAATAAGAATCCCCCCCCCCCAAAGACTGCAAATGAAACCAGTTTTTTCCCCTAACCGTAAGAACAGGAAAGACAAAGGCACTGGAATAAAAACCATCAAGGCATTGTGGGAAATTATAAAGGACAGTGCCAGGAAGCTCACAGAACCAGCAACCACCTCAGAATTACCTAAACAACGAGGGTGAAACACACTAAATCTGGCAAAGCTGCCTTGCACCAACCTGGCCTGCCCATAGAAAAGCAGCCACTTTGAGACACATAAACCTGGTCTGAACACTTAAAAGCAACATATTGCATCACAAAGAAAACATTTGCAAAAAGGAATAACATTTCTTGTAGTAAATATATTTTATAAACAATTAAAAATAAAAATTCCCTAAAAATAATTTTAAAAAAGATATTCTATAAATAAAAAAAATCATTGTTAAATATTCCGCACACAATAAGTTATACTGTAACCATTTCAACCTATTCTACCAGCAATAATTTATACTGTAACCATTTCAACCTATTCTACCAGCAATAATTTATACTGTAACCATTTCAAGGCATTCTACCAGCAATAATTTATACTGCAACCATTTCAAGGTATTCTACAAATAATAAATTGAAGTAAACCATTAAAAATTATTCTATACTCAATACTTTTAAGTAAAACGATTTTAAAAAATTATATACACAATACATTTTAAAGTATTGAGTATAGAATTTTTAAAAATGGTTTGTTTTAATTTATTTTGGATAGAATCTTTTTGTAAATAGTCTAAGACAATTAAAAAGAATCCACACACAATAAATTGAAGTAAATCATTTTAAAATATTCTATACTCAATACTTTTAAGTAAAACTTTAAAAAAAAGTTATGCACAATAAATAAAATATTCTTTTAAAAAACGTTAAAAGAATAAAAGAAAAAAACCCGGGTTACTTACCAGCAGGCAGAATCAGGAGCTCTCCGATGCGATGGATGCAGCAGGGAGCAGGCAGGCAACGAGGCAGCAGGACAGGTAAACTTACTGGACTGGAGGGACAAGGGTTGTCGGTTAGCTAGGCACACCGCCTGGCAGGCTTAGCCAGCCAAGCGTGGCTGGAGCGGGGGAGGGGGGTTTCAGCTGCATGGCGTATGCTAGCTCGCAGCTTTTGCGAGGGAAGGCCTGAAGGCCTTCCCTAGTGAAAGCCGCGAAAGCTAGTCTGCCGCCGCGGCCCATCCGCTTTCGGCCACGTGATGTACGCCAGCTCATGGCTTTCACAAGGGAAGGCCTGAAGGCCTTCCCTCATGAAATCTAGCCTGCTGCCACGGACCCGCTTTCGGCCACACGGCATATGCCAGCTCGCGGCTTTTGCGAGGCAAGGCCTAGAAGGCCTTCCCTCGCGAAAGCCGTGAGCTGGCATAAGCTAGATTCCCGCCCCCTCGCGCTTAGTTGCTTACCTGAGGGAAGCAGCAAGCTGCTGGAAGGCTAATCAAAACGAAGGGAGGACCGATCAGCAAGCGCAATGCGACAGCTGCTCGGGAACGAGAAAGACTCTTTTCAAAGGAGACAGACTCTTTTCAAAAGAGGAATGTTGGCCGTTGGCGCCACGCTTTTAAATGGGTCGCCTCCAGCCTGCTCACTCAGCTCAGTGGTGGGTTTCTGCTGGTTCGCACTGGCTCGGGAGAACCGATTGGTGAAATTTACCGATCCGGTGAGAGGAGGGATTGGTAAATTTCACCAACCGGTTCTCCTGAGCCGGTGCAAACCGGCAGAAACCCACCACTGATCTGGGTGACTAGTGTCTACATAAATAGGTCCATGTGTCCAACTTTCTAGGACTTTCTGGTGATTTTCTATTCAAATATTAATTAGGTCCTGTAGATTGTTTAATCATACTACACTGCTTTCTCAGTTCTTCACCAATAAGCTTTTGTTTTGGAACACAGCATCTTACAACTGCTTATCCTCTTTTTAATCATTTATATTGTAAGTTATGTCTTACAATTTGCACGCAAGTCACAGTGCAACTTTGTGGTTTTGCATAGATTAGGAGGACATTCAATAGAGCTGATTCTGTGAAACCTGCTTGTGCCCTATGATCTGGGAATTACTTCATGTGAAAAGCATTGACCAGTAGTCCACATGCTGTAGCTATAAGTATGGCAGAAAAGTTAGGAAGTCATCTCTTTTCCTCATCTTGAAAGCATAATAGCTGAAGAATGAGAAGAGAAAATGAATGAATGTGGGGAGAGATGTTGTGTGTGTGTACACACATGGAGAGAGATGCCTAGTCCTATTTTGTCATGAATGCCAGCTGGTGACTTTGGGCATCCTTCTTTTTAAGTTCAATCGACCTCACAGGGTTGTTGAGGGGAAAATAGGAAGAAGTCATATTAAGCAAGTTTGCCACTTTAAGTTTTATTTTATCAAACTAATGCAATTAGTCCTCAACTTACAACCATTTATTTAGTGACTGTTCAAAGTTACAGTGGCACTAAAAAAATAACGTATGACCATTTTTCACACCTACAACTGTTGCAGACCAAGGTCACATGATCAAAATTCAGGTGCTTGGCAACCGACATATATTTATGATAGTTGCACTGTCCTGGATTCATGTAATCACCATTTGTACCTTCCCAGCGAGCTTCCAACAAGAAGAGTCAGTGGGGAAGCCAGATTTGCTTAACGACTACATGATTCACTTAACAACTGCAGTAATTTGCTTAAGAACTGTGGCAAAAAGATTGTAAAATGGGATAAAACAACTGCCTTGCTTAACAGAAATTTTGGGCTTAATTGTGGTTATAAGTTGAGAACTATCTGTAAAGTCAGGATATAAATAAAACAAAAAAAAGGAATGAGATAGATATAGATATTGATAGACGTTAGATAAACAGACAGAGACAGAGGCATATAGATAGATAAGTCGGTCGCTCTTGATTCAGAGCTGACAAGTTGCTAAAAAAAGCTTGTTTGGGTTAAACTGATGGTCCTACCAATAGTTATGGCAATCAGTTTACCATATTTTTTATGAGTTCCTGTTTGTCATTATTATGTTTTGAACTTTGAGTGTCAAGTGTGGGAAGAAAAACTCCTGGGTTCGTTCTCCAGCTAGGACACGCCACAGATGCTGAGAAGAAATTGATTCAGAAGCCAGCTGCCAGAAAGCGGAATTCTTTTAATGTAGGAAGGCAAGAAGCAGACATGACACAGCTCAAACATTCCTGGCTTGCATGCAGATTGGGGAGGCAAACCCATGCCTTCTTATACTTGATTTTCCTTTGAAGCTTCTACCTTTTGATGGGTTTTGATCTGTGCCTTTAGTTGAAGCTGTCTTCCTGCCATAATGAGTTAATCCTATCGGGGCAGGAAAAAGGGAGTTCTGGTTTTGCCTTGGTGATTTATTTTTAGCTTAGGTTTGAGTATTTTCCAGGTCTGCCTTGTAATAGCTTTTGGCAGTCTGTCCAGACTTGCAATTATCTCCTGAGCGCTTGCCTCCCAGTCTTTATTCTGCTAAGGGACAAGCCTCTTTTTATTGTCTGCACTGTTTCAGGGGTTCCTGGCACTGTCTTCTTTGGGGTGCACTTCCCCACACAAGTCTATGTTAGATAACTAGGAGATAATTTATCTGAGGAAGTTATTAATTTATCCAGATGTGATTTCCCCCCCCCTCAGGTTATTGTCACATAATAGGTTAATGGCTGGGTATTAATGAAAAAAGACAAAAACAGAATATTTAAATTTTTCTAGCTGCTTCTTCTATAGCAAAGATACACTGGGGGAGGGGAAGAAGAGAAAATGGGGGAAAATGTAACAAATCATTATCATCACTCTTCTAGGTAGATTCTTATGGTAGATGCCTGAACAACCAAAAACTTCCCAATATGAGATTGATGGACACTTCTACAGCCACTACAGAGGACTCTGAATTCATGAATTTTATTTCTAAATACAAATTTCACCTGGCTATGGAGAATGCCATATGTCCTGATTATATGACAGAGAAACTTTGGAGGCCAATGCATGTAGGGGCTATCCCTGTATATCGAGGTTCACCATCTGTACGAGACTGGATGCCTGCTGATCATTCCATTATTCTTATTGATGACTTTGGAAGCCCTAAAGAACTTGCAGAATATATTGATTTTTTGGACAGGAACTCAGATGAATATTTGAAATATCTAAAGTACAAGAGTCCAGATGGTATTACAAACCAGTTCTTGCTTGAGAACATGAGGAAGCGTGAATGGGGGGTAAATGACATGTCCCTACCTAATTATCTAAATGGATTTGAGTGCTTCGTCTGTGACCGAGAAAATGCAAGACTTAATGCAGAGAGAGACCACAAAAAAACTCATGGGAAATCACCAGCTCCAGACGTTCATATTGCACAGACAACACACATGGGATGTCCTTCACCAGCACCTGGTTATGGCAATATTGAAGATATTCCTGATGGAGACAGGTAGTTACATTTATTATTAAGGTTATAAAGTTAATTCATTGTTGTGTTTAAATTTTATCTTTTGAGTTACTAAACTATAGAATGCATTCTTATGTAGCTGTTTGCAAAATTGCACCATATAAGTGAAACTGGACTGGAAAGACATGATCCAATTATATTATTAAATACATTGTACTCTAGAGTCATTTTAGGACAACCTAGTATTACACTGAATGTCTAGATTTAAATTAAATTTTAAATACAATTATGTAATTAACATTCTCACTATAAAAATAAGCTTAAAAGAATGGGTAGTTCTGATCATTCTCTCAATGCAGACATCACATTGGATTGCAGAATATGTAAACTATAGAATGCCAAATTTTCAACCAATCCCAGTGTTTGTGCTTTTAATAGAAGAATATGAAGCACTTAACATGCTACAACATTTGTCTCTCACACAGCAGCCTCCACTAGTTAAAACAAGAGTTCTCAAGATACATATATTGCTTCATGATCACCTGAAACAATAGCATGCATCTGTGTGACACCCAACCCTTGAATAAAAATAATAATATCACTTGGGTATTAGGAAGAAAATATATACTACTTTTAATAATTACATTTAAGCTATATGTCAAAGAAAACAAATCTTGCGGTATTATAATTTGAAACTGATGATAAGCAAAAAGCTGTAATAAAATTTAAAACTGCAAATGAAATTGGAAGGGACAATTTCATTTACTTTTGCATAATTACTGAAAGGGATTTTCATTTTGAAAGCAGCTTGACTCATCAATAAAGTCAGGAAAGCTAAGAGGAGGTTTCCTTGTCTTAAATCTGCTTCTCCTAAAATGTTGCAGTTTGCAGAACATAGACAGATGATTAGATGCATAATATAAGAGGCGACATAAGCATAAATATGTAGGCTGAAACAATTACTATTACAATTATGTTTAGTCTTACTGATCTTTACTGTATGCAAAAATAGTTTGAGATCATAATTGTAATAGCTTATTCATCATCACTTCTACATTACTGATCCAAATACATATATTAAAGTTGTTTCCAGATTTTTCTTTCAACAAGGCTATTAATTTCTTTAGAAAATATGGTTTAACTTTAGAAATAAATATTTCATGAAGTTCCAGATTAATACCAAAATGTTTGGCCAATATCTTGGCAAGTGAGTAACACCCTACTTTGTTTTTATCTTCCCATTTAGTTGCAAAATCATACTTTATTTTGACCATATAATCTATTATCTGACAAAAAAAATTAAAGAATATTTTGTTCTCTGTTTCAGCTGGAAAGAAATGTGGCTTCAAGATTACTGGCAAAGTCTTGATCAAGGGGAAGCTCTCACAGCTATGATTCATCAGAATGAAACTCATCAAGGGAAGTTTTGGGATTATATGCACAAAATTTTCTTGAAAAGAACTCAGCATAACTAACCAATTAGGATTCTTTCATGTTATATGAACAATGGCAGAATATGTACTCTTACCAACTTGCCTTACATGACAACTGAATGTGTTAATCAGGCAGATACACCATTCAGGAATAAGACAATAACATTTTTGCTGGTTTTCATTAGAATTAAATCAAATCAATTGTTTTTATAAAATATTTTTATTAAAAAGTGACTACTACTGCAATTCATTATATATCCTTTTTAATTCTGTAAATAAAAGTTCTTTGTATATACTGAGAATTGAAAATGCAATGATGTACTAATGTGAATGTGCTGCTCTGGGACCATGGAGAATTAGGATCAAGTCATCCCTTAATGGTGGAAATTCGTTTCCTGACTGGATTAGCCCAGTCTCTCAGCCCGTGCTACCTCACAGGACTGCTGTTGTGGGGATAAATATGAAGGCAGATCCCCTGTAAAGCTGCCTTGGGCGCCAGGAAGAGAGGTGGAATACAAATCAAATAAATCTTTAATTAACTACTTTTCAGAGCCTAATTACTTAAGATTAGAAATAAATTCAAATGTTCTGCCTACAAATTATTCAAGGAAATGTATATGGATAAACTGGGGGCCCTGAGAGAAACCTTTTCCCTTTTAATTTGAAATGCTGTGAATGTAGTATTACAACCGTTCATGAGCTATTAGGTAACCAGTAGGCTTTGTGCATTTTTAAAGAGGTGAAAATTGCATTAAGCTTATTTATTTAAAGGGCTTTAATAAGCAGAAAAGAGGGTTAAACAAAAGAAAAAACAGGGTGGTAAAAAAAGCCTAGAATGATTCAGAAATAGGCTGAAACAGTGAAGCTACTAGAATCTGCTGTTGCTTTAATTCTGATACAGCTGTAATATTTTTATTGATTTTAGCTCATAAAATCTAAACAGATGTTTTTAGGATGGCTCTATCTGCTAGAGGTGCCACCACATGCAAGACTAGAGAGAGAAACAATTCCGACACTTGGCAACTGATTCATATTTATGATGGTTACAGTCAGGGGTGGGTTCCAGCAGAGACTACTGCCGGTTCACTCAGGCACGGTGGAATTAGCTCATCTAATCCTGTTTCCTGTTTACATGGGATCGCTGAAAAAACATGGACTAAGGAGGAATTTCCTTAACATTAGAGTTATTAAATTGTGGGGAAGCCGGCCTCCTGAACTCATGAATACTTCATCACAGACGTTTTCAAGAAAAGATTGGGCAGGCATTTGTTCAGGATGGTATGACGATTCCTGCTCTGGGTAGGGAACTAGACTAGAAGACCTCCAAGGTCCCTCTCAATCCTGATTCTATGTTTTGGTTTTGAGACTTACTTCACTGCACAAAAAACAGCGTAATCCAAAGACAGTGGGAAATCTGGAAGAATAACGAAAGTGATAGCTAGAAAAAAGGGTATTACCATAACTGTTTCATGTGCAAGGTAGAGTTTTGTGAGAACTGTTACTAATTTTTGCTAAGACTTGGTATATAATATCCAGAGCTTAACATTCACTGCCATTATTTATATAATTTAAATAATTTATTTAAACAAAAAGGTCAAAATGTCTGAATATTGTAACGTTCCCAAAAAAATAAGAAATTCAACCACTTTGCTTTCATATTAACATCTTACCAATATGAGCATGAGGCACGCTGCCTGGCTCCCTCCTCCTCCTCCTGTTTCACCCCCCCCGCCCCCAGCATGAATGGATACCTAGCCATATCTTTTTAATGTATGGACTTGTTTTTCCATGTGAAAAGCAATTATTTTAAGTATCCTTCACCTGTTAATAACTAAATCTATTAGAATTCAAGAAGAATTACAGAGGAAGACTTTCTGCCGCTGTTTAAAAAACACCATATATACCGTAATTTATCAGACATAAAATGAGTGCAGATGCTGAGCCAAGATGGTCCATACTGCTCATTAAACGCTTGAGACAGACGTTATGTCATACCTGGCACTGGGAGGCCTAAGGACATTACAAATATAGTACTGAACAGGAAAATAGTGACAGGACTGCAAATATTGTTTCAGGCTGCATTAGACTGTAAAGGTTTCATCGGAATATTCAGTGCAGTTGGATGGATAGAAAGACAGGTATTGAAAATAAGGTACCCAAAGGTATCTTCATGTAAGAAATTATTCATGATTGGCAAAAGCATACATTGATAAAAAGAAGGAGATCAATGGAATATATCTACAATGAGAAATTGACTTTATTCGCATTCATTATATTTGCAAGCTCAAAAGAAGATTCCTATAATTCTAAAATCCTCATTACAAAGCCATTTAACAGGCTTGCCTACATATGACATACTTATTAAAGGAAAGGAGAAATTTTCAAAGCCAGATTTCAGCATCAGTAAATTGTTTCACCTCCGACTGCAACTGCCACCTGGTTCCTCTAAAACAAAAAATAATTTTCTTAAGCAACTACATTTTGTATATTACAGGAAGGAAAATATATTAGCTGAGAAATCACATTAAATTTGTTCCCAGGTCATCCCCTTGAATCTCTATGACTCGATGATGAAATAGAATAAATCCATCAATAAAGAATCTGAATAAATGTAGCAAATTGGTATTTTTAAAATACATATTTAGATTTCAATAAGTATTTAGACCAGAATCTAACTGAGGAATGTAAATACAGAAATTTTCTATTGAAGAAAGCAAGAATAAAGCTATATATCCACTGTCATAGCTAAAATGAATAATCACCATCTTTCTGGGTTGTTTTTTGCGCCTCAGTTGATTTCAAGCAGTTACGTATAATGTTCTGGTGTAATGTTCTGCATCCTGAGATTCTTCAAATAAGTTTTAGCAGCTCTTTAAATGAAATCACTAAGCTATGAATAACTGGTTGTGGAAGAGACTTGATTATGTTGAATGGCTGCATCAATAAATGCCAGCCTTTCTCTTCAAAGATCAGAACTCTTACAGTGTGAAATTAGAGACACAGTCTCATTTAACTGGAAGAACAATGGATTGGTAAGATTTTAATCATATACCCCCAATACAGCATGATCCTACAGATCTTAATGCAGAACTAAATTACACTGATCTCATTGGTACAGAGTTCAAAAACTAACCATATCTTTCATTGAACAAGCCAAAAATTGTCATTTTAAACTGAACTTTTAAACAGTGACACTGATTCTGGGAATTGAAGTCCACAAGTCTTAAAAGTTCCCAAGTTTGGACACCCCTGCACTACTCTTTCTAACCCTCCTCCTCCCGAGACACCTTGGCTGGGAGCCCCGCGTTCAGAATGTCGGGTTTGCGCGCCTGGCCCCGACCGCTCCAACACGGGAGCAGCTCCAAGAAGCCCGCGGCTTCCCGGCCAGAGATCTCCGCCCAACGGGAGAGTTTGGCGCACACTCGCTGGGGACCTCAGTGGCGGCCGCTCTTGAGCACCGGAAGTGCGGCTTTATGGTATGCGGGCAATCACGTGGCGGCCGCTCTTCCGGTGTGCCATGGCGGGCTCGCTTGGCGGAATCTCCTTCTTGAGGAGCCGCTGTGGCGATTTCGTGAAGGTCCCGGGTAGACGCCGCCCGATCAAGGCCAAACTGCCTCTGGCGCTAGCCGACCGCGTCTCCAACCGGAACCTGAAGATCGGAGGTAGGCGGAGGCGGGCAGCGCCCAGCGGTCCCCCGCGCAACAAACCCGCCTTTCCGTCCTATTTCGGGCGTTTGGTTTGTGGTGGGTCAGTGGAGGGAACCGAGGGTGGTTTTCGAGGTCCAGAGCCTGTAATGGCTGGGAAAGGGGAAACCGCCAGGAAGGAGGCGGAGGCGGCAAGTCACTTTCGTGCCCGTAACATTAAGAGATTAACAGAGTTGGAAGGGACCATGGAGGTCATCTAGTCCCCCCCCCGCTCAAGCAGAAGACCCTACACCATTTCTGACAGATGGCAGTCCAGTGTCTTCTTGAAAGCCTCCAGGGATAAAGCTTCCAACAACTTCCGAAGGCAACTTCTGTTCTATTGGTTGATTGTTCTCACTGTCAGAAAATTTCTCCTTATTCCCAGGTTGAATCTCTGCTTGTTCAGTTTCCATGCATTGTTCCTTCTCTGGCCTTCTGGTGCTTTGGAAAATAGCTTGATCCCTTCCTCTCTGTGGCAGTCCCTCAAATATTGGAAGACTGCCATCCTGTCTCCCCTGGTCCTTCACTAAACTAGCCATGCCCGGTTCCTGCAACCATTCATCATATGTTTTAGCCTCCAGCCTTTGATAATCTTAGATTCAGATTGTTGGAAGGAACCTTGTAGATCATCTAGTCCAACCCCCTCCCCCAAGCATGAGACACTACGCCATTTCTGACTGATGGTAGTCCAATCTCTTCTTGAAAGCTTCCAATGATGAAGCTCCCACAACTTCTGGTGGCAGCTTCTGTTCCATTGGTTGATTGCTCTCAGTGTCAGAAAGTTCCTTCTTATTTCTAGGTTGAATCTCTTCTTGGTCAATTTCCATCCATTGTTTCTTGTCCTGCCTTCAAGTGCCTTGGAGAATAGCTTGACCCCTTCTTCTCTGTGGCAGCTCCTCAAATATTGGAAGACTGCTATCTTGTCTCCTCTGGTCCTTCTCTTCACTAGACTAGCCATGCCCAGTTCCTGCAACCGGTCATTGTATGCTTTAGCCTCCAGGCCCCTCATCCTCCTGGTTGCTCTTCTCTGCACTTTTTCTAAAGTCTCAACATCTTTTTTATAGTGTCGTGACTAAAACTGGATGCAGGATTCTAGGTGTGGTCTGGATCATCTTCACCTACGTTTCCGTGGGCTCCTTGAAGGGCATATGACAAGTATATATATATTTGAACAGAATTATCTGCATACTCTGTAATTTCTCAACCTCCATAACTTTTAAGGCACGTAGACTTCAACTCCCATAATTCCTTGGTATAGGCTAGAGGGGGACACTTATCCCATGTACATGTGTACTGACATTCTACATGTATGTACCGGTTCACACAGCTTCTCCCGATTCTGCTAAAATCTCTCTGATTGAATATCTCTCTTGTGCCAGGCATTACATACAACAGGGATCTTTCCATTGACCAGTGGCTTTCCCCCTGATCCTCCTTCCCATTATAGATACTATTTAAGAATTTTCAATTCCAATGGAAGTTAACAGCCTCTTGGAATAATATGCTGTGATCAGTGCCTGCTGTATGTTTTTCCTCGTTTTGTGTGTTTCCTTTGCAATAGATTGGTAGAAGCTATAAAATACTCCTGGATAATGAGAGTTTCTTTTTATTTTACAGAGGCAAGTTGTGTTACAGAGATGGCATTGATGATGGCTTGTTGGAAGGCAAATGAGTTCAGTGACAGTGTTTGTGCTAAGGAGATTACAACATTTTTTGAATGTGCAGCAAAAGCAGAAGTAATTGCATTTTATTTTTTCCCCAATATTCTATAAAGAAACTGTTTTCCATATATATTGAGTTTGTAATGCCTTAGAATCACCAATTGTTTTAATTGCATAGTATTTTATTCAAAATTTTTTTAATAAACTTTCATCTAATTAAAATGGGCAGCAATGATAATTTAGCAAATATAAGTAGAGACAATTGATGTTTCAAGGTGCTGGTACTAGCATCTGAAATCCTAAATAAATTGCTCTTGAATTGATTTAAAATACTTGTCAGCCAGGGAAAGTAGTCAGTGGTGATACTGCTGGATTCCATAATACTAGCATTTACATTATTAAAATGAGAAACAAGACTAGGATAACATCACTACCACTATTGTCATTTCTTCTGAAATGAGTCTGCTTTAACTCTTCGTTATCCTCACCCTGAACCACTTTTTTTAAAAAGCCAAAGAACTGTGCAAACTATTTTGAACTCAGAACAACCCTGGGAGGTGCAGTTTGGAAATACTTCTGTGTTGATTCAGCTTGAAAATGACTCAATTGGGAATGCTTATTTTGACCTCTGAATAGAGCCATGATGAGATCACATTGCTTCTGGTAATGTTGGAACATCCCAATTTAAGCTTGAAACTTAAAACATAGTCCAAATTGCATTTTTTTGAAACTCTATTGATCTTTTTCTAGAACCAAAAAGTTAAAATTGACCCTGTTATTGGGAGTATGCTCCTTGACATAGGAGAAGAATAGCACAGGGGGACAATGCTCACTACCCAAACAACTAACTTTATTGGTAACAAAATGAAATAAAAATGGAAGTAGCATATGCCTAATTGCTTAACTATTGTTACAAAATAGAATTGAGAGAAAAAGTTGGAAGTATGCGGTATCCCCAAAATTGGCTTTCGATATCTGGAAGACTGCATATAAGTCTTATTCCCATACTAAGGGTACCATGAAAGTATCCTATGCTTCATTAAATCCTAAAATTGGAAGAAGTCATAATGCTTTGTAAAAAAGGAAACTTGTTCAAAGAAAAATAATTGCCGAAATGGTCCATACATTACATATTTGCTTCTCATTGTTTTCCTTGTGGTTATAGAAAGTCATAATAATTTATATAGAATGCATCATAAAAGTCATATTGCTAATTCTTCTTTTTCTGTTACATTTATTTGTAGAATATAATAGATTCTTACAAAACAACTAACAAGATTAAGACCAAATAGTCACAAAGTGTGACCAAAATAATATATTTTTCTCATATTCCTGGGTATAGATTTTAAAAATTCAACTACTCTACATTTGCCATAAAATTAATTGTTGGTTTGAGTAATAAATGAGAAATAGACTTTTGACAATACCAGTTCAGTTTGTCAAAATTAACTCTAGTCATTTAGTGATTGGGATCAATAACGTTGGAAAAATCACTGGGAATTTACATTGCAGTTCAATAACTGCATAAATTTATTTGTGCTCTTTTCAGGCAAAGAAAAAGGAGACAACGCCAGAAGAATCTTCGGGAACTCTTGATTCACAACAAGTCAACAAATTACTTGGACGATTCCCAAATATTACACACTATTATTAACAAAAATTGTTTCTGTAAATATCTGGTTAAAACCTGAAATCAGATCAAGTTTGGAAAACTCCCCCACCCCCACTTGTTAAAACTGAGGACAAATAATCTTCAGAATAAATGACTTATTCTAAAAAGATCTGCTGCCAGTAAGACCAAACTTACATTTTCTCTGATATGAAGGTTCTTCAAGCAAAAAACTTCATTATAGATTGTTCAGTTATTGTCATTTTGAGTTATATGAAATAAAATCTTATAATGAAACATGCTATATACATACTAAAATTAAATTATAAATTAAATATATAGTTTTTCATGTATATTCAAGTTCTTGCTAATGAAATTTCTCTTTTAACCATGGCTAAAACAGTGTTTCTGGCCTACTAGATGAAGATTAGTACCATAGATCCGCTTATTCTCTCCATGAGATTCCCTCCTCTCCTGGATCTTTCTTGGGAGCAGCACATCTCTAGATCATGATTGTCTCTTCGTTTTTCCTAGTGGGAATGTGACTGACAGTTGAATCCAGTCCCCAATGAGCTTTCGCTTGAAAGTACTCTCAATCAGCAGCTCTTATAAGTCCTGCTTCCAAAAATTACCCATTGCTAAGTCCTATGAGTGTCTTGACATTTATGGAATGAGGCTTGGAGAATGGAGGCACTTTGATTCTCCCTAATAATATCCAGAGCCCAGGAAAAGCCTTGGGTAAGATCTTTATGCTGCATCCTAGTACCCATTCAAACCAAAAGCATGTTTAATATAATAGGCATCTCATGATCTGTGTGGGTCATGGTAGAAAGTGGTGAGTACTGGCACCAACAATATTACTTTTTACCAAATTAAACCAGTGAAAAATTGTCCAAATGAAATAATCTAGATCAGGGGTGTCATTGAGGGCCACATCCGGGTTATGTTTGACCTTGGAGGGGCGGTCTGTCTCTGTGTCAGGGTGGCCGGGGGTGGGGGTGGCCGAGGTGGATGTTGGACACAGGCTCAAAATGCATTTTTCCCCTTCTTTCTTTCCACAGTTCTTTACTATAACCATTTGCCTATCTCTTCTACCAGATATTACTGGCAAACATTTATTACTTATTCTTCATACTCCATTAAACTTTTTGTTTCTAAATTTATACCCTGTTTAATAGTAAATTGCTTTTCCGGGCAGAAAAGCTATTTACGCTATTGTATTTTTATTATTCAACTAATAATAAAAATACAATAGCATAAGTAACATAATACAAGATCTAACAGCAGAGGCAAATTTCCAGGATAGTAAATAGAAATGGCTGTCAATTATAGATTGTTGATTGAAGATTAAATGGACCTACAATATGTAAAATCCGGCATTAAACTAGTGTAGTATAGTGTAGTATTAGTATATATAAAAGGTTGCTTGTTTTCTATTAGATCAGGCACTTACTTGAGGCCACATACTTGTTATCCAGTCCATTCAAATCCCCCTGCAGTGTGGATAGGAGCGGTTTTAGGGATTCTTTGGTTGGTCTGTTTACTGATGGCTCTTTGGCAGTTTCTCAATTGGAGGACCACTTACTTGATTTTTGGTCAGAAGTTATCCTTGGGAGTTAATCTATGGAGATCTTGGCGGAGAGATGCTGGAGTCTTTGTTCTCTTTTGGGCTGATTGATTGTCTCTCTTGCATAATCTACAGATGTTGTTAATGTTTGTGTGTCTATTGATGGGTGATTTGTCAGAGTGCCAGGCTTCTAGAACAGGGGTGTCAAACTCAAGGCCCACGAGCTGAATTAGGCCCACGGAGTTGCTGCCTGTTTTTGGCCTGGATGGCCTCCTGCAGCACTTTACTGGCCAAAACAGGGCACAAAACACACAAAGCGCACTGTTTTGGCCAGCAAAGTGCTGCAGGAGGCGTCCATCCCATCTTTCCCCCGACCCAGCCCACAGAGAACAACAGTGCTGATCCGGCCCTCAAAGAAATCCAGTTTGACACCCCTGTTCTAGAAATTCCCTGGCATTTTGGATTTAGGAGTATCACATTTTGCCATAGGCATGTGAGCTATCACCCTAAGCTGAGCACCACCGTGTATGTGCACACGCCTCCCACCAGCCAGCTGATTTTCAGGTCTCTGCAGCATGTGCTGTTTAATCAAAATGCAGTTAAAACACTACAAGCCATTGAGAATATAACAATATACATCCAACAGGAACAGGAAGTGCCTCACAGGAGCAGATAGAGGTAAATCCTAGAGAGGCAGGAAAATGCATCGCTGAACAATGGAGATGAATGCTAGAGAGGAAAAACTGTACAAGGCAGACAACCCCTGTAACAGCGTGCATATGCACAGGGGTGGGGTGGGCGGGGTGGGCAGCCCCCCCAGAAAGCTTCAGGGAGGCCTGCTGGGCCCAAAACGGGACATGGGTGGGGCGCGCATGCATGCACAGGAGGCAGGGCGCATGAAGGGGTGTGTGTATGCATTGTATTATGGGTGCGGGCATGTGCGACAGCGTGCCTGTGCACGCTTTCGGCACATGAGGACAAAAAGGTTAGCCTTTACTGGTCTATATGTTGTGAAATTATCTTTAATTTCACAACATATAGACCAGTGAAGGCTAACCTTTCATTCATCATGTCTTCTGACTGCCAGTTAGTGTTCGTGGAAGCTCGAATCATATGTAAGTGTCTTCTTCATTATTTTATATTTGGGGAAGATCTAATTTCTGTCAGTGAAGCTGTTCCACAGTATAGGTTCGTGATGACGAACCTATGGCACGCATGGCACATGTGGCAGGTGGAGCCATTTGTCAGGGCACGCGAGGTGTTGCTCTGTCAGCTGGCCAACGCACATACACGCACTGGCCAGCTGACTTCGGCCTTCTTTTGAGGCCATGTTTCGCCCTCCAGAGCGTGAAAAACCGGCACTATGGGCAAATCTGACGTTCGGAAGCGTACTTCTGGTTTGTGTGTAGGGCAGTTTTACCGTTCAGGAGGCTTCCCTGAAGGCTCCGGAGGATGAACAACGGCCCTACGGTCAAACCGGAAGTGACTTCCGGTTTGCTTGTAGGGTCATTTTTTTGCCCTCCGGAGCCTTCAGGGAAGCCTCCTGAAGGCTCTTGAAGGCTCCGGAGGATGAAAAATGACCCTACAGAAGCTCCTGAAGCCTCTGGAGGGCCTCGGGGGGGGGAGGCTGTTTTCTCCCTCCCCAGGCTCCTATAAAGCCTCTGGAGCCTGGGGAGGGTGAAAAAGGCACACCAAAAATGGGGAGCATTGGTCATGCATGCATGCGTGCTGGGGCATGCACATAGCATTATGGGTGTGGCACACCCGCTCACAACCCCCCTGCGCTCCCCCCGCTTTTGGCATGCAAGCCAAAAAAAGGTTTGCCATCACTGGTTTAGGTGTTATCGGTAAAAACATATAAGCCTCCACTCCCAAACCTCAGGAAAACGAGGGATCTCCATATTTGGAGAAGTCAAGCCATATAAGGGCTTCATAGGTATCAACCAGTACTTGAATTGCACCCCCCCCCCCCCAAGCTAATATGAAGCCAGTGTAATGCCTGGAGTACATATGTTATCTGATATTGGCAATGGACTTACTAGGCATTGTGGATTAACTGCAGCCCACGTAGAGCACCTATCAAATAAGTGATGATGAGTGCAAGAGTTACAGCAAAGAGGTCATCCTGGAAAGATGGTATCTGGTGTATATCTAGAGTTGGGCAAAAACACAGTTCCAGCCACAGCCACAATTTGCCTAATTAGCACAGATACATTATGCACCAAGATTTGTTTCCCACTTACTCTTAAGTTATGGTTCTTCCTGGAGCAGGCAACTCTTAATAATAACTGATGCCTTCTATTTCAAGGCTTAATAGTATGTTGTGGATACCATCATCACCTTTGCAATTCTATGCAGACATGTCTTGCTCATTCAGCCTAGTGAACGACCAATGAGTGTGGAAAATATTAGAAGCTCTTAAACTCTGGAATTGTTGAATTATATCTTACTCACCATTACCTATCATCAGCTTGATTTAGCATCCCCTTTGCTATTTCCTAGTATCTGGAGAATAGGGTGACTTCTAAATCAAGTCCACACATTCCCTAAGATTACAATGCTAGGCACACAGAATTCACATTTACAAGGCCTGAAGCAACGAAGCCCTTCTTCTCCACCTGGCAGAAAATTCCCATGCTATCTGAAAAAATATACTGGATGCGTTTCAGACAGAACTTCTTATCAATTTTGTGGTTATAAAATATTTTTTCCTGAAATTCACATTTCAGTAAAAGGCATGTATCCTATTTCTGAGACCTATCCAAATGATTTTGTTGTTAACCATCGGCAAAGACTTCATTGCCCCCCTTGTCTTTTTAGATATTTTTAATTCTGTAATTAAAAGAATTAGGGAATTCTTTTTCTGTAATTCTCTCTTCCCCATCATCAAATTCATAGAGTGGCTACAGAAGGCAAATATTTTTGCCAAGTTGCTCCTTAGAGGAGACTACAACCTAATTTCTATGGTATCGGGTATAAGCATTTAACTTCCTTTTAAACCCATTATGGATATTCTTAAGACTCAGTCTTAATGCAGTGAATAAAACATATTTTTCATGATAGGCAAGAATTTTTAAATTTGACTAATTTATTAATTTCTAGAGATGCAATGGCTCTTGGCTAAGACTCTGAGCTTGTCAATCAGAAAGGTTGGCAATTTGGTGGTTCGAATCCCTAACACAGTGTAACAGAGTGAGCACCCATTACTTGTCCCAGCTTCTGCCAACCTAGCAGTTTGAAAGTACGTAAAAATGCAAGTAGAAAAAATAGGAACCACCTTTGGTGGGAAGGTAACAGCATTCTGTGCGCCTTCAGCCACATGACCACTGAGTTGTCATCGGACAGCGCTGGCTCTTATGGCTTTGAAACGAAGATGAGCACTGCCTCCTAGAGTCAGGAACAACTAGCACATATGTGGGGAAACTTTACCTTTACCCTATTAATTTATTCTGAATTAATAAATTGTCTAAATTAAAATTTTGCCCTGCCAGTGGTGAAAAATATGATTTATGCTAAACCATACTAAACCCATTAATTTACTTGAATGATTTATGTTTGAATTAAGAATTATATTGAGGAAGATTTTTCTCTTGGGCAACCAGGATATCCCAAGTCTCTTGTCCATATTGAGGTATTTTATAAAAGCTGGATGAAGCCCAAAGTATTTGTTTTGCAATGAAGTCCGTATCAGCAAGATGACCACTAATCCATCTTGGAAGGCAGGGATCTGTGAGAATTGGGCATATACAATGCTCAAGGAAAAGCCTCTTTTAGGAAGAACAGGTGAGATAAAAGGCTGAATAGGTACAAAAAAGAAGAAGTGCAGAAGTAGCTGGAAAATAATTTTGCATTCTTTAGTGGTTCACATAAAGCAGACTCAGGAGATCTCAGTTCCACTCTACCATTTTTTGCTGGAGGAGGAAAAGCTAAAGCAACAAAGACTAAAGACAAGTGTGCCTTTAATGGGGCTGCTGTGAGTTTTGTTCCTTGCATGAAAATGACAGGAACCTCTGAGCCCCTATGAAAGCGAAGGGAGGGGAATAGCGGCACAGGAGGCCAATGATAAATTCAGCCAGAGACAGTAATGCAAAGCACCAGCATGAAGAATCAGCTCTCGGCTGGCGGAAGGATGGTGCTCCCCCAAGTGTTCCTCTCACTGCTGTGGCTTGGATCTGGGCAGGTAGGAGATGGGGCTTTCATCTGCCAGCAGTCATTGAGCCGTTTAATGTTGCATTCACCAGCTCACGATGCCTGGCTGGTTATTATTTACCTATCTAGGCATGCCAAGGTTATGGAAATTACCTTGCTAAGAGATCTGTGGCATTGGAAGAGTTAAGAGATTAATTTTACACCATGATAGCAATGCAAACATTAGGAATAAATTTACACAGTGGGGTTTGCAAACTAGGTTCATATTCTACAC
Organism: Natrix helvetica; assembly: GCF_964273705.1. Classification (NCBI taxonomy): domain Eukaryota; kingdom Metazoa; phylum Chordata; class Lepidosauria; order Squamata; family Natricidae; genus Natrix; species Natrix helvetica. Next base: position 107,315,927 of record NC_138551.1, on the reverse strand, counting down.
ACATGGCAGATTTTTTGCCTCAATCTTGATTGATTAGCCATGATCAAGCACTTCGTCTGAGCATTTATAATAATATAATGCCAGGATTTGGAAAGATACCTAACTTTCCTCCTCATGAATTCTCCTATGCATCCAGGAGGAGAAAAAGCTGCAAAAAGGGGTGTTACTTCCCAGCAATGCTGAACTACTGCATCTAGAGCAAGCTGTACTATGGAATGACTTCCTCACTAGCAACTCCCTCATTTGATGCAGACTCTCCTTGCTGAATACTGAATGCAAATAGGCTGGCAGTCTCTTCTATGCTTTGTAACGAATTCTTTGTGCAAGTTGCTGTATTGATGTGCTTTAGTTGATTTCTGCAGACAATCTTTATTCAGATGATTAAATAACAATGCATCCACGTGAGATATGCCGGAGAAATAGAATTACAAAGGCATTTCCAAGTTTTAAAATAACCCTCCCCCATCCCAAGTATGCAGGTGTCATTGGATATCTCTGTCCTTTTGATCATTTTCCCATTAAGTCAGTGATGCAGTCAATGAGCAGAGATTGCTGCAGGTCAAGCAAAGGGCAGCAACCACCAGTGGGCATTGAAAATAACCTGCCACAATAATCAGCTGTTCTGAAAAGCAACCAGCAACAAATTGAGGATAACTTACTGAAATAAAACTCCAATGAAAAAGTTAGAGTGGAAAATTCCTGCTTAAAATTCCAAATTTAAGGAATGGCAAGACTTGATCTAAGGGTGTTGCTCACACCCACCTGCCTTGGAATTAGTAAACATTAGTTTTGCTGCATCAAAAATAAGTTAGATACAGAAGAGAAATTAATATTGAGGATATACAACTATTTACTAAATTTTGATACGGCAGAAGAAATAGTAAAAGGACCAATGATAGCCTGGGCTAAAAGGTTTGGTCATAATATTCAGCTGGAGGATTGGGAAAGAATTTGGAATAAAATTACACAATGACAAAATCTGTGGCATACAAAGAAAACCAACCCAAAATGTTCTATCAGTGGCATTTAGCCTCCACGAGATTGGCAAAAATGTATCCGAATTTAAATCCAAACTGTTGGAAGTGTAAACAGGTGCAGGGTACCTTCTTTCATGCATGGTGGTTATGCCTGGAAGCTAAAAAATATTGGGCCAAAATACAAAAATGGTTACAGGAAATTACAAACACCAAATAGAGTTCGAAGTAGAATTGTTCCTTCTGGGGATTGTTAAGAGAAAATATATGAAAGAAATAAAATATTGCACATAATCACAGCAGCGAGAATAGCGCTCGCACAATGTTGGAAAAGTGATACCATTCTGACAGACTGTTTGATAATCCAAAAGATTTTTGATTGAACAGAGATGGATAAACTCACCTTGGAGTTAAGGGACAAGGAAGACTCAGAATATTATACAGTTTGGGAAAACGTATCAATGGATAAATAAGAGAAACATGAAATGCACAGCTTAGAAACATAGATGTATAGATATAGGAATAATTAGGAATGTATAAAAATGTATTTGAATAAAAAATTGTTATGTTAGTACTGTCAAAAAGGATTGTAACTTATACAAAACTATTTTTAAAGGTATTTGTATTTTAAAGTTTTTAATTCTCAATAAAGGTTTACAAAAATAAGTTTTGTGATGTTTTAAAGACCAGAGTCTTCCAAGGACTTAAATCCCTTTGTGGTACTTCCAATATTTTATAGCTTTTTTAATTTGATAACTTTATGTAACTTAATTTTTAATAACTTAAGTGCTGTAAGATATTCATTTCTTTAATGGGATTTCAGGCCATGGAAACTTCACTATAAAGTATAAATGCAAAGTGCAATCTCTAATTACAATGGCTGAGTCAGAGATAATTGCAAAGATGTTGTGATATATTCCAAAAGAAAATGAATGAGCAAAATTCTACTCCCTCCCCCTCCAAAAAAAGCTATCTCTTTGCTTGTCTGGTCTAGGAATACAGCCAGTATATTGTAAGATGTTGGTCACAGTGTTGAACTTGGTCAAGAAAATGCAGATGTAAGAACCCAACTGACCATAGTTTAGCAGGTGACTTTGGGTCATTCATCTTCTTTTAACTGACTCTATTTCACTGGTTCTTGTGAAAATAAAATTAAAACATCTCTCAAGTATATAGACTTCAGCCCAAGGACAGGAATAGGCTGGAAGAGGAATAAAAATACAGGCAATTAAGTCATCTTTGCATATTGTTTCCCCACTTCTTTTGGAAGCTCTCTTTGGACAAAGATCCTATTTAACATTTATAGTACATACTCCTTTGTCCTGCAATGCACTATTCATGAGAATCAGGTCAGTAACCCAAACCCTAACTGAAATAATTCTGCATTATTTGTTCAAGGAGAACTAGCAAACATACTGTATTCATTTTCTGATCTATTTTTGTTATTTTGTCTAGATATATTAATACTTCAACAAATATCAGCATTAAGCTTTCTTTGGAAGAATAGTGTGGCTTATTAATTTCTTCTCCTTAAAACAGCACTTTTTAGAAAATCTCTATCTACTGTACCTCTAATGGTCTACAGATTTTTAAATGGTTGAATAGCTAGAGTCTACTTTTGTTTACTGATGGTTAGTGAAAGCACGTGGCTATGCAAAGCAACCATGAATTATTAGGTCTATGCTAATAATTACAGTAAAATATGTGTTGCAGCTTCATCCAATATGTATACTGCATGGGATCACCATTCCACAATGGTTCCCACATGTAGTCCATGAGTGTAGTGCTGGTAAAAGTGTACAGTAGATGTTAATTCTTTAACATACCTACAAAGCATTGGAGAGACTTCATGAGATTCTGGTACAGAAGATGAGAAATGTGAGATAGACATTGACTTTGTTGTTTCAGAAGACAAAACAAGAAGCAATGGGTCTAAATTAAAAGGAAGGAGATGTGGGCTAGGCACCAGGAAGAATCTATTACAATAAGGATGAGATTTGTTTGACAGTGGCTTTTGCCAAATGACCACCTGTTAGGAATGCTGCAGTAGATATCATTGGGATTATGATGTCTGGCACTGAGAAAGATTGGTCTTGTCAGGCGCAAGTGACTAGGAACAGAACAGAGGTTTAGTTCAAAGCACTTCAAGTTTATTTCATGCTACCTATACACAAGAATCTGATCTACTAACAGTCAAGGCAAATTGATGCTAGAATAGGAGTAACAGAATTCAAGATGGCCTGGACTCTTGTGGGAGTGGAGCAGCTGCAAATTGATGAAGCTAATGACCCCACAACCTCAGGCTCAGCCTGGTCATCTCCAATATGTCTAGTTGCTTTCAGATGTTATTTCCATAATTGGTTTAATGCCTTTGAGTCTATCTTAACTCTGGTTAACTGCTTGAACTATCTCTGCAGTTTTCTTGACCATATTTTGGCAGTAGTTTGTGCTTGCCTTCTTCCTACAGAGATGGCCTAGGTCACCCTTGTTAGATATTAGCATATATCGTGGAAAGTCTCCCCTCTGGTCCGCTGCTACAGCGGGAAACAGGTATCGTTCTGATTGGTCGAGGGGCGTACCCGATCCCTATAAAAGGGGAACCCTTCGACCACAGAGCAAGCTGGATCACTACTACTACTAATAAAGAGCTGATAAGTCACTTCGTGTCCGCAGTCTGTCCTCTCGCTGCCCAGATCCAACAACCCTTGTGCTTGAAATGGGACTGGAACCTGTAGTCTCCCAGTCTGATGCTTTAATCACTACACTGGACTGTCTCTCCTTCTCTTAAAAATATATAAACATACAATCAGAATCTCAAGAGATCGCCAAATCTCACACCATCTCTAGCAACAACAAAACAAATAATTTGATGGTCTTTTGAGATTTTAAATTGCAAACCTGAGTATTCTTTTAAGTATATCTTCCTTCCTACTGCTTCATCCCTTTGATGAGAAAGAGCCCACAAGATCCACTCCTTTTTTAAAAAAAAGATGTTATGAAGATTTCCAAAAAGAAAAACACTGACTATATAGGTTCTTAAGAAAGAAAGATCAGAGGAAGTCTCCAGCCAAGTCATAAATCCCGTCCCATCTCTTCAGCTGCTTCCAGACGAGTCTTTTAACATGCAGCATGCATGGTTCTTGAGAGCAATTTCATGGAGTGTCCAGATGACATCAGCATCCTTACTTTGATCTTTCTTTTGTCCTTTGTTTGCTTGAACGGGAGTAATCCATTTTGGACAAAAAAAGCAAATTAGTCATGCAAATCTCAGAAAGGATTTATCTCATTTGGCTTCTTTCTTGCCCATGTTTTATTTATTTTATTTATATAACATTCAAATTCCATCGAACAGTGTATAATCTGGGTACAGTTATTTTTGAACAATCATAATCCACATATTTATTGTATTCATCATAATATTAAATATAATAATATAATAATAATAATTAACATCTTCCTTAACAACTCTTCTCATTAATATTTCCTCCTTTTATATCTCCTCCTTTCTGGCTCCTGTTTCTATTGTCTAACCATTGATAAAATACATCCCATATCAAAACAATATTTAGTTTCTTCTTTATCCTTAATAGTGGGTGTTAATCTACCGTATCCATTTCTGTGCATTCTAATATTTTCTTCATTACTTTCTCATCTGACAGAATCTGATTGTTTTTCCATTGCTGTGCAAATAGAGTTCTGGTTGCTGTTAGTATATGTAAAATCAGATATATAGCCTTTTTATCATATTTTTCCGGTATAATGCCCAACAAGAATATCTCTGGTTTCAAGTCTATGTATTTTATCATGTATGTATTTTCATCCAGTATTTTTTAGCTTTTGGGCATGTCCATCACATATGGTAGTATGAACCAGATGATTGATTACCCTTCCAGCACTTAGCAGATCTATCTTTATACATTTTTGCCAGTCTTGCTGGTGCAAAATGCCATCTATAAAACATTTTATACAGGGTTTCTTTGTATGAAGTTGACATAGTTAATTTAACTTTTCTATCCCATAGTTTCTGCCATTTATCAAGTTCTATTGCATGACCAAAGTTTTTAGCCCAGGTAATCATTGTCTCCTTTACCTGCTCACTTTCAAGTTTAATACTTAATAAATAACAATATAATTTATTTATCAGTTTTTTATCTGTTCCAATTAAAATCTGGTCTAATTAGGTTAGTTCTTTATTAAAACCATACGTCTTGGCGTATTTCTATATGTGGCCACCATGCAATGTCTATTCCTTGGCTACTGGGTTCCCATTTGGATTTTAATTCCCCTTTGTCATTCAAAATACCTTTATATCTTACTTTTTTTTCATGTTAATAACATTAGGAGGTATCAATGCCTCCATAATGGAAAGCCAGATTAGTATTTTTCAAATAGTGTTGTTCTTTTATTTTAAACCAGATGAATAACAATGCATTCTGAACATAATATCTCTGGTAATAACTATGTATCTTGTTCTTCCCATACCATAAAAAGGTGTGCCAACCTAGTTGGCTAAATATAATATTTTGCCTATTTTAATATCCCCCAAAATATTTCATTCTTTAAGGGGACTTCCCACATTATATTTCAGGTAAAGTACAGTATTAGGATTAATTTAGGAGAAAATTTTAATCATTTTCAAAACATCTTTGGCTCCAAAATGGACATAATAGACATAAGTAAAGCTTTTTTTAAAAAAATCACCAATGACTGCTTCTTAAACTTTTTGTTCTTAGAAGATTTTTAAAAATTATGGAGGACCCCAAAAGAGCTTTTGTTTGTATGGGTCATGTTTATCTATAATTATCACATTAAAAATGAAAACTGATGCATTTGTAGAATATTTACTGACTCTTGTAAACATAACAATGTTAGACATTAGATATAACACAAATGAAATGTATTTAATGAAAAAAACCCTATAAATTTTAACAAATAAATAATAATGAGAAGTATGGAATTGTTTTACTTTTTTGCAAATATCTTCAAAAACTGGCAAACAATTTTGATTTTGTGGACTCCTGGGTGGTCTTAGGGACCCCCAGGGATCTTCAGACTACCTTTAAGAAACATTGTTAGGGTATATTTATTTGTCAGGCATGAAAGATAAAGTCCACATCTGATGGTCCAGTTAAACTAATTTGCTAACCATCCCTATGCAGAGGAATCTTCTCAACGAACACTTAGCACCTGCTTGTGGTTATATAAGGGTCAGTGGAATTCAAGGTGGGTTGGACTAAGTTCACTTGCACCTACATAGAAAGTCTGGGCTGATCTCTCAACTCCACTGCCAGTTTCTGCCATTCCTGCTACAATTAGCCCTACCAGATCTAAACTGCAAACCTCCAGTGAACCACTAGATGGCAGTAAAGCAGTGTAGAAAAATCCTAACTCTTTGCTAACATTTAATGGTCATCCAAAATATTCATTGGTCAGATCTGGTATAGCCCAAGTACTTCTACCCCACCACTGTTTCTACTGTCCAATCCCACAGAAGCAGTTCAAAGTCAGTCCAGGATCATCTTCACTTCCGTTGAGCTTGGAGGGATCATCTCTTTGGGTGATCATGAAGAAAGTGCAAAGAGCATCATTTAATGAGTGCTCTGCTCCTCTCCACTTTGCATGCTTAATTAATGCAATGTGTACTTTATGTGTTTGATGGATATACAAAGAAAAAAATTGAGCTGATTTGTAGGAAGTTGTTAACTCTGTTGGATTTTAAAAACCTGTGAAAGAATTGGGCTTTGGCAAAATGCTACATAAACTGAACAGCAAGAGTATTGAAAAGCTTGCTGGAGAAAAGCAGTCTGATCTCAAACTCTACAGAGCTGCAGCACTAGCAGTGCAAATGGAAATATCACCGTTTGTGTAATTTCAAAAGCACCAGACTAAAGCCAAAATAAATTGGTTCAAATATTAAATGCAAATGACAGAATGAGATCACATATATCTGGAGCTGGTTCTGGAGTGGTGCAAAGTCCGTATGCAGAAGCACCCTTGGATTGTACACTCCAGTGACACTGTTACTACTGGTAGACACTATGCTCAGCTAAGATTCTATCTCTACCCCATTTGTATCTTGCTTCTTCCCTTAGCCACTTTTGTTAATTTTAATGTTAATATTGTTTTAATATTTTAATGCTGTGCGTTGTTGTTTTTACTGTATGGTAAGCTGCCTAGAATCCCCTGATAGTGAGATGGGCAACATACGTATTTAATAAATGGACAAATGTGTTCCAGAATGATTAGACAATTGGATCCTTTAGAATCTTTTAATTCTCTTCATTTGGGGGGCTATAAATGGAGGCAGGCATGGGTGTGGTCCCATTTTGACTTTTTGACCATTCCCTATGGAAGGCCCTGCAATAAAATAATGACATTTTGATTGGTGGTTTTGAGACATCAATTTGTACAGACTCATCTCTCTCTTTCTCTAATATGTCCTGGAGGCTTTTAGATAAGCTCTGGGTGTTCAAAGACATATTTTGAACAGCAACTCTCTCTTGTAAATTGCCTCAAGAACAGCTCAAGGAGGGGTTAACACATAAGTTCCATTAACACAGAAACTGTTCTTGGTGTCCAGGATCCCAGCTGAGTCTCAGCCAAACCCTTCAACGGGGTGAAGTTTGAGTGGCAGCCCACAGAAGTAGTGGGATTTCTAGAGTCAGAAACCCTACCTCCTCTGTGCTATATCAAAAGTGCTCTTTTAAGAGAAATTTTGATCATCAGCTCAATTTTTATGTGATGGGGTGATAAACTGCTGATTTTGTTCTTTCTTCTGCCTTAGCCTCAGCCTCCATCTGTCTTAGGATCGCAGCCCAATCAGAATCAATTGCAGAATGCAGGTAAGAATCTAAGTGATGATGTTTCTATTACTATCAAATAAATATATTATTTTTATATTACTGAAAACCATTTTTCCATTAAATGGCTCTGTGATTGTCATCAACATGTTGTCTGGGTTTTGTGTGATGTATGATGTGACCAAGAGCCTCTTGTATTGAGACCAAGATTCAGCATCCTGAAATTTCCATATCAGTCTCCAAATCAAATATGAAGCTAGGATAAGGGAACTATTTTAACCCAAAGACCACACTGGCATCAGTTAAGTGTTCCTCCTCCTCCTCCTCCTCCTCCTCCTCCTCCTCCTCCTCCTCCTCCTCCTCCTCCTCCTCCTCCTCCTCCTCCTCCTCCTCCTCCTCCTCCTTTCCTCAGATGTTGAGGGAAGCATGCTAAATGATTGCAAGAAACTTGTCAAACTTCAGTGGTCTCCACTGATCCCCTTCATATAAAATTTTATAAAACAAAAACCCATTTATATAAAGTGTTCAGATCAAGGGATATAACGGTCCATAGTGCCTAATGCCTTAGAAATACATCTACTTGTCCAGTGATGAAATGCAACACATCCTAAATGACAATTCTGCAGCAATGTCCCCTCATGGCTTTTCCATTCCAGGAGAGTTTAGCCAGAAGGAGGGAGGCAGGAGAGGGAGAAAGACTGCAGGTGCTGCTGTTTTGCCTAATAAAATCCTGTCACAAAAAAGATGGCTACTTTCAGAGGGAAACAAAAGATAAATTGTCATCAGAGATGCTACACAAGCTGATCATTAAACTAAACATGAACCTTCTCTTCCACTTTCAGCGTTTGCTCTCTGTGACATGGAGCCTTCTGGATACTATAACGGAAGCCTTACCACAACCCTCACTGGGTCGGTTTGCTTAAACTGGTCGCACTTCCCCGATTACATTCAGCAGTATCCAAATCGGGGACTAGGAAACCACAACTACTGCAGGAATCCAGATGGGGGACCCACCCCTTGGTGCTTCTATCAACTCATTTCAGGAGCAACTGGCTGGGCAAACTGTGATTGTAGCCAGGGTAAGCATCACAGGTGAAAATTGGGGTGGCATTAATAACTATAAAATTAGGCCTTAAAAATGTTAGAATGTTTTCAAAAGTAGAAGGAGCAACCTGATTTAAACCGGGCTTGCATCCAGATTAAGAATTCAAGTTTTCTGGAATGGAGATTGGATTACCAGAAATCTAAACAGAAGACAGTGTGACACAGAAAATGTACTTAATATTTAACCCACTGTATCTCCTCCTTACTGGATTCCCTCTGGAAAGGAAATGGTGGGAGAAAATGAAAAGAGGGAAGAAATAGAATAGCATTTGAACATCATAAACCATCAGGACGTTGGGTGACCACCAGGAGCATTCTTATTTATTATTTATTTATTTATTTATTAGACTTGTTAGCCGCTCCCTCTCCACGAAGGGACTCGGGGAAGGAGTCTTGGGGAAGGACAGTGTTCAAAAAAGTGAAGATGACATTCACAACAGGGCCCCCCTGTTTTACATGAAAATGGAAATGCCAGTTTTGGTAATAGTGTGATATTCTTTTCCCTTTTTAATTGTCATTTAAAAAATGGGCTGATCCCACATAGCATGAAGAACCGATGGCAAGTGGACCAAGGCAATCATGGCATGGATCCCACTTGATAAAAAGCATCCACGAAAGAGACCTAAAACAAGATGGAGTGACAACATCAGCAAGCTTTGCATGCCCAATTGGCAAAAGAAAGGTCAGGACTGTATAGGTTGGAAACATGCGAAAGAGGCCTTCATCCTGCAGTAGATAGATGATGGCTCTAAATGATGAATTATCATAAAGTAACTGAGATTTTGGGTTAGAGAGGAGGATGTCAGGTGAGGCGTTTTCTAAAAGGTAGGTGGTGCAGTGATAACCACCAGCCAGATGCCAAGGCAGGCCATGGAGAGCAGAGTTTCTCAACCTTAACAGCTTTGAGGGGAGTGGACTTCAACTCCTATGCTGGTAAAAGAATTCTGGAAGTTAAAATCCACACATTTTAAATGTGCCAAGGTTGGGCTAGAGCAGCTAGCTGTCAGAGCTGCCAGCCTGCCATGAACTATGCGGGGAGGGAGCCGGAAAGTGAAACTGATAAATATTTGGGGGGAAAGTGAAACTGATGTTGATGGGAAGAGAATGGCTGCATCCCTCCTATTCAAGCTTCATGAGCTGAAAATCTGACATTAGCAATGGTGGTGGTGGGGAGTGAGAGAGGGAAGCCCAGGCTTGTGAGAAGCTTCAGCCAGCCAAGGTCAACTATCCTGGGCAGAGCTGGGAGCCGAGAACCTGTTTCCTAAACAATGTACAAGCACCTAGTTGGACATTTAAAGATACTGTAACTGGGGGAGGGGGGAAGAGAACATTTTAGTTAGCCTTCTGTAACCACTTACGCTTCAGTAAAGTATACTCTTAGCAAAAATAAATAGCCAGGAGTCTTTCTTTGCCAGATGACTGAGTGGGATGGTTGACAGGTGCCTCTCAGACACTTAAAGTCTTCAAAGTAGAGAAGAGAAGAATGACAGAGGATAGAAAGGAGGTAGGGAGGAGGAGGAGAGAGGAAGAAGAAAGTGATGGACAGGTTAATATGGTGTTTGGAGAGCAGAGGAGTCAATAATTGTTTTTTGGGAGTTGATGGTAAGACGAATTGATGCTAATATTTAATAATATAAAATTATATTGGTTATGTAACAGTATACATGTGGTTATGTGTTATGAAAATGAAAAAATAAAAAAACTTTAATTTAAAAAAAAGAGTCTTCAAGGTTGTTGCCCTGGGAGAAGAATGCAGGACTCTTGCAAAAATAATCAAGTATAATTGGACATTAAGGCGTCAAAGGGAGGAGAGGAACTGGTTGGGGAAAGTTAATCGAACTTCAGTTCTGGCTTTCCTTTACTCCAATTCACTTGACTTCTAATTAAACTATTCCTTTTGCAACAAATGAATCCAACAACCGTTTTTACTTATGAGACCAAGTTGAGGTAAGTCTGACCGAGTAGACTCCAAGGGATGTTGGGAGAGAAAGATTGAGACCTTAGGAGCCCTCCTACAATAATTTCCAGCTGACGTTTGTACCAGGAGAAGGCGGTTCTTTGCTTGAGAATGGAGACAAAGTTAGAAAAGGATGGATGAATGTAACTTGCTTCGGAAATGATCTCAGTGGCTCAAACAGAGATTCAAAGAATCCTCTTCCCTGGAGCATCTGCAACTGCATTCCTTTAGCGGCACTTTCTCCCCTTGACAACAGTGTATAAGCAGTCTCCAGTTTAACGATGAGTTTCACTCCCAAAGTCTGTCCTTAAAGTCAAATTTGTACATAACCAGAGCACTATTATTGTATAATACTATATAGTATTGAGTAATGAACTTGAATTGTTGTATATTTAACTTGAATGGTTGTGCATTGAACTCAAATTTTGCTACGGTAGACTCTTCGGTGAACTATGAGTCATCTTTAAACCAGGGAGTTCTCTACCCGGGGACTTGCTGTCCCTCTCTCTTTCCAGTGCAACCTTTTCATTTCATTCATCGAAAAGGTTGAATGACATGCGATACAAATATAATAAATAAACATGGAAAAGTCAAGTAAAAACAAGGCTTCAGTCTTATTAAGAATTCTCACATTACGGTTTATTACTGATAGAAACAAACTAGCACTCGTTTTCCTTTGCAACAGTCAGCTGACCTTCCTCTTCTCATTGCATAGAAAACATTGATCTTGATAAGAATAAGCAGATCTCTGCAGTGCTGGTTTTCTTGGATGCAGAGAAGGCCTTCGATCGAGTGAATTGGAACTTTCTAACCAAGACTTTGGAAAAGATGGATATGGGACCACGATTGCGGCAGGCGATTGGAGCAATTTATCAGCAACAAAATGCACAACTTATTATTAATGGAAATTTGTCAACAACTTTCGAGATACAAAAAGGCACAAGACAAGGTTGCCCATTATCCCCATTGTTATTTATTTTAACTTTGGAAGTCTTGTTGAACGCAATTCGGGACTCAAAATCCTTAGATGGCATAGCTATCAGGCAAAAGGAATACAGAACTAGAGCATTCGCCGATGATCTGGTTGTTACCCTTTCACATCCTTTGAAATCAATAATCCAGATGAAAAATATCATAATAGAATTTGGCATGGTGTCTGGGTTTAGACTAAATCAAAACAAAACGAAAATGATAGTTAAAAACATGACAGAGACTCAAAGAAAGAGACTTGTAAGTTTAGCAGGTTTTGAAATAGTTTCTAAAGTTAAATATTTAGGAATACAAATTTCAGAATCAAACACAAAACTTTTCTCAAATAACTATGAAGTGTTGTGGCAAAAGATACAGAAAGATCTTGAAGCGTGGAAAAAGTTACAATTGTCTTTGCTTGGAAGGATCTCAGCAATTAAAATGAACATTCTACCTAGATTTATCTTTCTATTCCAGATGATTCCGGTGCTTAAGTCAGATAAAACCTTGTTAAATTGGCAAACAACATTAAATAAATTTGTTTGGAAGGAGAAAAAACCGAGAGTAAAGATGAAGATTATGCAAGATACACGTGAAAGAGGCGGCCTCAGACTCCCAAACCTTCGATTGTATTATGAAGCTGCAGTATTAACGCATGTAGCAGACTGGTTTGGGAAAACAAAAATGGAATTGCTCAATATAGAAGGCCATGATCTTGTTCTGGGATGGCATGCATATCTTTTTTATGAAGACAGGGTGGATAAAGTGTTCAACAACCATGTTCTCCGTAGTGCCTTGATGAGAATATGGAAGAAGCACCGGCCCAATTGGGATGATAAAATACCGCTTTGGTTGGATCTTGCAGACACCATGGGGATTATGAATATTAAGTCACTCGGGGGTTGTTTATATAAAGATGTGCTTATTGCTGATGGGGGCGAATGGAAGTTAAAAACTTTGGAACAGCTGTTGGAAGAAGGAATTACTTTAAATTGGTTACATTACATACAGCTTCAGAAGAGATGGGAAGAAGATCGCAGGGTCGGCTTTATGGATAAAGAAGTGGAACTGATTAAGCAGATAAAAGAGACTGGTCCAAAACAAGTTAAAAGAATATATAATGTACTGTTAGAAAGAGACTCAGAAAGTGAATTGGTTAAGGATTGTATGATTAAATGGGCTCAGAATTTTGGTGAAGTGGTTATGTTGGAAACGTGGGAAAAAATATGGGTTCAGAATGTTAAATTTACACAGTCACAGAATTTAAGGGAGAATTTCTATAAAATGTTTTACAGATGGTATTTAGATCCTAAAAAATTATCATGCATGTACCCAAATGTTCAACCAAAATGTTGGAGATGCGGGTGTCTAGATGCTACCTTTTTTCATGTATGGTGGACTTGTAACAAGGTTAAAGCTTTTTGGATAAAAATATGGTGGGTTATGCAGAATGTATTTAAGAAAAGAATACAATTCACTCCACAAATGTTTTTATTGGGTATAGTTAAGGATTTTACCAAAGGGGAAACAAAATTGGCCTTGTATATGGTTACAGCAGCTAGGTTGTTGATTGCGCAACATTGGAAAAAAGATTTTTTGCCGACAATTGATCAATGGATTCAGAAGGTGGCGGGGTTCGCTGAAATGGCAAAAATTTCAGCTTTCTTAAAAGCTCAGAAACAGGAGGATTACACACAGGAATGGGCAAAATGGATTGATTATATACAGAATAAATACCAGACTAGGAGTTATTATCTAGCCTTTAGGTAAGAATGTTTAGACCGATAGATGATCAGAGTAAATAGTATATGGGATGTTTGGAATTGTTAGAGTGGTATATAGCGGAAGTCAGGGGGGTGGGTTTGTGTGGGAGGTGGGGGAGGGTTAGGGTGGAGGGTGGGGCAATATATATGTATGAATAAATTAGAAGATGGGACTAATGAAACATTGTTAGGCTAGGAGAAATTTATATTAAGAGTTATAGATGTTAAATTAGCTTAGAAAATGATCAATGTGTTATTATTAATTTAAGAGAAATTTATATAGTTTTTGTTGGGAGGAGAGGGGTTATGAGTAATCTATTTTAAGATGGGGGGAGGGGAGGGGGTAAAGTGTTTGGTATAATATTTGAATGTGAATTTTTGCGGGGGGGTTGGGGGGGTATAGCATTTGTATGAGATTTATATTGTGTGGAGGGGGGGGTGAAAAGGGGGAAAATTTGTTTGTACAAAACTCTTTTAATTAAAAAAAAAAAAAAACATTGATAAAAATCTGTGAACAATCTGTGCCCTCCCAAGCCATGAGCAATTTCCTCCATCTTCCATGGCAGCTGAAGAAAGAGGCCTGATTTGGAAAGGACATTATGCAACCTTTTGCAGATTCTGTTAACCTGATTCTTTTGGTCTCTTTGCCCTGACAGATTCAGTGCGACTTACAGAAAGTGGCAAAGTGGAAGTATACTACAAAGGGCTGTGGGGGATGATCTGTGATGATGAGTGGACTGACTTGGATGCCAGTGTGGTATGCCAACAACTGGGGCTCAGGTAAGAAAGACATCATTGGATTGAGCCACCTCTGGTTTTTTTCTCAAGAGAAAGTAACTTACTTGAAAATGGAGAAACTAAAGAAATAGTAGAACTCAACTTTATATATATGTTGTATTTGTGCTGATAAATAAATAAAGGGAGACTAGTATAGATCTATTTCAAGCTATTTAGCTCTCATCAGCTAGCCATAATTTAATTTAATTAATTTAATTTAATTTAATTTAATTTAATTAATTAATTAATTAGATTTCCCTTACTGGGATACCCTTACTGGGATTCGAACCAGGGCATACCAGGGGTTGTAACACACATACATACATACATACATACATACATACATACATACATACACACACACACACATATATACATACATATATACAGACACATGTATACATGTATGTATATATATGTACAGTACATATACATGTATGTATATACATGTATGTATGTATGTATGTATGATACACACACACACACACACACACACACACACACACACACACACACACACATATATATATATATATATATATATATATATATATATATATATGGAAGAAAGCTATATTTTAACAAGACCTATTATTGCCTGTGGAGTCACTGCACTTTCTGCTTTTGAATAGTGAAATTGGCACAGCCCTAAGACAGCGTCCTTCCAGTCCGGAGCTGTTACCCTTACATCTTCAGTCTGCAAACTGTCATGGTGATGAGAAGATGCTGTCCCAGTGCAGTTACCAGGAGATATTCAGAGCTTGTATCCAGGGAACTGCAGGGGCCACTTGTGGATCATCTCAAGGTACACTTGAGGACAAACACATAGAAGATATTCCTATTCCATTTCTGTTAGCAAAATAGAAAGTCAATAATTAATTGGAGGCTTTGCTGCATCAAAACAAAACTACAAAATAATGTTATTTGGTAAAGTGGCATTGTCAACCCTTTGAGAAGATTCTTCAAGGATTCAGAAAGAGAATCAAAGCAAAGCAAGCTTGGATTTCTTTTCACTGTTTGTTATCCAAGGCTAAGCTTACATTTTACTAATGGTTGCCACCTTTCTTCTCCAAGATTACCTCTGTGCTGCTCTACAGGTAACTGTGAGGGAGAGGGGTCAAGTTGCTATCCAAGATAAGTTGATCAAAGCCCTCTCCTACCCTTTGATGCATGTCACAAGGCATGTAAGGGGAAGGGCTTCATCATAGGGATACAACTACCATCTTGACTGTGCTTGCCTGCTCTTGCATGTTGATCCTGAACGCAAAGCACTGTAATGAACGAAGCAATGAAAGAAATGAATCTGCCTGTTTGAAGGTCAATACCATCTTTGCATGCTGCCACTGGAGAAACAGCACAATTTTAAGCTTCAATGATCATGTTATATAGTGTTTGGATCTCACCATGGTATATTTCAATTTGAAAAATCATATGCATAACATATTCAAGACAAGCTTTATTTATTTGTTTATTAAATTTATATGCCACCTATCTCATTATCTAAAGCAACTCTTGTGTGGCTTAAAATAAAGTCATAAATAAAAAACATTAAAATTTGTAGGATAAGACAAAATTAGAAAACAAGTTTTGAAACTTTTTGTAGGAGCTCTGGTCCAAAAGTTGATAACGTCCAAGAATATTGGGAAAATTGTACATGAGAAAATAATGTTTAATTGCTAATAAGCAATTCCAGATTGCACAGACACACATTTTTTGCTAGAATCTTTTGCCATTTTGTTTAGGTGAATGGGTTGTTTAATCCTCTGTCCAGAGTAAATAAAATAATTGTTTAGCAGTGGGATGTGCTACTCAGAAGGAATGAGTACCTTGACCTGGTGAATGGTATGCAAGTGCCCTCCCATCCCCTAAAATGTTGACGCTAGATCAAGCTGGTGTATATTCAAAGAAACACAATTTATGTTTTCAAGAAAAAGATTTGTGGTAGTAGCTGAAGGGATCTATTTTGTGTAATCATTAGGATTATGCTGGATGGTGTTCCTTTATTATCCTTGTTCTTTTTGATATGCAGCTGTAGGATCTCCCCTTCGTCTGGTAGGAGGCAAAAAACACTTTGAGGGTCGAGTAGAAATTTACCATGATGGCCATTGGGGCACCATCTGTGATGATCAGTGGGATGACAAGGATGCTGAAGTGGTTTGCAGACACTTGGATCTCAGGTAATTTCTTTGAATGAGGACACTTAAGAGGGCAAGACTAAGATCTCTTGCATCTTGTTCAAAGCAGTGCTTTCTCTCCTGTTCATCGGCTGGTACGCTGTATGTTTTTCTCTTCCTCCCAGTGGATTCTCAAGAGCTGTGTCTTGGGCTCACTTTGGGAAGGGCTCAGGCCCAATCCTGCTGGATGAAGTGGAATGCTCGGGCAATGAGCTTTCCCTGGACCAGTGCAAGAAGAGTGATTGGGGCAAACACAACTGCGACCATATTGAAGATGCTGGGGTTATTTGTGACACCCTTGTAGGTAACTACTGTACCAAATATATAGCTGGCTTGAAGACTGCCTTTACAAGCTCTTTTTCTGAAAATGGTATAGGAAGAAAGTTTTAGGCTTGTTTTATTTTTTTCTGGGTTTATTTTTTTTTTGTTTCCGTCTCTTGCAACAAAGCAGAAGGAACAATCCGATTGACAGGAGGCCTCCATCCAAGTGAAGGAAGGGTAGAGATATACCACAATGGAAGATGGGGATGTATTTGTGATGACGGCTGGAAGACAGGAATCAATGCTCAGGTTGCTTGCAGACAGCTGGGCTTCAGGTAAGTGAGAACAGACTATCGTCAATTGCCAAAATGCCACTGTTTGCAAATTAATTTCAACTGTGTATTCTGTTTCAGTGGACACAAATGTCTTGACTACAACAGGATGTAGTATCTGAATTATGCCAGTGTTATTTATATCAGTGTTTGTTTAATGCAGAGGTGCCCAAACTTGGCAACTTTAAGACTTGTGGACTTCAACTCCCAGCTATATAGCTATAGCTGGCTGGATAATTCTAGGAGTTGAAGTCCACAAATCTTACAGTTGCCACGTTTGGAGACCTCTGACTTAATGCATGTAAAAGGGGAAGTCTGTGCTTCCCAGTGTTAGAAAAGAGGAAAAGATTGGGGGGGAAAGGAAAGATGAGAGTGCTAAAGGAAAAATGTTAAAAGAGACCCAGTTTAGTCTAGTGATTATGGTCCCAGGCTAGAAATCAGGAGACTGTGAGTTTTAGTCCCACCTTAGGGATAGAAGCTGGCAGGGTGACCTGGACTAATCACTTTCTCTTAACTCAACCACCTTGCAGGGTTGTTGTGGGGAAATAGGAGGAGGAAAGAGTATCAGGTATGTTCACCACTTTGAGTTATTTATAAAAATAATAAAGGCAGGAAATTAAATAAATGATTCTGTTATATTTAATTCAAGCAGGTCCACCTAGAAGTTCTACCGATTTATTAAAATGAATTAAAAAATAGAATACTTTTTATAACTATCATATTGCTTGTATGTGTGAGCAGGGGGTTGGACTAAAAGACTTCCAAGGTCCCTTCCAGCTCTGATATTCTGTTATTATGTTATTCTACCAGCTCCTATATACAGTATGTGTTTGCAGGATCCTGAAGGATGTTTTATAACATCTTCTAATGCAGTGCCCTACAACCTTGGCAATTTAAAGATGTGTAGACTTTAACTCCCAGAATTGCCCAGCCATCAGGCTGACTGGGAAATTTGGAATTGAAGTCCACACATCTTAAAGCTGCTAGGTTTGAGAAACTTTCTAATGTCTTGAGAATGAACTCAGGCAGAGAAGCACCTTTACTTTACAAATATGTTTCTTCTTTAAATTGGGTTTATGCACTTCTTCCCAAAGAATAAAAATTCTTGTTGATTAGTGGTTAGTCTCTGACTACCCAAAAGTTACTAGCCTCTTTCTTTCTTTCTTTCTTTCTTTCTTTCTTTCTTTCTTTCTTTCTTTCTTTCTTTCTTTCTTTCTTCCCCCCCCCCTCTCTCTCTTCAGTGGTCCTGTCAGGCTGGCATCAAAGGGTGAATTTGCGCCAGGCGAAGGTTTCATCTTGCTGGATGATGTGGCTTGCATAGGCATAGAATCATCTCTGATGGACTGTCCCCATAGTAACTGGGGTCAACATGATTGCTCACATGAAGAAGATGTGGGAATTCACTGCTCTCTGGTTAGCAACAGAATCACTGAAGATAAAACCGGTATGGAGCTAATAGGTCGCGCTCAAAACATATTCCTCCTTGTCACTGATGTCTTTGTCTTTAGTTGTGATAATGGGTGTTCTGCAGGTTTATTCTTTTATCTGACTTCTGTATAAAATGGAGGGATGGAGCCTAATTGTAATATCAATAGGTAAAGGACACTGAACTCTTTCTGTGTGTTGTTTCAGGCAACTTCTCCAGCCCTGGCCGATGGCAAGGTAAGGTGGTAACTGGCCAAGTTCTCATAGCATGTTGCAAATCTATATATTTGCTGCAAAAATTAGATATGTCCCCATTTATACATCTTTGGGGCATATGGAAGAATTGCATGCAGTTTAGACATTGCAGAAAATGGTGGCAGGTGAGTCAAAGGACTTTGTCCTCATTTCCAATGTGTTTTTGGCCTTTAAAAATGTGTTAGTGCCTTTAAAAAACTAAGCTGGGAAGAGTTAGTAGTTCATAGTAACTTCCAGATGTTTTGTCTTCCCCAGCAACCTCACATTCTCTCTTTCTCTTTCTCATTCTCTCTCTCACCACCATCACACCAATAAGAACACAACAATCTTGCTGGTTAAGTTGTCCCAGTTCTTGCCTTCCTTCTAAATTGTGGTATATCATAGAATGCCTACCTTGTCTTGGTCCTCTCCATCCCGGCAGTGTTAACTGAGTCTTGATATCATTTCCAAGTTATTTATCAACTTACTTCGGTATCTCTTTTGTCTGGACCTCTTAAAGTATGGCTTTAATTTACAGGGCTTCTGGTGCGGCTGGTGGATGGGGACCACGCCAACGAAGGCCACGTAGAACTTCTTCTGAATGGAGAGTGGAGCAGAATTTGTGCTGAAGGCTGGACAGAGAGAGCTGCAGCTGTGGTTTGCAGGCAGCTGGGCTACAGGTAACTGCACAGCAAGACTCTCTTTAGGAAAAAGTGGCTCATGTAAAGTCAATTTCTGAGTAAAGAAGGCCAAATCTGGTCCTGGGTTCTGCCTCTGCTTACCTTTCCCAATGAGAAACTGAGTCAGAAGATCATTCACAAGCAATTTATTAGAATACGCTGATAAAAGCGGGGTCTTCCTATGAAAAGGGGAAGCAGAAAAAATGGCTTACTTTTACTTTTATACTTAGGACAACAAAGACCTGCAAAGCGATTGGTTTAGAAATAGTCATCTGTCCGGTTAATCACAAGAATTAAAACTTCCAATAATATGTCAGTAAAAACCATGTTTCAAGTATTGCAAAGTCCATCTTCTGCGGCCCTCAGTACCAACTCAGTGCCTTTAGTACGGTGTAGTTTGCCAAGAATGAAGTTCCATTTAAGAAAAACTTTTGGCATTTGGGGAGCATTAAGAGGCACTAGAACTAAAACCCCTATTTAGTACCTTAACATCCCCACCCCTCCCACACCTTGGCTCTCATCAGGCTTCACTCTAATTGAGAACATGCTAGTGTCGCTCTCAATCTGACGGCAAATGAGAGTTGTTGCCTAGTATAAACATAGTTATTATGGCAGATGGTGGAACTATTTAAAGGGCTGGAAATTATCCTTCCCTTTTTTTGTAGAAATCACATTAAGATTTGGTTCAATGTGCAAGCACATTTTTGTATATTTTGGTTGCTTTTCTGTTTAATCATAGCTCCATATGAGTTCCTTTTTGAGCAGAGACATGAATGGACCCTTGGAGTGGACTTTGTGTGTATATTGCAATTTGCTCCCTCTTTCCTTAACAAAAGATAATCAGACTACTGGTGAACTGTGCCTCCCAGTGCCTCGTGCCAGGCTGGCTCCGATGGAACTGGTGCCCTTCTCCAGGCATGGCTTTTGTATATGAGGGAAAAGGCAGATGCCTACCACATCCCAGAAGGTGGAAGATTTGTTCTTTTGGCAGATCTCTCACTTGCCTTGAATTTAACAGCTGTGCTAGGTCCCAACTCCAAACCTTCTCTCCCTTTTCCTTTCGTCATATTTTTCTTTTGGCCTCTGGTTTTCCTGATGGATTTCACTGCAAGCCTTTGCCTTCACCTTTGAGACTCTTTCTTCTGTTCTCTCCTTCTCCTTTTCTCCATTGCCTTTGTCCTACCACACTCTCCTAATTGCCGTTCAACCTGATTATGTGACCTCCTTAAAAATCAAGTCTTTTGCCAGCCACTGCCTGGGCCACTCACATCAGCTGAGCAGAACAGCTGGCAGCCTCCAGCAGACTTTTCCAGTTAGTCTAAGGCAGTGATTTTTCAGCTTCAACAAGTTTAAGAAGTATGACTTCAGCTCCCAGGATCTCCCAGCCAGCATGCTGGCTAGGGATTCTGGGAGTTGTCAGATCCACCAGCTTCAGCTTTGCGCCTTGCTGGCATTCTGTCATTAACTGGGGGCGGGAGGGGAGAACAAATGGACAATAAAACTGTACACCTTTAAGGTGGGAAATTGGAACAGGAGATTTGACAATTGAGAAAGAACAAAGCGTTTTGGAATCCAGTTCGTACTGGCGCACTGGCATCTTCAAGGCTATTTGCCCTGAGTGTGGAATTTCACCAGCCCAAACACCTCGGAGCTTATCTCAGCAGTGCTAGATTGGCTACACCGGGATGGACCATGGGGTAGGGGCAGAGGTGGGTTCCTACCTGTTCGAATTGGTTCAGCTGAATCGGTAGTTAGAGGCATGGGTCGCTGGAACTGGCAGTGATCCAGGCCTGCCACGCCCCTGAACCAGTTCTCCTGGCGGCGCCATAGCCGGTGCCATCTTGTTTTTGGCTTCTGCACATGTGCAGAAACATTTTTTAGTACTGCACATGTGCGCACAGCGTGCATCAAGCACATGCATGCTGTGCAACCATGAGCAAACCAGTAGTAGCGGCTGCCGGAATCCTAGGTAGGGGGGGTGGCTAGGGGAAAACCAGGGGATTTTGTTCTGTAGTAAAAGTTCCTTTTCACTTCAAATGGAGTCGAGAGTTTTACTTCCTTAACGGATCAGACTGAGGCAGATCTGACACTTCTTAAACTTGCTGAGGTTGAGGACTCTGGTCTAAGGTGACCTTCTGCTGCTTCCCTTTTACAAGTGGCCTGCCTGCCTCAGTTACATGCCTAGATGTGGAGGGGCTGGAGAAATTAGCTCTTGGCAGCGATGTACATCTATTCCTTTCCCAAGGGGCCTGTGTGACCTTCTTCTCTTGGCAGTTCCCAGCATGGCCTGGGAGGCCACTTCCCTCCTTTCCTCTCTCCTCTCAGCCCCCGTTGCCAATTGTCAGACCTTCAAAATATAGCAGAATACCAAAATTATGAATCAATCAATTTGAATAGAGCTGGAAAGGACCTTGGAGGTGTTCTTGTCAAAACTCCCTGCTCAAATTGGAGACCCTCTACCATTTCAGGCAAGTGGCTGTCCAGTCTCTTCTTAAAAACCTCCAGTGATGAAGCACCCACAACTTCCTAACAGCGAGGACAATTAACCAGAAGAACAGAAGTTTCCTCCAGAGATTGTGGGCACTCCATCACTGGAGGTTGTCACTAGCAGTCACTAACCCAATGGTTGTAAGTCAAGGACCACCTTTAGTCCTATTTTTGTTCTATGTAGTGAACAAAACACCTACAATGTGTTTCAATTTGAGCACAGATTTCTCAAGCAGTGCTTCTGAATAGTTTTGTTCTATGCAGGTTGGGGTTGTTGTTTTTTGAGTCTGAAATCAAAAGGCAAGCAAAGCAAAGCATTTTGGGGTTCAATTCTGCCAAACTGTGGCTTATCCAGGACAGATCAGCAGACCCTCTAGTACATGATCTTTGTTCCAGACTTGAAATAAAACCTTGTCTGGTTCTCTACCTGCTGCTAGCCTGTAGTCACTTCCTGATTAATTTAAGCAAGTCTCTTCTTCCAGTGGTACTGCAGTCACCATCTATAGGCCTTATTCGGATGAATGGCATGTGCCCATCCACCTGGACAATGTGGAATGCTCTGGCACCGAGCATACCTTGGCAGAGTGCATCATCCATCAAAGTGCTCAACACAACTGCAGGCAGAAGAAAAGTGCACGTGTGATGTGTGACTACATGAGAAAGGAGAGCCAATTTATAAGGAACGATGGTAAGCCTCTGAGTCTTGACTTCTTGGGCAGAAAACTGGGTTTCCAGAAATTCGTGTTGAGTTGCTGCAACTAACAGGCTAACAGACACATAAAGGGGCAACTGTGGTAGGAAAGCAATATGTAAAGAAATCAATAACGTAAAGAAAGCAATATGTAAAAAAGAAGAAGATCCTCTTCATATCCTTTGATTTTGATCTGCAGCCCCTGTGGGCCCCAATTTCTCTTTCTTGTCAATTAATATCAAGCATGTAAATTACGTGGCCATGGGATTATTCTCTGTCAAGAGAATGCAACATCCATGTTTCCAGTGTTGGTGAACTTCAGAATTCAATCGGTTTCAGGAAAGGCTTAGTTTGTGGATGGCATCAAATTCAGTTCCATTTAAAATAAGTTTTTCAATTTTTTTTCCTTCAAAAAAGGACAAAAAAGCAGATCCGTGATTTTTTTTCCTTTGAAAAAGGGGGAAAAACAATTCCAGAAAAATACAGACCAATCAGCCTGACACCAATACCTGAGAAGATCTTGGAAAAGATAATCAAGCAACAAAACTGCAAATACCAAGCAAAGTTGTAACCAAAGCCAACACGAGTTTGTTAAAACAGTTCATGCCAAACAAATCTTATTTTATTCTTTGACAAAGTGACTAAATTAGTAGACCAGCAAAATGCAGTGGACATAGTATACTTGGATTTCAGCAAGTCATTTGACAAAGTAGACCACAACCTACTACTTGGTTAGCTAAAAAAATGTGAGATAGATAGCATCACCATCAAATATATTATAACTGGCTGACAACCCACACTCAACAAATAGTCCTCAATGGTACCCGTGATGTAGATCCCTGTGATCACTGGTATCAAACTCGCAGCATTACATTGCCATCATGTGACATTTTGTGACTTTTTCCCCTTTCAAAGCTGGGGTCGGCATGGCTTGTATGTGATGCTTCTGGCCCATGGCACGTTTGACACCCCTGGTCTATATGGATGGACGGAAGGAAGCAGCAGGATACCCCAAGATTTTATTTTAGGCCCAGTACAATTCAACATCTTCATTAATGATTTAGATAAGCAAATAGAAGGGGAACTCATCAAATTTGCAGATGACACTAAACCGGCAGGAATAGCCAACACCCCAGAAGATAGGCTCAAAATCCAGAAGGATCTCAACAGACTTGAACACTGGGCCTTATCTAACAAAATGAAATTCAATGTAGAGAAAGTAAAGTCCTACACTTGGGCTAGAAAAACCAGAGGTATAGGTACAGATTAGGTGAAACCTGACTCAATAACAATAACTATGTGAGGGATCTTGGAGTTTTAGTGGATAATCACTTAAATATAAGCCAGCAGTGTGAGGCAGCAGCCAAAAAAGCCAATGCAATCCAGGTTGCATTAACAAAGAGAAAGAATCAAGATCATGTAAAATATTAGTGGCATTTTATAAAGCCTTAGTAAGACCACATTTAGAATACTTCATCCAGTTTTGGTCACCATATTATAAAAAAGCAATAGAAAGTCTGGAAAAAGTGCAGAAAAGAGCAGCAAAGATTATTAGGGGGCTGGAAGCTAAAACATATGAAGAACGGTTGCAGGAATTGGGTATGTCTAGTCTAGTGAATGGGATCGCCAACTATGGTTGCCAACGTCCGATGACAGATATGACACAAAAAGAAGAAGAAGTCTAGTGAAAAGAAGGACTAGGGTGACATGATAGCTATGTTCCAATTAACCAGTGGAATGGCTTGCCTTCAGAAGTTGCAGGTGCTCCACCACTGGAGGCTTTTGAGACTGCCACTCGTCTGGAATGGCATAGGGTCTGAGCAGGGAATTGGACTACTAGAAGTCCTCCAAGTTCCCTTCCAATTCTGTTATTCTTTTCTGTTCTCAGTAAGAAGGCTGGAAAAGGTTTTGATCAACTTCTGAAGTACTAGACCATTGTGAGGAAAGAGTACTAGGATCGATAACAATAACCAAGTGATATAACCAGGGGTGGTATTCACTTACTTTCCCTACCAGTTCGCAAACGTGAGCGCGCACATTTCTTTCTACTGGAAGAAAAACGTCTGTCCTTGGATCACTGTAAACTGCTTAGAGGGGGCTGTAAAGCACTGTAAAGTGGTATATAAGTCTAAGTGCTATGGCTATTGCTACTCTTTAAACAGATATGCTTATGTGGAGTTCTGGAGAAGTTAAACCCCTTCCAGAATGTATTACAAATGCAATACCTTATTTGTTATAGATAAAGAGCGAGAGAAAGAGATTTCGCATGCCTTATTTGAAATGTGGCATCTGGCAAGTAGAGATATTTACATAGACATTTATACATATATACTGAAAATGCATTTATTAGAGAGGAAAGATTGTTTTTAGCTTAAGGTGATAATTCTTGGTTGAAAACTGGACATTGCCTATGCATTATCTGTTTCTTTTTTTCTGCTCTTCCTTTGTGGGATTCTTTTGTCAAGATTTTCTTCCTTTCAAGAATATGGTAATGTTGCTATTTCCACTTTTAATCTCTTAGCACTGTAATGGTGCTAAGGAAAATAAAGAGTTAAGGAAGACCATTATAAGGGAAAAAACTACTATGGTGGTACCATTTTCCCACCACCTGAGGACAACAACTAACCGATGGCCTACAATCATATCCAAAGTGTGATTCTGGCACCAGCATTGTGGCAAA
Source organism: Natrix helvetica (assembly GCF_964273705.1). Taxonomy (NCBI): domain Eukaryota; kingdom Metazoa; phylum Chordata; class Lepidosauria; order Squamata; family Natricidae; genus Natrix; species Natrix helvetica. The sequence goes on along the minus strand of NC_138551.1, from coordinate 107,290,619 downwards.
AGAATATGAACCTAATCATTTTCGCCTTCTTGGCAGGTTCCAATATTGGCCTGTGTGGTCTTCGTTTGACTCAGCACCGCAACCGAAGGATAATTGGTGGAAACAAATCCTCCAGGTACCCTGCTTGCTTCCTATCATCGAACTGTTCTCAACTCATATTCACCTGTTTACTTCTAATAGACTTCAAATATTTATATAACATGGCACACCTGATTTTTGTGGAAGATATCTAGCTGAGGGAAACTCTTAACAGCATATCTTGTTAAGAATTGCATTTGCCAAATGGCAGAATAGTGTAATATTCACAACTGCCACCTTACCAGTTCTGTTGGTAAGAGATCAGTGCCCCTGATCTCTTGGGTGAACAGGAAAATATAGTCACTTTGGGGCAGCTATTTGTTTTTAAATACATAAAAATTCCCAGTTAGAAACAGACTGTTCATTCCTTCAAGGTTGGAAAAAGTAGATAGAGGAGGAATTTCTTGGTCTCTAACTATCAAATGTGTTTACTTTATTTAAAATAAACATAACCCCATCCTTCAAAGGAAATTTTGCTAAAGTGGCTTACAATTCACTCAAAACCTTCCCATAGGTTGACATCATTTCCTTGGGGCATTTGCTAAGCTTTTCCTCTTTATATGTTTTAACTTTTAGAAAACATTTGCGGGAGAATTTTCAGACTACTCTTCACCCAAACCTATAAGAGTAATGTACTCAACAAAAACAGAACACCGTGTTAGTAAAAAACAAATGAAATCACAGAGCAACATATGGGATAATGGTGGATCAATGTGTTAAAAGTCTTGAGTAAATGAAAAAGCATTCACATGGCTCCAGAGTACACAATAAAGTTCATGCTAGCTATATTTCTGTGGGGAGGATGTTCTATCAGTGGTGTCCTAGAGCAAATAGGTCCTTTTCTCATGGAAGAGGATATTTGGTGCTCCTTAAGCTTGATTTTCTCGAAGACATTTCATTACCAAACTAGGCAACAGCATCAGTGCTAACGATACTACCTAGTTTAGTAATGAAACATCTGCAAGAAAACCATCAAGCTCAAAGAGCACCAAGGACCTCACAGGTCCTTCTCCTTTACTACTCATGAAACATACTTTGAGATCCTCAACACATATCTTAGGTCTGGGCTGGCATAGTGTAGTAGTGGCTAAGTGCCTGCCTGGTCTGGCAGCTGAGGAGACCCAGGTTCTAGTCCTCCCATAAGCACAAAAGGAAGTTGGGTGACTTTAAGTCAGACCTCTCAACCCCCAATCAGTGGTAGGTTCTGCAACAAATTAGTTAAGAAGCAAAGCCATTATTGCTTCATGCCCTGACGCACTTCACTAAGTGAGAGAACTGAGTTCAGAATAAGTGTTAAGAATAATTGGGACTCCAAAACAAAGAAATAGCCAATATGTGTTCTTTAAAATCACTTTTATTTGACTCCACTTGACTGTACTAGTTGCAGGCTTGATCATGCATTCAGCATTAACTAAAAGACTCAAGTTATATTCAAGGGTAGTCCTGGGCTTCAACAAAGCTGTATTAAGAAATGTTCCCAAAAGTCTTACACTTAGGCAAGAAAAAACAAAGGTACATATATACACTGGGTGAAACCAGGCTTTATAGCAGTGACTGTGAGAGGGATCTTGGAGCCTTAGTGGACAACTAGCTAAATATGTGCCAGCAGTGTGCAGTGGCAGCCAAAAAAGCCAATGCAATCCTAAATTGCATTAATCGAGGGATACAATCAAGATCAAGGGAGGTACAAATACCACTCTATAACGCCCTAGTAAGACCACACCTAGAGTACTGCATCTAGTTTTGGGATGAAAAGCAGCTGCCAGCTTGTAAAGAAGTGCTTTAAAAGTGTTTAATAACAGTCTTTCAGATTTTTTCACAGCCATTGAACCATTAAAAGCCTTTAAAAGTCATTAAAAGTCTTTAAAAACAGCCCTTCAGATGTTTTTCACAGCCATGTGATCCATTAAAAGTCTTTAAAATACTTTAAAAGACTTTAAAAACAGACTTTCAGATGTTTTTCACAGTCCTGCGATCCAGGGCTGGTGGGTGAGTAGGGAAGGGACTTTTAAACTAGCGCTTTAAAAGTGAGTGAGTGAGTGGGTGAGTGTCATGTCTCCACGTCTCGAAGCTTTTTCAAAATCAGCTGAAGTTGGCTAACACTAATTTAAATGCAACCACAGTATAATGCCTGAAAGAGAATTCACCCACTGCTTTGATTCTTCCCATATATAAAGTACATCCACCAAATTGGTTGCTGAACAATTTTGGTAGGTGTTCACGTGTATATATACATATGCACAAGTGTGGCAAAAAGCAAATCAGTTTGTGAATTCTTTCAGTTTGTGGACCTTTAGCCCAAATAAGCAGGATGTCAGCCTCTGCTTTGCTACTTGCTTTCGGCTGCAATTGAAACGGGGAGGGGGGTTACGTGGTATTTGGGAGGGGAGCTTTCAGCACAGGAGTGAATGAAGAAGGGAGTGTTTTTCTCACCATCTACTGCGCATGCTGCAGATAGTGGAATTGCCTCCAAGGCCAACTGTCCGGCATACCAACCTGATGATGCTTTTGAAGATGTAACCCACATGACACCTGTGGGGTGTGCGGATTGGACTGTGGGATGGGGTTGCCAGGGGGAGGGAGTTGGGTCACATATTGATACCTTTGATTATGTGCACTTTTGCCTCAGATCTTGCTTTGCCTAGCTGCTATCTACTCATAACCAGTAAAAGTACTCCTAATTCTGAAAAATGGAGTTGAGTGGTTTCTTTCTTGGTTACTGAGGGAGGCTGCCCTGACACAGGCCCATACTTCCCATTGAATTAGTAGTATATTTATGTTGGTTAAAATTGTTCTTAATTTTAAATATTGTATTTCTCATGGTTTTTTGCACTACGTATGAAGATATGTGCAGTCTGGTTCATTGTGTGGTCATCTGAAAAGTATGATCAGGAGTTATTTTGAAGGAAATCCTGTTTGTTTTATTCTTTTTTTAATGGCCTATTTTAAGGAGCCTGAAGCGGCTGTTGTAATGAAGTTAGGCAAATGGCAAGAAAGTTTGCACTTTTTTTCCCTTTGGGGGAGGGTGGCCTTAAGCAAATAGATTCCTTGGGTTACAGTACAGCAAGAACAAAGGCAAAATGGACTGCTAAATTGGCCATGCCCACCCAGCCGGTCCGGCCCCCCAACAGTGTGAGGGACTGTGAATCAGCCCCCTGTTCAAAATGTTTGAGGACCCCTGCTCTAGTGCAAGATGAGCAACCAAGATGATTAGGGGACTGAAGACTAAAACATACGATGAACGGGTGCAGGAACTGGGCATGGCTAGTCTAGTGAAGAGAAGGACCAGGGGAGACATGATAGCAGTCTTCCAATACTTGAAGGGCTGCCACAGAGAGGAAGGGGTCAAGCTATTTTCCAAAGCACCAGAAGGCCAGAGAAGGAACAATGGATGGAAACTGAACAAGGAGAGATTCAACCTAGAAATAAGGAGAAATTTTCTGATAGTGAGAACAATCAACCAATGGAACAGAAATTGCCTTCCGAAGTTGTGGGAGCTTTATCACTGGAGGCTTTCAAGAAGACACTGGACTGCCATCTGTCAGAAATGGTGTAGGGTCTCCTGCTTGAGCTTGGGGGCGTGGGGGAGCATTGGACTAGATGACCTACAAGGTCCCTTCCAACTCTGTTAATCTGTTTAATTTAAAATGCTCTGAATTTGAACTGCCACCATTTTTTGGTCAATTTTTGCAGAGAAAGAAGATATTTGAAATGCTGTTAGCCCTCAAAACCTGAGTTCAAAGTGACATTCTTAAAGAGTGACTACAGTCCATGTCATAGCAAACTAGCCACTGATTACCTTTTGAATCTATCCACTTCCTCCATCTTGGATTTCTAATAGTAACAAAGAAAAAGAGCTATTTTAGCTATTTTCCAAGCATTTTATTTATATGCTGTGACTACTGGATTAGATAGTACTCTGGACATAGAAGATGCATCAAGGAATTCTGTGTACAGAAATAAATAAGTAAATAAAGTTTACAAAACACTTTGTAGGTACTACAACAAGCCTACCAGAGCCAATATTGAATAGTCCATTCACCACCACCTGAAAAAACTGTTCAAATCTCAAGGAATCAATGGAAGCAGAAATGTACACTGTAAATGCTCCGGCCACCATTAGCACAGCAATAATGAACTAATATTGCTGTTGAGACTTGTGTTTTTGTGAAGGTTTTGTGCAGGTTTCTCTGCACAACAAAGTGCCCCTGCTGCCTCCTTGGTCTACTCAGCTTCTTCAAGATGATCACTGTTGTTTCTTTTGTGGAAAAGAAGACCAGGAGACTAGTATAGCTTAAAAGTGATTGCATACTTTTACAAGCAGGACTCCCAGATAAAGAATTGAAAGTGCATGCATTTGCATGTCAATATTTTTTTCCAATGGTAAACAATTGTTTTACCATAAGTCTTGTAAACTACTTTAAAACTTTGTTTTAGAATTTTGAACTTTTGAATTTTAAAAATACATTAAAAAAATAAACCTTGGAAAGTTTTTGGAGCAGACCTTTTCCGTTCAACTCAATAACAGCTGAATAAACAAATTGAAGCAGGAAGGAAGCTGCCCAATCTACCGTGCTTTACAATTCTAAATGCAAACTTTGTGAAAAGGAGGATAGAGTTTTAGGTGTGGGTTAGGTCACAAAATATTCCACTAATGTGCACTTAGGAAAAAAAACTTTGTTGGGAACATAGATGAGCTGCAACTCCTTCAAGAAGTCACCATTTTTCCTGGATTTCTGTAGCTGTTGCTGTGGTGCCATGAAAATACACCATTAAATTAAAGTGGAACTGACAGGATGTGACAAGTTGGCTGGACCTTGTGTCTTTCGTTCACATGTATTTGCCTCGGATCCTGCCCACATGGCATCTCTGACCTTAAGATGCACTTTTGACTTTCCCCAATTGCAATTTTGACCTTCAGAAGCTGCCTTTGTACTTTTGACCATCCTAAATCGTACTCTTGCCTTCTCCAAATTGCACTTTAACGTAAATTATACTTTTGACATCCCATTACTGTATATATTTTAAGATAGACATACTTTTGTCCTTGATTTAAATAGCAGCACTCAAGTTTTCTATAATGGACTGCATGTTTGAGCTTAACTATCAGATTAAAGCATGGAATTGTGCCAAAATTTCTAGCCCCCATTATATCCTCTTCTGTCCATGCATGCACATAGAACGTCTCCAGTTTCAATTCTACAATATTTCTTCTGAAGTGGAACAATATTTTCTGGGGTATTATAGTATGATGGTGCTCATAGGCAGAGTTATGAGAAGAGAAGCATGCCATTTTCTTCGCAAATGCAAAAGTGCATTTTAGAAAGGTCAATGTGTAATTTAGGTTAAAAATGCAGCTTCTGAAAGTCAAAATTGCAACTTACGAAAGCAGAGATCAACGCCCATCAGACAAAATGTCTTCTCCCAACCATGTGCAGATTTGTTCAGTCAGGAAGTATTACACCCCAGATGAAGCAGGTACAGAAGAGCAGAGCTTTGTAATTTTATGTACTGCTCATCAAAAGTGGATAACTTGAGTCTGAAATGAGATGACAGGCCATTTGGAATTTTCATTCATTCGTTTTCAAGTGGAGCATAGAATAATGAGCAAATATGCATTTAGTACCCAAAGACAAGATTGCTGAAATTGCCAGGAAATCTAGGAAATCTGGACAGAGATGGGAAGTAGATCTTTTGATGAGTTCCAAACACCTACTTGTTGTTGTCAAGCTGGGCACATTATGAAACAGGATTTAGGCATGGTGTTCTTTCACTTTCCTGAGGAATTCTGATATGCAAGGCCTGCTTGGAATCATTTTATTCTGTTCTAGGAAAGAATGATGCTAGCCTACACAAAGCAGTTTGTTTAATAAACTATACAACTCAACAGAGGCTGGGTGGAAGAGAAACACGAAACCTCCCCATGAAAATCCAAGCCAGGGTTTGGCCTTTGCTGTGTCTTCATGGCTTTTCTCTTTCAGGGGAAGTTGGCCATGGCAGGTGTCCTTGCGTCTGAAGGGGATTCACAAAGATGCTCGATTGCTGTGCGGCGCAACTCTTATCAGCAGTTGTTGGGTGATGACAGCAGCACATTGCTTCAAAAGGTAAGGCATCCACTTATTGTTAGTCAGAAAAAAATTAAATCATGGCTTGTGAACATATCATAGAAAGCTTCTTCATGTCTCCCTAAATTCAACTTGAGGGTAGGGTTAGGGTTAGGGTTAACCATTCTTAAAGTCACCTCATCCTATATCCTTCTTTTTATATGCAGCTTATAACTGATGCCAGTGGACTTTGAGTTTCTTTAAACTCAACTTGTGTTAATATTTTACACATTTTTTTCAGAAGCATTATATTTGCCCATTGTGTCACACATTGGTGGTGACCTAATTAATGAGGCATATTGATGGAGAATGGATCTGTCCAGCTCCTATTGGCTGCTTATGACAAATCCTTTTTCCACTCTTCCCCTCCTGACGTGTAAAAGACTCATGGTAGAGACATTACCCAAACTAGGGGTTGCTCCTGATTCATCTACCCCCCCCCCTAAGCTGCCCTAATGTCATACAGTATGCTGTGTGGGCTGATGTGGGATTGTTGCTTCAATCAACGCATTCTCCACCCCTAGATGGCATGTCAGTAGATAGCAAAGTCATATTGTTACCTCCCTGGTCCTTCCTGTGGCATGAAAACAGGTGGCATGGGAAGCCTCCCCTACTATATCTGAAAGCACCCTCACCTCTGGGCCTGACATACAGTGGTGGGATAACAGAAATAGCAACCCTGTGGATCAGGCACTGCAAGTGATCCAGGGGTAATGCCCCCTTCCTACCCTCTGATAGAAAGCAAATCTCATTGCTTCAGCTGCTCTAACCACCTGTCAGAATTTCCCTTCTCCTCAGCCTCAGCCTTCAATAGGGCAAGCAATAGCCATGAAGGATTTTCCCATCCGCAGGGAATTCCCCAACCATTGTAACTTTAGCAAGCCATTAAGACAGCACTGCTCACCAATCTCATTGCCAGCATGGACTGATGCCCAGCTGCTTTAGCAAGAGACAGTTATGCTGGCAACAGCTGGGTATGCCAGTGTGCCAATAATGGCTGGGTCCCCACATCATGCTAAGTCTTAATAGAGCTTGTTCACAACAGACCCTGCTATGCGTAGTGCACCACCCTCTCAAGGACTTCAGGTTGGTTTTATTTATGGGTGTCTTAGTTATATTTTTGAGGAATATAAAATATCTGCCTAAAGTGAGTAATGTAATATATGATTTGATCTCGTGTGTGTAGGATGGCAGAGGAGGTGTTTTTAATTGACTCAGCGCTCCTTTAAAAAGATCCTTTCCAGTTGAAAGAAACATGAAACATCTTCAATGAAAACTTACTGGCTCTTTTGACTCTTTTGCGGGCAGATTTGGGGTAGACGTTCGTCACTACCTTCTGCGGGTGGGAGACCACCATACCGGTGTGAGAGACGAGTCAGAGAGAGAGTTGCCGGTGGAGAAGATCCTCCTTCATAGAAATTATCAGCCGAGCAGTAATGATAATGACATTGCTCTGGTCAGGATGTGGGGCAAAGAGGGCAAATGTCTTTCCTTCAACCACCATGTCTTCCCAGTCTGCCTCCCTGCTGGGAAGCAGAAAGCTGCAGTGGACCGAAAGTCTTGCGTCATATCAGGCTGGGGGGATACAGGTAAGTGCTGGGCTGCCTCCTAACTTCCACATGGGACATCGAAGAATAAATAGAGAAGTTAATCCTCCCTATTTGCAACTTTTGGAAAACCCTGATGGCCTTTATCAACTCATACAGTTTTAAGTATATAATAAATAATCAATGGAAAGCAAAAACAGTGAATGTTGTCAAATTAACTTGAAACTAAATAACATTGCTTTTAAAATGGAGAGAAATGCAGCCAGGTTAGCTACTGCATATATTAAACATTTCAACTTAAAGAAGCTGTTCCTAGTGTCACTATGAACTGTCACTGTGTAGCCTGTAAACCTGTTGAAGACTTCATTGGTAGAAAGGATGGGTATGAAATATGACATGATTTATCCTAAAGTTCTGACTTATATCATAGATGAATGTATATATTTTACACCCAGTAGTTTCTAAAAAGAATGTAAATAGGAAACCACGTGAGGGAAATGGATGGTTTACAATAAATAAAAACAAATAAATCCCATTATAAATAAAATAAAAGACCCACTACTGTACGCAGAAATGCCCCTACTAGTTTATATAGTTATTTAGTTATATTTCATACAAAAAATATGACAGATCAATCTTTTGAGCCTGGCAAAACAGCAGAAGGCAAAACAAGAAGCAATGGATGGAAAGAAGAAGCAACCTAGAACTAAGCAGAAATTGCCTGACAGTGAGAACAATTAACCTGTGGAACAATTTGCCTCCAGAAGTTTTAAGTACTCCATCACTGGAGGTTTTTAAGAAGAGATTGGGCAGCCAATGTCTGAAATGATATAGGGTCTCCTGTTTGAGCAGAGGGTTGAACTATTAGAAGACCACCAAGGTCCCTTCCAACTGTTTCTCTGATGATCTCCAGATGTGCTCTACCACAGTTGCCACCATCTCAGAATCTAAGAATACGGAATAACAAAGTTGGAAGGGACTTTGAAGGTCTTTTAATCCAACCCCCTGCTGAGTAGGTGACTGGAATACTGCTATTGTAGCAATAGCAATAGCACATAGACTTAAAGACAGCTCCATTGTGCTTTACAGCATTATCTGAGCTATTTACAAATGTCAGCATATTGCCCCCAATAGTCTGGGTCCTCATTTTACTGATCTTGGAAAAATGGAAGGTTGAAATTAACCCCTGAGCTGATCACAATCGAACTCCTGGGAGTAGGCAGAGATAGCCTGCAATTCTATATACTAACCACTGCGCCACCATGACTCCTATCATATCACCCCTAGTCCTTCTTTTCATTATACTAGAGATACCTATTGTGGGGATGCTTGTGTAAAACACACCAGGCAAAATGGAGGGGGTGATGCCCATCCAGGTGGAGCCTACCCCTAGCCTTGCTCTTCCGCAGTATGTCTTTCCAGTAGTTGGTTGCTAAGGAGGTATATTTAGAATGTAGAACATTGAATAAAGGGTTTGGAAGGGTCTTGGAGGTCTTCTAGGACAGCCCCCTGCCCATGATAGGAGACCCTACATCAGTGGTGGGTTGCAGGCAGTATGCCCCGGTATGGGAGTACCAGAGCCAGCCCGGAGCACCGGATACTGTTCCGGTACAGTGCTCTGGAGGGCCCACCCGCCCGCCCGAGCTCCTTAAAGGCTTCTGCACTTCCGCGCAGGCGCATGGCACGTACAATACCTGCACAACGCTCCGTGGAGCAGCTGGAGCGTTGGGGAGGTGCTTGAACGCACCAGTTGGAACGGGATTTGTAACCCACCACTGCCCTACATCAGTGTTGGCGAACCTTTTCGGCACCAAGGGCCGAAACCAGAATGCACATGCAGGCGTATGCCAAAGCCAAGAATGCACCAGCTGGTCTTTGTGCATGTGGGAGTACCGGAAACCTGAATAGCAGCCGCCCAGTGCACATGTGCACGCCAGCCAGCTGCTCTTCTGTGTACTGGAGCATGCATGTATGCTGGCCAGCTGGTCTTCATGCATGTGCACAGGAAACTGGAAGAGCAGCTGCCTGGTGCACATGTGTGCGATGGCCAGTTGGTCTTCTGGTTTCTGGCACTCCCACGCGCAAAGACCAGCTGGCCAGCATGCATGCGCATGCTGGAACCCGTAAGAGCAGCTGGTTGGTGCACATGCCCAGAGAGAGGGCTCTGCGTGCCACCTCTGGCACAAGTGCCATAGCTTTGCCAGCACAGCCCTAGACAATGGCTATCCAATCTCTTCTTAAAAATCTCCAGTGATGGAACATTCATGACTTCTGAAGCCATTCCACTCCACTCAGGGGTCGTAGTCACTCACCTTCCCTACTGGTGCAGTCCCTCAAACATTGGAAGACTGCTATTATGTCACCCCTATTCATATTTATATGTTCTTTGTAACTTTCCCTTAAGCAGCAATTGCTAAAGTAAGGGAAAGAGGGAGGGGGAGCAAGAGAAGGACAATCTCTCTGTTTGAAGGCAGTAAATCCTCCTGTGAGTTGAATGGTTATATTTTGTGAATGGCTGTGGGAAACAAAAGGAATGATTTTCCTTTCTTTGCTTTTATTCTTTATCTCTTTGTTTACTTCTCTCCCCTGGAACCACAAACCACAAGCTGATTCTTTGTACTTAAGTGTTATTTCAATATTAACCACAAGAGGGGAAGACAAAAGACTTTGTCTCTATCAGAAAGCTATTTCTCTCTCTCTTTTTTTTCTCTCTTTTTTTTTACATCTTCTCTTTTTTGTTTTGATTTCAACATTGCTTATAAAGACTCGAGTCCACTTGTAAAGAATAAATACAGTAGTAAATACTTTTTAAATTGATCATTTTTATACACAGAGAAATACACATACACACACACATTTATACACACACACACACACACAACACGGATAATGCAATATCCGAGATAAAATATTAATTAAGCTAAAACATAATAAAATCACCATAAGTAGGAAAAATAAGACGTGCTATTGTATTAAACATGTAGAAATTCTCAGATTACTATCTAAATTCTACAATTACCCTAATCTTTCTCCTCTCAACATTTTTCTTTTTGGAATACAAGTAATACTTGTTTAGCAACAACCGGGGCCAGGAACTTGGTTGTTAAGCAAAGCAGTTGCTAAGTGAAACCATAAGTCTGCTTAAGATTTTACTTCATCTTTTTACTTTACATACAAGTTTGTAAATATAAAGATTGGTTGCAAAGTCATTTTTCCATCCTCATGATAACTGCAAACAGATACTAAACAAGGCAGCTGCTAAAGGAAGTCTACTTGCAGAGACAAAAACTGGGCAGTTAAAAAATAGAGTACTTGAGGAATTATTGAATGCCAACTCTGTTTCTTTCCTGTAAGTGCACTACACCGGATCAATAATTTTACACCCAGAAGTAAGACAATTTTAAAAATAAATTTTATGAATCCTTTTTGATTATTTTAGATGATAGGATCATGAATTCAGTGTAAGGTGTAAATTATTCTCAATCCTTCCTGCAAACTATTTTATGTATTTAAATTCTAGATTAGTAAAATATTCTGTTACAGACACATCCTGGCCTTTAGAGTGTTCCAAGGAATTACACCCAGCATTTAACAGTGTACTAGAACAGAATTTGTTTTACAATTCTCAGGATTCTTAAGGACTAGCACAGTACTAAGAGCAAAGGGCATCTTCAATAGGAACTAATCCTAAAATAAAGCAGTGTTGTTAATTAAATCCATAATTACAATCACTGAAGTCCCAACTCCTTCTGAATCACTGTGTATTAGAACAGTGGTCCCCATCCTTTCTGGCTGTGCAGAAATGGTTCCATGCATGTGTACGTGTGCAGTTCCATTTGCGCAAGTGGTGGGCACTTGTGCGCACATATGAAGTTCCATTTATGTGAGTGTTGGGTGTGTCCACCACTCACACAAATGGAGCTCCATGTGCGCAAGAGAATGCCTGCCACTTGCGCAAATGGAGCTACGCCATGCACATTTGCCTGCTGCTTGCGCAGGCTGGGGGTTGGAGACCTCTGTATTAGAAAAAAAATTGGTGAAGTATTAGTACTATTATTTCTTAGTATCAGTATTCCATTTCTGAGATTGGTTGCCTTTATTCAGGATGGGTCTTGTTTTCCAAGGTTTGCTACTTAAGTTATCCTTTTGCCTAAATTGCACAATGTGCACCTGCAAATTTGGATTACACTGCTGAAAAGTCGCACTGTATACTTGAGTAAAAAGAAAAGAGAATATAATTAAAGTATTTCTATATTTACTGAATTAGAGTGATAATTTATTTATTCTGGTTTTATTTTATTTTTTTACTTTTTATTATGCAAACCTTCCAGAGTATGGCATTCTTTAAATCTATGTAATTTAAAATAAAGGGACACGGTGGCTCAGTGGCTAAGAGGCTGAGCATGTCGATACAGAAAGTCAGCAGTTCAGTGATTCAAATCCCTAGGGCCGTGTAACGGAGTGATCTCCCGTTATTTGTCCCAGCTTCTGCCAACCTAGCAGTTCGAAAGCATGTAAAAATGCAAGTAGAAAAATAGGGACCACTTTGATGGGAAGGTAACAGCGCTCCAGGTCCCTTTGGTGTTGAGTTATGCCAGCCACATGACCACAGAGACGTCTTCGGACAGACGGAAGTTCTGCCTCTAGCTCTCTCCGATTCCAGAGACCTGGATTTTCACCAACAATCCCCTTTTGTTCCTAGCCTTATTTAGTTTAGCTACAAATTGATTCTTATTTTCTTGACAGATTGATGTATAAAAATATATTATTTTACACATTTTAAAATTGTTTGAAATCTAGATCCCATTCTAAATTTATTTTTAATTATTTTTGTTAGTTTCTTTGAAGGCTTTTTAACTTTAAAAAAGTGGGATAAAATATTTTAAACAAATAAGTGTAAATACAAAAAAAAAAAACGTTTAAATCAGAATGGCGGGCCTCCAAGATAGCTCACAACAAAATGAACTTTGTTTTAAAAAAAAGTACTATGAACAATCATTAAAAGCCATATCCCATAAAATTATAGATCTAACCCTGCAATGAATTTTTTCTATCTATTTTGTTGCTTTCTGTGTTGAATATTAATTATTCTTCCAGGAAAGTCATATTCAAGGATGTTACTCCAGGGAACCGTGCCTCTTCTCCCAAGGAAAGTATGCACATCTCGTTATGGAAAGAAATTTACTAATCGGATGCTCTGTGCTGGAAACCTTTCTGAAGACAATCGGGTAGACAGCTGCCAAGGGGACAGTGGAGGACCATTGGTGTGTCAAAGACCAAATACACAATGGGTAATTCTAGGGATTACTTCCTGGGGATATGGCTGTGGGCAAAAGGATTCCCCTGGTGTTTATACAAAGGTCAGCAAATTTGTGCCTTGGATCAAAAAAGAGACCAAAATAATATGAGAACAGTCAACCCAAAGATTGATTCATGGTGCTTTATGAAGTGGGACTTAAAATGTAAGGAGCCATAGCTTTAATCTTTAATTGATATCTTGATACTTGATATCTTTTCCAATATTAGCCATAAATTCTTTAAGACAAATGGACAAAAATGCCATAGAAATGACTGTAAACTCTGCTCTGATTCCATTTCTGAATATATAATATTCCTAGAAGTAAATTTTCTTAAAATCTGTACAAAGCTTACAAGACAGATTTGTTTTCATATCACCTATGACTGCATTATGTTGTTTGCTCCTACTTTTCAGTCTAATCTTAGGGCGGGTCCATCCTAAGTTACTTTCTCTGACTGCTAAGCCCCTGAGCACTCCTGCTTATCATGTCTGAATGTTTACAGATACAGATTAACAGAGTTGGAAGGGACCTATGCAGGTCATGTAGTCCAACCCCCATCCAAGCAAACCCTACAGCATTTTTGACAGATGGCAGTCCAGTGTCTTCTTGCAAGCTTCCAGTGATGTAGCTCCCACAACTTCTGAAGGCAACTTCTGTTCCATGGATTGATGGTTCTCACTGTCAGAAAATTCCTCCTCATTTCTAGGTTGAATCTTTCCTTGATCAGTTTCCATCCATTCCATTCCTTGTCTGCCCTTCAGGTGCCTTGGAAAATAGCTTGACCCTCTCCTCTCTGTTGCAGCCCCTCAAATGTTGGAACACTATCATGTCTCCCCTAGTCCACTAGACTAGCCATGCCCAGTTCCTGTAACAGTTCTTTGTATGTTTTAGTCTCCAGTCCCCTAATCATCTTTGTTGCTCTTCTCTGCACTCTTTCTAGAGTCTCTAGGTGCCGTTTCACAAAAATGGGCATTTTTGCCTTCCCCCAGCCCTGATGAAACCTGCAGAGTGCTTCTGGAGGCTGGGGGAAGGCAAAAATGCCTCTGTTTTTGCAAAAAATGGCCCAATTTTCACCAACATTTCCACAGAGTTTTTTGGGAGGGGAAAGGTGCATTTTATACTCCGAAAAATACAGTAGGTTGGGATTTACAAGTAATAATTATTACTTACGTAAGTAATTTAAGCATTAATTCAGAGAATTATATACATTTTTGTATTCTGAATAAATTTTTGCTAATAGAGAGTTTGGTTTACCCTGGCCATTTGATTCAACAAAAGGTATGCAGAAATAAATACTAAAGTTATGAGATAACTTTTCAAAGAAAGTATTCCTGAGGTTGATGCTTGTCGTGAAAGAAAAGTAAATAAGTTTCATTTAGGAAATAACATCGTGAAAGGGAAGCCTGAGTTACAGCTAAGTACCAGTAGTATCCTCTGCTCGAATATATGAACTTGTAGATGAGCGTTAAGAGAAAGATAGTCAAGGAAGAGAGATACAAGTGCAGAATTGCCTGCTAATTATCTCTGTAACTATCATCCCTGGAGATTGATTGTGTGGGAAGAGGTGTGCACGATTTGAAGTTCTGACATGGCAATCATTCCTCAGTCCAGGTTCAGTAATCACTTTAACATTAATAAAGCCTTTCTAAAAGCATGGAATAAGTTTTGCTAGCTGTGCTCAATTTCCAATTTATCTCTAAAGCACTACATGCTGTTCTTCAGTTGTTTTCTTCATCTCCTCTGCCTGCCTAAAATACCCAAATCTCTGAGTCCTTGTTCACAGGGAAATTAAGGTTCTGTCCAGCAATTCCTGGGTTAGCAGAAAACCATCATGTTGATATTTTTTATATGTCAATATTGGCCTTGATTCTTAGTGGAGTCCTAATTTCTGTTGCCTAATTCAACCTTCTGGTCTTGTTAGCCTTCCCAAGGGCATGGCAAAGCTAAAAACCACCACTACAACAACACCCTCATTACCAATGCACTTCCTCAGCAGCTGGGTAATATAGCAGATGGAATATGTGGAAGTTTCCAGATGGTCTCTAGATAGCAGAAGAGAAGAGTATGAGAGATGGTCCTCAATGCATCCTTGTCCAAGTAACGCCACAATTAACCCAATAGCCTAAGTTGGATTTTGGCCCTCTTGGAGAGGGTCTTTAACTCTCCCAGGAACTGAGTCAATGTGGACTTTCTGGTTCAGGCCTTTTCTCTTTGCAAACACAGCCCCTCAAAAATCAAGCATGGGTTAGGCCTGAAATCACGGGTTCTGATATGATAGCTACAGGGGTGGGTTGCCAATTTTTTTACTACCAGTTTGGGCATGCATGCAACGCTTCTTGTCTGGGTAGTTGGGTGGAGCCTTCCGCCGCCCCTACTATTGGTCTGGCCGATCCGGGCCGAACCAGCAGCAACCTACCTCTGGATAGCTGTTGTTTGCTTTAGATGAGCCTGTTCCTCCCCATTCAGATCCCCATGGAGGTCAATATTTTTACTGCATATTTCAGTTAAGCCCAAGGGGGAGGTCTATTTGCATATCAGGAAGAATTTCCTAATGGTATAAGTTATCCAGCAGGAAGCAACTGCCCACAAGGATGGACTCTCTTTCACTGCAATTGTTTGTATACATGTGTCAAGGAGGGTGTACCAGTGGATTCCTGCACTGGGCACTAGACTAGGTGATTTCCAATCAATCTATATGTGAGAAGGTTTCCTCAGGCTGTGGTATCAAGATCAAGAGACTAAATATTTTCCTTGATGTTTATACAACATTGGCTTATTACAAAACATGTATTTATTTGCTAAGCATATAATTAATTTACCTATCTGTGCCTAATTATAAATTTGATATTTTGTTTGAGTATTAAATCTCAGCCTGAAACCTGATTGAAATGGATCTTTATTACCCATTTCCCCCCAGGGTTCTCATCATTTGCAGACCAACGCCTTCTCAGCAACCTTCCCCAAAAAGGGAAGTCTGGAGACTGATCACTAGTTATTGAAAACCACTGAGCCCAACTTTTGAAGAGGGGGTGCATTTCTGTCTTTTTCAAGGGAAAAACCACTATCCTATCAAACAGGTGGCACAATAGCTTGCACCTAACTGTGTGTCACCTCCTTGGCCATTTTCATGACCCAGTAGGACCTGGATCAGTGGTGGGTTCCGGATCCTGTCGCAAACGGTACGCCTCAACGGGGCAGGGCATCCACCTTAGGCATGCACGCTGCGCACGTATGCGCACCCACCGCCCTGTTTGGTGGAGGTCACACAGGCGGCGTATGCTGCGCGCGCATGCACAAATGGCCCGGTTAGCTTAAAAGCAGGTAAGGAACTTGGGCTAGTGGCCCCACTAAAACACTGTTCTGGTATGGTGGTCGCTGCTCCCAGCTGCCTGTACCAGGGCATACTAGCCATAACCCACCAATGACCTGGATCCACGCAGGTGGCCAGAGCTCTGTCCATCTCCTCAGAAGTGACCTGCTCAAACTTGGCCCGAATCACATTACTACACCATGTATCAGATACCTGCTCTGCCCAGTCATAGGCCAAACTAAGGACATCTGAGCAACATTGTTTGCCAATTAGTCTGAATAATTCTCACAGCAGCCCAACAGATGTTTCAAGCCTGCCCCACCCCCCATGGGAACCAAGACTACATAAACAAGGCTACTGGATGGCTGGATAAAATGAGAATGGAGAAATACTGGCACACCACTGTCTTTATAGCTAGGAAGTAGTCCCTAATAAACTCTTATCCATGAATATTTCTTTTTCCTTATCCCCTCTTTCCCCCCTCTGAGTGTGTCTTTTTTCACCCCATCCTTTCCCTTAAAATACTTAATTAAAAAAGAGGAAGGATTATGAAATACAAATAAAATACATAAGAAAATAATTCAGATCTACACTGGGCAAACAGCCAAAATCTGTTGCACAACATAAAAAGCAGAATTCAAAAGCTGGGTTACAAGCTTTCCTGCTGAAAAAGCTCAGGTCTTCATAGTTTTCCAGAGACATGATAGATCTGGAGTTGGGTGGACTTTTGGGGTAAGGCTGTTCCAGAGAGCCAAGGAGAGAGAGAGAAGGACTCTCTGGGGGTCCCCCTAGACAGAGTGATTTGGCAGGTTTTTTCTGGACAGACTTGCCCTGCCACCTCCTTTATTCTACCATTATTCTGTCCTCCAGCTCCTCCTTTCAGGACTTACCTGAGTCAAAGCAAGAAAGCAGGGAGGCATTAGCACTAAATTATAAAAGATGTGTGTTTATGTGTTGTCCTAAGTACCAGGGAAGAAATTAAAAAGCAGTATAATGATTCCCGTATTTCTGATAGGTGTCTTTTTTGATAGTACCGTGAGTTCAAACACAACCATGTAAGCCAAACAAATACTGCCACTATTAAAAAACACTAATGTGTTATTTGGCTACAGTAAATTTAAAATTGCATATTATATATAATAGATACCAAAAGCATTAGTTTTAGATTATGTTTAGCATTTCATTAAACTCTTGTAGTCTCAAGGAAGCACTAAAACTTATTAATGCTGTTGTCAGCAACCTGAATCCTCTGCAAGATGAAAGATTCTTCATTGAAGATTATGGATCATAATCCACCATATTGATCCAGTACAGGTGGGAAAATAACAATCATAGAGGAGGGCTTTGATAGCAATAGCACTTTGACTTATATATCACTTCATAGTGCTTTACAGCCCTCTCCAAGTGGTTTACAGAGTCAGCCTCTTGCCCACAACAATCTGAGTCCTCATTGACTTTGGAAGGAAGGAAAGCTGAATCAACCTTGAGCCAGTCAGGATTGAACTCCTGGCAGTGGGCAGAGTTAGCCTGCAATTCTGCATTCTAATCACTATGCCTATGCCACCACAGCTCTTATATATCATACAGTTTTAAAAGTTTCTGCGGAAGTTTCTATTTTCTTTCTCTGATTTCTGGAGAGCTGACATTTAATTTGGCTAAAACCTTTCCTATTCTATTCTGGTACAAGTCTTTTAAGTGGACCAAGATTTTAGCAACATATTGCATACAAGCACACACTGCTGGAGACCAGCCCACAAGACATCAGAATGGAGATGTGGTCAAGTCTTTTAACATCCTGGAGTTTCCTTTTATGCTCTGCAACCTGAAAAGAACAGATGAAAACTGAGTCTGCAAAGTCTCACAGACCTTTAGACTTATATACCGCTTCACAGTGCTTTACAGCCCTCACTAAGCGGTTTACAGAGTCAGTCTGTTACCCCCAACAATCCGGGTTCCTCATTTTACCCACCTCGGAAGGATGGAAGGCTGAGTCAACCTTGAGCCAGTCAGGATTAAACTCCTAGAGAGAGCAATGAGTTAGCCTGTATTACTGCATTCAAACCACTGCAACACCACAGCTTTTCTACTTATTTCTTTGTATCCCCTTGTTTGTTTGTTTTTACAAATAACTCAAGTGGTGAACACATCCAACACACCTTTCTTCTATTTTCCCTGTCACAACAACCCTTCGAGGTGAGTTGGTGAGGCAAGGGACAGCAACTGGCTCAAGGTCACCCAACTGGCTTTTATGCCTAAGGCAACACTTGAACTCACAGCCTCCTGCTACAACTCACAGCCTCCTGCCTTAAACTTTAGACCAAACAGGCTTTCTATCTTGCATTTCAAACCCCAGAATGGCAAGCATATTCTGGCCTGTACCATCTGATCTCTGGGATACAGGTATGTTACACACCTCTTATGTCCCTCTTCTACCACTGCTAAAATTTCTACAGCCTTACTGGCATACTCCACTCTACTTCCAAGCCTACACACATCCTAGAGGTCAGCTTGATATCAATTGAAGCACACATGCACCATTGCGATCTGAGTCACTGCCCTGTTCCCAAATATTTCTTGTAGTTTAAAGGAAAATGTCCCAGTCATGTAAGGTCTTCGCTTAATGACTCACATGATCCTTTAGTTATGAAACAAATGGGACTGCTAGGACTGCCATCTCTAAGCAGCATAGTCCATAACATTGCACTTCACAACCACATTGACCTAGCAATGGAAAATCCAGTCCTAATTGCTATCATAACTTAAGGACCACATTTAATTTACTCTAAATATGTCAGAAGCCTAAAAGGCAAGGACACCTCTTCCTCCTCGCAGATAATTCAGCAACTACCAAGCAAGTTTCAAAATGTTGTGTAATGGCCATCATTATGCAATCAAAATTAGATTACAAAGGTGTATTGCTGTATTTAAATCAATGCTAATAATAAAAATGTATGGAAGTAGCTTTGATCATCTTGACTTTTTTGACCTCTCTAGCCACAGTGAAAGGAAAACAAGTGTTATACTGTGTAGCACAGGGATGTCCAAACCTGGGAACTTTAAGACTTGTGGACTTCAACTCCCAGAATTCTCCACAGGTCTTAAAGTTCCCAAGTTTGGACACCCCTGAAGTAACAGAAAGGTCCTTGCTGAAAAAACAGCTCCAAAGGGCTTGAATCTTGATGAGGAAACCCCATGATCAGTATTCTTATGCAATGGCATTTGGGTATAAATTCCTAAAGGGGATAATCAGATATAAACTTGACCAAACACAAACTCCATTTTCTGCTGAAAAAAACGTTTGGGGTTTGATTCTATATTTTCAAATCAGTGACTGTTTAAAGTAATATTAGTATGTGGAAAATGTAGCTGTTGATATGTTTAGTATTTAAAATATCTTGCAAATAAAGTACTTTTTTCTCCTCACACAGTTTAATGATATTAATCCTCACGAGTCTCTGAAATAATATGGCTACAGTTATTTTTTTTTTGGCAAATTTGTACCTAGTGTAACATAACATAGAACCATTTGTTTGCATTATCCATAAACTGTCCCCTCTTATAGAATTAAATTCAGCATACTATTTTCTTTCCTCACCTCACACAGAGGCTCACAAAAGACAAGGCACTCTAATTATCTAATTGTTTGTTCAGTGTTATTACTGTAAGGTGTAATTACAGCTGCCAATGTTAATTACTACCATTTTTCCCCTCTTAGCTTACAATGTGCTTTCCAGGCCTCTCTAAATGAAAAAAATAAAAATAAATAAACACCCCCATTTCTAAATACTGGAGAAGTATAAAGCTAGTTGGCAAAAGTGTCTCTAGGTACTGAACTACAGTTGTGAACTTTTGAAATGAACAGTATTATGGGCCTTTTTCAAACACAGCCACATTGCAATTAATTGGGGGGGGGGGGGAGAGAGAAGTATTTTTTAAAATTAGGAATGAAAAAATAGCCAAAATAACATATGTATTCATAAGAATATAGCAATCTTGTAAAATGTGAATATTTAGTAAAAATAATCAATTTCAAAATGTTATTTTTTTAAAAAACCAAAATTTTAAGTAGTCATTTTGCAGTCGTACACAAAACAATATAAAATAAAAATGAACATATACAAAAAGGAAAAAAATTCACAATAAGAACACACTTAAATAAAACAATATAATTACACTTATATCCCAAGTTGACCTGATTTTGTAATGCTTTAAACAAAAATATTAAACTTTCAATGTTCACCAAGCTTGTTGAAGATTTTTATCCCCCAAAGGGAGAGGTTATATGATTTTCCAACTTACCAAACAAATTTTCACAAAAAAATTGTTCAATCACATATATTTGAAATCCAAACATTTACATGTGGTATTTTTTCCCTAACGGAGAACAGGTTGACCCCCCTCTTCTCTGTGGCAGCCCCTCAAATATTAGAACAGTGCTATCATATCACCCCTGGTCCTTCATTATTAAAAAAAAAGTGTAAGGAAAAGGTGTTTGACTTAACAGTGCCTTCATTTCTTGCAACTCCATAACAAATAACAAGTTGATCCTGTAACCTATTGTACACAGATAATGTCAATAGTTATGACACACTGCTATCTTGATGAATTAATTTCAATTTTAAATCATGGAATTAAAACTTAAGTGTCCTTGAAAACTTGTGTAGGAAGTCCCTCACCCCAGAGAATGAAATATGTTGAGTAATGTTAAAAGAGGCAGAATATTATATTTTCCCAAAGGAGAAATGGAAAACATGCTCTTAACAAAGGCAGAAAGCAGACCCAACAGCCTCTAGCACAGTGATGGCGAACCTTTTTTGGCTCGTGTGCCACAAGTGGGGGGAGCGCAGGGGGGTTGAGTGCGGGCGTGCTGCACCCATAATGCAACGCGCGACCAACCCAGTGCGTATGCGTGCAAAACGCGCGACCAACCCCATTTTTACATTTTTTTTTGCCCTCCCCAGGCTCCAGGGGCTTCATAGGAGCCTGGGGAGGGCAAAAAGAGCCTCCCCCGACCCCCCGGAGGCTTCAGGGACTGTCCAAAGGCTTCCCTGAAGCCTTCGGAGCGCTTAAAACCACCCTCCGAGCAAACCAGAAGTGGTTTGCTCGGAGGGTGGTTTTAAGCATTCTGAAGGCTTCAGTGAAGGTCCCTGAAGCCTCCGGGGGGCGGGGGAGGCTCTTTTCGCCCTCCCCAGGCTCCTATAAAGCCTCTGGAGCCAGGGGAAGGCGAAAAATAGCTTTTAAAAAGGTGAACTCAGCTGGCACGCGTGCCATAGGTTCGCCATCACGGCTCTAGCAGATGCCTGAAGTCTTTAGAGATGGATATTTTGTGCCCATTAGGAAATGCAGGCCAGCCTATTCACAAACAAAACACTTTCAGCTCCAATTGATGGGATTAAAATGTACACCCCCCACCCAAATTCTAAGAACAGGACATGACCTTAAAGTCAATATAGGATTAACCACCAGCATTAGAATAGCAAAAGACACCAGGCTCACTACAGGCACAACCCCTTGCAGCATCTCAGAACCCTATAAAAATCCATGTACTCATCAAATCAATTTGTCAGCTGTCCCAGAACTACATGTTGTTGGTGGTTCTACTCATCAATAAATAGAGTCCTTCTTTCCAATCAGCCTCCATTTTATTTCCAGTGTCTTACTCCCGGCTTGGAACCAAACAGGATTTTTAATTCCAACACTTGAGTCCATTGGTTGAAAACTATCAGTTTCCAATTCTGATTATAAGCCTTTTATATATTTGTGATACTTTAAACTTAGCGTGTTAAATGTTGATGGTTGGAGGGTACTATTTGATGGTGTCTCAGGCATGAGGTAGCTAATCTCTGGACTAGAGAACACACTTAGGGAATGGATAGAATGCTGAAGGCTCAACTTAAAAAAAGGCATAGTTTGACAAAGAAAAACAACACCTTGAAATGCAAAATATTATAGTTTACAAAATTATGAATGAAAGTGACTATTAGAGCATTCCCCAACATGTCCATGGGGAATGGATTTACACTCCCAGAATGTTTGAGGTTGGAGGAGGCTTCAGCCATGTCAACAAAACAGAACAAAATAACAGAATTGGAAGGGACCTTGGAGGTCTTCTAGTCCAATCCCCTGCTCAAGCAGGAGACCCTATCCCATTCCACACAAATGGTTGTCCAGTCTCTTTTAAAAGATAACTACCATCATCACAAAAACTTTCTGCACAGCCTGGAGGATCTGGACAGGGATGGAAAGGACAGTTAGAGCCAGAGGTGGGCTGCTCCTGGTTCGCCCAGATCGGGTGAACCGGGCGGCGGGAGGCTCCAGCCACCCATCCAGATGCAGAAGCATCGTAAAGTGAGCGCGGCCGAACCGGTAGTAAAAAAATTGGCAACCTACCACTCGCTGGAACAGATCTAGGCGGTAAAAGAAAAGTAATCCAGTTAAAGTGGTCAGACTTGAGAGATGGAAGGCCTTTGGGTTTAAAGGCCTTTTGGAACTGAAGAAAATAGGATCCGGGTTGCAACCTGAGCTGCAGCTCGAATCTCAGACAGATAACTGGCTATTCCTCTTAGTCACCTTTATATATTTTATTTATTTATTTAGTTTGTCAAACATGTAAAAAATAATAGGTATAAGTGTAAACATAAATATGAACATAATAAATGGGTACGAATAAATGGAGACGGTAAGACAGGGATGGTAGGCACACGCCCCTTACAGACCTCTTAGGAATGGGGCGAGGTCGACAGTAGACAGTCTAAGGTTAAAGTTTTGGGTGTTTGTGGATATAACAACAAAGTCAAGTAGAGCATTCCAGGCATTGACCACTCTGTACTGAAATCCTATTTTCTGCAATCGAGTTTGTATCTATTGTGTGCTCGTATGTTGTGGTTGAAGCTGAAGAAGTCGTTGACAGCAACTCTCTTTTCAGGATCAAGAAACTCAGAAGTGCACACTTCAGTTGGTCCTCAAAACCAATCTTAACGGCACCTCTACTTTTCTCCTTTCGGTGTGCTTCTAGGTGCTCTGAAACCACCTCTAGGGCTCTTCTGACGGAAGCCGGAAGCTGCGCGACGGAAGCGGGCGTCAGCTGGAGGGGGCGGGCTAAGTGGAGCGGGAGAGGGGGAGGGAGGCGCTCGCTCCAGCGCGGGGGGCCATTTTAGTGCTTGCGCGGCGGCGGCATCGGCAACCAAGCGGAGCTTCAAGCCGAGCCCTTTCCGGGGAGGCGGCAGGGACCGTGCCGCCTCCTCCCCGTTTTCCGCCTGTGCGGCCGGGGAGCGGCTGTCCCTGGGTCGCCCCCGAGGGTCGCTCCGTCGCCTTAGCAGCTGAGCCCCTGGAGCCGCTTCTGTCCGCTCCTCCGCAGGGGAGAGTCGCGCCTGACCCGCAGCCCGCTTAGGAGCCGCCGCTGCCGCCTCCCTCCCTCTCTGTCGCTTTCCCTCGCTTGCTCCACCGCGCGCCCCGGCCGTGCGGCTGCCCCCTCCCCCCCTCAAGTGCGTGTGCACGCGTGTCTGTGTGAATGCGTGACTCTCCGTCCGCTGGGCTCATCTTTCCTTCCGGGAGGGCCGGAGCTGCCGCTGCTGCCGCCGGAGACTTGGCGCCAAGTTCCCCAGAGAGTTTTCCCGGGAAGACGCGGAGAGGCGGGTCCGGGCGGCTGGGAACCGAAGTGGAGCGAATTCCTCCGGGCTCTTCGCGTGTCTTCGGGTCGGAGGAGGGCCGGGCACGGAAGAACGGGCCTCTGGGCGAACAATGACCTTCCAGAGGGGCGCCGGGAACTGCCCGCGTCTGACCGCTTTCCCCGGGGCTCCTTCAGGCGCGCCTCTCCGCCCTGGCAGTCTGGACGCCGGCTGGTGGTAGCAGCTCTCCGCGTCCCGCGAGTTGAGGGGGCGCCCGGGGCTCTTCTCCCACCAGGCGCAACTGCCGGGCGCCGGGCTTTCCGTGCGGCGTCTGTCTGTGTCGGAGGCCGGGGTGGAAGCAGCGACCCTACAGGTTGTCCTGGAGCCGCCTCGCTGCTGCGTCTCCCGGGGAAGCCGCGCGGCCCGTCTTTTCCCTCCGCCTGCCTTTCTGGATGTGATGGAACTCATGTTTGCCGAGTGGGAAGACGGGGAGAGGTTCTCCTTCGAGGACTCGGACCGCTTCGAGGAGGACTCGCTTTGCTCCTTCATCTCTGAGGCTGAGAGCCTGTGCCAGAACTGGCGAGGATGGCGGAAACAGTCAGCCGGACCCAACTCCCCCACGGTCAAAATGAAAGGTGAAGAGGACACTTAGCTGGGCGGCTAGGCGGGCTGGCCGGAGGGCGCACGAAGCTCCCGGCTCATCTGCTAACCCCTCAGGACAAGGGTGTCCAAATTTGGGAACTTTAAGACTTGTGGACTTAAACTCCCAGAATTCCCTGGCTGGCTGGGGAATTCTGGGAGTTGAAGTCCACAAGTCTTAACGTTCCCAAGTTTTGCTGGGGAATTCTGGAAGCTGAAGTCCACAAGTTTTAAAGTTCCCAAGTTTGGACACCCTTGCCTTAGGATGGTAAGGAAGCGGGGGGGGGGGGATACGTTTCTCTAAGTAAAATGGAGCCTAAGTTGAGGGAGGCAAGAAATGGGCTATGCACGTGTGAATAGATGTCTACTAGGCAGTTAACTACAACCAGATAAAACATGAGGAGCTCAAGTGCTCCTAAGATACTCTTCTTGGCTTTCATCATCTTTTGCCATGGGTTGCTGGGGTTTAGCATTTTACTGCCTGGACTAGCATATTTTACCCATCAAAAGTCTTCCTTTAAAGAAAGTTCTGAATTCCTTGGTTTGACTTAGTTTTCCTCAGGGGTTTAATTATTTATATTGCCTGGTACAAATTATTACAGAGAGGGAACACAAATATGATACAATACATCATGACTGAAGTAGTTGAACCATTTATCAGGTTAAAGGTGAAAAAAAAAGGGATGTTGCAATTTAAGAGTACCACATGATTGAGCCAGTGTAGCATCTGTTCACCTTAACAGCAATTTACCATACATTTTATCTGGGTTCAGAAGCTGAGCAGGGTTGGCCTTCCATGGAATACTATTGTTGTAGTATTGGAAAGTTGAAGAAACATCCTGGATGAAGGAAGTAACAAACTATTTTTGCATTGTTGCCAAGAAAAATGCATGGATGTGTTTTTGACATCAGCTGGGATTAACTTTGGCTTTATTTTATAACCAGCTGTTCTTGCTTCTGTTGAAATTAAATGAATAATCTGTAGGTGCTCTAAACATAAGTGTGATACCAATAGTAGAAGCACTCATGGGTTGAAAGAAAAGTGCATCTGTACACTATAAGAATTTGTATGTTCTTTGATCCGTGATCATAACTCTGAAGTATTTCTTTTGGAAATCAAGGCTTGGGAAAACATTCATATTACTTTTGTATTCAGGTTTATTTATTGTAGGCTATTTTAGATTAGCAAACATGCAATCTCATGCAATGTAGTCATAACCTGCCTTTGCTCCCTGATATGCACAATAATTTTGTGCCTTAGTCCTGACTCCTGGCAACTGCCTGAACAAGTTCCTGCAGTTTTCTTGGCAACATACTCCAAGGTTTTGTGTGTCCTCCTCGGGCTGAGAGAAACACGAGTTGGCTCAAAATCACCCACAGAACTTCATATCTAAACTAAGATTAGAACTACAGCCTCCCTGTTTTTAGCTTGGTGCCTTTAATCGCACCAAAGAAGTGGTAGAAATATAAAGAAATACTTTTGTAGTGTTACAGGTATGTTTATATGTGTGTATTCGTATGCATATATATATACATAGGTAGATAACACCTATAAATATTTTATTAGTGGCAAATGAATTTAATATTTTTGAATCTCTGATCTATAGGTCATCAATACAGATAGCTGAGTAAGATGAAAGTTCAGCTGTATGAGATTTATAGCTGTATGGTTTAATCCTTAAATCATGTAAGACTGTATCCTCTTAAAGCTACTCAGCAGCAGATGCTGTTACTCTTAAAAACATTAAAGAAGATTGTGAATATGTCCAATCAGATTATTAAACATGCATTTTTTGCAGGGGGTGCCAATATGAAATGAATTGAAGCCTGGCAAATTAAGTTTGTTTTTAAATAAAATATTTCATTGTAGTTTAGTAATCCATTCCACTTCACATACTTATTTTTTCTAGAAGGGAAATAATTTTATAGTTGCTTAATTGCATGATTTAAACATGTGTTGGAATGAAAAACACAAAAATAAAATACAGGATAAAAGTCAGTTTTGAGAAAAGCCAAGATAGCACTAGTGCTCTTCAAGAGGGTACAGCTAAATTGCAATATTTACTGAGAGGAGAAAATTAAAAAGTAATCATACTGTTTTCAGTTGACCCAGAGCACCCTAGTATTGGAAATCCCTCCCACTTCAATATATAAATGCTTGCCTAATTTTTTTAAACTGTAATTTTTTTATTTCCTAAGTTATATTTAATGTTTTAACATTGGGTTTGTTTTTAAATAACGGGTTTTTATGCTAAAAACGTAGAAATGTGTCAAAGTAACTTTTCAAAAATTTAAAGGATAAGGTTTAATTTGTGTTAGTTCTAAATGTAGTTTTTTAATCAGGTTTAATCAGGTTCTGATTATTCTTTTGAGTATAGATATTTGGTGTGAAAAATACATCAAATGCTGACTTTTCCAATTATTTGTTTCCAAGTATTTTTACACTGTCCTAAAATGCCAATGTTTGTATATATAATATAAACATTTTAGGAACATTTAAGAGAAAACACTTTCACTTTAGACAAAAAGGAAACAAAATAAGGTTTAGGGTATTGGGAGCTGAGCCCTAAAGGGAAAGCAACATGACTGACACACATTAATTATCTGTCAAAACAAACAAAATCTGAAATTCTGGAATTCATCACAGATCCTGAAGAATATTGTGCATTTTGAAACTCCCTTGTGAAGTAAGAGGATAAAAACAAAAGTTTGGAAATATAGTTAGATTGATTGCATGAATATTCAATAAAATTGTCAATACGATGCTCATACTGAAATTGATTGCATACTAAAAAATAAATTAACATAAAATAAGAATTTATCCAAAGCTCTCAGGTAGAAATTCACATTTTTTCTTTTGAAGTTTTGTAGTTCTTACAATGGGTTTTCTTTTATGTTTTTTCCTCTGAGGACTAAAATAGTAATTTTGTTTGTTAACTTGACAGCAATTTGTGCAAGGCACAAATTAACAATTTAATGTATGACTTGACAGTGGCCTTCTCTGTGTCTGTAAACAGAGAGCATAAGTACCATTATAAGTAGAATATTACCGTAATTGAAGGCTTGAGATACCATAGTAAGAAGTGGCACATGAGAAATTTTGGGAATGATTTTTTAAAACAACAGACTCAGCTAACTTTAAACTGTATTTAAAAAAAATATTATTTTCTATATCCAGATATAACATATAAAATGATGAATTAATAGATGGCTTTGGCTAATGAAATCAATTGTTTGATTTTAAAATGAGTTGTTATTGGCATATCGAATCATGAATTTGCGTGTGGATATAAATAGTAGTAGGAGCAGAGAAGTTTTGTATGCCAGTATTACTCTATTATTTTATCTGTCTCAGATTTGTTGTGTTATTTTACTCTGGCCACCCTCCAAAAGAAAACACAATTAAATTGTTCCAATGGTAAAACTTGCTGTCAGTGGAACTTTGCCTATATTATTTCTATGATTTTTTCAATGTAGTATAAGAGTCAACAAGTGCTTAGCTTTGCACCAAATAATAAAGCTCTTTGTATGTTAAGAGGACTGAAGTAGTTGAAAGCCTTATTAGGAATGCATATTTATAGTATCTTGAGTCTAAAATACTCACTTGAGAATTACAACAAAAATATTTATCTTCCAAAAATGATTTTCAAAAAATTATATGGGGAATGGCAAATATATTTGTCTCCAGGTGAGATGAGTGATATATACATGGAATAAATACATAAATAAAAATACATAATTGCTGCCTTAATGACAAGGTGGTGACCATAGCAATGATAGCTTAATTTCCCCCAAACTATTTGGGTTAAATGCTTAATGACTCTAAAGTCTGACATAATTTATCTGCTTTTTGCCATGATCCTAAGAGAAAGTCCCAGAAGTGCCTTTCAAAAAGTAACCGGGATTTCTTTGCTTTTTCTTTGAAGTCTTCGCTTCTCATCCAAGAAGCTTCTTCAGCTTCTTGAATGAAAAGTGAAGGATCTTCAAACAAAAAAAGAGAAGAAGCCCAGTTGCCTTTTGAAAAGCACTTTTGGGACAACCATGACCTGGATGGAGATTCTCGGTCATCCAGATCATGATTGTCCCAAAAGTGCTTTTCAGCTGAAAAGCTCATCAAGAAGCCTTTTCAGTTTGTGGGGTGCTATTGGCACATAATGCTTTCAGATCAATCAATTGCCAGTTAATGAAATCTGTATTATTGATATACTATGACACTTAAAATGTGTTCCTTTTTCCAAGCAAGTATCCCCACTGTAATTTCAGAAAGGTTAAAAGCAGAAATATCACTTAGAAATAATGCCAGAAATAACAGAGCAGCTGAAGGTGCTACCATATATTACACATATATTTGAAGCATTGTGCTGAACTGTGAATTCAGCCATAGAAATACAAGCCTGACATGTTAGAAAAATAGAATAGTATTTTGAGACTGAGTGAAAGGGTATTTGAGTATTTCAATAAATCTTAAAAGCATTCATATGGGGATATTTCATCTTTTGTTGATAGAAATTTGCTCTACTGCAAGCTGATGGATTTTGATGGGTAACATTATCAGAAGGAGCAATATGGGGAAGCACTTGCTGAGTAAAGTTTTGATATTAATATTGTCTACCACTTAACATATATTGATCTGGTACTATATGGAGATTTTTTCTTAATAGGTTTTAAAACTCTGAAAAAAGCAGAGGTGCATGGAATTGTGCTAATTTTGAAAGCAGATGAAAGCTCTGCACAATTCTCTTATTGCACATTGCTAAAAATTCTTCTTTACCTCACAGAAAAAGAAGAGCTTGCAAGAAATGAAATTGGAGGATAATGATGAGGATAAGGCTAATAGTTCAAAGCACTAGTAGCTATTGCTGAGAGGCCAAACAGTTTTAGAAAGAAGTGCAAGAATAATGAATTGATGTTTGTAAAGGCATCACTAAGGCTTATGAAACCTTGCAAAATAACCCATCTGGTTTCCTTTCAGGGTAAGCAACATTATGCAGTATGCAAAAAACAAGAAAGAAATAAGCTGAAGATACAAAAAAGAGACAAAGAATATCCAACTAAAATTAGTTTATACCACTTGCTGTATCGCCATACCCTTCTATGTAGTCATTTTTCTACTATGTCAACACATTGCTTCATACATTGTTTTTCTTTAAACTTCTATTTTTGAGAATTTCAAGAGATTTGTTCAAATACAACCTTCTTGTCTTCACCAATTCATTATTTCATTTATTTTACAGTGTGATTCTCATTTGCTTTCTCTGTGACCCACCTCAAACATTTCACTCTCTTTTTCCTCTTAATCTACATTCATTCATTCATTCATTCATTCATTCATTCTAGTAGGGAAATTCAAAACAGAGAAGAAACAAGCTTACTTATACGAACAATACATAATTAGAAAGTGTATCAAAGTGATAGATTACATTTATATAATTTTATTGATTATTTATGCTCTTTTTATAATGTTTTCAGGGTCCCTCCAACGAATGTAATGGACAATGCTATGGATTCATTGCAGGGCAGTAATAGCCTACCAATCAAAGCATTTTCTTGGATGGCATATTCCCTATCTATCCAAGATTCTTTATTTGTAATATCTGCTTTGCATATTAATAGGGAGACAGGCCAAAAATGGAAGCCTAGAATCCAAAAATTGAGAAGGATGGAAAGACTGAAAAAAAAATGAGTTCAGAATTGACAAATGGCATAGATGTATAAATTATAAGACATAAGATATAGTACAAATTCTGAATCTAGATGTAATATGAAATTTATCATTGCGCTTGCACTGTTCCCTATAGTCTTATTTTACACATTCCTGATACAATAGTAATTTCCTTTAGACAAATCTGGTGTTCAGAGCTATGCTAAGGTGTGAAAGTTGTGTTCCAACTTCACATCTTGGGTAGGCTGTGCTCCTTTTTTTAAACTCTTCATAAACCATCTCTGTTATACCTGAGAATTGCTTCAAACACCTCTGCGTATTCTGTTTTTTCCAGGGTGGCTACTTCTGGTCATGTATTGACTGTAGGGGCTCTAAGTGGCTAGATTTATTCTCTGCTTTATATAGGATATCTTGGTTTTCCATTTAATTTCTTTGCTTAGAGCCTGAATGTTCTATTGCAGCAAGTTCCTATTTCTCTTTCCACTGAAAAAGTAGTTTAGTAGGAGTTGTTTTCGTTTGGCTCTTGGCAAACAGAGTTTTTGTGTGTGGTTCCTTGATAAGTGAGGCATGTATAGCAGAGATTGTGGCTACAGTATATCTCCAAACCACTGTGTGATTAGTTCATAGTTATCCATGTTGTCCAAATCATTTTGTAGGCCACTGATAACAGAAAACCAATTAAATGTGATTTGAAAAACTGCATATACTGACTTCCCCCTCCTTTTAGACATGGTAGATCTTTTCAGAATTGTCCAGGATTCACTGCTCATCCTTCTTGTAGTGTGACAACTTGTTCCTTTCCACAGGAGCTGCTGAGATTGTTGGTTTTTTAAATAACACATTTTATAATTGATAAGATACCAGTAATCTGACCCTCATTCCTTCCCTTCTGCCTCACCCCAGTTTAAATCTCACATCAGTCTAGCCACTTTATGTGCTTGATAAAGTGAGCTGCAGTTTGTGAGAGGTTATGCTTTTAAATTAAAGTTAGTAAAAGGGCTATCAGATTTTTTTTATTTGTTTGCACCATAGATAAACACAACTGTCCTACAGGCCCAACTAACTAGCATGTTGAACCTGAAAGCTAAAAATAAAATTCGCTGTGCATTTCAGTGTGTTTATTATCTCTGCTAAAAAAAAAGTGTCTGCCGTCAATAAGCAAAAAATTATTTGACTGACTTGTTTCACTTGTTCCCATTTATGCCCCTTGAAGCAGCACAGTTTCATCTGTTTCAAATTTCCTCCCCTACAAGTTCATTGAATACCCTGACCCTACCTTCTACCCAGGTGTATCTACTTGAGAAGTACTACCCTGTTCCTCCTAAAATAAGACCTCCCCGGATAATAAGCCCAATTGTGCTTTTTGAGCGTATGTGCTAAAATAAGCCCTCCCCAAAAAATAAGCCCTCCCCAAAAATATTGCAACACAGCAGCAGCCATGAGGTGACCACACTCGCCGCCTCCTGCAACTTAAAAATAATAAGACCTCGAAAATAAGGCCAAGCACTTATTTTGGGGGAGGTCAAAGAAAATAAGACTCTGTCTTATTTTCTGGGAAATACAGTACTACCATTGCCAGTCTTTTAGGGGGCTACATCACCTGTCATTCTCCTAATTTGTGTCTGAGAATGGTAGAATACCTATGTATGTTTCCTTTCCAGGGAATAAAATGCAAAACTGGAAGGGAAGATAAAATTTCTACAATGCATATTCCTAAGGTTGTAGCATAAAGATAAAGTAGATTTTAAGGAGATAAATTGGTTTTACAAAAAATAAAACCAAATACTGGAATTTGATTTGCAAAAATGCATCGGTTTTCTCAGTAACATAAGATTATGCTGATCCATTATAATTAGTGATTTCAGAGAAATGGCTTTCAAGTAAATAACATATCAGCTCTCAAGAAATTAATAAAGTCAGTTGGAAGGCTGAAATTATACAGAATGTTCTACGTGTACAGAAAAGAAAAAAATAGATAGGATAAGACTTCTAGTACACCCGAAGACTAAATAAATTAAAATTTAGCACAGCATATGATTACATTTGTTATCTGTACTTAGAAATAATATTTAGATTTTTTGAAGCACAAAATATTTTTCTCCTATGGAGAGAGCCTTGCACCTGCTCTCTAACTAGATTGAGTTTAGCTTTTTTCATGTTACAGCAACAGAATTATTATCTGGATCTTTTGAAAGAAGACAAGCATTAAATACTTATATAAAATGGCTACTTCTCAGCATTCAAGACTGATTAGTAAATGCTAACTGAAAAAGGAAAAATTAATATTACATTTGGTATTTTGTTTAACAGTTGGGGAGTAATCAACAGTATGATTGATGTAAAAGCATATTCTATTTTTCACCTTTTCCTTAGTATGTCTTGTATTGCTTGCTTGATTTATCTTTAATTTGGTAAGTGATTGAGTAAACAGACTAAAACTTTTTGTATCTCTGTGTAAGACATTTTGTTTTTTTATGCCCCAAAGATGATGTTCAAAACCACAGTGATTTTATGACATTATGCTATTGTTGTATTGGTTTGTAGCAAATGGTTTATTGAAGACAAAATAGACTATTCAA
The DNA here is from genome assembly GCF_964273705.1 of Natrix helvetica. Taxonomy (NCBI): domain Eukaryota; kingdom Metazoa; phylum Chordata; class Lepidosauria; order Squamata; family Natricidae; genus Natrix; species Natrix helvetica. The sequence goes on along the minus strand of NC_138551.1, from coordinate 107,257,793 downwards.
CACTTTCTCTTGACATCTTAATCTTTATGAACACTAGAGATGCTTCTTATAGTTTATTGGAAAATATTAAAAAGTTATTTTACATTTAGAAAAGCCAGGAAGTTTTTTTTTCTTTTTCCTTAGTTCTTAATGATAAAATTCTGCAGAATTTAGATAATTTGCCCAATACTCTTTATTCCTTTAGATGGGTCGGTGATCCCCTTGGTGGAACTGTCAGCAAAGCAGGTGGCATTTCACATTCCATTTGAAGTAGTGGAAAAAGTCTACCCACCTGTGCCTGAGCAACTGCAGCTTCGCATTGCCTTTTGGAGCTTTCCAGAGAATGAAGAAGACATCAGGTAGTATCCCTTATCTTTTTCTTCAAAATGGACTTTGCTTTGATTTCTTGCAAAAAAGGGTTTTTTGGTTTTTCCAAACTCATGTTTAATGTGGAAAACAAATTGGCAATTAATTAATTGAATTGAGCATAATGGAAAATCTGAAATTTGAACTTAATAAGCTGAAATAAAGGAAATTTTACATGAAATTTAGATGAAAAGCTTTTGATACACAAATTTGTGGTGAACAGTTATGCTGTAAACTAAAGTTTTTTGAAATGAGATGGACAGCCAATTTAATAAATAAACAGTGTAAATCTATCTTTTTAAAGGACATACTATTTAATCAGGATTTAGACTTTTGTGACTGTTTTAATCTCTGTATTGATGCAGAGGGCCTATTTAGATGACCAGGAAACTGCTAAATCCAATGATTTTTTTAAAAAGAAATTACAGCTCTATAGCCTTTCCAGTTCAGGGTCTGGTTTATTTGCAATGGTATAATGATCCATGTAGACAAATAGTTAAATCAGCCCAGCCTTCCAGACCCTCCTGGGTCTTCCTTACACCAGATGCCTGGCATTTTAAAGTTGATGGGGGAGATATAATCTCATTTTTCTCCTTTGTTATAGTCTACGTTGGTCCCCCATTTTAGAGGGAGTATCACTATTAGGCTTTCTATACTCTAAACTCTAGGAACTGTGAATTTAAGCTGTACGGGTTGGGTCTCTTATAGCTAATTTCTTCCATGTTTGTTTCTCCAGCTGCCAAAGCTTTTCCTTTATTCCCCCCTTCTAGTAGAGGAGTTTTCAGCAATATCATATAGTGTATACATGCACACACATACATAGCTCCTAGTTGCTGATTCTTTTCTCCCATAGCACCTTTGGGTCCCTTTTCCACTCTTATTCTTTTACCTCTTAACGGTTTTCCCCATCTCTTGAAGTTGTCTTCTGTCTTTCAATATTCTCAAATCAACTCCACCAGAGCTCTCAGCTCTTGAGGTCAACAAGCAAACTTTCCATTTGAAACAGCTGCCTTTTTAAAGAGAAAGGCTTCCTTTTCTTTTCTTATGCCATTAGGGGACAGGAGGCAGGAAGGATTTTGAATTCCACAGCTATTCTTTTGCAATATATTAGGTAAATGGAACTTTTTTGGGGAGAAGGCTAGATATAAATGTCTTAAACTGCCTATTAACATGTCTGCTTTTCATACCTAGTTAATAACCAACCCATAATATATCCATTCTTTTGTAAAATGAATAGATTTGTATAACTTTGACCTAAAATCCATAGCTTTCAATCTACCATTGTCCTGTGTTTTAATTTTTTAAAAATTAGACCACATGTAACAGTCTTGAGTTGTATATGCTTTTCTATTTTGTCTATAAAAGAAATGGTTTTGTAGGTTTAATAGCTGTAGAGAAGAGGCAGTTTGTCATTGCAAATTGTGACCTGCGATTAAGAATCTGTACATGATGAAATTCCCTCTATGTTTAATGTAGCCTTTTTTCACTATGACATAATCTACTCTTTGAAATCTATCCATAATTTCTGCATTGTCTGGAATGGAATGCACTGTTGTCAGTCTCCATTGAAGATCATTCTAATAATAGAATGATTTATTTCTTTTAGGCTATATTCATGCTTGGCAAATGGCAGTGCAGATGAGTTCCAACGAGGAGAGCAACTCTTCCGAATGAGGGCTGTTAAAGACCCATTACAGATAGGTATGATATTTGTATCTTACAAACTGGAGTTGGGACCTCGGAGATCAAAGAGTCTAATTCCCTTGCTTAGTGCAGGGTCTGCTCTCCTTTACTTTAACCCTAACACTTACACTACTCTTGAAAAATCTCATGCCAGATGCAAAAAATATCTAAGGCAGGTTTTGATGAGTATTAAACTTATTATACATATTTGAATCTGCTTTCTCAGCAAACAAAAAGCTGTACTCTATCCTGACAGCCTTAGAAATGGCTGGGGAGACATTTGTGAATTCTTCCTCTCAGATGTGTCTCAAAATGACAGAAAGGAAGAATTATTTGGATCCTCTTTGAGGTGGACAAGTCTTAATCTATGTAATTGACTTAAAATATTTTTTGCTGACACTGTTAAATAATGTAAATATTTTTGCAATTATTCCAAATAGGGCTACTGCGAGGTCATTTTTTAATTTTATATTTCATCTCCATGTTCATTTTTCTAACTTTATTATGTGTCTTAAACAGTTTTTATTTTTTCATTCTTGCTAAAGATCCTATTTAGAAGTCACTTTGTAGCCCCAAAACTTTGGATTGAGCTTTTAAAACCATTCCAAGTTTCCACTGAATTGTATTTGTAATAGTTGAAAAAAACCAAAACATATTAAATACATGAAAAAAATCATATTGACTATATTGAATAAATTCCATGTAATTGTAGTAGGATATAATTTAAGTAAATCAGATTTAATTTTTGTCTTAGGCCTGAAAATGTTTTGGATTAAATCCCCCCATCATAGACTATACTTGCTCCGTTTAGAGCCCAGTGGTTTGAGGTATACAAGCAAGCCTCACAGAATGGTTGCTGATCTGCATAAACTGACAATTGCTTTAATTACTACAACAGTGAACTATTATGTTTACTTCCTGTTTGTTAGTCTAGGTATTTTTTAAGTTGGGGAACCTGAGAAATTAGGACCCTTTCCTACTGCAGGAATGTAAAGCATTTTCAGCTTTTAAGAGATATGTTTGTAAGCTTTAGTTACAGATGAAACATGTCTACTTCTTGAGAACATTAAATGTGTGTGTGTGTTTTAGACAAGGAACAGTGTGTTCTGCCACAAAATAAGGAGATAAAGTTTCATCCATGGATTTATTAGACAACTTTGAATTAAGTATTCATTTTTCTTATCCTTAAAAACTGAATAGAGCTACTGAGAGAATATTGTGGTCTACATTTAATAGTAAATTTTGGCTTAGTATGACATGAATAGATGTAATAACCCTGAAAAAATATCCTCTGGCCCATAGGCTACGTGAATTCTCTCTTGTTACATTCAGATAATGATAATGGGTTAAAACAATTTAATAATATTTTTAACAAGATTCAGATAAACTGGCTGAATAATTTATTTTCACCTGCAGTCTCTGGTTTATATGTAATGGAAAACTTGCATTAATTGAAAGTGAAATTAAACTGCAAAATCTTTTTTGGGGGCTGTGAACATTAGCCCAAGATTGCATTATGTGCAAACATGGGTAACAAATGTGCATTGTGTTTAATATAGCTGATATAGTAGTGCCAATAGGAAGGATTTTAGTGTAAATTTAGATGAACATCTTATATCCAAATGCAAATTTTTACTATAAAACTATCGCTTGAAAATAGCTGAAATATATTATTTGAATTTTTCATTGAAACTAGGAAGATTGTGTATTGCAGAGAATGGCCATTTGACTGAATAGTATTTCAATTATACATCTAAGCTACATTTTCTGTTTCAATAACTGTCAGACCGTAACTTTTGTCCTGCTCTCCAACAGGTTTCCACCTGAGTGCCACAGTGGTACCTCCACAGATAGTGCCACCAAAAGGAGCCTACAACGTGGCAGTAATGTTTGACAGATGCAGGATCACCTCATGCAGCTGTACATGTGGAGCTGGGGCCAAATGGTGTGCCCACGTGGTAGCCCTTTGTCTCTTTCGGATACACAATGTAGGCTTTGAAATATGGCTGTTGTTTTATTGCACAGTAAATCATAAAAATCAAGTACTCAATAATGAAAAGTTCTATTGATTTTAGTTTCTGTTTTATTAGTTGACTCAGAATTGTAGAAAGGTGTTTGTTTAATACTGTTTAGCATAGAATTTTGAGACAGTTCAATTGGAACAGTCAATGCTGCATGTTAGGTGATCTGCCTCAAAAAATCAGTAAAGATTCATACTCTTTTATATGTTTTGGTGAAGAAAAAATACCTGCATGATTTTCATATTTATAACTAACCTGGAAATGAGGTTGGGCTTCTTGCCAAAAGGGGTTAGTTACACTAGTTTAGTAACAGAACTTACTGCCCCGTCCCACCCCCGCCCCCCATGAGCCTCATGAGCTGATTATTATAAATGGGTTCTTAAAATATTTGAGAAATTGTCTGTTAAAATTAAAGCAGTATTCTACCACTCTCCCAGTTTTTAATCTTTAATTTTTCTCAGTGTAGCAATTTTAGATTAATGTACTGTAGAACTTGGTTTAATATATAATATGTATATTATACAGTACATTTTACTGACTCATAACTTGAGGTGACCCATTTGCTGTCCTATAGGAAGACTTATAATGAATGAAATAGAAATACAATTAAATTTAAGAATAACTAGCAGAACTCTGGCTTACAAACTATTACTGAACATCACTGAAATTTGTGTCTGTAGAGCATTATAGAGGTTTTCTGAAGGGATCAACATGTTTCGTATACTTTTCCAGTGTTCTTTAAATCAATTGTTCAGGACAAATCAGAAGTAATATTTTGGAATTAGTGACAGTCTAACTCCCTGAATATTTATGGCTGAGCTAACATTTTTGTTGGATACTTTGTTGTATTTACAATTAGATTTTTGACAGTTCTCACACTGAAGTGTCATCCTCATCTTTTGTAGTCAAATTATTTTATAAGTTATGAAAAGCAGAATGTAAACTAAATTGTAGTTGCTCTCATTTTTTTTGTACAATCAAGCATATTCACTTTTTGCAAAATTTAACTTTGAGGGTGCAGACTGTAGTAGAATGGTTCAATTCTGTTTAGATGGCTGTTTTTAAAAAGTGCTGATGGGGATATTCTCCCATTTTGTAAGATTTGTTGTACTATCCTTAACATGTTTATAAAACTTATGGGAGAAGCATGAGATTGAAATTGCATATACTACTACATACTTTTGCTTTCATCAAATATACTGGCTGTACTTAGACAAAATCAGAAAATAAATGAGTACCAGTGAGATGACATCCAGTACAGAGAAGGCAGAAATGATTTGTGCCTTATTGTAATAATAATTATAATAATGATAATTATTTAGCCAAGGATTGGGGTTTTGTTCTGGACGGGGGTCCATTCCTTAGGAAGCAGGTCATAGTTTGGGGATATGTTTAGACTCATAATTGTTACTAGACATGAAGATACCAGGCGTTTCCCCCAAAATAAGACCCGGTCTTATTTTCTTTTGAGTCCCAAAATAAGCATCATGTCTTATTTTCAGGGGATATCTTACCTGTTTACCTTAGAACCGCCACAGCCAGGCTTCCCACACCCTGGCGCCAGACGCCACCTGGTGCATCACACTCGTGCTGCAACTTGCGGCATGATGCATGATTCGATGTGCTGGTGGTGCTGCTCACGGCAGGAGACCATGTGGCACATTGCACCGGTGCTCTTGCTTGCACCAGGAGGCCACATGGCGCATTGTGCGAGTGGCAACACTGGCATGACATGTGGCCTCCTGCCGCACAACGTGCCATTCAGCCTTCTGCCATGAGCTGCGGCAGTGGCACCGCTGTGACAAGCTATGCGGCCTCTTGCGAGCAGCAGCACCGGCACAATGTGCCATGTGGTGTTTAACTGCAAGCGGTCGCAGAAGAACTCAAGCACTGGTGTAACAGATGTTGGGGCATGGGAGGACTGACTGTGGCGGTCCTAAGGTAAGGGGTGCAGGGCATGTGGGGGCAGCTCCACGGAGTGAGTGGGGTCTTAACCAGGGTATGGCTTATATTAGTTGCATGTGGAAAATCAAGCTACATCTTATTTTTGGGGAAACACAGCTTCACTGTTTAATTACTTGTGATGAAAACTTAATTGGACAGGACAGGCTTATAACAATCATATTCCGATAGTCTCCCATTTAGGTATTCACACGGGATAGTGGGGCTGTCTTCTAAAATGGTCTGTAACTTTCAGTTATCTAAGATGGTTAATGTGAATTGTTGAATTAATATTATGTTGCCTCTTTCACAAGCTTTCAGTCTGTTTCTGGTTTCATTCCTAAAGGGTTGGTAGTTTCCTCCAAAAAATTTCAGCTACAACTTTCATCTGATTCAGTTAGCAGATGTTAGGGGAAATATAAAAAGCATTTGAAAGAAACCAACATATATGAAGGAATATTTCCTTCTGTTTGATTCTTCGCCTCTATTTCTGAGGGCTTCCTTCAGGAGATTGTACGAATTGAAGAGAGATCGGTAGCTTCTTACTGAGGATATTTATTTGTGGAACGGTATTATCACAAAAGTTCACAAGGATTTTTGGGTGCCTGGTGGCCCTTGCATTATCCCAACTATGTATAGCTCTCTTGTATCTAGTTAACTTGGATTACTTTGTGATATTTTACTCCCTTGGTTTTAAAGTAATTTTGCACTCTGTATTCTTCATTCATTTGTCTGCTGATCAGAACGCTTCGTGTTGGATAGAAATCCAAAAAGATAAAAATACACCAACATAACTTGAATATTTTTATTTACCTAGTAACAAACGTTGTAAATACTGTGCTAGGTATGATGTGACTATATCTGGGCTGAAGAAGTGGGGAACACTGACTGCATTCATTTGAATTTTTTGGTATAATTAGTGGTTTAAAAACAGCTCTTGTGTAAAAGTAAATGAAAACTTATTTACTTTTTTTGTAGAACAGTTTTTTCTCTACTGGGAAGAAGAATTGGCCAAGATTCAATATGCAAATTGCACTTTACATTTACAGTTCTGCAAAATCTTTCTTGGATGGTTTAAGAAGCTTAGGAGAATCACATGAGGGATTTGGATATAAGTTGTTGAAATACAATTTCAATTAGCCATAGTTTTCAAATGAATAACCAGATCAAGAGCTTCCAAAACATGGTTGCTTTGTAACAAAAGCTAGCTTACTTCATTCTTTTTCCTAGATATTGGATTTATTTGCACATACAACAAATAAAAGATCTTTAAATGCTCTTGATTTAAAAAAAATCCCATGATAAGAAGTCTGGAATCCTTTGAATGTTGATTAGAACATAGATTTTTATTGTCAACTGGATGGCCAATGTTAAATTTGGTGGAAAAACTACATGAAAGAAACTGCTTTCAGCCTATTATATGCTAATGCAGAACCAAATTTCCAGATTATTTGGGGGAATGTACCATAAAGAATTTCTTTATCTAATAACAAAATGATTACCCTGTGGAATAAAATAACCAAAAGGAATTATTTTGATCCTCATCATGATATAACAGATCAACTTAGTGGTTTATGAATTTTCAGTCTATTTTTGTTAATATGTTAATCAGCAATCATTAATACATTGCTGTCCCCAGAGTACTTCTGAGCTCCATGCATTCAGCTTGTCCTTCCTTAATGAAGGCCTCTTAACGACTGTTGGAAGTTACAACAGCCTTGGAAAATCAGCTCTACAGACTGTAAAGCATTATAATCATTGTAAAATAACACACTACCCCCTCCAGTTGAGTGATCGCATTTTGAGCATTCGGCAGCCAGCTTGCATTTATCATCAATTGCAGTATCCTGCAGTCACATTATTGCAATTTGTATAAGGGTTTTTGCCATAGAAAATGTCAAAAAATGCTTAGGTTGAATTTGCCTGATGTCCATGTCTTTTGCTTAACAACTGCAGTGACTCACAAATACAGTTGTAAAAATGTGTCAGGTCACATGGTGACCTACTTAATGACCTCCTGACTTATGACCAGAATTCTGGTCCCAATTGTCATAAATCGAGGTCTACCTATGCTGTTTCCAAGTAAATATGGATTGAGCATAAATGTACTCACAGTGAATCATATCAATATAGGTATTTTGGTTATAGCCAAAATCTTGCTGTGATTCATAGAGGCATCCTTACCAAAACCTGCTTTTAATAAACAACACTATATATGTTCCAAAAAAGACTTCTTATGCTGCTTTATCCGTCCTTGAGAGAATTATGTAACAATAAACATGACATTCTGTTAAAGAAATAATCTTCATATTTTCCCTTCTATCTCTAGGCATCTGCAGTTTGCTTGCGAGCACCTGTCTCTGAGTCCCTGTCTCGACTACAAAGGGATCAGCTGCAAAAATTTGCACAGTACCTCATCAGTGAACTCCCTCAACAGGTAGATAGCAACAAAATGTAGAGTAAATCCAGATTATACTCTATGGATGTGTTTTTATTTAATTCTCTTTTGAAAATGTTTTCCTTGTATGCTGAAATACAGATGAAACTATTGTGTTCTTTCATACTCTTTGAATACTATTTGTATGCTTTAGATTTAAGAATATTAGTGATCTGAATAAATTGCCATGTGCATGTAGTTTAGTAATTTTGATGAGCAACATGTAAATATTTTTTAGTTTAATTTTTCAAGTTTAAAATTTTTACTTTATAAAATTGCACAAAATATTTCCATTTTGAAATACATTACATACTTTTACTAATCTTCTAATGTCAAACTAGATTGTGAACAAAACTAAATATAATTTTGGGATGAATACTAGAATAAAAAGCAATTCAGAATGAAATCATGTAACGTAACCAGTGATCAGAAAATGTAGAATATTCCACAACGAATTAAACAGACTAATGAAAGATAGGAACAGCATTAATTGTTAGGTTGGAAGCCACTTTGTATTCCCTCCAGTCATATAGGAGTGATTATTGAAAGCTTCAAGGTTGTTACTGTCATTCAATATCATACTTCTAATCTATAGTCAGCTATTTCTTTTTTGACTTACAGTCTATGGCTTCTGCTCCAAGAATAGTTACGATGAAAGGAATACATTGTTTGATTACATAAAAGTAATTACTTACCTGTAAAAGTTTACCTATAAAAAATGTTTCAACAGAAAGTAGGCAGTATAAGCTCAAGGCAATGGCTCAATTGCATAGCTGCAAATAACTGCAGTGTTTCTGTACCTTTCTTTGCTCCTTTCTGGGTTACCTCTGCATGAATGCTCAATTAAAGCTAACTTGTGCAGGGAGATTAGCATCCCCATGCAGGGTGTGTTTGTTCTGATTCCTAGTTAAAAAATGTCTTGGGAACATACCAAGCTACCATGATGAGCATTGGGTAGAGTAGTATTCCAGGCCATCTAGTCGAAATGATGGATCCTCACATTCCTAATTAGACATACAGAAGTAGCCAGATTACTAGTATTCTAGTAATCTGATATTGGTGGAAACTATTAACCCAAATGCTTATTATTATTTTGCTTACAAAGTATAGTTGTAGGAGAACTTAATTAGACAAATAATATCTATTGTATATCAATTAAGGAGTTATGGTGAGGGCCTAGGTGAATGTTATTTTGAATTTTAGGTGGAAAACTCATGTGTAAAGTGATATACCCTGAGAAATGAGATTTTAGACAGTTCAAAACTTTAAAACTAAAACCAAATTGAAGACCTATTTAGATACTAACAAGCAGCAAATATAATTATTTTAGTATAAAAAGAAGAGCAAGGCTTTCTGTCCCCAATAGTAGCCAGCTAAGTTTCTGTCAGAAGCCTACTCTCTTGTGCCTGTTCCATAGCAACAGCTCTGAGAGGCGAGTTTCTCAGATATTGTCTCATATACTGAAGTTAATTGTGACTAATATTTATTCCTTATGCATGTATCTAACCACCTCTGAAAACCTTTCAGAGTAAATCTTAGCAAGTGTTCTATCCTCACTTCACTTAATTCAGTGTGCAGCTCATCATGCAGCTAAACCCACCTATCCTCCAATAAAACAGACCATGTGGGTAGATCTGGATGGTTTATTAAAGAACAGGATGGTGAAACTGGGAAAAATAGAAATATATACCCTGTTTCCCTGAAAATAAGACCTCCCCAAATAATAAGCCCAATTGGGCTTTTGAGCGCATGCACTAAAATAAGCCCTCCCTGAAAATATTGCAACACAGCAGCAGCCATGAGGTGACTACACTCGCCGCCTCCTGCACCTCAAAAATAACAAAACCTCCCCGAAAATAAGGGCAAGTGCTTATTTCGGGGGTCAAAAGAAAATAAGACCCTGTCTTCTTTTCAGGGAAACATGGTACAATAAGAACCCAGATACAAGATAAGTAGTATTGAGTTGCTGCTGAACATAACAATTAATAGATACAAGTAATCTAAATCTCACCAGCGATGCTGTGTGTGTGTGGGCTGTGACTTTGTCCTTGGATGAACATGTGCCACAGATTAGGCTAGTTTCTCCTTTGTGCTAAAGGAAAATGGAGTTTGGCTTCCCAGCATACACTTGTTTTGGTAGTGAGGACTGATGGGTCCCTTTACCAGCTTCAACAATATAGATTGGTATTTGCCCCTCCGGCCACTAGATGGGGTGAGAGAGCAACAACAATATATACACAAATTATGTGCTAGCGCTTGACACAGTCTGCTTGATATCAACCAATTCCACTATTTGAGGTACTTCCGTATTACCCCCCCAAGACCCATTCGTACTTGATTACATTAAACACTACAATGCAAGCAGTAGTCTTTGCATTTTAATGTCCATTTAGTTTAAAGACATGTTTTAAGAATTCTTCTCTATTCCCTTATAGTTTTACCATCCTTAATAATTATAACCTAGTTAATACCTTAATTTAATGTAATAAACTTGGTTACTCCACAGTTGATCTCAGCTTCATATCACTTATAATCAAATTAAAAAACGAACAGACTTTGCAAGATCTCATTCCTTTCACATAATCCCATCATACTATCTTGAAATAAGGGCATTGAGCTCATCTCTTGTTCAGTGCAGGAATCTAAATTAAAGCATCCTAGTAAATGGTTGTCACCCTTTCCTTCAATGCATCCAGGGAAGGCAATCACACTTTTCGATAATTGGTTCACAATCGAATTGCTTTTATGGTTTCAGTAAGCTTTTTTCTAGTATTTAATTGGGATGCTTTCCTATTATTTAAAATCTGTATTAATCCAAATTACTCTATTCTTTACTCTAAAATAATGTAGAACAAGTCTTGAGTTTCTTCTGTGTGACATCCCTTTGTGGGCTATTTTATTGGTGTTGTTGTATCCATTGCTGTTTTCTAGTGATCCTTCAATATTTCTTAGAATAGATTAGAATGAGCTGGAAGGGACCTTGGAGGTCTTCTAGTCTAGCCATCTGCTGAAGCAGGAAAACTAATACCATTTCAGATAAGTGACTGTCTAGACCCGTGATGGGGAACCTATGGCACACATGCCAGAGGTGGCATGGAGAGCCCTCTCTGTGGGCACGTACGCTATTGCCCCAGCTCAGCTACCTGGTTGTCAGATTTGAGGCGTATATGCACGCTGGCCAACTGATCGTCGGGTTTCTGGTGCTCTGGGGCATGCGCATGCACATAGGCAGACACACCTTCCGGTATGGGTACTCTATGCCTAAAAGGTTCACCATCACTGGTCTAGACTCTTCTTAAAAACATCTAGTGATGGAGTGCTCACAATTTCTGGAGGCAAACTGTTCTACTGGTTAATCGTCCTCACTGTTACTGAAAATAAGACCTATCCTGAAAATAAGCCTTAGACCCCATTTTGTAGTTCCTATTTAGTTTTTAGTTCCACTTTCTCATTTAAAATATCCTTATATGTTACATTTTTTTCCAAATTTACAATGTTTGGATATGTCAATGATTCCATTGTAGAAAGCCAGACTGGAATTTTCATATACTAGTTTTTTTGGACTATAAGACACACTCCCCCCCCCCCCAGTGGGTGGAAATGTCTGTGCATCTTATAGATGGAATATTGCTGAAGTCCCACCCACCTGCTGACCCCCACCCTTCAGCCTCTGCCTCCCAGCAATTTGCCTCCTTGCAGCAAACAGCAAGCAACCTGGTCAGCTACAGTAGAGCCTGATTTAGCACAAGCAGCTGATTGGCGGTTGGATCAGCCTCCCAGAATACTGAAGATCAGCTGTTCCACTCTGCGGGGATCACCGCTACCTATCGCTGCCTCCATGCCGCCCATTTTCAGGCTCTGCACCTCCCATTTTTGGTCTGTTCCAGGCAGTGAGGATCACCGCTGCCTAGCGCCATCAAACAGGATGCGGAGAAAACGGACATGTGGAGGCCAAAAATGGGGCACATGGAGGTGGCGATGATTCTCGCAGCCTGGAACAGCTGATCATTGGTATTCCAGGAGGCCGATCCAACCTCCAATCAGCTGCTCGTGCTAAATCAGGCTGTTCTGAAGCTGACCAGGCTGTTTGCTGCAAGGAGGCAAATTACTGGGAGGCAGAGGCAGATTTTTTTTTCTTGTTTTCCTCTCCAAAAGCTGGGTGCCTTTTATAGTCTGAAGCATCTTATAGTCCGAAAAATATGGTAATTTTTTGGTTTAATTTTTTCCCATATTAATAGAGCGTTCCTTACATAATGTCTTTAGAAGTATTTATATATTTATATATTTTTCCATACCACAAGAAGGCATGCCATCTCACTTGGAGGTCATGTTCCTCCAGCAGTAACAATCTTCTATTTCTCAAATTTGAACTTTCCTGAGGCTGGAGGGTGTAGCTACTGGCTTTGAGAGAAGAGTCAAAGAGATCCATAGGACTACGGTAGTGGCGGTACGGTAGAATCATATATTTATAAACCAAAAATAGCAATAATACATTCTGGGTTAGTGCGCTTGATACTGATTTTATTTTATTTCAATATGACCAGCTTAGTTCAATGTAATAGTTGTTTTACACCTGTCTTTCGCATTACTCTTTTCAAATTTGGATACTGTCCCCTTTGTAAACAAATTACTAGACTACATAGACACATTACCTATCTTGAATCTCTAATCTGTGCTCTCCAAGTAGAAATTAGGTGCCCAATTCAGCCATTCCACTCTATGGAGATGCCATGCTACCAGCCCCCTCTACCGCAAGAGAAGAGCAGTCTGGACAACTGTGGGATCTGGCAGGGTGAGAGCTGTGAACCATAAACACAAAGCCTTTGTTGTGTCCCAGCATAACAGATATAGCACCCTTGCTGACCTTAATGGGGACACTAAAGTGACAGGTCAAGGTAGTTGTGATAATGATGACTGAAATAAGCAGGGGATTGTGGTCCAAAATGAAGAACTTACTTCGGAAAGGCAAAAGGGTGAATCAGGTATCACACATCAGTCGCACAAGAAGAGCAAGGTATCCGAAAAGAGAAGTCACCTTCTGGTTGATGTAAATTTAGGAAAGGATATGGAGGTTTTAAAAGAGGTCAGGTGTCTGCCAGGTGCTACTGCCAGCAGAGACAAGAAGCGTATTCTTTTTTTTTTTTGAAAATTTTTTTTATTGGTTTTACAAATTTTTTAGGAAAATGGGTGGTGGAAAAGGGTACAAATTATGGCAGCTACATTGTGCAGGAAATGGCACTCCCCCCGACTCTCATAGTTTTCACTTGTTAATACATTAAGTAAAATACTACTTAACAATTTTTTGACAGCATATTTTACCTTATATCTTCCAATACTTTCAATCTATTTTATATCCAACAGACAAAATAATTCTCTGTATCAGCAATTGTAGTGTTTTTCTAACTCACTTTTGTGATCTAAGTTTTCTCGATGTTGCCTCTTCCCCCCCCACCAGCAAGGCTCCGGCATCTCCCTTGTCTTGCGTGTCTTGTATACTGTCCACAGCTTTGTCTAGCAGAGCATTGTTTTTTTCCATGAAGGCCTCCGCCTCCATAGTTGTATTAATTCTAACTCTACTGCCCTCCCAGAATATTAACATACCTTCTGGCAGAAGCCACCGAAACCACACCCCTTTTTCAAATAGTTTTTTCGTTAAAAGCGAATATTTTTTTCTTTTATCTCTAACTTTCTTTGGGATTTGTTTCAGGATGACTATCTCTCTCTCCTTGTATTTTAACGTTTGCCCCCTTTGTGCACTCAGAATCTCATCTCTTGTAGTCTTTCTAAGAAATTTAATATGAACCTCTCTTGGAACATTGTGTGTTCTAGCATAAGCTGAATTGACTCTATAGATCAGGTCAATGTCCCATCCCAATTGTTGTCTATCTTTTTTAATGTATTCAGCGAGTAAGTTTGTCATAATCTCCCTCAAATCTTCATTATCAGCCTCAATTACATTTTGAAATCTAAGGAAAAAAGACATCCTTTCAAATTCTATTTTTATCTGGTGATTCTCAAGTTCTTGGTTTCCTCTCTGGACCCCCCTCACCTCCCCCCTCATCTCAGCCGTCCCCTCCTCCAAAAGTTCCAGTCTCTGTGAGTTTTGAGCCGTTCGGTTTTGATTCTGAGTTGTTCATTCATTTCTTTCAGTTGATTTTTCAATTCCTCCTGCCCCTTTAAGATCTTTTGAAGCAACTGCTGGGTTAGGTCCTCCTCAGGGGTTTTTTGAAATAGAGATGTTAATGTCTGTTGTCCACTGGGGCTGGACGTTGAAGATGTTGGAGCAGAGCCAGCAAAGCCTGGTTTCCCAGGTGGGGGTCTTTTCGGTGCCATCTTAATAAAGAAAAGCTCAGAGGTGTCCGTGTCCATAAAGTGGAATGGCAACAATGAACAGGGGATAGCCGAGAGAGATCACGAGGCAGGGAGTCCAGACAATAATAGAGACCTTTTCTATAGTTCAAATCCAGACAATAAAATCCATCAGTCCAAGTCCAAGGTACAGTATTTCAAGAGATATTTCTGGGTGTCACGGAGACAAAGACAAAATGCCAGCAATTTCTATGGGTGGAGTCAAATTTCAAAGTGCATAAAGACAATGGAAGTGTGCCATCTTGCCTTGCCAGCACAGGATCAAAAGGCAGCAAACTAAAAGTTTTCAGAAGTTTTCAAAAAGAACAGATCATCACTTCTCTTTCACAATTGCAGCAGGGTATTCACCTGCTTGCTTGCTACGAGTGTGATTTCATTCTAAAGCTCTCCCCCCTCTCCTCCAGGGGCAGAGAGCAATCCTTGTGGCAATACAAGTGGCGAGAAAATTGGGGCAGTCAGGCATTAACACAAATTGTGTAGACGGTAAACACAGGGTCAATCAAAATGGAGTCAAATGTCTATACACCAATACACAGAGTATGAGGAATAAACAGGGTGAATTAGAAATTCAAGTAAATGAGGGCAGATCTGATATTATTGCCATTACAGAAACTTGGTGGGATGAAACCCACAATTGCAACATACAGCTAGAAGGATTTAAATTATTTAAAAGAAATAGACCAAATAAAAGAGGAGGTGGAGTTGCACTATACACACAAAATAATTACATCTCTATAGAAATAGAGCACAACAATGATGAGAACTATCTTGAATGCATTTGGGTCAATATTAAAGGGAGGGAGAGGAAAACGACTTTGCCATAGGTCTATACTACAGGCCACCCAACCAATCAGAGGAAGTAGATGAACTTTTTGCTAACTAGTCAGCTAACTAAGGTATGTAGGAAGCATGCCACAATAGTAATGGGGGATTTTAACTAACCTGACATCAACTGGGAAACAAACTCTGCACCAAGTGGAAGATCCAACAGGTTCCTAACAAATCTAGCAGACAACTTTGTTTCCCAAAAGGTAGAGAAGGGAATAAGGGGATCGGCCATATTGGACTTAATTCTCACTAACAGAGAGGAAATGATAGAATGTGTTGAAGCTACAGGAACATTGGGGGGAAGCGATCATGCAATATTGGAATTCAACATTATGCAAGTAGAACAAAGTCAAACTAGAGTATTGGACTTTAAGAGAGCTAATTTCAATAAACTTAAGAGAAAGCTTGGGAAGGATTCCATGGATGAGACTCCTCAAGGGGAAAACAACTCAAGAAGTTTGGGAAATTTTGAAAAATGAGATTATAAAAGCCCAGTCTAGCACAATACCAATGAAGAAGAAAAATAACAGCTCCCAAAAGAAATCAGCATGGCTGCATAAAGAACTCTCTGACAAATTGAAAGACAAAAAGGATAAATATAAAAAGTGAAAAGAGGGGGACATATCTAAGGCAGAATATCAGCAAATAGTCCGAGCCTGTAAAGGTGAAGTGAGGAAAGCTAAGGCTCACAATGAAGAAAGACTTGCCACAAAAGTAAAAAAATAACAAAAAAAAGCTTCCAACATGTTAAAAACAAGAAAAAAGTTAAGGAAACAATTGGTCCATTGCTGGAAGAAAATGGCAAGAAGGTGACAAGCAATAGGGAGAAAGCAGAACTATTTAACTCATTTTTTGAACCTGTTTTACACTAAGGAAAAAAACAGTCCAACCTACCAAAAACAGCATCACAAAAATCAGATTAGGAACACATTGAAATAGGGAAGAAAATGGTAAGTGAGCACCTGTCTACCCTAGACGAGTTCAAATCACCAGGACCGGATGGATTACACCCCAGGAATGAAGGAACTGGGAGACGAGATCTCAGAACCACTGAACTATATCTTTCCGAGATCCCAGAGCACCGGGGAACTGCCAGAGGATTGGAAAAGAGCTGATGTGGTTCCCATTTTCAAAAAAGGAAAAAAAAACAGATCCAGGAAACTACAGACCTATCAGCCTGACCTCAATATCAGGGAAGATTCTGGAAAAGATAATCAAGCAATGAATTAGCGAACACCTAGAAGTAAACAAAGTAATAGCCAAAAGCCAACATGGGCTTGTCAAAAACAGATCATGCCAAACTAATCTTATTGCATTATTTGACAAAGTGACAAAATTAGTGGACCAGAGGAATGCTGTCAATATAGTTTACTTGGACTTCAGTAAGGCATTTTATAAGGTAGAACATAACCTACTACTAGATAAAGTAGAAGAATGTGGGTTGGACAGCATCACCACCAGATGGATTCGTAACTGGCTGACCAACCGCACTCAACGTGTGAATATTGTCATATTCAATCAATTAGCAATCCAGTTTAATTATCATGTATACAAGTGAATCACAAACCTCTGCTTTACAATCTCCCTGTATTAATTTCATATTTGTCCATATTCCATATATTTTAACTTTTATTTAATTATATTTCCATTATCACAATCAGTTAGCAACTTAATTTTATTGTCATATTTAGGAGTAAACCCCTTATCTCAGCTTTGTATTTTCCCATATAATAATTTCTAGTTGTCTGATTTTTTCTAGTAAGTCTTTTGTCCCACTTCTCTATTCTTGCCTTTTCCCTTTTCTTTGTTTTGACATGTCCATCTTTTATATTTCTCTTTGTTGGGGCGTAACCTCCTTCTTCAATTTTCCTTATGCCACTGTCAACCTCCGAAGCATCTTTTGTCTGCTTTTTGTTTCCTTTTGTTGGGACACATTCCCCCTTTTCAATTTTCCCTATACCACTGCCAAACCCAGTGAAATTTTTTGTCTGCTTTTTATTTCCCACCGTTTCTACCCCTTCATTATCCCTCCCCCTTCCTTCCCTTCTTCTTTAAATGCCTGCTTCTCTGAATTCAGAATTCTATTTAAGCTTGATTTTAATGATTTATGCATATTTTTTATAATTTCACATAGTTCTTCAAATTCCCACTTTTCCATAATGTCCAGTTCCAAAGTTACAGTTAATTATGCAATTCTTATTTCAGAGTTCTGGTCCACCTTAAATTTATCTAATTCAGCTGCTGTGGAGAAGAGTGACGGGAGCCATCTTAGTCTTTCTTTCTTCCTTAATGTCCAGTTCCAAAATTGCAGTTAGTTATACAGATCTTATTTCAAAGTTCAAAAAAAACCTTTGTATTTTCCCAGTTCTTGATTTTGTTATTATTTTTTTCCTTGCTACTTTCCACCTCTTATTGGTTATAGTTGCTCAAAATATATTAATTGGAACACACTTGCATACAGCCAAACCTGGGTATGTTTCTTTCGCCTTCTGCTCTTCCAAGTTCTGATTTATGGCAGTTGGTTAATTAAAACTTCCCGCACAGGCAAGATTAGGTTATCAGTTGTCAGTGAGAAAATAGTGCTTTTTTCTTGATCTTTCTCCCTTGTTGCATTCCACCTCTCATTAATTGGAGTTGCTTAAGATATATTAGTTGGAAGACATTCAGACGAAGTAATTCCTGTGGAATGTTTGGTTTCTATTTCAAATCCAAAACCAAATTAGATTTTGTATTTGAGTGGGTTTGTCACTTCTCTACTTTCTCCCCTTCTGTCCGAATTGTTTCAAACAAATAGCTTTTTTTTTGGGGGGGGGGGTAGTGTTTCAACGTTCCATTTTCCTTTCTTCCTTTCCTTTTGCCAAAATCCAGATCTGTCTATTAATATTATTTCTACTCTCAAGATTCTTCGCCTTTTTAAAGTTTTGATTTATGACTGCAGGTTAAATGAATTTTCTTACCGGTCTTTCATCTCGACTTCACACTCCTGTTCAGTTGCTTTGGCTGGAAGCCAGCTTCTTATGCAGCCATGTTTCCACCCTACTCCAATTCAGAGGGAAAATCTCTGACCTGCGAGGGACCTGTTGCCTCCCTCTGGGTCTGATAAGATGCTTCCCCTTCTTCACACCCCCTTCCAGGGGGGTTCTAATCCAAAAAAGCGTCCCCGAAGTTGGTTTGTCAGACAGGATTCATGTGAGGCTCTTCAGAGCTCATATCCCCCATGTCTGTCCAGCTGGAGAACTTCCTGCTTCCCCTAATTTGTTGTGTTAACCTTATATAGTTATCTTCTTTAATAGTTACACATCTAGTTGTTAGATAAATTCCCAAATATTTTACTTTTTTAACTACTTGAAGGCCTATTTTCTTTGTCAGTTCATTTTTCTGTTTAACTGTAATATTTTTAGCTGGTATTTTCATTTTTTTCTTTATTTATACTCAGCCCTGCTACTTCTCCACACTTCCTCAATTTTTTCCATTAACTTAGGGCCGGTTTCCAATGGTTCTAAAATAAATACCAGGTCATCTGCAAGTGCTTGTAGTTCTCTTTTTTATTTTCAAGCCTTTTATTTCTGGATCCTGTATAATACCTCTATTTAATACTTCTAGTGTTAATATAAATAGTAATGGGGACAGTGGACATCCTTGTCTTTTGCCTTTTTTATGTTAAAGTTTGCCATCAATTCCCCATTCACTATCACTTTTGCCATTTGTTTGGAGTACATTGTACTCCAAATCATGTTCAAAAACTTATCACCATACAGTGTAACTGTTGTAACATGAGTTACCAAGTTCTGTTTCTCTTTTCTGTGATAGTTACTTTAGGTTAATAGATCAAAAGTTGTGGCCTAGCCTTTTAGACTTTTTTTCCCCTGCTCAGAACAGAGAAGCCCTACACCAGTGATGGCGAACCTATGGCACGTGTGCTACAAGTGGCACGCGGAGCCATTTGTCAGGGCACACGAGGCTCTGCCCTGTCAGCTGGCCAGCGCGCATGCGCGCTGAGTTCACCCTTTTTAAAAGCCATTTTTCGCCCTCCCCAGGCTCCAGAGGCGTTATAGGAGCCTGGGGAGGGCGAAAAGAGCCTCCCCGCCCCCCCTCAGAGGCCCTCCGGAGGCTTCATGAGCTTCCCTGACGCCTCCGGAGCACTCAAAATGACCCTCCGAGCAAACTGGAAGTCACTTCCTGTTTGCTCGGAGGATCGTTTTGAACGCTCCGAATGCTCAGGGACCGTCTGGAGGCTTCCCTGAAGCCTTCAGAGCGCTCAAAACAACCCTCCGGTTTGCTCGGAGGGTCGTTTTGAGCGCTCCGAAGGCTTCAGGGACCATCCGGAGGCTTCCCTGATGCCTCCGGAGGGCATCCGGGGGGGCGGGGGAGGGTGCTTTTGCCCTCCCCAGGCTCCTATAAAGCCTCTGGAGCCTGGGGAGAGCGAAAAAAGCATGTAAAAATGGGGGGGGAGCATGTGTAGTATGTGCATGCGCACTGAGGGGGTCGCGCATTGCATTATGGGTGCGGCCCGCCCGCACACGACCTCCCCCCCACTTATGGCACGCGAGCCAAAAAAGGTTCGCCATCGCTGCCCTACACATTGTGCTCTGTTTACATTTTCTTCCTTTTTCATTTTAGGAGTTGGAGTTTTCATATGTCTTTGACTGTCGTCCATCCCCCCTCTTTTCTTTTTTTAACTTTCATTGTCATTTAAAAAGAATGGTGCTTTTCCCCCCAACTTATCTCTTTTAAAACTAGAAGATGAGATCTATGAAACAAGTCTAGATAAGGAAGAAAACACAACAAGCTTAAGTCATTGGATAAAATTATTGATTGATTGGCATCCTTAGGCCTAGCTACTAAGGGATCACTAACTACTTGTCTTGTCAGTAGGTGCATGCAACTTAATCAGAGCAATCAGAGCTTGAAGTGCTAATTGCTTTGCAGAAACCTTAAACAGAACAGCTCCTCCATGGATACTGATATTCCCTTCCTTGCCTGAAGGTGACTTTATTTGAGACAGAAAAAAAATCCTATGTTTGAGCTCCATCAGTTACCTGCCAAAGAATATAAGGTGGAATGCCTGTTTATTCTATAGAAATAAAAAGCATATGTTTTTTTCTTTTTCAAATAGCAAAGAACAAAGGTTCCAGTTTATCTATAACCCCCCCCCCCCCAAGTAGACCTTTTTATTAATGGAGTATTTAAAACAAAAACCGAAAAAGCATATTTCACAGTCTATTCCCAATTCCCCTTTTAAAATCCTGGCCCCAAAGGAGTTGCATAGGCCTAAGGAATTTTATAAAGCATGATGGCAGTTTCATGAAGAGGGATAGTAAACATTTAAAATGGTTTCTTTGACACAATGGATTATGTAGCTACTTAGAACCCCTGCATTATTATAGATTAAAGTTTTCAGGTAGTCAAGATGTGCTAATGTTAACTTGCTCCTATGCTCTTTTTCCAGAGCAGTAGAAGTGCTATGTAAATCATATTGTATATCCATTTTCCTTGCTGTTCAGAACTTCTTCCAAACTAATCTCTCACAATTGTGGCCTTTCTTATTTAAAAGGATGATAAAGTTAGGAATATGGGAATAGACCTCACCAGTATGATGATCTCGTTATGTTATTATTTTATTTGTTGTACTCTGCCCGAATTATTTTTATAAGTAACTCAAGGCAGCAATCATATTCACATCAGCAGCAATCATATTCACATCAGCTCTTTGTTATTTTCCCACAACAACAGTGGTGTGAAGTAAGTTGGACTGAGAGAGAATGACTAGCCAAAAGTCACCCAGATAGCTTTCATGACTAAAACAGGTCTAGAACTCATGGTGTCTCACTTTCTGGCCTGGTGCCTTAACCACTCAACCAAACTGGCTCTCATAAGCCTTACAGTTTGGCTAATACCAAACAACACAGGTAGTTTTTGACTTCCAGCAGTTCATTTAGTGACCATTCAAGTTACAACCGAAAAAAAGTGACTTATGAATGTTTTCGCACCACCACTGCCGTATTCCCATGATCATGTAATCAAAATTCAGATGCTTGGCAACTGACTCATATTTATGATAGTTGCAACGTCCCAGGGTCATGTGATCATCTTTTGTGACGGTCTGACAGGCAAAGTAAATGGGGAAGCCAGATTCACTTAGGAACCATATTACTAACTTATCAACTGCAATATTTCATCTAACAACTGTGGCAAGAAAGGTTGTAAAATGGGGCAAAATTTAACTATGTCTCGCTTAGCAACAGAAATTTGGGGCTCAATTGTGGTAGTAAGTCGATAACTTACCTGTACTGAAATATTGAGGAAGGTATACTTGTGTGCTAAGAATAATTTTGTAGTAATTAGCAGAGGATAGCCAATAATTGGGATAATTTGCCATCTTGAGCTATTTATAAAAATAATAAAGGTGGGATACAAATAGATAAATTATCAGATTTTTTTTCCTTCATTGCAAAATAGATATTCCTAGATTCCTAGTGATGAGAGCTTCTACAATTTCTTGCCCATATGTTGGTAATATTGATTTCATACTGTTCATTGACCCATTAAGAAATTTGAAAATATATCTATGATGAGTTCAGATCTTCTTTGCCTTTGATTTTGAAACATCTTTCCAGTACCTCACAGCTATCTCCGCTAGACCAGCAACGACCTCAACAATTTTGTCAATGAATGTAGAATCCAATTAATTCTGTAGCACATTTAATTGACAATATACAGTACATCTAGTGATCAAATATTGTTGTAGCAATGTTGGTGAAGAGAGTGCCTTATAGAATGGATATGTGACTTCCTGTATCATACAGTTAGCCCACTCAAGGTTTTACATAGCTTTGATTTGGCTGTCCTTTCCTCCCTGCCTCAAGCATAATTTAATTATATTGCATCTCCTAAGCTTTCATACAGTCTAAACCAGGTCTGCCAAACTCCCGGCCGACAGGCTGGATGCATCACACACTGGCCATGGCCACGCCCGTTTTAGCGAAGGGGAAAAAAGTCCCGATATGTCATGTGATGCTGCCATGACGATGTGAGTTTGACATACATGGTCTAATCCATTTTAACAGATGTAAAGCATAAATATACCATCAGTTGTGGATGAATTAAAAATATTTAGTAATCATAAAAAAGCAATAACACTTCTTTCTCCCTGGAGTAACAGATTTTTTCTGGAAAGGAAAGAGAAAAGTTGCTTTATACATATAGTAGTGATATCGCATGAGACAGTAGTTAAATGTGACACTTACATTCTTGCATTGAATGGTAATTAACAAATGTTGCTTTATAAGTTTAATCTATGATAAATGGCTTCAAGTTAACTAATGAATTTTAGTTCATCTGTTTGTATTCTGGTTGATCTTTGTAGCATCCTGGTCTTTGGGATGCTTCAGGACTATTTATTATAGTTTTTTTTTAAAAAAATACTCAGATGTTCAATTTGCAATGTTCTCATAATTATGAATAGTTCTTCTAAACAAATAATTTATTTTCACTGAATAAAAGAATAGGAAAGGATGTGGGAGATGATCTATTTGAGGGCTCCCCAACCTTTGAAAATACATGTGGGATTCTCTTACACTCACAGAACTGTCAACATGGAGATGACACAGGAGCCACTCCTTGTTCCACTTTCAACACAGGTACACTGAAAAGTCCTCTGGTCTTGAGATTCTTTTCCAATTCTCCTCAATTCATCTCTCATATGCACACAAAACACAAGCATGAGAAGACTCCTTGTCCCTATTGATACCACTTGCACCAATTGGACAAATGGGGAATAATCTCTTGCTGCTTTTCCCCCAAACCAAGAAAGGGTTTCCTGCCGAAGATGACTGCTTCTTAATTGACATTTCATTTCTCCCTAACCATATATAAAACAAAGAGACTTTATAACCCAGTGTTTTTTTCAGAATTCTCTATTAACATTATATTTGTGTGGGTTCATTTCTAATGAATGTAAACAGGCCAGGCCAAAAGTGAGCAGCATATTGAGTCCATAGCATGAAACTAAGCATTCAGGAACATTATGCTGTTACATAGATGGCTTCTATCCTTAGCTGGTGGCAATCCTGGGCATGAAATATTATGAGCTACTTCAGTAGAACTTGACTTTATTACTATCACATTTCAGTTATGCATTCATTAGATGCTGGCTAGCATTTTCCATTTTCCATTTGCAGGAGACCTTTATAATTGTGCCTTCAGGCAGAATCTCACCTCTTTTTTGCTGTTCTGGTCTCTTACTAATTTCTAATTGTTCAGGCTTTTAAACCAACTTCCCTAATATCCAAAGATATCTATTTAATTCTGCTAAGTTGTTATAGACCATACTACCATAGATTCTAAGATGATGTATCAATCGCCTCTTGCATATTTCTACCATTAGTTCTTCAGTTTTGTTCTATTTCAGTCAGGCCAAAGACCAGCATAATGTGTCTTTTTTTTGCCCACTCAGAAATAAGATAATTGTGCAATCTGTTTTAAAAATGTATTAATTTTCTTACTCTTAGGATACTTGCTGCCTAAGTGTGATCTCGCCCCACCTTTTGGTCTTCTGGCTCTGCCCCCAGGCTTGGGATTCTGATGTGTGTGGGTGGTGGGTTAATAGGAAAAATGCCACCACTGTACCATCCTTGCCTTCTGTTTCTTAGTTTTGTATCTACTATTGTTAATATTTTAATATTTATTATTTTTATTGTAAGCCACCCAGAGTTGCTTTGCAGAGTGAGATGAGCGGCATACAAATTTAATAAATAAATACATTTCTTACCTAGTGTTTTGTCAGAGTTCTCTATGATAAGTGACCCTGAGTCATTTGCCATGGGAATTGTATCATTCTAGTCCTACAGCTGTCAGGCTTCTATGAGCAGGATTTGACTAAATCTACCTCCTTACACTTCCCATTTTAGCTCGGCTTTTTTCAGCCTGATTTGGCAGAAGACTGCAGACATAGTTCAGTTAAGTTTGAATACCTATTGCAAAATTAAACGATACACAGAATTTACTGCCCGCTGCAGTCAAAGAAGTCAAGAATTGGTATACATTCTGAAGCATTGAAACTCAAGGCTTCCTCCTCCTGCTCTCCCAATTTAGGGTTAATTGACATGGTACTTGGTGGCCCTGTAGTCAGGAAATTGTGGAATTTTTTTACATCCTTAGTCTGCGAACTGCTAGTTGGTTCCTCAAGACCCTCAATCCGTACAAATGAAGTCTCATATTTCACTAGGTATGTCATATTCTTCTGTTCAATTTCATCTAACCATTTATTTTCTTCTTTTTCTTTAAAACCTTCTTTTTCTGGCAATCTTTCAGGAGGGCTTTCTGCCTTTCATCTAAAAATTCTCAAATTGGCCCTAATGAGAAATAGCATTTCACCAGACCTTATTATAACAAGCAGTAAACTCATGAAGAAGATAAACTGCTTAAATAAATAAATAGATAAATAAGTTGGATATACAAGGACATTCCTCAAGTCCCTTCATCTTCTCTTCCAACAGAGCCGCTTGTTGCACATGTAGTTTATGCTGTCTTCAGGCAGAAAGACAAACATGGCACACATGCTTGCTGCAGGTTACTGGAAGAGCTCCATGGAGGTATGACATCTAGATGAATCCATCATCATCATCTTCCAATTTCTTTACTAGAGACCTGTATAGCATTTTCCTACCTGCCCAGAATAATGGTTACTTCATTGTGAGTGCCCACATCTGTAATACAGTAAACATTTCTCCAGACCATGATAAGTCCAAGAGATTGGAGTTTATGGTAGATTCTTTGCTCAGTGTTAATAATGAATGCTCACATATTTACATTTAAAGAAATATATTTTACTAAATAGTGAAAACTTTTTAAAAGGTTAATACTTTGTCCATGGAAGTAAGACAGATGTTGCTCTTTGATAGTACATGATTTCCAGGCCTAAAGAAGTACATAAATGCAATATATAAAGACCCAGACTTTTTGCCTCAAATATAGCAAGTAGACTAAGATAAAATAATGTTGAAAGCTATGGAAATAACTTTTATTCCTTTATTATTTTATATTAAACAGTACGAATTTATAGTAAATTTGTTTTGGGATGTTTTGATTCTGATGTAGCTATCTTTTAAAATGTCTGTAGAACAAAATAGCTTAACTTAGATAAAAGTGCTTCTTGGTAGTTCATTCCATTTAATCACATATAGTTTGGTCCTCGTGCCGTTGCCATTACTGTCCAGGTTTCATACTTCCTAGAGGTTCTGGAGGAATTAACTGAGGTCTTAGGTGCGTAACCATCTTAATATCAAACAGATAGACTTTGAAATAAGATTGTTGCACATTATATTAACATGAGATTAATACAACATAACATGTTGTGTATACTTGATGTTTGAAGGTGCAGTTTCAAAGCTGGAATATTAATTCACCTTGTTTTAAGTGCTTTTATCATTTCCATACTTTGAGTTATAGTCTGTAGATTGTTGGTGTAACTAGATAGCATTGCTGGTAAAGTTTGCATTATGTTCTTCTTCAGTGTATCCCAAACATTTCAGGACATAAAAACCATAATTTTTCATGTATGAGAAATGCCCAAAATAATGATTATACAACATTGGAGTCACATATGATTTATAGTAACAGATTCTTGATATGTGTAGTCTCTCAACATTTGAATTATAATTTATAATATTATAATTTTATAATTATAATTATAACATAATTTATTTATATTTATTAAACTGTATTATTTTACAAAGAA
This sequence comes from Natrix helvetica, assembly GCF_964273705.1. NCBI lineage: Eukaryota > Metazoa > Chordata > Lepidosauria > Squamata > Natricidae > Natrix > Natrix helvetica. The sequence continues at coordinate 107,231,431 of NC_138551.1, read as the reverse complement.
AGAAGGCTGAAAGAGGGCTGAAAATCTTTGGAAATCTGAGGGGGGAGGGGTGCTTTACCTTATGAGATCAATTTCCAGCTGTCACAACAACCCTTGTTTATTGGGCATTTTTTCTTTTTTAATTGGTTTGATGCAATAAACATATTTCCTTAAAAATGAATACACATACAGGAACATTAATACTTTAAAAAGTATAAGTAAGTATAATCTTTATTGTCATTATACTTAAATACATCAAAATTGATTACAATTTGTATATTTATATATATACAATTTGGTTGTATATGCATACACAGAATTAGGTCAGGCCCAAGACATTTATTGGCTGAAGTGGAGCAGCTAATAGATCCCATTCTATATTAGCTGATTATACCATATTATTGTATAAAAACTCTATATATTTCTTTAACTCTTCATTCATTTGTTCATGCACTATCAGACTCCAGACAAACAAGTATGAATATTAATGGATATCTCCTTTTTTTAACCCTTGCAAACATAATGTCACCCTCCTTTACCTTCATTTGTTTACTTTTTGTATGATTATTAGTACAACAGCCCTAAAATGATTTATATTGAAGTACTCCACTAACTTGGGTTTACTCCTAAATCAGCCTTTAAAGGAGGACAGCCTCGTAGCTTCCTGTGTTTATATATTTTAAAAGGAAATTCAGTTGTGTTAAATACAGTCAAGCAAGTGTGAGAACAACTAAAGACTATTATCATTCTTCCCCCATTTCCTTCTTTCCTTTTTTTGAATAATATTTATATTAAAAAAACACAAAGAATTCCTGAAAAGCATCACCAATATATAACCGTGCATACCTATCCATCAATGTGCATATTAATAGATTGTATAAAAACCTTTTAATATTAGTGCACAATGGGAGTGATGCATGGGGGTTTTCTTCCTCCATTTACTATTAGCTGTTGAAAAAAAAATGATATAAGTCATAGTTTACATCTATGTGGTCAAAATTTGGTTAAATTAGAAGCAGAGTTCTTACAAATCAAAATAGGATTAGAGAATTTCTTTAGGTTGGTGAGTTGTTGTGGCCCAGCAGGAGCCATTGGAGCTGCCACCAGACTCCGACAGCGAGGGTCCCTATGAGTCGACTCTGGAGGATGTGGAGAACCCTGGACAGGGTTCCGACTCCAAGCAGGGCGCAGAGAGGCTGGTTGGCCACCCGGAGGCCCCTGAGCCTTGGACCAGTGGGGAGGACACAGAGAGTGTGATCCGGACATCAGCAGTGAGTTGTTCCTGGATGCCCGGCACCCGAGAGCTAATAGGCGTAAGGAACAGTTGCGCAGTTACAGGAGGTAATTGCACTCGGCTGGTGGTAATTAGGCTCCTCTCCAGACTATAAAAGGACTGCTTGTGCACACGCCCCTTTTGCAGAAGTCAACACATTAACTAATGTTGGAGAACAATATTGTCAGCTTGGCAGGCTGGATTGCTGCCCAGGCTTATCTGTGTTGGATTGCTGCCCAGGCTTGTCTGTGCCAGTTTGCTGCCAAGGACCTGTCTGTCTGTTAATAAATTCCGTAAAGTATCTTTGGCTCGGAGTGTGTTGGTGTGGGACGAGGGGGGGGGGGGGTCAGAACAGATTGACTTCTGCCTAAAACGAACCTCCATCGAACTACAATGGAGCAATTCCGTGCTGAGAATGTCCAGTTGGCTCAACAGATTGCTTTGCTGGCTGGTCAGGTCTCTCAGTTTTCAGAACCTGCTAACACCCCCCCCCCCAGCCACAGAGGAAATGCCCAGTGGCTACACCAGACAAGTTTGATGGCAACCAAGCTATGTTTGCAGTGTTCTTGGGACAATGGCAGCTGTTTATCAGCTTGAGAGCGGAGGACTTTCCCACCGGCTCTATGTGCCCGCAGGGCCCCTCCGTGGACTGGTCCTCTCCCAGTGTCATGACACTCCAGCAGCGGGACATTTTGGCCTTTTCAAGTCATTGCACCTGGTCTCCCGTACTTTCTGGTGGCCCTGCTTACGACACGACGTGCAGATGTACGTCACTTCATGTGTGCAGTGTCAACAGGCCAAGTCAGCAACGGGAGCTCCTCCAGCCTTGTTGCAGCCATTGGCGACCCGGGACAGACCCTGGGGAGCCATGTCCATGGACTTCCTGACGGAACTGCCTCCGTCTTCAGGTTTTACCACGGTCCTCGTGGTGGTGGACATGCTCACCAAGATGGCGCATTTCATCCCCTGTCGGAGATTGCCGACAGCCCGCGCCACTGCCCGCATGTTCATCCAGCACATGTTCCAGCTGCACGGCCTACCTGACCGGGTTGTATCAGATAGCGGGACACAATTCACGGCCCAGTTATTTGAAAGGGCTGATGGCAGCTCTAGATGTCCAGGTTTGTTTGTCCTCGGCGCACCATCCCGAAATCGATGGGGGGACGGAGAAGGTGATTGGGATTCTGGAACAGTACCTGCGCTGCTTCGTGAACCAGCAGCAGAACAATTGGGCGGAGTACCTAGCCGTGGCGGAGTTCGCATTTAACAACTCGCAGTATACCTCCACACAGACGACGCCCTTCATGGCGAATGTCGGGTACCACCCTCACATTTTCCCTCTCACCCCAGTGGACTCTCCAGTCCTCGCAGTGCAGGACTTCCTCTCTGAGCTCCAGGCGGTCCACCAAGTGGTGCGCCGCTATCTGAATCAGGCAAAGGAGGGAGGACTACAAAAGGGTAGCAGATAAGTCTCGACGTGCGGTGCCGGAGTTGGCTGTGGGAGATCGCGTGTGGCTGGCTGTGGGAGATCGCGTGTGGCTGTCCACGCAGCATCTTCCGTCCCACCGGCCGACTAATAAGTTGGACCATCGGTATCTTGGGCCGTTCCCCGTGGAGGTCGTCATCAACCCGGTGGCCTATTGCCCAACCTTCCCACGCTCGATGTGAGTGCACCCGGTGTTCCATCGCTCGCTCCTGATCCCTGAGCGGTCGGCTTGTCCTCTCCGCCAACCCTCTTCCCCCCAGCCGTCATCGCGTGAGGTGGAGAATGCGGAGCTAGGGTGCCATTTGAACGGTCAACTACAAGTAGTCCTCCACTTATGACCACAGTTGGGAATTTCTCTTGTAAATTGTTGAGGTTATATGCTGAGTTCCTTCTTTTAAGGCAATATTATAACAGTTGTTAAGCGAATCATGTGGTTGTTAAGTGGATCCAGCTTCCCAATGTGTGATTTTGCCATAAATCAGCAAGAAAGGTCACAAATTGTAATCAGTGACTTTAGGATGCTGCAACCAGTCAAATGCTAGCTACAGTATTTGCCAAGTGCTGGAATTGTGATCACGTGACAGTGATGATGATGTGACAGTTGTACCATTAGCAATAGCACTTATATACCACTTCACAGTGCTTTGCAGCCCTCTCTAAGCAGTTTACAGAGTCAGCATATTGCCCCCCACAATCTGGGCCCTCGTTTTTACTGACCTCAGAAAGATGGAAGGCTGAATCAACCTTGAGCCAAGTTGAACTGCTGGCAGTCGGCAGAATTAGCCTGCAGTACTGGATTCTAATCACTGTGCCACCACAAGACAGTCACTTTTTCCAGGACTTGTGATTTTGAGTTGTCATTAAACTTACAGTTATAAGGACTGCCTGTATTCTGCAATATTCTTCCATTCTTACCATTGGCTTACATTTTGAGCAAAGCTTCAGTGCAGTTCCTGAAAGGAGAAAAATATTCAAATGATATAAGTGAAACAGAATTAATACTAAGGTTAAATAGGAATAAACATAATAGGAATAAACATAATTATTTTAAAGACTAATAACCATGGTAATTTTAATCAAAACCAGATGTTTTCTTGTTAGTTTAAATAAACATAGTTGAGTTCTTTATCTCTGGAAGAACATTTAAAATCAGCATCACATGTTTTTCTTACTCTTAGATACTTCCAACTGCTCAGCGTCTACTTGATGAGCTGCTGTCCTCTCAGTCCACTGCCATCAACACTGTATGTGGAGCCCCAGGTAATAAATAATGCTGTGGATTTATTATATTAAAAAGTATAATCCAAACAATAGTTTCCAAATATGCAAATAAATTTAGTTTCTAAAATGATAGCACTTTAGGTTGCCTATAACTAAAAAGCATAGAGGTGTAGCAGATTAAGTATACTGATCATGATTCTCTTGAGTTGTTCATATGAAACTTTTCCTCTGTTAAGTAGTAGGAAGGTATGTTGTATCAAGTTTCAAATATATGTTTCAGTATTTCTGTAGTAAAATTAAGGCTCACTACTTTTTTTACCTGTAACCTTGAGTAGAGGGGGAAACAAACACTTGGGAACAACTGAAAGACTGTGTCTGCTTTTTCCTAAGATCCTACTGCTGGTCCATCTGCCTCTGATCAAAGCACCTGGTACTTGGATGAATCTACATTAAGTGACAACATAAAGAAAACTCTTCACAAATTTTGTGGTCCCTCTCCTGTTGTATTTAGGTAACTTAAATTGTCTTATTCCTTTACAATTTGTGCGAATTTGCAAAGTCCAATGCAAACATCAGCACTTTGCCTCTCCAGACTCTGTTTGTTTTTGGAGGTTTAGAAAGATGGTAAAAGATAATGTTTTCTTAATTGTAGGTGGAGAACTCTATATATATTTGATCAGCTATATTTCAACATGTGAATCATAAGGTGTATACAAGTAGTCCTTGATGTATATATATACATATTTATATATGTGTATGTATATGTGTGTGTGTGTGTGTTTATATACACACACACATGCACACACACACCACACACATTCATTCAGCAACTGTTGGAAGTTATGATGATGCTGAAAATATAGACCTGTGACTGGTCTCTGAAGTTACAGGATTGCAGCATCTCCGCAATCACATGATCAGAATTTAGGCTCATCCGCATTTATGACCACAGAAACACTTCAACTCCCTCACTTGCATAAATCCCCCCCCCCCATCGCTGCCCTTTTAGAAACCCTGCATTCCGCCACATATTTCTACTCAGTGACGTGCGGTGAGGTTTATAGCTGGTGAGGCAGCAATTTTTTTTAGACTTGTGGACTTCAACTCCCAGAATTCCACAGTCAGGCATGCTCAGTTGCGACCTGCCGTTCTCCGCCCTGGGATTTGGCCACGGCACCGCCTGCCAGAGCTGTGCAGAATCCGGGGCGCGCTTGTTGGACGAGGGCAGCGCATGTGGGGAGCAGACGGAGCGGAGGAAGCCTCTCCCCCCCCCGCTTCCCGCACCCGAAAGAACAAAGGGAACCTCTGCCGCCGCCCGGGCAACCTGGCTGGCCTCTCGCGGCGGCTCTCTGGTGCCAAGCTTGGGAGTCCCTGGAGGAGCTGGCGGGGGCTGCAAGCACCGCAGGCTGGACTGGAGCCTCGAGTCTAGGGCAGCGAGTCATTCGATAGGAAACTCGCCTCTTGGAAGGAATGACTCGCCTTGGCTCCTGCTTTGTCTCTCCTGCCTCTTCGCTTCTCCGTTCGGTCGTTGGGCGGCAGATCGAAAGCGGGAGCCAAGCTGGGTCATTCCTCCCAAAAGGCAAGTTTCCCATCGAATGACTCGCTGCCCTGATGATGAGAGCTTAGGCTGTGCCTCACTTGCCTCACCTGACTGCACGTCACTGTTTCCACTGCAGCTTCTAGATGTATGGATCGCCACTGTTGTTTCCCACAGCTGACCTTCGTCATCTTGTTCCTCCTGCTGGATCCAGCTGAGGGTGCAGCTCTGGGATGAACAAACCATTATGCAAAGCATTCAGAAGAATGCTAGAATATAGAAGCTAGGAATCCCAAGGAGATAGCAGCCAAAAAAGGAACCTAAGTTGAGTGATAAATGCTAAGCAGCAAAAACACAAAGATTTGTATATAAACATCCTCTGGGTTTTGCTCTATAGCAATTTTGTGCAAGACAGCCATAATGCCTAAAAGATTCTTGACTTTTGCATTAAGCACTGTATGTGAGAAGACTACCTAGCCACTGAGAAGCTACAGTGGGGCAAAAAAGTATTTAGTCAACTACTAATTGTGCAAGTTCTCCCACTTAAAAAGATGAGAGAGGCCTGTAATTGGCATCATAGGTAGACCTCAACTATGAGAGACAAAATGTAAAAAAAAAAACACCAAACAATCACATTGGCTGATTTGGAAAGAATTTACTTGCAAATTATGGTGGAAAATAAGTAGTCACCTACAAACAAGCAAGATTCTGGCTCTCACTGACCTGTACCTTCTTCTTTAGGAGGCTCCTCTGTCCTGCACTCATTACCTGTATCAATGGCACCTGTTTGAACTTGTTATCAGTATAAAAGACACCTGCCCACAACCTCAAACAGTCACACTCCAAACTCCACTATGGTGAAGACCAAAGAGCTGTCAAAGGACACCAGAAACAAAATTGTAGACCTGCACCAGGCTGGGAAGACTGAATCTGCAATAGGCAAGATTGGTGTGAACAAATCAACTGTGGGAGCAATAATTAGAAAATGGAAGACATACAAGACCACTGATAATCTCCCTCGATCTGGGGCTCCACACAAGATCTCACCCCGTGGGGTCAAAATGATCCCAAGAACAGTGAGCAAAAATCCCAGGACCACACGGGGTGACCTAGTGAATGACCTGCAGAGAGCTGGGACCAACGTAACAAAGGCTACCATCAGTAACACACTACATCGCCAGGGACTCAGATCCTGCAGTGCCAGACGTGTCCCCTTGCTTAAGCCAGTACATGTCCAGGCCTGTCTGAAGTTTGCTAGAGAGCATTTGGATGATCCAGAAGAGGATTGGGAGAATGTCATATGGTCAGATGAAACCAAAATAGAACTGTTTGGTAGAAACACAACTCGTCGTGTTTGGAGGAGAGAGAATGCTGAGTTGCATCCAAAGAACACCATACCTACTGTGAAGCACAGGGGTGGCAACATCATGCTTTGGGGCTGTTTCTCTGCAAAGGGACTAGGACGACTGATCCGTGTACAGGACAGAATGAATGGGGCCATGTATCGTGAGATTTTGAGTGCAAACTTCCTTCCATCAGCAAGGGCATTGAAGATGAAACGTGGCTGAGTCTTTCAACATGACAATGATTCCAAACCTACCGCCCGGGCAATGAAGGAGTGGCTTCGTAAGAAGCATTTCAAGGTCCTGGAGTGGCCTAGCCAGTCTCCAGATCTCAACCCCATAGAAAACCTTTGGAGGGAGTTGGAAGTCTGTATTGCCCAGCGACAACCCCAAAACATCACTGCTCTAGAGGAGATCTGCATGGATGAATGGGCCAACATACCAGCAACAGTGTGTGCCAACCTTGTGAAGACTTACAGAAAACGTTTGACCTCTGTCATTGCCAACAAAGGATATATAACGAAATATTGAGATGAACTTTTGATATTGACCAAATACTTATTTTCCAGCATAATTTGCAAATAAATTATTTCCAAATCAGCCAATGTGATTGTTCGGGTTTTTTTTTTACATTTTGTCTCTCATAGTTGAGGTCTACCTATGATGCCAATTACAGGCCTCTCTCATCTTTTTAAGTGGGAGAACTTGCACAATTGGTCGCTGACTAAATACTTTTTTGCCCCACTGTATATAATGTCTCTTGTTTCTGAAAAGGAGACCCTAAATTTGGGTCTCTCCAGCCTCTGAATCGTTCTCTCTATTCAATGTTCCAGTTTGCAGATCATCATAAAAGCAAAGGAATCCCCTGTCTCCCTGGAGTACTGGAAAATTCTTCTTTCATATTGATCCTAAAGGAACTCCTGTCATTGAGGCTGCAATTCCTACCTGCTCTCAAAAGATGAGGATTTATCCTTTAAGAAAAAGGATGTGAGGGCGATCTGGCTGCCACATCTGTCACCCCATTGATCGCCAGGGTTGATTCGGCTGATGTGGCTGGCTGGGCGGGTGTCCCCTCCCTCTCTCCCTGCTCCATGTGCGTCCTTCCCGAAGCTGCGTGCTCGGTGGAAGAGGACGACCATCCCAGATAGAAGGAGTGTACCGATCTTCGGTCAAGGGTATACGATAGCTGCGCTCCCCGGCTAGAACCTCCAAACAAACTCCTTTAAAAAAAAAAGATTCAAGAGCCAGCCCTATGGTTTCTAAAACAGCTATTGTGCTAATTCAAATTTCCTAGTATGTATAACAGATCTGAGCTACCTCTAGTCCAAGAAATGCATCAGGTTTCCTATTTTAGATGAAAAAAATTACACTACATTGGATTCATTCAAAGTTGTTCAATATAGCTGTCACCAGTAATAAATGTTCCTCTTTGTCTTGGCTCATGGGAGAGTGAGTGAACTGCTCAGTAATTTGCTGTGACCAATTTTTGAGGAATTTTAGAGACTCACTTCTATTCAGTGTAATTTGCCACAATTAGTGAAACTTTCATCCACTAAATGTGCCTTTAGTACTTATTTGTCCAGTTAAATGAACTGTTATTCTACTTTTACAGCTTAAGGATGTAGACAGAATTCTTGAAACCAGTTTTAGAAGGGGTCCTGGAAAGACACCGGCTTAATCTCCTGGTCATTGGCCTACTTTATAGCTATGTAAAATATTGGAGGAGTTTGTTTTAAACTTTAAGATTTGGCATCAATAGTATGTGGATGACACGCAATTCTGACCATGTGCATATTTTCAAATTGAAGCCTGCATGTAGATCTTATATAGTATTTTGATGCTGTAGTGTGTTGGGGAAAAGTGCTATGAGCAAAGCAGAAAATGGCTGTGTTGAGAATATAACCTACGTTTTTCTTAAATCTCATCCACGTTATTTCACAATATTGATGTTCCTTATGCAGCTCAAAGGGGAAACTAATTTTAAAACCACAAAACTTAATTTGGATGAAATGACTACATTAAACAATTGAAGAAGAGGATTGAAGTGACACAAAAATATTTGGTGGGAGGGAGTTGCCATTCATTTGGTGGCTGACCTCTTGTCCTTCTTTTTTGATATTACTAAACAGTGTTAGACTCTTCCTGATTGCAGAGATGTATTAGGGAGACAAAATCTATAAAGAAATCCCCTACATGCAGAGCTTCATAAATGATTAGCCTATGTTCAAGCATCAGTTTGAAGTTCTCCCATCTCCTCCCCCCACTCCACTTTTCCCAACTGCACAGTGATGTGAATTCCATGTACCTGTCCTCTACGGAACCCCCAGCTGCTGCTGAGTGGGCCTGTCTGTTACGCCCCCTGAGAGGGAGAGAACCTGAAGGCATATGGAACCTGCTTTCAATTGTACGTGAGATGTTTAAGAGGCGGGATACCAATGCAGCTCCTCTTCTGGAGATCCTGACAGACCAGTGTCTGACATACGAACAGGTATTATTTCCTTAGTTAAATAAATTCTCACAGAAATTTGTGTGTGGGATGGAATGGTCATGTCGATTATGTAGAAATTTTAAGGAAAGTGAAGAATTAGACAAATGCCTAACAGTATAATAATAAAGTGTTAGGACAGAGGTGGCTATCCCACTATCAATTCCTCTGAACACCATCAATTTCCATTTCTAGAATTTAGCCAATTTTGAGTGGTTTGTTTTTTAAATGTGTTTAGCCAAAAAAGAGGCAGTCGTTGAAATACCATCTCTAAGGCTCTATTGCATATATATTCAGCCTGTGTTTTTCTATGATAGTGCTGTTTTTGGCCAAATAAAGCAAGAAATTTGTGTGTTAAGATTCATGGAGGCAAAGTACTGATTTTTGGTCTCTAATCCCACAAAAGAGAGTGAAAAAATTCAAGTCGACCGACTTGGGTTGCAGTATAGCAATGAAATCATTAAAAATAATAGTACTGCTCTGTGTTTTACTAGTCAGATTGCACTTAAACTGTTATGCCCAGTTCTGGTTCTCTCAGTATGAGAAGAAGGACACAAAGAAACTGGAAGGAATGCAGAGAAGATGGAGAAACATTGTGAGAGGGATGAAAGCTAAACCCTAGAATAAATGGTAAAATAACTTTTAAGCTAAAGTTGAGATTGCTTAAGAGAGACATGATAGCAGTCTAACGTTTGAAGAACTGTCATGGGAAAAGGGTATGGAATAAAAACTGATGAATGAAAGCTAAACATGGAAATCCATACTCGGGAAGATTTTTTTTTTATTGTGATAGCTATAAATAATGGAACAGCCTACCTCCTAGAAGAAAATATGGATGTTCCACTATATGAGATTTCCAAACATTAGCTGGAAATCCATGTGTCTGGGATGACCCAAGAATTCCTACCATGAGCAGGTGGTTGGACTAGAAGAGACTTCCAACTCTGTGTTTTATAATATGTCGCACTGGTTTCTGACAATAGTTAGAATTGAAGAATCATGGATAGTCCACTGGATTAAGAAAAATAAGTATGAAGTTTGAGCATCTGACATTCTGCATCATTTGTCTACAGATAACTGGCTGGTGGTATAGTGTAAGAACATCTGCATCCCATAGTAGTGCAAGTGGGCACACTGGCCGGAGCAATGGCCAGTCAGAAGTTGCTGCTCATGCTTGTGCAAGTATGTGTGATGAGATGGTTGTACTTTGGAGACTTGCTGTCTTGGATCCAACCATCAGCCCTCATCGGTAGGTGTAATTCTGAAAGTCCAAAACACAGTTGACCTTGACAAAAGTCTGTTAATGGATACTTGCCTATTATTTTTATAGTAATGTTCATGTCCAGCTTTTTTGCTTGATTGCATCTTACTCCAAACATGGATGGGAGTTACATGGCATTGAAATATTCTAAAAACGTTCATGCCAGATTGCCGCTTTAATCTGTGCTTTCTTTGAATTCATGTTCTAAGTATTCGTCCTTCAAATACATAGTCATAATGAGTAGTACTGTATTTGCTCTCATGTTTTCTATAAAAAGGTTTGCTTTATATTTTTCTCAAGCATGTTTTAAATTTTTAATTAAAAACACTATCTTACTTTTGAAGACCTATAACTTACAACTACCAGATCAGCACAGTCCTGTTTTTTTTTTAATTACTAAAAACGAGTACATGTATGAGGTCCTTGGTGCTCTCTGAGCTTGGTTGCTTTCTTGCAGACATTTCATTAACCAAACTAGATAACATCATTAATGCTAGAGCATCATCAGACTACATGAATTATCTGCATCTTTTGTCAAAAGATACACACCAATCTACAAAAATGTAGGCATCATGTTCAAATTGTATGTTTCAGTGAATTCCTAAGTGAACAAGAGCCATTACAATTTTGGTAGACTATAGCATTAAGCATGACATTTTCGTTGAAATTTGAATGCATACTTATTTATGTGCAGTTATTTGCAAATTCAACTTAAGAAACAATGAATATAAAAGATGCAAAAGCTTGGACACCATTCCAGTCATTATTTTATAACTCCTCACCTTCTAAATGGTTCCTTTAGGCAGCTAAGGTCTTGCTTGTGGAATTTTTCCCCACTTGTCCTTGCAGAATCCTTCTATGAAATATTCCTAGTTCCCCCAGGATGCATTTCACCACATAGTGAAATGTGTTCCTCCACAGATTTTCCGTAATGTTCATATCTGGGGACAGGGCAAGTAAGACAACAATCTGAAAGATACCACCAAAACAGAGCATGGAGAAATCTTTATAAAAAGATAAGTGTTTTGGAGTGCCTTGAACAATCCTCACTTTTCAATTTTGTGAAAATTTGTGGGACAATATCAAACGTGGAGCATATTGAATGGGACCTAAGAATATTTCCCTTGAATTTCTTTGTCAAACACAATAGACCAGGGGTCCCCAACTTGTGGGCTGCAGCCCACTAGTGGGCTGTGAGGGGTTTGCAACAGGGCTATGGAAATGGCTGGCAAGTGTGCACATGCACCCTAACTTATGCGAGCAGCAGACAAGCACACAGGCTCCATTTAAGTGAATGGCAGGTGCACATGCACGCCTTTCGCACAAATGGAGCTGCATATGTGCGCTCTTGCCTGCAGCTTGCGCGGAACAGTCCCCTCTCCTCCTGTCACGTGTCCATAAAGCTGGAAATATTGGAGAATTCTACAAGGATCGGTGTTAGGAATGTTCATAGGAGCTTTGATTATTTGAGGTTTTTTTCTGTGACATAAAAATGAAATTAAGTATTAAGCATATTAGAATATTAGAGTTCTGATAAAATGTAAGTGTTCCTGATTAACAAGAAATTAAAAAGAAATTAAATTTTGACGTTTGCTTTTAATGGGTCACTTTTGCCTCTTACTTGTTTCTTTTCTTCCATACTGCTAGCCGAAGGGACTTGTGCACGCAGCTAAGGCAGTGGCAGTTGAAGGTAATAGACAATGTCAAAAGAGGACAGCATAAGAAGTCCCTGGAGAAGTTATTCCATGGGTTCAAACCAGCCGTGGAAGCTTGCTACTTCAATTGGGAGGAGGCATATCCTATTCCAGGCATCACCTACAGCAGTGCTGACAAAAAGAATTCCTTTTGTTGGGTGAAGGCCATCCAGCAGAGGAACTGCAGGCCACTGTGTATAGAAAATTTTTCTGATGGAGGGAGAGGCCATGGGACAGATGCTATGGGGACATGTTTGCAGCTAGGAGACAGGTCACGACTTGTCTCTCAGGAGCCAGCTGTGCGCCCCAAAGAACTTATTGGGAAACGGAAAGTTGTGTCTGAAGGCCCCCAGAGGGTTTTGAGAAGACTTTCAGCAGAAGGGGATAAAGCTTCATATAAAACAGCTGCGAACAAGGGCAAGCTTCCGGTGGGAAAGAACTTAGCCAGCAAACATGGCGGGAAGCGTCGTATGAGCAGTGAGGACAGTTCTTTGGAGCCAGACTTGGCTGAATTGACTTTAGATGACAGCAGTTTGGCTCTTGGAGCAGAGGCGAGCAATACATTCAGCTTCACAGACAGCCCGTTGAGCAGAAGCTACAGAGATACTTTTGAGGATGATGGTGGAGTGTATTTCTCTGAGGCAACCGAGCCGACCCTCAGAAGCAGTCCTTCCACCAAGAAACTTTCAAAGGAACCCGTGGAGGAAGTGGGCAGTGGAGATGATGACCTCCATGGCCCTGATGAAAGTAGTGCTGGGGTATGTTCAAAGCCAAAAGAGGTGGAGGAAAATGGCGCTGCTGGAGGAGAAGAGGAAGAAGATGATTACCAAGTTTATTATTTAAATCCCCAGGAGGTGGCTAAGGAAGAAGACGAGAAAGCAGAGGGTGGGATTGAAGAGGAACAAGACATGTTTGCTGGAATAAAACCCTTGGAGCAAGAAAACCGAATGGAGGTAGGCCTGTAAGCTCCTGACTCCTGTGCTCCCTTTATTTTAGACTCCTACAGTATATGTTTCTACTGGGAAGAATGAAAACATGTATTATGTAACAGGGAAGGACTGTTAAACTAAGATAACAGCTTTATAAATAACATTTGTATCAATATTGATAATTTATTCTTCTGTGTATCAACATCTGCAGCACTTGGTCAAGGAAAAAGGAATAGAATGTAATTCAGGCATGTTTTGCATAATAATATGTAGCATGCTGTGTTATGTCAGTCATTTTGACAAGACTTTAGGATTATTCATGTTAGGTGCAAAATTTGGTAGTAGGATACACGTCTAACGCAGAAGTTCTGAATTGCATCCCTTGTATCTGCATTTCCAAATGGATCTTACATAATTGAACTTCTGCTTGAGATTTCAAACTATCAGTCAGACTACAATGCATTGAACACGTGGATCATGTAAGGCAGCATCACGTGTTTATCTCAGTTTGTTTCTTGCTTCACATGGTAGCCATTGAGTACCTTTCCTTGTTGGACCTGAAGAGTCACACACTCCAAATGTGGTGCAGGTAGGGGTTGGTAAGGGAGTGCAAGGAGCATTTCTCACAAGTGGCTAGATTTTACTGGGGACTTGAAGAAAGTTGAGGGGTTTTTTTGTGATATGTTTACTGGAGGACTTAACAAACACTGTAGTTTTAATCTATTTCTCACATGGAAGTGGCAGTAAGAGTTGCCATAAGTTTCAGCAGGGAAGTTCCTAGGCCCATAAGACTAAGAACTGAGAGCAAAGAAAGCAAGAATTAGACTGGTTTGCTGCAATTCTCAATTTACAGATCCTGTTTGCCTGCGCAGAGGCTCTTCATGCACATGGCTATAGCAGTGAAGCTTGCCGTCTTACTGTTGAACTTGCAAAAGACTTACTGGCTAACCCTCCTGATCTCAAAGTGGAGCAACCCCCAACCAAGGTAAAATACTGATAAAAACATAATTTAAATGGAAGACCGGGGTTGGACAATAGCTAGTAGGAGATTTAGATGTGTGTGTTGCTGTGGATAATTTTAATGCTGTAACAAGTATAAACCCTTACTTTGAGGCACCACTTAATAGTTATGCTGTGATATTTTGAGATAATTGACTGCTCTCCTTTTGATGTGCATTCCCCATTGTATGTCTTCATCATCTGTAGTAATCCTTTCTGTCCCAATTCTCCATCTGATGGTGGTGGGGAAACAACAGGTCAGCTGCAGAACAATCTGTACTGACTCTAATGATTATCTCCTTTCTTAACCATGAGAGAGGATGGTGGTTAGTTCAACTTGAGGTTCCTTCCAGCCCTATGAATCTATGTTTTCTATGTGAAGGCTGGCGAGGGGAAAGGATGCATCTTCTGAAGAGCTTTGACTATTATTATTATTTTGCTAACTGTTAAAGAATGATGTTGTTCAGTGTGGGATAATGGGCTTCAAAGAAAAAAAAAGTTGGGAGTAAGAATAGGTGTTGCAGGGGAGTAGAGGAAGCAACTGGACTCCCTCAAAGATTGTGTGTTGGGATTAAAAATGAACAAGGAAAAGTGGATGGTGAGGATTATATGATTTTGGATGATAAAAGTACTGAAACATTGAAGGAACTTTTGAATTCTAGTGCAAGGTGTGATTAAAATTTAAAACAAAATAGCTGAATCAGTAAAAGTGCTTTTTGATATAAATAGGAACACCTCCCTATTTATTTTGCCATAAAAGTTTTTTTTACTTCTGTTCAATTGTGTCCAATTCTTGGAAACTCCCTTAACAACTTTGCCATGGCTGAAAGAGGGACTTCTCCAGGGCACCCAACTGGCTTTATGCTCAAAATGGGGGCCAAGTTCACAATCTCCTGGTGTCTAGTCTGATGTTTAATGGCAACACCAAATAGCCTCTCAAAAAAAGTAGATTAGAAAATACTGAATACTGAATATGTGACTGCAAGTAGTGCAATATATGAAGAATTGAGTGAATCCATATTATAGAGTTACTCCGTTCCACATCAAATTGTTGAGCTGTGTTTTTGAGGAGCATATTTTTGTCACCTTGTAGAAAAAAGAAATCTCACATTGCTTATTTATTCATTAAAACACGCTTATGTCCTATCCTTATTCCAAGGACAGGCAGGTATATTTGACCCTCATATCTTTTTATTCCTAAAATACCTATTGGTTAAAGTATACGAGAGCGTGAAGGTAAAACATTAATGGATTGCAAATTTTAGAGAGTTTTTTCCTTTAAATTTATGCTTTGTCTACTAAAAGTCTACTGTCTTTTAAAAAAAAACCAATATTTCTTTAATGATGCTAAAATCGAGTTGCATTTTACTTTCAAAATGTTTATGACATAGTGCAAATAAAAACAAATACTATTACATCAAATGGTGTTTAAAATTATATAGCATTCTTTGTTGTACTTCGTAAAGCTTCATTTCATTTTATGTATGGATTTTTCCTCACATAATCTTCTTGGGATTGGTCTAGACTGAATTTGTCCTGATGGGGTACAACTGAAATCAGTAGAATTTCAGCTGAGACTAGGAAATAGGAAATACAAATTTGTATTTTAATATGAATGAAGCTAATTACTCAGTTGTAGTTGCTCTGTATTTTGAAGTGCACTTCTCTGATTATAAATATGCATGTCAAATATGTATGTTAAAGATGTATAAAAGGGTAGAGATTTCCTTAAGCTAAGCAACATGGGAAAATGCAATTGTGTTTCTTGTTAAATGTTCTTCCAGTTTCCTAGTATTGTCTGTAGCCTGGGATATCTTGATCGTCTCCCTTCAGATCTGTGTCTAATCCTGCTCAGCCAAGAGTAGTTAGCTGCTACTATGACTAGGCATATATTAAGGAAAAGGACTGGCAAGAACCCACATTTTTATACATTTGAGATGGCACATAATTGGAATAAGTTCCTAGGCATGCTTGTTATTTGTAAATTGTTTTTTTTATAGAATCAAGCGCAGAAAAATTCACATTCAGCCTTCTAATTCTCCATCCCACAGGGAAAGAAAAACAAAGTCTCTACCAGCAAACAGACTTGGATGGCGACAAACACTTTATCCAAAGCTGCTTTTCTGCTGACTGTCCTGAGTGAGCGGCAGGAATATCACAATCTGGCTTTCCAGATTGGCATGTTTGCTCTGGAGTTACAGAGGCCCCCAGCATCTACCAAGGCCCTGGAGGTCTGTAGAGGATGGCTTTGTGCCTTATTTAGCACTTTCATGGGGGGAGGAGGCGGGGGAGGAAATTGCGTAGCTAGAGAATCCTAAAGATCATGAAACTGACGGAGGTTTTGGGTTTACACCTCCAGCTCTTGGTTCAAATTGTTTGGCTGAAATAATTTCCCCTAAACTCTGGATAAAAAATAGTGTCCAATTGTTGTAGTATTACAACAGGGTGACTTTTTTTTTACAGCCCAGTGATACAGTATAAGTAGTTCTTAACTTATGACCACAACTGGATCTGGGAAATTTATTTTTGAGGACTGTGGTCATTAAATGAGACATCACATGACTGTGACCAATGACCTTCTCTGCTACCTTCCCCTTTGACATTGCTTGTCAGCAAATGGCAATCACATAACAGCTGGACACTGCAGTTGTCATAAATGCAAGTCAGTCGCCAAGTACCCAGATTGTGATGACATAATCGCAGGGACACTGATGGTCGTAAGTGTGAGGACCGGTCATAAGTTACTTTTTACAGTGCTGTCAAATAGTCGCTAAATCATAAATCAAGGACTACCTGCATTGGTTTTGGTAGAATCTGTTAGCTGGTTATTTTGGAGTTTACTCTCCAAAATGTGCACTTCCAGATGCATATTCTTCACAGACTTCCATAGACTTTCTGCAGAGTATCAAGGATTGAGTTTTGTCCCCAAAGTTAGGGAATTTCTTGGCAGCTTTCACTGGATAAAACCAGGCCTCTCGGCCTCAGGCAAGAATTCTTACGCATCACTACAAAGCATTTTTTTCTTAATGTTATTATCCAGTCTTTGTGAACAATAATGCGTTTGTTAAAATAAAGGCCTTGTGCATGTTTCTTCCTGATCCCTATCACACAGGTCAAGCTGGCATACCAGGAGTCTGAGATTGTGGCCTTGTTGAAGAAGATCCCACTTGGCTCTAGCGAGATGAATACTATCCGGGGGAGGGCTGAAGAGCTGAGGGAAGGAACACTATGTGATTACCGCCCTGTCCTGCCTCTTATGCTAGCTAGCTTCATATTTGATGTCTTATGTGCTCCAGGTAAAACTCCTGCTTATTTACCCAAAGAGAAAGCCCCTTGAGGAAAGACTTGCTCGTCCCTCTACATTTTCAGTGCAGTTTCCACAGTCCATTCATTTATGTCTGTTGGTTCAAGTGTCCACAAGAGCTTCCGTGTTTTCTGTAAGGTTAAAAAAATAAACCTGCTACACACTTGATTTCGACCAGATGCTCACATGTGCTGTGGAGGTCCTGAGCTTAGCCTTAATCACAAAGCCTAGAGTATGCAATAAGCCTATCTGAATCCCTATGTTAGTCAAACTGACTATTCATTAACTATGTCCTAATATTTCCAACAGATAGCCCTCTTATAAATTACTCTACAGAAACTTTGGAGTACAAACTAATTTATCCCTGTTGCTGGCCTGAATCTGATGGGAGTCAAAGTGGGCACCACCAGGGAGACAAGGTTTCTCTATTTAATAGGGGTTATGCCCAGCTTCTTAAAGCAGATGGTCAGTTTCGTCGACTACTTGCTGAATCTCTACTACAGGTTTTTTTCCAGATAAAGCACCAAATCTAAGACCATACTTTACAGCTCTGAGGAAGTCAAAACAGCGCACTCTTCCTTGTGGTGGCCGCAATCCTCTTTTCATTCTGAATTACCAGCTGTGCCATGTGTTAAATTACAATTAGAGTTGTACAAAAAATGTCTCCAGGAGGATAAAATGTCTCAATAGGGTACTGAAGAAAATTTGATGATGCTTGTTTAACTGTAGCGATATTTGTATAAGTTGTTAAAATACAATATTTGCACTGTTTTTTTTTATTTACCAGTCCAGGCAATGTTTATTCTCTGTAGAGCTAATTACCGTATTTATCGGCGTATAACACGCACAGGCGTATAACACGCACCTTCATTTTAAGAGGGAAATTTCAGGAAAAAAATTTAAATTTCAAATAAAGAACTTTGAAGCATCTTTTCCCTGAAGACTCGTGTTTAGTACATTCAGATGCTTTCTTTCCTCTTTCCCTCTTACTTGTCTATCCTTCCTTCCACCCACCCTTCCTCCTTCCCTTTCTTCCTGCCTCCCTTCCAGTTCCCTCCTTCCTCTTTCCTCCTGCCTGCCTGCCTTCTTTCCCTCCTGCTTATCTATGCTTCCTTCCTTCCTTGCACCTCCCTCCCTTCTGCCTGCCTGCCTTCTTTCCTCTTTCCCTATCCTCCTATCCTTCCTTTCTCCCTCCCTCCTTCCCTGCCTCCCTTCCAGTTCCATCCTTCCCTCCTTCCTTCTGCCTCCTTCCTGCCTGCTTGCCTTCTTTCCTCTTTCCCTCCAGCGTGTCTGCTTTTCTTTCCTTCCTTCCACCTCCCTTCTGCCCTCCTGCTTTCTTTCCTCTTTCCCTCTTGCTTGTCTATCCTTACTCCCTCCTCCCCTCCTTCCCTTCCTTCCTGCCTCCCTTCCAGTTCCACCCTTCCCTTCCTTCTGCCTTCCTGCCTTCTTTCTTCTCTCTCCTGCTTGTCTGCTTTTCCTGTGTGTGCCCGCGCGCGAAAAGGAGGTGGTGGGAGATAAATTTGAAAGGTCTTCTGCTTTCGGAACTCGGAAATACCCCCCCTCCCCTTTTCCTCCAGCGAGCACGGAGCTTGAAGGAGGCGAAGTGTGTGCGCGCGCGCAAAAAGGAGGTGATGGGAGAGAAATTTGAAAGGTCTTCTGCTTTCGGAACTCGGAAATACCCCCCCCCCCACTCCCCTTTTCCTCCAGCGAGCACGGAGCTTGAAGGAGGCGAAGTGTGAGCGCGCGAAAAGAGGTGGTGGGAGAGAAATTTGAAAGGTCTTCTGCTTGCCGTGGGCGGGCCGCATTTACATAGAGCAGGGAGGGCTGTTAAAGGGCCGTATTAAACTGTAAAAACATGGCTTCTTAACATTATATCGGCGTATAACACGCATACATCATTTGCCCCCTATTTTTCAGGGAAAAAAGTGTGTGTTATACGCCGATAAATACGGTAATATCTCTGTTCCTCTCCTAGTGGTTTCTCCTACAGGGTCGAGACCTCCAAGCCGTAATTGGAACAATGAAATGCCTGGAGATGAAGAACTTGGCTTTGAGGCAGCCGTGGCAGCCCTTGGTAAGTGCTTAGTTTTCCCCCCCTCCACAATTGCTCCTATAATTTTAAAAGAGATCCTGCCCATGTCATGTATATTCTTGAATCACCTAAATGGTACTGAAATAATGGAAAGCCCGGACACAAGAAGCAGATAATCTTTTTAAATGAAATTTTAGGAGAAAATGTCTTGCCCTAGCAGGAATCTTTTCGTATTTACATAAAGTAGGACGACATCCTTGAATTCTGCTTTGCAGGCATGAAGACAACAGTGAGTGAAGCAGAGCACCCTCTTCTGTGTGAAGGTACTCGAAGAGAGAAAGGAGATCTAGCTCTAGCCCTGATGATCACTTACAAGGATGATCAGTCTAAACTCAAAAAGGTAAGTTATTTTTAGAAATGTTTAGAAACAGGACATATTTTATTCATTTTTAAATAACTAAGCTTTTCAGAGTTTCTTGGAAACCAACTAACTTTCGCAAGACTTTTCAAGATTTACAATGTTGTTTGATGTGTACATGTGTGTGAGAGAGTCTAATCAGGGTGGATGATGTGTGAGTTGCCCCTGTGTGTTTCCCTATAATGCACCTGTAGGTTTCTGTGTGCATTGGGAAGCATGGGATGAGAAATACATACTCTACTTTGATCATGAGACCACAAAAAGGATGCTTAGAATGGAAGAAATAATAATAATAATAATAATAATAATAATAATAATAATAATAATAATAATAATAACAACAACAACAACAACAACAACAACAACAACAACAATTCTGACTCTACAAAAAACCACCCTACTTGGAACAACTTATATCCTCCGACGTTACCTTAACAGTTCCTAGGTCCTTGATTAGGACTCGAGCTGTTGAGCTACCAACCAGCCCCAAAGGCTGTGAATCTCACCAAAGATTAACCAAATCATCATCATCATCATCATCATCATCATCATAATCTCCAATGTTACCTTAACAGTTCCTTGGTCCTTGGTTACGACTCAAGCTGTTGAGCTACCAACCAGCCCCAAAGCTGTGAATCTCACCAAAGATTAACCACATAATAAGAATAAGAATAATAATAGTTCTGCTTTCTCCATGAAGGTGACAAGCAACAGGGAGAAAGCAGAACTGTTTAACTCATTTTTTGCATCTGTCTTTACACAAAGGGATAAAACAGTCCAACCTATCAAAAACAGCACCACAAAAATCAGATTAGGAACACAAATTGAAATAGGGAAGAAAATGGTAAGTGAACACCTGTCTACCCTAGACGAGTTCAAATCACCAGGACCGGATGGATTACACCCCAGGGTTATGAAGGAACTGGCAGATGAGATCTCAGAACCATAACTATATTTTTCAGAGATCCTGGAGCACCGGGGAACTGCCAGAGGACTGGAAAAGAGCTGATGTGGTTCCCATCTTCAAAAAAGGAAAAAAAATAGATCCAGGAAACTACAGACCTATCAGCCTGACCTCAATACCAGGAAAGATTCTGGAAAAGATAATCAAGCAACAAATTAGCGAACACCTAGAAGTAAACAAAGTAATAGCCAAAAGCCAACATGGGTTTGTCAAAAACAGATCATACCAGACTAATCTTATTGCATTCTTTGACAAAGTGACAAAATTAGTGGACCAGTGGAATGCCGTTGATATAGTTTAGTTGGCCTTCAGTAAGGCATTTGATAAGGTAGACTATAACCTACTACTAGATAAAGTAGACGAATGTGGGTTGGACAGCATCACCACAGGATGGATTCGTAACTGGCTGACCAACCGCACTCAACGTGTAGTCCTCAATAGAACTGCATCTACATGGAGGGAAGTATGCAGTGGAGTACCCCAAGGCTCTGTTTTAGGCCCAGTACTCTTCAACATCTTCATCAATGATTTGGATGAGGGAATAAATGTGGAACTCATCAAATTTGCAGATGACACCAAGCTGGCAGGAATAGCCAACACTCCAGAAGACAGGCTTAAGTTACAGAAGGATCTTGACAAACTTGAACATTGGGCACTATCTAATAAAATGAAATTCAATGGTGAAAAGAGTAAGTTTCAACTTTTAGGCAAGAAAAACGAAATGCACAGGTACAGTATAGGTGGTACCTTCCTCAATAATAGTAACTGTGAGAGGGATCTTGGAGTCCTAGTTGACAACCATTGAAATATGAGCCAGCAGTGTGCAGCAGCTGCCAAAAAAGCCAACACAGTTCTAGGCTACATAAACAGAGGGATAGAATCAAGATCACGTGAAGTGTTAATACCACTTTATAATGCCTTGGTAAGGCCACATTTGGAATACTGCATTCGGTTTTGGTCGCCACGATATAAAAAAGATGTGGAGACTCTAGAAAGAGTGCAGAGAAGAGCAACAAAGATGATTAGGGGACAAAAACATATGAAGAACGGTTGCAGGAACTGGGTATGTCTACTTTAATAGAAAGAAGGACTAGAGGAGTCATGATAGCAGTGTTCCAATATCTCAGGGGTTGCCACAAAGAAGAGGGAGTCAAACTATTCTCCAAAGCACCTGAGGGCATAACAAGAAGCAATGGATGGAAACTAATCAAAGAGAGAAGCAACTTAGAACTGAGGAGAAATTTCCTGACAGTTAGAACAATTAATCAGTGGAACAGATTGCCTCCAGAAGTTGTGAATGCCCCAACATTCCAACTCTGCTATTGTATTGTATATAATAATTACAACAACAACAACATCTTGAATGGAAAAGTCAAAGAGTCAACGCAAAAGGAATACATCAGGAGGGTCCGCAAAATATTAAAATCAAAGCTGAATGCTGGAAACATAATTAAAGCCATTAATACATGGGCAGTTCCAGTGATACGCTACTCAACTGGAATCATCAACTGTACTCTGGCTGAACTGGAAAACCTGGACCGGAAAACACGCAAACTTTTGAATACGTACCACGCTTTACATCCACGGAGTGACATTGACAGGTTGTACCTGCCAAGAAAAATAGGGGGCAGGGGGCTATTGCAAATCCATCAAACTGTAGAATAAGAAAAACAAAGTTTGAATGATTATGTGAACCAAAGTACAGAAAAATTGCTGCAGGCTGTGAAAACGGAGAACAGCATAAAAACAACAAAAACAAAGGCAGAATATAAGGAAAAACAACTGGATGACAGATTAAATAGATGGAAAACCAAAGCTTTGCATGGACAGCACTTGAAAAACATTGAAGGAAAATGTGATGACAACTTGACATGGACATGGCTTAAGATGGGAACTATCAAGAAAGAAACGGAAGGTTTAATACTGGCTGCTCAAGAACAAGCACTACAAACTAATGCCATGAAAGCGAAGATACAAAAATCCACTGACAACCCAAATTGCTGACTTTGCAATAACAAAGTCAAAACTGTTTCACATTTAATATGTGAATGTAGCAAAATCGCACAAACTGATTACAAAGCTAGATATGACTGAGTTGCTAAATTAATCCACTGGTCATTATGTAAAAAGTATGATTTACCTATATCCAGAAAGTCATGGGAACATAAAGTGGAAGAAGTTATCGAAAATGAGAGGTGAAGATCTTGTGGGAGTTTCGAATACAAATCGATTGTCATTTGGAGCACAACAGATATCACAGTTGTAGAGGGCCAAAGTGTACAGTTTATTGATATCGCTGTTCCTGGAGATGCCAGAGTCGAAGAAAAATAACTAGAAAAAATAATGAAATATCGCGACCTGGCCATCGAAACTACACGGCTATGGATGAAGCATGTAACAGTGATACCCATTGTCATCGGGAAACTTTGCACCATGTCCAAGAATTTTACAAGATACATCAACAAATTGCAGCTTCCTGCAATAACACCAGCGGAACTGCAAAAAACTGTGCTACTCGGAACATCTTACATTTTAAGAAGGTACTTGATTGATACCTAGGACGCTGGCAGCAAACCGTATCAACCATTAGCACCAGTCACCGGTATTTGTGATGCATTTTTGAATGTTCAGTTGGTTGAGTTTCATGTTTAATAACAATCTTTATTGTCATTGTATAAAATAAATGCAACGAAAGCAGTTAGCAACTGCTGCTGAACTTGTGTCCCAAATAATGTCTGCAGTCTTTTCCAACCATCAGATTGGTTTGGTTTATGTTTCTTTTACCTTTTTCCCACTATGCCCAAAAGTTATCCAATAGAATAGAATAGAATAGAATAGAATAGAATATTGAGTGAAATTAGAATAGAATAGAATACTTCATTGTCACTTTGAATGTACACTAATTGGTATACATTAAAATAAAACTTTGTTACATACAGCTCTCAGAGGGTCACCACCTCCAATATACACTACATAACCATGACAGAATAAATAAACACAAAATTATGCATATACCCACATATATTATATGACACAGAAAACAACACAGTCTAGTTTGGATGTGTACATGTATATGGCGAGAAAAAAGACTATTGCGAGTTTACCAGACGAATGGCCTCGGGAACAAAGCTGTTGCAGAATCTGGTAGTCCTGCTAGATAGAAAGAGTCTGTATTTCCTTTCCATGATTTATTTCCAGTACTCTAGTAATATGGAAAGAAGAAAAAGAACAAAAAAAGAGGAAGGAGCAATTTGATCAGTCTACCCCAGGCATTTAATGGATCCAATGGGTTTTCACAGAGTATTTGAGGAGTTTGAGAGCTGGTGAGCAATTTGATCAAGATCCATTGGAATAAGAGAGGAACAAGGAAACTTGTGCTAGAGTAACCTCTTCCCTCTCACAGAACTGCTGCAGCTCCTTACTTTCCAGAATAGCTCATGGAAATGAAGGATGGGGAAGCTAACCAGATCATGATTGGAGGGGAAGACTCATGTGGAATCACACTGGACACTGGCATTCAGTGGCAAAATACTTTGGACATACTTTGCTGCTTTTACTATATTTGCTGAACATTATTCCAGCAGCCCCTTTTTAAGGTGACATTTCCCCTTTTAAGGAAGACTTCTTGCAGCTGTTGGCAAATATCAATATAAATAAATAAACAAACAAAATTATAAAATAGAGTTGAATTTTAGTTGGACAGAGTTAGGGTTGGAGATGACAAGAGCTTGCTTTGAGGTGATCTGGGCACTGAGGAATCAGGGCTATCTGTAATGTCAAGTTTGCCACTGCTCAATTGGACCTCTACCCTTCATGGTTGGTTAAGATTTCTTGCAAGGTGACAGGAGGTTGAATTCAAGCCATAGTATTTTTAGAGGGAGAATGAGGTGCAATTATTTTGGTAATTTTAGACCGGCCTGCAATCTTCTCTTTTTAGAAGTAGATTATCTGGGTCTTCAGCTGTTGGATTTCAGGCCAAAATCCTGCTTCAAGCCTGGATGCAAGAATGGTCCTCTACTGCTCCTCCAGGGTGTCACACCATTCCCTGCTTTGCAGCTGATCCAATAACTGAAGGCTATTGGGAGAAATAGGCTCAGACTGAATTCACCCAAGATAGAATGACAAGAGATTTTGGGTAACTGATTCTAAGGAAATTGCCCTGATTTGTAGCTCTTACTCAATCAGCAGGCTACAGTTTTTATTTTTATACAGTTAAATTGTATGTACAAATTGTGGTCATTCCTGCATTACAAGGCTCAGTTTCACAATCTTTTGTGCCTTAGTCACTCCTATTTTGAATATTTTAAAGTGCTTTGGAGGGGTGTACCTGGAAAGAATTCATTCACAAGCCAAAACTTGAGCAAAATGTGATGGCCAGGGCAATAGCGAGTGCATCATGACACATTGTTTTATGACTACAGTGCTTTGGAGATTTCATTGGTTGCCTGTTGGCCTCCCTGTGCATCTAGGATGTTGACTGTCACCATTACAAGCCTACATGATTCTAGACTAGAATCCCTGAGGACCACTTTCCCTTGTATTTATCTGCCCATCCAACAGGTTCAGATAGAATCAGCTCCATCCAAATCCCTACTATTAACATGTTCCTCTGGTGGACCCTCAAAAGTAAATGGGTTTTCCGTTGTTCTGGTTGTTGTTGGTCTCATATTCTGCAAGTACCTCCCCATGGTGATTCAATCTGTTCCTTACCTTGTGCTTTTAGGGGAAAAAATGTTAAAACTTATTTAGCACAGGCTATGTTGTCAGTGAAGGTTGGAATCACTTACGTGTATGACTGCCTATCTTTTTGGTTTGTTATTTTAATATTACCATTTTTGTTTGAGTTATGTGTGGGTTTCACAAGCATATGTTGCTGTTGGTAAAACAACACTCCTGAAGAGTTTTATCTTTGTGATAATACTGTCGTAAACCAAATTGAGTGCATGTGTTGAAACAGGGCCAATTTTATGGTTAATGTTCTTACGTGTACCTCCATCAATAGATATAACTGTGACCAAGATAAGTACATTGTTGGACTTGTTCTGTAGCCTGGACAAGGACCATTATAGGCATATTATCCTGAGCACTTTCAACTTGCATAAACTTAGTCTTTTAAAGATTTATACATAAGCCAATCTTTTTGGCCTCAGTTTCACCAAGCAATGTCATCCACAAAATCTAAATCTGTTAGATCGGGTGTTGTCTAAGCCCTATGCCAAAGCTAGGGTTATCCATTGCTCTATGCCAGGGGTGTCCAAACTTGGGAACTTTAAGACTTGTGGACTTCAACTCCCAGAATTCCCTAGCCAGCCATGCTGGCTGGGGAATTCTGGGAGTTGAAGTCCACAAGTCTTGAAGTTCCCAAGTTTGGACACCCCTGCTCTATGCATAACGAAGTCCATGGAAAGGAGAAACAGGAATGGCGATAGTATACATCCCTGTCTTACTCCTGTATTGATGTTAAAGAAAGCTGTGTTGCCCAATTCCGTTTGTACCTAGTAGCTAGTGTTGTAATACAGACTCTGAAATTTTTTACAAAATGTTGAGGAATACCAAAGAACTTTACGATATTCCATAATGATACTTGATGAATTGAGTCAATCAACTTTTTGAAGTCAATAATATTGATTACTTTTGGCTTTTGGAATTCTAAGCTCTGTTTGATGGAAGTGAACAGCCAAGATGATTAAACAGTTAAATGTTTTCTAACAATGCTGCTTGAGAAGAATCCTCCATGTCTCATATCATGACCACATCATTAATGAAAAAGTACTACAAAGATTAGATTAAGAACACCTGAAAACTGTGAATGAATGTCGAATGCGGCTTTTTGGCCATATATTACATATGCCTAAAGACAGTGTCTCAGTGGCTGACGCTGAGCTTGTCGATCAGAAGTTCAGGAAGAAAGGAGGTAGGGAGGGGAGGAGAGAGGGAGAAGAAAGTGTAAATATAGTGTATGGAGAGCAGAAGAGCCAATAATTGTTTTTTGGGAGTTGATGGTAAGATGAATTGATGTAAACATTTAATAATACAACATGATGTTGGCTATGTAATAGTATACATGTGATTATATGTTACGAAAATGAAAAAATAAAAAAACTTTACAAAGGAGAAGTACGGCGGTTCGAATCCCTAGCTGCGCATAACGGAATGAACTCCCGTTACTCTGCCAACCTAGCAGTTCAAAGCATGTAAAAATGCAAGTAGAAAAATAGGGACCACCTTTGGTGGGAAGATAACAGCGTTCTGTGCACCTTCGGCATTTACTCATGCTGGCCACATGACCACGGAGATGTCTTTGGACAGCGCTGGCTCTTCGGCTTTGGAACAGAGATGAGCACCGCCCCCTAGCATCTGGAACGACTAGCACACATGTGCGAGGGGAACCTTTACCTTTACCTAAAGACCTGCGTCCAAAAATTGTACTCCATTGGATGATTCCTGAAGGAAAGACAAAACGATGCCGGCCTTGGAAAACCTAGCACCAAACAGTTAAGGAAGATCTTAAGATGATTAATGTCCCTTGGGATGATGCTGAAGATGCTGCAAATGATTGAAACCGCTTGAAAACACTTGCTGCCCAATGTGCTCTATACAGGAATTGATGATGATGATGATGATGATGTGTGTGGGTTTATTATTTTTGAAGAAATTGATCTTTATTTTATGATTATCTTAATTGTCATCTGCCCAGAACCTTTGAGAATAGGCTGCATGCAAATATAATAAAAATAAATTATTTTATAAGTCAAGGACATATTCTGGGGACAACTAAATTGTAATTTTTACCAAGATAGAAGAGGAGTGTTTTTAAATATTCAGATTTACTGTAATGAATTAATGTACTGTAAGATTAAATTGAAATTTAATTCCATGTACTTTTGCCATATGTTTCTTTCTTCTGATCCTGCCAGAGTTTGAAGGGCAATCCGTAGTTCTAAAAGATTTTGGGAAGGCTTAACTGGGGAAAAATGAATGCGTTCAAGGATACAAAAAGTCTCTGCCTTATGTTATAAGTTACATTACTGTAACTAAACAAGCTAATTGCCTGAATTTATAGAATCAACTGACTTATTAGCTGCATATGTATCCATGAGAACTTAGCCTCATGCCTGTCCTATGAACCCACCCCTTTCTGATTTTAGATCAATCTTGATTATGCCACATTATCCCTTCCATTTCCCAAGTATTTAGTTCAATTCGTAACCTCTGCATTCTCCTGTTCCTTGTTTTGTAGATCTTAGATAAGCTGCTGGACAGGGAAAGTCAGACACACAAACCTCAAACTCTGAGTTCTTTCTACTCATCCAGCAAGCCTACAGTACCTAATCAGAAATCTCCTTCCAAACATGCTACCCAATCAACTGCACCCATGCAGCATCTCCCAGGAACATCTGTTGCACAGCAGACAGGGGTACCGCCTGCAGTCCAAAGCAACCCTTCTGAACCCTTTATGGAGAAGACTACCCAAGGTATGGACAGCCATGTCCCAGGATTCTTCCAACTGGAGTATTCATTATACATTAACATACTACACATCAAGTAGTATTTTTTCTCATTTGGGAATAGGGATACCGAATCAGCCTGTGAATATCTACTCTGACTTTTAACTTTCAATATTTATGTAGGAAAGGAACTGAGTTTTGGCGATAGCATTAATACGGATCCTTGTTTGCAAATGGTCTTCCTCTTACTGCCTTTCTAAGTGACCCTTTGTGCTTCCCCAGAGAACCCTCAGAGATCCCCTTGCGACCCACCTGTTGAGTCCAGTATCTTAAAGCAAGAAGGGAAAGTTCCTAGCCGAATAGCTCTTGGAAGCAGAGGGGGCTACAATGGAAGATGCTGGGGTTCACCAGTCAGACAGAAAAAGAAGCACACAGGTAACTTGGGGCTGGACGTCACATCTCTGCTACTGGGTGGAGACCTGTGATGATTCAGAGGTTTCTGCAAGTGGGGACAACATTGAGGCAAAGATTACCAGCCAGCGGGCAGGTTCTGGCTGACATCAGGTAACATTTTAATGAAAAATGCTTTGTTCATTGATTCATTGATGGGCTAGTTCCTTTCTCTCAGCCCTAGGAAGAAGGCAGTGGCAAACTACTTCTAAAAAACTTTGCTAAGAAATCAAGTCTCCCAAAATTGGACATTATTGGATGGAAAGAAAAAGAACATCTATGTTAGCATAAATTTGTATAGTCTGTGAAATTGATTGTAATTTCTTTTGGTGCTGCCAAATTATGTATCATAATTTTATTTATAAATCTATTTATAAATAAAGAAGTAAGTATTGCCTCCAATCTTTTGGTGAGCAGGGAATTTTGCCTGTCTATTGCTGTAATTAATGTTCACAATTTGGCAAATAATTAGCTGTACTGAGTAAGGTGGCTCAATTTGACATTTGGAAATACACAAGACTCAAGTATATTTCCATATGCCGAAGAGAATTCTTTGATAAGCATCAATATTCATACCTTGGTAATTGACATTACACTGTTGCAAATCAGAGCAGTATAATTGCCTGTAATGCTTCCTAACATGACATAATTTAAATTGAGAGCCACCAGAAGCTCTCAAACAAATGGTGCCTATTTTCTAGTTTCTGATTTGAACTTAACTGCAGAATCCTCTGTATATTGAAAAAAGGAGACGGATTCCATATTGTGTTGTGATTATGTTGTGCCCTCTAAGCTTGCTTACTGTTCTCATTGCCTTGTAGGAATGGCAAGCATCGACAGCAGTGCCCCAGAAACCACCTCTGACAGTTCTCCCACCCTCAGTCGACGCCCCCTGCGAGGGGGCTGGGCAACTACCTCCTGGGGCCGGGGACAGGACAGTGACAGCATCAGTAGTTCTTCCAGTGATTCCTTGGGTTCCTCTTCTTCCAGCGGAAGCCGGAGGGCCAGCGGAGGGGCACGCGCAAAGACTGTGGAGGTCGGGAGGTAGGTGCTGCTGCTCATCTAGAATTGTGTATTTATGGGGCAAACATTTCCTGGCTCTGACCTGCATGCGGTCTAAGAAAGAGTCTCCAAAGTAGCAAGAGGCTCAGTCAGAAATTGGAGCCTTGTTATCTTTTGGAGAATATCTCAAGAATATTTTATTTGGGTTCTACTTCAACTTGTTCCATGACTCTTTTATTTTTCTTTCTTCAGATACAAGGGCAGGCGACCGGAGAGCCATGCCCCCCATGTCCCAAATCAGCCCTCGGAGGCAGCTGCTCACTTCTATTTTGAGTTGGCCAAGACGGTTCTCATTAAGGCTGGGGGAAACAGCAGCACCTCCATTTTCACCCATCCGTCTTCTAGTGGTGGCCATCAAGGGCCTCATCGCAACCTTCACCTCTGCGCCTTTGAGATTGGACTCTATGCATTGGGGCTGCACAACTTTGTCTCACCAAACTGGCTCTCTCGGACTTACTCCTCTCATGTCTCTTGGATCACAGGTGGGGATAGTATCTGCATGAGCTGTTCCACATAACATACCTGTCTCATTTTTAAGAAGCCCATAATTGAAAACCCTCCCAAGTGGCTTCCTACTATAACCAGTGGTTCTCTGGAAGTCTTACCAGTAGTTTCCTAGCACAATTTGTACAACACAGGAAGGGCTGCGGAGTGAGAAAAGTAACAGCTATTATAATCCACTTTTTACCCTTTTGCTGGAGAATTCTGGGAGTTGAAGTCCACAAGCCTTAAAGTTGCCACATTTGGGGACCTCTGCTCTATTGTGAAAAAGATTAGTGTGAGCAATGGGGATAATGAACTTGCATTACATGTGGAAGCGTGCACTGCTCAAAGACAAATAATAACTCTGAGTCACCCTGAACCTTGTTGAATATCTGTTCAAAATCTGATTTTTGCCAGTCTTTAGAAACGGGTCCAGTGTAGGCAAATAAAAACAGCTTTCAGTTTGAGCAATCACAGTTTGTAAAGCTTTAGCTCTTTCTGTCCTAATGAAGACATTGGGTCCATAACAATGTTTCTTAACCTTTTTTGCCCATGGTCTCCTTCTGATTTTTTTCTCCTGTAGCCTCCCTCTTTAGCTCCCATTACTGCATTCAGGATAATAACTGATGTGGTTTTTTTGCCAACAAGGCAATAACACAATTTGTTTTTCTGTAGCCCCCTCAGTGTGTGCTGTGCTCCCCTGTTAGATGCTTTTCATAAGTGGGACCCTTGAGATACCCTAGGGCAGTGATGGCGAACCTATGGCACGCGTGCCACAAGTGGCACGTGGAGCCATTTGTCAGGGCACGCAAGGCGCTGCCCTGTCAGCATGCACGCGCTGGCCAGCTGAGTTCACCTTTTTAAAAGCTATTTTTCGCCTTCCCCAGGCTCCAGAGGCTTTATAGGATCCTGGGGAGGCGAAAAGAGCCCCCCCCCCCCCGGAGGCTTCAGGGACCGTCCCTGAAGCCTTCGGAACGCTTAAAACCACCCTCCGAAGTGACTTTCGGGTTGCTCGGAGGGTCGTTTTAAGCATTCCAAAGGCTTCAGGGACCGTCCGGAGGCTTCCCTGATGCCTTCGGAGCGCTTAAAATGACCCTCCGAGCAACCCGGAAGTCACTTCCAGTTTGCTCGGAGGGTGGTTTTAAGCACTCCAAAGGCTTCAGGGAAGCCTCCGGACGGTCCCTGAAGCCTCCAGAGGGCCTCCGGGGGGTCGGGGGAGGCTCCTTTCGCCCTCCCCAGGCTCCTATAAAGCCCGTGGAGCCTGGGGAGGGCGAAAAAAGCATGTAAAAATGAGGGGGTTGTGCGTTGTGCGCGCATGTGCACTGGGGGGGGCGTTGCATTATGGGTGTGGCACGCCTGCACTCAACCCCCCTGCGCTCCCCTCACTTGTGGCACGCGAGCCAAAAAAGGTTCGCCATCACTGCCCTACGGGCACCAGGGCCATATCCCTCTCCCCCAGCCTTTGAGAATTGCTCATCTAGAAGATGCTTAGATATTAATATTATCTTGATTCTAACATGAATAACTACAATTTTCTTTTAACAAAACTCAGGCAGCCAGCAAATTCGAAGGCAACTCTGCTTCTAGAAAAGAGGGGTGGGTGGGTTTTTTTGCCGTTACTGAAGTTGCTAGATTGACTTCCTGCCCTGTGGCAAAAGGCAAGATTTACTGGAGTTCCTGTCTCAAGTAAGAATAAATACAGTGGCCAAGATTTTCCCTGGGAAAAGGTGGCTGGATGGACAAGAATGAGCCCATTTCCTTTCCTCTTTCCGCATGTGGGTGAATATCATAGCTGAGGGCTGGTTAGATACATAGACAGCCTGGACAGAGTAGAGCTTTCTTCCATGTGGAGATGAATGTTGTGAAAACAGGCTTCTAACCTGCTACACAACTTCTTGTGCAATGTGGGAAGCATTGTGATATGTATGTGTGGTTAAATTGGAATAGCAACAGGTATCACTTGCTACCTGGACACCAGAGAAATCAACTTTTCAACTCTCTCTTTTCTCCTATAATACATTTCTTAAGTCCCTGGGAGAGTTAACACTTGTTGTATGAGCTTTTCTTACTTAAAATCATGGTCTTAATTCAGTGACTGACTGTTGCGTTTCAGCAACATACTGTAGGAACTCTTTGGTGCATAAGGGGAGAGAAAAAGGTGGGCCTGATCTGCTCTAAATCATACGGTAGAAGTGGGCAATATAGCTACAAGTTTTAGGTGGGAGTAGTCCGGTACCTCATGTAGGAGATTGAATGGCAGAATTTGGTCAAGTGCAAGAAGTATCTGCATGCATTCAGAGCTGTGGAATTTTGGTAACAGACACCGAGTTTTCCAGAGTCTGTAAAAAGGAAGCATATGGTAGCAGCAGGAAAATGGGCCATAGATTGCCTTTTTCTGGCCTCTATTCAGTTTGATTTGGTTCTTAATGCTGTCCAAGATGCTTTCCTTTGTAATGATGTACTAATTTAATCACTGGAAAGAATTAAAAGAGATTATTTAATATACAGACCTAATATCTGACTGACTCTCTCCTGCCCTTTTCTCTGGGCTCTAGGGCAAGCCATGGAGATTGGCAGTGCAGCCTTGAACATCTTGGTGGAATGCTGGGATGGACACCTAACTCCCCCAGAAGTGGCATCGTTGGCTGACAGAGCTTCAAGAGCTCGGGATTCCAATATGGTGCGATCAGCTGCTGAATTGGCATTGAGTTGCTTGCCACATGCACATGCCTTGAACCCCAATGAGATTCAGAGAGCCCTGGTCCAGTGCAAAGAGCAGGTGAGCAGGTCAGGTGTCTTTGATCCACTTCAGCACCTAGCAAATACAGGCATCGGCCTCGCTTTTTTATGGCATTGTGGAATAGGGCTGAAACATGGGCTACTGCTCTTCTTGAATAAACACATCGCTATGTTGTTGAGAGCTGATCTCCCGTGTTTCAGTTCTTTAGAGCTGCATCTCTCGAGAGTGAAATTATGACAGTCTAACAACTTCAGATCCTTCCTCTGTTGTTTTATAAACTGAATTAAAACAAATAAGGAACAAGCAAGTTAGCCAAATACATAAAAACACTGACGATAATAAACTTATTTTATATTAATTTTTCTTCAAAGCTTCTTGTGTAAAAGTAAATTGTTATAAATCCTGCAGACCCATTTATTAGATCCCGAGGCCTTGTTGTGTGTTTATTTTCCAGAAATGGTATACAAAAAGTCCTAGATTTACAATCATTCAGTTAGTAATTGTTCAGAGTTATAGTGATACTGAGAAAAGTGACTTAACAACGTCCTCGCAATTAAAAAGTTTGTAGCATCCCCACAATCAACTGATCACAATTTGGGTGCTTGGCAAACGACATTTATTTACAATGGTTGCAGCATCTCCAGGTCTTGTGATTCCCAGCTGACTTCCAACAAGCAAACTTAATGGGGGAAGCCAGATCACTTAACAACTGCATGATTCACTCAACAGTTGCAATTATTTGCTTAGCAATTGTGGCAATAAATGTTGTAAAATTAGGTATGGTTCACTTAGCAACTTTCTTAACACTGGAAATTCTGGTCCCAATTGTGGTTGTAAATCAAGGACTACCATTTTGGAGCCATGAGCAGATTAATCATTTTCACGTCTACACTGTGTGCATGATTGCTAGGCAAGTGAGTATTTCAATCGTACCATCATTTTAAAGCATATTTCCACCTCCAAGCTGTATAAACATGAATGCTTAGTGGATATAAGCATATCAAGTATGTGTATTTGTGTAATGTGGCCTAAGAAAATCAACATCCTATATCAAGGTGTGCATAATTATTAGGCAGCTTATTTTCCTCAGGAAAAATAGGCCAAAAAAGAGATTTAACTGACTCTGAGAAGTCAAAAATGGTAAAAAGTCTTTCAGAGGGATGCAGCACTCTTGTTAAGATATTGGGGCGTGAAAACAGAACCATCAAATGTTTTGTTGCAAATAGTCAACAGGGTCGCAAGAAACATGTTGAGAAAAAAAAGATGCACATTAACTGCCAAATATTTGAGAAGAATCAAATGTGAAGCTACCAGGAACTCATTATCTTCTAGTGCTGTCATATTCCAGAACTGCAACCTATCTGGAGTGCCTAGAGGTACAAGGTGTTCAGTGCTTAGAGACATGGCCAAAGTAAGGAAGGCTGAAACCCAACCACCACTGAACAGGACACATAAGTTGAAGCAGCAGACTGGGCGAAGAAATGTCTGAAGACAGATTTGTCGAAGGTTTTATGGACTGATGAGATGAAAGTGATTCTTGAAGGACCAGATGGAAGGGCCTGTGGCTGGTTCTGTAACGGGCACAGCGGTCCACTTCGACTCAGTTGTCAGCAAAATGGAGGAGGGGTACTGGTATGTGCTGGTATTAAGATGTAGTAGTTGGACATTTTCGGGTTGAAGATGACTCATAGTCAACTCCCAAACCTATTGCCAGTTTTAGAAGACACTTTCTTCAAGCAGTGGTATAGGAAAAAAATCTGCATCTTTCAAGAAGACCACAATTTTTATGCAGGACAATGCTCCATCGCAGGCATCGAAGTATTCCACTGCGTGGCTAGCCAGTAAAGGCCTTATAAGGTGAAAGAATAATGGCATGGCCCCCTTCTTCACCTGACCTGCACCCTATTGAGAACTTGTGGGCCCCTCTTAAATGGGATATTTACAGTGAAGGAAAATAGTTCACCTCTCTGAAGAGTGTCTGGGAGGCTGTGGTTGCTGCTGCACAAAAAGTTGATCATCAACAGATCAAGAAACTGACAGACTCCATGAATGGAAATCATACGACTGTTACTGAAAAGAAGGGTGGCTATATTGGGTCACTGATTTTTTTTTTTGAAATGTCAGAAATGTTTATTTGTTCTTTTTGAGTTGTTTATTTTTCATTTAGTTGCATAATACTTCTGCACACTAATAGATGTCCAATAATTGTGCACACATAGATATTCTAAGAAAGCCAAAATCTCACTTTTACTTTCTTAAATATTCAGGTTTGAGGTTTATTAACATTTTGGTTTGACCGAGAGCACTGTAGTTGCTCAATAATAAAATTTATCGGCCAAAATACAACTTGCCTAATAATTGTGCACACAGTGTATGTCTTTAATAATTTCATGCAGATAACAAAATTGAGCATTCAGTTGTTTTATACTTCCATCCTTTGTTCAGCAGAATATTATATTAAAATTCTCTTTTTTCTTCAGATTTTCATAATTGCAATATATTTTTAATTTGTAGGGACTAATTATAATTGATTCATTTTGTTCAGCCAGAGGGTGAGGTAGCTGTTCCCTTTGCAATTCAGGAGCATGAAAGCCACATGCTGGCCTTTTCCATGCCTGCTTGTTTTGTACTGCTAGTTTTGCTGCCTTGTAGCCCTTAGTTCTAATAGTTATTTCTAAATGGTAATGTCTGAAGGCTCCTATAAAAACCTTGAATCAATGTAGCTTTTGAATTTGCAGGATAATCTAATGTTGGAGAAGGCTTGCTTGGCTGTAGAAGAGGCAGCCAAAGGCGGCGGAGTTTATCCCGAAGTTCTGTTTGAGGTTGCTCACCAGTGGTACTGGTTGTATGAGCAAACTGTTGGGGGAACTCTTGCCCAGAGGGAAGGAGCAACAGGCTGCAGTGCAAATGGAGCCCGGGCGTCGTGCGAAACAGTCCGTGGAATACCAGATGCCAGAGTGACATCGGAATCCGCTACAGTAACGGTGGCTGCTGCGGTGACAGCAGCAGCAACAGTAGTGCCTGTGATCTCAGTGGGGTCAACCATATACCAGCAGCACACTGTGGCAGGACCAGCGATGGCACACGCCCACACCCAGGGCCTGCACCCCTACACCACACTCCAGACCCACATTCCTTGCAATCCTCAATACATCGGCCATCCTCTTCAGCACATGCCACGGCCAGCAGTCTTCCCAGTGCCTGGTTCTGCTTATCCACAGGTAAGTTTTTTGTCTAGAATAAGTACTTTGACTGTGGCACATCATCTCTTCAGTGCAGATGACAAGGACTAGGCAATGGCTGGGCAGAAATGGCATTTTATTTCTTTTCCAATTTGCGAGCAGGGATGTTGGGAGGAAATTTTTTTCTGTTGTTCAAGGGAAGAAACATTCTCCAACCATGTCTTAAGGGCGACCCCCTTAGCAGTAGTAGCAACTACACTGCTGAGAAAGTCTCCTGAGAAGAGTTTCCCTTGGGTGTCTTTGATATAATCAAAGGCTAAGGATCTGAGAGAAAGAGATTATTGTATAGTCATGTTGGTGCCCCATGGACAATCTCTAGAAGTAAACGTCACTTAATCTGTGTTTGGATGGATTGGCTAGTTTCGTCTATCAATTGCTATCAGAATCTGCTTTCTTTTAATTGAGATTATGTCTCAAGTGGAACTCATTAATACCCTGACACTTTTTTTTCTTCACAAGTAATTGGATTTAGCCCTACCTACCTACCTAGAATGATTATTATCTTTTGTCAGTGTTAACAAAAAGTCTTACATTTCTGAAATTACAACTTTCAAACTGTTGGTAAAGATATGGTATAAAATCTTTTTGATATTTTTGTACCACTATGAAAATATGCTCAGTATGCTTCTTCCTGCAGCTATGGATTATTTTCACAGGTAATCTGGTAAAGGTTTTCTAGGTAACATCCCTAAAAAGAAATGTTACCTTTCTTTTTACAATATTTTAGTTTGGATGTTTCCCCTTTCAGAACTCAAACAATATGCAGGAGGTGGAATTGTGGGTCTGCAAAGGGCTGTTTGCACTTGACAAACACATGGTCTTGCCTCTTTGGGAAGGAGCAGGGCAACTCTATCCTGTTTTTTCTGCAGGGTGTCCACCCAGCGTTCATCGGGGCCCAGTATCCCTACTCGGTAACTACTCCGTCATTGGCAGCAACTGCAGTGTCCTTCCCAGGAGTCCCCGTCCCTTCCATGACACAGATTGCTATGCACCCCTACCATGCTGAGACGGGGCTGTCACTGTCTTCCAATGTAGCAAGTGAGTATTCCTATGACAGGTGAAAAGAAATTTTAGCAGGACTTTCTCTAACTGATTGTTACATTACAATACTGTGGTATGACATCTAGTGTGGAAACGTCTAATATTCAGTTTTCAATATCTATTCTGTGACTACAACCAATGAGAGTGTTTGTTAAATAATGGCAACAGCACTTAGACTTATATGCCGCTTCATAGGGCATTTACAGCTCTCCCTAAGCGGTTTTACAGAATCTGGGTCCTTATTTTACCCACCTCGGAAGGATGGAAGGCTGAGTCAACCTTGAGCCTGGTGAGATTCAAACTGCCAAACTGCAGCTAGCAGTCAGCTGAAGTAGCTGCAGTGCTGTACTCTAACCACTGCTCCTCCTCAGCTCAATAATAACTGTAAACCTTCACTATGTTGATGCCTTTTTCTTGGTGGTTTAGTTACAATTGTCAGATTTTCTCACAATGTCCTGAATCTTTGGGGGCCGTATTTAGTTTCAGTTTAGAGTGTTGCAGTCTTAATTACAGCATAGCTTCCATTGGCACTGTGGCTAATCACAAACTTTATAATTTGCAACTGGTCCATTTTACATTAGACTGCAGGTTGTCCAGCATCCTTATAATTAAGTGTAAAGTTAGGAAAGAGAGGGGCTAAGCATAGTGCTGTGCTTAGGGGTGGGGGAAAAAGAGAGAAGACAAGCGGAATGAGCGGTAGGAGTATTTAAGCAGAGTATTGTGCTTTCATTGCAAACAGGGAAGGATTTGCAGCTAGAAGCAGTTGTTGGAACCGGATGTTGCCTGGAACATGTCTGGTTCCAGAGTCCTTTGCACTAAAGCACCAAAGGTGTGAAGTGCAAAACGAAGAAAAAGGACAGTGTACCTTACTCAGATCCTCAACCAGGCCCTATTCTCAAGAAGAGTGCAGAATCAGAGGACAAAGTCTCTCACTTAATGATATGAAGGGACTTTGGGACCCACACAGATAGTCCTCGGGTACGTCCGTTTGTTTAACAAGTGTTCAAAGTTATGACAGCGCTGAAAAACTGGACATACAACTGGTTCTTGAAGTTCTGATCATCAGATATCAGTCCACATGATTAAAATTTGTTCTGTGGCACCTCTCTGCCTATGGCACTTGCCCTCACTCCCTCACACTTACCCACAGCCCTTACTTGCCTGTGACTCCTGCTGCTTCTCATTTAATGATCAGGATGACTCAAAGCAAATCACTTTGTGACAGAAATTCATATCTCAATTGCCATCATAACCCCAAGACTATCCGTGTTTATACCACAACCCAACTTCTACTTTCCCATCCCATTTGCATTCATGTTTAGGAGATGTTCTAGAGATTTGATCTCTTTACATGAATTTCAGTTTTAGAGATGACATTGAAGTTATGTTCCCATCACATTCCTGCTTTCAATAGCAGGAACAGAAACAATCTTCACAGCAGTTATAATTACCCTGATCCTAGGGATCTTGGATCTCATAGCCCTTTTGTGATTAGATGCCTTATTTCTGTATCAGATTCCCCAAAATAGCCAGAAGTCCAAAAATGTTATCTGTCCTTGGCAAGTATCCAAAATGACTTTTGTAGGCTTTGCTGACTACTGATTGCCTACTTCATGTGGAAAGTCTGATTTGTGAAACCTTCAGACAAGAATGCTGCTTCTCTGTAGGCACAATCCCTCCCTTCCTCCCGCCCTCTCTCTGACACACACACATTGGAAAGGAGACATGCTCAAAACAAGATGATTTATCCCAAAGACAGTATAAGTAACATACTTAAACGTTTTTCGGCAATACAGAAAATTATTGCAAAAAATTAAAATATAGTGATTAAAATATAGCATTCCACAAGGGTGACTAATTGAAAGAATGTATAACAAATACCAGATGTCTGCGAACATGTAAGGCAGAACATCAGAGAGAGGCAATGCCAGTAATATATGGGGAAAAAACTTTCTCAGAGAAACGAAGTTATACTTGATGATTTCTGTAGGCTAGATTTTAATTATCTGAAGAGGAGAAAAATAGAAAGTTGAATAAGAACCCTACAATATGTGTATAAATTATTTTCTTACCTACTAGCATCTCCACTGTTGCAGAAATAGATTATAGATAAGGGAACAAAACAAGAAAAAGCAGACTGAATTGCTTTAATTGGATTGATATTAAGTCCCATCAATATACTGGTATTAATGCCAACTCAGATGTGAACAGAAATGTTTTAAAAGGCTATTAATAGCACATCTTCATTCCTGGGGAAGCAGTATGCTACTTTCTAAACCTGTTTCAGATCAATGAAATGTTTTCAAAGTTGCTTCCCAGTGAAGGGAAAATTCCAAAAAAGGTGAAAAAGTTGATAATTATCATTTTAAGTTGCAGAAACATTTTAAGGTTTGATAAGAACTTTTGTGTTTATTGGTAAGTTGTAG
Source organism: Natrix helvetica (assembly GCF_964273705.1). Lineage (NCBI taxonomy): Eukaryota > Metazoa > Chordata > Lepidosauria > Squamata > Natricidae > Natrix > Natrix helvetica. The sequence goes on along the minus strand of NC_138551.1, from coordinate 107,191,614 downwards.
TAAATAACTTGTCAACATTTATACATTTATAAATATTCTATAAATATGAAAGTAAATTTCACCATATGAGTCAAAAACAGTTTATATCTTCAAACTAAACTTGATCTTGGACATTATTCTTGGCATTGGTTTTGGGCAGAAATCGGCACTGTCACTTCAGCATTCAAATTGTAAGCGTTAATTTGACTTTGGATATCTATATCAAAGTCCAGAATTGTGTTTAAATTCATTATTTTAATTTCTGTTTCTATTGTATCACCCTCATTTCCTCTGTGTATGAAGAATTTGTATGCTTACTCACGTAAGGTCACTTGATTGGCGTTCCTTGAAGAATTTGCAAACCAGTGGAATGTGGTGATTGATGAAAAACAGATTTTTAAACAAATTAATGAGTAAATTAGTAAAATTAAGCTACTTAGAAATCTTAGCGTCTTTTGTGTATTACAAGTTTGTTGTAAGCATGCTCAATCCCCTTTGTGTTACACAATAGATCTAATTGCTAAGTTAAAAGTAAGGAAGTCTTTTATACCTTTGTCTGTTCTGAATCAATTCATCTAGTCCATGAGTAGCATTGAGTATAGGTTAAAGACCAGGACTGCTTCTTTGGATTTTTAGTCTTCGGTATTTTAGTGATACACAGAGAAATTGTTTATATCCCAACGTTTACTTACTTAAATGCAACAAAATTCTATTTTGTTCCATAGAACAAAATTTCATTTAAGGCTTATTATCTGTCCTGGTTTGAAATTCCTGCTTTTTTGGTTTTATTTTAAATTACATTATCAACCAGGCACAACAACTGCAATTCTAGAGTCAAGCAGGCAGTTCCAAAAAGACTAATGTGTAAAATTCAAAAAATGCAGAAATTGTTATGATTTTGTAACAGGGATCATCCTTAAATTCTACAGCAATATGTTTTTCACTGAACCATTAATGTTTCCTCAAATAACCCACAAATCTATAAATATCTCCCCCAAAGAATACATGTTCCATGTGCATCAACAGAGTAACACATGGACAGTGATTACTATAAGGGCTATTCCTGTACACCTGGAATATCTCCCTTAGTATGTTTTCTCTCTTTTCCTATGGATAACCAAAGTCTTCAGCCTACCATGGCTTCCTGATCTTTGTCTTTCCCCCTGAGATGTGGGTCTCAGTCTTCCTTTTTCTTGTCCTTCAGTAGTAAGAACTGGGCCTTCTATCTGCATTTGTCTGATGGCCTGACATTACTGAATTCCATGAGTTCCTATTTTCATCTATGTTGCCAGGTTGTCTTTCTTACTTTTTGATGTTGCAAGAATATGTCATGAGATGGTATCTGGAACACTACATAAAAACTGTGAGTCAATTAGCCTCCCCCTCTCATAAATTTCTGTATAATTAAACATGTACTAAATAGACATTGTGCCTTGAGGATTTAACTATTCCATTTTTAAATAGAATGACATGTTAGCTATTGCAAATACTTGAAACTTTTTTAGAAGTACTTGTATAGAGAGGTGGAGTTCTATAATCCCCTGTGGGGAGCTAGAACATGGTCTATTTTGGTGTATTTTTTCCCTTTTGCCAATATTATGCAACAGGAGAGAGAGCACATAGAAAGGCTCAGCTGTTGGGAAATATCCAAAAAAATAGGGAAATAAGGCCACTTTTAGAGTGATCAGCCATACAGTGTTATAACCCGGTTTGTGTATTCTCTGCTACTACGTTTCCACCAGGTTAATAACATTAATCCCTGACATGTATTCAGGCAGAGTATGACTGAAATACTGTAGCTGATGTCTTTGATTTCTCCCCTTTATACGGTTGTTTCTTCTCTCCAGTAGGAAGTGTTCACGCAGGGTCTACTTTCCCAGCAATTCAAGGGACTTCCTTAACAAGCTTGTCTTCTCAGCCCAGTTCCCTTGTGACAGGGGGCTTTCCTTCTGAAGATGAACAACACAGCCAACCGGTCAGTCCTCAAGGATTGCACTACCTTCATTCTGCCTACCGAGTTGGTAAGGACAACAAACAGCGATACTTTGGTTGTTTTGGGCTGGCATTGAGAACATGAGTCATGCACATCCTATTAATAGCTACCTGGAAAGGCTTGCCTGGTCTGCCATTTGTAGATGAAAGTTTAAATTCACTAGTTTAGGTTGGTGAGCAGATTACTGGTGAATAAATAATTCAGGAGAATGAGAAGAGACATAGGATTAATTATAGTTGCAGGAAACTGTATTTGTTAATAATATATTCATTGATCCTGTAACACTGGGAGACCAGAAAGCCAGTCTTAAATTGGGAACCATAGACCAAAGGGATTGGTTAGTGATCAGTGTATGTATTCTGGATTCAGGACATTAAAAATGCATCTTCCTTAGTTCTGAAAATTGTGGCTCTCTTGATTCACTGCTCTGGACATTGGCATTTCTAATTATAATTGAACAATGATAAATATGGCCAAAATTGTCCAGAATGCAGCAGCACAGGCAGGTATGAGGTACACCTCATCAGACTTCTATAACATTATTGCTTCATGAACCACCACTTGTCTTCCAGGTGCAATTCAAGGTGTTGCTTATTGCCTATAAAGCCTTTCATGATATTGGTTGTTTTTCTTCTGATGATGGTGCATTCTTTTGGGTTCAACTATACACTGTGTGCACAATTATTACGCAAGTTGTATTTTGGAGGATAAATGTTATTATTGAGCAACAAGAGTACTCTCGGTCAATCCAAAATGTTAATAAACCTCAAACCTGAATACTTAAGAAAGTAAAAGTGATGTTTTGGCTTTCTTAAAAGAATATCTATGTGTCAATAATTATTGGGCAACTATAAGTGTGCAGAATTATTATGCAAATCAATGAAAAACAAAATTTTTCCCATCTTACTCGTTCATTTTCATTTATTAAAGTGAGAATAATAAACAATTCAAAACATACAAATAAACAGTTCTGACATTTTAAAAAAAACCAACCCAAAAAATATTGCATTATTTTTTCCTGATACTTTTTCTTGGTCATATAGTTTTCTGTAGAACTCCTGAATTATTTTCTTTTTACTCTCATTTTGATACTATAGAGCTCCATTCTTATCTTGCAATTTGCTTATCAATTTCTTTTCTTTCTCCTTTTTCAGCTTATAAGCTAACCACTTTCCTAGTTTATTGGTATTTAAAAAATGTTTTGCTCTTTTTATTTGTTGTGCCAATTCTTCTTTTTCCCTTAAATTTAATTTGTGTTTTATTACTTCCATTTGACTTTTACATTTCCTTTTTGCGGTTCTTTTTGTAGGTCAAATTCAAGTCTTTTGTACTCTTGTTATAAGTGTCTTTTGGTATATTGATGGGACATTGTTTTGATAGCTAGCCTCCTAACATGCTTTTGCTGGGTCCCATATATTTTGTAATGAAGTGTCTTCTTTTCTATTCACTTTGAAGAAAAATTCCATTTCTTTTTCTATCGTTTTAATACATTCTTTATCTTTTAATATAGATTGATTCAATGTCCATCTCACCTTTTTCTTTTGTCCCTTCCAACTCACTTTTATTGGATTATGATCAGCCCATATATTTATTTCTATCTCTATCTCTTGCATGTTTGTGCTCAATTCCAGGGACATCCATATCATATCAACTCTGGACCATGATTGGTGACTACCTGAATAAAATGTATATTAATTTTTCTCTGGGTTTGTTTCTCTCCGTGTATCCTGTATGCATGTTTCTTCTGCAAAGTCCTAGGAAGAATCTTCCTTACTGTTTTACCTATTTTGCTACTTTTTAGTGAAGTTTTGTATCTATAAGTGCATTAAAATCTCCTACATAGATATTCTCATAGTCCATTTCAATAATCTTGTGTAGATTTTTGTAAAATTATTCTTGTTTGTTGTTTGGTGCATATATTACTATCAAGAGTATCTGTTTTTGGTTTATTGCAATTCCACCATCAAAATTCTCCCTTCATCTGTATAAATTTGTTTAGCATTTATTGTTTCCTTAATATATAAAACCACCCGTCTTTTGTTTTGTTTTGCTAATGAAAAGTATAATTTCCCAATCTTGGGATATTCCAATAGTTTACTAGGTTGATTTTTAATACGGAGTTCTTAGAGACAAATTATATCTAATTTTAATTTTTGTAGTCATGTAAATTTTTTATTCTTTTTCATATTTGAATCAGTCCATTTATGTTGCTCTATTGTTTCAGCTTCACTTTCTTCTTGTTGTATACTTGTTTCTTACAGTGACGTGTGGTGAGGTTTATGGCTGGTGAGGCTGGTGACGTCATCAGGAAGGCGGGGAATGGGACCACATGTGCTGGAGGCTGAGGCTGCCTCAGCCTCCAGCACACGTGATCCCATTCCCCGCCCTCCTGAGCGTGCTCCGCCGGCTCGCGCACCGCAGTCCTCGAAAGCGACTGGGGAACGACGAGAACCTTCCTGCCTCTGCTGGACTTTGCGCGCTCCTTGCGACTGCAATAGACGTCCAGAAGTGGCAGGGGCTGTTGGGCTGGAAGCCCAAACCCCATTAGCCACAAAAGCCGCTTCTGGACATATATTGCAGTCGCGAGGAGCGTGCAAAGTCCAGCAGAGGCAGAAAGGTTCTCGTCGTTCCCCAGTCGCTTTCGTGGCTTCGTCATCCGGGAGCGCCGACAACATTTCTGCCTCCGTAGCTCGCGGGCGCGGACGGACGGAGGTAGCCAGAGTGGCGCCGAGGCAGTCCGGCGGGCGAGCGACCGAGGATCAGGCTGCCTGATCCTCCATCGCTCGCTCGCTCGCTCTTTCGTTCCCCCGGACCGCCTCGGTGTCGCTCTGGCTACATCCGTCCGGCTGCACCCAGGAGCTGCGGAGGCAGAAATGTTGTCGGCGCTCCCGGATGACAAAGCCACGAAAGCGACTGGGGAACGCCCCAGTCGCTTTCGTGGCTTCGTCATCCGGGAGCGCCGACAACATTTCTGCCTCCGCAGCTCCCGGGCGCGGCCGGACAGATGTATATAATATTATAATATTATATATATATATAGTATATAATATTATATACTATTATTTCATGAACAGAGGTGAGGCTCTGCCTCCTTGCCTCCCCTGACCGCACGTCCCTGGTTTCTTCTTTTATTGGTTCCTCTTGCCTGTTGTATTATGTTTCTCCTCTCGTTTCCTGTCCCTCATTTGCACTGAAATGGTTGTCATACAATTCTAACGCTTTGATTAGTGAATCCAATTTGTATCTTTTTTCATTCCAGTTCACTAATATTCCCTCAGGTACCAGCCATCTAAAGTTTCTATTATACTTGATCAATTTCACAGTCATAAATTGGTATTGTTTCCTTAAATCTCTTATTCTTCTGGGGACTTATTTCAAGACCACAATTTCTTTTCCTCTGTATTGCAATGGTTTGTCTCTTGCCTTTTTAAGTATTTCACCTCTTGTTGATTTTTTGACAAATTTTCACATGTACCTCTCTCTGAAGTTTGCGTGTATTCTAAATATTTCATCTACCTCGTTAGCCATCTCCTGCTTATTTAACTTTAGAGCGTCTGCCAACAGCTCTATTATCATGTCTAGAAGGTCGTCTCCTTTTTCCTCTTCAATATTCTGAAATCGTAAATAATAAGCCGTCTTCTGCATTTCATGCATTATCACTCAATCTTCTAGCTCTTTATTTGCTTGTGTCACTTTGATTTATATCATCAACTTTTTTCTGCTTGTTCTGATTTCTCCACCATTTTCTGAATCCTTTGTTCATTTCTTGTTATCATTTGCTGATAGTTCCTTATTCTTTCATCCAAATTATGTATTTTTCCTTCATCTTCTCCCATATCATTTTCACTTCCCCATATCATTTTTCATATTGTGATTTTTTGTCAAAGCTTCTTGTATAGATTGAAGCATCATTAGTATTTGAGATGTATTCGTTTACTCTTGTTGCAACATTGTATCTATTGATCTTTGACTTGATGAACTAGATGAGGCCAATGATGATGCAGATGACACTTTTTCCCTATTCTAGTTAAGTTTGGAATACTTGTCATTTCAGCATCTACTATTAAGGGAGGTAGTCTAATTAATTTGTTAAGGGAACAGAGAGAAAGGAGGAAAACAACAACAAAAAACAGCCCACAATCACCATAGTGTCCCATGTATTCAATAGGCTAGGAAACCAATCAAAAATCCATCTCTCAATCACCAAGTTGTCTCAGAGATAGTTGTATTTATAATCGATGGAATCAGTGCACAAAATCAGTCCATTTTGGGACTACAGTTATTTCTTTATCTTCTGTCTGTTGGTATTTGTAATCCAAAGGGCCCACCAAGTCCCCTAAAATCCAATAAAATGATAGCCCAAAATGTCTAGTAGATCAAAAAAGCCACTTCACTTGGTTTTAAAACAATCAAGTTATTCCACTGTTTGAGGCTATCAAAAGTATTTATAATTCACAAGCCTTCAAAGGGTTTCAGTATATTCACTATCTGTCTCCAAACATCGAGGAAAAATAATTTTACAACAGTTGTAGTTTTGTCAGTTGTTGCAGGGAAACAGAAGCTCACAAAAGAAACACCACAGAGATTTGACTTGGGACGATGGTGCGCATGCCAGCAGAGGGCTCTGCATGCCACCTTTGGCACACCTGCCATAGGTTCACCATCAAGGATATAGGGTGTTGATCTCCTTAGGACACATTACATAAATACACATCACTTGATATGCTTATATCCACTAAGCATTCAAGTTTATACAGCTTGGAGGTGGAAATATGCATAAAAATGATGATACGTACAAAATACTCACTTGTCTAATAATCGTGCTCACAGTGTATTGTATGGTTATTATCACTACACTGCTATTGATTTGGACTGCCTTATAAATTTCTAAAAAGTAATTGTGGGAAGAAAGTTCTCATGGGAATCCTTTTAATCATCAGTACTAAAGAAGGTAAAAAGAGCCTGCCCCTCATGCCAAATCTTTGTAGTGCCAAGGCTCTTCCTGTTTTAAAAGAAACAAACCAAAGCTCTGCTAAGGAAAGATATAACTATTTAGCATCTGATGGCTTTTCTTTGCTACAAATTGTTCCACAAGTTGCTTCTCCAACCTTTTTCTATGGTGCAGAAAGCTTTAAAATTAATATTTAAATTTTAACAAGGTGAAGACCGCAAAGGTTGTTGGTTCAAACTGCTCTCTCTTGCCTGTGTGGGAAGTGTGAGCAAGGAAGCCCAAATTGAGGGTGCAATTTGCTCTCTCCTTCAGGGATGCTGGCACTGGAGATGCTTGGTCGCAGGGCTCACAATGACCACCCCAATAACTTCTCACGCAGCCCCCCCTACACAGAAGATGTGAAGTGGCTTCTCGGACTAGCGGCCAAATTAGGTAAGATCCACAGACACCCTGATGTGAAGGGGAGGGAACATGCATCTCAAGGTGGGGCTCCTGCCTGCATACAGCTAGAGTGTCTTATTTTATTGCCTAAAATTGCTAGTGCCAGTGATCCCTTGGTGAAAAGAAGCCAGTATAATTCAAGGGTGCTCCTGGTATATTTTCCAGCTTGAAAGTTTCAATGTAAACAGTTGGCAACTGTTTATTTCAACATTATTTACAATACAGGTGTCTTAAAGTTAAAAAAGAATTTAAAGCTTTTGACATCAAGTGCTCTCTGTAGATCCTAGTCCAAATTATTTTAATTGCCAATGGTTGAAAAATAAATGACAATAGATCTTATCCCTTTTTCTTGGATATAGTCTACCAAGATAGCTGCTGGTTTTGTTCTGTTCCTTACAAAAGAGGAACCTCTCCCTCTCTCACACACAAACACAAGCACGGGGAATAATTTCCTATGCCTTACATTCACAACAAATGCCTTTGCTCTTTGCAGGTGTGAACTACGTACATCAGTTTTGTGTTGGTGCAGCCAAGGGAGTCCTGAGTCCTTTTGTGCTGCAAGAGATCATCATGGAGTCCCTACAGAGACTCAACCCTGCCCATGTCCACAACCACTTGCGCACCCCCGCCTTTCATCAGTTGGTGCAGAGGTGCCAGCAGGCGTATATTCAGGTACACATGGGCTTAATGAAAAAGGTTGCTTGCTTCATGCCTGGGAAGCTTTGTGAACTTAAATGTGACCTCTTTTGGGAGAATGGAGCAATAGGGCTGCTGTGAAACTAGTTAGATCCGTTTTAAACTGATTAAAGCTCTGTTTTCCAATCTTCCTATTCCTCTGAAGGACTACCAGAAGAGGGACTGTGCCATTTTATGGGAAAAATTTGGACAGACAGTAAAGGTTGTTTGTTGATTCCCTGAAAGACTTTTCACTTGGCTTTCCTTCTACTTCCCCACAAAGTGGTATATACCGTATTTTTCAGAGTATAAGACACTCCAACGTATGACGCACCTAGCTTTCGGAGAAGAAAACAAGGGGGAAAAATCTGTTTCTGCCTCCCAGCAATTTGCCTCCTTGCAACAAACAGCAAACAATATAGACAATATACCCTGTTTGTAGTGTTACATTTCAGACTATACTTGTACAAATGCTGTTAAAATTGATGTGCTTTCTGGAAGTATAGTTATGCTCTGCTATTTAAAAGAGGATACAATAGCACTGGGCCTCTTCAGATCAAGAATTTATTTTAAAAAGCTTCTTCATTTTGTTAAGCTGTCTAGAACAATAATAAAGCAGTCTTTAAAAAATAAGTCTAATAATTTGAACATTCTATAGGCTTTTATAGTTATTGACTTATCTTCTTGCAGCAAACAGCAGCCTGATTAGCACAAGGAAAAGAAATCTGCTTCTGCCTCCTAGCAATTTGCCTTGTGGAGTAAACAGGAAGTTTCACTTTCAGTTTAAGCATGGGGCCTCCTGATCATCAGCTGTTTCAGGCTGCAGGGATTGCTATAGCCCAGCGATGGCGAACCTTTTTTGGCTCGCGTGCCACAAGGGGGGGGAACGCAGGGGGGTTGTGTGCAGGCGTGCCGCACCCATAATGCAATGCGCGACCCCCCCAGTGTGCATGCGCGCACAACGTGCGACCCCCCCCCATTTTTACATGCTTTTTTTGCCCTCCTCAGGCTCCAGAGGCTTTATAGGAGCCTGGGGAGGGCGAAAAGAGCCTCCCCCGCCCCCCTGGAGGCCCTCCAGAGGCTTCAGGGAATGTCTGGAGGCTTCCCTGAAGCCTTCGGAACGCTTAAAACGCCCCTCCGAGGAAATCGGAAGTGATTTCTGGTTTGCTCGGAGGGTGATTCTAAGTGCTCCGAAGGCGTCAGGGAAGCCTCTGGAGGTTCCCTGAAGCCTTTGGAATGCTTAAAACGACCGACTGTCCCTGAAGCCTCCGGGGGGGGTGGGAGGCTCTTTTCACCATCCCCAGGCTTCTATAAAGCCTCTGGAGCCTGGGGAGGGCGAAAAATGGCTTTTAAAAAGGTGAAGTCAGCTGGCCAGCGCATGCGCGCTGGCCAGCTGACAGGGCAGCACCTTGCGTGCCCTGACAAATGGCTCCGCGTGCCACCTGTGGCACGCGTGCCATAGGTTCGCCATCACTGCTATAGCCTATTACAGTCTTTGCAAACCCCATTTTCCCTGTTTGCTGCAAGGAGGTAAATTGCTGAGAGGCAGAGGCCAAAAGGTGGGGGATGCTGGGTGGGTGGGGCTACAGTGTTCAAGACACACCCAAATTTTCACCCTGTTTTGGAGGGGGGAAAGGTGCGTCTTATACTCCGAAAAATACATTAAGTCTAAATGCTCTTACTATTGTCTTAAACAACAGCAAGGGGGCCGCGGTGGCTCACGTGGCAAGACACGGCCTGCACACTGCTGAGGCCGGCAGCTCAATTCTTGTGAGGGAGTAAACCATGTAGGGACAAGAAAGGAGATTCCCCTCATTGCCTATCGGCATTCAAGTGTCCCTGGGTAAAGATAGCTCCGCCTGAAAAAATTCCTTTCATAGAGGCAGCCAGCCAGCTCTGTGATCTCTGGCTAATACGTGCCATATGCTAAAGTAAATAAGTAAATTAAAATAAAATAAAAGGACAGCACTTTTCTTTTTCCCTCTCCTAGCTCTGCCTGTAACCCCTGATCTGAGAATCTAAATGAGATCTCTGGGGATACAGAGCTGTGATGGCCAATTCCTAGCTTTAGATTTCTGCTCACCCATTAATACTTTGGGATTTATTCATGTTTGCTCACTATTTCTTCTGCTACCCAAGGTAATTATGAAACTAATGGTATAATTAGGAGGGACTGGATCACACTGAGCATTTTGGACAAGGGTGAGAGAAACGTTATGTAAGGGGAAGGTGGTCCACTGAACTGTTTTTGGCATTTATCAACACAATAGGGTAGATAGGTTTACTACAGTAATAAATCCATCTAGATTTGGGTTGGCAACTATGGCCCCTGTAGACTACAATTCCTAGGATTCTTGAGCCAGAGGCCATGGTGGCCCACCCGGATCTAGATTCTTATGGTTCCTTATAGAGGGAAGGCACTACTCAGGCACTATTTTTCCATCAGAAACTGTATTTCATCCCTGCTTTATCTTGGTTTTCCAAAGTACATCCATCACCGTCTGATCCATCTCACTCCAGCGGACTACGATGACTTTGTGAATGCCATTCGCAGCGCCCGAAACGCCTTCTGCCTGACTCCTATGGGCATGATGCAGTTCAATGACATCCTTCAGAATCTGAAACGCAGCAAACAGACCAAGGATCTGTGGCAACGGGTCTCTCTGGAAATGACTACCTTCTCACCCTGATGCGCCATCTTGCATTCTTCCTTACGGGATCTTTTTAATTTTAGCTATTGGAAACCACTGATTCAATGTATTTCTACCATGACATTCCTCGTCCATGTGGCTGTGGCTGTGTTCTACTTCCCTTTCTCTCTTCCCCAGCAAGTGAAGGCAAGGAAACCGTGTGCATGTGTGTGTGCGCGCGTGCGTATGTGTGGGTGAGAGAGAGGGGGAGCTGGCTGATCATTGGTCAACAGTTTTAGTCTTTTTCCTGTATAGGGATGTCTTTATAAATGAACATCATTTCTGCCTTTCTCTCTCTCTTACTGGGTGTGTATGCATGCATGTTAGGGGTAGGATCAAGCCTGTTTCTTTATAATATTTATTTTGGCATTTATAAATATGTATACTACTTTCTATATGGTTCTTAAAATTTCAGCCGTTACTGGGCCAGGAGAGGCAGAGTTTGTTTCTGCTCATCCAACACTGTTCCTTCCTCCTTCCTGCCCCAGCAGGTCCCTCATCCAGTACAGCTTACCTGTTTGGATGGGCAAAGGCACCACTGGAAGCATCTGGGCGCAGCAAGTACAAAACTGGCTGGTACGATTTCTTTGCTCTTAAGATAGTGATCTGAGGGCCTCCTCATCAGACGACATAGGATATTCTACCCCAAATGGCTCCCAGTTGTACAGTCATGTTCCTTTGGATGAGATGTTAGCTCTCCTGTAATCAGTTTCTTACTCCTTGTTTCAGTTTCCCGATTAAAACCCTCATTTTCTTAGACTGACTCTTCTCCATATATTTCTGTTTATCATGCTGACATCATAAAACAAAGAACTAAGAGTGCCTTAGAGTAGGAAGTTCTAACCTATTTTTGCAAAGGACTGAAAAAGTACCGAAACCTGGTCTTGTCCCAACGACCTTTGAATCACACAACCTCTCACCACAAAGTAATAAGGAAACTTGGTCTTCAAGATAAGGAAGATTCTCATTTGCTGCTAGTCCACAAGCAACTGATATTCAGGCATGTATTGCCCTGAAGTTGAAGGTCCCATTCAGCTCTCATGGTTAATGGCTTTTGCTAGACACAAACATATTATTAAATACCAACAACTTCATCTGGTGGTAGTTAATCCAGTAAACTTGGTTATGCATTTTGTGAACACCAAATTTTGCCTGACATCAATTTTTGCCGATCACTTTCCCTTGGTTCAGCCTAGCTTGGGGAAAGGCAAGATTTATTTACTTCATCCAGCTGATGTGGATTTTGTTAACCTTAAATTTCCTCATAGTTGTGTGTTACCTGATGTGAACTAGTCGATTATTAAATATATGGGGACTAATCATATTAACTATTTAATTAAATAGTTTAAATTTACATTTAAATAAAGTTAAATGAAATTTAATGTGTCTCGGCCTCAGCCACTTTTTAGCCCTCAATCTGAAAAAAGTTGTGTGCTAGTAACGTTGGACTTCCTCTGATTAATTCTCAGCATTCTTTATATTACGTGATGCTAGTGTTTCATACTGTTTTTCACTAACTGGGAAATAAACTTTGCATCCTGAAGCTTGTTGGTTTCTTCCTCAGCTGTCATCTTTCTGCCAAATGGTTGGGCATTCTGATTTGTTTGAATCATGCAATTGTCGGCCATGGTTGACTTACTTTAAATGTGACTGTTCTATTGAAGCAAGTGTCTGATCTCAGTTCTTTAGTCCAGTCATTGTATTGTTTAATGTCAGCCTGCAAAAAGTTTTTAAAGTTTCCATTTCTTCAAAAGTGCCTTATTTTAAAAAAAAAAAATCACCCCCAAATCCTGACTCTTCCCTTTTGGGTTTTGAAAAAATTACATACAATAAATGGGCCTGTAACGATGTTAATTAATTTCTTTGCCCTTGAAGGGGTTGTGGCAGTGAGAACAGGAGTTGCTTGGACGTTTCTCTATGCAGAGAACAAAGGGAGGAGAAGGAAGCTCTCTGTGACTGGCACAGAAAGAAAAGAATGAAAAAGCCAGGAATAAACTAGAGGGCGAGAAGGCAGGTGGGCTCTTGTAGCAGAGGAGGAGGCCAGGGGGGGTTGCCAGGAAGGCTGAAGACCAGGGGTTGTATGGTGGGTGATGGGCTGATTGGTTCCATGGGAGTCCCATTTCGGAATTGGTCCTGATGAATGTCATCTCCTTGATTTCAGTGAGATTCAAAGCCAGGATAGGGATGTTTATATTTTAGAGGAATGATCCCTCTTGAATTGTATGTTAGCGCAGTGTAGCTATCCCATATTCCTTTCTTTCCTATATGGTCCTTATTCAGGCTAATTTAGGTTTATTGCATTAGACATGATTGATGTTAATTGTGGATCTTGTGCACATGGCAGAAAAGAGTTACTGAGGCATCCCCACCTCAAGGCCTTTCCTGTCCAAGGAATGGTGCAAAAGCTGCCATCTTAATAAAGTTCGTATTTACAGTTACTGCCTAGAATTCTGCAAGTTGACAGAATACAGTAATTGATTGAGTCATTTCTATTTCAAATAGACCCTGTAAAATTAAAATTAGATAATTGGAGCAATTGGTCCATATTAAATTTTACAGAGAGTAAAAAGATACATTCAAGGATATAATTATTATACTAGTCCAATAAAAGTAACCATATGGAATAAATCAGAATTGCTGGGTATTTTGCCAGATAGGGAGTCACAAAGCAGGTCCTGTGTCTTTACAGAAAGCTCAAAGTAACGACTTGAGTAGCAACTTCTCCACAAAGGTCATTTAATTTTTACTGTCAGCTATTATTTTTTTGTATTTGCCATTGAGAACAGCTATAAGCCATGTTGGTGCAGTGGTTAGAATGCAGTATTGCAGGCTAATTCTGCTGACTGCCAGTTGTTTGAGTCTCACCAGCTCAAGATTGACTCAGCCTTCCATCCTTCTGAGGTTGGTAAAATGAGGACCCAGATTGTTGGGGGGGGGCAGTATGCTGACTCTGTAAATCATTTAAGAGAGGGCTGTGAAGGCTGTGAAGCAGTATATAAGTCTAAGTGTTATTGCTATTGGGAGGATGTGGCTATTCTAATGTTATTGCTGTTTGGAATTTAAGGAGTGTTATTTAATTTAAATACCTTGCCAGCCAAACAAAGGGGCTTGAATTAAACACATTTAGCTAAATAAAGCTTTAATGCTGGGGTGTGCACAAGCTATGAAAAAGCATAGGCAGGTATTTGAAGATTTTGAATCACTCTATTGTCTACCATTTGGTTGCCAGGTAAGCACTTTAGACCACTTTTGCTAACACCAAGGTCTTAATTTTAACATGATTTATCTCAAGTGCTTCCTTTGAGTAGTAAGTGGCTGGAGTGCTTAGAGCTCATTTTGGTCTGATTGATGTTTATGACAGAAGCATTAGCTCCTTGATTGCAGTTTGCTTACTGGCTACTTATCAGGATGATGAGCTAAGGAACTTTCTTCAGCCACAAGAGGATTGCTGTTCCAACTGAGCAACTGGGAACTAAAATATTGCTGTCACTAGGATCTTGTTCCAGTGGCCTTGCATACTACAACATACCTTATTTTTGTTAAATTTGTGCATTAACAGAAGTAGTTGTCTCTTGTGTTTTTAATTCCATATTTTGGAAATGAGATCAAATACGAACTTGAAGTAAAGAAAAATTACATAGAGCTTGGTTAAATAAGTAAGCCCCAAAGTATCATAGATCTTGGCTTGGAGCAATACTTTTTTTCTGGCCAGGAGCTGCAGTGGAATATCCAGCTTTAACCACTCTGTTCATTTGATAGAATATGCTCTAAATTAACCCAATTACAGTTGACAATTTCTTATGTGCATGCTTGACATAAAATGCATTAGGCTGAAGAAGCTTATGGGACAGTAGGCAGAACTTGGTTGCTCTTTTTTGTTGCCTTAAATTCCAGTATTTAGTATTTGTATATCATGATTGCTGAAGATAAACAGGTACTATGATTCTGTCACTGCCTTCCAGTTTTTCCAGGCTTAAATTATATAAAATCCTTTAGATTAGAAACCCAACACCTATATCATTCTCCTCCATAATGACCACCTTGATATCTGTCCAAAAGACCATGTTCTACCAAGTTTCCTTACAATGAAATGGTATATTCATCACCAAACCATTATTTTACAGTTGCAATATTGTAATACTTCTATTATGATTCTTGAAGGCAGTTTTTTCTGATTCTTTAATATAGTTGGCTGCTGTATTTGGCATTTATGTTCCAGTATTTGGTTCCTAATTTTATTGCACCGAATGATTAATAGATCTACGCAGGCATCTATCAGAGGGGTTGATAAGGGCAGTATCAAATTGGCACTTTTCTCAAACATGAAGTCTGTGCTGACACTAGAAGGAATGGGGAAGAATGCCATGTACCTGTCAAGTTGAAGAAATCAGGAAAAAAATGGAATCATAATTTTATTGCACTCAATGTTTAATAGATCTATGCAGGCATTTGCAATTTGTTTCGTTGTGTTCCTTCCAAAACCCTCAGGTAGCCTCTTAGAAGTTTTAACAAAAATGTATTCAAAGCTTTTCAAGCTGAAGGCAAGTTTGCCTTCTGAAATGTCTCCGAAAGAGGCATTCCTAATAGTGGTGATTTCAGTATCTTGGCCAACTAGGCAGATGGTCCTTATGAATGGATCTTTCTCTAATTTTGTACAGGTAAAATTATGCCAGAGGAAAATAATACATGTCAGTTGAACTATGGAGTCCTTGCTCCTCTCAGAGCTTGGTTGTTTGCTTGCAGATATTTCATTAACTGACCAGGCAGTTAATCAGTGCTAGTGAGCGTGGAGTTTACATACAGTAAGATAAAGCTGATGTTAAAGAAGGAAATGAACAGACCATCCTTTCCAGCGGCCAATACCCAGATAAGCAGGAATTAACAACAGGCAAACAATCAAGCAGAAAACAATGATTAAGGAGCTAAGGATAAAACCACACTCCCACCAACGCCGGCAGGGCAAGCTGCTGTATAAGGACCAAATCTTACACTCCCTAGCACTGATTATGTCTAGTTGGGTAATAAAACATCTGTAAGCCACTCCGCAAGCAAGCTCAGGGAGCAAGGACTCCATAAAATTGTTCATTATGCAGATGTCTCTTTCATCCTATAAATTGTGCAGATG
The DNA here is from genome assembly GCF_964273705.1 of Natrix helvetica. Taxonomy (NCBI): domain Eukaryota; kingdom Metazoa; phylum Chordata; class Lepidosauria; order Squamata; family Natricidae; genus Natrix; species Natrix helvetica. Next base: position 107,175,760 of record NC_138551.1, on the reverse strand, counting down.
TTTGTTTGCCACAAAACCTCAGTCTTAGATCCAGTACTGAATTAAGTTTCTGTCACATACTGCCTGACTTCTGGTAAAGCCTATCCTTTTCCATAGATAGGCCCAATCCTTTCCATTAAAGCCTTGAAACTCTTTGTCTTGTCCTATATAGGGAAAATAAGATTTCTCAGACTGTCCTCACTATTTGTCTAAATAGAAAGTGGTATCTGCTTTTTTTTTACACTGCCAGGTTGCAGTGCAATTTGACTCTGCCAAATTTCCAAGGAACATACTTCTCCAGAATATCGGCAAAATGTTCCTCACCCAAATTAACCTCTTTAATAATAATAAAGCGTGACTGCATAGATGTCAAGTCCAGAGCAGAGCTGTGGTTCTAGAGGTTCTAGATAGAAACCTGACTACCAGGCTCCTACAGGTAAAATTTTATTTGTCATTAATCTGAGGCCCAAAAATCACGAATACTTTGCCTGTAACAGTAACTATTCAAGCAGTTATTCTGTTTAAATCCCATTACAAAAATCCTGTTCTCAGAACTAGAATTTGTATATGTCTGAATGCAGCTGCTTTTTCTGTGAAAGACCGTTGTACTTATCTGAATGGTTATTCTTGGTGCGCTGCGTGAGAATCCAATGAATAGGTTAATTTTGGTCTGCTTGCCTCGAGACTGAATTGAATGAAATGCCACGCCTCCTTTTGCACTCGGCCGATCAGTTTTTTCAATGAAAGGAATGGCTATTTCGAGAAGCACTTGAATGTCCACTAACCTCGAAACCTCCTAGCCCCAACGACCCTGGACTGAATTGCAAAGGGCAGGGTTGGATTCTCACGCAGCACACCAAGAATGACAATTCAGGTACGTACAACGGTCTTTCTCTAGTGTGCTGCTTAGAGAATCCAAGGAATGGGATATGCCTAAGCATACTACATTAAGGGTGGGTAGAAGTCCGGTCCAGGGAACCCGAGTCCGAGTGAACCGCTTGCAGCACCCGACGTCCGAAGACTGCTTCAGCCAAAGCATAGACGTCTAATTTGTAATGCTTGATGAAGGGCAACGGAGATGACGATGTCGCTGCCCTACAAATTTCCTCAACTGATGCTTGCGTGGCCCAGGCCATAGTTATGGCCGTACTGCGTGTTGAGTGGGCCGTGACCTGAGGTGGCGGCGGACACCCCTGTACCTCATACACCTTGGCAATACAGGCTTTCAGCCATCTTCCAATGGTGGTGGATGATACCCTCTAGCCCATAGAGCCAGGAAGAAAGGCGACAAACAGACTTCCGACCACCGGAACGACACAGTACATTTGATGTATCATCGCAGGGCTCATTGCACGTCGAGATGATGCCACTTCCACTCTCAAGAATGTTGCAGTTAAGGACAGAAGTCAGGTAACACGAGTTCTTGGGCTCTGAGGAACCAGGAGTTGACCTTCGTAAGGAAACAAAGGTCAAGCTGGAGGACCACTCTGTTAGAGTGGAATATGCAGAGGTCGCTCCGAACTGACAGCATCACCAACTCTGAAATCCTGCGAGACGAAATAATGGCCATGAGAAAGACCACCTTCAGCGTCAACAAACGAAGACTGATGGATTGGATGGGCTCAAAAGGCGCAGACGTCAAGGCCTCGGATACGACAGGAAGTTCCCACGACGGATAACGATGCACTGTCGGGGCCTAAGGTTGGAAGCACCCCTGAGAAAGGCACGAACCCTGGGATGGAGCACCAGAGAACGGCCGTTGTCTCCGTGTAAAACCAGGGAAAGCGCCGGAGTCTGTCTCCGCAAGGGGTTAGGGCCCAGCCCCGTCCAAACCGTCCTGGAGGAAATCCAGGACTTGAGGAAGAGAAGCTGACCTTGGAGTAACTCTCAGGGGATGGCACCACCTGCAGAAGGCCGACCAGGTCGCATTGTACATCCGTGTAGTGGATGGGCATCTCGTACCATCTTGGATGGTACGAATGACTCGCACCAAGAAATGGTCCCATCTCAAAATGTCCCCTTCAATGGTCAAACGGCCAACTGGAGCCACTGAGGGTCCGGGTGTATCAGCACCCCCTGGGTGAGGATTATCCTGTTGTCCGGGATCCTCCAGGGGGGGGGCAACTGCCAGGCTGATCAGGTCGGTGAACCAGGACCTGCGAGCCAGTGGGGAGCGACCATCAACACCTCTGCCTGTTCCGAAAGAATCTTGCGAATCACCCTCGGAATTAGCGGTAAAGGCAGAAATGCATACAGAAGGCCACGGGGCCATAGACAATGGAGGGCGTCGGCCCCCTCCGCCCCGGGAGTCTGGAACCTGCTGAAGAATCAAGGCAGGTGGGTGTTAGTCCGAGATGCAAATAGGTCCATCATTGGCATGCTAAATCTGCGGGTCAGTTCCTGGAATAAGTCCGGATGGAGCTGCCACTCCACCTGGTCCACAATCTTGCGACTCAACCAATCTGCCTGTAGGTTCAAGGCGCCGGAGATGTGATCCGCCCTGACGGATAGGTGTGACTCCGTCCACAGGCAAAGTGCCTGCGCTTCCAGCATCAGCCTCTTGGAATGCGTGCCCCCATGACAGTTAATGTGCGCCTTGGCGGCCACGTCCATAAGGATCAACACGTGCCGCCGCATCACTAGGTCGCTGAATTCTCGAAGAACTAGATGGATGGCCTGAAGTTCTAACTAATTTATATTGTTCATCAAGTCTTGTGGGCTCCGGTGTCCCTGGCAACTCAAGAATGGGTGTGAGCGCCCAAACCATACAAGCTGGCGTCAGTCGTGATCGTGAGTCGATCCGGTTCTCTGAACAGACAGCCTTTCCGCAAGGCGGAGGAGGTCCACCAATAAAGAGATTGGACCACTTTGGAGGACAGCCTCACTGTAATGTCCAGAACATCTCTGTGCCTCCATTGATGTGGGAGGAGGGACCATTGGAGGTGACATGCGTGAAGTCGGGCCCAGGGAACGAGTCCTATGCAAGGTATCAGCTTCCCGAGTAACATGTAAAGGACGGAGAGGTGAACTGTCCTCTGAGACAGTACCTGATTCATCAGAGTTCAAATGCTGGCGCAATGGTCGGGTGACAAGAACACCTGACATTGAACGCGTCTATTACCGCCCCAGGTGAGTCAAGGACATGGCCATTAACAACTGACTTTTGTCCATATTTACCATGAAGCCGTGGAGTTGCAGCAATTGGATTGTCGCGTGAAGGTCCCAGCAGGCCTTCTCCGGAGAAGATGATTGTATCAGGACATCGTCTAGATAAGCTTGAAGTCTGATGGGGTGTGACCTGAGATGGGCCATCACCGCAGCTAGAATCTTTGTAAATGTCCGTGGGGCTGAGGAAAGGCCAAATGGCACCACCCTGGTATTGGAAGTGGCGCCCCGCGTATGAGCAGAGAAACTTCCGGTGTGAGTGTCGAATCGGCATGTGAAGGTATGCTTCTTTGATATCTACTGATGTCAGGTAATCTCCCTGGCGAATGCAGCCCAAGATGGTTTGCAGCGACTGCATTTTGAAACGCTTGTATGCCAGGTACATGTTCAGCCTCTTGAGATTTGGATCGCTCTCCACCCCCTGTTTTTGGGCACTAAAAACAGGATGGAGTAAACCCCCCTGTTCCTGGCTGCTGGAACTGGTTCGATGGCCTGACTTTGTAGAAGGTGCTGAATCTCGGCGTCCATGAGGGCCCTCATGGTCACGCACCTCGGGATGGAACACCTGATGAGCCTTCTTGGGGGAGTGGGGAGAAATTCTAGGGTGAGGCCGATCCGCACGGTTTGGAGAACCCAAGCGTCCGAGGTCAACTGTTCCCAATGGTGGATGAAGTTTTTGAGTCGACCAACAATGGGAATACCAACCTGGGAGACAGCGGTATCAACAGAAGGGTTGATATCTGGCACTGTGATTTCCCCGGCGGGACTGGGACTGCTAAGGCTGTTGCTGCTGTCTAGACCTGTCTCTAAACCCTGATCTGTCCTGGACTCTTATTGGAGGCCTGGTAGTAGGGTCTGTTGGTATTGGGGTCCGACTGACCCCGAGTCTCTACAAAAGGGCTGCCTGCGATAGGAAGGCTGGGCCCTGCGATCCGCCCGACGTTACACTGAGGGCAGGACCTTTTTCTTATCCTTATTCTCAGTGAGAATGGGATCCAGGGCTTTGCCAAAGAGCTTCCCCCCTTTAAAGGGTGAGGATGCTAAACACCATTTAGAACGCCAATGGCGCAGCCAAAGCAAATGGCGGGAAGTGACGGTAGTAGCCAGAGGCCTGGAAGCAAACTTGACTGCCACCAGGGTGGCATCCGCCGAATATTCCAATGCCGCCACCAGTTTATTCACATCCTGATGAAGACGCATGTCTTCAGGTGCCAACCTAGCTTGCAATTGTCTGAGCCAAACTAGCGCCGTCCTATTGAAAAAGGACGGGGCCGTGGCCGCGCTAATCGCCCAGACAGCTGTCTTCAGCCTTCAACCCTTCAGAGGCATCTGAAGACACAATGGCGGGAGAGGTCAAGGCTGCGACAGGGGCATTCACAGTCGGCAATTGAAGGATCTCCTCCAGATCCGGACCTGGTCCAAACAACTGTTTGTCATTATTACTAGGAGGAGGAACAGCGGCTGGCTGAGCCCACTGCCTCTGGATAACATCTAAGAATAGCTTGTGTGAGGGAATGACCTCCTGTTCCTGAACCGGTTTAGAAAACAGCCTCTCAGTGGAGTCAAGCCCCAAGGAAGGTTCTACTGGGATACCCTTATCTCCCATTTTAACAGTTGTCCTGATTAGCTCCCTGCTCCAGGTGATGGAGGGGCGGCCAAGGGGGAACTCCCTGGGGAGATGCCTTCCCCAGAGGCAGGGTGGGTGGATCATTCGGCCATAGGAAATCTTATAACACCTCGGGAATTAACCAGCAAAACTGATTGGGACCCTTGCGATCCTGGTCTCGAGAGGAGAGAATGCTGATCGAAGTACTGACTTTTAGCCACAAAGGGTTAATAATCCGAGAGCTCAAAGTGAGATCGCAATCATGCTGCTGATTAGCTCGCTGACTCACTCACAATGCGGTGTACAAGCTACCAAAACTGCCGATGCAATGGAGCGGCTCATTTGGCGCCAGGGGAAAAACGGTGGAATTCAAACAAGCAGCCAAAAGGCTCCCAGGAAAAATGCCCGGCTTGGTGGCAACAGGCGACGGTCAGTCTGGACACGGCAGCCAATAGGAAGACTTGCTGAGCCTTGTCTCAGCCCTTACCCGCAGAATTCAAATGCAAATGGCAAAAGGATGGCGGACCAAGCCTCCTAGCGCACCAACGAGGGAACCCGAGAATGGCGTACCGATCTCACAGCCCTTACACCAGATATTCAGAATGGCTAGCCCGGAAAAAGGGCAATTGGGCCAAAATTAACAGCGCCTTCCTGTAGGAAGGGAAACAAGCGGAAGTTCTAACCGGCGGACTGGGGAAACCAGCGTGCTAGAAATAACCTGTGAAATAAAAAATGCACACAAACAAATACATTCATATTACCTGCAATGAGAATCAAGGAATAGGTTTTCATGATAGAAAAATTGAAGAGAGAATGTGATTATGTCTCGTTAGGCAGACTGAATTGAAAAAACTGATCGGCGGAGTGCAAAAGGAGGTGTGGCTGAGTTTCATTCAATTCAGTCTCGAGGCAAGCAGACCAAAATTAACCCATTTCTTGGATTCTCTAAGCAGCGCACTGGAGAATGATAGAAGGCGAACATTGGAAGAATGCTCAGCACTTTCTCTAGGCATTTGAAGTCATGTGTACAGAAGAGAGAAGCAATCCAGGTCACTATAAAGTGCAAGTCAAGTGTTCCAAGTCAGTTCTGGTTGAGCGATGGAGAGACCATCCTAAAAGCAGCACAATGGTGGAATCTAGAAGTTAAATGGAATTGACCTCTTCCAACTTTGAAATCTATGTTTGTTTGCATAGAGGTTATGATTTGCTGCTGCAAATATGGGGAACTGTCTAGCAGACTACAAACTCCTACCTCCTGTTATTTTTACAATAATATTAAATAGAAATCATTTTAACTTTGTGTATTCATCAACTTATCCCTTACCCTTGATATTTGACTAGGACATTCTAATTAACATACTAGCCATTCTGGAAATGTCTTTGATTCCTTTGAAAAGAGCTGTGCAGTGCCTTGGGAGTGAATTGCAAAAAGGCATCAGACAACCATCTCCTTTCCCAGAAATGCTCAGTCTCCCTCTGTAGCTGTAGCCCAATCCCAGGAAAAGCCGTACATTGTTTAAGTGTGATTCTGAAATGCTTCAAAGGAGCTGTCTGTGACTCTTAAGTGCTGGATACAATATAGACTTGGCCTCTTGCAATTAGTTTTATACCCAATTTTTCTCTCCTGTATTATTCATGGACTTGAGCTGAATACTGTGTGTACATTTCCTCCTCTAATGAGCCCTTGACCTTCAACTTCACTCCTTGGGTAGAACGTACTTCTCTTGGAATTCACATGGGGATCCCGGTAGGTGCTTAAGCTTTGAATCACTTAGCAGATCCCAATCAGGCTTAAAAATCTTTAAAATGTCTGCCACTTCCAATTAGCCTCGTGTTTCTCCTCCAGAAAATACAGTTTATGTTATTGATCAGATTTTTTTGAGATTATCTAGTCTTAAGTGTTACTGTTTTCTAGTTTCATTTTAATAACTAAACCAAGTTCTTACAATCCAGTATAGAGTGATCTCCATTGCTGCATGCATAATCAGAGCTATTTGGTCAGGAAAAAGGTTAGCGCAACTTGAAAATCTACATCTAGCAAAAAATAAAGCACTTCATTTATTGATCCAAATGCTATGTCTAATCTTTATTTAGACATTGTGCTCAGCTGCAAGAGCCAAGAATTTATTTGTATCATTCAATGTGAATGACAATATACATGAATCCAGTGCAGGAAGAACAGCACTTTTTCCTTTCTTTCTTCAGCCACAGGGTTTTAGGTTGGTGGGTTACATTTTTGGTTACACAACATTTCCCGCTGCTTGGGGACACATTGAGATATTATAAAGTCCATATTATATATTTACAGACAATGGTAAATTCACAATTAAAAATGCACAACAACTAAGCTTCAATGCGAAAGCTTGGTTGAAATCACTTTCTTCCCTGGTTCAATGAACGCACCGAGTTACAGATGTTGCCCCAAGGTGTCTCCCCGTCTACGTCTGCGTATTTTCAGTGAGCTCAGCACTGGGTTTCTTGGGAGTTGCTGGGCCACTGTATATAAGGCATGTTTGAGAGATGGACAAGAATCTGCTTTGTACTCCATGAGATGGTGGTAGCAAGGCAGAAAGTAGGAATAGATTCTAGAAGGAAACTGGAGACTCATTGAGGCAAAATGAGACATTTTGTACCAATTCTGTCCCCTCTCAACCATCAGCTCCTTGCTGTGCTCAGAAAGGAATGAAAGGAGACTAACAACTAAATGCAGAGGAAAAATCCATGCAGCGGGCATCAGAGGACAACTTCTCATCCCAGATGAAGATAAGTTTCTTGCAGCGGCTGAAGAGAGCACATTGGATTTCTCTCCATCTTTTACTTGTCAACAACCACTTTCTAGCGGAGAATGTCTGTACCATTCTAGTGACATCACCTATTTTGCTTCCCTGACCCCTGGGGTAGAAACCATGAAGTAACTAAAATGGAACTAAGAAAATGCCATTTGATGTCCAGGACTAAGAACTTTGGAAACACCACCCTATACATAACAGAGCTGTCACAAATAGTAAGACATTCACTTGCTAGTTTCCTGAGCATTTTGGACATTAACAAGAAATGTCACAGTAGCCTACACATTTGCTTGCCTCTGCTCCTTCAGCTTCCTTGCATCTGGGAATTACAGGCTACACACATTCCCATGTTAGTTACCATAGAATTTGGGAACAGTGGGCGACTACTACACAGTATCTTGTGCAATTATGGTCTGAAGGTGTCTCTCAGCTGCATCAAACTATAAATAGTTGAAGGTGCATGGTTCGCCCAGATGGCATGCTTCCTCATCCCTCTCTGGGTGATTCAAAGAAAGTTGGCAGTGGTGTGTGTGTGTGTGTGCGTGCACGCACATGCGTGTCCTTCCCGAGGGCTCCCACTTGAGTTTGTTTGGCAGTCTTGCTTGTGGAGATCTGGGCTTCAGCTCCAGCTTGAATTCTGCAGCTCCTCCCTGAGCCACGTGGGGAGAGGCTGCCTGAGCGTATTCAGCAACTTGGATAATTCAATGTTGTGCTCATGGTAGAAATCTGCCAGGAACATCCGGGACTGCAGCAGCCCCAAAGAGAGAGGACACGTTAATGAAAGGCCAGGGACAACACTTTTTCTCTCTCAATTATAACAGACATGCAGGAGTTCTGTGTAGCTTACCGAGGAATCCATCTCTGGATATTTTCTCCCTTTACTCTTCCCCAGGCATTTGGTCTTTCCTCCATCAAGCAGCTGGCACCAAAATCCCTTTGCGTCATCATACCTGAAAGGGGAGCTTGCTTTAAACAGTCCTTTTATACACCTGTGCTTTAATCTAGAGCAGTGGTTCTCAACCTGTGGGTTGGGACCCCTTTGGGGGTCGAACGAAACTTTCACAGGGGTCGCCTAAGACCATCGGAAAAAACATTTTCGATGGTCTTAGGAACTGAGACACCAATTTTATGGTTGGGGGTCACCACAACATGAGGAACTGTATTAAAGGGTTGCGGCATTGGGAAGGTTGAGAACCACTGATCTAGAGTGCTACAAAGGTTAACTGAATACCTTTCTGGTTTTCTTTTTCTTTCAGTGCCTGTTTGGCCAATGAACTTGCCCAAGATCTCTCAGGAAAAAAGCAACACCAGTTTTACATTACAGGAACTAAAATGAAACACAACTGATCTCCTACATTTCAGGCTGGCTCTGCCTCCCTCTGGATAATCTCTGCCCTTGTGGATCAAGGAGGCTCTGAATCTGGTACGGGAGGGAGTCCTTGGCAGAGCTGATCTCCAAGGCAAGGCATCCCTTTGGCAGGAAGCCCTGTGAGATCAAGGAAGCCCTGTGAGATCTAACCTGATCACTGTCTATGGAGCCAGAGGGAAGAAATCTCTCCTGGGCATCCTGGCTCTTTACAGGAATCCTCTTAGGCTCTTCATCCTTGGTACTGTTTACTTATTGAAATTAATGCAGGCATCCTTGTCCTGTTCATGGCAGCTCAAAAAAAAAGCAACGAAGTAAAAGGAACAATTTCAGATGAATGAAAGCATCAGGAAAGGCTGATGAAAGTGGTGTCGGCAACCCAGAACATAACAAGGGCAGCAATACATAAACCTCTGCATTTATGCTAGCAAGAATTGCCTTGGAATGGGTCTACCTTCTATCTCCTTTCTTGGTGCCGGCTAGCCTGCCCAATTTGTCTTTTTTGTTCCCTTGAATTAAAATAAATGAGAACCACATGCTGCAAAATAAGGGGGCAAAATAAGAGGACTCTTGAGCTCCAGGGGCATTCTTGAAAAAGAAATGTGTCTCTGTGTCTAGAAGTTGAGCTGTGGCAACTGCACTTATTTTCTTGGTTTGAGACATTTTGCTGCCCACGCAAGCAGCTTCTTCAATCAGAACAACCCTGCCATTTGGGAAAGAAACCCTGAGGTGGGAATGCCCCTAAGGAGGTTAGGAGTTGGTACATTCTAAGGACTTTCTGCCTACTCAGCTCCCCCAAAGAAATTTGTTCAGACTGAAGAAGCTGCTTAGATGGGCAACGAAACATCTCAAACCAATAATAAGCCCAGTTGCCATAACTCAAGTTGCAGACAACTCTACTTGGATGACTGCGAATCTTCACGGGGAAGTATGCATGTGTGCGCGCACTTCCCTACTCTCAGCTTCCTCTATGCAGACACTTACTGAAAATAGACTGAATTTTTAAAAAATGCCTTTCAAGACTGTAATCAGAGGGATGATTATTTTTATTTGGTTAAGTCCCCTTTAACTGAAGGATTCAGAATCCCCAGAAGATGGCAACAAGCTCAGATGTTGTTCTAACTGCCACCATCTCATGCCATTGAACCTGGTTTGATGGGACTCTAAAGAGGGCAGCAAGTTTGTCTACCCTGCCAGGTCTTGGCAAACAAGCCAAGACTGACTGAAGCGGGAGCAATTAACAAGCTCCTGGGCTTCTGATTCTCATTATGTGGAAATGGGAAGTGATAAACCCAACCAGAAATTTTATGAATCTACAGAAAGGGAGGGGCGGGATTGCCTGACCGTCTCCTCATTTAATATTTTGTTGGCCTAGAAGTGCTGTGTTCAAATCAGGTCATACAGGGAAATTAGCTTATAAGCACCTGTCACACAAATGTATATGTTTTTACAAAGATTTCAAGACAAAAATGCCCCCATGCAAATGGAGAGCCCTTACTTTAGTGCTTGTGTGTAGTTGAACAGTGGTGTAATTCCCAGAAACCGTTGAATGTTCTCCATAATGGAAGAGGGGCTGTGTCGAAGCTCCTGCCCATCGACTATCAGAATCTAAATGGAAGGAGAAATGGCCAAAGTTCTTGGTAAATCTAACCAACCTTTGCATCAATGAAAGAAACTTTTAGTACAATCTGTAATTCTGCCAGACTGCGACCTTCAATAATCTTGACCTAAGTGCTCTTTGTAGAGAAGGAGATTTGGAGTTAAGAAACAACCCCCCATACAGGATCCGGCGTTGTGCCTTTACTAAGCCCATTGAGCCAACACTTGCTTTGCTTCTTGAAAAAGGATGTGAAGATGTAGAAGTTCCTTTAGTAGTAACGGCAGTAACGATGGTACCTGTTGATCAACCTTGCATGCTAACTTGAAAGTCTTTTGGCTTTTGCTTCAACTAATGATATTTTCGGGCTGCCCTACATCGTAACTGTTGCAATGATTTCAGAGCCCTTCCAAGCTTCATGAGGCGTGACATGAGGAACACTTTTTGGGAAGTTTGTGCACATCTCTTGATTGTGGCATGATCCCCTTTCACAAGCCTGCATCAGAAAGAGAATGTGTGGGTGTGTATTTCTTCTTAGGGGATGGAGCCTCAAGTGCCCTACTAGCTGTAGTCTCATTGACTGGAATAACCAGCTCTTCAGGAGAACAGGTTGTGGTTGGCCTTTTCCTAAGCTTTTTCCAACAGAAAAAGTAATTTGGCTCAATGTGCTCAATAAAAACATGGCAAACTCTGGGAGTTTGTTTAATAAACAACTCACTGTATGTCAGCGGTTCTCAAATAGTGGGGCGCGCCCCCCTGGGGGGGCGCGAGGCTCCGTAAAGGGGGGTGCGAAGACTCCCTTTCCATCTGGGTGCAACGGCGGCGAAGGCGTGGGCGAGGCATAATATATCCCGCCTGGAAGTGGCAGCACTTCGGGCTGTGGATTTTCATTGGAGCCGCGGGCTGGAGCTGTGCAAGAAGCCTGCTCGGGCGGGGGTGGGAGGGAGGGAAGCATGGGACCACCCGTCTTCGCCACCGCGTAGCTCGCCTCCCCGCCAGCAGCTCCACCGCCAGCATTCCGTCTGGAAGCGGAAGCGCAACAGCCGCTGTTGGGGAAGGGACAAAGGGGCGGCGGTCGCCCGATCTTGCCACCGCCACCCCTTCGCCCCTGGTAACGGCGACTGTTGTGCTGCTGCTTCCAGCTGGGATGCTGGAGGAGCTGCTGGCAGGGAGGGAGGGAAGAAGGGCAGAAGGGAGGTGGAAGGAAGGAAAGAAAAGCAGACACGCCGGAGGGAAAGAGGAAAGAAGGCAAGCAGGCAGGAAGGAGGCAGAAGGAAGGAGGGAAGAATGGAACTGGAAGGGAGGCAGGGAAGGAGGGAGGGAGAAAGGAAGGATAGGAGGATAGGGAAAGAGGAAAGAAGGCAGGCAGGCAGAAGGGAGGGAGGTGCAAGGAAGGAAGGAAGCATAGATAAGCAGGAGGGAAAGAAGGCAGGCAGGCAGGAGGAAAGAGGAAGGAGGGAACTGGAAGGGAGGCAGGGAAGGAGGGAGGGAGAAAGGAAGGATAGGAGGATAGGGAAAGAGGAAAGAAGGCAGGCAGGCAGAAGGGAGGGAGGTGCAAGGAAGGAAGGAAGCATAGATAAGCAGGAGAGAAAGAAGGCAGGCAGACAGGAGGAAAGAGGAAGGAGGGAACTGGAAGGGAGGCAGGGAAGGAAGGGAAGGAGGAAGGGAGGGTGGAAGGAAGGATAGACAAGTAAGAGGGAAAGAGGAAAGAAAGCATGTGACTACGGTGGGAGACGAGGAAAGACCGGTGTGCTATGTTATGCAGAGGTGTACTTATAACAATTTTATAGACAAATTATACTATTTACAGTCGCGCGGGGGGGGGCGCGAAATGTTTTCTTCTTCCTAGGGGGGGCATGACAGAAAATAATTGAGAAGCACTGCTGTATGTTTTGATAGGACTGAAGCAGTGGTGGGTTCCAGCCGGTACGTACCGGTGGCGGCTGGGAGCAGCGGCCACTGTACCAGAACGGTGTTTTGGTGGGCCCGCCCGCCCGCCTACGTTCCTTACCTGCTTTTAAGTCAACCGGGCCATTTGCACATGCACACGCAGCGTACAGTGCTACATGACCTCCGTTGAGCAGCTGGAGCGTCGCAGGGTGGTGGGTGTAGATGCATAAGCAGTGTGCGTGCCCGAGGTGGAAGCCTGGCCCCGTCGCAGCGTACCAGTTGCAACGGTATCTGGAACCCACCACTGGACTGAAGTAAAGCATTTACAGCACTTCAGGATTAGGGATGGTTCAAAAGGGCTGACAATGTTCTCTCTACAGCATCTATACAAAATCTCCCCAGAGACTTGTAGAGTATTTCTAGATGATGCATATCACTTTAATGATATTTCCTGAACGAAGAATCAACAGACATAGCAGGTATTTCCTAATTATATCTGGTTACCAGACTATTATACTTTCTGTCCACCCCACTTCTTGAAGGAGGCGGTTGATAAATTCCTTTCTCTTATGATTCAGCTGGCAAGAGAGAGTACAGAATTTTCTATAAACAGGGTTTGCATTAGTGATGAAGGTCAAAAGTTCAAGAAACTCTGCTTCTTCAAAGTTCCTTTCCACTCTGGGTCCGCTCACTTCTGAAACCTAGAAAGCCAGCAAGTTTTTAATAGGGCCTTATCTTAGTATTTATTCTTCTTGAACCTCTCTTTGTGAGAGAGACCTTTGGTAAGTCTCACAAAGAGATATTCAAAAAGAATCCGAGTTTGCTTCTGCAAATGAAAGCTAATACATTCAGAAAAGGTTGCTCAGTATCAGTTTTAGGGTTCACTTACCGTATTTCTCAGACTATAAAACGCACCGGAATATAAGACGTACCATTGAAGAGGTAATTTTTTAAAAAAAGGTTTTGCACTCTGCAGGCCACCCAAACTCTCTGCACGTCTCATTTTTTGCAAAAATAAAATAAAATAAAAGCATGCAGAGGCTCTAGGAGGGTTATAGAGTGCTCCTCGGGATTTGGGGGGACAAAAACGGCCCATTTATTGCTCATTTTTGCCCTCCCCAGCCCCCAGGAGCACTTTCCACGCCTCCCAAAGCTTCTGCACGTCCATTTTTGTGAAGGGGGTGGCGTTTTGGGAGGCCAAAAAAGCTGTATTCAGTGTATAAGAAGCACCCACATTTTCACCCTCTTTTTTGAGGGGAAAAGGTGCGTCTTATACTCTGAAAATATGGTAAATTGTATTCAAGTATCAGCTTGATCATGAAAAAAAATGGTTGTACCTGCCCTGATGGAAAATACGTTAGCCATCTGTCCAGATGTACTGAATATAATCCAGGATTCAGACAACGACTCTGTAGATTATGCAGCTCTTGGGGGGCCTGGGGTCCAGCAGAAATGGTCTGGTAAAAGGTGTAGTTCAGGGCCACAGGGTCATTGTGAGCACGTTGATGCTGCAAGTGTGAAAAGTGAAGTAAGAGCATAAAATTCTGCTTTTCCCCATTCAAAAGGCAGCCAATAGGTAAAGTTTCACCTAGACAGCCTGGCTTTCTGAGTTACCTGATACCAAGAGTAGGCTCGGTCAGCGGGGTTGATAAGGACAGCAATGATTTTGGCCTGTGGAAGAAGAGCTGCACTTCGTTTGGGGACTACCTCGGTGTCAAAGTAATTGGCACTTTTCTCAAACATGAAGTCTGTGCTGGCATTAGAAGGGATGGGGAAGAATTCCATGTACCTGTCAAGTTGAGGAAATCAGGAAAAAAAAATAAGGGAATCATAATGATGGGGATGGATTTAATTAGAATTGAGAAATTTCTTACTATACACAAGAAGTTTGTAAGCACTGACAAGAGTACACACAAGCATTTGCCTTGTTCTGGCAGGAGTCTCTGCCCTCCCTCATGCTGGATATGCCATGTTCTGATTCAACCTGGGATGCAATGAAGCCTGCCCTACGGGGAATGACACAAACACTATCCTCTCTGAAGGCTGCCTTGATCAGTTACTCCAGGGTTTCTCGATCTGGCTGGGGAAATTCTAGGAATTGAAATCCACACACCTTAAAGTCATCAAGGTCGAGAAACACCAATCTTGTCTTTGTTTTATGAAATGATAAATGCAGATGGTTAGATTAGCTACTCTGATCAAAGAAATGAACACATCCAGATTTGTTTCTGCTTGGTAGCCACTTCTGAATGTTTGTGCCTGAGATGGGAAAAAATGAAACTCTGGTGATTAGGTAAGTTTGTGATTTTAGAAATGGCTGGTACATATTAAACATCCCTACGACCCATCCGCTCGCACAGAGAGGGACTTCTCCAGGTGCCGTCCACCAGACAGTGCCATGGGGCGGCGCCTAGGAGCAGAGCCTTCTCTGTGGCGGGCCCAGCCCTGTGGAATGACCTCCCCCCGGATATTAGGACCACTACTGACCTCCGCTCCTTCCGTGTCAAGCTCAAGACCCACCTTTTCCAAATAGCTGGCCTGGCTCAACCATAACTTCGTAACGCTCCTGATGGGTTTTTTAATTTAGTAATTTTATTTAAGGGGATTTTAAATTGTGTTTTTAATTGTCTTTCACTTATAAGTCAACTCTCCTCCATGCACATATGTATATGTCTCTGTTCTTTTTGTATATATGTTTGTCTTATGTGTATTTTTATCCGTTTTGATTGTACGCCGCCCCGAGTCCTTCGGGAGAGGGTTGCGGCTAATCAAATAAAATAATAATAATAATAATAATAATAATAATAATTATTATTATTATTATTATTATTATTATAGTTGTGAAAGTAAAAAGTTGAGGATGTAGTGTTATTATTTTATTCTACTGCACTAAAAAGAATCAGAAGTCAAGGCTTTCTCCCCGCCCCCACTTTCCCCTACACTTCTTTCTTTTCTCTCTTCCTTTCCCCATTTTCCCACTATTTTCATTTTTGTTTTATAAAAGTTTAATAAAGTTGTTTTTTTAAAGAAATGATGAAGGCAAATCAGCGACCAACACAAGCATCCTTGGACTAATTAAAAGATAGCAATGTTATATAACACTTGAAGTTCACATTGTTTTATACAACTGGCTGGATGCTGGAACAAGAATAAGTTGCTAGTGCGAGGGAGACTCATGGAAATGCAACAGGATGTGGAGAATCTTGGCCCAGCTTTATGACCAGGGATAGGTAGGCAGGATCCAGAGGCTCTCAGAGACAATTCAATAGGAATCGCAGCACGTACCAATCAATTCCTTTGTGATAGTTGGGTCCATTAAAGAACTGGATCTCTTCAAAGGTGGATGGGCTTGGGAAATTGCTAGTCACGGCTGGGTGCATGGAGAGAAAGAAATGCACAGCAGTTGTTCCTGCAACAGAGAATTAGGAGGAAAACAAAAGCTTCATCAGCGTTATGTTGGGTTTACTTCAGCCATAAATAACTGAAATATCTGCTAGTTCCAAATACAGCTGGTCCTTGACTTAAGATAACAGCTGAACCCAAAATTTCCAATCCTAAGCAAGTAGTTGTTAAGTAAGTTGCACCCCATTTTATGACCTTTTTTTGCCAGAGTTGTTAAGTGAATTACTGCAGTTGTTAAGTGAGTCATGCAATCATTTTGCAAACCTGGCTTCCCCTATTGATTGGAAGCTAGCTGAGAAGATTACAAGTGATGATCACATGACCCCAGGACAGAACAACTGTCATAAATATGTACCAGATGCCATGCACCCAAACTTTGATCCCATAACCACGGGATGCTGCAACAATTGTGAGAATGGACCCTATGCCACTTTTTTCAGTGCTGTTGTAACTTTGATCAATCGCCAAACAAATGATTGTAAATCAAGGACTCCTTGTATTTCTTTTCACTTATGCACTATAGCGGAGTGGTGAAGAATGCTGATATCCAGTTTAAACTTACTTTTGTACATTGATTAATCCCCAAATTTATTGAGTTGCACATCTATCTTATCTCAGTTTGACAGGTCTGAAAGGAGTAGGGAATCTCCATGTAGATTTGCCCCTCAAGATTTACCCTCCATGGTAAAATCCTCATTAAACTTTAAATCAGCAGAGAGGGAATGCCTGCTGTCCTGAGGCTGGTGAACTAGAGCAAGGGCCCAAGTCTACATGACCAGCAGTAAGGGAGGTGAGAAGGTGGAGTTTGGTGACATTCAGGCAGCTATAACTTTTCTACCTGGACTTTAAGGGGTACTAGGCTGACAGATGAAGATTGAAATCACAAAATGGAGAGACTCACAATGCATTATACAAAAGTCAAATTGCTAAGCAAGAGGAAAAATGCCATTGGGGAAAAAAGTTACCAGTTTTTTGAGGACCAATAATAAGGAATTTAGGAAGCCGGTCACACGTCTTCTCTTTTGACCAGATATCCTTATGCCGCTTGTCATCACAAGGGTTCTACGTCAAGAAAGACATCCAACATGAGATCATGTAGGCAATACATGACTTCGTATACATTAGGTAAGTAAATTGTATGAGAAGGTCCCCAATCTAAGATGTGTTCCACCGTTTGGAATGTGCTACTATGATATTGGGTGAATGGTCTACAAGAATACTGAGCTGTGGATCAAAGCTGTTTAATCACACTACTTTTTTTATAATGTTATGAAAACATTTAATATATCAAAGCAGACAAAGTATTTTTGAAAAGTTTATCTTTTGATATCTGCACTTATTTTGAAATTTTGTTTGCTTGATTTTGCTCTTTCCCTAATAGGAAATTCAAGAGAAGTAATTTCAGCACTGGTCAAATCCCCCGGGCATGTGCTTGGTTTTGAGCAGCGCATTTTAGGAAGGCCACTGACATGAGAACATGTTCAGATGGCAGCCGCCAAGAGGGCTTGCAAAGAAAAATGGTCATGAGGAACAGTTGGTGCTGTGGGTAACTTTAGTTTGGAAGACATCTGACAGACATCTTCAAGACATCTCCACCCTGAAGATCATTCAGAGTGTTCCAGAAGATAGAATAAAAAATTGTGGGTTCCAATTTTGGATACATTTTCGTTAGGGGGGATTTTGGTTGAGCGGCAGGTAAGGGTTAGCATTCAACTATAGACCATTTGTTCATACCCATTCCTGCTGGATACGCTCTCTTATATTCCAGGATTTGGAGGAGAAGGGGTGCCAATCTGGTAGTATTGCAAGAATTTGAAATAGCTAAGGCAGGTGATATTATCTTCATTCAAGGTTGGTTTAGCTGGATTCTTAGCATAGCATAACTTTTATAGCCAGTTTATGGGAGCAACTGATATTCAGAGACTCCAATTCCTTTATTATCTATTTTACCAAAAGACTCCTTAATTGCATATTATCCGAGGGAGTTTCTAGCAGTCAAAGAAAGCTGCCCACCCAGGTAAACTCCCCAGCTGAATTTCTAAACATGGGTATGCTAATAATCATCTCCACATTCCTCTTTCAAGGATTGATAAGAGATGTCATGATGTATTTACAGGTTAATATATAATCTGGACTGGTACATGAAGAAAAACAAAAACTGGTTCTAAGGTTAACTTTCTGACTAAGAGGAAGGTCAAATATGTGCTGACAATCAGTAATGCCTCTCTTGACTTTGTTTTTGTCCCTTGCTTGCCAAAGGAGAGCTGTCCCTGGTGTTTGTCCCAGCAGTTCCCAATTCTACAGCCCTGAGACCTATTTATGAACATCATTTTCCTTTCAAAATAACAGCCTCAGTTGGGGGTCTGAAGCTAGATTACCCACCCAGGTAATCTGCCCACTCAACAGGACCTGCCATTGGAAAAATGGTTGGATTCACCAATGACCCACCTTGCTTATACATGCTGAATATGTATATGTACATGTACATATACATATTCAGTATATACATATGTACATGTACATGCTGAAAATGGAATCAGAGTCACTTCAAAAATGTCAAACGTCTCTCAAAAATAAAAGTTTCCTATGTCCAGAAACAGCCATAACTTTCCATATTCCCAGTTAATTCCAAAAGAATCAAAGGGAAAATGAAATGCAGGAATTTCTCTCTTGCAGCAAATAATAAAGATTCATTAAACTCTGAACTTTCTACTTTTGTATTAAGATCAAATCAAATTTTCAGCTGAAGTGGGAGCAATGGGAGCCTATCTTAGACATTGTTGGAAAATCCACCCCCACCTCCCACTCCCAACAATGCTTCCTCACCTGCCACAGAGGGTTCTTTTCCTCTGAAAATATTTCAAAATACTTTTTGGCCAACTGGATGGGAGGCAAAGTCCGAATACGAAGATTGGTCCAGCACTGCACGAACTTGACAAGGCTTTCAAAAGTGTAGAGCCCAAGCCGGTCATTGCCGTAATTGGACAAGTGGGTCATGAAGATGCTGATCTACAATGAAGGAAGGAAGTGGAAGCTTCCATTAGTATCAACCATCAAATGCACTTGGGCCCCATTGCTTTGCTTCCTGCAGTTCAGTGGTGTGTTCCGGATCCCGATGCAACTGGTACGGTGCAACGGGGCTGGGTGTCCACCACATGCACGTGCACTGCATGCATGCAGCGCACGCATGCGTACGTACCACCCGCAACGCTCCAGCTGCTCGCTGGAACGTCATGCAGGCGCCATACGCTCCATGTGCATAAGCCCGATTGGCTCAAATACAGGTAAGGAGCGCGGGCGGGCCCTCCAGAGCACCATACCGGAACAGTACCTGGTGCTCCCAGCAGGCACCGGTACACCTGTACTGGGGTGTACTGCTTGTATCCTACCACTGCTGCCGTTGCAAAGCATTCAATGTCCAAGATCCCCAAGTTTTTGTTCTTTCATTTGTTTAGATTTGACAATTACAGTCATCCTTGCCGTGGAAGAGGATATTCATATAAATAATTCCTGTGTCCCAGAATTTCTTGAGAAAATTTTAATTAATTCATCAGTTCCACTTAATTCTTTTTTTTCTGAAAAGAAAGCCATCATATCTCTCAGTCTGTTGAATGCAGAGCTATTTATTTATATTGCTTTTTTATATTTATTACATTTCAAGAGCAAGGAACTTGGGAGTCTCCTTCTATTGGCATGACAAGTGCATGCTTACTGAAAGTCTAGTCTCCATCGGGGGTGGGATGTCACAAGCCAACAAAATACCTTTAGTTTCTAGAAATATGACCCCTGCACGTCTTCATGCCCCCCTCCCCAAATCTCATGGAAAGACCTACCCAAGGATTTTATTTATAAATTAATCCTTTTCTGTCTAAACCAGGGGCGTCCAAACTTGGGAACTTTAAGACTTGTGGACTTCAACTCTGGCTGGGTAATTCTGGGAGTTGAAGTCCACAAGTCTTAAAGTTCCCAAGTTTGGACACTCCTGGTCTAAACAAGGTAACTGGAATTTCCTTTTAAGAATCCAATTACAGTATTGCTAAGACTGGTGGGGGCCATCTTTTCTATAGTCTGGGAGGTGTGACGGGGAATGGTACTGTCATTTAAACTTACTGCTATGTCCATCTCACATAATTAACTTTCAACCTGTTTTTTGAGTCCCAATAAAACAAAAATACAATACTTCAAAGTATGAGAAAATCAAACCTACAACAATTACTACTTGGTGGTACCAACGGACTTCTGCACACCATAATTATTGCTAAGAACTTTGCAAATTTTACTAGTTGCTCATGTTTGATCTTGTAATAGTAACTCTATAACCTCTTGGTCAATTTTCACAATTCAGACAATTGTAGTTATGAATGCCAGATACTATGAGGAATACAATGGACAGTTTAACAATGAATAATATCTTAACATCTGAACACTCAAGTGTAGTTATCACAAGTACTTTTATCTGTTGTGACCACAATGGGTGACGCCAATTTGAGCTAAAGTAAAGAACATGCTAGGAGAAGCATGTAAGATGTTATGAAAAGTTCTAGAGACTATTCATGGGGTGGGGGCTGCAATTGGTGGAACGTTATCCATGTCATTTAAGGGGTCTGTATCCCAAGTTCAGGCAAAGCTGAACTTAGGGTGCAGACCTTGAAAATGTGCAATGTAAGTCAGGTCAGAGTAAGTCAGGTCAGAGTTAATTTGCCTCTGAAAGATTTGCTCTGTTTACATAACATGCTGAACAGAATCTTCACCTGATCTGTGTGCCATGATGAAGAATTTGAACATGAGTTTGTCGAAATCCTGTTGCTAACTATACTTCATCCCAGCCAAAAAGCTGAGAGGATATATGGGGCAACTGAGACAGGGCAGCCTGCCCTGTTGTGCTGCCCCATGTCATCCTAGCACTCTGATGCATTTTCTTTCCCTCTTAACTGCATGCACTCTGCAGAGAAGATCTCCATTTTTCAAAATCAATGGACCACACTACCCATGTACCTAGGACGATTGATTTTATTTTCTCAACTGTGCTTGCTTGGAGGTTTGAAGGTTTGATTCCATATTTTATTTCATTCATCCTTTGTTTCATCTTCATTTCTTTTTTGGGGAGTTTGTGGAATTAAGGACCTGAGACAGGAGGCCTTTTTGGATCTGGCTTGGATCTGACCACTCTACCCACTGCTGAACCTTAGAGAAACTTCATCTTTTCCTTGTTCTGCACACCAGTCCCAACACAACACACACTTCAGCCGGGGCTTCTTTCAGGTGCCACAAGCATCCCCTTGCTAATCAAAGCCTCTTTCTGCATTCAAGCTTAAATTCCTGCACATTTTTTAAATTTTTATCTTAATGGCATTTAATAGTTTTTGATAAATGATTTAAATACCATATTTTTCAGAGTATAACACGCGCCAAGATTTTGAAGAGGCAAATTTAAAAAAAGCTTTTGCACTCTGCAGACCTCCCAAAAATGGCCCGTTTTTCGCGAAAACGGGCCTGTTTTTGTCAAAAAAATGGCCATGCATTACCTTTAGAAGGATTATAGAGTGCTCCTGTGGGTGGGAGCAAAAACAAGCAAAAAAGGGCCAATTTTTCACTCATTTCTGCCCTCCCCAGTCCCCAGGAGCTCTCTGAAAGCCTCCTACAAGCTATGCACGGCCATTTTGGTGAAGTGGCGGGGTTTCAGGAGGCCAAAAATGCTGTATTCAGTGTATAAGATGCACCCAGATTTCACCCTCTTTTTTGAGGAGAAAAAAGGTGTGTCTTATACTCTGAAAAATACAGTACATTCCAGTGAAATTTAGATATCAATCTTTTTTCCTTAGAGACTGACGATGATCTGCTCTCAGAGACTCATAAAGTCAGTTGGGCCATGACACAATTATCTCTAAGTCAGATCTTCTGGCCTTCCCAGAGGACATTCAAGTCGTTGGCCAACAGAATTATCTTTATTATTTACTTAACCCAGGAAATGAAGGGGTGGAGCCCACAGATATCAGCTATAGCCAGCTGCAAGGTCCTATCGCTTCCTGAGATCTTGATGCCGTTCCTAATAAGCAGAAACTGATCCCTTGCAATATTTTTCTAGGATGTTGTGGGTCTCATTTGGATGCTTTATCACTGTATCCCTAAAGTATCGAAATAAGGATTCCAATATCTTGGAATCTACTACAGCTTATGAGGACGCAAATCATGATCCCAGGAAGTTCTAGTATTGTTCCATACTGCATGAGCAGGGCCACATTTGGAACACTGCATTTGGTTCTGGTCACCACGATACAAAGAAGATGCTGAAGCCCTAGAAAAAGTACATAGAAGTACAACAAAGATGATGAGGAATATGGGGCTAAATCAAGACAAACAGCAAAGGGAACTAGGTATGTTGAGCCTAACGAAGAGAAGGTTTAGGGGAGACATGACAGCCGTCTTCCGGTACTTGGAGGTTTGTCACAGGGAAGAAGGAGCTGATTTCTAAGCACCTAAGGGCAGGACAAGAAGCAATAGGTAGAAACTCCTCAGAGGGAAATCCAACTTGGAAATAAAAGAGGAATTTACTGACGGTAAGAATGAGTAATCAATGGAAAGGCTTGCCTCCTAGAGTTGTGGGTGCTCCATTGCTGAAGGTTTATTGGATAACCATTTGTCCAGGATGGTTGAAGGACTCCTGCCTTGAGTAAGGGGTTGGACTAAAAGACCCCCAAGGTCCCTTCCAGCCCTGTGATTTTAAGTGTGGCAAGAGCAGAGATGATACCATGTGACCAACAGCAAAGGCTTCTCTCAATAACTTGAGGAAGTGCTTGACTACGAAGCAAAAAAGAGGTACTGTTTTAGTCTGAAAAATTAACAATTTGGAACTGTGCAATTTGACAGGATTGTATAACAGCCTTACTAATGAATGTTATGACTGCAAAAAGTCATCATCTCACATCATGAATGCTCATTTTTTTCACTACAAAAGCCTGGGAAAAAATGCTATCATTCATTTCTTCAGCAAATGTCAGAAAAATTTGACTGACAGCTCTACAGCTGCATTGGTGTCAAAGCATAATAGAGCCACCTGGTTACCTAAAGATTCTTCAATAACAAAAACTTGAGAATGGAAAATACAGTTGGCAGCATAACCAAATAGGAGAGAGATATTCCTATTCCTGAAAATGGATTTATCCTTGATTTATGTTTTTACCATACCAATTTTTCCAAACACAGGTGGGTCTTTTTGTTCTCTGGAGAATATTTTTCATCTGTGTAGTTTTACTTGGAGTGTAAACTGGAGAAGGGATCAGGGAAAAGATGACTTCACTGCATGTTTCTCCACAAATGGTGACAGATAGTCCTCAACCCAGACCACAATTGGGACTGGAATTTTTGTCATAAGTCATTGCAGTTGAAAATTAAGTCAGACCCAATTTTACAACAATTTTTACAGCAGTCCAGCTTCTCCAGCGGGCATTTGTTTGCCAGAAAGTGGCAAAAAAAGTTGCAAACCATAATCACTTGACCGCAGGACATCACAACCAATCATAAATGTGAACTGGTGACCAAGGTAGCCAAATTGTGATTGGGAGACCATGGGGGTGTTATGACAGTCAAGTGTGAGCACAGATCACAAGCTACTATTTCCGTCATAACCTTGAACCATCACTAAACAAACAGTCATTAAGTCGAGGACTAGCTGCATGTGTGGTATTCTCAAACTTTTGGAACTGATTCTTCAGATTTTTTTGGAAACACCTTATAGGTACCCTCACATTGGTTGCCATGGTGACACAGGCACAGTCACAAAATGCCAGGTTAGCAGAAGGCACGTGGATGAGATTCTGCTTGTTGAGTCACTGAACTGGCTACCAGAGTCGTTCTTTGGATTCTTGAGGACTCCTCGGTTTTTTTCTCTACTCTTCTTCAGAACTGGACTGCAGCTACTCACTAGATTATTTTCTAAGGGTGCCCTTGAGATTTATGTGAAGCTTTGCAGTGCTCCTTGTGCTTCCTGCTGGCGTTCTTGCTACCCCAACCCTCTAGCACTTTCTTGAGGAGCCTCAGTGGTTCTTTCTGTGCTCAACCTTTGAATCAGGGCAGTCTACGTTTGCCACAGCACACCAAAGCCAAGCACTACATTGCTGCTGCCCCCTCCCCACCCCAAGGACTCATACCTCTGCTGCCAGCTTTTTAGAACAAAGAAGTGCAGCCAGTGACAGCAAAGTTTGCTACAGAAGCTGCTCTGATTACCTAGTCTACCTGTTCCAAGTCTCTCTGGAATCCCAGCAATAGGAACAGAGATCAAAGCAAGGACAGCAGCCAATAATACTTCAGCTCCTCTCCTTCTTCCTCCCATTTTCAACCTCCTCTCTTCTTAGGGACCTGGTGTGGGTCAGCCTTTCTGAAGTGCATAGAAGATCTTTATGGCCTTATTGAGGAGGTCAGGCTTAAAGTTGTAAAGGCAAAAAGTACAGCAGCATCGCGTGGCTACCTTGTCCACAGAAAAACCTACTGAGCTGCTTTGCAAATATATATTTAAAATATGAAGAAACAAAACAGGAGAATTAATAGAATAGTGAAAATAAAATAAATGATTAACATAAATTAAAGCACGAACCCCTCCTAGTGAAAAAGAAGAGGCCAAACTTCATTTTAGTATGAGTTCTTTATGGCTGATGCCTGGCGGATGCGCACACAAATTAAACCTAACAATCTCTGCTATTGAAAAATAAAAGTCTCAAGACTCAGGGCAGAGATATTAAACCACATGAAAATTTGTGCCCCTCGGGCAAAAGCATGCCGATAAATATTTGATTGGTTGTGGGTATTTTTCCTTCATCCCAATCTTGCATTTAATTCACTACGGATTTACTCAAACCGAGGATGGGTTGCAGGGAGGGGAACATGTGGACGGACATGTAGCGTAACCAGCAAGGTCCGTTTCTCATGCTGTGCCCAAGACCTTTTTATGGTATCTGTCTGTGCCACCAAAGAAAGACAAGAACGGATTCTTGAAAACGAGCTCTTTTCCCACTGAGTGGGAATGGGATCAGGTAAGAGTAGAGCGAATGGGGATTACAGAAACGCCACCCCGAAACAGAGGGAAATTGACATGCTCCTTCTTCTTAGCCCTAAATCTCTCGGAGAAATGGAAAAATCCTCTTGTTCTAGTGCTAAGAGAGCACGAAGAAGGACTGCAACTGACTAGTCATTCTCAAGCCACGTGAACGATTAAATTATAATTATTAATCCATGTGTGCTGTTCTAAGTGGAATTATGACCTCACATAAGCAACTCAAAAAGAAAAACGGCAATCAGGAAATAAGATGAATATTTCTTTATTTATAAAATTGATGCATAAACCAGCGGTCCCCACCCCCAGCCCACTATTGGCCATCAGCTGTTCAGAGCCAGGCTGTTCAAAGTAGCGGGCAAGCGTGCATTTGCGTGAGATCCACTCACCTTTAGTATAGCAACAGCACTAGTACTTAGACTTACAGTATATACCATTTCATAGTGCTTTACAGCCCTCTCTAAGCAGTTTACAGAGTCAGCCTCTTGCCTTCAACAATCTGGGTCCTCATTTTACTGATCTCAGAAGGATGGAAGGCTGAGTCAACCTTGATCCTGGTGGGATTTGAACTGCCAAATTGCAGGCAGCCGGCAGGCAGCAGAAGGAACCTGCAGTACTGCACCCTAAACACTGTGCCACCAAGGTTCTGTATGGTATTTTAGATTATGAGTCTTTTTCAAATTAAGAACTGATGATGAAGAAGTTAAAATCATTCAAGGGGTAAATAACTACTTAATTTTAGATTTTAAAACATGGTACAAACCTCTAAAAGAAACTTTACATACACTCATGTATCATTATCTTACCTGCTAAAACCTAAACTACCATGCTTTTAAAATAAAATAAAAAATGCAAGGAAGGGGTATCTAAGTTAATAGTCCCCCACACCAATTAACATTTATTTAGTGGTCTACAAATGCAGAAAAGAAAAAAAGAGGAAGTCCACCAACTGAATGAAGACTTTTGTATTCTTAATACTTACTGGGTTCAGGAGCAGCGTCAGGAAAAGTTCTCCACCACGAATGCTCTTGTCTAATTCCTTGGATCCACCAGGGTACTCATTATAGAATATAGTGTGAGTAAAAAGACCACAGGTCTGGCGAGGCAACACCTGGATAAGCCAGAGAGGAGGAGCAAAATCAAAACAGAGGGTTGGTTCTGGCTGTGAACCGTCACAGGCTGAGGGGAAAAGACAACGCCAACAGATGGGCAGACTCCACTCCCTCCACATCAGATGCCCTGGCCTTCAGCTAAGATTCCTAAAGTCCCATGAAAACTTCTACAGAGGTAGAATGGAGATGGACAGAGACATTGCCAAGAATTGTCTATTTTCACATTCTTCAAAAAGCTAAGAGATGAAATAACTCTTTCTCAAAATAATTTTTATTCATTGTATAGAATTATTATCACACAATGAGTTAGACCAGAAATCAGATGGATTTGTGTGGACATCTTTACTGAGCCAAGTTGTATTCTAGTGCCTTTTCCAACAATGAAACTCCATGGGGGCGGGTGTGTGTGTGTCATAAATCAACAGAATACTTTTAGTTTCTATAAATATGACCCCTGCACTTCTTTGTTTGGTTTACCGAGGAGCTGAGGGTGATGAAGCGCCACAAGAGACGCCTAGAGAGCAGATGGAGATCTTCACACTCCGAATCTGACCGAACACAGGTAAGAGCCTATTTACGGACCTACCTTGTGGCATTAAGAGTGGCCAAGCGTCGATATTGTGCCACTCTTATTGCGTCCGCAGACAACCGCCCTGCCGCCCTGCTCCGGGTGACCCGCTCCCTCCTTGTACAGAGGCCGCGGGAAGCCCCCTTGCAGGGTAGAGCAGAGGAATTTGGGGAATATCTGCAGGACAAAATCGCTCAGATCCGCAGCGAGTGGGTCCCCTGCAGTGGTCTAGGAGGGACGCCAGAGGCGAGTCTTGAGGGACCATCTTGGGAGGAGTTTGACTCTGTTACTTCCGAAGATATGGACAAGTTGCGTGGGCGACTGCGAGCCACCACATGTTTACTGGACCCGTGTCCCTCCTGGCTTGTACTGGCATCCTGGGAGGTCACACGAGGCTGGCTCCAGGAGTTAGTCAACGCCTCCTTGAGAGAGGGGTTCTTGCCAGCCGACTTAAAAGAGGCGGTGGTGAGGCCCCTACTCAAGAAGCCTTTCCTGGATCCAGCCATATTAGCTAACTACTGTCCTGTCTCCAACCTTTGCTTTTTGGCGAAGGTTGTAGAGAGTGTAGTGGCACAACAGTTCCCACGCCACTTGGATGAAATTGATTATCTAGACCCGCGCCAGTCCGGTTTCCGGCCCGGTCACAGCACGGAGACGGCTTTGGTCGCGTTGGTGGATGATCTCTGGAGGGCCAGGGATGGGGGTTGCTCCTCCATCCTGGTCCTATTAGATCTCTCGGCTGCTTTTGATACCATCGACCATGGTATCCTATTGCGCCGTCTAGAGGGGTTGGGGGTGAGGGGTACTGTTTTGCGGTGGTTCTCCTCCTACCTTTCTGGCCGAGCGCAATGTGTGCTGACGGGGGGGGGCAGAGTTCGACCCTGAGGCCGCTCACTTGTGGGGTGCTGCAAGGGTCGGTCCTCTCGCCTCTCCTGTTCAACACATATATGAAGCTGCTGGGTGAGATCATCCATGGTTTTGGGGTCGAGTACCATCTGTACGCTGATGATACTCAGCTGTACATATCTACCCCGAACCACCCCAACGAGGCCGTCGAAGTGATGTCCCAGTGCCTGGAGGCCGTACAGGTCTGGATGGGCAGTAGCAGACTCAAGCTCAACCCCTCCAAGACGGAGTGGCTGTGGTTACCGGCGCCCCGGTTCAACCAGTGGGTTCCATCACTAGCCATCGGGGGCGAACAGCTGGCCCCCGTGGAACGGGCACACAATTTGGGCGTCCTCCTGGATGCCCGGCTGTCAATGGATGACCATGTGACGGCCGTGGCAAGGGGGGCGTTCCACCAGGTTCACCTGGTGCGCCAATTGCGCCCCCTATTGGACCGGTGCGCCCTGCACACAGTCACCCATGCGCTAGTGACATCCCGACTGGACTATTGCAATGCTCTCTACATGGGGCTTCCCTTGAGATGCACCCGAAGGCTGCAGTTGGTCCAGAATGCAGCCGCGCAGGCAATTATGGGAGGTACTAGATACTCCCATGTAACACCTCTCCTGCGCGGGCTGCACTGGCTACCTGTGGCTTTTCGGATGCGTTTCAAGGTGTTGACTATCATCTTTAAAGCGCTCCATGGCACAGGACCTAGCTACCTGCGGGATCGCATCCTGCCCCATACATCCCTGCGGCCGATTCGCTCTCACAGGGAGGGACTCCTCCGGGTGCCGTCCACTAGGCAGTGCCAGCGGGCGACGCCCAGGAGTAGGGCCTTCTCTGTGATGGGCCCGACCCTCTGGAATGACCTCCCCCCGATATTAGAATAACGACCGATCTCCGCTCCTTCCGTAAGAAACTTAAGACCCACCTGTTTAACTTAGCTGGCCTGGCCTAACTGTAGTTTTTGTGTCCCTCTAGCCTGTATTTTAAATTTTTTGGGGTAGATTTTTTAGGTTGTTTTAATTTTTAACTATATTGTACAGCCTATCATTTAATCGGTTTTATGGGTATTTAAAAATATTTAAGTTTTGTATATTGTTTTATTTGTGGTCTGTACACCGCCCCGAGTCCCTTTGGGGAGAGGGGGCGGTCTATAAATTCAATAAAATAAAATAAAATAAAATTTGTGCCCCCCTCCCCCTGCAAATCTCATGGAAAGACCTACCCAAGGATTAATTATAAATTAATCCTGATCTGTCTAAACAATGTAACTGGAATGTCCTTTTAACAATCCAATTACAGTATTGTTAAGACTGGTGGGCTCCATCTTTTCTATAGTCTGGGAGGTGTGATGGGGAAGGGTACTGTCACTTAAACTTACTGCCATGTCCATCTCACCTAATTAACTTTCAACCTGGTTTTTTTTGAGTCCCAATAAAACACAAATGCAATACTTCAAAGTAAAAGAGAATCAAACCTATTAACTCCTGAATAGGTTGCACTTCTTTTCTCCTCTAGGCAGTTAATAAGGCTCGGCATCTTCTTACCATGATTCCATTATGGATGAACCCTCGTCGATATCGGGCAGGTCGAAGATGAGGATATTCTTCTGTGCTGGTCACCCCAATGTCCCAAACACTTTTCCATGCTTCATAGAGTTGGGCATGAACCGGATAAACCCCTGAGTGGTGGGGGGCTACTGCATAGCCCATGTCTGTGGGAATTCCATGTTCCTGGGATGTAAACAAATGTTTAAGAGTTCTACGTTCACTTCATTGTTAGCAATTTAGCAAGAGGGAAGGGCGGCTGGCTATGGGGCAAGACAAGGAGTATATACATAACAAAACAAAACTTGTTTGCTTGCCATAAAGT
This sequence comes from Natrix helvetica, assembly GCF_964273705.1. NCBI lineage: Eukaryota > Metazoa > Chordata > Lepidosauria > Squamata > Natricidae > Natrix > Natrix helvetica. The sequence goes on along the minus strand of NC_138551.1, from coordinate 107,146,477 downwards.
CATTAAGTAGGATGGACAGATAGGACGGACAGATCAATAAAAAACCATTACATTTTTAATTTTCCTAACATACAGAAGATATGAAAGAGGGTACAAGTTCCAGATCAGATATGAAATATTAATGGAACTGGAAAGTGTGAAGCAGGAATTAGGAAGAACACAACACTTAGGAATTGCAAGAAATTTCGCATTTTCTGACAGATGTCTATGTCGCAGATGGCACCTATTTTTTAAACACTTTCTGCAAACTCTCTCCTACTGCAGTCTGTGCTATTATCTTTACATCCTTATCGTAGAACTCAGCAGTGGTCATAAACTAGTAGCAGATTGAAACATTTCAGAAAGTTGTTCCTTACCAAAGCAAACTGCTTGTTGAGTTTCATTTGCTCTGCCAAGACAGTAACGTTGTGAAAGAGATGTGGCTGCATGTGACTCCACATATGAGGAAACCACCAGAATTCCTTCCTGTTCTTCAAGAGCATATCATCTCCTTCATCTTCCTCATCTGTACCTGGAGGCCCATGGAAAAAGGACTGAGCTAGGGTTGCTGGGTCATTATTGAGCAAAGATACTAAAGGCCAACAAGACAAAACATCATTTACATTACTGCACAACAGATTTGAAGAATAAAATCCACCAGCCATTTGTTTTGTTTCCTAATGAGGTCTTCACTGAGACAGGAAGCTCCTTTCATCTCAGAGAGAGAAAACTTTCTGCTGGTGTCATAGCAGATTAAGCCTCTGACCATTTGTCCAAAACCATTAGGCTCAAAAACTGGGCTCCCTGAATCAGTGCCAAGCACACTTAGTTAAGAAACATATAAATAGAAGCAAGGAGGTGACTGATAAAAGAAATCTCGGGTAAATATTCTAACTGTACCAGTTATTTCTTTGTTTGTTATTTTTCACTATGCAGGAATTTGGCTTTCTTTTGAATCAGCAGGCTTATTTACTTATTAACTTAAAACATGAATATAGCTGCCCATCTTATATCAAACTCAGGGCAGCCCCCTTTCAAGATTGCCTGAATCTGGCCAACTCAGGGGAGTATGATTAAATGTAAATCCAACACGAATTTGCTCCTAAGAAATGGAATAAGTTCATATAGAACAAAAAAAAAATCTTACCAGTGTGGTAGAATTTCCCAGAGAATCCCAGATTGAAAGTGAAATTGGGAACCAGCGCCCTCAACTTGTTCTGAGTGTTTAAAAGAGCCTTGCAAGAAAAGAAGAGAGAAAAGCTGAGAGAAACCATTCAAACCAGTTCCTTAATCAACTCATGTGATGATAGGAATCCATACCCTTCTCAACAGCTTCTTTCTCTTTCATGACTTTTACCAACTGCATAAACTGGAAGTTGAGTAAGTCCAAAAGACCCAGCCCCACATCACCGCCCCTCTGCCACTTCCAGGCTTTCCAAAGCCACAGATTCCTGGTTGAAATATACCAGAGTGAGTATCTGGCCAGCTGAATCTGCCTTCTTCTGGGTCTGGGTTTTGATAAGATATTTCTTTGATCTCTAACTGCGCTGGCATTTTCTGGACTTGTGGCATCTTTCCTGGTCTAGACATTCTGAGCATTTGTCACTCCAGTTCAATTGTCTCCACAATCATTCTGGATACCTTTTCTTCTTGTGTTCTGTTTGTTTAAGGGTGGATAATTGTCTCACTCTTTAAAATGCTATTTCATATTTAGCATTCTACTGGATAATACATATATAGTGCTTATACGTATAATTTCTAAGCAACCTCATTTGACTAAAATCCCTTTTGGTACTTGGCATCTGCATTCTGTGTTACTGAGTCCTGACATTCCAAAGCATCTGGGAAGGTGATCTTCAGAGAGGAAGATCATGCTAAGCAACTTAGTAAAGCCTAACCTGGGTTACTATAACAACACACGTGTCAATTGATAAATTCAAAGAATTCCCATTTACCAGGAAACTGCACGGGTCCTCCTGAGAGCACCCCTCCACCCAATTAGGTTCAAGAGCATCCCCAAATGTCTGCTCTTTACAGAGTGTTTCCTGATTTAATATGCTTCTCAAGATCAGATCTCAAAATATCCACAAGCTTGATAATCAATCACCACCAATAAAAGGCAGAAATAGAAGGTTTCCAAACGCTATTTGCAAGTACTGTTCATCTTTCTTCTGACACTTTAGAATATTGAAAACAAATCCACATTTATAATTGATTTAGTTTGACTGGTGTAATTTTCCTAAACAACATTTATGAGATGCTTCTAACTTCTTTGTCACAGCAGGAAAGTGTATTACTTCTAGGCAATGCTCCATACTTTCTTTTAAATTTTATTATGCAAATATATTTGTTCCTATAATTACATAACTATTTTATTTCTGAAAATTGTAACCTGAAACATATTTCCCTTTTTTATTCTTTTTTAAGAACACACATGGATTGAATGAAAGCAAAGATCTTTATGTTTTTGTAAGGCCAATTCTATCTAATTTGCTTATCGTGTAGTTTACTTTTATTTACTCTTCCAAGACTTATTTCAGAATTAGTATGAATATGAAAGGAAAGACCCAGCAAACAGGTTCTTGAAGGCAAGAAGAGAAGAAAAATGCTGCTGAGCTTCTGGGTACATTGACCAACCCCTTCGTCAAGACTATTTCCAAAAAATGGGAGATTTCACTCTGCAAATTCCCATTTCACATCAGTTTTCTTTTTTCCATTTTTTTCACTCCCAATTTTTTCAAATGTCAACTAATAAAAAGACCAAAACAATACAAGCAAATTAAGTGTATACCGTATTTTTCGCCTTATAAGACGCACTTTTTTACTCCAAAAAAGAGGGTAAAAATCTGAGTGCGTCTTGTAAGCCGAATGTAGCCACTGGGTCATCTGAAAATGGGGCAGGCAAAGAGGGGGCTGCAGAGATCGTGATGGCTGGAAAGGAGAGAGGTTTCGCTTTCAGAGCTCCCGCTCGGCTGGGCTCCCGAGAGGGCTTAGGCGGTGGTGGCGGTGGCAGCGGCTCCTCACATTGCTGGGGCGCTGCTTTAAGCTGCCCTCCTCCTGCAAAAGAAAGGTGCCTCAAAGCTTTGGCTCCTGAGACCGGTGCGCTGCCATCCAAAATGCTGGTACCACGATTGCTGCAGCGCCCGCTTTACCTGCCGCTTCTCGGGCAGTTCCAGGCGGCAGAGATCGTAGTAATAGCATTTTGGATGGCAGCGCACCGATCTCAGGAGCCAAAGCCTTTGAATCAAGTTTGATTGTGTCCCATCTAGCGTTCTCCACCCCAACCCCAAATCTCTCCGGATCCGGAGAGATTTGGGGGTGGGGGTGGAGAACGCTAGATGGGACACAATCAAACTTGATTCAAAGGCTTTGGCTCCTGAGATCGAAGCCTTTGAATCAAGTTTGATTGTGTCCCATCTAGCATTCTCCACCCCCACCCCAAATCTCTCCGGATCCGGAGAGATTTGGGGGTGGGGGTGGAGAACGCTAGATGGGACACAATCAAACTTGATTCAAAGGCTTTCGCTCCTGAGATCGAAGGAGGGAGGGAGAAAGGAAGGATAGGAGGATAGGGAAAGAGGAAAGAAGGCAGGCAGGCAGAAGGGAGGGAGGTGCAAGGAAGGAAGGAAGCATAGATAAGCAGGAGGGAAAGAAGGCAGGCAGGCAGGAGGAAAGAGGAAGGAGGGAACTGGAAGGGAGGCAGGAAGGAAGGGAAGGAGGAAGGGAGGGTGGAAGGAAGGATAGACAAGTAAGAGGGAAAGAGGAAAGAAAGCAGGAGGGCAGAAGGGAGGTGGAAGGAAGGAAAGAAAAACAGACACGCTGGAGGGAAAGAGGAAAGAAGGCAAGCAGGCAGGAAGGAGGCAGAAGGAAGGAGGGAAGGATGGAACTGGAAGGGAGGCAGGGAAGGAGGGAGGGAGAAAGGAAGGATAGGAGGATAGGGAAAGAGGAAAGAAGGCAGGCAGGCAGAAGGGAGGGAGGTGCAAGGAAGGAAGGAAGCATAGATAAGCAGGAGGGAAAGAAGGCAGGCAGGCAGGAGGAAAGAGGAAGGAGGGAACTGGAAGGGAGGCAGGAAGGAAGGGAAGGAGGAAGGGAGGGTGGAAGGAAGGATAGACAAGTAAGAGGGAAAGAGGAAAGAAAGCATCTGAATGTACTAAACACGAGTCTTCAGGGAAAAGATGGATACATTGTGAAAACTCAGCTGTCAGTTGATCTTAATGTTATGAAATGAAAAGTATGCCATTTGCAATTAACTTGGCATAAAATAATTCATTTGCATTTAATTGTTATTGTTCAAAGAATGTTCGGAAAAATGTTCGGCCCTCCAGCATGTTCACTTCATCCAATCTGGCCCTCTTTGAAAAAAGTTTGGACACCCCTGTGTTACATGGTTGACATAAAATTGTTCTTAAACTGCTGTTAACTTTATACAGTTGATATAAAATATTTTACTATAGTATTTGGTTCAGAATCTTTTTTTTCTAGATTTTCCTCCTTTAAAATTGGGTGCGTCTTATATTCCGGAGTGTCTTATAGGGCGAAAAATACGGTATATTCGTCCAACTTGCTGCTCAATGTGCACCAGAAAATATGCATTTTAAAAAATTATTTTAACAAGATGATGATTTGGAAACAAGCAGCTAGATGTGTCACACTGAAACTAGATTTGACAGGGATTTCATATACTTACATTCTGGAATTAATTTGTGAAAAACATGCCAACTGTTTGACATTGGAAAATGTTCCTTCACTGCACCTCTCATTTAAGAAGTCAACAAACTTGCAAGATTACCTATTGTTTTTTGTTTTGAAAAAAGAAGTTAATCTTTCCCCCTTGGCAGAGATTCTCTTTCAAATGCATAAAAGTAAGTATTATCTTCTTAGCATCAAATCCGTTCAACTAATGTCAGATTAATGCTCCATTTCACACCACTAAACTGGTAAACAAAGTATGTTTTAGAATGATCTCATCTGAGTCTTTCTGTAATCACCAGAGAAGCTTTGCAAAGGGAGGTTAACTTCTATAATTCCACACAGCACTACCAGTGAAGCTCTGGGTTTCATCCTTGGCTGGGATCCCATCTTGCAACAATTTGGAATAAAGAGTCATAAAAATGTGTGATAAAAACAAAAACAATTGCTCGACAACCATCCCTTAAAAGAGGCTGGGAATTAGAAATGAAATCAGCAGGATTTCTAATTTGAGCTTATGCTCTTTGGATAAAGTCAGGGTTTTAGTTAGGATTTTCAAAGTCTGACAAGTTCTCACCATCTTTGCACCAGGACATTACAGGCTCTGCCTATCTCACTACATTCATTTGTTGCGCCAACTTCCCTATTCTCGGGCACAGGACCACAAGCTGAGATCACTTTAGTGGTTAGGCTTTATGCATGGACTTTCTCGGCTTGACAAGCATGCACCGCAGTTTTATAAGAAAGATGAAGTCCTGCTCTTCCTACTGTACAGAACTTTTGGGAAAGAGAAAACGGCATAAAGCCACTCTTCTTCTCCAAAACACAGTGCAATGTCACTATTAAAAAGAAACCCTGCTCCACTGAGTGCACCATCTCCTAACTACTTTACACTTCTTTCATTTAATTGCTTCTCCTGATCAGAGGGATAAAGCAAAGCTGGCACTTCTGTAACTTTAGCAAGGGTTTAAAACCAAGCCAAACACACACACACAACTAGCCGGATTGACCTGACTATCCTGTTTATGGGCTCTTGTATTATTCACCAGGAAAAGATAGTCAGATTATTCTATTCCTATCTTTTTCAACAGAAACCCATTTTTATGGGAAGCTGCATTACAATTACTACTATTTTAAAAGCAGTCATTGAAACAGGCTCACCTCTTATGAGATGTGATTACGAAACAAACTCTTAAAAGTGCACTACAAGCAATATTTAAAAGGGCTTGAACTTCTCACTTTAAATGAACTTCAAAATATGCTGCTATGTAAACATTTATAAAATAGATCATGCAATCTATCAGAGGAATAATTTTTTCAAACTACTGTGAAATCTTTAACCTCATATTCTACTGAGATTTAGATAACTTTCTTTAAACCCGATGCCATATATTGATTAAGTAGAAAAATCCAGTAGGCTCATTCACCTAGCAAATTTATTATGATTTTATCCTTACTGTACTCAAAAAGACGCCTAAACCTATGGCTTCTCTAGAGTTTGGAAAATGGGCAATAAATGTCATCCACACTGCCATCTCTTACCAAATGCATGCTGAATTAGCCATTGTTAAAAATGTCTGCTGTCTGCCTAGTTCAACTTTCCTCCGGAGGATTGTTAAGTTTGAATTTGTAATGCAACAAAGACAGAATTTAGCAAACCCACACACATCATTGGTACAAAAGATAAATGCAGACTGTTGTGATAGCAAATCTCGTGATCTCTTCTTCAACATCAGATTAGGGGTGACAGTTTTAAAACAAAAGACACTTGATCTTTCATTTCCCCCCAAATTGATGATCTCGGAATTTAGAGAAGGAAAAAGCTATTTCACAAAGAATTAGTATTTTAGCAAAAAAAAAAAAAAAAAAAGCTTTGCAATTCTCATATGTTTAACAGAAACAGTAAGAATCTCTATCCTTTTGAATTTATTAGTAAAAATACTTGGAGTTATGACAGTTGTTCACCTTATGTTCCCATCCACTCTGTTCCACATTACCTCTACATCAGACACCTTCATGCGTGTCCCTTCTTTGCCCACAAAGATATCATCAATGTCCACAAGGATGTAGCGGTCAAGGGTCAGACAGAGACGCTTGCCAGTCAGGTAAGCAATAGCATCAACAAAGATGAGCTTGTGCAGCCAGAAATTGAGATTATTACCAAAAAGAACCCTCTGGATACCATCATGAAGACCAAGATCCTGCACCACTGTGGCATGCAGAGCTCTGTGCGTAGTCAGGTGAGGGATTGACTCAGATGATTTGGTGCTGGCCATCAATACGGGTTCATAGGTTGTATGATTTGACTGGAACACTGTCCAGTCGTCCCCAGGCAGAGGGCCCTGCTCCACTTCGTTAGCCTGGGTAACATACAGAAGTGGGGCACTGGGATTGATGTGATAATCACGCAATCCCAAATTGGAATGTAGGAAGAGAGGAAAGCCTTTGAGCTGAGCACTAAGTAAGCTGTTCTCGTTTGCCTTGAAGAAACCGATGATTCCTACTCCATATTCTACACAGTATTTGTCCAAAAGATCCCTGTTCCAGGTATCCAGGTTCACATATTTAAGGATATTCTCATAGATAATCAGAGCGTAGCGACCATGGTCCTTGTCCATTAGAGTGGGCATGTCTCCTTTTCCAGGAGCAATCTCTGTCCTGTATTTAAACCGACTAGATTCTAAGATGGCCACAATCTCTTGACCCAATTGGGAATAAATGCTTTCCACAAAAACTAGCACCACAGGGTCTGTGTGTGAATTGTCAACTGATTTTGTAAGCCTCCAGCTTGCCTGGGGCTGGATGAGGATCCTGTGTTGGTTACTGCAATCGCTGAAGGGAAGAGGGGGAGGTTCCTTGATTTTGGGACTGTTAGTGACATAGTAAGCCAGGAAGCACATGGAGACCAGGCTGAAGGCAATGAGCAGCAGGATCAGTCTGTGGAGCTCCAACTGTCGCACATGCCTCACCACTTTCCACAGCTGAATCATGATGAGGTGGGCGGCTTAACCTTGCCTCACGTTTGGCACCTATCAAGCTGCCTTGATGTCTCCAGCGCCACCACCAGAAGAGCCAGTGGCAGCTCAAAGAAAACAAATGTAGGCTGCAGAGAGGAAACAGGCCGAAGTGAGCAGCTGCAAGACTAGATCCCCAGTGATCTGCCATTTATCTCAAGTGACCATGGCCTTCAATTCCCATTGCTCCCTTGAGCACTTCCTCCCTTTTGTTTCTCTGCTGGCCGAGAAGAGTCCTAGGAACCAAGGAGGCTACATGCACTTGCAAGGAAAGGATAGGCTCTCCAGAAAACGAAGTAGTGCCACCAACTGATGAGCCTTCCAGTCACATGGCTGTTATTCCGAATTCGCCACCTGCAATAAAAAAAAACACCTCAGATAAATTTAGGAGCTCTAGAAAGAGCAACAGTGCTGCAGTGAAAGGCCTAGGGTGTCCTATTAAAATCACACACATTGCTTCTGATATTATCAACAGAGATAAGTGGGACTTATAAAGAATGCTCAGCATTCCAACCTGCCACCCCTAATTTCAGGACTTTCTATTTCACGTCTCCCCTGATGTCCTCTGAGTACGTTCAATTCTTCCTGGACTTTTCTGTGTTTCATTTTGAGCTGGCTACTAGCATATGTGAGGTGGATTGGGAAATCATGCCCGTGACGTGCCAGTAAAGGTGTACTCAGAGCAATTCCATTCTTAGCTTCTGGTGTAAAAATGCTCTTTAGAAGATCCCTTAATGAACAAGGAAACATGTATATAGCTAGTCCTCACCTTAAGACCATAATGGAGCTTGCCCATTATGGGTGTAAATTGTAACCATCGAAACATATGACTGATCTACTTTTAAAACACCTTTCTGCAGTGGTTAAGAGAACTAGTTGTTTAGGTGTTTGTTCCAAAAACCAGAAGTAAACGACAGTTTTTGGCAAAAATGTTGTAAATCACAGTCATGTGACTTCAGGATACTGCCAAAATGTCGGCCAGTTGGAACTGGAACGTTGGCACATTGTGGGTGGGGCACAGCCTAACTTTTGAACGGTTGAAGGATCTGAAGCATCAAGAACTACTGTAATTAACCATTTCTTATTTCAGATAATTAACAGATTTTTCACACTGATATAGTGTTATTTTGTCATCAGAGTTGCTTTACATTCATTCTATTAAGATTTATAAAAATTCCAAAATAGTTACCACCATAAACTCAAACAAAAGGAAATGAGGAACTCTAGAATATCATCATGATGATATAAGAAAACCTCTTTAGTGTTATTTGTTTGATAACAGAATGTGCACCAATGCATTTATTTTGGGAATGATATAATCATACAAATGATACAATATGTAATATTTGTGATGCCACAATGATATTGCTTAAACTTACTGTCCTCCATGGAATAACAGAATCTTTTCTCCAGTAAAGGTCTGTTAAATGAGATTTTACTCTTAGGTTTTCAAATTCATAAATCATAAAATTAATTCATCTGGGCTTAGGTGAATAAGTTAAATACTGTACTAATAGTGTCTATGGAGATTCTCAGTCATCCAGGTCATGGTTGTCCTAAAAATGCTTTTTCAAGAGGCAACTGGACTTTCTGATTTTTCTTTGAAGAAGTTTCGCTTCTCATCCAAGAAGCGAAATGTCTTCAAAGAAAAAACCAGAAAAAGTACCTTTGGGTTAAATACTAGTATAAAATCTTTAAAGTGTAAATACAAAAACTATTTAATAAGTTCAAGTTGTTGGAAAATACTAGAAAGAAAAGGAAGTGCAGCAATAGAAACAGTAAAAGAAAATAAGATCATACTTTATGCCTCAATTCCCAAAGATGCCAAAGTATACAAAATTAAGAAAATCTAATCAGAAACAGATGTCCTGTGCCCTCAAAGTAGAGAGTCAAATCAAGTTTGAAAAGCAGAGACCAATCCTGTTTAAGAGAAATACCCCATTTTACTTATTCAGCTATCTCCATTCTAATGGCTAACTGTAACACAATACTTTTTAACAGACTTCTAAAAAAATTAGAGGAAAATTTGCTTCGAGGCTATTGTGTGTGGGAAATGTTAATTTTCATTCCTTCAAGATACCACAACTGCTTTAAATATGTATTTATAGACCGAGTATGGTTTTATTGGTAAAACTGATTTCAGTCTTCATTAGAGGAAAGAACTAATCTGATCACCATTTAATGTTTCTTGCTATAAAATCTGCCAAGCTAAGAAACTTTCTATAGCAAATAAATGAAGCCAGGAATCTCATAACTGCTCACATTTAAGAATTTCTCTTTCACAAAATTAAAATCTAACCAGTAAACAATCTTTTGTTTTATTTATACAGGTCATCCTCAACTTATGACAACTGACCCTGGAATTTTGGTCATTAAGAGAGATGCCCATGTGAATGCCTCACTCAACAATCACAATTTCATTTCTCCCCATTGAGGTATTAAGCAACTTAATGTTTAAGGAGGTGGGGGAGGTCTTGGGAGGCCTGGCCCCCACCAGCATACAGAAACCTGCTGTGGGTCAGGAAGCCTCGGCTGGCTATGCTGACTACTGTAGGCGCCTTCTCCTTGACCTACCACTCCCAAGATGCCTGGTCGTCCTCCTTGCTGCATCACTCTTAAGGCTGGCCAGAAAAAGAACTTTGCTGGACAGAAAGCCAGCAAAGGCTATCTTCTTCAAGGCTAGAGAGGTTTTTTCTGGCCTTGATAAATGTTGCCTCTCTAGCCGTGAGGAAGATTGCCTTTGCTACTTTCATGTCCCTTGCATTGCCTGGGCAGGCCTGTCAGCAGCTGCAGGTAAAGGGAAATTGACCCAGGTGTGGTGGGAGAGGGAGAAAGCCCAGGCTTCTCAGGAGTGGTGGAGCAGGTGAGAAGACCCACATGCTAGTGGACCTAGTCAGTTAATACCCCTTGACCCATTGTAGGGCAAGATGCAATACTCCACTGGTTGTAAGGGTGGGCACGCTTTCAAGTGCCCAAATATTGATTGTGTAACTGCTGGGGTGCTACAACATTTGAAAGTTCAAGTAGGGATCATAAATTCCTTCATTCAGCCCATGGTAATTTTGAACAGTCCCTGAATAAGTGCCTGTAAGTCAAGGAGTTTCTGTGGTAGTAGTTATTTATGGTTAATTTCAATTAAAATATTTTACATTGCTTTTCTACTTTGCAGCATTGAAAATGGATTCACAAAATAATTAAAATCGGAAATGAAGTAAATCTGTATAAGAAAGATCAAATTGTTAGATACTCAAGCCTATCACAGAAAACAGATGAAACAAACTGTCTAATAAACTTCATCACCTCACAGTTTCTTTCAGCTTTTAAGTTCGCCTTACAAAGATTTTTCCTACAAATCAAAATACCTCAGAATTCTATGCTCATCAGACACACATCTGCTATTCAAAAGCAAGCAGATGTGCAAAGCTGTAGGACTAGTTCGGTCAAATCAAGAACCAACATCAAGTGACTACGTCAAGGACAACTCTTCATAGAAATGTTTTGTTCCAAGAATGCAAGCACAAGCAAGCATACACATGTTAAGTGTGCGCGCACGCACGCGCACACACAAACTCATCATCAGACTGCCAGGCTTTTGAGACGCCAACACATCAAGGCCTTGCCAGATGGCCCAGTGTTTTTACAGAAGTGTTGGGATGGCATCAACAATCAAAAATCAAGTGAAATAACCCCATGAAGTATGATGCCTAGCAGCAATCTTTGTATTCAGATGACTAGACTTCCCGAAGGGTTCTAAGGAATCCTAAGAAGTCCAGATTTTCACGTGACCTGCCAGCTTAGCTATATAAAAGCCAGGACTGGCTAATTTTATATAAACTACAGTATTCTGAGCTCCTTCAGGATTGGGAGAGTTCTGCAGTACTATAAGAATTCAGCAGAATACTCTCCCCAGCCAATGAGCTAATGCATACAAACATTTGTAAATGTTAGTCAGCTTGGAACTGAAACACAATTAAGTCAAACTTCCCAGCAGGTCTAGGCTATCTTTTTATTCCTCTAACAGCCTTTTATCAACACCACATTAACACTGACCATCCTATCTAAATGTCTAGGACCTAATCAATTATCTCCAAGGGTGTTGAAAAGTTGTGGATATGTTCTCTCAAAAGACCCATTCCATGATCTTTGAGAAGATACGGTGGATGGGTTTAACTGCCAGAAGATTGTGAAGACAAATGCTGCTATCTCCAAAGATAAAGGGAAAAGAGAAGCAGAGTCAGCTTCACATCAATATCCGGCAAAACTAGCAATTACTATTCTTTGAACATTTATAGAATAATTCATAACTTGGCAAAAGCCTGTGTGTACTTTTCTTTTTTAAAATATTTTTATTGAAGATGTTTTTAATAAAGTAAAAACCATGAAAGAAAATAAAGATAATAAAAAGAATAAAATGTGAAAAAAGAAAAGTCTTTTTTTTTTCATTTTTTCAGCAACAAAGTCCATATTGGGTTTCCAGTCATTGATAAATGTAGTTGATGATCTTTAATCAAACAATTCAATTTTGCCACTTCTGCTCTATTTCTGTCATCTTTACCAACCTTTCCTCCATTATGGGTATTTCAGAGTCTTTCCATTTTTGCACCTACTGTATCTCACAGTAGTAATCAGATATAAAAAATAATAATCTTCTTTGGCTCTTTTCTAAAGAAGAACTAACATTCAAAGCAACTTGATTTTTTTAAAATATAAAAACAACCAGTTTAGTTTACCATGGGATGTGGGTTCAGTAAGACAACTAAGACAGCTGTACAGTTTGGCATATTTTACCCTCCTCTTATACATGTATTTATATAGTTATTTCTACGTTTTAATCTGTTGTACTTTGGTACGGACTGTACACCGCCCCGAGTCCCTTTCGGGAGAGGGGGCGGTATATAAATGCTAATAATAAATAAATAAATAAATAAATAAATAAATAAATAAATAAATAAATAAATAAATAACAGAATTTATACAGCACCCCAAAACAGAAGATGGCAAAATGTGGGCTGAATTTTGCTACTATTAGCTGGATGCAGAGCTGGCTGAACCCAATTAGTCCTTTACCAACGGTGGAAAAGGAAGGATTCAGTGACATAGAACACAACTTCAGCTTGTTTTTTCCCCTTTCTGGTGGACATAGTTCCAAGTATCTACCCACCATCATATTTTGTAAGAATGCTTCTGAGGTACACACTGGAGAATTGTTTGAACTCAGGATTATTCCTGAGACCAGCACTTAGCTTCTCAGTGTGGTCTGGCAGCTTTTTAATTGCACCAGCATATTTCACAGTACATTATTACACAACCATAAGGAACACAGTCATCATAAAGCCTTAGCATGCCAGCCAGCCTTGTATTCATTTTATTCAGCTAATAAAAAGTCTATGAAATTTCACTCTCATCACTAAAAGCAGGGGGAAAAAATGTCTCCCCTTTCTTTGTGAATAGATGGAAATATTTTACCTTCCCACCAAAATGAAGAATCCTTTAGTAGAAGAATTTGATTAAGCTGTCAATGCCTGCAGAATGAATGTTACACTTCACAGCAGAGATCAGTTCACTGCAAGAGACACCGGAGGCCCTGCGCTCACTTGGGATTCTACTAGTTCTACAATTCTAACAAATCAACCCAATGAAGGCCAACCAAATTATCATTTTATTCATAGTTGGCCATTTAGATGCTATGGTTTTCTTGATCAGTGACAATTTGCTCTTCCGAAGCTGGGTTTGCTTATTACCAGGTGCAGGGAGAGTTAATTTTTGTAAAGATTTTATGGGGAAAAAACCCATAAAATAAGAATGTAGTTTAATGCTTTGTAGAATCTGATGGCTCAAACATGGCTGAAATCCCACAATTATATTCTATATGTTATTTGAATTGCTATTTTGATCAGTTCCTTATGTGGTACATTTCACCAATAAACCTTAAGTTATAGAATCATATGGTTGGAAGGGAGTTAGGAGGTCTTCTAGTCCACCCCACTCGTCCATTCATCTGGACAAATGGTTGTCCTTTTTTTTTTTTTTTTTGAAAACCTCCAGCGATTGAGCACCCATAGCTCCCAGAAACAAGCTGTTCCACTGTCAGGAAATTCCTTATTTCCAGCTTGGGTCTCCCTCTGACGAACTTCCACCTATTGCTTTTTCTCCTGCCCTCAGGTGCTATGGAGAATAAATTGATCTCCTCTTTCCTGTGACAGCCCTTTAAGTATTGGAAGACTGCTATCATGCCTCACCCTAGCCTTCTCTTTATTAGGATAAGCATATCTAGTTGCCTTAGCCGTTCATTGTATGATTTAGTCTCTAGGCCCTTATCATCATTGCTCTTCTTTGAACGCTTTCTAGGGCCTCAACCTCTTTTTTGAATCATGGTGACCAGAACTGGATGCAATAGTCAGAACTGGACACAGTATTCCAAGTGTGGTGCCACTAGTGCAGTATAAGCCGGTACTGTTACTTTCCATGACCTTGATGCTTATTATACGGTCGATTGGCCTAAAACTGTGTTGGCTTTTTGGCAGCTGCTGGCTGATACTTAAATGGTGATCTACCATGACACTTAAATCCTTCTCACAGTTGAGTCAGGTACCTATGTATTTGGTTTTTCCTGCCTAAATGCAGCACCTTATTTTTCTCACCATTGAACTGAATCCTGTTGAATAGGGCCTAATGCTCAACTCTGTCAAGATCCTTCTGAATCTTGTGTCTACCTTGCAAGTGTTGGCAATTCCCCCCAGCTTGGTATTGTCTGCAAATCTGATGAGTTTCCTTTCTATCCCCTTGTCTAGATCATTTATGAAGATGTTGAAAAGCAGCAGGCCCAAGACAGAACCTTGAGGTACTCCACTGAATATTTTCTCCATGTAGACGTAGCTCCATTGTAGCAACATCCTGAGTCCAGTTGGTCTGCCAACTGTGAATCCATCTGGCGGTGGTACTGTCTATTCCACATTATTCTAATTTTACCAAGAAGTAGGCTGAGGTCTACTTTGACAAATGCCTTACTGAAAACAAAGTATACTATATCCACAGCATTTCCCTGATCCACTAATTTGTCACTTTATCAAAGACGACAATAAGGTTTCAATCAGAATAGAGCTGGAAGGGACATTGAAGGTCTTCTACAGCCCCCTTCTCAAGCAGGAGACCCTATACCATTTCAAACAAGTGACTGTCCCGTCTCTTCTTAAAACCTCCAGTGATGAAGCACCCACAACTTCTAAAGGCAAGCTGTTCCACTGGTTAATTGTCTTCACTGTTATGAAGTTTCTCCTTAATTCCAGGTTGCTTCTCTCCTTGATTAGTTTCTATCCATTGTTTCTTGTCTTGCCTTTGGAAAATAAATTGACTTCCTCCTCTTTGTGGCAGCCTCTCAAATACTGGAATACTACTATCTAGTCACTTCTAGTCCTTCTTTTCTCTAGACTATCCAAACCCAAATCCTGCAATTGTTCTTCATATGTTTTCGTCTCCATACTTTTAATCATCTTTATTGCTCTACTTTGAACTTTTTCCAAAGTCTCAATGTCTTGTTTGTAATGTGGTGACCAAAACTAAATTCAATATTCCAAATGTGGCCGTATTAAGGATTTATAAAGCGGTACTAATACTTCACATGATTTTGATTCTATGCCTCTATTTATGCAATTTAGGATCGTATTAGCTTTTTTGGCTCCTGCCGCACACTGTTGACTCATGTTTAAGTGATCATCCACTACGACTCCAAGGTCCCTTTCACAGTTACTATTTTTGAGCCAGGTTTTGCCTAATCTTACTTGTACCTTTGGTTTTTCCTGCCCAGGTGTAAAACCTTGCTTTTCTCCGCATTAAATTTCATTTTGTTGGATAGGGCTCATTGTTCATCTTTTTGGATCCTGAGCTTATCTTCTGGGGTGTTGGCTATTCCTATCAGCTTAGTGTCATCTGCAAATTTGATGAATTACACTTCTATTCCCTCATCTAAGTTATTTCTGAAGACATTGAAGACTACTGGGCCTAAGATGGAACCTTGTGGTGGTACCTCACTATTTACTTCCCTCCCTGTAGATGTAGTACTGTTAAGGACTACTCGTTGAGTACGGTTTGTCAGCCAGTTACAAAGCCATCTAGTTGTAATGCTGTCTATCTCACATTTTTCTCACTTACCACAAAGTAGGTTGTGGTCTACTTTGTCAAACAGCTTGCTGAAGTCTAAATATACTATGCTCACAGCATTTCGCTGGTCTACTAATTTAGTCACTTTGTCAAAGAATGAAATAAGATTGGTTTAAGATGATCTGATTGGTCTGTAGTTTCCCAGGTTTGTTGCTTTTTCTTTTTTGAAAATGGGAACCACATCCGCTCTTTTCCAATCCTCTGGTAGTTCCCCGGCTCTCCAATATATTTTAAAGATTTGATACAATGCTTCTGAGATAATATCTGTCAGCTCCTTCAAAACTCTGGGATGTAATCCATCAGGTCCCGGTGATTTATATTCATCAAGGTCAGACAATCTTACCATTTTCTTTCTTATTTTAATTTTTATTTCTAGTCTTTTACAGTTATGTTTTGGTAGGTTGTGTTACAGTTTCTTTTTTTATGTCTGCATGGTTTGATTTTAACAAACCCATACTCATTTCCAGTAATCACCTTGATCATTT
The DNA here is from genome assembly GCF_964273705.1 of Natrix helvetica. Classification (NCBI taxonomy): domain Eukaryota; kingdom Metazoa; phylum Chordata; class Lepidosauria; order Squamata; family Natricidae; genus Natrix; species Natrix helvetica. The sequence goes on along the minus strand of NC_138551.1, from coordinate 107,130,153 downwards.
CCATGTCTCACAAATCCTATGCTTCTGTCTTCAGAATGTTTTTTTTAATAGAGATATAAATTATTTCGCAAAAGAGGTGATCATTTGCTAAGCTAACTTCATAGCTACCGTAGAAAATTTTGGCATTAAAGTTTTAGTAAAGCAATATTACGCTGCCACCAAAAATGAAGATACTGCTTGGTGATTCTCATAAGCACAATCTTTGCAACTTGGCCCCAACCACCTCTGTTCTTTCTGAGGAGATATAGGTGCATCCTGGGTTTAGCCAGAGACTTGAAAAGAAGAAAATGTAGGGATAAGATCACCAGGCTACACTAATAGACAATATCTACAGATATACCAGAATCCATCATCCTGAGAAGGTGCTTGCTGTATCCACCTTTAATGAACCACTCTCCTGGTAGTTTCTCTCCCGGTATTTGTCATGCTATTTGGATATCTAATTATGCCATCATAGTCTGTCAAGCAGACACTCTCTAGAGTCTCCGGCAGAGGCCCAGCTGTGATCAGACCTGTTTTTTTTTCAAGAAAATAATCACAGATGTAACAGAGGAACAATATACCATTCAATCCTTAAGATTTGCACCAAAATAAAATTAAAATTTATATCTTTCAATTATTTTGAATAAAGTTGTACAATTAGATATGATTACTCAACATTGTTTAATCAAGGTCAACAAAACAAAACTGATGAGCTGGAAATGTTCACAGTTGTCTGCAAGACACATTTCTAGAAGCTGTTTTTAGTGACAATTGGTGGTGAAGCTCAGCTTGCAACATACAGATGTATCTTTATCCAGGATATAAAAGACCCTCATTATATTTGGATAAATGACATATTGGCTATTAGCTTGAACATTTTTTTTAATCTAGGAGTTAGTCAGTAACTGCTGGATTTTTTTAAATACACATTTTTAATTAGATAAAAACTCTCTTTGAGAAGAAAGCAGTTTCCCATCATTTTCAGGTGTATCATTTCCTCCAGGGCTTATTACAAAGGCAGACTGGTATGTAGTCACTGCTAATTTTATAGCCCCAATCTTTCTGAATTTTTCCTGCCAGTTCTCAGTCTTTTTAATGAAAGCAATTTGCTTAAAATATTCAAAGGAGAAAATCCTGTTGGTGAAATTCTCACAACCGGGAACTGGGAGGGGCGGGGGGGTTGCACTTAGGAAATGCCTGCACTGCACGTCACTATGTAGTCTCTTCCTCAGGACCCTGCAGCCCCCTTTGCTCCTCAGGCTTCTAGTCAATCCCATGTGAAGGACTACTCGGAGGGCACTCTGCCAACAGGCCTTCTTCAACAGTAGCGCTGCTCCTCCTGCTAAGAGGGGGAGGCTTTCCTTGATAAAATTGGGAGAATTTTAAAGAAATCATTCACCCAATTTCTATGTTCAATTTCTATGTTTCTACTGTATGCCTAATTCTCATGGAGAATTTTAAGAGATCATATTGCCTGGTAGACGGCTGTGTTGACCATGGACTTGATGAAGCACAGTAGTCCAAAGTCTTTTCTGATGAGAGCAACTTTTGCATCTCATTTGGAAACCAAGGACCCAGAGTATGGAGGAAGAATGGAAAGGCACACACTGCAAGATGCTTGAAGTCCAGTGTGAAGTTTCCATAGTCTGGGTTGATTTGGGGAGCCATGTCATCTGCTGGTGTTGGTCCACTGTGCTTCATTAAGTCCAGGGTCAATGCAGCCGTCTACCAGGAGATTTTGGAGCACTTCATGCTTCCTTCCGCAGACGAGCTTTATGGGGATGCTGACTTCATTTTCCAGCAGGTCTTGGCACCTGCCCACACTGCCAAAAGCACCAAAACCTGGTTTAATGACCGTGGGATTACTGTGCTTGATTGGCCAGCAAACTCGGCTGACCTGAACCCCATAGAGAATCTATGGGGCATTGCCAAGAGAAAGATGAGAGACATGAGACCGAACAATGCAGAAGAGCTGAAGGCCGCTATTGAAGCATCCTGGTCTTCCATAACACCTCAGCAGTGCCACAGGCTGATAGCTTCCATGCCACACCACATTGAGGCAGTAATTGTTGCAAAAGGGGCCCAAACCAAGTACTGAGTACATATGCATGCTTATTATTTTCAGAGGTCCAATATTGTTCTATGTATAATCCTTGTTTTATTGATTGCATGTAATATTCTAATTTTCTGAGATTGTGGATTTGGGGTATTCATGAGCTGTACGCCATAATCATCACAATTATGACAAATCACAGCTTGAACTATCTTGCTTTACAGGTAATGAGTCTTACCTCATATATTAGTTTCACCTTTTAAGTTGCATTACTGAAATAAATGAACTTTTGCACGATATTCTAATTTTCGAGTTTCACCTGTGAATTTGGATTGTTTGCTCAGTTTCTCATAAATGCTGCATTTTCATTAAAAAAATTTTTTTTAAAAAAAACCCTTTAGTGGGAACTAAACTTTATTTGCTAATCACTGACCTACCCCTACTCTGGACCACATTTGATTCATTTAGCCATACTAATCTGCTCCATCTTTATGTTATGTACATAACATAAATAAAGACAGCTAAATGTTGCATATCAGAGAAATGAAAATGTTCACCACGTCTTCAAGACTGGCTGGATGAAAATGTGGAAACAACTACTTAGCAAAAGTTCAGTTACCAAACATTACTAACTAGGTAACCTACTAGAGCGCATTCTTTCTCTTCCTTTTTTAAATGTTCAATTTCAATTTAATTCAATTTATTTGATTTGTTAGCCGCTCCCTCTCCACAAGGGACTCGGGGCGGCGTACAATAAAAAGCATATATATATATATATACATATACACATACACATACACGAAGGAGGTAACAATCATTGAATACATAAAATAATGATAATAAAATTAGCAATTAAAATACCCCAGTTTAAAATTACGGATTTAAAAAAGACTGTCAGGAGGAATAAGATGAAACTATGGTTGAGCCAGGCCGGATAATTGAAAAAGGTGGGTCTTGAGTTTTGAACGGAAGGAGCGGAGATCGGAGGTAATCCTAATGTCGAGGGGGAGGTCATTCCAAAGGGCTGGGCCCATCACAGAGAAGGCCCTACTCCTGGGTGTCGCCCTCTGACACTGTTTAGTGGACGGCACCCGGAGAAGTCCCTCTCTGTGCGAGCGGATTGGTCGTAGGGATGTATGGGGCAGGATGCGATCCCGCAGGTAGCTAGGTCCTGTGCCATGGAGCGCTTTGAAGATGGTAATCAAAACCTTGAAACGCACCCGATAGACCACAGGAAGCCAATGCAGCTCGCGCAGGAGAGGTGTTACATGGGAGTATCTAGTACTCCCCATAATCACCCGCGCGGCCGCATTCTGGACCAACTGTAGTCTTCGAGTGCATCTCAAGGGAAGCCCCATGTAGAGAGCATTGCAGTAGTCTAGGCGAGACGTCACCAGCGCATGGGTGACTGTGCGTAAGGCATCCCGGTCCAATAGGGGGCGCAATTGGCGCACCAGGCGGACCTGGTGGAACGCCCCCCTTGCCACGGCTGTTACATGGTCATCCATGGACAGCCGGGCATCCAGGAGGACGCCCAAATTGCGTGCCCGCTCCATGGGGGCCAGTTGCTCGCCCCCGATGGCCAGAGATGGAAGCAACTGGTTGAACCGGGGGGCTGGAAGCCACAGCCACTCCGTCTTGGGGGAAATGTGCATTCTATGGTCACAAGAACATAGATGTCATGAGAAAACAACAGCAAACAGACAGCAAAACTGCCTTGTTGGATTAGGGAACAGATAACAACTACATTTGTCAGTGACTGTAAGCCTTCATGGACTTTTTGTTGAAAAAAAATTAAGACAATCACAAAAAGCACAATATGGGAAGAAAGGAGCAAACCTGAACACACGGTGCTCTATCCTTTTACCTTTCTTTCATTCCTTCCAGAGGTGGGTTGCTGCCAGTTCAGCCCAGATCAAGCGAACTGGTAGTAGCGGCGGTGGGAGGCTCTGCCCACCCGCTCGGATCCTTCTGTGCATGCACAGAAGCATCGTGTGTGCGCGCACCCAAACCAATAGTAAAAAAATTGGCAGATCACCACTGATTCCTTCCCCTTTTTCATATCTACATTTTCTTTAAACTGCCTAATAAAAATGCACTTGTAAACAGACACATGGTGCTCACAGTCCCAACTGGTTTAAGAATTCTACACAGGATTCTCCTTTCAAAAAGGGCCAAGAATTGAAGAAATAGTAACAAATCTGTTGCGCTTAAAGAGTTCAGCTTAAATCAGTTGCACTTAAATACATGACAGCATTCAAACTGCTTTTTTGCATCTTGAACAAAAAGATAAGAAACTGAAGAGGTAATCTAAAATTATTTGCCCAGCCTAGGTACATTACCCCCAAAAATGATTTAAATGTTTCTAGCATGTTTAAGGAAGTGTAGTTCCTGAGCTGGAGCAAAAAATATCAGGAAAAACGCTGAAGTGGTGTAGAGATAGTTAATTGAACTATTTTTACCACTCCTTAAAAAGTCTAGCACAAATGATTTTGCTCAGACTTTCCAGATCATGTTTTTTCTTCAACATAATTAATTGCTGATCTTGAACTTTAAGCCAAGCACATGCTTCCTCTTCCTATTGACATTCTTTCATTGTCTGAAGTGGCTCAAGCAAGAGGGGCGGTAGCTCATCCGAATTGCTGCATAAATGATTCTCCAGTTTATCTGAAAAATTCTAGAAGTGGCACATTCAGGTTCACAAGCACTGTGAAGCATTAAAAATATTTTTAAAAGAATCTAGATTGAGACTTTCCATTCTTCATTCAGATAACATTATTTCAATGATGATTAGAATCATTGATATTTGCTTCATTTTCTATAATATTTTTGGATACAAGTTTTTCCTAGATTTGTTTCTTCCCTAAAAAGTACCAACTTACAATATACACTATGTTAATTCTTGTATAGCTCTGGGGGGTTTCTGTCCATGACTCAAGTACAGAATGTTTAGTAAATGATCACACTTAAAAATAATGTTGACTGAAGAAATTATAAAAATCTCCATGCATGTACATCTTTATATGAAATGAAGATAGTTTAGCTCAGTTTCTACATCTAACCTGTTGGAATTTTCTCATGCTGAATATAGAGGCGGGGCTGATTTTACTGTATAAGTATTCCTGATAGTAGCCTCTGGGTAGTGACTACTTTTACACCAATATTGCTATTGGTATCAATGTCATTTTACTATTGGCAATGCATCAAAGATCCCTCCTACTTTTATTCTCAGAACAAGCTTGTGAGTTGAACCAAAGTCACCCCAGGAATTTCATCTGAAGAAAGTACCTGCTTTATAAGCTATCCAAGTCCCAGACCAACATTTTCCCCATTATTCCACTGCTTTTCCTTGATGGTAAAATTTTGCTCATCTCTGAACAAACAAACTATAGTGGAAAGGACACAATTTTTAACACAGTAGAGTATTCCAGATTTAAATTATTGGGTGAATCGCTATCCTTCAATCTAAGCCACTTCTGCTGTGACATCAAGTTGAGTGTCAGGAATTTTACATTGAGTTTGTAGGAGAAATTTATACAACTCTGCATATTAGTAGATTAAAACAGTAATTGGAACAGTTCATATGGTCAGACTATAAAGGCTCACACCACAACAGTAGAGATTTTATGAGAAGGCAAACAAGATCTCCCCCCCTCTTTTCACCATACTCTCGAAATTCCATTTTTTCTCAGGCCACAAAGACTGGCTAAATTTATTACTCTTTTATTGAAGTACTGCTAACTCAGTGTCACGCATATAAAAAGTATAAAAAACTATCCAATACTTCCAAAAAAATCCATACACCTTCAAAAGTTCTTCAGCAGAGGAACATTTTAATGTGAGAGATGAAAGCCCCCCCCCCAAAAGAGGAAGATCTTGATATTTCTAGATGCTTCAAATATACAGTAGATACCAAACAGAAAAGAGGGTTAATTTAACCTATGGTGAGCTCTTCGGCAGTAGGATTCAGCAAATGCCGACAATTCTTACCTTTTGGTCTTAATCTTTTGGGTCACAGTTACAAGCCTTTCAAAGGAAAAACAAAACAAAAACAGGATACCTTAGGGTAGGTGCACAACAACTAGGAGCCAGTGAAATTCTAGGTGAGGTTTCATGCAGCCTATCCTACTCAACACTGAAGCACTGTCATTTTAAAACAATTAAAATGTGCCAGTATCTTTTAAAGTCAATCAAAATACAGCTTGTAAAAATCTACGCTGAATACATGGATTAATTAATATGACCAACTCATCTCTCTTGAACATGTAGAAATTCAGCTGGGAGTTTAAAAGAAGAAAGAACAGAGTTTTTTAGGCAGTACAATCCCAATTACCGTAACCTTTTGCCTAGTTTAATTTTCAGTCTTGAGAGATAATACCAACTTGTAGTAGCTGTCCAAGCATATTGATAAGAAAACAAATTGATATCCCAAAAATGCAAATTCATTGATAGTTGATGGTGGTATGTCTGGAACACCTTCTCTTGGTAAAAATCTCTCTTATGGGATGATGGCCAGGCTCACAGTGGGGGTAGTGAGGCAGAAAATTCTGGTTGGCTGAACTACAGGAATGGAAGTCCTCACTCTCCTAAGCCAAGTGGCAGGTCATAATTTCTCATTTGTTTAAGTGAAAAGCATCCCTGACATCTTCAAGCCTAATTAAATCACCTTTTGTCAGAAGAAAGGAACAAAATAACAACAACAAGAAGAAGCTCTGCCAGGAGGCTTACAAACATGGAATTTATTTTATATTTTAAAGCATTTATTTGTTAGTGAACCAACCTAGAAACTTTTGCTTTTGGTATGTGGTGAAAAGAGGGCTGCTTCTCCCAAAATAATAATTGGCATTAGTTGTTAACTGCAGGTTCAAGCATAGTTCCACCCTCTGGTCTCAAGCTTGGAGTTGATAATTCTATTCCATTTGCTAAAGGTGGTAATAAAGATGTAATAATATCAAAATCAGAAAGCTCAAAAGGAGCTTGCTTAAAAATAGAAATATGTTTTCATAAATAACACTTCACCCTATAGTTCAAAGCCTCTTTCTCCCAAAAGCTCATCAAGTATCAAATTAAGACTGTATCCCTCAGGACCTCTATAGTCCAAAAGCAGATGCCAATTAGCAACTCCGGAAGTTACCAGTCTGACAGGAAACAGCCTTGCTGTGGGAAACTTCCAATGGAATGACAGCAATATAACCTCAAAAAAACCTTTGAAATACCACTGCAAATCAAAACTCTGAGAAGTAGATAAAGCCTCTGCATTACTACTATAGTGAAGTTGATTTTACGTAAATTGGATTCTCATACTGCACTCAGTTATTATGTCATTTGCTAACTTTTGGCTAAGTACAATAAGAGAACTAAACTCTGGCTTAATGTAATATGTAAACCCAGCTCATTGTTATTCAGAAGTTAATGGTAAAAAAATATTAGTTTACAATGATGTACAAACCTAAGCATTGACTTGAAATTATAATTTTTCTCAAATGATGGGACCACTTTGAGTTATGACTGGCTTCCCTACAAGTTCCATACAGTACTTCTTGGAAAGGTTTTCTATTAACTTTCTATAAGACTATGAGCTACAGCTTTCTTCAGGAGGGCCATAAAATTATCACCATATAGCTAAATATTTATATGTATTTTCATTTGAGCATAAATCATGTAGTATTGAAGAATGCCATTCACACCTCCTTTTAAAGAAGAATGGGGATTCTAGGTAACTTTCTAAATAACTTTGAACAATGAATATAGTAAGAAAACAGAACCTAGCTTGATATAGAGGCATCTCACGTATTTCAGCCATATATACCATATTGTCTAAACCACCCAGAATTAAAATTGATAGATACTTATCACTTAAGCAGGGCCAATTTAACAAGAAATGCAATTTAATTCTGAGGTCAAAAAATAACTTACCTTTTTTTATCTATCCAAGAATGCATCACTACCAGAAATGGAGCCCCAAGAAATGGGTAAAAAACAGGATGTTTTTGTGTGCTTGGTAAAATGTGCATGGCTCGCATGTGAAAAAAAACTCCAACATGCATGTAAACATTTAAGCTTCAGCTATCTCCCTGGCTGATGTTCTGCAGTTAAATCTCCAGGATCTTCCCATCCTGGCTGCTCTCATCCTCTGAACTGAAAGCACAATGCTCTCAGCCTCTCTTTCAGATGCCTCTGACGGCCATTCTCTGGCAAGCGAAAGCTCAATCGGCCAGCAGAGCTCTGTTTGGAAAGGGAGGGAGGTAGAGAGATGAACGATTCTCACCATTTATCAACCTCAGAGCTATTCAGCAACCTGCCTGAATACAACCAACATTGGATTCTCCATGGTAACCAGAAAGTGGCAGTAGGTGGCAAGAATGCAAAACACACACACACACACACACACACACACATTACACTACTACACCACTACACCAGAACTGGTCTGAAAAATATAGGATATAAACATTTCAGAGGTCAGCTTCTATCTTCAGCCAACATTTTTATCTGTATATCTTCTCCCTTCCCTGCAGAAAAAAAATATTATGGAAAAGGAGGAAATACATTTCCTGTTCAAGTACAGGAAAAAAGCAATTTCCTGCTTTGTTTACTTCTAATGGAAAGTGAGCTGTTTCTTCAACTATTATTATTTCGAGTTTCTCTTAGGAATAGTCTATAAAAAGGGGGAAAAAACCCTAATACGTAGATCCATCTGCTTTGTTGATTCTCAGTGAAGTTAATTTTATAGTCAGAGTATCCATCTAATCTATGTTGTAAAAAATAAATGGCTAAAAATCATAAGCTGATGGTCAGGCATTTTTGCTATAGATGGGATTATTACTCTATAGGTTTTAGTACCGTATTATTTCACAGGCTCCGTCATATGTTGATGCTTTTCTTAAAAGATGCTGTGCAAGTGCCTTTCAGTAGTGCTAAATTAAATGTTTCTGTTCATTTTCTTTGAAATTTATCAAATGCAGAGGTTCACAATAATTGCTTACAATATTCCAAACTATAAATTACAAAATATGTAGTTTTGAAAAGTAAATATTAAAGATACTGCAAGTTACAATTAGAGTTAAGGTAGTCCATATTTGTATCACAAAAACAAAATCTATTTTAGCACTGTGCATGTTTATTAAAAATTGTTTCTATGTCTATGGAGATTCTCAATCATACAGGTTCTGGTTGTCCCAGAGGTGCTTTTCAGTGGTGAGTTTAAATTTATTTTACTACCGGTTTGCTTGTCCGTGTGCTCACGCTCTGGGCGGAGCCTCCCGTCGCCGCCACTACCGGTTCGGCCAATCCAGGGTGAACCAGAAGAAATCCACCTCTGGTGCTTCCAAAAGGCAATTTGACTTTCTTGGTTTTTTTCCTTGAAAATGTTTTACTTCTCATCCAAGAAGCTTCTTCAGTTCTGACTGAATGGTGGGGAATGGTGAGGAATTCCATTCCCCATCATTCAGCCAGAATTGAAGAAGCTTCTTGGATGAGAAGCAAAACTTTTTTAATAAAGGAGAGGAAAAGAAAAAGAAAGTCCAGTTGCCTTTTGGAAAAGCACTTTTGGGGGAAAATTTTGTTTTGCAGATTTGAAATAAATAAGACTTTCTTTTAAGAGGTGGGGAAAGTGAGGGCTTCTAGGTGATGCTAAATCATAATTCTTAGGAACACCAATCAACTTTATTCTCCAGTCCTCCTTAAAGTGATTAAAAATGACCTTGCAATATTACCATATTTCAATTTATTTGATGTTATGTGAAAAAGCTTTACTTATACAGGGAATCAGAACAAACTGCAAATTTTGGGAACAGGAGTCCTCTGATTAATGATACTGAATTACTTTTAATCCTAATTAGAACACAGAAATAATGGAGGTGGAAGGGGCCTTGGAAGTCTTCTAGTTCAATTCATCACATATATCAACAGGGACCAAGAAACCCTTCATTGTTTTCATTTTCTATTTGCCTAAAAAAGCTATTCTGTCATTAGTGCTTCTTTCCTTAAAGAGACTCATCTGCAAAACTCATGTAGAATATCGAGGAAAGCCTTGATAGCGTGGCTCCTATTCAGTACATCCATATTCAGAAACTCCATTATAACAAATGTGGAAGTTTTTTCTTTTTTTCTTACTGCGTTCTTGTGTTCTGCGATGCGTGCATTGATACTTCCACCCTTTTCCAGCACTTTAAAGCTACAGGACATGAAATTAATTTTGAAGGAACCAAATTAATCTCCAAAATTTAACACTTCAACAAGAGAATAATTATGGAAGCTATCGAAATAGAGAAACACCCCCACAACATGAATAAACATGACGATACCTCCTGCCTACCAGACATCTGGAAACCAGCCCTAGTCAACAAATGAGCCCCACCCACCATCCAGGCCGTTACAACACAAAACAACAACAGACACACAGCCAGCACCAATCAGCACCAATCTACCAATTATGATACAACCACACAGTCAATCAATACACTTACTGAAACAAAGCCAGCACTCCACCACCCCCAACCAAGATTTATAAAAAGACAGCAGCTCCGACCACGCTTTAAGCCGAAAATACCAGCCTGAAGATGGCGAGTGAGACCTCGCCGAAACGTTGCCAAGACAATCTCAATCTTACACGGGAAAAGACTCGAATATAACAAGACCAGCATACCTACACCCGTGAAAATCTACGAAAACAAATATATATAGACAAGACTATACTTATAAAGGCTAATTTAATGAAAATGATATCTATCAAGAAAAAAATAATAAAGAACATTGTTCTTTTAAAATATCCCATTGAATGTACAAGTCTGCTTCTTCAGCTTTTAGAAGATTGTGCTAGGAGTTTCAGGATCCATCTCAACCTTCTCATCTACTAAATACTTCGCCCAACACTACCCTAGGGCACTCTAGGCATGTTAGCCCCTTAACTTGTATGGCATCCTTGAGGTATCCATGCAGCCTCCATCTCTTCCTTCTTTTACCCCAAGATCAGGTGATTCTGTTTAATTTCTCCAAATTTCAGTAGCAAAGTGCTTAGAAACAGGATATATCCAACAGGGCTAGGATTAATGAACAAACAAATGAAAACTACATAGAATAGACTGCATGCTGTTGCTTTTGTAATGGAAAAAAGGAAAATTAAAATAGAGTAATATAAAGGACTTACTGATCTTTTAAACTGAACTCTTTTCTAATGGTTCAAATGAAAACAAATCCTTTTCATAAGTCTCTCCTGGACGTGCTTGGTTATAAGCCACTACCAGAGGAAAAATATTTCATTTATGCCTGTATTGATTATTCAGAATTGATGTGTGATATTTTCCCCTTTGTCTTCCCCCTTTCATTTGTCTCCTACTTCTTGAGTGTAATTTTCAACATATTATATTATAACATAAAGACAAGACAAAATAGTAGTGAAGTGTGGGGGGGGGGGATCCACGTCATTTTACACCATTTTTTGTGTGAAGGAAATTGAATTTTCAATAAAATATCCCGTCTACATTTTAATCAAACAAACATTTTATCCAAAATATGCCAAACAGGAAATCTGGGACTAAGGCAAAAGATTCATTTGATCCTTAATTTAAATAACTCTGATGCAGTTGTGTACAGAAGGACTTTGCCTGATGATGCTGAAAAGATAAGAGCGCTGGGGGAGAAGAGGCCAATGAGTTGCCCAACTGCAGGAAGCAAAGTCAATAGAGAATGGCCTTTTCGAAAACCTCTCCCTCGTCAGGAGGTCACTTTGTATTAAGGTGACCAACTTTTTTACAATGAAAAGGAGGACAAATAAATTGGAAAAAATATATCGTAAATAAAAGAAATATTTTATTCATTGCAACAATAATACACTAAAATATGATATATGCATAATAAAAACATTTGCAACATTTTATATTGTAATTATGCTTACATGCCTGTTAATTATTATTTAAATGGGTACTTTTCCATTGAATTAATATTTTTTGTCAATGTATCATCTTCTAACAATATATTGGAAATATCTGAACAAGAAATATCCTTCATATTGAATTTTACGGCAAGTGCTGCAGCTAGAGTATCAACATTCAATCTCGATTTCTCACTTGTCCAAAAATCATTGGCAATTGAAAAAAACGAACAAGTATAAATAAATGTTCACATGGAATATGTTCGTTTTTGAAATGGCTGAAAATATCCACCCATCTTTTATCAATTTCAACGTGTTGATTTTCCCATTGTATTAATTTTTCAGAATTTAAATATACATCCAGTCTTCTAATTTCTTCAAAGAGACAATTGTCGTCTATTTTAATGTCTAGCATTTCTTTAGATAAAAATTCAACACAAGTTTCAATATCTGTTCAATATACTTGCGATGAAGTAAAAAAAAACACCATTAAAAACTGTTTAATTAAATACGTCACATAACATGCAACAGATTAGCCTTCAAATATCAAAAAGGAGGACATGTAGGAGGACACTTTTCGAGGGAGGACAGAACTTACAAAAGAAGGACTGTCCTCCCTAAAGGAGGACGGTTGGTCACCTTACTTTGTATAGAAAGACAGACCTTCCCTGATCTGAACCAGGGTCATCTCTAACTTGAAAAAAATCAAACCCAAGAATTTTAAGTTTGAAAAGAAAAGGAAACTCTACCAAGAACCTTCATCACTTGTGAGGCAGCAACCTGGACCTAGTAAGACATACCTTCTGTTCAATCGCCTGTTGCCATTTTTCCCTCACAAAAGATACTCCTATTGTTACGAGTTGCTTTAGAAATCCCATTTTGGTTAGTGGTTACAATTATGCCTCCTCCAAACTCCACTGAGGAAGCATTATGGGAGTTGTAGTCAAAGACCGCATAAGAGAACTAGGTTGGATAAAATTGCTTTCTAAAAGCTTAAATGACTGCATGAATTTCATTTTTACCTAACATTTCTGCAGATGTTAGTAAGAGTAGCTAGACTAATACAGTATGCTTCTGTATCTAATCAAAGTACATTAAATCCAAGAACTGCAAACACTGAAAGATAATACAATACAATCAAATAAAAACCTATACAGGGAATAAAGGCTGATTTTATCTGGGTATCTTCAATCAGGGGAAGCTACCAGAATCTCTCCCACATCTCCACCAGAGAGAGGTTTAGACCCAGCCACTCAAAACCTCTTTAACCTATCTGATTAAATGATGCCACTTTATTTGTTAAAACATGTGTAGAGTTCAGAGATCATTTAGTCTAAATCCCATGTCTAAAGCAGGCATTCACCCACTACAGCATACCTGACAGAAGGCGATCTAATTGCTGTTGAAATCCTTCCAATGAAGGAAAGCCTTCCTGCTGAAACTATGTTCTTACTAAGAAAAGTCTTTATATCCTGTGTGTGTGTGTGTGTGCGCGCGCGCACGCACACACATGTGCGGTTTCTTTGGGGGATTTTTTTTGGGGGGGAGGCTGCAGCATACCTTTGGTTCATATTTAATTTGTGAGTCAAAGATAGTTCAATTTTTACTGTATATCTTGCTGCCCAGTATGGTCTCCCTCACTTTATGCACACATCTTTTACTTTTTCCTACTCAAATGTAGGATTTTGCACAAGCACTTTTGAAATTGCAGGTAGCCTTCAATTTAAGACCATAATTGGGGCTGAAAAATTAGGTGTCAAGTGGTTTGGTTGTTAAGTGAGTAATCGTGGAGATACACCTGATTTTATGCCCTTTTTGTCATGATAATTAAGCAAGACATCATGTGGCTGTGACTTGAAATCTTTTCTGGTGGTTTCCCCACTGACTTTGTTAACTTTCTTTGTTGGAAGCCAGCTGGGAAGGTCACAAATGGCAATCACATCAGGCCGGCTGCTGCAATTGCCATAGGTGTGAGCCAGTTGCCAAGCAATTGGATTGCAATTGCTTGACAGCAGGGATGTTGCAGCAGTCGTTAAGTGCGATGGCCAGCCATAAGTCACTTTTTTCAGTGCCATTGTAACTTTGAATGGCTGCTAAACAAAAGGTGATAAGCTGAGGATTGTATTTCTTTTTTTGATGTTGTTTCTGCTCCTATTTCCAGCTTCTTATAATCTTCCTGAACCCTAAGGCTATCCTCCAATATTCTCCCCCCTCCCTGCAAATTTGATAAACATATTTTCTATCCTCTCATCCAGATCATCTATGTTCAGCATGTTGAATATCCCAGGGCCTAGTTAGTATTTATTACTTGGTGTGTTTCTGCCCTAACTTGTCTTGTGGTATTCTGTAGTCGTCAAGCACCGGGCATGATCTCATTGTTTTCTTATCTATATAAAAGCAAGGTGACTCTTAACATTTTTGGCCCCATTCTGCAGGTCAAGGACCAACTTAAGTTCCTTCCTTTCCCATTTCTAATCCTGCCTAAATTGATTCCTGAATTAGTTAACTCTTTCCTAATAGCAGAAGGCAGAGACAGGAACAGGTTTTCAAGAAATCTTGTTAAATTAGCACAGTAGAAGCTAAGGAACATGGCAAAGGGACATGTGAATATTTATCCCACCGGCACTGAGCCATGAGCCACATGGGAGTGTTCCCTGGGCCGTTACCCTCCAGTCCTGCTGGCCATCGGGAGCTCTAAGCCTTTGGCCAAGCATCAATCACAAAGGTCAACTCAATTAGCATTCTCCTACAGAAGCAGGAACAAAAACCAGAGTTACAGAGAAAAGCTGAAAAATAAACATCTCTAAGCAGCCTCTGAAGCCCAACAAAGGAACAACAGAATGAACAAGGGTAATTTTATATTGCAATGAAACTTCCCATTTCCATTTATCTTTTTTCCACGTTATTAACCATATGAGCAGACATAATAAAATGCAAATTGGTGAGCTGTAATGAGTAAAATATACACAGAATCCTAGTTTTAATTTATATTTTCATTTTAAATTACATTATATTGATGTAATAATCTCATGTTATGTTAATATTTGCTTTGCAACAAACAGAGCCTATTTTTATGCAACACAAAATGTATCTGGAACTCTTCCATTGGCCATAACGTTTCATCTTTTACCCTCTCACTCTGGAAAGGCAGAACTGGAAAGGTTAGCATTCTCATTCGAAGGGCTCATATATGTTTCATATACACATGCCTTCGGCAGCAAAAGTGAGGTGTTAAAATTATTTTTATTAACACAGCACAAAGCAAGAACATCTGTCCCAATTAAATTACGCAAAACACTGTTTCATAATGTTTGCACTGTACATGTGATGTGATGTGGCACCACAGTAGGTGAAAAGCAAGCACATCACACACCAATCACAGCTACACATTTGGTTCATGCAGTCTAATAAGCCACACTGTACAGAACTCGACTCAGAATCAATCATTTAACAAAATTACAACAGCACTGAAAAGTGACTTACAACCAGTCTTCGCACTTACGACTGGGACGGTATCCCCATCAAACTTTGAGCATTTGGCATGTACTCACGACAATTACAGCGTCCTGGGGTTATCTGAACTGCCTTTGCAAACTTCTCAGCTGGTTTCCAACAAGCAAAGTCAGTGGGGGAAGCTGGATTCATTTAATGACTGCATGATTCACTTAACAGCTACAGTGATCCGCTTAAAAACCATGGCAAAAAAGTTGCATGTTGGCATGACTCACCTTCCTTAGCAACATAAATTCTGCTCCTAACTGTAGCTGTCAGTCAAGGGCTACTTGTAATCTGCATCCTAGCCCAAACCATGGATCACGTTATGACTAAAAAGGAATGTCTTAACTAAAGCTTGTTAATTTACCTGAACCATGATCTGAGAAACCTGGACTAACAGCTAATGTTATGTAACCAGTAGACTTCTGGGAAAATAAAACCAATTGCAGAGCACCCTCTCCAATTCTCCCTCCAAGCCCCTGGAGATTTTAGGAGGGGGGGAAAGGGCTGCTGGAAGAGCTTCCTATCTCCCATCTGCCGTATACCAGTTGCAACATATCTGGGGGATGGGCTGATCTTTGCAAAGAGCCCATCAGCACAAAGGTTGCTGGGATACCATGAAAACCACCAGGGATCTGACAATTCATATCGTGCTTTATAGAATCATCAAGGGGTGACAGCCTTAGCTGTGATTAATGCATATTTACTATGTTGTACGGATGCTGAGTTCCTAGATTCATATTTCATGGCCCAGTTTATGGAAGAAACTCTAATAATGGATGGCTTATACATCACACTGAAACCAAATTCTGGCTTAGTACTGGGATTCTCAAGCTTTGTGCTGCCGTCACTGTCTAAAATAATAAATAAATGGACCTGTTTCTATTTCTAAAATCATCCAACCACATTCTGACAAGGCTTCCACTAATGGATTGGGCTCCCATTTCTGCTAGGATCTGCTGGCCTCCTGTTGCAAGGCATCTTCCATGATGGGAAGGAGTCACCATAGGTGGGCTGCCTGGCTCAGGCTCAGGGTGTGATGTAAGAGCCCAGGGAAAGGTTGTTCTTGGAAGAGGGGAAGCCTAAGTCCTGGATGGATGACTTCAGGCAGCCCCTGGGAGCGGTTGGGTTGTGACTACCAAAATCGTGCAGGCAACTTAGCAAGGGATGCCTGTGTATAGGAAGACATACTGCAGATGTGTTCTGGGTAACTGCACCCACATTATGGCCTTAGCATATCATGTGGATCAAGTGAATGTGTCTGGGCTTGGTTGAAAATGACCACCAACCCTCAACATTTGCAAATCGGCTTATAGCATCACAAGTCTAACAAGAATCCTGACCATGTATCCACATTACCTGCTAAGCACAGCTTACATTAAGTTTGTGTGCCCTGAACAATAGGGCAAATTCTTCTCAGCAACAGCTAATCAATTTCCCTCCTAAGTGATAAATTTTGAAATGATCACTTCATAATTAGTGAAATCTCTAATTTTGTGATGACTTGACAACCATTTCTACCTATTTTTAGCCCCCGAACAGATGCGATACTCTGGGTATTGAATGAACAATGAACTTCAGACTTCCACAATTGTGAATGCCAATTCCTCATATTCCCCAGTTACAAAGGCACCATTGAGAATTATGTTAGGCACATCTGGAGATCATCTAAATTTGGAAAGACTACCATACAAGATGGATGGTCCATTTTTTAGTTTATGGAAGAAAACTGTATACCCAGAGTGGGAATCAGAATCACTGGAGCTGCTCTATCCATAGGATGCCCCCTCACAGTCTCAGTGGTTGACAAGAGCTTCATATATATTGTATGTAGAACATTGAACCTGGTGTGATAGCTGTAGGATTTCTGTTGAAACATGCACTCGTTTCAACAAATATCGCATTTTTCAGAGTATAAGACACACCTTTTTTCCTCAAAAAAGAGGCTGAAAATCTGGGTGCGTCTTATACTGTACATCGAATACAGCATTTTTTGTCTTCTGAAGCCCCACCCCCTTCACCAAAATGGCCGTGCATACCCTCATGGAGGCTTTCAGAGAGCCCCTGGGGGCTGGGTAGGGCAGAAATGAGCAGAAAAAGGGCCTTTTTTGCCCCCCCCAGCCCCCAGCAGTACTCTATAAGCCTCCATAAGGCTATCCGTGCCTTTTTTTTGACATTTTTTTCTCTTTGGGGGGGGGGCATTCCCCCAGGAGCACTCAGCAAGTCCCCCTAAGGCTATTTATGCCTTTTGGAGGGGGTGGGAAACAGGCCTGTTTTCGCGAAAATCAGGCCGTTTTGGGGAGGTTTGCAGAGTGCAAAACCTTTTTTTCCTTTCGGAAAGCTCTTTAACTGATTGATGGGAATTACATTGATCAAGTGCTGTGCCAGCAGAGACAAAGTCTTAGGTGCTGCAGATTGTCAGCGATTTCCTTCTCCAGCACATGGATAAATACACTTGGAAACATCTACCTACCTACCTACCTACTCTCTCCCTACCTATCTACTGTATTTCTCTCCCCCCTTATCTACCTACGTACCTACCTACCTACCTTCTCTCTCTCTCCCTATCTACTGTATTTCTCTCCCTCTCTATTTCTCTCTCTCTATCCCTCTACCTACCTACACATTCTCTCTCTCCCTACCTACCTACTGTATTTCTCTCTCTCTATCCCTTTATCTACCTTCCTGCATACCTAACTACTCTCTCTCTCTCTCTCTCTCCTTACCTACCTACTGTATTTCTCTCTCTCTCTCTCTATCCCTTTATCTACCTTCCTACTTACCTAACTACTCTCTCTCTCCTTACCTACCTACTGTATTTCTCTGTCTTTCTCTCCCTCTCTATCCCTCTATCTACCTACCTACTTTTTTAAAAAATTGCCTCTTCAAAATCTTGGTGCGTCTTATACTCTGATGCGTCTTATACTCCGAAAAATATGGTATTAAACGTGTATGTGGTCAGATGCCCACGGACCAAACTGAGACCTATATTCTGCACAATCTGCGACTTTTGGATGAAGGGCAAAGATTAATTCCACACAGAATCATGACAGGTGGTATCCCAACCAAAACTAATAATAAATCTTCTTGGAAATGAGGTTAGTTAGATTTTTAACCAGAGCAATGAATCTAGAACACATAAAATATATTCCAAGAGAAGTTACCTACCTTTCAAATCTTTGTCATTTCAAATCTCTGTCAATGTCTATTGGCCTTGTACTCAGACATGCACAGCCACTCATGATACAGAAGTTACAGAGAAATAGCACTGAGTGTCTTAAGAATGACATGTAGGAATAAAGTCTAATTGACATTGCAATGACTCAGCGAGAATGACATTATTATACAAATAGTGGAGCAAGGCAAAATTTCTTTCTAGCCTCAGATATTTCAGTTTTGCTCTGAGAAAAGATACAGAGATAGGAAAAATGAAATTGCACTTGAATTTGAAGGAACTGTGACATTGTCACAAACTCTTCATCTGTTCACGATAAACGTTTGTTTCTATGGGAGCCGCCACTCCTACTACATTCATTGTATTTTATATTTGCCCTTATCAGATGTTATGTTATAGTTCTTTTTCTTAAATTACTAATAGTCTTGATTTCAACAAAACATTCTAGTTATATCCTGTCTGCAGCTTCATGCTTTTTTTTAAACAACAGGAAATGGAAAATAACTCCTTATAAACAACTTCATTCTCAACTAATGTGTACAGTGTTAGCATATAAAGGTAGTCTTAGGCTTACAACCGTAATGAAGACTGCCCATCATGGTTGCAAGTTATGAAAGTCAAAAAATGGGTCACCCTTATGACAAATCTAATTTTACAATCTTTTTTGCATTGGTTGTTAAGCAAATGCTGCAGTTGTTAAGCGAACACTACAGTTGTTAAGTGAACCAATTGCTCACAATGGGACAGTTTTGCCAAAATTAGAAGTAAATGCTACTTTTCAACAAAAACTTCATACAACACAGTCATGTGACTATGAGGGAGGGGACCATTGGAACTTCAGAATCAGGTCGCAAGTACTCCTGGGGTAGTCTGTCATAACTTGGAACAATCACTAAATGTACCTTGTACACCTTATCTTGATGTCATGTATACCTTATCACTACAAGAGAGGAAACCAACAATTATTCACTGTCCAACCTCAAGACATTTAAATTTAAGAGTGCACAAGTTGAGGCCACAGACAGCCATCAAGATTTTATCACTGATATTTTGATATTCTGCTTATACAACAAAGCAAAAAAGTGGTTAAACACACAGGTAACTGTTTAAGTAACTTAATTTAAAACTTATTTTTGCCCAAGTCTTATCTAGCTGTGCCAACTTTTAAGCATGTAGCTTCTACTATGCACCCCAAACATTGGGCTTAACAAAAGTTTTGTAACTTGTTGCCAAGAAATAGGACTTAGGTCTAGATTTTTTTAGTATGCTACCTCTCCACTAAATAAAATTTTCTAAGAACAATAATTGGAATCAAGGTTAACTTTTCATAAATGTTGAGAGTGACTGGTAAGACAGCCAGATTGAAGACGAATGGAAAATGCTTCACAGCATACAATGTTATACTGGACTTCAAATTAAAATAGTTAATTGGGTTCAAAAAAAGACACATTAAAGAAATAGAAAAATATTTGAGTAAAACGGTCAGTGTATTGGGTGTTAGCCATAAAAGACACAAATTTATAATGGACTGCCCTTGCAATACTATGCCTAGGTATGTTCTTCTCAGCTAAAAACAAGCATCAGAGCTAGAAAAGATGCTGGGGCAAACCAAAGTGATCAGGGATTCTTGAAACAATTCTCTGTGGAACCACTGAAGATTTTTTTTATAAGAATGATAATCAACAGTGAATGTTTAAAAAGCTGTAAAGTACAATAGAGGCAGCTATTGTGGAAAAAGCATCTTCACTATGTATGTAGACTTGGCAACGTCTGGCAGGAAATTCAGCAAGAACAAAAGGAACTACTTCTCTACACAGCCTCTAATTATTTTATAATATTAACTGAAAACTTATATGGTTACAGCTACTAACAGATTGACGTATAAATAGGTAGTAGGTAAATAAGAGGCAAATCATGTCAAATCAAGGAGAATGGTTTAGCATTTAGATTTTTAGGGAATCCCAAGACTATAGACCCGTGATGGCGAACCTGTGGCACGGGTGCCAGAGGTGGCATGCAGAGTCCTCTCTGTGAGCACGCATGCTGTCACCAGCTGCTTTTCTGGTTTCCAGGACACGCATGCGCACCGGCCAGTTGGTCTTCATGCGTGCTGGAAACTCAAAGACCATCTGGGCGGTTTGCATGTGCATGCTAAAAACCTGAAGACCAGCTGGCCGGTGTCTGCATGTGCACCGGCCAGCTAGTCTTTGGGTTTCTGGTGCTCCAGCATGCACACATGCATGCATTCCAGTTTGGGCACTCAGAGCCAAAAAGGTTTGCCACCACTGCTAGAGACTGAACCAGAGAAGGCCAATGACAAACCGTTCCACATTATTGACAAGAAAACACGACAAATGTGCCTATGAACTGAACTCAATTTGAAGATTTTTACTTCTTGTTTATAACTTATTGGTAGCAACTTGTATGTCACTATACAAGACAGGGATCCACCCTAGGTAGCGATTTAGTCTCATCCTGGGAAGGCTGCGTTTGTTAAGGGAACAGGCCATTTACTTGCTTTGCTAAAACCAAAATACTGCCAATATGAACTTTTGTCATCCTTTTGATAATCCTTAGGGGAAGATGAATATTTTGAGGTTTTTTTCTATATAATGGAAGTTATAGTTTTTATACAACATGGCTGTCATGGCCTGCTTGCTGTGCACTTTTGCTTGTAGCCAGACAACAGAAGCCAGGGAGGGGGAAGGGTATGGTTGGAACGTATGAGTGGCTGGAAGGGAATCGAGAAATTCATGTGCACTGTCTATGGCCTGGGAGAATCTCAACACCACAAGGTCGGACGACGAGAGCCTTCTAAATCAAGCAGACTTTTTCCCAAAACAAAGAAATTGGGTGAAACGGTCAACCTTTGAGTTGGTCTCTCAAGTGCCAAGTCGCATCCAAGAAGCTAATGTGCCCCTTTGCTGCGGAATCAGTCCTAAAACATCCAGACGAACCTTTTGTGATGCAGGCAGATGCTAGAGATGTAGCTAAAGGCACTATATTGCTTCAGAGAAATGCCAAGGGGGAGTTACAGCCCTGCACCTATATGTTACTGCAAACTTTCTGGACCCGAAAAGCGATGAGCTATTTGGGTGAAAGAAGCCTATCTGGTCCAATGGGCCCTCCTAACGTGGAGACAGTTCCTAGAAGGCAGTAAGATTCCATTTGAGGTATGGACAAACCATAAGGACCTGGAAGTGTTTAGCCCCTCCCCTCCCCCAAGCAAGCCTGGTGGGCTCAATACTTCAACACTGCTACCTACCGGGAAGGGGAGGGGAATTTCCTGGCGGACACTCTTTTCCGGATTCCACAGTACAAATGTGCTCAAGAGGTCATTAACTCATCATCAAACCCAGATAGTTAGTACCAGCCTCCACGAGGCAGCAGAGGACACTACCATTGCAATCAGCCAAAGATCTGAGGCAACCATTGAGAGATGCTTTGGCAGACGATGAGCGGTTTCTACAAGAGTCACAATACTGGGGCAGAAGGGCATTTTGGATTTGTAAAGACTCTCTATGAGCCGTGGTGGTGCAGTGATTAGAATGCAGTAGTACTAACAGGGTACTTCTGCTGATTGCTGGCTGCCTGCAGTTTGGCAGTTTGATTCTAACTGGCTAAGGTTTATTCAGCCTTCCATTCTTCTGAGGTCCGTAAAATGAGGACCCAGATTGTTGGAGGCACAAGAGGCTGACTCTGTAAACTGCCTAGGGAGGGCTGTAAAGCACTGTGAAGCAGTATATAAATCTAAATGATATTGCTACCTAGTGAAGAGACAGATCTGATGGCCAAAGATGAAGAAGGACATAGAGCGGATGTCTACAACCTCTTTGGGCCCTCATCACTGGCTGGCCCTACCCCTCGCCCTCCCCTCCCAGTCACTCCTTGCCTGGTGGGGGGGGGGGGGATGAAGAAGCAGCTGGGGCCGATTCTCTGGCGGCCTCATTCTTGCTGGAGCTTCTTCTGGCTCTTGTTGGTGCTGGATGTGCCTGGGCCACTTAGACACGAAACCTGCTCTCCGTCCCGAAATGCTGGCCCAATCCCACTGCGACCGATGCTGGTTTTGCTAACACAAGGGCTGGTGGGGTGGGAATGGGATCCGGAGGATGGGACAATGGAAAGGGGGATGGGCCCGCAGCGCCCAGCCACGGCTTTAAAACTTGCAGAAAGATGGGGAGAGAGAGAGAGAGAAGAGATAGAGGGGGAGAGAGAGAGGGAGGGGAAGAGGGGGGGATGAGAGAGAGAGAGAGAGCGGGAGAGAGAGAGAGGTCAAACGGTTTTGTGGTTCTGGATGTTTTTTAACAATCAGTTCTCTGCCCTAATGGCCGGCTGGGTAGGTGTGGCTAGAGGTGTGTGTCATGTGACTGGGTGGGAGTGATGTTGAGTTGGCCACGCCCACTCAGGTTTTGTGGCTTCCAGTGTTTTCTTTTCTGTGGGAAACGGGTCCAAATGGCTCTTTGAGTGTTTAAGGTTGCAGACCCTGACATAGAGACCAGTTAAGAGTCTCAACATCTTTTTTTATATTGTGGTGACCAAATCTGAATGCAGTATTCTAGGTGTAATCTTACTAAGGCTTTAAAGAGAGGTATTAGTACCTCATTTGATCTTGATTGTATCCCCGTTATTTGTTTTTTCTTACCTAAGTGTGAGACTTTATCCACCTGGCGCCTATAAGTTGTTGAAGCCGAAAATTCTATGTAATGTAACCTCATGCATTTTTGCTCTCTTGTAGGACTAATCTTTCTTCTGGAGGGTCGGCATGTCATGGCCAATTCAAAGCCAAACAATAGAAATGGGGGGGGGGGGAATGATTGGAATGTATGGGTGGCTGGGAGGGAATTGAGGAATTCATGTTCCTGGGAGAATCTTGACACCTCAAGGTCAAACGATGAGAGCCTTCTGAACTGAGAAAACTGTTTCCCAAAACAAAGAGATTGCATTGGATTGGTGGACAATGGACAGTGGGTAACCCAAGCAGGAAAAGGGAGATTTTAACTATGCAGTTTTTTGTGTGAAAACATCAGAACTGTCTTTGATTCTACTGTGCCTATGTGGATCTATCAGTAAAGTTATATTCTTGGTAAAATAATGTCTCAGGAGTATCTTTTGCTGCATATGCCAATGGGATAGTTGACAATGACACATACAGGGAAGAGAGTCAGAAAAAAAATAACCTTTCAGTTAAATAACACTGGAAAAAATGATCACACCATATGAATGGCTATCCTTGAGAAGAAAAAAAAACAGGAGAAATAATGAACTTAGTGCTATCATCTTGCCAAATGTTAGGAGCAACTTGCTATTTTAAGACATCCAGCTTCTGAAAAACATAATTCATTATTAAAAAGAACTTCATATGGGAGCATGAAAAGGTAAAAGCAATGAAATGGTCAGAAAAAGCCTTAAACGATTGCTTAGAAGTTGTTACTGTTTACTGACGGTTATCTACAGACATACCATTGTAATTTCTGTTATTAAAAAATAATAAGAGGGGTAACAAAAGAAGACAAAATCCTGAAAATGTCCAATCTTAAATCTCTGCATCTAGGCACTGCTAAAGATGAACATATAACATTTTCAGAGAGAAGATATGCCTGGAGCCTCTTAACTGGACAAATGTAGTATTCTCCCACTATCTTTCAGATGGTTACTCTTACTTCAGAATAGTACATTATAAAGTTTTCAAAGTTATTGTTTATAGTAACACAGTTTATGAACATACAATTTGCTCACAATGTAAAATCAATATCAAGTTCATGAAATAACACAGAATGCTAGGTAGACAAACAGGGGAAAGAATCTAAAGCAGCATTTCTCAACCTTGGCAACTTTAAGATGTGTGGACTTCAACTCTCAGAATTTTCCAGACATCTTTTTCTCACCCCAGTTTTTTTTTAAAGTTTTATTGGTTTTTACAAATATTTTGGGGAAAAGGGTACATAGGTATGGAAAAAATTTTTGACAGCTACATCATACAGAAGGTGGTGCTTCCCCAGGATCTTACATCTCTCTGTTATTTTATATATATCAAAATATCATTATTACATACATATTAGCAGTTTTGGTTTGCCTCAAATTCTTTAACATCTTCAATCATACTTTATATCACTTCTAACCATTTCATTATATTAACAATTGCAATGTACTTTTAATTCATTTCTGTGACCTGAGTCTCATTGCTGCCTCCTCTCCCCTGTCTGTTGGCTGAGCCATGGCTCCTCCCCCTTTCATATCTTGTGCACTGTCTCTTGTTCCATCTAGAAGAGTCTTGTGTTTTTCCATGAAGGCTTCTGCCTCCACCACTGAATTAATTCTCACTCCACCACCCTCCCAGAAAATCAACAAGCCTTCTGGAACTAACCATCTGAACCAGATATTTTTTTCATACAATTTTTTAGTTAAAAAGAAGAATTTCTTCCTCTTATCTCTTATTCTTTTTGGTATCTGTTTTAGAATGGTTATTTCTTTATCCTTATATCTTAAAGGTTCCCCCCTTTGAGCCCCTAGAATCTCATCTCTTGTAGTCTTTCTAAAAAATTTAACATGGACTTCCCTTGGAACATTGTGTGTTCTAGCATATGCTGAATTAATTCTATATATCAGATCAATGTCCCACCCTAGCTGTTGTTTATCTCTTTTAAGATAGTCTGCTAACATTGTTATCATAGTCTCCCTTAAATCTTCACCCTCCGTTTCAGGTATATTTTGAAATCTAAGAAAGAACGACATCCTTTCAAATTCCATTTTTTCCATGTAGGTTTCAATTCCAATATTTTTTTTTTGTAATGCCTTCACCTCTTCTCCCATCCCCACAGCACTCTCCTCCAGGGCACCAATTTTCTGTCTATTTTGCGAAGTCTGTTGTTGATTCTCTCTGAGTTGTTCCTTTAAATCCGCCAGCTGCTTTTTAATTTCATCCTGTCCCTTTATAAGCGTCTGGAACATTTGATGAAACATTTCTTGAGACTGCTGTTCCCCCTCAGAAGCTTTAGGTTGTAGAAAAGAAGATAATTGCGTTTGTTGGGGGACAGGGCTTGAAACAGAGGATGTTGGAGCTGACGCTGGTTTAGGTGGGGGGGCCTTCTTCGCAGGCATTGCGAAACTCAGAGAAAGTTATAAGTCTAGACAGGAAAAATTGTGTCTGCAGAAGTGCACCGCCGGGAGGGGTCCACAGGCAGACAAAGTCCAATGTGGGATATTAGTCTTTCAATACAGCTCCCCGCCAGTTAAAGTCGATTTTTCCCAATCCAAGGAAGATTATATGAAGAGATGCCTCTAGAGTTTACTGGGGTAAAGTAATTCCAAACCAGAAGATTTTTCAAAAGTGACAGTTCATTTATAATGGCAGTAAAAAGGGGGGAAGAAACGCCATTTTGGCTCAGCCCTGCCAGGAGATCGGAAAGCAACCATTCAAAAAGTTTCCATTCATAGTTTATAAGGTCAGCTCACATTTTTTCTTTCGCAATTGTTCTAAAGAGTCATTATCCCATTGCTTGAAAGAAGTGAATATCAAAAGAGTTTTTTTCAAGTTCTCTCTCTCTCCTCCGAGAGTGAGATCGTGTAAAGCCGCTTTTCCGAGAGGTGGGGGGAGAAACCCCCCCCTCTCCAATCTTAACACTTTACGAAGATCGAAGAGTCTTAGGAAAGCTGCTAATCCTTATTTAGTTATTGTTCAGAAAAGCAAGAAAAAGACCCCGGGGGAACTCCCCCCTCACCGCATTTTAGCTGTTGCCTTCAAGTAGAGCGTTTCTTCCGATCTCCTCAGGATGAAGGCGCACGTGGCATTGCGCACCCCCTAATGCTTCCCGGTGCCTAGGGCAAAGCTGGCAGCCCCCCTGCGGCCGCTGCCGCTCCAGGGGCCTTCAGCAAGCCGCCCCTTCGGCAGGACGCCCCTACAAGGCACCCTGTGCCCCCCCTGAATCAGGGGGACCCCACCAGGACGGCGACCGGTGGACAGCATGTTCGTCGTCCCCAGATACTGGAAGTGGAATCCTTCTCACCCCAGTTTTGCGGGCTAGGGATTTCTGAGAGTTGAAGGCCACACATCTTAAAGTCACCACAGTTGAGAAACTGTGATCTAAAGGGTATATTGTAGAAAGCCAAAAGGAGATGGGATCTTGATTGAAAGCTAACTATCTTTCAAATTTCCAGATCATTTCAAAAAGCGTAAAAAAGTAAAAATGTATTTCTGGCAAGCTGAACTCCTAGTGACAGTCTTTGCTGATTTCCAGACAACCAGAAGAAATGGTTTGCCAGGGATGTCTCCTGGCCTGCTATTTCAGTTTGGGTTCCTGGCATCTCTTTATGCCTCCCATACGCTATGATCCTATTTAGCCTTTTATATGTTTAGCCATTTCAAACCCTGGTTTACATCCCAGAGTACCAAAGAAACTGGCAGATGTGATCTTGGAGCAAAATATTTCAGGTCTCCTGGAGCATGGGGGAACAGCAAGGGGACTGGAAAAGAACTGATATGATTCCAAAGCTTCAAGAAGGAAAAAAAACAAGTGATCCAGGAAACTACAGACCAATCAGCTTGACATCAATGCCTGCAAATATTCTAGAAAAGATAATCACACGGTAGATTTGTGAGCACCTAGAAATGAACGAAGTGATCACTATAAACCAGCATGGAATTGTTAAGAACAGATCATGCCAGACCAGTGGTTCTCAACCTGTGGGTTGGGACCCCTTTGGGGGTCGAACGACCCTTTCACAGGGGTCGCCAAAGACCATCGGAAAACACATATTTTCGATGCTCCAACCGAGACATCAATTTTATGGTTGAGGGTCACCACAACATGAGGAACTGTATTAAAGGGTTGCGACATTGGGAAGGTTGAGAACCACTGTGCCAGACAAACTTGATTGCTTTCTTTGATGATGAAGTGACTAGATTAGTGGATCAGAGAAATGCTATGAATATACTTTACTTGGACTTTAGTAAGCCATTTGACAGAGGTAGACCATAACCTACAATGTGGGAGAAACAGTTATCTCATGAGATGGATTTGCAGTTGGCTGACCAACTACACGTAGCATGCAATGCCTAACGGAATTGCACCTACATGGAGGGAACATCTTCAACATCTTCATAAATGATTTAGATGAAAGGATCAAAGGGGGACCCATCAAATTTGCAGACAATACCAAACTGAAGAGCATTGCAACCACTTTGGAAGATATTCAATATTGAGAAGGATCTTGACAGACTTGAGTATTGGACCTTATCCTACATGATGCAGTACGATGGTGAGGAAAACAAGGTCCTGCACTAAGGCAGGAAAATCCTATTGCGCAAGTATAAAATAGGCAGTACCTAGTTCAACAGTAGTTCAGAGGGGTCCTGGGGTCCTAGTGAACTTAAGTATGAGCTAGCAATATGCTGCAGATGCCAAAAAAGAATTAGGATTAGAATCATAATAGAGCTGGAAGGGATCTTGGCGGTCTTCTAGTCCAGCCCCCTGCTCAAGCAGGAGAGCCTATACCATTTCAAACAAGTGACTGTCCCATCTCTTCTTAAAACCTCCAGTGATGAAGCACCCACAACTTCTGAAGGAAAGCTGTTCCACTGGTTAATTGTCTTCACTGTTAGAAAGTTTCTCCTTAATTCCAGGTTGCTTCTCTCCTTGATTAGTTTCTATCCATTTTTTCTTGTCCTGCCCCCCTGGTGCTTTGGAAAATAAATTGACCCCCTCCTCTTTGTGGCAGACTCTCAAATACTGGAATACTAATATCATGTCCCGTCCCCCGTCCCCCTAGTCCTTCTTTTCTCTAGACTAACCAAATCTTGCAATCGTTCTTCATATGTTTTCGTCTCAAGGCCTTTAATCATCTTAATTGCTCTTCTTTGTACTTTGTCCAGCGTTTCAACAACTTTTTTGTAATGTGGTGACCAAAACCGGATGTAGGATTCCAGGTGTGGTCTTACTAAGGCTTTATAAAGCGGTACTAATACTTCACATGTTTTTGATTCTGTGCCTGTTTCTACAACCAAGGATTGTATTAGTTTTTTGGCTGCTATCACACATGGCTGGCTCATGTTTAAGTGATTGTCCACTAGGACTCCAAGATCCCTCTTAAAAGTTACTGTTTTTGAGAAAGGTTTCACCTAATCTGTACTTGTACCTTTGGATTTTCCTGCCCAGGTGTAAAACCTTGCTTTTCTCCACAGTAAATTTCATTTTGTTGGATAGGGCCCATTGTTCAAGTCTGTCAATATCTTTTTGAATCCTGAGTTTGTCTTCTGGGGTGTTGGCCGTTCCTGCCACCTTGGTGTGAAATAGGAATACGTCACTCCTGCCTTGGGAAGAGGGATGGCCAAATTAATAGGTATTCCATATGCACTAAACACCAATACAATTACTATATTTCTAAATGAAAATAAAAATGGCTTCATTTAAGTAGGAATAATTGTTCAACTGTGAAGGAACAGTTCAATAAGAAACAGGATGTAATAGTTTTAGATAGAAACCCTGATGGCACTTTTGTTCCTGTTTAGAATTGCTTGCCATTATATCAATTAATCATTAAAAGGTTTATTACATTGCCAGGTTCTCCCTGATTGCTCTAGTACCTGCAGCTAATCTGGTCTTGGGTTTATTTGCTGACGACAAATGACAAGATAATAAAAGATTAAGAGATGTTACCTACCATGGATAAGCAATGGATAATTAAATACAGCTGCCTGATTTACATACTTTGAATGGGCCTCACCTTCTCTCAGACCTCCCACATTTTGGAAGCTTCCAATTTGTTTAAAATGAACTGTTAGGTCCCACCACTGATATTACAGACCATGGTTATAAAATCACAATTCATGGGTTTGTGGAATTAAGCCCAAACCAGACCAAACCAAGCTATATTACACTCTCAGCATCATCTAATCTACTCCATCCATCTTTACCAATGCAATATATGGCTAAAGGACTCTCTCTACTTGGGGACTGTTCATTTATAAACCTTCCTCCATGCAAAAACTCAACCCTCCTCTGCTGAAAAATAAATTAACAAACCCATGAATTTTCAAGTTATTTGCTTTATATTCTATGGCTACAGAACTTCAATGAAAAATTAAGTTAAAAATAGCTTTCCATTGATTTTGAAGAGACTTTTCATGAACACGAACAAGAAACTAGGTAAGAATTGTGAGGAGGGGCAAAATTATCTGTTTTCTGCCTACCTAATACATTCAACTGGCTCAGCAAATTTATAGCTTGCATTCAAACACTATAAATGGAAATGATAAAAAGCACTGATGAAGAAAATGGTAAGAGCATATAGTATTATATGGCCCAGGGGTACGTAATGTCTTCATTATATAAACTGACATACACAGAAAACCACTCTCTGTGAATTTATGCAATTAGAAGCAAGTACATACAACAATTAATTCTCCAGCCAGTATATGTTATTATATAATAGAAATAACTGCAGGAATTGACCAACCCTTGCAAATTGCTGATATTTTCATCTGCAGGGTGAATTTCTCTCTTCAAAGGAGCAAAATTCTCATCAACACTGTCTGAAATGTTTTTAGAGTTTGATTCTAATTGCATTTAAATTAGAGTTGGACAGCTTATAGTCCATAAACTACATACTGTATATACAAAGGAATACCAGAGCTTCCTAGAATGATATTTCTTTTTGTGAATTTCGGGAGTTTGATGAAGTTTCTTGGGATGATGACGATTATGATATGGCTGAAATAGAAAACATGGATGGAACAAAGGAAAAGAAGAAAAAGAAGCATTCAATCACGCTCCTAAAAGACCGGGGTGAAGAACCAGATCTTCTGGGTCCTTCAAAAAACCAGTAGGATGGCTTCAATCTTGGGAGGAACCTCATTCCAGAGGGCAGGCATCGTGACAGAGAAGGCATGCTTCCAGGGTCCCAGTAGACAGCATTGTTTAACTGACAAGAGCACAATCCTACCAGATTGGATTGATTGGGCATATACTATAGGACAGTGGTCTCTAACCTTTCTGGCTTTGTGGAGTAGTAGCGGCGGCCACAGGAGAAGCTTGGGAGAGGGGATGGTTTTGCATGTGCAAATGGAGCTTCCTGCACTTGCCCACCACTTGTATGGACTGGTTTCCAATGTGCCACGGAACAGTATTGGTCCGCAGACCAGGGATTTGGGATCTCTGCTATAGGAGACAGGCAATCTCTCAGGTACACAGGACTTGTGTCATGTAGGCCTTTATAGATAGTGAGCAGCATTTTGAATTGCATTCAGAACCAAACTGGCAATCAGAGCAGTTCGTGAAGCAGAGATGTTACATGAGCATAGCAAATCATACCGATCACTGCCCAAACAACTGCATTCTGGACCATGTGGTCTTCAAAGGCAACCCGATTTAGAAGATGTTACATTACTCAAGCCTTCAGGCGATCAGGGCTTGAGTAGAAGTCTAAAGGGCCCCCTCAATCTAGGAAAGGGTGCAACTGGTACATCAGATGAAGCTATGCAAAAGCCTTCCCGGTCACAGCTGTCATTTGTCATCAAGCAGGAGCAGAGAGTCCAGGAACACCTCCATCCAAGGTCAAAGATGTAATATCTCCAGCTGGCTGTGTCAAGCATAAACAAGCAGAGCCACACAGCTTCCAGTTCTGTTCCCCAGGACCGAATCTCAGCAGCCTCATTTGGCTAGTCCAGGAGAAGAGAGATCATTGTATGTCAACAGTATAGGATGATATCAAACTGGCAGATGACCTCACCCAGTTTCATGTAGGTGTTGAAAAGGAAGGGAGACAGAATGGGATGGGGCACCCTGAGGCCTAGGGAACAATCTCTCCCTACCAACCAACACTCGCTGAAATTAACCACAGAGAAAGGAAGATAACTCTCATAAAACACTGCTCCCAATCCCCAATCTATTCATATCAACTTTCCCATTTTGGGAGTTTTATGGGTCAATAGCTACTAGGCAAGAGGCAAGGATAAAATACAGCTCCTAGACCAAAATTTTATCTACTCCTTATTTAATTTATATAAAACAATCCTGTAAAATTATTAATCAAATAATAGGTGAGGAAAAACTTTATGAAAGCCACTTCTATGGTGAATTGGTTCAATAGTGACTAAGAGATCATTGGTACAGTATTACCCTGTTTTCCTGAAAATAAGACCTCCTCGGATAATAAGCCCAATCGGGCTTTTGAGTGCATGCGCTAAAATAAACCCTTCCCTGAAAATAAGCCCTCCCCAAAATTAATGCAACACAGCAGCAGCCATGAGGTGACCACAATCGCTGTCTCCTGCACTTCAAAAATAATAAGACCTCCCCGAAAATAAGGCCAAGACCTTTTTTCGGGGGCAAAAAGAAAATAAGACCCTGTCTTATTTTCGGGGAAACAAGGTAACAATGAACCTGATTAAAATGAGTTCCACTCAAGGGTCTAAAACAGGAACATCTAACTTCCATTGGCTTGTGAGGGACCTGCAGGTTTAAGCTGCCTCTCAAAGACTGCTGGAAGACTATTAAGGGACTTCGGAAGTAGGCCTTTCCCTCGAGATCTGCCATGCCTACTTTTTAACTTTCTCGAAAATTCTTGAAATCTGTCTTTCCCCAGGTGTTGGGATAGAGAGAGGCTACAGTGAACGCAAGGTGTTGTGGTCTGCATTGGGGAAGTTTAGTTGTGTTCTCAGACTTTTTTGAGTTTACAGGTTTTATTGTTTTGTTTCTATTGTTTATACATATTGTTTTATTCTTTGGGTATGACTCACCCAAAGTTGGTTTTTTTAAAAAATTATCCTGCCATTATTATTGTTGTTATAAATAACTCAAGGGGCAAACATATCTAATATTCCTTCCACCTATTTTCCCCACAGAAACAATCCTCTGAGGTGGATCAGCATGAGAGAGTGACAGGCCTAAGGTCACCCAGCTGGTTTTGATGGCTAAGGCAGGACTAGAACTCATCAACTCCTGGTTTCTAGCACGATGCTTTCATTTCTAGACCAAACTGGCTGGCTATGTAAATGTTTTAAATAAATAAATCTCAGCATACCTCTTTACAATGCTTGTCCCTGATCACATTGCTAATATAACGATGAAATTGTGCATTGTAATGTCATAATACACGTTCCAATTTTTTGTTCTTGGGTCACAACATCACACACAAATATATAACAAGCCGACTTGTGTCACGATTCCTGTTTCATTGCTTGCCCCCATGTGGGCACCTGTGATTACACAAATATTTGTTCTCCATGTGGATAAACATGTTTACCAAAATAAATAAAAAACTGAACACTCCTACATCCATGCATTCACATATCCACAAGTACTGGCATACATTTTTTATATTTATTTATAATTAAGCTTTTTCCCTCTCTCCTGTTTTGTGACCTTTGTGGAAAGGTTTAGGAAAAAAGACACAAACACACTGCTGTTTTAGAAGAGTCATTTCTGCCACAGCTCCCTTTCTTTAAATCCTAAGCTCTGTTTCTTCTGTGATTCATGCAATTCATTAACTGAGTAAAAAATAGAAACAATGCAAGTAAAATGAGGTGATCTTAAAATTGCATTTAATTTGGGTATGCCTTGCAAGCACATTCAGGGAAAACAGTAGCATTGGAGTAAAATAAGCACGTGATGGGGAAAAAATGCTACCGTATAGTTAAGAGAACTATCCTGATAAAAAAATCCAGCCTGCAGGACATAAGTAACACTTTTTACATTTTTATTTTCTTGAGATATTTCAGCTCAATTATTTCCATCTCAATGACTTTTCAAGTAATTTACTTTTTGAAGTAAAGAATGTGAAAAGCTTTCAGAGTTAACCTACCAGAAAATCTGCATTTACTTTAATTGGAGGGCAGGAAGTATTTTTGTGCTTGGTAGAGAGAAAGTCCCAAGTGGTATTTGGATTCAGCTAGCTCTAAAGGTTTGTGTTTCACATATATCACTTGTCCCAGTCATATTGTTATGAGACACCAAACGGAATTTCATTCACTTATTCTAACTATGGCCAATTATAACTCAGCTACATCACATTTTTATGTTTATATAATTATAATGTAGTAGATAACCAATGTTTTGTAACATGCAATGGCAATTAAGAATCTGCTATAAATTGAATATCCAAAAGGAGAGCCAAGCTCACATAAACATTGCTGATCTGTAATGTAAAACATTACGCCTTTCCCTCACATTTGCACAATAAGATTCAGTCATGTTTTCCCCCCGATCTAAAAGTAATTGATACCACGAAGTACATCTCAACATATTTCAGAGACATAATATTCATATATGTATGTATGTATGTTTAGGAGCAGAAATTTTTCTGTTAGAATGACAGTATCCCATTTGAGGTTTCTCTCATGTATCTAACACATGCATTTATTCAACTTGTTTAGACCACTTGAAAATTTACCACTTCTCTGAAGTTCCTTAAAATATTCATATAATAAAAGGACGAGCTTTTTCAATTAAAAAGGTATTTCTGCCATTTTGTGACTCATTTCCCTCTTAAAAAGAAGGCGAGTGACAAATTTTCAGTGGAGAAACAAAACACTAGAAACCACCTCACAGTATTGATTAGAATGCAATATCTTAACTCATCAAAATAATAAAAATAAATTAGCAAATGGGAAATAACTCAAAGGAAGCAGACACAATGTCTCGATACAAAGAAATTAAATGCAGAATAACTAATTCCACTAAACTAGAATTTTCAAGTTATCTGACATAGTTATTTTAAAAATGCACAAAAGCCACAAAGAAAAGCAATTAAAAACATGTTTTAAGCAGCATAATATCAGAGCGTATTAGGGACCATGGAAACAACTATCAATAGAAAGAATGAGGGGACAAAAAATATTCTGTATAGCAGTAATGCCAAAGTAGAAGAAATGATACCAATAAGCCATTGTCTCAACTCCTTTGGAAAACTAAGCTTTGTTCACATTTTACTAAGATTTAGAGTCTATAGTGGTTTGCTGGTTAATGAAATTTTAGTTTTCACTCCTGTCTAATGTGGTCAACAAATTTAAATAACACAACAGAATACTTATTTAAAGCATAAACTCCTCTAGCAATGGTCTCTAAGACTTCACTGATGGAGATCCAATAGCATCAGATAGGTAAGCCATCAGTAGGGAAGAAATTTAGAAATGCAATATGCCTTCTATTACAGAAGGCTGATATACTAATAACCAGAATCTTCACTGAAAATATTGACAGCTTGTTTTCAATCTGCTGTATGACAGTGATGGTGGCAAAGAACATTCCGCCACCACTGCATCCTTGAAGTGCCAAGGGATTTTCTGAATAATTCAGGTTTTCTGCAATCTTGTCCAACTGTAAATATTCAGGAATTCTTGGGGCATGTTGTAACATCTTTCTGAATGTTTTCTGAATAAAACTACCCACATATTCTGCATCTTATACTGCTAGTAATGATTCATTAAAACTGCCTTTGAAAACTGGAAATTCTCCAGACCTATAGACTTCATTTCCCAGAATTCCTAACTAATATTAGCCACTGCTGAGAATTTTGGGAGTCAAAATACGTCCATTTGAAAGTATCAGGTTTGAGGAAGACACCATCTACAATCTACAAATCTATTCATAACACTAATGAATTTGGTTTGATGTTAATGAACGAAACTTGCTTTATATAAATGTACGTGGCCATCTCCTTAAGAAAGCCAGGAACATCTCGTTTTGATGAATACTGTATCAAATCATGAATCCCAGGAGATCAATTTGGCTCTGTTCAGAGTAGCTCAGTTCTCTTGCCTCCCTTCATTAGTTGTGATCAACAGGTAATACCTGTTTCTTTTTACATCACTGTTGCCATAAAATTGGCACTGCTGCAATTGTTTCTGAAGACCCTTGCTCTGGCCACATAAATCTTAATAGCTGTTAATCACTCATAAATATTCCCTTTCTGGAAAACAATATTCCATAGCAATGTATGACTATTTGGATCCAAAAGAAGAAAGGTGATGCCCTGCCATCATCATCTTAATTTAAAGGCATATTTTTGAGACCTGGCTACTGTGTGAGTCCAGGAAAATTCATGAGAGGTTTGATTGTCATGCCCATGCCAGAATCAAAAGAACCTTTTCCGATATGGATCATAATAGTTGCACAACCCAGATACTTTAGAATAAAAGGGCCTACTATTCCAACTACAAGATAGAAGCCTCCAAGAAACTTCTATTGCAACATTTTTTAGATAGATGATCATATTAATTTGTTGCACAAAATAATCTTGCGGCATTAGAACCTAACCAGTATATTATGTCAACAGCCACCATGTTATGGCAGAATGATTACCCTGAGCCCACCCATCTATAATAAGAAATGGGGAGAAAACAAAGTAATGAGATCAAGGAGGAATAAAGTGCAAAAAGTAGTCTAATAGTGTTAAAGCCTAAATATAGAGACAGTTATTAAAAGAAGGGTCTTGGGGAAATTTTAAATTGCTGAAATACAATTTAGAAATAAATTCAGAAATAAGATCTAAGACTTGAATCAAAATAAAAATGTTTTATCTCATTGTGCTGTTATTAACTTTCCAAACCCAGGACAGTTTCATTATCAACACTGACACCAACAAGGCTAAGTTTGAGCTTTAACAAATTATACCATCTGTGAAACTAAGGGATAAGATTTCTTGTGTCGGAAATGAACTTTTTTTAATCTTCGAAGATGTCCTAGAGATGGTGCTTTTGAATGACGCTGAGTTTCAAGTTCAAATTCTATGAGATTTAATACCTGATTTTTGTTTGATTCTTCTGATAAATTATGTGTACCTAAAAAGAGTACATAAGGAAAAAGAGATCATGGCCCTCACAAACAGTATAAGCCTGGGCAACATGAGACATAGAGGACAGTTTCATGCCTACTACAATAATTGCCAAAATGATTACATGGTGCCCTGCCATTGCATATGATGCAACTATGAAACTGTGTTTCGACACGTGTCATCATGTCCCCCCCTCCTTTTCCCCACTGTGGTTGCCCATGTATGGCTAACGCTAGATGGCCTTAGAAAGCTACCGTTTAAATCAGGGGCGTCCAAACCTGGGAACTTTAAGACTTGTGGACTTCAACTCCCAGAATTCCCCAGGGAGTTGAAGTCCACAAGTCTTAAAGTTCCCAGGTTTGGATGCCCCTGGTTTAAATCCATGGCACTTTTGCTTTGGAGTCCACTACAGGGCTCTGCCCTGTTTCCTTGCACTTTTCAATACTTACTCACATGAGTGAGATCACCTGGGATATGAGCTAAGAAATCAACGTTATGCTGATGAGATCAATTTTTTTCTCAGATGAGAGAGTAGGTGTGCTCAATGAGTGCTTGTAATGGATAGGCTATGTGCCAATAAGTTAATGAAATGGAAGTGCTGAGGTTTATCTACCTCAGGGAGTCATCCTGTTCTCTCAAAGAACAAGTGTGCAACTGGATGTTCCTTGACCCAGCTTTGTTCTTGGAAGCATGTACTGACTGATTCAGAAACTATGCTAGATATAAAATAATTCATTTTGATTTAGCATGATATGTGAAGCCAGCCATCAGCTTGTAAACCATGATTTCATAGTAAAATATCCCAACAAACCATGGACTAGCAAAACATGATGTAAAGGAATGTGTTTTACACGATCAGGATGGCATACAAGTACTTTAGCTGTACTTCATTTTCATTTTCTCACTTCAATTTTTCCTGCTTTTTAATCATTCTTACTACATACATTACTGGAACAAATTATGTGTTGAAGTACTTGGGAGATACTTCAGAAATTGAAATTAAGTTTTAATGTAGTGTTAAGATTACCACATAGTAGTAACACTCTGATCTTTTAAGGTGAAGGTCCTTCAACCACTCTCACTCAATTCAGTCTACTGCTTCTGTTCTCTAAATTCTGCATGGTTCAAACATTGAACTCATATTTTTTGCCATTTTACATTCTGTTCTGAATTGTTTTATTTAATTCATTGTCATTTCTACATTGAAAGCTAATGTGGTTATTATTTGGAGTATGAAACAGAAAATAAATTATTAAACTTAGTCATTAAAAATAAGACTTTTTTCTATATTTATATATTCAGCCTAACACTTATACAGCAGCTCTTCAAAATTTCCACCAGACTTAATACAAGCCATTATTTCCTACCGGAGCAGATGTGGATATAATCCGGATCTTTTTGTATGTGTGCACCCCCCTCCTTTTCTACTACTGAGCCATGCTTCTTTCTCACTCAGTGTGTGGTTCTTTGCCATTGGTATTTCACATCCCCATTCAACAAACCAAACCAAATTCCACATAAATTGTTAGTGTGCTTCCCTTTCCATTCCCTCCCAGTGCATCAATGCAGGGTGTTTTCACTTTCAGACTTGAGCCCTCCAAAATTCAGACAGCTTGCACATGTACATTGAGTGTACCGAGGAAGGCACCCCTTAAGTTACTTCCCTTGTAGCCACTTCCAAATCACCAACTCTCTTTAGAGCCGGTCACAGCCAGGGGACCCAGAGGGCAAGCGGTCGCCCATCGCAACACAGCAACCATCCTTCTAGCCTAAGATCGGGGGAAGAGACCGTCTGCAACGTTTTGGGACCCCGCGAGCTGAAGACACAATATTTGGGGGACGGTTTTCCCTGCTCGGGAACCGCACCCGAACTCGGGGCGCCGGACGAGGCACGAAAGAGAAGGAGGAGGAGGAGGAAAGCCGCAAGAAAGAGCGGGGATCCCGCACTCGGCGCTCTCCAGAGCAGCGTCCCGTACTGGGATCCAGGGATCCATTCCCGCCAGAGACCCCAAGGCAGTGGTCGCCGTGGCTATTACCGCTGCCATATTGGGGGGCGGGGCGAGGAAGGAGGGAACAATTAACAGGGGTGCTTCTCCCCCCC
This sequence comes from Natrix helvetica, assembly GCF_964273705.1. NCBI lineage: Eukaryota > Metazoa > Chordata > Lepidosauria > Squamata > Natricidae > Natrix > Natrix helvetica. The sequence continues at coordinate 107,091,710 of NC_138551.1, read as the reverse complement.
CCCCATAGCCCCTAAGCCAGCGCTGCCCCCGGGCCTTATCGATGGCTGAACAGCTGGGTTTGGAGCGCCCGTGGAAGGAGCGCCGCCGCCGCCGCCTCGTCTCCAGCAACTCCGGGAAGGACGTCAGAGGCGTCCCCTACAGCTATCGATCCCCTGCCCCTCGCCCGCTTACCTTCTCCGACGACGCGCGGCAGAGCCCAGGCGGGCGCCGTTGAGGCGCTCCCCCTGCCACGCTCCCACCGGCGGCTCCTCTCTCCTTTCCCCTCCGCCTCTGCCCCGCTGGGCCTCCCCGGAGCGCCGGGAGCCCCTTGGTCCGGCCGGAGCCGCCGGCAGGCTCCCTCGGCTCGGCCCCAGCTCAGCTCTGGCGGGCCGCGCGTCAGACCGCCGCCGCCGCCATCTTCCGCTTGGAGGCGACGGGAGGAAGCGGCGAGCCAGGCCAGGCCAGGGAGGCGGAGAGCGCCGCCTGTCCGTCCGCCCAGTCCCGCCTCTGCCAGGCTGGGGCCGTCGTCGCGGGAAAGGGGAGCCGCAGACGACGCGGGCGAGAGCGCTGCCACCCCGTCCGCTTCTCGGCTGCCAGGCCCTCTCGGGAAGGGAAAGCCATTTCTCCGCCGGCGCTTTATGTCGCCACTCGGCCGTCACTCAGGCGCTTTCAGGCTGGCCGGGCTGGGTCGCCGTCGCCTGGCTGTGTAGGCCAACGTTCATGAGCGGCACGTCCAGGCTGTGCCCTTTCCAGAAGACCCGACACGGGAAGCCCCTCAAGCTCCCGGCCCCAAAGGACGATATTGTGGGGAGCAGAAATGTCTTTAAAAAAAAAAAAAGGACTCAAAACAAAACTGACATAGAACAATTTCATATTTATTCTTCTAATGATTATTATTTCTCACATTTAATATAGAGACGGTGACATTTATAGGTGTAAGCTTGCACCCATGTCATTATTTCTTTCATATCTAGAGTGATATTTTTAAAGCCTTTGGGTTACTGTAATATTCAGGCCATTTAGATATTCGGGCTTTGTTATAAGACTGCTAAATATTCACAAACCTATTTAGATAGAAGGAAAAGGCAGGAGAAACTCTGTTTTTTATGTTTAGGGGCTCACATTCTCTTTCAGTGACTTGCCCCCTAATTGGTTCAATGCCATGCCTGAGAAGAACTGCAAACATTCTTTTTTCATTGTTGGAGAGATGGTTTTTTTTGGCTACCAAAACTGAACTCAGAATTTGGGACCAGCTCTCACAGCATCTTCATGGTGTCTGAAGAAGGCTGGTGTTGTATTGATGTTGGGTCTTTGGGAAGACTTCAGAACTTCGAAATATTGTCCTCCATCAAAACCGACCTGAAGCTGGAAAAAGGACAAATAGGGACATCTTGCAGGCCAAAGTGAGAGGCTGAAAGAGGTAGGGAAACAATAAATGTGCCCTTTAAACTTTGTTGATAAGGAGGCCAAGATAGAAAGCCGCCCAGTAGGTCATCTCCAGCCACAAAGTAAGTGAGTTTGAAAAATCCATTTGAAATAGAACTATCAGTTTACTATTCTTTCCTCTCTCCCATTAATAATTGGTATTAATGTTGTTAGCAGCCCATCAAAGTGGATATTTTTCTTAATAGCAACTATCAACATAAGAATATCTGAAGCAAAAACAAGTTGGTCACATCACATTTGATGAAGAGTGTATTAAAATTATTTTAGAACATAGATTTCTTCCTTTCCCCCCCTTGAAACTAATTCTTGGGTGAGTGGGATTCCTCCATTTTCAGGGCCCAATCATGAGAAATCACATGCAGTGAAAGAGTTTGGAAGGCATTGTTGAATGTATGCCACTTCTCAGCTCCCACTCCCTTAGGAAAACAGTTTTAAAGGGCAACATATAGGTTAAAAAAACCTCAAAATTCAATAATTAAACTAATTAACTAAAGACAAATAGAGAATTGTCTTTCAAGCCTGTGCAACATTTTTGAAATCTACATGGCAGCTGTTCTCCCCTTTCTTGGTAGTCACTTCCAGTCTGCACTGACAAGGTGGTCCAGCCCAAAGCCTCTTGTTTGCAGGGTACCTCAGGGTTTTATGCTCTCACCTCTCCAATTTAACATCTACATCCAGCAGTGTCATGTGATGTGTTGGGATTTATTTCCCCTTTGCTAAACCAGGCAGGGGCGGGGCCAGCATGTGACACAATTGGCCCCCGAGTTTGTCACCCCTGATCTACATGAAACAGCTGGATGAGCTCATCTGTCAGGATGGGGTCAGATATCATCAGGATGCTCATGATACTGAAGTATACATTTCAATCCCTGGCTAGCTAAACCAGGCTGTTAAGACCATGTCTCGGTGCTAGAGGGTCAAACCTAAATATGGCAAGACAAGGTTATGGATGTGTGGTTCTTCTATGTAGAACCACTGCTTGGTTCTTGCAGCGACACTTCCCGTTTAGTTCTAAGTGGAATTGTACTTCCCTCTTCTGGGCTCACAACTTTACAGCACACCAGGATGAACTTCACACAGATTTACTGCAGCACTTTCATAGACCAGGAGCTCTATCTTGCGGTCGCTTAAACCTTGGACCTTCACGTATGGACTACTGCAAAATGCTGTGCATGATGCTGACACCAGTTGGAAGCTACAGTTGGTCCAGAATGCAGCAATGGGAGTAATTATAGGTCAGTCCAATGCACCCATATTTCACTTCAGCAATGTGACCTACACTGGTTATCAGTGAACCTCAGAGTGCAATTCAAGGTGCTGGTACCATCTAAAAACTCTTCAGGATATATAAATAAAAATATATGTTGTGATCTTCATTCATGACCCCCGGTCAGTTTTCATGCAATTTTCCACAATGAATTACATTCCTTCTTAAAAATACACATTAAATAGTGAAATCGTGTAGATTTTTAATCTGGAGGCAAGAAGTGGTAGAGACATCTGAAATTCACACAAATTGAAACAGCAATTAAAACTTTAAAAGAGAGAGTTCTCAAAAGATCTTCAATTTCTAAGTTAAAATCCCTGAGGATTTGTATTTGACCTTTTTCTAATCACATACAAGGTTGAAGTTTTGTCTGGAATATCTCATTTTGATTTTCAGTTCCCCATATAGCTGTTTAATTGTCCCAAATATCTTAACCATACAAGGATCCTCCTAGTATCTATGGCTCAGTTATAGCAGTTAAAAATCATTCTCCTTAGTATCTGTGCACACAGAGGTTATCTCCAGTCTTGCTAAACATTTGGTGATTGGTCTAGAAAAGATGGACTGTTATCAAGAGACTCATCACAGAACATTATCAAATTATGCTGGCCAATATGATAATTCAAAGACACAGAAAAGACCATTAATAAAGAGCATTAGTGGATAGCCATTGTGCTCTGAAAGCAATGGATTTGCTAATTGTACATCAGGTCAAAAATTTATATAGTGATATCAGAGCACATCATTTTATAAGAGGCAAAAGTGAGTCACCTGCCTTCCTTTATGTTTGTCTTACCATACCAGCATCTGGTACGATGCAAAAATCAAGTATGTGATATTCTTCTAAACTGTGAATCAAGAATCAAACAGATGATGCTTGGCTGTTATCATACCAGTGTACCAATGAACTCCATAAATAGAACTGGACAGCCATATCTATAGCACAAATCTGTTTTAGAAGGGCAGTTCATTTCATTAAGTAATATGGGGAACTGGATTGGACTACATACAGGTAGTCCTTGATTTACAACCATTAAAAGTTATAACGGCACTGAAAAAAGTGACATGCCAATTTTCATGCTTAACTGTTGCAACATCCCCCATGGTTACATGATTATAATTTGGGCGCTTGTCATGTATTTATTATGATTGCTTCATCCTAGGGTCATATGATCACCTTTTGCGACTTTCTGAATGCAAAATCTTTGCGGAAGCCAGGGTCCCCTTCACAATTTCTTTGCTACTGGTAATTTAACTCTAGTGATTCACTTAACAACTGTGACAAAACTCACTTTACAACTATGTTGCTCAGCAGTGGAAATTTTGGGCTCAATTCATAAATAAAGGGCCACCTATATATAAGATTACAACTACTGGATTTAATTCTCTTAATTCCAAAATTTATGATACTACTTTAATTTATTCAAGAATATTATTGGAAAAAATGGAAATATTTGTCTGAATTGGATAGAGTTAAAAGGGAATAGTATCATTAGAGGAGTCTCTATAGCCTTTAACACTACCAATCTCCTGTACTATATTGTATAGTACTATACTGTTGCGACTTCCATTATCTCTACCATGATATTTATGGCTACATTGAAAATGTGGGAAGACTCAGATATACATATACTTTGTCCTGCATTCTGATAGGGATAAAATATTACTGGAAATTCCAATATAAAGATTGAAGCTAAATTAATATTATTTGGCAAGAAGGATAAGCTTCATGCTTTTAAAAACCTTCAACTGGAACTCAGACTCTTAAGCTTAGTGCTTTGTTTCATATAGATGTCCTGCCAATTCCAAAAACCCAAGACTGTAGAATTGTAGAACATGGTGGTTATTTTTATAAATGTAGATATTTTTGACTATGTATGTTAGATCTGTGTTAATCTGACTATATATAAATTATACATCAAACAGCTAAACCTCAGAGGCCATTATACAATCTTAACTGGAACTACAGCCTTTCAAATATTTAGACTTGGAGCTGCAATTGGTGCAACCTAATAAACAATGGAGATTTAAATAAATTAGTGGCTTCTTCAAGTTAAACTACCTTAAATATTTGGCCACAATTCTGACATTGATTTATAGGTAATTTCAAACATGCCTGGGCATTATTTTCAGCCATTACCTGGTAGATCAGTGGCCATAACTTCAGTTCGGCGCAGCTACATAGACATAAACTCATTCATCTCACTCAGCTGTTTCCAGGTGTACAACACATTTGTGCATACCTCACTGCCATCTTGATAAAGGGACATCTCCAAACAGCTCATGCTGTTTTCTCAGGCACCCAGGAAAATAGAAAATTACTACCTGATATTTTGCACCATTTAAATGTTATTTTATTAAATATGTTCAGTTCAAGGTTTCATTGTAACAAAGCTATGAAGGTTCTATTAACATTCAGGAAAAAAAAACTAACTTTATTTTATTATTTCACTATCATGCAAAAAAATTGCATCAAACGTGTTCCATTTCCTGTGTAAAACTGGACATGATATAGATGCTTACATTAACCTCATAGGAGAACATTAAGAAAGCCAAAGGTCTATAGCTGTGTTTGATAATGGCCATACCAAGCTAAGATTCTCATTAAATTGGAACAGATCTTACAGACGGTAAAAACAAAGACAAAACAACTCAAACGGTTCCAAAAATATGTTTTAAGGATGCAGATACTCAATACAGAGGGATTATTATAAATAATCAGATAAAGACAAGAAAAGATCAGACCTAGAAGCATGCACATTTTTTATTACGCAGTGTAACTAATTTCCTGTTCTTCACTTTGCAACATTATTCTTAAAAATCCTAGTAAAATTATCAGGGGTTTTATTACTTCACACACTTAGTCCTAGATATGTTTTATATTATATTTATAGGAAAAGGTGAAGTTTTTGTCACCTTCCAGATGCTGTTGAATTAACTTCACCCATAACCCCAGCTCACGAGCCAATGGTGAGGGATACTGGGAGGTGTAACCAGCAACAACTGAAGTGTCACAGGTTCTTTAGTCCCAGTAGAACATCTCTTTCACTTGAGAAAACATTCCTTCGCTTTATAAAGGAAAATGAAATTTTGCACAAACCTCTGCAAGAAGGAATGCTTTTTTCCGACACTGAGTCATAAGCTATTACAAATATTATGGAGCTGATTTAGGAGTTTCTCATTAGAAGAACAGAAAAAGGTACCGTAATTCCCTTCCAATTTATACTGAAACTGAAAATTTGTATTTTCCTAAACTCCATTAATTTCACCCTCTATTTTCTATTTAATTAGACAGCAAAATTATACTTAGTCCTATTTCAGGTACAAAGGGAACAACCTAATGGAATTCCATGTTCTCAGATCTAATGAATGGACATAAAAATATTTGATGTGCATTGTACACAAGGGGCCGAGAATGTCATGGTGTAAATCTGATCTTGGAAATTTATTGGGAAGGTTTTTATCCCACTTCTACTCAGAAACTGAAAAAATAATAGTCGAACCATAAAGCTGACAAACACCTCTGATGTAGGAAATAAAGAACATTACTTGCCAAGTAATGTCTTTGTCTTTGTAGCAAAGACAATAAACATGGTTGATGCAAAAGTTCTATGTTTATGTGGTTAAAACAACCCAAAAAAACTACGTAACAACAGGAAATAAAGCAATGTCAAATAGACTGGGCTACTGAAAAAAGCACTTCTGGAAGTTGCTGGCTCCCTTTGCTAGTTTTATCAGAAAACAAATCAAACTGGGAAACCAGCTAGCCCCATAATTATAGAGAGATTTTTTTTAAATTCATAGATAATATAGTATTTTAGTATAACACACAGACTAAATTACACACCATACAGGAAGCAAATGCATGGGTGTGCAAATCTTCAGGGCGGAGTGTAACAAAGCTTTTCAACTGTTTCCTAAGGAGCACATATTCTGCAGCACTCTGGATCCCATCTATTCTAAACAATAAAAAATAAAATAAAGTAAGCCATTCACATAATTTTTGCCCTCTTAAGATTATTTGCTTTTAAATTCTACCCTTATAAGTTGACTTACATCATCGAGGAGTGGCTGTTTGTAAAAACCAGTGCACCTCTGAAGCTCCTATGCTAACAAAACCAGCTCATACTTGTTCCTTAAAACATTCTTGTTCATTTTTATCCAATCCATCAGTGTGAGCCAGTAGCCATTGGCTCATCTTTACTGCTGATGTTTGGGCTCCAGTTGGTTGCTGGAGGGCAGCAGTGTAAGAAAAGTCCTCCTCCTGCTTTACCCCTTTCTTTATGCTGGCCCTAGTGAGCTCGCCACCATCAGCCATATCTCACTGATTAAAGCAGCAGCATAACCCGAAGACAAGGTCAATTTCCACTGGGCCTACAGCATCCTGCTGCCTAAGAGGCACAGTCTCTCGCTCTCAAACTCTTTCTCTCTCCTTTCTTTGCTCCAATTCTGAAAGATGCTTCACAGCTGTTGCTCCGTCATCAGCCCTGCAGGGGAGGTGCTGGATACTCCGTCACAGATGATCTCTTTTCTATACAAACAATATGGGTTTCTCTCAGGATTTATAAGACACCTTCATACAGCAGAAACAGACACGATGGATCCATGGAAAAACAACAGAAAGGCGGCAGCACCCGGAGCATCAGATTCATGCAGGGTTTCGTGCATTTGGCTGCTGCCGGTTTGTAATTCATATTTCTTTAAACGTCAAAACGAATATGACCGTTGCTGTAATTCAGGTACTCCAGAGCTGCTTGCTGAGAAGATATTGCCCTCCCGCTGAGTATCTCCGAAAACTGCTGCAATCAGAAAAGAATAAGGATGAAGAGAAAAACCCTGGGATGAAACACAACCAGGTTCAATGGAACAAAACACATTAGGAATCCCCAGGCCTGGATGGTTACACCTGCATTTAAGCTAGTATATTGAAGAAAGTTACACTTCACAGCAGACGATAGTTAGGAGATAGTCCTCCCAATTCCACTTAATTACTATTAATTATTAAAATAATTTCTTCAAGTTAATATTCCGCTGGCTGTAAGCTGACTCAGAGATCTAAAATAATACATTTGAGAAGTTAGTATGGAAGAAAGGACGCGGTGAAAAAGAGACAAATTATCTGTTGGATTGTGCTCTTCTAATAGTTGAGAATTTAACCAATGTTGTATCTGCTCTCTGTCAAGGATGCTGCAGGGTGAGTGCGCAGCCCAAAAATAATTTCTGTGCTGTTTCCTATTCAAAGTGATTCTAAAACAAATAAAACTGCATTTGCCCTTTAAGCACACCCAGGATAGGAAGTGGGAGGCATGCTTCTGGTGTTGAAACCAAGTTGCACAAAATCCATAAAAAGCCTCTGCCTCTTTTTATGTTTTATTGCACATTTGAAGAATAAACTTTGTGGAAGAGGTGACAAATGCCCCTTTTTGTTCTATTTATCTTGTTATATGAATAAATAGGATGAGTTTCTACAGAGAGCCAAAGGTATTGGGGTTTCAGGCATTGTAAACTCTAAATTTCCTTTTCAATGAGGTACAGTTGACTATTTTTTCTAAAAATTAAATATCCAACAACATTCAGAAATCTTCCAAACAAATTTGCAAAACATTTCAGACATTACAATACAGTAAATAACTCAAGGCAGCAAAGATACCTCATACTCCTTCCTCCTATTTTCCCTATTTCTTCTCTCTGAAGAATTAATTGGGATAGAGCACTTTCTGAGTCTCACAGGACAATGCTTTTCAGAGTAAAAAACCTACATCTATACAATCCCTAAGTTATACAACTTGGATTTTTTTTTCTTATTAGGGTATGTTTTCAACATAAAAGCTTTACAACTAGTACTTTATAAAACCTGTATAATATTTATCAAGGTGCTCAATTTCTCTCACCATTTCCAGAAAAAACAAAAAGGATCTGAGCAAACCTAAGATAAAGAGTAACAAGACGTTTACTGAAATTTCTTTTGTTCTGTCATGGTGAATCACAGTAAATCTCCCAGAAGTTTTCTTCCCGATCAATCTTTGCTGTTCCTTAAGATTCAGCTTGATAACTAGCATTGGTAACTGGAGCATTATATTCATTTAAACTTTTATCCCAATGGCTTTAGTAGTTCAAATGGATTGCTGAATTATCTATCCTTGCAGAGGGGCATGGAAAAAGGGACAGTAGGGAAATAGGGACAAAGAAACATTGCCTTCTAATAGTTCAAGACATGGTTTCCTAATTTAAAAATCTGAGTTCCCTTCAGCAGTTTATGAAGACATACAAAAAAAAACCCTTAAAATGTATGTAAATTCATAGATTTTTTTAAAAAAGCCAACAGACAAACCTACCTTTTTTCTTGACATCTTGCAAGTGCTGCTTCTTGTCCCTTTTCAACCTATTAAAAAGTTTTAAGTTTCTTAAACTCCTTCTTGGGCTTAATTTTAGTGTTGACACTGCCTTTTTTGTTATTTAATGGAGTTACCATGTCAGTTTTCTTATTTAATTCTTAACTTTTTAAACCTACTTTTCAATTCCAATGGAAGGCCTAATGTGACTCTCATTCCCTGCCTCATTACAAGAATAAGAATTCATAATAAAAAATGATGATAGGAGTATATGCCTGATACTCCTCAGGGTTACAAACTGAGGCTACTTTTAGCAAAAATGTGTAATATTTATCAAAAATTAGGCAGGTTACAAAAACATCTATTTTTTATTGTGAGAATAGATTTAACCAGGGCCTTAAAAACTTGGGGAAATCAAATATGGTTGTGATATTTGAAACATATATCAAATATGCCATCCAATCTTGCAGGGCTGATCAGTGAACAAATGGAGTCTTTGCTGGTTTTTACCTCGATAAATGAGACACGACTGAACTGTATCCTTTGGTTCTCTATGGCAGGGGTCGCCAATCTTGGCAACTTTAAGACTTGTGGACTTCAACTTCCAGAATTTTGGGAGTTGAAGTTCACAAGTCTTAAAGTTGCCAAGATTGGAGACCCTTGCTCTATGGAGTGAGGGGGATGCCTAGGGCCGTTGTCTCTGACAACCTGAAGGGCAAGGAGATTTGAGCCATTCCCTCCTATTCTATCAAAACCTTTCAACTCATTTCAGTACAGTAGGAACTTCTTTATCAGCTTTTAAGTTACACATAAGAAGTAAATCTCACTGGAACATCCTTCTGATTAAAAGTATTATACTGAGATCAGTTGTATTGACTCAAAAGGCCTTTCCCCCCTTCTTTTAAGACTTAATATCATGAATTAGTATATCTGTACATATTTGCCTTGCAAGCTTTCCCTCTCTGCCTTCTCTGCACTCCTGGTCACATTTCAGAATATAAAGTATTTGTATGGCTCATTTTCCCTGCAAGTCTTTAGGCCTGGGGAACTTTGTCTAGCTAAACATTGCTCGATATATTCCTAACAGCACTTGTAGCCTTTCCCAAACCTACCCATTTTTAGCTTCATTGGAGCGGAGCTGCAGGAGCCCCGGAACAATGGTAGTGTACATTCAGCCACTTGCCATCACGGCGATGCCAGACACGGGTCTCTTCAGACTGCATGGTGCGAGGTCGTCCCTGGCCATCAATATATTGGGTCAAACGGATATAGGCAATACATGCTGCATCATCACCAATAACATGAACATGCGGATTCAGGATGGTAGTGTGGATTGGTTTGCTGTTCTTGGACAGTACTGAGGAGATACAAAAAACAATCAAGAGTCTTCTAAACTCACCCAAGATAAATTGCTGCGGTCAGGGAGAGCTTGGCCACCACGCGATCCATCTTCATCCCCTTTGTTGTTTTCTTCCATCTCAATCGGGGATGTAGCATCCACATTTCCCTCTTTTGCAAACATTTTTTCCTAACTTTTCTTTCCCTAATCATAGCAAAGCTGCAATCCACCCAGCATTTCAAACACTTTCTTCATAAATTCTAAAAATATTGCTGTTCTGAATCTAAAGAATTCTTGGAAGGACAAAATTAATGGCTTAATCATTTAACATAATTATATACAATAGAATCCACTTTGCCTCTATGGAATGTAACAGAATAAGGAAAATTGTTGAGCAGACAGACAGGGCAGCAGGAAGAGGAAGGATACAGTTACTTGACCAGCCTAAAGGCTTCCTCCGTCTGCCTTTGGGAAGCTATCAGATGGCGACAGACAATTTTTTGCTCCCAATTGGCCGACAAGAGAGGATTGCCAATCTGTATTGCATAGGTTTCCACCCACCCACATGATGGAGACCACGGATATCATTACATTGTATTATTATCCTATTCCCGTGATGGTGAACATATAGCACACGTGCCATAGGTGGCACGTAGAGCAATTTGTTAGGGTACATGAGGCGTTGTCCTGCCAGCTGACTTTGGCCTTCATTTTTGATCGTTTTTCGCCCTTCAGAGGCTTCAGGGAAGGGTCTGGAAGGGTGTGAGGGGCGTTTTCACTCACCCCAGGCTCCTAGAAAGTCTCTGGAGCCTGGGGAGGGCAAAAAATGGGTCCATTGTGTGCCAAATGTGGGGGGAGGGCAGGGGTTGCGTATGCATGCACATGGGGGGGGGCACATAGTATGGGTGTGGGCGCACCCACGCACAACCCCTCTGTGCTCCCCCCACTTTTGGCACACGCAGGTAAGCCATCACTGCCTTATTCCCTACCACCTATACAAGATACCTCAAATCCTACCAAGAAATGAAATTTGGTAGCAAAGCTTTTTGCAAGAAAAGAGAAGCAGTACTTTATGGGGCAATAGCACATTCTTCAAACGAAATGCTACCCTTTAATCCTGAGCACTATGTATTCTCAAACAAACCATAAACAGAATTTTCAATTCACTTGTCCTGAATTGTCCTGAATTTTTAACAAAGAGAACTCTTTTAAAAAGCACTTTTAAAATTTGGTAGTTTTAAGAACAAATCTCAAGAAACCAAAAGGTGTCCATCAAAGTTGGACAAATCCTGTGTTACGGAGGATTAACCGAGACAGTAGATTCATCCAGAGTGAAGCAATTGTCCCCAAACTGCGCCAAAGTCAATCTGGGTCTCTACAACATATGATGAAGGATTTGGGGTATCATAAAAGATCAGGGAGCCTCTCCCTGCATAGAATAAGATCTCCCTATAAATATCTCAGTGTGGGAAAAGGAGAAGAGGTCTTGTTTTCATAGAAGCAGCAGCTCTCAATGAGAACATTTCTTTTTGGTCTTCTTTTCAATCACAGCTTTTTTGAGGAGGGGAATGGAAGGAAGATGACAGTAGAAAACCCAAATACAAAAGGACAGTTCTATAACAAATACTTTTCACATGTTTTCTCAGTAACATGGTATTTATCAAGGATGAAGGACTTAATTTTCCCATGATTTTACTTGGCAAGAAATGAAATTTTGGAACCATGTTTTCATTCATAATACTTTTTAAAATGTACCCTGCATCTATCTGTAATCTACAGTACATATCTACACTAGCATGGAAATCATGATTAGGAAAGAAAATATGTTTTTACCTCTATCCTCCTTCCCCTACAAATCAACTTTAAAGATATATAGTACAAATAATCCTATATCTTTCCTTCACAATTTTTACAGTTTTTCCCCCTTAAGGGCGTTTCTGTGATAAATATCATTTTTATGTATGCCTAATCAGAAAATAGAACAAGCAAATCCAGTTTTGAAAATGCTTTAAATATAAAGATTTCCCTCAGCTAGTCAAAATATGGCAGACGATTTGGCAAATTACATCCAATCTCATGAATAAAATAAATGTTTTTAGCAGCTCTTTTGCATCTATTTATCTGCAAATGGGCTGGTATTTTTGACTGAGTTTACATCACATCATCTAATTCTGTCCAAGAGCAATTGGCATTTGTTAATTCTGCAGTGAAAGTCAACACGACCCAGGAAGCTTTGGGTTTCCAGGAAAAAAGTTTCTGTTTGAGACTCAGTTCCGGTCAGGAAACCTGAAGTATGAAACTTGATCTCATAATTGAATTTTATTAGTATTAAAAGGACAGCATTGCCAAATGTGAACCACAGTGAGAGCTACTGCCTGTCCTGAAAACCCTAAATCAAGGGTGTCCAAACTTGGGAACTTTAAGACTTCTGGACTTGAACTCCCAGAATTCCCCAGCCGACTGGCTGGGGAATTCTGGGAGTTGAAGTCCACAAGTCTTAAAGTTCCCAAGTTTGGACACCCCTGTCCTAAATGATTTGGGAACTAGAGTCAAACTCAGCAGAATCTCCAGTCCCCTATGGTATTCCTCTCTATATCTTCCCGTCAAAGGAGAAGAGACACATTGTTTGCAAGTAGAAGGCCTTCTCACTTCTTCCCCCTTACTCCTGAGGATCTCTGCTTAGGAAGACCTGCCTGGAAGCTGGTCTATTGTTCTTGCTATTTTAAACGTTTCATTTCTGAATAGGTTGTAATTTTGCTTTTAACAATAATTTGTAGGTTTTTTACCATACTGATTGCTGCAAAGTATTTTAATATATATTATTCTGCAAAATGCTCTGAAAATATTGAAGTGTAGCATACATTCCTGAAACAGATGAAATTAAAAATAATTAGAGCACTTTGCTATAATTTTCTACTTTTGTAGTTCACTAAAACATATTCTCCTTATTGTTAAATAATAGAATATGGATGATACTTCTTTTACTGCAAATTGCCAACAGACTTCAGTGGATGTTCATATAATACTTTTAATTAATATGCATTCTATCTTATTAAATTAATACATACATGCAATGCATTAGTAAAACACACAAATGAAACATTTGTTGCAATTAGATATATGACCATATTAAAATTGATTTCAGTGAGTTTTGTTCATCACATGTGTGCTTATAAAAACAGAGAATGTTGCCTTTTAGGTAGGCAGGAATTTTTCAGGGTTTTAAACATGTTCTTTTTAATTTAATTTTTAATTTGTATGTCACTCATCTCACTGTCCTGGTACTCTGGACAGCTCTTGACCCTTTAGAGCAGGGGTGTCCAACCTTGGCAACTTTAAGACTTGTGAACTTCAACTCCCAGAATTCCCCTGCATTCCCCAGAATTCCCTAGATACTATTATGTGTCCAAACCCTAGTGCTATAAAACAAGGTGTTATCAAAAGACAATCACAGAGACAGAAAGCTATAGCAAAGTGCACATGCTTTATATGCAAAATTTGGAAATAAAGAGAACAAAATAGGGGACATGGAACAGATTTGTCCAATCTCAGAAACAATCTGGGAAAAATGGAGTTAATTTTGGAAGTGTATTTATCAAAGTTACAATAGGATCCTTTCTGACAGCTAGTCCCAAGCTGGACATGAATCCCAAGCAATTTCCTACCCACGGAGAGAGGGGAAGAATCATTTTGAATTTGCCAGTTATCTACCACTCACAGTTCTCAAAGTAAAACTTGTGGAAGTCCATCCCCTCCACGAGGTTTCCCAGTGCTTCAGGTTCAAATGAGGTCAGCCCAGGATCACAGATCTTCCTATAACAAATGAAGTAATCTGATCTCATTGGCATCTAATCCTTGAAATCATTTATCAGACAACCGCAACTATTATCACACGTTGTTACTACTGTGCCACTTTGATGCAAGTTTTCCCTATCAAAAAACCCTGAAGCAGCTTCAAATATTAGGATGAAATCATTTATGCTAATTATTTTTTGCTTTAGAGAAGATCTTAACTCTCTCTTCGACTGACAAAATAGATAGAGATTATAGGAAAACAAACCTTGGGGGAAACTGTCCTAGTTCCAAATTCAATATATGGGTTTTACCTGTGGTTCAATTCCAAGTTCATTTATTTATCACATTTTCTATTCCCATTAGGACTCAATATGCACAGACTCATAATTTCCTCCTATTTAACTATTCATTTTCAGATTAAATAACCACTTTTTCAGGAAAAAAAACTAACAATATTTTTGTATAGAGCAATGAGTTTGATACAATGAATGAGTGTTGTTTCATGCTTTCAAGATATTGATTTTGAAAAGCTGCATTTATTACATGTGTTTCATACTGGTTCTACAGAATCAAAAAAGATTCACCTATGCCTGTTTGGTGTTCTAGCTAAAAAAACACAAGGGCACAACTGACAGTCAGTTATCATCAATAGGTTACAAGTATTTCTGTCTATTAGTTGGCACAAGCTTTCATAGCCAAAGTAACTAATTACAGATAGTCCTCGTGTAGCTACAGTTGGGACTGGCAACTTGGTTAAGGAAAGCAGTCACTAAGTGAAACTGTAGTTGTGCTTATGATCTGTCTTCAGCTTTCCTTTGCTTTACAGACCTGCAAAAGTTGTAAAAAAATGCAAGGATTGGTCACAAACTTACTTTTTCATTGCTGTCGTAATTGTGAGTGGTCACTAAATTAGGACTAACTGTATGGTCATTTTGATAAAGGGCCTCTGCATTTCTCCACTTACGTGTACGCCTCAAAGTCTCCATTGTTGATTGCTTCGATCAGCTGCTCTGTTATCTTGATGATTTCTTGCTTACGCACTAAGGACAAGCATAAAAAAGACAATTTGAAAGCACTGGGGTAGCTGACTTCTTGCATTCCAGAAAAGCAGCACAGTAATAAGGCTAACCATTTGGAGAAGGGGTGGACAAACTATGGCTTAGAATTCCTGAGCCAGCATAGCATAGCTGGCTCAGGAATTTTGCGAGTTGAAGTCTACAGGTTGTATTTGCCTATCCGATTTGTAAGGATGGAGCCTGCTGTTAAAAGGAAAGAGCTCAGGAAACAGGCTGCCCCATTCAGGAAGTCAAGGTACTGTACTATATCTAAGACATAATCCATATAGAGCAGTAATGTTCCAAGAATCAAGGAACAAATCTTGAAGCGTTATCTCTGTGATGAGAAAGTTTCACCATATGATGCACATCTGAAGAAATGGGCCCATTACAGGCCTATCATTGGTTTATTATTCCCTCAGAAACTAAGCAATTGTACCAGGAATGTTCTTTTTTTTAATCCAATAGCCACAACTGGCTTTTCACTGACAGGAATAAATTTAAATTAGATATCATCTGTATAATCACTTTAAAAAAACCCCATCAAATCAGACATTACAATTTAGCAGCAAATTCTGGAAGGTTTGCATTCTAGTTATTGTAAGGGCTTGGGTGTTCATGCTATGCAGTTCTTCTGTGTTTCCCTGAAAATAAAGCCTTATTTTTGGGGAGGTATTATTTTTGAGGTGCAGGAGGTGGTGAGCATGGTCACCTCGTGGCTGCTGCTGTGTTGCAATATTTTCAGGGTTGGCTTATTTTGGGAGGAGGACTTATTTTAGCACATGCGCTCTAAAGCCTAATTTGGCTTATTATCCGGGGAGATCTTCAGGGGAATAGGGTAGTTTGAGCCACAATTTGTATTTTGTAAACTACCATGGTTCTGTAGACATCTGGGGTATAGTAACTATGATTTGTATTGCAAACACTAGAAATGTCATCACCATCAATGGGAATGTCTGTGCAATCACCCTGAGGTTGGTGGGACAAAATGCAGATCTGTAGGAAGAAGCTTAATTGTGTTTCTCCTGGCCCAGATAAGATTATAGTAAGACCATCGGTTCTTTGAAACTTCCAACAAATTATGCAAGCATGGGATTTCAGTTACAGAACTTCAAACACATTAACAAAATAACACACTGATAGGTTTTCAGATGCTGCCTCCAATATCTGCTTGGTGGCTTAAATAAAGATTTAATAGCAATTGTTTTTATTCTTGAATAAAGTTGCTGCTTCTCCTGAAAATGTCCCAAGTGTAGTCTCATTCTGCTAGAGCTAGGATTTCATTTGAAGAAATATTTTCATACCTTATTCAATCAGCCTTTGTGACTGACTATTATTCCCAGTTTTATGTATGTCACAACTTTTTATCTCAGCTCAAAATTCTAACTATCCCCATGTAAGGAAATTACTTAAGGCAAAGTTTTAAGTGCACACAGTAAGCATATGGTTCGAATTCAGATACCCCCCAGCTGAGCAATTCAGTATATTTAATATCTGTTTCTGATTTCCTCCATGACAGAAATAAATAGCTTCAAAAAACAGGTTCATCTGTAAGCCTTGAATGTTTACAGACATGTCATGTGGACGATAACAGAAAGTACGCTATGCTATTGTTCATTAATGAGCAAAAACAACTCTGCCTTCACTTTAAAGTCTTCTGAATGATATCCATTGGTGCAATGCATTATATATTATGCTATGCTCCTCTTACAAAAAACATGCAATTCCATCCAATGCTTTTGTAAAAGCAGATATGTGCAGTTTATCTCATGTCTGTTAATTTTTCCTGAAGTCGGACAGCAAAATGTCCATGACATCCTTAATCCTTACCAAAGTTTTTCCTGGTTCCCTTCCAAGAGTTTGCGTAACCAAGCTCCTTGCTTTTGTGGAAACCTTGAGCTTGAAGCCATGGAATCAAAGCCTAATCATTTGTATACTGGTCACTCTGTTCCTTTAGCTAATCAATACATTAAACCATTTGTGCTAGAATGGATTAAAAGGCCTATTGTGTTCGTCATTCTATGGGCAGTTAGATCTGAATGGGTGGCACAAACAGAAGGTATGGACGAAGTAGCACTTTCTAAGTTCATATACTGAGCAATACATTATTTTTGGCCAATTGCTACTTTTGTTGTGCTTAGCATCAATAAAACAACAAACATTGTCAACAGATTGTACACATGCCAGCTACTAAATTGTGCCCAAATAGATTAAACATCTCAACCAATGAGAAAGAAACGTCACATTGTACTTTCCAATAATCTATTTTTTCCTCTTTCCTACTTAACTAAGGCATTTTTCCATAGCCCCATGTCACAGTAAACAAAATATATTTATATTCAAATACTTGGGTGCAACTTTCCAAGTCTTGGCAACTTGATATTAACAGCAGACACATATCACTATCAGGCCCATAAACTTTCAAATGAAATTCTGCTTTTTTCTAGCCAAAATGGCAATAATAATATTTCTGCTGCAACAAATATATTTAGAGTTCATATCTTCCAATGCCTGCTATATGGTAGATAGATTTGTTAGTACTGTGACTTGAACCTGTAGTGGCAACTCAGTCTAAATTTTGGAGACCTGTTCTTGAACACTCTTGAAGCCCTGGAATCTTTTTAATTTATGTGGAGACTCATATGCAGCTTGGCTACCCGAAATATTGGATAAACCTCTTTTATGGATTACCTTGGTCATTTTATGTCTGTACAGAAAACAAGTATCCAATGATGGCCTATCAGCCTATCATCAGTCTATCAGCCCACCATCTGTCTTTACTCAGCCTTGAAACAACTTGATTTGAGTATTCCACTACAACCTCAATAAAACCGCAACTCTAGAGGAGTGAGCTTGTTTGGGAAAGCATTCTCTCATGTGTAAGTGTCCTATTTCTAAGCAAATATTTCTTGGACATCTGAGTTTCTATCTTTATCTGCTGGGAAAACATTTTGATCTTTGTTGTTAGAAGGAAGATTCAGTGATGATGAATACTTTATTATGATCTTGGACTGAAGCAAACATGACAGTATAAACATAAAGCTTTTAAAACCCAGTGGAGTGCAGTAATCATCATGGATAATGGACAGTAACGTATAAGCTTGCTTTCTGTTGATCATTAGATAAACAAAATAAACAATCTTAATGATTTCAATGAGACTTGCAAAGAACTTAGTGCAGAAGAACAGTTTCTCTTATCATTTAGGTTTTCGTGGTGATAAAAGTAGGTAGAAAGGACAACGAAGAAAGATGGCCCAACTGATTCAGTTCCCATCCTATGGCTTGGCAAGGATGTTCCCACTTCAGCTTACAACTAAATATGCAGGAAGATTCCACAAGGGACACTTTATCACTGCTTGACAGAGGAAACGGCTACAATTTCTCATATGCTTTTGTGCCGTCCCTTCTTCATGGTATGGCAAGCTTACATATAAATGCCCTTTGAAAGCCCATTGTAAGCAGCTGAAAGGAGAAGAATGTTTGAGGAAAAGTTATCTGATAATTCTAGAACAGATGCTAATTTGCTACAATTGACCGTGTTAACAGATGCTTTACTTTCTTAGCATTTTTGTTCACATTTGCATGTACATTTTTGTCTATAACTCTTGGTCAACATGTTCAATTGGTCAATGACTTATCCCAGGCTGAAATGTAAGGGAATGCAGGTAGGTGTGGCACATGACAGTTTTCTAGGAATGGAGGTCACTTAGTAATGAACAGTTCTACTTTCCTAACTAATTAATTCAAGCAGAAAGTGGTAACTGCTACAGGAAGATAGGAAAGAAAGGTAGGAATAGAAAAATAAGAAGGGGAAGTGTTAAATAAGAGACGTAAAGCACTACTACTATTTCTCTACCTGCTACTACTGCTAATTAACAGCTAACTTACATGATAGACTGTTAAATGCAAATGGGACTACTGGAGTTAGGACAGGCTCCGACTGAGCACGATCCAACTCCACTGTTTGCCCTGGGCTATCCCAGGCAAGAAGCTTCTCTTCATAAGACAGTGTGGCAGTAGCTGCAAAACAAACGCAAGCATTAAAATAAAAATAAAAGCAGAAAGCAGGATAAGAATTGCACTGAAAATACAAATCCACACCCATTCACATACGACAAAATCCCAGAGCACCTACTGCTCCTGGATAAAAGCAGCTCCAGGGCCATTCTTTGATGGATTTCTGGAACACCTTCCCCACTGGAGAGACACTGCAAGTATCTTTTCAAAGAGATCCACTCTTTTGATGCACTGACTCTGAGAACTACATGAGACACAAGGTGTAGAATAAAATATTCCATGGAGTCCATGATACAATCAAAACTACTGCTGGGCAGAAGTTATTTGTCTGGCCCAGGAGCATCATTTCCAGACATTTAGGAGGAAACAAAAGACACTGCAATTATTTGGAGTTTTTAAAAATGCCAATTTCAGCAAGGAAAGTGTCAGATCTTGTCCCCAAATCAATATTTTCTTATTAAACCAATCAATAAGTTGGAGAGGGCATTGTAAGAAGGCCAGATCATTACATCCATGCCTCATATAACAATTTTTGAGTAAGCAATTAGACTGAATTTCAGTAGGTTGGGGATCTGATCAAGGCTACTTTGAGTGTCATGGAAAAAAAGTGAGTTACAAATGCAGCAAGCATAATGCTACTCTTCTAATTCAATTAGATGCTTCCTCTGTCCTAATGAGCAAAGATAAAAAAATACTAAGTGCCCACTAGGCAACTCTCCGTGCTTTTCCCACCTAATTTTCATGCTAGAAACAAACAATCTCCTGTCTTCACAACTGCCACATTTGGGACTACCTGACTGAGAAAGCAGATTGACCAAACAAGTTTTCATGTATCTCTGTCCCTTTCATTCCTCCTAATACCTCTTAGTATCTACTTCAGTATCTACTTCTACTACTTTTTGATGTCACCAAAAATCTCTACAGAATGACAGCCAAATACTAAGCCACCTTTTACATTAAAAACTGTTTTCTCTTTGCTATCCCTATATGCACTTTGATGGCTGCCAAACCAGACAAGAACAAGAACATATCTCGTGAATTATACTTATATACTTTGTTTTTTGTGAAAATGGGCCCATTTTACGCAAAAAACAGGGTGTGCAGAGTTTGTAAGGTCTGCAGAGTGCTCCAACGGGCTTGGGAGGCCGGGCCCATTTTCACCTGTTTCTGCCCCTCCCCCAGTTCCCAGGAGCACTTTGCAGGCCTCCTAAACCCTCTGCGCATCCATGTTTGCAAAAAAATGGAATGCACAGGGCGGGGTTTCGGGAGGCAAAAAATGCTATATTCAGTGTATAAGACGCACCCAGATTTTCACCCTCTTGGGGGGGGGGCAGAGGTGCATCTTATACTCCGAAAAATACTGTAATGGCTAATCTGCAAGGCATAGCCAGGAAGATTTTTCTGTTGACTCAAGAAAGCTATGCTTTATTTCATCAAGTCCAAGGAAACGTCTTTAAATAACAGTTTTGTATTACTTTTCAGACAGTGCAGACTTCAAGTCCATGCCTCTTAAAATTGCCAACGAAATAAGTACTGGTCTAGTGGTTATGTTTCTGGAGGCAGAAACAAAAAATTGACAGTATAGAAACTGTCTTTTATAAATTAAGCTTAGTCAGGTTAGAAGTTGGTCAAATAAATTTAAAGATCACTTCACTTTTTTGATTCTGAGTCTTGGGAGTTTCCTGTTTAGGTTCCTGAAGTAAAAGCCTTGAAAGATCAAACATGGTGCCTTTTGATAATTATGTAAAGTGAAACTAAGAAATTGTCTCAGCTTAGGTCTCATTTTTAATTATCCCACAGAGAGGCAATTCACAAGTACAATATGAAGATGATGCTTCCCCAAATGCAGTAACACTGCGTTCCACCACCACACATCCTTCATAAGGGGGGAAATGGCTCCTGTGCCAGGCATCCCATGAGTCATTTTTTCGCCTTAAAAACAGTAATAACACTTCATTATACCCAATTTGCCCATCACTTCAGATTTTTTAATATCATATAATAATATAGCCACTTATTGTGACTTTACTAATGTAGCTCAATGTTCAGCGCATTACAGTGGCCAAGACGGATGGGAACCAAAGTATAGGTAAGCACTGTCGAAGATGACCTTCTCATAAATGAGTAACGTAGACAACGATTCCCAGGTGTGTTTCAATGCTGCTGTTTCAGGAGGTGTGCATTTTTTTCAAAACAGGCTGACCCTCAATCTAGTCTTCTGTTTACACATAAAGGATTTTGGTCACTTGGAGTAAAATACTACGAACTCTGTATGCTGCCCACTCCCCACCCTACCACTTTTTCAAAAGACAAGGGAAAACAAGGCAAACAGTGCAATTAGTACAACCTTGTTACCCATTAGGGAGCAACAATGCATTTGCACTTTTATGACCCTGTGCTGCCATCCTGTGGTCATCCAGATTTTTGCATTGGAGGTATGACTGGAGATGTGATTCCACAAGTGAGGAGGGGCCTGCCTTGATAGATAAGCAGGAAAGGTTTGATGTAAGAACTCTCCAGAAACATCACACCATACAGAACAATGCAAGTACTCTCCTTCAATTCTAGTCAGTCAGTTGAGGTCAGTTTAAAGGACTCATTATGACCTGCTGTAAATAATGGAAATTAATGTTTTCCTACGGTGGCAGCTTGAACTGTGAATAGTTCATCTTGTAGTTTTTACACATTGCATAGAAATTCTGCAAATCTGTTTTCCCATAAACTACTTGCAAGATTCAATAAGATTCCTAAATAGTTAGATAAAAGAAATGAGAACAATGATGAGGTTGTTTACATACGTACAGAAATATGTGTTTGTGTTTTCTTAACCATCACTGTTCTTTTGCCTCCTGTGCTTTTGTGTTAAATGTCTTTAACAGTTGCAAAGCACCCAGGGTTGCTGGGAGTCAGGCGGTGTGCAAATTTAATAAATAACAATATCTCAGATCCTTGGGAAGGACTCAATAGGAAGATAAAAATGTCAAACCCAGTTTAAACATCTGACTGACTGTGCAACCAACCACAATAATAATATGCCCAGTCGGTAAACCAGCAAATCCGGAAGACAGAAATTACGTCTTATTCCTTTAAAGGGGGTAAATCCACTTTTTTATGCACAGAGGGTGGCATGGAAAAAAGCTGCTTTGCCAATAACCCTGCAATCTCTTCTCTATTTGCTATTAAGCTGTAAGTACCTTTCAAATCTTCATCTTCAGTTGTGGTATTGCAGCTCTCTGTAGAACCCTGCAAAATAGAAACATCAGCATTTACAAGACAAGCAGACTTCTTCAAGAAAAGCAGACAAGAAGGGGAAAAAATGGACATTTGGTAACTTTCAGCCATTTGATGCAGTCTTACTCTAAATACTACCTTGAAATTCCACAACTAATTTTTTATTGTCCCTTTCCTCATTACACAGGCCTCTCAACATCTCCAAGCCACAGTAAATTACAGATAGATTATGGAATGTCTTCTGTAATCTTAGATTGATTTCTTTAAAAAAAATTCCTACTACAAGCTACTACAAGCTATTACTGCAAATATGGGATAACTCTCAGGCTCAAATGGAACAAAGTTTACAATTAAAAGAAAGCTTAAATAATAAAAGAAAACATGGTCAGGAAGAGAAGTTATATTGAAACTGCATATGATGAGAAACACCATACCTAATTTGTAATTTGTAGCAAAAGTTGTATTTTGTATCACTTTTGTGCCAAGCATCAAAATGCAGTATAAAAAAATGTTCAATAAGTTTTGTATTTGTTTGTGTTATAATTTCTGTATCAAAAATGACAATGCGAAATCTCTTAATGAAATGTCCAAATCATCCATAAATATAGGTATATTTCAAAATAAAATGGATTTTTTTGAATGCCAGTTATCTAATAAATGAAGTAAGGCAGTTAGACAGCATAGGGCTCAGGGAAAACTTGCTGAACATCTCTTCTAGCAGGTTTATAGAATTAATTAAGTATAACTTTGGCTGATGTAAATCCTATATAACACATGCAACTTTAAAGGATAAGGAAGAGGCCAGTTTGCAATTAAGGAGGTCTTTTGTGAACTTCACCTTACCTTTATGCCATCATTAGCATTGTGGACAACCGTAGTTTGTGGTTCCTAATTGAAAGAGGACAGAAATAAAGAATCAGATTCTAGTTCAAAGCATGTTTCCTTCTCTGTGCAGTATCTGTTGGGAAAGCAAAATAACAAACAAGAACAAAGCACAAGATTTCTATCTTGAGGATGGTATGAGCGGATAACAGATATACACAGATCACTCCTTGGGAGAGCCCAAAAATTCTTCAAAAAGACCCACTAATACCTACATTTTCTAGGAGACAAAGCCACGTGTATTTCTCCATATTCTAAAAATCTATACATTTCATCTGAAAGCTCATTACAGCTATCAAGAAAAAAGTTTGGGCAAAGTGATGTAATTCATTAAATAAAAGAAAATGTCCACTTAAAATTTCACTCAGAATAAAGAGGCAGAACATGTAGCTTTGTCTCCATGTCTTCCCCACAGAGCTTTCTGGCATTATTTCTCTCTCTACAGGGACATTCATAATTTCCCACACAATGGGCGACAAAGGCACCCATATATGCTACAGCAGAGAACTATACAGAGAATAGGCAAAATTTCACGTCAGATTCAAATGGAGTTGCCAAGATGGGATGATTTCAAGGCAAAGAGAAGAAGACAGCTAAGTAACTTAAAAGCAACTCTTTTAAAGCCAGTGCATTACGGGACACACTGTGTGTGTGTGTGTGGGTGTGGGTGGGAATTCAAATTATGAAATATCCCAAGAGGGGAAAAAGCATTACAGAGAATGAAAAGCAACTATCCAGTCTCTAAGAATCCCACTAACTTCTTACACTGGCCCTCATTCCTGAATTATTATGGAGAGGCTTGTCCTTATCCAGTTTTGTTCCCCTGGGGCCCTCGGGTGCCCCCTCGTCAGCAGTATGACTCGGGGCCATAATGCCCTCACGTTTCCCCATCAGATCCTGCATAAGGCTACCACTCAATTTTTAAGGACAACCAGCAGAAGGGCCTTTCCACTGCCTTACGGAATGGGTGGCCCTCGGCAAGAGTGTTAGTGGGGAGTAGCGAAAAACCCTGTGCAAATCAGATCACAGAAGAGTTTTCCATTCCTTCCTTCCTTGGAGACTGGATGCTGATGGTCACTCTGCTTCCGCCTCCTTCGGTCTGGCCAAGCTGCAGGACCCATGTACGGACACCAAGAGCACTTTGTACCTCCAACTGGCAAGGAAGTTGGGATAATGGTTGGGCGTGCAGACAGAACTAAGCCAAAACAAAAGAGCAACACAGGCAGCATTCTGGCCAAGGGGAAGGACCAAAAATGAAGCAAGGAGAAAGAAACGGTTGGGAAAGATACCATGGACATCTGCACTGGGGGCGTTTCTTTTGCTGGGCTTACTACACTGGCTTTGTTGTTGGTCTGTGGCTAAGACAGAAAAACAGATGGTTTAGTTTTAGCTCTGCCCCTCCTTGGGCAGTAATCATAACAGCATGACATTGATTGCTAAAAATCAGTTCAGCCCCTTCCCAAATCAACCCTAGGAGAGAAGAGAGCTGGAGGACGACAACAAGCATGACTTTATTTATCACCTCCCACAGATCACGCCAGAAAGTTAGACAGGATGGGGAATAGGAAGGAGCAGGAGATGGAAAATGACGGTTGGCCCAAAGTCTATGGAGGAAAATGAGTGCCCCAGACAGACTTAAATCAAACAATGGGTGGAGGAATTAAGAAAAAGGAACATATTTAGATGAAGCGCAGTCAGCTGGGCAGATCCAGATGTGCACTTTGTAAGAAGAAGTTAGCAAGTGAGCCAAGGCACCTTCAGGTTCACCTGTAAGACTTAATACCGAAAAGGGAGGTTTCATTGCTCAGCTGAAAGTTACAGAACAAATTTGCATTGCACCAGCCTGTAACCAGGCCTGAAAACCTGTTGCATTCAGTAGAACTAAGTGGTTCTAGCCCCATCGAGGGCTGGACTACAGGAATCACAAACAGCTCCTTACAATACCTATAATAAATGCATGACAAAATAACACCCTCTAAGTAAAAAGCAAAAAAGATCGTGCTCTTTTTGGGGGACCGGGATGTGTGTGCTGTGACAGAATCAAGGTTCTTCCAGATCTTCTTCTTTGCAACTGTACATTTCAAGAGGTACCAAGGCCAACTCCCCACTGTAAAGCTTTTCAAATACAGTGACATAAAAAGCAATATTGTTATGAATTTCTCAAATATTTAAGAGCAGTGCTGTGAATAGTAATAATGTAAAACAGAAAACACAATGCCCTCTACAGTTAGTCCTCACTTAAACACCCATAATTAGAACCAGAATTTTCACCCCGGAGGAAACAGTCGTTAGGCGAAATGTCGTGCGGCCACACTGCTTAACACCACCAGTTCCACTAGTCCTCATTGGGGCTGTTGGTGAGGCCTTCATGCCTGTTTCTCCTTCCCTGCACAAACTGATGGCTCCATCCTGTTGCCTCTCCCACTTTGTCTTGCTTGCCTCTGCTTCAACTCCCCCACTTATCTCCCTCCCCCCACCATCTCTGCCCTTTTGGCTGCACTCCACTATTAAAAGCCAGCCAGGACCCCAGCCGGGCGTGCTTCAGCAGGACCAGAGGAAGAAGGCAGTGAAGGTCGGCAGGGGGACGGGGCCATGGCTGAAGATTAAACGAGTGGGGGCAGTTGCACAGTCAGGTGGGCAACCAAGCACCAGCATTTTGATTTGACAGCACTACAATGGCTACAGCCTCAAGGACTAGTCTTAACTAACATTTGTTCAGCACTGTCATAATTTTGAATGGTCTCTAAGCAAATGATTGTTAAGCAAGAACTACCTATAGAAAATAAACATATCTGTTGCTCCAGTATTACGAAAGGAACAGGGAGGACAGAGGATGCATAGGACCTGACCTCTCAAATCTGCAACCTTTCCAAATACCTGCCTCCTCTTGAAGAACCAAATCTAGAAAAAGCTTCCTTCCTAGAATGAGCTCCCTGGAATTGGTGCTGGAAATGAACTCTACCTGGATGTTAACGCCAGCCCTCCCTCGAACAAGGCGGGACCCCACACTTGGCCCATGCTTCCCTCCCTCCCTCCTTAATTCATCATGCCTCAGGGCTCCCAAGTGACTCCTGGTATCTTGGGCAGCACTGCTCATCCAGCTTTCCTAGCCAAGATGCCTCTGCCCCAGACTGCCCCATCAGTTCACCCTAAAAGGACCCCCCCCCCATTGAGGGAAGCCCTTGAGAGAAGTTCTGGAGGGCTATTATAGAGAGCAAGGACACCCTGTTCTTTTTCTACACATACTGAGAATATCTGAGAGATTAAAAAAAATTACTGCTAGTTTTATTGTAGTTTGGTGTTAAGACAAAGACCTGGAGATAGAAACAGGGAAAATGAAATAGCTTGGGAACAGATTCTAAGAGCACAGCTGGATGGAAACCTACCAGTAGGCCACTAGCTGGTTCCCTTCCTTTTAGGCTGAATTCTAACTAAGGAAGTAAAAGTGACAGTGAAGGAGGCCCCTCCAACTCCCGAGTCCTGTTCCCCAATACAGCATGATTACTGGTAAAACATCACAGAATGAGATCAAAGTAAAGAATTCGCCCTTCTGTGGTGATTCCATAATATGGCAGGCTAATAATGAGGATAATCAGAAGTAGTGATGATAGTGGATTGGCCCTGATCTGTAGAAATGCCAGTTTGTTGACCAAATGCTCCATCCAACAATTTGCTGCTTCTGTTCACATCTTCTGTATTTTTTTTAAAAAAATTGTTGCACGTTGTTATTTTCTCTTCATTTCAAAATCCAGTCCTACTACTATAGCCTGTTGTTATTGCAATTGCTGCTACTCTAATGGACATACAATAACAATGACAGGGCTTAGGAAGAATATAAAGTGCAAACGTGTGCATGTGTGTGTGCTTGAATATGTTTACAAATTTGTGCTATTTTTAAATATTGATATCTTTGCACACTTTTTACCATTATCACCTATTTTGGAATGCATCACAACTTCTCAAAAAGTATGCTGTACCACCTGTGGACTTGATCACAACCTATTCTGAGTACAAGCTCCCAGAGAAAGACCAGGGACTGGGTATGATCTGAGACCTTAAGCCGTTCCTTGACCCAGTCATCCTGGACTACTATATCCATTAAAATCCATTGTTACATTGATAATGTTTTTATAATTTGCTTTGATTACAGCTTTAATATATTTAATGTATTTCAAATATTTGGAGGGGAGAGTTAGCACAACTGGACTGAACAAAACTATTTTTTTCCTGCAAGTTATATTAACATCTACTGATCATGCAACAATCTGTTAACTGATGCAGATGATTTACTGATACGGGTCACTTTTTCAGGTCTTCGATGTAATAAAGATTTGATTGGATATTGACTACAGATAGCTGCATTCAGCTTCTTGTGAAAATATTCCCTGCAACTCTGCTGAAATGGTAAATGATAATGCATCAGTTCTCTCTGAAATGTCTGTAGAAATGTATAGCAAACTTCATTACATTAATAGTATTTTTAATAGTTTTGTTTCATAAGCTCAAAGTTCTAGCTTTGTTTCACAGGATACACAAATTAAAATCTAATTATTAAAAGCAAATGCCAGATTTATTTTCCCCGCAACATTAACCATGAATAGGGATGATCTCCATACAAATTCATTTATCACCTTTAGAAGATGTGACATTACAATGTGTCAGTATCCCTGGCACAGATATAAAAAGGAGATCCACTTTTTTTTGCCTGCATTCAGGAAAACCTTCAAAATGTGGAAGGGTCTGGAGAGATCTAGGAGAGAATGAGCCCCGTGGCAGGTTTTCATATGATAAGTGAGCTACATTGCATACCTCCAGTGGTGGGTTCCTCTCCCCGTTGCTACCAGTACGCTACTCACGGGGCCGGGCATCCTATTCGTGCACGCGCGCTGTGCATGCATGCACACTCCACTGCCCTTGCGACACCCAGCTGCTTGTTGGAGATTGTGCAGGTGCCGCACACTGTGCACGTTTGCGCAATTGGCTGGTTGGTTTAAAAACAGGTATAGAACGCGGACGGGCAAGTGGGCCAAACCAGCCACCGCAGCTGCTCCCGGCTACTACAGGTACGGCCATACCGGGCTGTACCAGCTGGAACCCACCATTGCATCCCTCCTAACTGATCTGAAAGGGAGTCTTTCTATACAGAATGAGTGAAGGAACAAATGTGTCTATGAACACAGGCATCCTATATCACTTTATGCCCTCCTATTCAAAATAAAATTCTGCAATCTAACCCAGCATTCCTTGCTTAGCTAGAAGGCCCCTCTTCCTTCTCTAATCTCAATAAAGTAGCACCCTCCATTTCTTGGCTTAGATGGTGTTGGAAAATCAATTGTAAAAAGAAAAAAAATCAAAGTAAGCTTGGGTGTTTAAAAAGCATGACTGCATGCAAAACAGTGTTTAAGAAGAATTCTCTATTCTGCATTGATCTCACCATATCTAAAAAATAGTGAGTCCAGATGGGAGATGCTAGAATGACAAGGAGCTTGAAAGAAGAACTTACAAGGAATGATTGGAAATGTTGAGTACCTAACGGGTGTGTTTACCTGGGAAAATCTAACTGCCTTTGCACCATTTCAAGCAATATGGATCTCTACATGAATGTGAGCTCTGCTATGTCTAGAGCAGTCAAACTCCTGGCCCACGAGCCGGATGAGTCACACACGGGCCATGCCCACAGTTTAGCGAAGGGGGAAAAAATCCCAATATGTCATGTGATGTTGCCGTGATGATGTGAGTTTGACACCCTTGATCTAGAGCAATTTCCTCCCTCATAAACCTGCATGAACTGAAATGTGAGATCTAATTAAGTTTTAACATTAGGTAATAGTATTGAATATTAGTAAACAAAGATGGTACAAATGCTTTCATTAGTACCACATTCAAATCACATAAAATATTTATATATTGGTTAGAGCAGAAATGGGGCAGGCAGACATCTGTCTGTCTTTGAAGCAACTGTCAGATAACCATCTAATGGCAGCAGACAAGAAATCAACCTCAGGGTGAGTAACAGATTTTGGTAGTTTTTGACTTACAACCATTCATTTAGTGATGTTTGAAGTTAAAACAGCACTGAAAAGTGACTTATGACTGCTGCATCATCCCCATGTCATGTGATCAAAATTCAAGCGCTTGGCAACTGGTACATTTATGATGGCTGCGGTGTCCTGGGGTCCAAATGGTCATCTTTTGTGACCTTCTGACAAGCAAAGTCAATGGGGAAGCCAGATTTCTTTACCAAGCATGTTATTAACTAAAGAACCGCAGAGATTCACTTAATGGTGGCAGGAAAGGTCATAAAATGAGGTGAAACTCATTTAATGACCAGGTTGCTTAGCAAAAGAGTTGTTGGGCTCAATTGTGGTTGCAAGTCAAAGACGATCGATACAGTAATTGCTAACAAACCTGAATGCTAGGCAGTAATGCCAACAGCATAGGGCCAGAAGAGATTCCCCTATCATTATGAGGAGAGAAAGTCTGAGAATCCATTTAGCATTCTCATCCTATTGGTATTTTTATCATTGGGCACAAAACTGATGCCTGATTCAGTGGTAGGTTCCTCTTCCTGTCGCTACCAGTACGCTGCGCATGGGGCTGGGCATCCTGGTCATGCAGGCGCACTGCACACACATGCGGACTCCACTGCTCCTGCAACACCCAGTTGCTTGTCAGAGGTCGTGCAGGCACCGCAAGCTGTGCGTGCAAGCACAATTGGCCGGTTGCTTTAAAAACAGTATGGAACGCAGGCGGGCGGGCAGGCCAAACGAGCAACTGTACTGGTACGGTGGCCGCTGTTCCCGGTTACTACTGGTATGGCCGTACCGGGCCGTACCGGGCGGAACCCACCACTGGCCTGATTGCTGTATATCCTAGTCTTGTGAAATATATGTAATTTACAAGACTGTATCCTTAATTCAAACCTCCTGGTAGAAAGTAATAGTTGTCGAAAGATCAACATCTTTAAGACATTTCTGGCTGTAAGATTATTATTTTTACGTACTGAGAAGTTCCTATTCGGGAAACCTATAAGCAAGAAGATTAAAGGTAACTTTATTCAGATCCTATTTAAAGTGCAACCTGATGCTTTACTGCATAGACAGTAGCTGTGACTCTAATGACAGATCTCTAGATGATTTGCAATAGATTGGCAAATTATTCTATCATCCACATATTTAACAGGAAAAAGTAGGTTTCAACTTACCCCAAATATGTAATGAACAGCTCATCAAAACTTTTTGAAAGTGCCTGTCAAAATGGCAATGAATTCTATGCATTCCTGGTACTCAAAATAAATTCCTTGACGTAGAATTCTTTTCATCTAAATACATGCCCCTTGTGCCTTCAAGGTTTTAGTTGAAACACAAAGTAGACAGTGCAAGTGTGAAATGGGATCATCTCTGTGTGAAGCTAGAAGAACATCTTAACTTAATTAATCTTAATGCCTAAGCATCTTAACCCCTTAAAGCATGCAATGCTCAGTTGCATCAAGTCATAAAGGTCTCCCAAATACGCTTTATTGGTGAGCTGTCACTAAAAGATTAAAAATATGGCCAGTATTCCATCGGAACAGCTCAACTGTTACAGCTGATGCCACCATGACTCACTGCTATCAGATGGAATAAATCTTACAAAATGTGATAGAAGATACTTTTGTGGAGTCCTTGGTGCTCTCTGTTGTTGGTTGTTTTCTTGCAGACATTTCATAATAGAACTAGGTAGCATGTTGCAAGATATTGTGCACAATGCAACATACTTTTGGTGGCTGTATTTCTACCAAGATTGCACTGTCACTGTCAAAAATTATGAGTGTCGCCAATATTTATGTTGTTTGTTCTCAATTCCACTGTCATATTAGAAAGATCTGGTAGGAAAGGATAGAACAGTCTGCCTTGTCAGGTATATTTATCATGGGCAGTTTCTAATATGACCAGATTTAGTTAGTGCCAATAAAAGGAACATAAAATATGCTGCCCATATTCTCTGTCAGGCATTTAGCAAAACAAGCCATTAAGTACCCTTCCGTGACAAAGAAAAGGCAGATGAATGCAGTTCAGGATAGCACTGCCTCTCTATAAACAGATGGAGAGTAAATGCTCTGAATTTCATCCAGCCTCGGGCTAGCAATTTGCCTGTAATGAACACATAAAGCCTTCAAATCTTGTCCTGAAATGCCATGTCATAGGTTGTTCAATTAGAATCCCCTGTCAGATGTAGAAAACTATCTGCTAAAATTGTTAGTTTTGTTGTATGCGGCTTAGTCACAGGCTTATGAGATGAGAGGCTATATAAATTAGATAAAACAAAATAAAAATAAAAAGACTCAGCCCCTGAAAGGAAAAGTTGCCCAGAGCCCATCCACCTGTTTCTAACTACAAGTTACAAATATGATTAGTAATCTTTTTTTTTAAAGGAGTAGAATCCTCTGATGTCCCCAAAAGGAACCCACATGCGATCCTGGAATTTTTTTTATGAATAAATTACATATATAGACAAGAGTTGGGCCAAGGAGTAAGAAGGGCATAACAAATAATCTCTTTGCCAACTATCCGATAGGGCCATCACATCATAACTTTGATGCGCATTTTGGAGCCACTGATTTGAGATTCAGCCTTCTAGGTTTGGAGAACAATCTAGATATTCTACTGGTGATGCGGCTGTAGGACAAACGCTGAAACCAAAGCTGCTCTAGTCCCTTGGAAAGTGACCCCTAAGGGGTGAAGGATGAAAAATAAGATTTCAAGTTTTTGCTTATAACCTTGATGAAAGGTAAGTGCGCATGCTCAAAGAGCTCGTTCAGCCATATAAATCTTGAAATAAAAACAGCAACCAGCTTCTCCCTTTGCTAGTTGCATTTGTTACAGGCTACACTGGACTCAGGAAGGATTACTGCGGCTTGATGTGACCATATTTGTGACCATATTTCTTGACTAGTCATCACTTAGTGGCTGCATTACTCATGGCCATACCTAGGCATTACAAACTGACAAAAGCCAGCAAGTGCAGTAGTGTTAAATAGTTAAGATGGGACTCACAATACTAGGGAAGGGGATACAACCAAAATTCAAACTTCGGTAGCATTTCTAAAATTATTAAATTTTACTCAAGGCTCATAAAAATTGTTAGCCCGAAAATCGGCTACCAGACCCTTTCTTAATGAGTTTGCATTCTTAATGCCGCAGTTCTCATTTTGAACTTTATGATACTAGTTCCTTTAAAACGATGTGTGTTTTCATTCTTGAATTCACCTTTAACCAGATTTTTTTTTCTATTCTGATGTTGAGAGTGAGAAAAATTATTAGCACTTCTTAGAGTAAAGACATCAAATATTTTAGGAACTGAGAATCATTCTCAAGGGCCGAATCTCTATAGTAAAGACCAATTAGGAATTATAATACTGTCCCCTGTCTTGCCTTTGTGCTAGGAGGGTGTTTAGTTAAGTGCTAACCCCACATGTCATTTATGCTTCAACATCAGGTATTGTGTCATATCAGACATATCTGACATTTCTGATATATCAGAAAGGTGCATAAAGAAAAAAAAGGGAGATTAAAATAATCACACAAGATCACAAAAAAAATTATTTATCAATAAAAGGTACTTTGCTTTGTCGTCACTAAGTAATGGATGATAAATACAGACTGAGAATGATTTTCTCTTGAAATAGTCCCGTTTGATGTGGCTTGCTTTTAAAATACCTGCTATCTTGCAAGGATCCTAAATACTCAGCTAACACAAAGCAACAATGTTGATTTCATCCAAATTGAGCCTCAAAGGGGCAAGGGCTTTAGCATCAAAAATGACATAGAATAAAAGATTTGTCTCTTCACATCTGATTGTATTACGTATGCAACATATCCCAAGGAAAATACACATTCATATGAAGAAAAAATGAATAGGAAGAATGATGGACTTTGATTAATGCCAACTAATGTTGGCATTAATGCCAACCTTATAATTTTGAAATTTGATGGGAAAGAAGAAGAAGAAGAAGAGAGATATGTGAATGGTTGAATTCCACAAGATGTTTGTTTAAAATTCTTGGAAGAATAGTGGATGATAGCTGTGAACTTCCAATAGTGCTACACCCACATACCAGAAAAGACTGTTCAAACTGGAGCAGGGCAATTTACCAATAAGGATGTTTCAAGTAGCACTGCCCATTACAGCATTTCTGCAACAAAACAGCCTTGTCACCAAAGAGCAGGCAGAGTAATAGCATGTGGGAGACTGTTTCTTACTCAGTACCCACTTTTTGTGGGAACATGAGCTTTTGGAAGTGCAAGATGTCTCTCCATTCAACCAACCGCCTCCCCTTGCCCAAACATGCTATGTGAGGTGATGAGCACAAGCTGGACGTGCATGGCATGAGAATGGTGGTTAAACAGGGTTACAGGCAGTTTATGGGAGGAGCTCACCATCAAATGTACGCTGGAGCTTGACTTCCTTTTCTGGACACACCATTGAAAGGAGGAAAGAGAAGGAAAGAAGAGATGAGAAGAGAAGCAAAGAAAATGTTGGCACTTATGCATCAGCAGAGCCCTGCTGCCAATCATGTTCCTTTAAGAAAGGAACCAAATGCCACAAATATGAGCTCGTGACTGCCAGCAGTTATACTATAGTACTAGAAACCCGGATTAAAAAAATTCCAAGCGTAGCAAAATGGCAAATGATGTAGCCAGTGTGACGCAGGAGAGGCTGAAATCAGAGGGCCATTGGTTTTCAAATTGTGTCCAATTGTTGGGAGGATTGTTTACCAACAAATTATTAAGATGATACAATGTCTATCAAAAATATTTTATTCAATATCTACCTATAAAAATGTTTTTATTGTATTGATTCATTAACACTAATATTTGACCTAAGAAATTTTGAATCTTCTGCATTCAAGTAACTAGTTCCTGACAGGTATATAGCAATCATGTATCATCTCACTCAAATGAGGTAGGCTTGATTATTGCAATGACCGAGAAGGAGTCTGTGGTGACAATTATGAGTTTGTTTTATAATTCCAAGATAAACACAAACCTATACACAGATCTAGAAAGCACATGAGACCATGTGAAAAAGATCCATTCAGCATTTTACATTTAGCCACTACTCTATAAAATAGTTCTTACTAATTGTAACTAATTTTATTAATCAGTTAGCTGAGGTGTGCAGAAAACACACCACTATAGTAATGGGGAACTTCAGCTATCTTGTCATCAGCTGGAAAACAAACCCTGCAGTGAGTAGGAGATTGAATAAGTTTCTGGTGTGCGTAGTTGACAACTTTGTCAGCCAGCAGGTGGAGGTGGGAACTAGAGGGTCAGCTGTATTGGACTTAATCCTAACTAACAGAGATGAAATGACTGAGGGAGTAGCTGTTATAGGAACTTTGGAGGAAAGTGAGTGTGTCATATTAGAATTCACTGTAATGCAAGCACTGGCAACTGAATGAAGTCAAAGTAATGAGAGCTGACTTCAACAAACAAAGACAAAGATTAGGAAGGATTCCATGGATGAAAATCCTAGAAGGAAAAACAGATCAGGATGCATGGGAAACTCTGGAGAAAAATACTAAAGGCCTCCCAAAAAAACCAATACCACAGAGAAAGAAAAATAAGAGATACCAGATGAGACCAGCATGATTGCACAAAGAGCTCTCTGACAAACTGAGGGACAAGAAGGACAAGTATAAAAAATGGAAACAGAAATGTAACTAAAACAGAATACCAGCAAATAGCCTGAATTTGCAGAGGTGCAGTCAGGAAGGCTAAGACTCAGAGTGAACACATGCTGAAAATAACCAAAAAAAGTTTATTTCAATACATAAGGAACAAGAAAAATTTAAGGAAATGATGTCTACTAATGGAAGAAGCTGGCAAGAAGGTGATGGGCAGGAGATGGAAAGTGGACCTGCTTTAATTCCTCCTTTGCACCTGTCTTTAAAGAAAAGGAAAAAATAGCCCAACCTACCAAAAGCAGCACAATGAGACACAGAACAGGCATGCAAATCAAAATAGGTTAAAAAAAAAACCACCTTGTAACTTTGACAAATTCAAAGCACCAGAATCAGACAGTTTACAACCCAGGGTACTGAAAAAGCTGGAAGATGTGATCTCAGAACCAGTGAAAACAATCTTTCAAAGCTCCTGAAGCAAGGGCAAGGGGGAACTGCAGGACTGGAAAAGAGCTATATGATTCCAATCTTCAAGATAGAGGAAAAATGGATCCAGCTTACCATCAATACCTGTGAAAATCCTAGAAAAGATAATCAAGCTGCAAATTTGTGAGCTCCTAGAAATGAACAAAGCAATCACTAGAAACCAGCATGAGTTTATTAAAAACAGATCATGCCAGACAAATCTTATGGCCTTCTTTGATTAACTAAATTAGTGGATCAGGGAAATGCTGTGGATATAATCTTCTTAGATTTCAAAAAGGCATTTGACAAAGTAGGCACAGCCTACTTCTTGGTAAGATAGAACAATGTGGGATAGATAGTATCATCATCAGTTGGATTCGCAACTAACCAACTGCACTCAGCCTGAAATCCTTAATGGAACTATATTTACATGGAGGAAAGCATGAAAAGGGGTTTCTTAAGGTTCTATCTTGGGCCCAGTGATGTTTGACATTTTCATAAGTGATCTAGATGACGGGATAGAAAGGGAACTAATCAAATTTGCATCTTGACAGAATTGAGCATTAGGCCCTATCCAACAAGATGCAGTTTAGTGGGAGAAAAGTAACATCCTGCACTTAAGGCAGGAAGAACCAAATACACTAGTGTAGAATAGACAGCACCTGGCTCAACAATAGTAAATGTGAGAGGGATCTAGATGTCGCAATTGAAGTATGAACCAGCAGTGTGCTGCAGCTGATAAGAAACCCCCAATGCAGTCCTAGGCTGCATCAACAGAGAGATAGCATCAAGATCACAATAAGTGATAGTACTACTCTATACTGCATTAGTGAGGCTATACTTGGAAAATTGCATTTAGTTCAGGTTGCCACAATACAAAAAAGATGCAGAGACCCTAGAAAGAGTGCAGAGAAGAGCAACACAGATGATAAGGAATCTAGAGGCTCAACCATATGATGAACAATTGAGAGAACTAGATATGTATAGTACAGGGGTGTCAAATTGGTGACCCATGGGCCGGATGCGTCATGCGTAGCCCACGCCCACCCCAGCTCCGTGATGATGGCAATGTGACGTGTCGAGTTTGACACCCGTAGTCTAGCCTAATGAAGAAAAGGATTAGAGATGACATGATTTATTTATTTGTTTTTATTGATTATATTTTAATGCCACTCATCTCCCTTATAAGATGATAGCTGTCTTCTGGTACATGAGGGGTTGTCACAAGGAGGAGGTGATCTACTAATTCTCCAAAGCACCTTAGGGCAGGACAAAAAGCAGAAGCTCTGCTCCTCAGAGGAAGATCCAACTGGAACTAAGGAGAAACTTCCTGATAGTGAGAACAATTACAATGAAACAGCTTGCCTCTCAGAGTTGTGGGTGCTGCGTTGCAGGAAATCTTCAAGAAAAGATTGAACAACAATTTGTCTGGGCTTCTGCCTTGGGTAGAGAGTTAAACTAGAAGACCTCCAAGGTCCCTTCCAGCTCTATGATTCTATGTCTCCATTTTCTGTAATACTTGTATAGAAAGACAAATACTTATGAAAGAGAATTGCAAACAGGGGCCAGACAGGATTGATCAGATGACATATATGCCAACAAGGAGGCACTGGGTATGAATGGAAAGTACATGGAATAGAAATCTCATTTGATAAAACTAGATTTTATGAGCTTCTCTGTTTCTGCGTTTCTTGTCCTGTGTGAGAAATCAGGGAGAAAAATAGGAGAAATACCAAGGGCAGAGGAGAAAAAAAGATCATTCATTAAGAACTGTGTAGAGACAGAAATTATTCTACAATGATGCAATGATGAGGGGGATGATGCTTTCCTCCCTGAATCTGTCCTATGCCATATTATAATTGACTTATAATTGACTTCAGGAGGAAGAGTACCATTGTACATAAATGGTGAGGAGGTGGAGAGGGTTGGTAGTTTTAAATTTCTGGACATTTATATCTCAGAGGACCTCTCGTGGACCATGAATGCTAACATGCTTGTGAAGAAGGCACAGCAGAGGCTGTACTTCCTGAGAATGCTAAGGAAGATAAATCTATCTCAGCATCTACTTCTTTCCTACTATCCCAGCATTATTGAGAGTGTCCTGACATATGGCATTCTTGCATGGTATGGGAGCAGCTCTGCAGCAGACAAAAAAACTCTACAGCGAATCATTAAAACTGTCCAGAATATCACCGGGCTCCAGGTACCAGTCCTGGAGAACATCTTCACATCTGGCTGTTTGAAGAAGTTGCATGACATTCTCAGAGACTCTTCCCATCGTGCTTACAATCTTTTTAGACTGTTGCCTTCTGGCAGAAGATACAGAACAATTAAAACTAGGACCACATGTTTTCTGAATAGCTTTTATCCCAGAGCTATAATTGCACTCAATAATGAACTAAAGGGTCACCATCAGTGAGCTATTGGACAGCACTACTTGGTCTGTTGTGTGGATGCTTGGGTGGTTTAGGGGCGGGGAATTTTTTTGGTTGGTGGGGGTGTGTTTGGGGATTGTTATGTGTGTTGGGCCTCGTCTCTGGGTGTTATGTGAATTTCGTTGTATGTGTAAACTGGCATATATGTACAATGACAATAAAGTAAAGTAAAGATTAATTCAAGGTCCAAGTTATGGTTTAGTCCATTGACCCAAATCATGCAACTTTTCTCGTCCTTTTTCAGAATCTACTAATACTTATTCCCGCAACAACTTCCCAATTTTGCTTAGAAGAAATACTGTTATATACCTATTTGCACCTCCATTGCCTACCACATAATCTGAGATAACGTCCTTTCCCTGTTGCACCACATTAAGCCTTCTAGAGCAAAGTTGGAGAAACATACTCACCCACAGACTCCTAGAGATAAAATCTTGGCAGTGGTAATTCTTATTTGAATAATGTTCTCCCATTATGTTATCCTCTTTTAAGAGCTACTGTACATGAAGACATTTTAAATCTCCCACATACATTAACAATTGCACTTCTAGATAACTGTAACTTCTTTTTGCTGACACTTCGCCTTTGGTACCACGATATCTTCAGTGTTTTTATTCCATGTTGATTATAGGCATAATCCTTTGAAGCTTCCAAGCAGCCTTTTCATTTTTGCAAAGATTTGCAATCACATTTAGAGTTGTTTTGAGTACAAAATAAATGTGCTTTTTTCATTACTGGAAGGCATGCAGTATGGCTCTTATGTGCCAAAAGCTTAGACAGCTTTGGGAATACAAAGTTATTTTACTGGAATTTCAATCTGAAGTTTATCAGAAAGTATTACAAATACAATGCATAAACTTTAAGTGCTTTTGGGTAAACAAAGCAAGACTCCTGTTAACATGCAGGCACTTAAGTTTGTCCTATTTCACTTGCAGTATTTTCTCTTGGGAATGTACTGCATTAGAATTAGATCTTTTTTTCAGGAGCTCTGAGCAGCACACACCATTGCCTACATTAAATATCACACTCTGTGAACTAAATTTCAAGAAGAAAGGATGAGAAATATATATTTGCTGGAAAAGGAAAGGATTTTTTTCTGATCTGAATTGGAATTTGGCTAAAGTACTAATAGGTTTTTTTAAAAAATCTTGTCCTGTATGTAGCAAACAGCCTATCCTGGGGAAAAACTGGAAGGCATATTTTATGTAAGCTTGGAAAATGTAAAAGATGCAAGGAGTAGTAAATCCCTATTTTTTATTCTCCCTTTTTATCAAAGGTAGGTGCATCCCCTTTTGATGCCATCTGAACTTCTCACACTAAATTACTACTAGGGAAGGAGTACCTCAATCTCCTAGAATATTAAATATGTTTATAATTATTGCTTGGTTTTTACTCTGTTTTAATGGTCAGCTGCAGTGATGTACATGAGATGGACTGCTATATAAATTATTAAATAAACTAGGTTAATAAAAAATACAATCAAATAATATCTTTTCTAATAAAATGGACATTAATAATACATGATTTGGTGTGTTGGGAATTTTGTAGTGATCAATTCCCAGAGGTCTTCAGTAACATTTTGCAAGCCATGAGGGGGAGAGCCATAATTTCCTCAGGGGGCAGCTTATTCCAAAGGAAGTGAGTTCTCCCAACACCAGGCTTCCCTTTTCCATTAAATCTCACAATGGAAGTGGAGCTGGCGGTCCAGGTCAAATGGGCAAAAATACTGGGGAAACTCAGTGTCTTAGACAAGCCCAAGTCACAAAAGGCATTTAAGAAATGACTAATTATAAAATCTGGATTTAAACTACAAAAGGTTATAGATAAAGAACAATTATTATTCCACTTATCCTCAGCTGGCTTAAATATGTAATTCTATTACAGTCACAGTTATCTGTCAGCAAGTAGCAATAATTTATGAAATCTGACAATTTGCGCTAAAAAGGTATAAAAATCTTGCAGGGGGTTTATTTGTATGTTATTGGAAGGTTACAAGCGAACTAACAGACTCCACTGAAGTGACTGGGGTTCAGGACAATATGAAGACAAACATTTAGAGTTGGAATTCAACCACCACATAATGTCTGACCATTGGTATCATCATTAGCCAGGAGTTCTAGGAGAGCCCATCCCTTTGATTAATTTTAGGGCCAAATATGTTTTGAGGTTTCAAACTGGTCAGAACAAGTAACAACATTCCCCTTAGCTTGAACATATTAAGATGAGCTTAGCTCAGAAATATCAGAGTAACTGAGTAATATGGAAGAAAACAACAAGCAATGGTGGACAACTTCAGCCTATATTTCTAATTATATCGTGAGGATCTAGGAAGGGCAAAATCCTTGAAAGTGAAGGACCATCAAGATGGACAAGAACCCATCAATTGTGCATCATTGTTGCCTGAATATTCTGGCAAGGGTCTTGAGGCCCATTTTCTTTCTTTTTTAAAAAAGCGAAGACTTTAGGGAAAGCAAAGCAGAGATGGGGAAAAAGAAAAACCCTCTTCTGTCTTGCTTACATAAATAGGCTGTGAATGGGACCAGGAGGAACATTTTGAGTTCTCCGCGTGGAGAAGAAAAGGCTATGTCTACTTTGTCACTGAGGTCCCAAAGGTGCTGTTCAAAAGGCAAACCAAAAGTGAAACGTTTACAAACGTTTTGAAAAGCACCTTTGAACAATCATGACCTGGATGATCGAGAATCACTACAGACATTTGTCAATGAGGATTACACCGAGTATAAATTCTCTCTTAGTTATTTTTTCCACTGACCTACAGCTCACCCTTCTTTAAGCATATTCTCTCTGATCCAGTTCTAAAAAGCATCAAAAGAGAATCAGACAAACAATGAAATGGAAACAAACCCCCACAACTTCTTAAGTGAGGGCAGTCAATGAGGAAGTGTTTTTAGAGTAATCTATTTTGTTAATTTAGGAGTTTTGAGAACAGCAGAGACATTCTTCCGCCCCCGACCCGACTGCAAAATTATGACATGTAGAATATAAGGCGCATCATTTTTTTGCTAAAACAATTAACAAAGAACCATAGTGTGGTTCATATTTAATGCCTAAAGAAATATTTATGATGAGTGGGATATTGGAAAAACAACAATAAAGCAGTAAGTAGAAGGGCTAATACCCATTCTCTAATGTTCTACTGAATACACGAGGCAGGAACAGGATCGTCCCTTTTAACTTTATCCATTTTTAATGTTAAAGGAGTCCTTGTATTCTGTACAGAGACCTCCTTCATGCAATAGTGAAGCCTGGTCACCTGATTATTATTATTAAATACATATTAAATATATTGTTTAGCTGTATTAGTTTACACTATGTATACACGGAGCGGGGGGACAGGAAAATTGGAGAACACCGACATGGGAGCTCAGCTTGCATGGTTTAATTCTCTCTGCGCTCTCTGTGAATATGTGGAATGGAAAGTAGGGAAACATTTTAGTGGTCTTTAACAGAACATAGCAAAATAAATAAATGCAGCAATGGATTTTAATGGGGAGCTGCTAGTTTCTATTACTATGACTGGGAAATAATGTTAATGATGTCCAATTCCCATTTTTAAATAAATGCAACTTTAAATATATATATATATATACATACTGTGCAGCTAAAGAAAATAGTTCACAGAAGATGTAATATTCACAGAATAGTGGATAAGATGCAAGAATCAGGACTACATTTAGTTTCCTTGCTTGAGGACCAGTAGTTTCCTCAAACATAAAAGAACCAACAATATTATCAAAGAATATAATTTGATTTGAAAACAGTTTTCAGCGATAAGGTAAAGGTTCCTGTCGCACATATGTGCTAGTCATTCCCGATTCTAGGGGCGATGCTCATCTCTGTTTCGAAGAGCCAGCACTGTCCAAAGACGTCTCCAGGGTCATGTGGCCGGCATGATTAAACACCGAAGGCACACGGAATGCTGTTACCTTCCCACCAAAGTGGTCCCTATTTTTCTATTTGCATTTTTACATGCTTTTGAACTGCTAGGTCAGCAGAAGCTGGGACAAGTAATGGAAGCTCACTCCATTTCACAGCACTAGGGATTCGAACCGC
This sequence comes from Natrix helvetica, assembly GCF_964273705.1. NCBI lineage: Eukaryota > Metazoa > Chordata > Lepidosauria > Squamata > Natricidae > Natrix > Natrix helvetica. The sequence goes on along the minus strand of NC_138551.1, from coordinate 107,049,730 downwards.
CGAACTGCTGACCTTTCTGATCGACAAGCTCAGCGTCTTAGCTACTGAGCTGCCGTATCCCTTTTTCAGGGATGTGAAACTCATATATAAAATAAGAAACTAATTATTCCATTAAATATAGATAATATGGTAAACATAATTTCCTAAAAGATAGACAAATACCCATTGGAAAAGGAAACAGAAATAATAATCAAGTGTGAGGTCTTTGGTAAAACAGTTCTGAAATCCATTAATGTGCATTGCTTTATTAATCCAATGTTATAGATCTCTTGCTCTCATTTTATTTTCACACAGAAATGCAGGGCAGCTGTAGCATGCAAATAATTATATATTTATTTAAAGAGGCAATGACCACTTCCAGATACTTAAACCATACCCTGCAAATTTACTAAAATATTTTTGATAACACACTATGGAATTGTGGGTCTAAGAATTTTCCAGAGATAGTTCTTTGCTGCATAGCTCAATATTACAGTAGTTGTTGCACTTGTTGAAACAGTTGGAAGAAAGTCCTATATTAAGTCTTGAGCCTTAATGGCTTGGTCAACCATCAATTTCGTTGCCGCACTCACATGATCAAGTTGCAGATATGATCTTAGCAGAAGCTGTGCATAGCCATTATCTGGCATATGAATCACTTAGGCTGGCCAAGGATGCAGATTTCTAAGAAAGGGACTGGAAAAGAAAGGGAGGCTCCCAATTTCAAAACCTACCTTTACTCCATCTGACTTTTTGTTCAGTAAGCTCTTGGCAGCTGCAAATAGAATTGAGAAAAGCAAGTGAACCACATTTTAACATTATTTCTCTTTCCCTTAAAGCAAGTCAATATAAAAAAACAAGCTTGATTCATTTTAGGCTCTTATTTGCGCAAAACAATAAAATCTGCATGAACAATAGCTTTACCAACATCCAAACCTTATATCACAATCATATTTTTTTTTCAAAGAAACTGGACAAAAGATAAATCTTCAGAGCTCTTGAGAGGTTCATATCTTCACTTTCATTATTTACTGCCTCTATCCCTTTCAGTAGCCAAAGCTATTAGCAAAGAAGCAATAAAAACCAACTCTTAAATTGACATGCAGAAGAATTATCCCTTGAATCAGTGTTTCATATGACAAATGTTATTCTAGAAAGTCACAAAAAAGCTTTTTTTTACATTTTAATGCCAAGTTGTCATTGTTATGTGCAGTGATTATTAAGGTGTTTTGATTTCCTCCTGCACATAGACATGACAATAGGCAAATATGATATTCTTGTAAGAAATATAGCATGTGAAGTGGCTCATCCCTTACCTACAAAATGTAGAATAAAAAAAGTAAAAATTAAATCTGGGTACTTTACAATGAAAAATCCAACTGTGCACTAAAATCCAATATAGGATAACGTTAGGGAAAACATGATTGCTGCTAATCTGGGCAGAGGTCAGATTGGCAGTTGTCCAGAGGGAGAATTCAAGAGACCACTTATCAGATGAAGTTTACATGTTTCATTTGGAGAAGAGCAAGTTACTTTGCTTTTCATATAACTAGCTTGCAAAGGCAAAGACAGAATACACATAAAACCAGAACATGAATGCATAATGAAGAGACACCCAAAGAGCTTGACAGCACTAAGACCTATCCATGCCAATTGCAATTTTCAAATATACCTTTCAAAACAAATTTTGTGTTGCAGCTCTTTGATTTCTCAAGCCACTCAACACAGAAACAATTGCGCACAACTAGTTCTTGTAGTTTATTCTACAGAAATCACATACTGTGGTTGGAAGAGGATTTTTGGTGTCTGGATAGTATAAATTAGTTAACAGTTAATGCCCTTTGAAAACTGTTCACATCCACCCAATGATGAATCAATTTAATCAGGAACAGCATATTTTGAATAATGATATCTACACTACCTTTACAAAAATTAGGTGGCCTTAAACAAGCTAACAGCTGATTGAGGCATAATAAAAAGGTACATTTTAAAAAATTAAGTACTACATGTATTTAATACAAAGTACAAGATTCACATTTATTTTGTAGCCTTACAAATATTTAAAATCCAAGACCACACAGATGATGATACTAATGAGAAAAATATGTACAGAATACATTAGCTGGATTTGGCTTCCTGTTCACTAAATATGGAATCTAAGGCCTCGATCTGAAATTTTGTTAGATAACATATTTCTGTCCTGAGTGTCATTTAAAAGCAAGCAACATTAAAATTACATTTTATTCATTTATACACTATCCATTTCCAAAGGCCCTGTGCAGCTAATTACCAAGATCAATTTAAAATAAAAGGCAACTCCTTCAAAAATAATAAGCAAATCCACTCATAATATGAACAAAATTGACAATATCAACTATGCAAACTCATGGGCCTGCCAGGATCCAATTTGATTCACAACATGCCCTTCTCCTGTGCTTGATGGAACAACCAAGCCTTAACTGCTTTTAATTGTTTTTCTTTTTTTAATGAGGCAATTTTTTAAAACATGTAAGTGCAAGAATTCAAAGGGGAGAAATGGATATCCCTCCTCTTTTGCATAACTCTTTTGCGCAAAAATATTTCACACGTGAAGAAGGCATGCTGGTTCATGTATGTTTCCATACCACGGGATAAAATTCAGGGTAGCAGATAAGAGCTCTGAGAAATTAAGGCAAGATGTAATAAAAAGGCGCTGTTGCATTCATCCAGCAGGAAACCAATTTATGTTTAAGCTTCTGTAATTAAACCCTAATCCATTCCACGTCTGGAATTCCTATTCTGTAGTTTTATTTGCAGCATAAGGAAAATATCAAAGTTATTTACAGGAGGCTGGTTCCGGCAAATTCAGTGACATTTTTTGGCAGAAAAAGAGAAGTCTTAGTCTACCTATTCCAGCTCTAATATGGTTATCATATGAAAATGAAAACTACTTCATGCAGTTAATCATACTAAAAAAAATAAAATTTGAGAAAGGATGAAAAGGAACCCCTCTCTGGAGCTTTCAGACTTTGCCTCAGTTTTGCCTCTATTAGACATGATGTCATTCTGTAATTGAGACAACAGGATGGTCACTGAAAACCAATCCCACCTGGATATAGACTGTTCACACTGTAAAGCAAATAGCTTACAAATACCTCACAATAGCAAGAACATTGAGAAATGCAATGTTCTTTATTGAAATTGATGTAATTACAGTGGGAGAATAGGCCTTCTGAATAGTGACATAAAACTCAAAGCTGGTTTCATAGAAGCCCAATGATGGCCCTTTTCTGCCCAAGGAATCCAGGTCAAGGAAGGTGTACTCCTGTCAGGCAGTTTCCTTCTGGCCCTGTCAAAAATTAAACTATTAGCATTGCTCTAGAGCAGGGCTGTCAAACTCCTGGCCCATAGGCCAGATGCGTCACGCGCCGGCCACGCCCGGTTGACATCCCTGGTCTAGATCCTCTGATTCTACCCCAGGCTTATCATCATTTTTCCTAAAAATATTAATCAATTAAGATCAGTTAAGCTACAAGCATTTGGAGGGAGGTCAATAATAGATTATGTGGTCAAATCTATGTTAAGGTAACTGGAAATCTAACATAGATATTATGAGAATAGGAAATGTTTAGACATTGAAAGGAGAATTAGTGGAAGTTATCCATTCAGCTACTGTCAGTGTCAAGAGTTGATATAGTAGAAAGAAAGCCCCAAGGAGCTTGATAATGAGAGCCCAGAAGGTCTTGAAATTCACCCATATACTGCTCTCATAAATGGCCTGCAGTTCTTTGCCTCCACACCCAGAAGCTGTATAATTTAATTCCTCCTCAACCTTTGCATACATAGCAGACTGGGAAAGCAGTGGTAAAATTCAAATTTTGTTACTACCAGTTCTGTGGGCGTGGCAGGGGAAGGATACTGCAAAATCCCCATTCCAGCCAGAGGTGGTATTTGCCAGTTCTCCAAACTACTCAAAATTTCTGCTACCGGTTCTCCAGAACCTGTCAGAACCTGCTGGATTTCACCCCTGTGGGAAAGCCTGATATATATTAATCTACAAAAGAGTCCCCCACTCTTTTGTAGAGCGAAGATACATTTTGCACCAAGTTTGGACTTTTAGATAATACACTGTTATCCAAAAGATGAAACTTGGATCCCTACAATTAAGCACCCCACAAGAACACAAAACTTCCTGGGAATACTTGAAAGACAAAACGCACAGAGAATGCTATACTCGGCACAAGACGACAACAAACAAGTTGCAAAAAGGGTTTCCAGAGAATGTAGCATTCTATATTCACACTCTGCAGATTCTCAATATGGGGACATACCACCATCCAATTCTAACTTACTTCTTACCTGTAAACGTGTGTTTGAGAAGCCTTTGGAAATTAAGTATTAAAAAACATACTCACAATATTTATTGTGCAATTATAGCCTGCCTTTGATATAGGACAACCATTTTTGAACTGAGTTGTTTAGTCTTTTAATAGCAAAGATAATGGATCACAAAAGAAAGCTTACAGAAATTATGTGTGGCCTACTTGGGTTTTAGACCTAAAGATGGTATACATGGGACTTCCCCATGTTTTAACAGCAACCTTATGCAGTAGGGTAGGGTAGGGTGAGAACAATGAAGCTCAAATGGTTACTTGAATATGACTTTTCCTTAGTTATTATTCCATCTTGATTTTAGTTTTCCATTTTTAGTATTGACCTAAATGAAACATAACCTGCACTGAAATTTCTAAATGGAAATGAACTTGCAATTGTGAAGGTATTACAGATAGTTCTTGACTTACAATAGTAATCGGGGCTGGAAATGAGTTGCAAACTGTTATGCTCATAAGTTGAAGCACCCCTCACATGAACTGAAGTAATTTTCTGGCCTTTTTCCCAGTGGCCATTAAGCGAATGTGGCAGTTGTCAAATGCAGTGGTAGTAATCAAACAGTACAGTCATTGAGCGAACTCATATATTTGAATGGCCATTTTTTAAATCTAAAATGTCAGTGGCCATAAAGAATTTGGGAGCATTCTAATTTTTAAGCCTAGCTAAAGCTTAAATGTGAATTTACCTTCAAAGGACAGATTCTGACTATATAGTAAACTTACAATTACTCCTGCCTTCCTTCTAAAGTCAACAAAAATGATCCATTCTGCAATTGAAGTTCTTTTCTAAAATTATATATCTACATTAACTAGGAATAATTTCTCTGTTCCCAATAGTATGTGTTACTTAAATGCTTTTACACACGTTTCTTGCTATTATTAGTCTAAACTATTTAAATAATTGATTATGGATTATGAAATGTGTATGGGTACCTATACCTCCAGAGTCTAAAAATTAGTCCTGGAGAAAGTTGTTTGAAGCAAGTGGGATCATCCCTTCATTAGCATTTAAATATTTCATAAGTAGTCCTTACAGGGTTTTTATACCTCACCATAATTCCTGTTTAATTTATGAGAAATTACCAATTAGTCAAGTGTCTTTACATCAAAGGCAGGCAACACTGATTCTGCTACTTTTCAAGGAAAATCTCTTGCAAGAAAAGTCATCTGGAAAATAAGTGTTTCCGTTTCCTCCACTGATTATTATATATGGGCTCTCCTCATGTATCTAATCACAGGTTTCAAATATGGCACAAAAGTGAAGAGATACTCACTTTGGCTTCAAGCAATTTTCTCCCAGTCTAGTTTTGATATCAAAAAGTTAAATTAGGCCTGAAAATTACGCTCAATGTGGAAAAGAAGAGAGTTTCTCCTCACACCAATCTATATATTCCCTTCCATTTAAAAAAATTCAATTTCTCATAAAAAAGGAAGTTTGCCTCTAGCCACATATAAATTGTAGATGCCTGCTCACACATCTAATTTGGCTGGATAAAAGGGGCTCATTTTAATGCAGTGGATAGTGATTGCATTTTAAACTAATGTGGTTTTTAAAGAATGTTCTATAATTGGTGTATATCTGATAAGATAAAGCTCTTTCTCCAACTAGTTAAATTTTGAAGATTCCAACATTAACTTTGAGAACCTACCGGCAAACCTAGTAACTGCTTTTGATGAATACCAAGAATGGTTTTGTTCCTGCAGATTCTGAACATGCATTATTTACTAAAACAAATTGTCCTACTTCTACAGTCTGCAGCAGGGAAATTCGATCACAATACATCCAAAATCTGCAATATATATTCAAATATATTGCATGAATTCATATATATTGCATGAAATGTCACACATGTATGTGCGCCCAGACAGAAGCATACAGATTAAGTTAATAAGTAGGAAGAAGATAAACTGAAATGTGAGGGGTTTCTATTTTAAGGGGCCTTATCTGATAAGCAAGGGGATCATGGGAAACCTTGCATGCATTCAATAGTTCCAGGAACACATTTTTCAAAGTTCTAACACCTGTAGTTCCATAGAGAAATCCTAGGGAAGTTGGCTCAGGTCTGGCTCTAAAGTCATTAGAAAATACTCAGAAACTTGTCAGATGAGCAGTCCACATTGCATGCTTCCCATCCAAGCAATATTCAGGCTATGGACATATTTATTTGTACTTTTGTTTAGCTGAAGAGGAATTAGCAACAGGAAGCTTTTTCCAAATTTGGGGTTAATGCTTCTTCCAGCACACTATCATTTCCTGCTGGGGAGGGGGAATATAGAGGACAAAAGAGGATTTAACAGATATTTTCCATTCTTAAATGATAACAATTTTGGAAGCACAAGATCAATGTTCTTTATTGGATAAAAAAGTTAAGTGTCTTTGCCAGTACAAGAAAGCTTGTCCCACTGTTTCTTATCCTTTATTCCCCAAATTTAAACCTACAGCCAAATATAATTACAAATGTGATGCATAATATTGAATGCTACTGTGTGTCACTGCTTATCCCCAATCCACATGAGAAAATAGCAGTTAATCTTATGCTATCCTACTATAAAATGTTAGATGTTATTTAAAAACAAAATTCAGAATTTGCTAACAGGTTGATATCCTACTATGACATTGGTGATTGTAGGAGCCATATCAACTTTCTGAAATGATTTAAAAAATGTACTGACACTATGACAATCCCTCTCTCCAAATGTCAATTCACAGCAAAACAGGGTTAACTACCCAACATGCATTTTGTTAGTAGGTTCAAACTCAATGTACTTATGATTCTTGGTTAGATGGATACCTTAATGCATGCCCTTTTCTCAGCCAGCAAGCATGGATGGTGTGTCTCACTAGGTGCACAAATACTATCATGCTGGTTTTCACTGGCAGTGGAATTGATTGAGGGTGGGCAAGTGTGTGGTTCTAAGTTCAGGCACTCAGGAGATACGACTCATGCCACATACCTTGCTCAGCCAGGCCGGCAGCACTCATGGCGGCCGAAGCAGGGGCGGAGCTCTGCCTGCCAACTGATTGGACACAATCATTCAGTGGGAGGAGCCATAATAAAGCAATAAAGGCCCATTAGCATGGTGCAAGTAAATTAGTTTTAAAAGAAATGTGGAAAAAAAAGAAAGGAAAGAAGAGGGGAAACACAATATTATAAAAAAGATAATATTATTCCCTTTTAAATATGAAGAAAAAACCACAGGAGCCGGCACAAAGGGTTGGACATCAGGAAGTTGAGAAAGCTGCAGGCTTTAGATGTAAACAGTGTTTATGAAACAGACTTTCAGTTATAGAGTTTTATGTCAACAAAATCAAAGACGAAAGTATTAGCTGCAGAACAGAAGACTAGAATGTCTACTTTAAAATCACAAAAGGGACTGAATGATGCTATGTACACCAGTTGCAACAGGTCGTGTTACTACATTAAAAAATAATTAGAGAAATAAAGGCAAATAAACATTAGAATGATCAGTCAACCAGTTGGCTTGATTTATGAACAGCAGCTTCAGCCACTGTGTATTAAGTGAAGAAACATTAATAAGGAAATCAGTATTTGTTAAGAAGAATGAAGTGCTGTCCTGATATTGAACTAGTTTACTAAAGTGCTTTTTAACCTTTTGCCCTCTAGAAAAAGACAGATATTCGGTTCAGGATTATTTATTACCCTCCAGTCTGAAAAGCAGTCACAGACGTTCAAAAGTTTCTGATGATGAACTGTAATTGTCAGAGAAATAGCAAGTAAGTCAAAGCCTGCAATCTGTTAAATTATTCAGAAGGTTTCAAAGCCAAAGAGGAAAACGTGTAATTGTACCTCACCAGTTAGAAAAAATGGTGAGTTAGAGTAATGGAAATATTTTAGTATCTTAGTAATGCTACAGGACCACTAATCTAAAATAATAAAAAAAATATAATAAAGGATATATGCAAAGAGATCAATAGGCAGGCTATCATATTATACTGAATCGTTCACTTCCATAAGTAAGGCACTTCACCTGTGTTTGCTCCTTTCCAAAGCTGTGTACCGTAGATAACACTGGTCTACAAAGAGAAAGCCTCAGAAATGAGTAGCTTAGTTTTACCAGAATTCAGACACTAATAAAAGAAAATTAAATCCTGAATATTAATTGGCTCCAGTTTCAAAATTGCATCAAAATAATACAAAATTACAAGGGGGATGTGTGATTATGCTAACTTTTCTGCAAAATGTGATATAGTAATGAGAATGGTGCCACAGCAATCATTATAAATTTATCTTTTTATTGATACCAATAATCCTGGTAGAATCTCTCCCCATGCTCATCACTCACTGCTTCATTGTTCAAAGTCTAAACGTGAGTGTAAGAAGTGAATTTTCAGTGACATGTTTTCACCAAGTGGTTTATAGGACCTAAGCAAATTTTCCATGTGTTTCTCAGTCATCTGTCTTGCTGTTCTCAAAGTGAAGATAAATTTATACACTTCTGTGTATGCTCAGTGAAGTAGTGGCATCCTGCAGCACTTTCAGAGAAGCGCTTTGCGTGCAATGGCACTTACTCTGTGTAATGGCCTCCCCTGAAGATCTAGATGACCTTCAACTGCTGGTCTCTAAAAACCTGGCATTTTGCTAAGGCATTCAAGCTGGATTGTTACTTAAGCCCAATAAAGGTACTGTGACTGAAGATAATGTATAAACTGCCTCAGCTTTTATACTGTGTGCTGTATGCAACGTAATTTCATTTTAATGTATGCCGATTGGTGTATATTTGAAGTGACAGTAAAGCTATTCTATTCTATTCTATTCTATTCTATTCTATTCTACTTTACTCTTATTCTATTCTATGCATTTACTATGTTTCTATCTGTATACTATGTTCTATTTGTATATTATTATGTTTTCATTAGATATTTATGCTGCTTTTATCATCTCCATTTCTTGGCCGAGGGAGCCAGTGTTGTCCGAAAACATTTCTGTGGTCATATGGCCAGCATGACTATAATCTAAGGCCTCCAGAGTGCTGTTACCTTCCCACCGAAGTGGTGCCTGTTTATTTATTTGCATTTACATGCATCAAACTGCCAGATTGGCAGAAGCTGGGGCAAGTAATAAGAGCTCACCCATCACATGGCGTTTGGGTGTTGAACCTGAGCTGTCAGCTTTCCATCTTTCCAACTGCTGAGCCACTAAATGCCCCCCCCCCACCCTTTATGACAAATACCACTATGATTCAAAGGCAATATAGCATTTTAAAGAATGGTAAATTATAAGCATATTTAATATAAAACATATTATTGTTCTGATTAGGATATCACGTAGCCAATAGTGTCCATATGACCTGGAATTTGTTTACTGTCCAAAAACACAGGAAGACATGTTGAGATTCTCCTAAGCAGTTCCGCCTTTAGATAATAACTAGAGCAGACTACTTGCACCATAAAACTTCTATTTTAGGAACTGTTCGGGAGGAGTTGTCTTGACCCTTCTTCTCCCAAGCCATCTGAACTGTGCTGTCTCTTGCTACAATGGAATGCGGCCCTTCCTTCCTGAAAATCAAGACTACAATCCATCACTTCTGCGACGTCCATCACCCTCAATTAGTTAAACTCTCATCATGATGTTGAAGCTTATTGGTAAACTAGGCAAACTGTGACATTTTATAACCATTTTTCTCATAACAGATTCTTATTTTGCATGAAAAAGTCAACAATTACATTGGAGCTCCATAACCATTTGAATTCAGGTGATATGTCTATGATTTTCAGCATATGGAGGCACTTGGCCATCATTGTCCAGTCTTGGAAGGAGGCAATGACAATCCACTTCTGCACTGCTGCTTAGAAAGCTACATAGCTATGTCAATGAAGTCACCATGAGTCAATTTCAACTAGAGGGCAGCTTTATCTGTTTATGATATGTAGCATATATTCTATAAGGCATCATAATTACATTAGGCCTCCCTGAATGAATTTGCATGCTTCACATATTTGCAAAAGCATTACACAATTCTACCTTATCATTTAAGAACATCCTTATGACATTCTATATTTGGCTCCTCATACTATATAACAATGATAGGCAACATTTTTGGGTAAAGAGTGTATTTTAAAACATTGTTTTCTGGCTACGAGGATGGTATCTCTGCAATTATAAATTTATATGAGAATGGGCAGAATTAAAACATTTCATCCTTAATGTTCAGGATTAAAAACTAGCTTTTGCACTCTCATTTTATTTTTTTAGTGATAAAAAAAATTATGTCACTGAAAATTTTGCTTCTGTTTTTAGTCTGATACCATCTGGGTGTGGGAAGGCAATCTGAGAACTGCTAATATGGAAACAACAATGACTTCCCTTTCTGTTCTATCATGCTCTGCATATAGTGAGAAGTTAGAACCATCTCATGCAAGTCTATGTAAGACATTGTTATTAAGATCAAAAGCTATTTTCGGTACAAAAGCATTACTGTAAGAATCTCAAACATTATCCTCTTTCTTCCACAGAGCTAATGTCTCTAAGTTCTATTTTTTTTTTGTTGCTTTAAAAAAATAAAAGCATTGAAATTAACATTTATTTAAAAGCCTTGTTTATTATTTTGCAGTATTATACACACTAAGTAGCTAATCCATTCATTCATCATATTGATGAAAAAGTGATTCTAGGCAGCATATATAACTTTATTACTGTAGTATAAAAGACTACATAGTTTGAGTTAGAAACCTGGAACTCTAAATTTACTTCCCAAAATGCTGGGGAATATAATGAAGAATTTAGAGAGAGACTGTGCATTCTCCATTCGTGCAGAATCGTGACGTATCGTGACGTTTTTTGCCTTTGCAGAGCTGGTGTGGGCGTGGCCTGTGTGCGACGTCTCCGGCACGTTCTAGCAGCAATAGCAGCGCTAGTCCTTCATTTGGTTTTTTTGCAGCTAACCCACCCATCAATCATTCAGTTTTTAGGCCATTTTCTCCTCTCACAGAGAGATAACAGAGCTTCCCCCCCTCCCCCTAGTGAAAGCCCCAATTTATCAAATGGTCACATTTTGCTTTTGTTGCTGAATGGAAGAGAGAAACTTTGTGGATTCTCTTAACAAAAGACAGGGGATGTGGCTGTGAGGAGTGCCACAGACAAAAAGCACCATATGCGTAAGGAAGATGGGGCAGTGCTTGTAAGATGCCAGCAGTCGTCAGCTATCAGTTGTCTTTTAGACCGAGACCAGCAATGCTTCTTAAATTGTCTTCCGTTGCACTCAATTCTCACCTAGCGCCTGCTTCTCTGCAGGTGTCTCTGTGGAGTTGGTACATACTTACTGACCTTTAAGATGCTACAGTTATTTTCTTTAAAGCTTTGATAGAGGTGAGCATTTAAAGAAAAATTGAGAACCAGAATCTGGTGGAAATCAAAGTCTTCCAGGAAGGGGTTTGTGGGAAAGGCACTGACGGTGGCTAAAGGAACCAAAAAGATGAAGTTCAGATACTACATGAACCTGGTGATATGAAATGAGCAGCCCTCCCACAAAGCAGCTTTCTAGGGAAAGGCTAGAAAACTGTCATGTATTCTTCTGCCTGATCGAACCTCCCTAATGCTCCCTCATTATTCCTGAGGGACATTACAATTCAAACCGTGCAACATGAGGCCGGAAAATTATGCAACCCTTGGGGCTCATGTAAACCACAAACAGCTTTCACAAGGACCTTGGACCTTCTCGCTATTCAACTGAAACACCTTTCAAGAAAAAGCTCATTTTAAACTATCCCATTAGTTTCTTAAATAAAAACCTGAGTACATGTTTACAAGCCAAGGACATACAATAAAGTACGTAAGAAGTTTTGAGAAGGTTCTCTTTTGCCAAAAGAGCAAAACATCTCAACGCTTGTGGTTTTCAAAAAAAAGGAGGCCAGCTATCTTGAAAACTCCAATAAGACAAATAAAAATGTCGCTAAAGAAAAGAGTGGTTTATTAATGTAAACATTTACAATCAGGAGGGCATGGAGTGGAAAACGTATCTGCTTGAGAAACGGTGGAGAGAAAATTAGTCAGATGACAAAAATGAATCCCAATAATGTTAGACATTCCAGGGCTTGAAACATCAGTTATGCTCCACTTTCTAATGAGTAAAACTTTGTTCATTACCTGCCTTTGATTTTGGCCTTTCCTTACAAGGCAACACACACTCATTCGTCAGATGACCTTCTTGCTACAGAGAAAACTCTGTGACCTCGACTTTGTCACTTTCCATCCATTCGAGGTGCATTAGTTCTCTTTTTTGCTCAATATTACCTCCCCATCACTTGTGCTTAAGAAAAACTGTGGACTTTTGTTTCCTATGGTTTCAATGGAATCTGCTTTCTCTCCTCCTTTGGGTCTATTCTGATTTGGAGATCTGAAAAAGGTTTGTTTCCCTTTATTTCCTCTGTATGCTTCTGATATTCAGGTTTCAGGATTAATGCCCACATTTTTGTACTAAAGACTCACAGGCTGGTGGCATTCTGCAGCCCTGTAATTCTTTCCAGGCACCTCTACGTTAGGCTTGGATTTCTAGCTCTATTTGGATTTTGCAGGTGGTGGTTGGAGCGTGCCTTTCCTAGAGTAGCTGCACCAATGGGTATTATTTGTGTAATCTTTGCTCAGATCTCTGTTGCAAGAGAATATGAATAGCACTGTGAATATAATGTAAAATGTTAGTGTTGTGATCCGCCGACGGCCTGCGGAGCTGACAGCAGAGTCGGACAGTGAGGAGATTGGGGAGGAACATGGGCCAGTCCTTGGAGTCTGGGGAAGGCTCGGATGACGGCTCAGTGTTGGAGGCAGAGAGGGGGCCAAGGTCATCTGGGAGTTATGTGCTGCCTCCAGAGTCAGACATCAGTGAGGCAGAGGAACAGGGGGAGCCTGTTCCCAAAACGTGCATGCGCAGAGCTGCCAGAAGGCAAGAACAGTTAAGACAAAAGGGGTGACTCGGGAATAAAGCTTGGAGATTGGCCCCTCCCATAAGATATAAAGAAGGAGCAAAGGAATGTGAGCCTTTGCAGGAAGCAACTTTGTTCGTTCTGGTTGGTTTAAATTCTGAAGCTCCGTTTTGACTCTGTGTTCCATATGGCCTTGCAAAGCTAATTGGCAATTAGGTCTTTGGCAGCGTTTCAAGGGAGATAAAGGTGGGTGCTTATTAGGCTTATCCCAAAGGACTGTGGCAGACTTCTGTCGGACTCTTTACAAACTATCTGTTGCTAATTATGGGCTGTGAATGACTATAATTCACAGCCATTGAAATAAAAAGAGAGTTTTTGGGACTAGGTGTGTGCTTTTTACTGTCTCAGGAAGCCTAGGCCAGAACAGTTAGTGCAAGCTTTACTATATTGTTTGTCAGTACAGTTTTAATAATGTGATCTGTGCTGTTTATACTTATGCATGTATTTTGTAAAATATATCAATACTTGGCAAATACAGTCAATGACCTGATGGCCATTAGTAGCAAAAGGTGCTTAAATGTATTTTATTATTTACTAAGTTTACAGGTGCCTGATCTCATTGGGACTCCTATACTGTCCTGTTGATTCCTACACCAATACCTAACTGACATTCTTCCTCTCATACACATATAGCTTGGGCAATGAAGAACTTCAGTTGCCCTGAGCTACTTTAATAGTCTTTTTACTGCTGCAAATCCTATTACTAAATTCAATCAGACCTGAGTAATGAATCCCTAGTCAGTCCTTTGAACACAATCGAGTCACTGATAAATATTATGGGCTGATTTGGTGGTAAGCAGAGAGAGGACTGTAGTTATACAAATCCTTTCCTGTTTTTTTTAATATGTCACAATCATAATTCTCTGTTGTGAGTATAAAATTAAGTGTTTTGAGTGATTGTGTAAATATAGCATTGTGTATTTTTGAATAGTGAGAAGTTTTAATGAAATCAAATCTAAGGTTTCCCCTTCACCAAACCTGTACAGTCAGGAGTGAAATTGAAACAAACCATTGCAGTGCTTAGGGAATTGTCTTTGTTTCACATTAAATTGGAAATATGAGAAGAGGACTTCCAGAAGTTCTCTTATCATTGGAAGGTGAAGAAGAAAAACTGGTTTCTATTTGTGAAAAGGGAGGAAAATTTCAAACCCAAGTCCTGAAAACGATAGTATGCATATGAAGTTAGAAAACATTTTGTTGAAAGAAAATACTAATTTCTCCAAAATAACCATTGTTTCTTGACACAGCTAAAAAGAAATTCCTGTTATAGCACACCCACCTCTGCAAACAGAAAAAGTTATGCTTAAATTTGGGAAGTTAGGATATAGAGAGAATAGTTTTTAAGAAATTGTCTATGGATTACCACTTTGTAAAGTACCTAACATTATGGATTACAATGAGAAAGAATAAAAAGATTTGCAAATAGAAAGAATGCTGCAGCAATCTTTTCTGGACTTGAATGCCATGCAAAATGATTTTAAAATGGCTCAGAGAGAGAAAATGCCCATGGTAATTTATGTCAGGTTTTTGCTATTTCTTAATAAAACTATGGATATAAATGCCAGCTGGAACTGTTTAAGAATTTTGGAACAACTATCAGAATCATCTCTGGATGCAGGGACATTCAATTGTGGGGAGAGGGGATGTCCAAAAAAGTCAAGAAGATGGCAACATTGTGCTCACCATCTTGATTTTTGTTTTTACTCCCACTGCCCCATTCTGGATGCTCTAGAACAGAGGTCTCCAACCTTGGCAACTTTAAGATTTGTGGACTTCAACTCCCAGAGTTCCTCAGTCATCTGGCTCTGGGAGTTGAAGTTCACAAGTCTTAAAGTTGCCAAGGTTGGAGATCCCTGCTCTAGAGCACTGTTTCTCAATCTCAGAGCCTTTAAGGCGTGTGGACTTTTAAGTCTCAGAATTCGCCATGCCACACATCTCCAAATTAAAAAGTTTGAGAAGCACTGTTTAGGAGTTCATTCTCTCCCCTCTCTGAGCTGAAAAAAACAAACTTTGCTGCCAGAAGATAAACAAGTCAAAACAAAGAGATAACTGAAAAATGCCAAGTGCATTACTGGCCCTTTTTGATGGAAGAATCATGGCAATTCTTATGTAGAATCAGGTCAGATATTCAATGACTACATAAAATTGGACCCTTCTTGCACAAAATATAGTGTAATCTGTCTGATTTGTAAATCTAAAATTTGTTTAACATTTTTGCTGGAAACAAATCAAGAAACAGAAAAAGAATCTCTTACCTGAAAAATTCCGAGACACCAGCATAGTGGTAAGGATTGCACCCTAAAAATAGCAATATACATAGACATATATTTATATAAAATACATAAAAAGTAAGGAATGAATATTCTGGACACTACAGTAGATCAGTGAATATATATGTTTACTTTGGTATACTACAAAATAGAAAGATACGTCATGAAGCCACTAGTTGAAGTTTCTTCTCTTCTCTTTCAAGGAAATATATCTCTGCTTTTGCCTGTTGTAGCCTCCCAAATGGGTCTCTAAATGCTGCATGTACCTCCTAGTTACCCTGTTTCCTTGAAAATAAGACCTCCCCAGATAATAAGCCCAATCAGGCTTTTGAGAGCATGTGCTCCGGTTGCTCTTCCCTTGAAGAGCACCCGGAGGCTTCAGTTGGTCCAGAATGCGGCCGCGCGGGTTGTCATGGGGGTACCTAGGTGCTCCCATGTTACACCCCTTTTAGGCGACCTGCACTGGTTGCCGGTTGTTTTCCGGGTGCGATTCAAGGTATTAATTATGACCTTTAAAGCGCTCCATGGCTTAGGCCCAGAGTACCAGCGAGACTACCTACTGCCACCAGTAGCCTCCCACTGTCCAGTACGATCCCAAAGAGTTGCCTCCTCAGGGTGCCGTCGGCCAGACAGTGTCGGCTGGTGACCCCCAGGGGGAGAGCCTTCTCTGTGGGAGCGCCTTCCCTCTGGAATGAGCTGCCCCCGGAGCTTCACATAATCCCTGACCTCCGGTCCTTCCGACGCGCCCTAAAAAGTTGGCTTTTCCAGCAAGCCAGCCTGGCCTGTTAATTTTAACTCATTTTTAAAATGTATTGTCCTATAAATTGGGTTTGTTTTTTTGGATATGTATTTAATTTCTTTTTAACTTTCGGGATGTGTGTTTTTTAATGTTGTATGCCGCCCTGAGTCCTTTGGGAGAAGGGCGGCATATAAATCCAATAAAAACAAACAAACAAAACAAGGCCTCCCCGAAAATATTGCAACACAGCAGCAGTCATGAGGTGACCACGCTTGCTGCCTCCTGAACCTCAAAAATAATAAGACCTCCCCAAAAATAAGGCCAAGAATGTATTTCAGGGTTCAAAAGAAAATAAGACCCTGTCTTATTTTGGGGGGAAACACAGTAGCAGGATGTGAGTTACAATGAATTGGCTTGACTATACCTGGGCAAACTGGGATTTGGTTTTGGTGAAAGCATACTAGCAAAATGTGCTAAAACTGGCTGTTACTGACTTTACCAAGAGCCAGTAATGCTGCATGAGCCCCAGATAGCACTAAATTGGTAACTTTTCTATATTACTAATAGCTATGATCCAAATCCATACAGCAATTTGGTGATCATCAGAGCACATAAGACCGCAACATAAAATGTAGGAGGAGTAAATGGGGAAGAGCATTAATGAATGAATGAAATTAAAGGAAGAACACAGATTATTCTGTGTCCATGAAACTAAGATGGGGGGAATGAATGTAATAGATTTAAGGAAGGTAGTCTGATTTTGTGATGCGCAGCTGATGAATACATGCAAAGTACTGAAAGTTTAGGTTTAATGAATGAAAGGGATAAATGCGTGTCAGAAGGTATGACATATGTTACACTGAGTGCTGATAATAAAAGTACCAGATATGAGTCTGGTGAAAAACTGTGCAACATTCTGAACAAATGCAATCCAGGGATAAAAAAAATAGCCTGCCGGATAAAATGAATGGGCGCAAGAGAACAAAATGAAAGATAAGAAAAATTATTTAGGCCATTCAGAGACTAAAGAGTGATTGAGAATTGTGATGTCTTTGGTGAAAGGCTTCAGAAAAATGTCTGCTTGTTTCAAGTATGTGACCAAACATAAATATATTTATAAAGCCGTATGGCAAAAGAATGCGTAAAAATCTAAAACTATTATTGATGAAAGAGAAAAATAGTAAAGCTCATAAGAATCAGTGATTCTGAATGTGGGGCAGATATTTATTTGATAGTATCAGCAGTGGTCTTGGGAAAAATAGAGTTAGGAAAGAAAAGAAAATGAAAGAAATGACAGTGAAAGAACAACTAGATGGATGGATTTTAGGAGATGGATTTAATTTCCTAAAACTAGATAGTGGCTGTAAGGAAATAAGATGCGGAAATTCCTTTAAACAGTCGGATAGGGATGTTACAGAGTGGCGTGTGTGTATGTGTGTGTGTTTGTGTGTGTGACAGGAGGAGAGAGGGGGAGAAACGGAGAGAGACAGAGACATGGGAAAGAGGTATAGAGGTATAAATAAAGGAGTGTTAAATTATGGATTTGATATACATATTGGGTGACAATTTGAGTTATTTCATATTTAAATGCATCTATGCCTATTGACTGAAAGTATAGCATTATATTTATACAAAGGAAAATAGCAAAAGTGAATGAAATAATTACAGAGGGTTTATTATTAAGTGTACCTGGATCAAAAACTAACTATAAGATAAATCTGAGAAGGACAGGTGACTGAAAAATGTACCTATGTGAGAAAGGAAATTGATCAAGGATTATGACATTATGTAATCAATGTATGTTAATGTGTCTGTGTGTGTGTTCATTAATGGACTTTTACTGACTGAATGATAAGGCTTTATTATTTGCTAATAGATAAAAGGTGAGATGTGAGATAAAGAGATTTTTGGATGAAATGTTAGATAAGGTCAAAAGTTAAATTGTACTTGTAGATGAAGGTGAAATCATTTAATGTATTTCTCCATATACATCCCTCCCTTCCTCCCATTTTTTCTCTTTTCAACTTTTTCATTTTTTCTTAGTTTGTATTCATTTTTTATCTTTGTAGTTTTAAGTTTCAATAAACATTGTAAAAAAAGAAAGGAAGCTGATCATAAATTTCTTGATTTAGGGAACATATACATAAAAGTATATTGACTTGAATTAATGAAAGTGTGTGGTGCTTAACGGAACAGCATTTACATGGAGGAAGCATGCAGTGGAGTGCCTCAAGATTCTGTCTTGGGGTCAATGCTCTTCAACATCTTCATAAATGAACTAGATGGTAAATATTAAATTGTATGATGCAACATGGGCTACGGATCCCCAAATTAATATTGCAGATCAAGATTTTCTCTCTCTCTTTTAGCATGGAAAACACAGCAAACAATTTCAAGTTTTAAATACATGGTGAAAAACTAAAGAATAGAGGTGAAATTCTATATCTTGCTAATAGGTGTAAAGGATAATAGAAAGGTAGTGAATAATGTCTGGTTTACTGGAAGGAAGGAATGTTAATTGAAAGAAGTATGAAGTCTATAAAGCTTATTTCTGCTCACTTTGCTATGTGAGAGTGGAAGAAGAAACAAAAAGCTGAGCCATTCTGAGGACTTCAGGAATGCGAGTGATGAAACAGGAAGAGAAGGAATGGGTGGAGAGTACAAAACATGGTGGGTAAAAGGAGGAAAGAAGTACGGTATGAGGAGGTGGATGAGTGCTGTAGAGAAAATGCATGAGGAGTGAATTCACAACAAATATATGAAGGAACGGCTGCAATCGCGTGGGCGTCGGCACTCTGACCCCCACGCCTCCACCAATAGCTGCCTGCAGCCTCGCGGCACCCGAGTGAACCCAGGACACCGGAGAGGCTGAAAGAAATGAAACAAGCCAATTATAGGGAAAGGAAACAATTTTCTCACCAAGCCTGCTCGCGAAGGAAATAAAGGAACAAAATGAGGTAAAAAACAAAATTGTAGAGTCCAAGCAATCTGCTAGAAATGAAGAGAAACTTGAAGCGTGTCCACTGGGCTGACTGAATTGAAAAAAAAAACCTGGAGACTGGTCAGCACCAGAGGCGTGACTAAAACTTTCAATTCAGTCCAGGGCAGATTTAACTCATACTTGGACTCTCCAAGCAGCGCCCAGGAAAAGGAGTGGGTGCCAAGTACAAAACTTGGTGTGTAAAAGGAGGAAAGAAGTACGGTATGTAGAGGTGGATGGGTGCTGTAGAGAAAATGAATGAGGAGCGAATTCACAACAAATATATGAAGGAAAGGTAAATTGATGGAGGGGAATGCTCAGACACCAGGTACAAGAAAAAATTTAGATCCCATGCGTGTACACGCACGCTTGCATGCAAACACACACACATATTATGTTTCTATACCTCTCTGCATTGATTTTAGGTGCAGTAATTAAAATGTATATTACCAACTTCAATAATCACAAAATGTGGAATCGTAAGTCATCGTCCCTTTTAAGAACATACCTTCAGCTTTCTTCTGGCATTGAACTTTCTCAAGCATTCCACAGTCTCCTGTCTGTGCATCATAGAAGCGACTGTTGATCGTTGCTGGAAAAAAACAAGGAGAAAGCTGGCATTTTGATCACTATCTCAGTTTATTTAATTACTAGATTTCTATTCAAGCGTTCAAGATAGCTTATAAGTCACTCTCTCTGCATGTTATTCTGC
Organism: Natrix helvetica; assembly: GCF_964273705.1. Classification (NCBI taxonomy): domain Eukaryota; kingdom Metazoa; phylum Chordata; class Lepidosauria; order Squamata; family Natricidae; genus Natrix; species Natrix helvetica. The sequence continues at coordinate 107,029,742 of NC_138551.1, read as the reverse complement.
TGCATGTAACTGGCCCACATTCAATGTTTCCATCAATGAAGAGGGGCTTGAACTTATGTCCACACCAGCCTGAGTCCAACCCCTTAACCACTCAGTCTCCATCTCTCCACTTCTACATGCCGGCCTTGTAGTTCTTTCAGCTTTAACCTGGTTGGTTCCCATTTCCAAGCTTCTAAAGTTACTGTGAGAAAGAAAGCTGTAGATACTTACACAGACCCATGGGTGCTTAAGTGCCTGATCTGCTGTGATGCGCTTTGCAGGGTTTATTGTCAGCATCTGGTTGATTAAATTCTTTGCTTCTGGGGTCACAGTATCCCACTCTGGAGAAGGAAACTAAGAAGAAAGATAAGAGAGGCTTTTTTTAAAACCAGTTTATGTATTCCTGTAATTGCTTCCACTTTTATTCCATACTGAACCACTGTAAGTGAGTGGCCTTTCAGGGACTCACATTATGGTTCAAAGCAGAAAAATATAGGTGATACAGTTCCAAAATGGATGTGAGCTGTAGTCTACAAATTATTTTGAGTGTTACATTGCTGAATTTAGGTGACAGTTAAATAGGAACATTAATTGGTTCCTGGTATCTCATCCATCTAACAAGAATAGAAAATGGTTCTCTTTAAAAGAATGTTCAGTCGCTAAAAGATTTTAATACTTCAGAAATTACTGAATTAGTATTATTCAGGCAAAATAAACCCCTCTATAATTTTTATGAATGAGCAACTTCTGACTCTATCCCTCTTCCTTATCTTTTATGCCCAACAATGTATTTTGCAGCATGATGCATCAAAACCAGACAACTAACTGCAGAGAATAACATATAAAGAATTATCTTACATCATAGGCCCCTGCCTTGATCTGCTGATACAGTTTATGCTGATCTTCATCCCAAAATGGAGGATATCCAACAAGTAATATATACAGAATAACTCCTAGGAGAGAATAAAAAATTCCAGTTACTCTAAAAGGCAAAGGCACTCTTGAGTCAATCCATGGGGACTATCACCTTTTATGCTGCTGCCCATTGTCACAAGGTAATCTATCTTCAATGTTCAAGACTCATTCCAACTTCTGAGGTGGAACATACCTTTCTCTCTCTGTCATACGATCATCTCTCAAGTTATCATAATTATTTGTACATGGAAAAATCAGAGAATGCTAGCAGCATTCTTAGCCATCATGTACTGTATGTTAATACATTTATTTGAAGTCTTTCATGGGTCTGAATGAACCAAGAGAGACAATATATTTGCTCTTCAGTAGTGGGGAAGTCTTTCATAAGCCAGCCAAATTCATTTTTAATCACATTTCAAAATGTTCAATTTAACCACTTTATTGATATTAGAGACCTTCAAACCTGCAAACTTAATTTGACACGTGGTGAGTATTACCTTCCTCTTTGGATTTAAGAAATTTTACTGTATATTTAATATAGGACTGGCACAAAGCAAAAAAAAATATCTTGATTTAAGGAAGTTTTAAATGAATTTGGAGACCAGAGAGATTTGGAATGTTGGTTATTTTTGCTATAAGATATGAAAAAACAAGAGATCACTTCCGGTTTCCGAAGGCGACGGATGTTGGTTCGCTGTTCGCTTCTCCGGTGGGCTCCTTTTAGGAGCACAGGGGGTCTTGGAGGGACCACCTGCCATAGGGCGGCTTGCTGGAAGCCCCCGGATAGGCGGCAGCCATGGGGGGGAGTCTCCAGTTTCGCCTTAGGAGCCGGGGAGCGTAGTGGGTGCTTAACAGCACCTTCGCTGAATGGATTCCGAAAGGAAAGAATTAACTACATGCAGCGGCTGAAGTGCTGGAGGTGAGAAATTCGCTCCAATCTCCTTAATTGCTTTTAACTGATGAGTAGTGGCTTTTTTACAAGTTGTGGATTCAATCTGTTTGAAGTAGGAAGATTGGAGGGGGGTTGTTTTTCTTCTTCTACCCCTCTCAGGCAAAACGGCATTTGGACTGTCTCTCAATCTCGGAATGGAGATAGAGAGCAAAAAATTGAATTAGCCACTTGAACTAACTATGTGAAAAGATTTATATCATAACTGCAAGAGCTGATTGCTGAGTTATTTTGAAAGTTTTATGGAAGTTTTTAATGTTCTGCTCCTGATCCCGAGGAGGAGCCAAGATGGCCTTCTTCCTTCTTCTTCTTCGCACTTATAAATGAAGTCTGCCTTTTGAAACTACCTTTGAAGAAAGTCTGGCTTTATATTATCCCCCCTGAAGGACTCTTGGAGCCTCTCCTATTACGTGGTCTTTCTGGATTTGGACTATTTGATTTCCCTTTTTTTTGAGTGACTTCTTGGCTTGGAACTGTGACAGAGGGTTAATTTTCACTTTTGGATTTGCCTGTCTTCTCGGACTCGCTCGGCTGCGCGCTTAACAGATGCCATTTCTTTTGCAAAAGATTTGTACTCTTTCTGAACTTAGACAATGGGGCCCAGAAAACCACTAACAGGCAAAGCAGCCTCGGCACCAACTTCTACAGCATCCAGTCCAACGATTCAACAGACAAAAATTTCATCATTTTTACAAGAAAAGACTGGAGAGAGTTCAAAGGATTTATCTGTTACTCAAATGTTTCAAGCTATTATGCAGGGACAAAATGAGTTGAAAAAGGAGGTAGCAGATTTTAGAGATGAGCTTAAAAGTTTGCAGCAACAAATAACAGAAAATAAACAGAGAATTGGTGTGCTAGAGGAGGGCGCGGCTGGTCTGGGGGAGGAGGTTAAGGCAGTCCAGAAGGGGAATATAGAATTGGAAAATTTTATGGCAAAGATAGAACTTGAAAGAATGTCCTTCTTTCTCAGATTCCAGAACCTACCGGAGACAGAAGATGAAGATCTTAAGGATATTATGAGTACAATTTTAGCAGAATATATTAAAAGAGATAAAGAACAGTTGTGGTGGGATATGGATCTGGTTTATAGGATTAATTCAGCATATGCCACAACACATAATGTTCCAAGGGAAGTACATGTTAAATTTCTTAGGAAGACCACGACAGATGAGATTCTAGGGGCTCAGAGGGGGGGACCACTAAAATATAAACATAAAGAAATTGCCATTCTTAAGCAAATTCCCAAAAAAATAAGAGATAAGAGGAGGAAGTATTCCTCCTTATCAAAGAAATTATATAATAAGGGAATTTGGTTTAGATGGTTATTGCCAGAAGGAATGCTGATCTTCTGGGAGGGAAACAGAATTAGAATTAACACAGTCGTGGAGGCAGAGGCCTTCATTAAAAAACATAGTCCCCTCCTAGAGGACGGAAATATAAGAAGTAGTAAAAAGGCGACAAAACACAAGACATGAAGGAGGGAGTAGCTGTGGCTCCGCCTGGGGACAGGGGGGAGGGAACAATAATGGAAAGACTCAGGTCACAAAAATAAATATATCTGGAATATCATTTTTATTGTTGATAGAAAGTGGCAAAAGAGATGATTGAACACATGGTTGATACAACGTATAATAAGATGCTGTTTCTGCTTATCTTTTATCTTTTGTTTATTTTTTCTGTAAAAAGTTGTGAGAATTGGAGAGATTCCTACCTCTAGCACGTTGGAGCTGCCAATTTTTTTTTTTGTATATACCGTTTTCCCCAAATTTTTTTAAAAACCAATAAAATTCTTTCAGAAAAAAAAGGATATGAAAAAACAAGTATGTAATTAAATAATATACTTGCGGGAAATGACTGAAACAGAACAAAACCCATTTTAAGAACTGAGGCTTAATGAAGCTTGTAAGGGGAACTAAAGAATCAGGCAGAAAGAGTTAAAATGCCTATGACTGTTTCTTATTTTAATTTTTTTTGAAATCTGGACTGAATATTAATAACAAATGTATTAAAAAGGATACAGATTTTAATGGACAAACTTTTACAAGGTGACGAAAAAATATTTTAAAAACCTTTTACCTGACATAGGCATTATAGAATTGGAAGGCATGGGAGGCAACAAAATTGAAATGACCAAGATGGAATTACAAAAGACAAATCAAGAAAAGTATCTGGACATGGAACAAGACACCCTGGACAATGCTCTTTAGGGAATTTACAGACTAGGCTGGTAAAAACTTTGAAGACTCATTTTAAATGCCAAAAGGCGATGAAAGATCAAATCCTGCAATACCATAAGAATGATGTAAAGCTCAAGACTGTGCAGAGCAAAAAGGACTATTTGACCAGGGATAAACTATTTGCTGAATACGTCTGGATAATTCTTAATGGAGAGTTCAGTTTTTGCTGACTAGGTTTGAAAAGAATGGTGATTTCTGGATTGCGTACAGATAAAAGTTAAATTATGGGAAGAAGAGGGTTTTTTATTTGTAACTTTAAAAGAGGGCAGATAGTACTTTAAAAGATAGTATATTAGATTATGCTTGATATTGCGTGATAAAGGCTGAAGGCCACCTTTGTTGCCTCTTCTACTTTTTGGTCTTTTTTTCTTGCACCATCTGAACTTTTATTTTTATTCTTTCTTCTGTTCTGAAACATCTTAACTCTCCCTGAGGTGAGATTAACTTCCACTCTCCTGACCCTTCCAAAAGAACCTGAACACCTGACTCTGCCAGTTGGCTTGGGGCCCCAATTGGGGGGAGGGTTTATCACGGTGGAGGTACTTGATCAACTAACAGCAGCTCCCACCTCTCCTCCACCATGCATTCCAGTCATTTCCTCCACATCTTCTGGTTTTAGTTATAATTTGTATTTTATTATGATTTAATTGTGATTTTATACATTTGTATATGTATATGTGTATATGTGTATGTGTGTGTGTATGTATGTATGTATGTATGTATGTATGTATGTGTATATATATATATATATGTATGTATGTATGTATGTATGTATGTATGTATGTATGTATGTATGTATTTGTGTTACAACCCCTGGTATGCCTAAAAATGGGAGGAAGGTCACTACTCCCTCTTTTTGTCCTTCGGCTCATCACAGAAGACCATGCAGGCAGAAAACCATATTTTTATTTTTAATGTTGCCTTTTTATATTTGTGTTGTATTTGTACTGATAAATAAATAAAGGGAGACTAGTATAGATCTATTTCAAGCTAATTAGCTCTCATCAGCTAGCCATACCCAGGTTCAAATCCCAGTAAGGGTATGGCTAGCTGATGAGAGCTAATTAGCTCGAAATAGATCTATACTAGTCTCCCTTTATTTATTTATCAGTACAAATACAACATAGATATATAATGGTTTTATTTTGATGTTGTAAGCCACCCAGAGTCACCTTGCAGCAAACACATTTAATAAATAAATAGTTTAGTCTATACTGGTTTTTACTATGTTTATTAAAACGCTCAATAAGTTTAGTTTAAAAAATTGATAAGTCCTGTCCCTTGTGTGCAAAGGACCACCCCAGCAAGTTGATAAAACATTTTATTTTGAATGAAATGAAATGTAAACAAAAGAAATATAGCAAGGTTAGACATTCCCTGATCTGTTCCTTTAAGATAATGCATGAATAAGGACATTTCTAATTGCTTGCTCATATGCTCCACTCATCAGACTTTATACAAATTAAGTGTACATACTTTCTAAGTGGTTGTCTGTACCAGTTACAGGTTGTAACAAAGCATCAGAAGTGCATTAATAAATCAAAACCAGGTTTATTACTCTAGCAAGCAGAGAACAATGTTCCCATTCATGCAGTAAATGTTCTGGTTTTTTTTTTACAATGAAGAGAGTATCTCAATGAGAAGTTTAAAAGCACCATTCATCTCAGACATGAATGAACAGCCAATCTGGACCATTTCCATTCTAAATCAGTTTGAGGCAAAAATGGACAACAAACCAGTCTTTTTTTACCCCAACTAATGCAAGTTTTTCCTTCAAACTTCTGATGAAGAGAGTTAAAGGTTTAAATACTCTTAATGGAACAGCAGATAATTGCTGGCTATATAAAGAAAAAGTGTTAAGCTACAAAAGTGCTGTTCCATTAGTTCCCTGGGAATTTCCATGAGCCAATTTTCTGTTAAAAGAAGAAAAACAGATAAAAATGTCTGAAAATTGAGATGCCTAATTAATCATCTAAATGCTAAAATAAAAGAGAGCTTTACAAAATATATTGTGATCAAAAGAAAAGTTGGATTAGAGTTTTGCAGCCAAATGTTGGTTAAAAGAAATAGATGTGTTGAATCTTTGCAAGACAGAACATGGTCATTTCACGATCCCTACATCCAGGCTTCCTTTCACTATAAGATCTGTCAGTCCAGATTCTATATTTCCATCACACAGGATAGAATCTGTCAATGTCCATCAAGGTTCTGTGTTACATAGGTCTATTTTCAGGAAACTAGTAACTTTCCAATTAATGAGGATGAACACCCTTAGGTAGCTGGTAGCACTGAGCCATTGGTTTCTAAAAAAACAGGCAGCAGTTGGATAGAGTATAGAGCTGCCTTTTCAATTTAATTGAGGAATATTACAGTCACAGGTTCATAGACTATTCTGAATCTCTGCAAATGGTCAGATAGCTTGATGCTCCTACTTTAAAGCAAACAAATCCCATAACCCAAACAACTATGATTAAAAGATAGAGGATCTTACCACATGCCCATATATCCACTGGCTTTCCATAAGGATCTTTTCTTAAGACCTCAGGAGAGAGGTAGCCCGGAGTACCTGCAAACCCTGTCAAAGTAGAATGCAGCACATCAGAATAAAGCTACTACCGTATTTTTCAGAGTATAAGACACATCTTTTTCCCTCAAAAAAGAGGCTGAAAATCTGGGTGCATCTGATACACTGAATACAGCATTTTTTGTCTCCCGAAACTCCGCCCCCTTCACCAAAATGTCCACTCATAGACTTTAGGCCTCCAGAGTGCTCCTGGGGGCTGGGAAGTGCAGAAATGAGCGAAAAATGGGCCATGTTTTGTCCCCCAGCCCCAGCAACACTCTATAAGCTTCCTAAAGGCTATTCATGCCCTTTTTTTTTGACAAAACAGAGACGCATTTTCGCAAAAAATAGGCTATTTTTTGCTCACCCCCCCACCAGGAGCACTCTACAAGCCTCCTAAAGGCTATTCATGCCCTTTTTTTGAAAAAAAGAGCCCATTTTCACGAAAAACGGGCTGTTTTTGGGTGGTTTGTAGAGTGCAAAAACTTTTTTTTATTTTCCTCTTCAAAACCTTACTGCGTCTTATACTCTGAAAAATATGGTAATTTCACAGATTACTAGCAAAGAAGCCTTCTGACACGGAGTGCGGGGGACGTGTTAGAGCTACCCCATGACTATCTCATGGAAAAGCTTCCCAGACTAGGCAATCTTGGACTAGCATAGGATGTCAATTAAATCAATTCCCCTCCCACTCCAGCCGTAGGGAAGATAATCATAGAATATGCCATGATTGATTCAGCTTCAATTAGCAGATGAAATCTAATGCTGTGGACAAATGTTAGTTAATATTTTAATATACATTGTATTTATATCCCATGTTTTCCCAGGGACATATCCAGGGGTTTCCTTTCTTTTATTTGCTTTTCATTCATATATTTGCAGAACTTACAGCCCTCTCCAATCAGCCAACTTTGAGCAATATACACCTGCCCACTGCATATTTGATGCAATGCAATGCAAATCAAGGTTTTAGCTTAGTGGAGCAGTCAGGTTTACACTGATTTTTTAAAGGCCAGGAAGGAGGGATCATTTCAAAAGCTGGGGGTGAGGTGGTGGTGAAATGAGATGACTGAGAAGTCAGGCCTTCATGGCCCTTGAAGTCTCTGGCCAGTCTGATCAGCAGGACATGTAAAGATCCAATCCTACTAAATTTCATTAGGCAGGCAGATGTTACTGGGAGAAGGCAGTCTTGCAGATACCACAGGTCTTGAAATATCTAAGATTTTCAAGGTGACAACCAGCAAATCAATGCCAATTCTGAAACCATCATCTCACTCAAGTTTCATCCATTATCTCACCAGACAATCAAGGGCCCCTCACTCTAAAACCTCCCAATCAACTCCCATCCAGTCCCATTCTCACCAGGAACTATCAGAAGGAATTCAACCATTTACTCTCCCCCCTTCCTAAAAATCACACTTCCAGTGTCCCCCTCTCTTCCCCCTCCAACTGCACCAGCTTCATTACATCTTGGAGTATCCAGCTCAGTTCTACAATGCAAAGCTCTCAAGGTAAATCCTCAGAGAAGACTCACACCCTGGTCAGCACTTCCTTACCCTCCTACCATCGGGAAGGAGATACAGAAGCATAGCCAGCCACACAAACAGGCTGAGGAACAGTTTTTATCTATGGGCTGTCAGACTCCTGAATGCAAAGTAATATCATAATTTATTAGTATGATGGACTTGCAGGGCCGGCGCAACACGTAACATGTTCACACTGATGTAATGGGACTGGGTGTTTGTTAATGTGATTTATTAGGTTAGGGATTTTTTTGGGTCTTCACTGTGAGCTGTATTGTATTAAGGGGGTGGTGGCGCACTGAGAGAGTTCAACCAATCTCATTGTACATGGGTTGAGCACTGACAATAAATAATAATTATTATTCTTATAAGGTAAGAGTTCTTGGAAGAGGGCATGGTTAAATCTCCCCATTGAAGGGAGAAGGAAGCTGCACGGGAGTGTGCTTCTCATTGACTGAGCCTATGGCAGCCCCGGCAAATGTGTCCAGATGCAGCAAAAAAATCTTTACCCAATAATTCACTGCCAAAGATCTTCTACTGGGCCGGACACTGTCCAAAGCAGCAAAGAAAGGATCTGCAGTATGAAGTGCTCTTCGGCATTTGGAAAATGGCTTCAGCTCTCACAGATATGCCAGCCACAGCAACCACAGATCTCAGGCCCTGCAAGTCTGTCCATCTCACTTTCTAATATTACATTGTTGACTTTATTTCAGGCTTGTCCCATTGAAAAAAATAAGAGAATGAAAGCTGAGGAATCTCATGTCCCAGAATTTGGCGTGTTAAACCAAGGATGAACCAATGTCCCTGCTGCAGAGTTGAGTGGAATGAAGCAATGAAGGGCTGCAATATGTAAGTGAGCAGACAAAATGGAGCTTGGGCTGTATCATCCACGCAAAGAGAACCATCCCCATTTTGGAGGAGAATTGGAAGTGTTCTTTAAGTGATAAGTTGCAACCCTCATTTTAAATAAAGAAGAAATTTAATTTGATGAAGCATGAACACTTCTGAAACACTTACCAAACCACGCCTGCTGTTCTCCTTGTACTTCAATTGCAAGTCCGAAGTCAGCCAGTTTGACAGCAGCCCCCTTGCACTTACTGGCAAGGAGCAAGTTCTCAGGCTACGTAAGAGACCCCAGAGAGAAAGACCTGAAGTGAGTATTTCTGCCTTAAAACCATTGCCCTCTTCTTAAAGTTCACAGCATCACAATCTACCCTTCTTTTAAAAATCCAGATTCTTACCTGCAGCATGGAAGGCAATGGAAGGGATGGACTAAAATCCATCCTCATAGCCGTGCACTGCAACTTATCAAACTCTTTCCCAAACATTTCTTATGCACCAGTGCGAACAGTAGGTGGCACTAATTCTGCATGGACTTCAGATTTCCTTGTGACATGTGCACTATTAGAAGTAATTCTGAAGGCAGCAGAACAAGCAAGATGAACTTTGCATAAATTCATTTAACTGCACAAAAACTTCAGTTACGTCTGCTGCACAGAAATTCCAATTATGTTCCAAGAAAAACTAAAATTATGCATTGAAATAATGCATCCTGCTAATTGTGTGGTGGAATAACCAAATTCATCTCCTCAAAGCCTCCCAAGTTCTACCTGGCACCAGGTCCAGGAAATTATCTTTCATACATTTTTACATTTGTACTCTATGCCCAACATAAACCCCTTCTTTTATGTTGTCACACACAAATGGTTCTAATGCTGGCTGATAAACAGGGAGATCAAGCTGAAAAACAACACAACCAACTTCAGTTTTTAAATTCTGCCGATTCTATGTTAATTCTCTTGACAGCTTTGGTTGATAGGAAGGTGGAGATTTTGCTCTCTCCCCATCTATGCTAAGAGTTCCATCCTTTTGCCCCCAGAATAACCCTCTGCAGATATCAGAGGAATTGGAAGCAGACGTCTAAAAAAAACTAGTCCCACAGATAATTTTACTTCTAAAGGATGGAATTTTGTAGCATGAATGCACATTGAGAACAAGCAGATGAAGGTGTCAACCATCCACAAGGCCTTGCATCCAGCCCCCTATTTGTACCATGCAAAGCAGTAGTTCTATAACTAAAAAGTCAATTAGATCATCTGAATATAAAAGTACAAGACAGGTGACACTGGATATTTATCGCCATGGTCTTAGGTCTAAAAGTGGATCATAATCCTCATATGCATCTGACTTTTTTGTCTTTTATGTTTCTGTAAATGTCAGCTATCTGCCTCTGCCATTTTATGCCAATGTGTGGAGAGATTCCTTCACAGCTCCTTATATCATTCTAAAAAAATATCAACTTGGCCACTCAATTAATCATGTCCAATGCTAGATCATATAAAAAGCCGTGCTCCTAGGACAGAATCCTGGGGATTCTTACACATTTTTGAAAATTTAAGTTGATGACTAGTGGCTCACCTTTATCCATGTGTTTATTAACACCTTCAAAAACCTCTAGTTTTATTATACAGGACCTTCCCTTATTGAAGCCATCCTGGATATCTTGAGCAAGGTCTGCCTCTAAATTTTTGATAATTTTATCTTTAATAGCCGTTTCCACTGTGGAGTCATTGGTGCTCTCTAAACTTGTGTGTTTTTCTGCAGATATTTCATTACTTGGCTAAGTAACATCCTCAATGCTAGAAAAGAATGGGGTTTGATTTGTTTGCATAGTTTTGCCCTATCCTTTTTTTGTGGGGTTGTTGTTTTCTCCTTGGTAAATCATTGATTAGAGTATTGTTTACTACTACTTTATCTGCTGATGCTCCTGATGTTGATCCCTGCTTATCTGGATGTTGATTGCTGGCAAGGAAGTGTTCTGATCTATTTTCTTTACAGCTTTTTATTGTCTCTTTTGAATGAAGTGTAAATATGATTTATCTGTATGTTCCTGCTGATATCCGGTTTGTCTGAATGTCAAGTTTCCAGGAATTCCCTAACATTTTTGGATTTACCATACCTTTGTCTACTGTGCTCATAGTTTCCAAGTTGAAACTACGGTTAAGTCTGTCCACTCCAATTAAGGAGTTTTCATTGTATCTTCTGACTGTTCATGGATGCATTCTGTTAGTCTTCTGTCTGCCTGTCCCATATAGTGGCAGTTACAGTTCTTACATTGTATGTTTTTCTCTTGAGCTATTGGGTTTTTTGGTTAACATATTTTGGAGAGTTTTCATTGGCATGGGTGTCATGGTAATATCATGTTGTTGTAATAGTCTGTTGGTTGTTTCTGTGATGTTTTTGACATATGGTCATGTTACCTTTTTCATAGCTGGTGTTGGTTGTGTTGCAGTAGATTGAGTGGTCAGGTGTTTTTCCATAAAGTTGTGTTTCCATTTTAAAGGAAGATGTGGTACACGTGGGCTCTTTCTCTTTTCTGGTGTCCTGGATTGCTGCATTGTATCTAAATAATGTTCTTACACAGCTTCTCTTGTGGGAGGTTGGTTGTTTTTGGTAATGGAGCACTTGGTTAGTGTGGGTGGTTTTTCGATAGATTTGTGTTTCTAATTTGCTGTCATCTCTTCTGCTGCTGAGGATAGTGTGTTGATACCCTCTTCCCATGTGAATTTTATTCCCTTAAAGATGTGGTTGATTTCATCTATCTATTTGTTCCTTTTTATTATAACAAAGGTGTAATCTACATATCTGATCCATACTTTTGGTTGTATGCATGTAAGTGCTATGTTTTCTGCATTACATTACAGGATCTAGGAATCCTGGCAGTGGTGATCCCAATTACCTATATTTGAGTTGGGTGATGTTCTGTCCCAAGCCTCTACAATATATACGGACGCAGACTTCGCTGTCTGCCACAACTAAGGAGGGAGATAAGCAACTTGGCTGGGAGCCCAGAAAGCTATCTCTATGAAACAAGGCTTGAACTCACGAAATTCTCCTAATCTTTCTCTATGGCTGGATCAGTAAATTGTTGTTTCCTGCAAAATTCCCCTCCCGTCGCCCCACCTATAAGCTCTCCAGGAGGGGCCAATCAGTAGCCACTTATTCCTATTTCCTTCTGTGACCGTGTTGTGTTGTGCAGTTGCTATGGATTCTGTTGCTAGTTTCTGGGTCTATAGATGTAAAGAATGTTATAACATTGAATTAAACCATAATCTCGTCTTCTTTTATTATTAGGTCTTTGGTGCTCTGGTGGCACTACAATGAGAACTGATAGAATATTAATTTCCCTCCGTCAGCAGTCCAAGCTGTTTTGTAAGTTATTTAACTATGCTATGTGTTGGGGTCCTTGGTAGTGATACAAATGGACAACGAGATATGTTGGGCTTATGTGTTTTGATGCATCCATAAAAGTGGGAGGGCAGGTCTCCTGCTTTTCATCTGGCAATATTCATCTTTTTGTGCTTTGACTTCCCTCGGTTAGATTGTTAAGAATACTCTTGATCAGGCTGTCTAGTTTCCCTATTGAGTTGGTGTTTATTAGGGTGTAGGTTTTGCTGTCTGCCAGTAATTATTAGGTTTTTTGCATGTATTGACATCCGTCTATAATAACTATAGTTTGCTTTGTCTGCTGGGAGGATGATAATGCTTTAGTCCTTCTTTAGGTTTTTGCTCTCTCTTCTGGTTTCTACTGGTTTCCTGGAGCAGATGTTAAACTGATAGGTCTTTAATTTCTTGGATCTCCCCGTGGACCCTTCTTAAAAATTGGAATTAAGATGATACCTTCTACTCTTCAACTACAAAGGCTGAATGTAGAGACCGGCTGCATATTTTAGTTAGAACGTCCACAATCTCAGCTTTAAACTCTTTATAATAATACTTGGATGTGTGGATGCCATCAGGGCGAAATGATTTGTTGAAATGATTTGTTTGTCAGTAATCTGAACTGAGTCCAGGAAAGATTATCTGAAGCCAGGTAGAATCGATTCAGCAAAAGCACAGGGTAAGAACATTTTTAAGAATAAGTGTGGTTATGTCCTGAAGCTCAGAATAAATGATACAGCAAAGTGCTGTGTCCCTAATAGAGCAGCTCTGTCATCATTGGCATGGAGATACCAATAAAAGAAAACCAGAAAAAGAAGTCATCCTCCTGCAATTCCAGCTAAGGCAGTATTTACTGAAGGAAGGACCATTCCTGAAAACACTTCTGGCTGGAATCAAATACACTGGCTGACTAATTTATCACAGATTAAACAAACAACTTTTGTGTAAGTAGTCCATGCAAGGGGCTGCACCTAGCCAATTCTCTCTGAGTCAGTATTTTAATGTAAGGTAATAAAGGAATACTAACCTAATACTAAGGTTGCATGCAAACAATAAGGAAAAAAACCAAACCCTGTAAATTACGTGGGCTCAGAGTTGGCTTGCTGTCAGGGGATGCCCTAATTAAATCATGAGCCTCGAGCCAAGCTTCAAAAGAAATCCAGTTATCTATTTGGAGCTTCATGTAGGCACGTTCCAAGTGAAGGCAACTCTGACCCCATGTAATTTACGTTTCAGCTCTGACCCTGTTTCCCCCACCCCCAAAGGTGGTTCCCTTGAGAGAGATAGTGGTGACTCTTCTGATGTATGGGATTTCCATTCTAATGTAAAACCATGGATAATAACTGATTAACTAATAAAACAAGCATCCTCTTTCTCTTATAGTATATCTGCACATAATGTATCTGCATTTGTTCCTCCTTCTCTTCACTTGGTTGAGGCATCATCAGCCTAGATGCAAAGTTTCACATGGCTTCCTTGCAGCAGTTGGCCTTCTTCACGTATCATGCATAGCTAGGGATTGAGGGAGACAACTTGCTTGGGTTACATAGATCATGCTGGTTTCTTGGTGGAGGGGCTTTTCAATTGCACTCATGGAAACCACTGGTGTCCAGTAGTAAACTGTAAACAGTTTGTGGGCAGCATCAGCAACCAGTGACACAATCAAGAACTCTCTCCACTTGATCACAAAAGAGCTGCAAGGACCAGTGTGTGCCATATGGCAGAAGCAGGACAATTTCCTCTCTCAGGAGGTTGCTCCAAAAAAGGTGGCCAGGTACTTCAAGGACACCATATGGTGCCTCGTGAACAAGCTCATCTAGTGAGGAGGAGGAGGATACAGGCACCAAATGCAAATCAATATCATGCAGATGACCTCATTTTTAAAGAAATGTGTATTACAAAAGCACAAAAGCCCTTCTGTCTTTTTGTCATAAGTTTACAAAGATAAAGAACTTTATGACTATTTTGAAGCCTGCTCTCTAATGATCAAACTTGCCAATGTGAAATTGCTGTTTACAAGGGCCACCGGTACTTCTATAGGTATTAATTTCCCCATCAAAGCATAAAACTATCTTAACAAACCTTTTTAGAAAACCTCGCTGCACCATGCAACTACCATGAGGTTGCAATAAGTATGGACATTATTTTCACTGATTCTGCATCATTTCTGGATCCATTTTTCCCTGCAACTGTTATCTCAGATCTCTTGTCAATATTTATCTTTAGCATTTTTAAATCCTTTGAATTATTATGCTACATGAATAGTTAGACCCACTGTATAACATCTTACGTGCATAATGAACACAAGGAAAATATGCTCTAACATGTATTTCTTTAAAAATTAGAATTAGAACTGACTGGCAAAAGAGAAATCAAGTAAAAGCTCCACCCATACGCCTTCTTGCAGCTGAATTAGATTCTCTAAATGGTAGTTATGATCTGCTACAAGCAGAAAGCTTATTTTTCTTCTCCCTCAACTACAGTACAATATCAATTGGAGATACCAACGTTTTTGCAAATTGTGCAGCATTTGAAGGGACCAGGGTATTAAATTAAATGAAAGATTATTAAGCCAAAGACTATGGTGGAAAAGCAAACCAATTTTATACTGCCCAAGACCCACCTGTGCAACTATCTTGATTTCATTTAACTGTAGCCTCCAGGCAAGTCTAATTTTCACTGGAGCCATGTATTACCTTTAAATCCCTATGTACAATATCATGTTGATGAATATGATTGACGCTCTCCAAAATCTGATGAATGCAGTGGCTGCAAAACAAACAAACAAAGCAGAAAAGAAACACGATTTATTGATTTATTTCTTGAATATATAAATATTTTTCTAGTGAGACTCCCGAGGCAAAATTATTATGCAATATCAGCAAATATGCTTTTTAATCAGGAACTGAAAATTAAAGTTTTAACAATACTGTACATAAAATACCACAAGCAAATATGAGCTATTATTGACCAGGCCCGCTGTCTGCATTATCCTATGAAGAAAATGTAACGCACAGCACTTTCTGCAGTTCAGCTCTGTGCACTGAGAAGTGCTTTGAAGCCTGACTCCTAGCCCCACCTTGACCCAGAAACCTCTTGCCCTGATCGAGAGATTTTTCAAGAATCCCTAAAATCTGCCAGACAAGACCCAATTCCATTAGCAAGTATTTATTATAACCTCTTTGCTAGCCTGGCTGAAACTGAAGATTCCCTCACCTCCTTCATATTGGGAAACTACCAGTGGAAAGTTTAAGTAGCAGTGCACGGAAGCACATTGCAAACATATCTGCACAAAAGGGCTGGGAGTCTTTGGAAGTACAGAGCATACTTAACTCACATTTTTACTTCCCTTGTTCCAGCTTTCAAGCTCCATGTTTTCCAGCAAAACAAAAAATTATCTCTGTCCCTCTCCCTTTGAATGAGCGGTGTAAGTGTTATCAACACCTATTGTATTAGTTCAACATTACACCTGCACAAAGTGCCTGCACAAAGCACCACACAAAACCTGCACATGTTCCTTAAGCTCATTTCCAGGCACTTATAATGAAAGTAGCATAACAGCTGGCAGAAGCAATTTATTGCAAAGAAGGAAGCAACTAATTTTGTACTGTAACAATTCTTACAGCATAAACCAGGGACATTTGCGTGGTTTATGCTACTCCATGGCCATAGTCACCCTGCTATGGGGTAAGTCCCATAGTAATTCACTGTTAAAGTGTTTTGAAGTGCAAATTCTGTTCAAATTTTATAACAAATGATATAATAAATGCAACAATAGAGAAGCTAACTGAGCATTCCTCGGAAGTGCCATTGGATGTAGACTACCCAGATGGGGGATGGGGAAACCAACTTGCACAATAAGAACCATTTGCATTAAGTGGAGGGATAGATTCTTGCTCTGGGAAACAGTGAGGCATCTCAACACATCCCCAGCAAGTACATGCCAAAGGCGCTGGCAAGATGAACTATTCTGGCAGGCTCTGCAACTATATCCCAGTACAGGAAGCAGGATGGACAGCAAGAATCCGACACACTCTGTACAACTAGAACAGAGCCAACACTTAGGAAGGCCTTCCAGATCCAAAATGGCAGCAGCAAGTGAACTATACTGCAGCAAGGGCCAAGCAAAGGGAAATGCTGCAAAGGGAAGAATCAGCTATGGATGTCATCTTCTGAATATACATGTTCTTCCAAAGCTAAACCAGACAGCAATTTCTAGCTATGTTACTCTGCAGGAACCAATACAAGAGCTTTGACACCTGTTTATAACTGGATGTTGTATTCCAAATATTTGTAGATTAAGTTTATATCAGAAGCATGACATAATAAGAGGAATAATTATATATTTATGCAGTCATTGTTTACACACACAAAATAAGTATTTACTTGCATAGAATGACTGCATTGGATATGACCTAAGCTTACTTTGCATTTACAAATTGTGGAGGATGGTAGAGAGGAACATTATATCACTCTCCTTTATAGAAAAAAAACCTTATAAAATACCACTGAAGACACAGTAAAAACGTATGTCATGAATAGATTGTACTCATGACAAAAGCAACAGATTAAAAATAACATTGTCTTTACTGTAGAGCTGCTCCTAACCAAACAACAGCAATGCAGATTTGGTAATGGGATTTTTTAAAAGAGAAACGCTAGGAAGAGAGAGTGTGTTCTTGAGAAACCAAGGTGCTATCTATAGGACGTAAAGAGAACCAGGGTTTGACTTTGCTCCACTTATCAGAGGTATATCCAATAAGGTGCTCTAAGGTCCCAGAGGAGAAGCAAGGCATAAATGTTATGAATCTTCAACAAAAACCTATCCGTAGTCAATATCAACAACAATGCACTTAAATGTAAGTTACAGTCATTTATTGTTTTGTCTAGTAAGATGGTTCAGACTACCCTGCTTTGCAACAGTGAACTAGATAACTAGCTTTAAAAAAAACCAAGAATTTAGCAGCACAATTTTATTGTACTACAGCTTAGAGTACTTGAACACCAAGTAATACAGTGAAGATAAGTAGAGCAAAGTCCACCTAGCCCCATTTTCATGTGTTAAAAACTGCCCTGTTAAACAGATTTTATAACATTTTAATTGTTCTCCCTATATTTATATAGTCTGGTCTAGGAATAATTTATTGTGGCAACTAATATCTAAAAAGGCTATAATTATACAAGTATTATGCCTAAATTGTATGAACAGCTACAGTAAAATGTTGTCAAGAAATAGTATTTCGCAGATGTCAGAACTGCCATCATATGTTGACCAGGTTGGGACAGGACTGACATTAGAATATTGGCCATTAATAAATTAAAAGAAAATAAAAGAAAACCATATTAAACAGCATGAACTTACCTAGCATCGGCTTCACTGTAGTATTCCCTGGCAACAATATCTTCAAATAGCTCCCCACCAGTCACCCTGGAATCAAACATAAACCATGAAATAGGGCATTGGTACTTACCTGATACGCCTCTTCTCATAGTGGGGGAGGAGTATCTAGGATGGGTTGACCTTGTCCTCTCTTGATTGGACTGAGTCAGATAAGCTCTTTGGGCCACTGAGCGTTGAGGGGAGTGGCAAACAGGTCGACCTCCGGGCACCCGAAGCGCTTTGCCACCTCTTCAAAGATTGCTGGCTGCAGTTTCCACTCCGAATTGTCCACCTCGGTCCCGCTGAACCAGTCGGCTCTGGTGTTGTCCACCCCTGCTATATGTTCTGCAGTCAGAAAAGGAAGATGTCTTTCGGCCCAACGCCCCAGTCTTTTGCCTCCAGCATGAGGGCTTTTGATTTGGTCCCCCCTATCTGTTTATGTGCGCTTTGGTGGTGATGTTGTCTGTGAGGACTAGAACATAGTTGCCTCTGAAAGAGTGATGAAACAGCAGCAAGGCTCAGCAGAAACTCCCTGAGCTCCAACAGTTTATGTTGTGAGTCAGTTCCGCTGGGCTCCATTGTCCCTGTGCCATCTGAGCTCGCAGATGGGCAGCTCATCCAAACAGGCTGGTGTCCGTTGTTACTGTCACCTGGTCTGGCGTTCTGAAGACTTTGCCCTTGGCTATCGCCGGGGACGTCCACCAAATCAGTGAGCGGGATACCTCTGCTGGTAGAAGGACTTTGATCTGGGAGCAATTCATGCACCTTCGCTGGAAAGGCAAAAGGAACCATTGGAGGTCTCTGGTGTGAAACCGAGCCCAAGGAACAATGCCAATGGTGGACACCATGGTGCCTAGCAACTTGGACAGCTTGGCTAAGGACACCCTACGCTCCCTGGCTATCTGGGCAGCTAGCTGCCTAAGAGAGAGCTGTCTTTCTGATGACAGAGAGACCGTGCCTGCCTCTGTATCTATCAGGGCTCCTAGATGGATCAGACTAGTGGAGGGATGAAGGTGACTTTTGGCGACGTTCATCGAAAAACCATGATCTCTCAGGACTGACATAGTAATGTCGAGATCCCGTAGGACACCCTTAAAGGAGGATGACTGTAACAGCAGGTCATCTAAATAATATTGAATTCGCACTGGTACCTGCCTCAGGTGCGCTGCCAATGCTGCCATTACCTTAGTGAAAACTTGAGGGGCCGAAGACAGCCCGAAAAGTAAGGCTCTATACTGAAAGTGGTGCCCTAGGTAGCAGAACCTGAGATATTGACGGTGTTCTGGGGTTATAGGTATATGCAGGTAGGCCTCCATGAGGTCTATGGAGGTGAGGAAATCTCCCTGCCTAACCCCTTCCAAGATGGAATGCAGTGAATGCATCTTAAACCTCTGATAGCGTATGAATCAGTTCAGGCGTTTCAAGTCAAGAACTGCTCTCCAGCCACCTGAGGCCTTGGGGATCACAAACAGAATGGAATAATATCCCTGGCCTAATTGCTCTAGAGGTACTGGTTGGATAGCCCTGATGTCCAAGTGGTGTTGGATGGCCTCCTCCATTAGCAACCTGCGGGTCAGCTTGTTTGAGACAGGGCAGATCCAGAAGGAGCTCGGGGGGACGGAGAGAAACTCGAGTGAGAGGACATAATTAATGGTGTTCTGAACCCACTTATCAGAGGATGATAGGTCCCAGCAGTCGGCAAAGCACACCAAGCGACCTCCAATGGGGGGTGAACTAGGTCTAGGTCTAGTTTTTGCGGATGGATGGAGTGCCCACTGCCTCCTCCTCCACCCCCTCGAAAGGGCTGCTTCTGCTGTCTGCCCTTCTGCTGTCTATCTGGGAATCTCTGCCTGGAATGGAAGCCTCCCTGGTACTGCCTGTTGCCTGAATACCCCAAATCTGACCCCCGGAAGGAATCCTGACCCCGGAAGGAGGACCCAAAGCCTTGTCCCCGAGGGTAGGAGCATCTGGGGTATGGAGCCGCCCTGAAGCTGTTCTTCTTCGGGGCTGTGGGAAGCACCTTCCGCTTGTCCTTGTTCTCTACCAGGAAGGGATCAAGAGCTGCTCCAAATAGGGAGTCCCCCGTGAATGGGGCTGATGCCAGGCGCCACTTGTGGCTCACGTCTGTTTGCCATTGCCGCAGCCAGAGCAACCTGTGAGATGCCACGGAAGAGGCAAACCTGGCTGCAGCTAAAGTGGCATTTGAAGAAAATTGGATGGCAGCCACCAGCTTGTTGATGTCTTGGTGTGACCTGACATCCGAAATGGGGATCCGCTGCTGGAGGTCCTGTAGCCACAGAAGAGAAGACCAGTTGAAGAAGGAGGTGGTGGTAGCTGTTTTCACTGCCCAGGCTGCCGCTTGGTGGCTCCTCTGTAACGTGAGATCAGCCTTTTTGTCTTCTGGTTTCAGAGCATCCTCTGGTTCCCTGGGCATGTTGGTAGGTATATGCAGGGCCGTAACAGCTGCATCGATGACGGGTTGCGACAGCACCTGTGCCATGTCCTTGTCCTTGTTGAAAAAGGTCTTGTCTGTAGAGGTGGGCATGGGTCCTGCCATGGGGGATGTCCATTGCCGCTTGACCAGTTCCAGAAAGGACTTGGGTATGGGCACCGTGTCAGTCTCGATGGGCGGCTCTTCAAATATGTTCTTAGCTGAGAAGCCCTGGGGGTGTATCAGTGTTTCTGCTGGTCTGTTGCCAAGTTTGGCAGCTGTCTTGGCCTTGAACAGCAGAGATTTATACAGGGAGGGCTGGAACAATCCGGAAAAGGTAGGTTTAGGAGGAGGCATACCTTCATCTTCCGAGAGTTTGCCCTCTCTGATTTCGCCCTCCTCGGATTCTGAGTCACTGTCTTCCTGGGATGAGGCTGGGGACTTGGAGGGTACTCCTCCTGGGGCTCCAGCCGCTCAGGGGCCCCTGGCCAGGGTGCCAATTGAGGCTGCACCTGTGGCTGTTGAAAGGCTGCTGCCATGCATTGCTGGAAGGCCTGCATCATCATATTCTGGAAGTCTGAGAACCCTGCTGAGGTTGGCTATCTAGTCCGCATGCCCCCAGGTGTGGGGGGGAAGTCCTGAGGTGATGGTGCCATTGCTGATGCACATGGGGATGATTGCCATCCCTGCGCAGCTCCCCAGATGCCCGAGGTATCGAAGGGGATCCTCACCTGTAGGGGGGGGGCTTCCCCTCTGCAGGCCTGCTGGGGGAAGACAGTCCAGATGGTCTCTCCTCAGGTTCCCAGACAGGGAGTGCCTTTTTACTGCTGGCTTTGTGGCAGATGCGCTTCAATGCTTGGTGCTTCTGCTTTTCGTACTTGGAGCTGGGCTTGGGAGATTTGGATCCACAGCCTGCTTCCTTGGCCCCTCTGGTAGTGACGTGTTTCTTTTTGGACTTTGCCTTGCCTCCCCCACCCCTGGCTGAAGCCTCTGAGAGGGTTTCTGACCTGCTTAGTCAGGGCTCCTCAGTGCCTCCGATGGGTTTGCTGGTTGCAGGGCTGGGTGCTTGAGTCCTGCCGGCATACTCAGAGCTGCTGGGGGCCGCCATCTTGGAGCACGTGGAAGCGGCTTGTGCCTTTGCAGGCTGCTGCGTGGCTGCCGCTGCCGCTGGGGGCTCTCTCTTGCGTTCCCCTGCCCTCCGCTGCTCTTTCCAAGCTGCTCCGGCTCTCCTTGTGTTTTCGGCGATCTCCTGTAGGCGCGGGTGCTCCGCGGCTCTTTAAAACGCCGTGGTTCGTCACTCAACCCCTGAGGGGAGCGACGAAGTACTCCGGCACTTTTAGAGCCTCATCGGGTGTTCCTCGCTGCAGAGGCTTCTGCGGAGCTTCCTAGCCTGCTTTCTGGTGAGAATCCTCACTTACTGTCCTGGGTCTCGCTCTATGACCTGGGCTGCGCGCCGCCTTAGCGGTTGCTGCGTGGGCTTTCTACCCCCGCTGGGGGGTTGTTCAGCCTCTAGTGATTGCTTAGGCAGCGTGGAGGCAATTGCGATCGAGTCTGCAGTAAATTTATATTTCTTTAATTTTCTTCAGGATCTCAGGATGACCACAGCCATCCGTTGATGTACTGAGTCGATAACTGGGTAGTACCTGGTGGCCAGGGCATGGCCCAAATAGCTTATCTGACTCAGTCCAATCAAAAGAGGACAAGGTCAACTCATCCAGGATACTCCTGCCGCTCACTATGGAGAATAAAGAAGTCACACTTTGATGAAGCAGATGTCAAACACTAACAGTCAATAGCAAATGGAAAGAGAAACTTCCTCTTCAGCCTCTTAAATAAACTTTAAAAGGTTTAATTCCAAAACAAAAGATTGTTAAAGAGTAATAATCCTCAATCATGTATGTTCAGCACCCAATAGCTATCCCTAAACTTTTTCCTACACATGTAGCCAGGCCAAGTCCAGACTTGAGCAGGGGGTTGGACTAGAAGACCTCCAAGGTCCCTTCGAACTCTATTCTGATTAAGCCTGAATTGTGGAACTGAAGAATGAAATAATGGCAATAAAAGAAACCTATGGCCTGCAGCCTAAACTACAAATAATCGTGGAGTTGTACTACTTCTAATATAGCCCAAGCCTTACAAATTTACTGGAAAGAAACCAATAGAAATCCTGCCTCAGCAGAAGCAATTCTGCTGACTGATCAGGAGGGAGTCTCTTCTCTATTTTGGGGGTCTATTAACTAATACCCAATGTCTGCACACAAGAAAGTCATCTGAAATAACTTCATTATTTACAAGTTGGTCTTAACTCTGGCTTAACTAGCAACTCCTGACAAAAAGGCATTTTCCTGACAGGATTCAGGACCATAATGCTGTTTGTTTGCTTAAGTTGAATTACATGCACATACGGCTACTAAGGATGGGAAAAGGAGGGAGGGAGGGAGGGAGATGTTTGCAAGCCTCACATACTTTTCAATGACCAAAGATAAAAAACAAATAAAGCAGACTTACAGATCAAATACAAGGTAATGGAAACCTTCTTCTGAAATGCTCTCATGGAGCCGCACTGCAAAGAAAGACAAAGATTATCAGGAAAGAGGCAATGTTTACACTTCTTAGAGGTACGTCAACTTTAACAGGGAAAAAAGCTTGCAGCACCTTTAACTAATATTTTCTCTTCCTTAGAACTGATTACTTTTCAAAATTCCCATGAATAACATTGTAACTGAAATACTATTAAAATATTTGTTGTGACAAATAGCAAACCCTGATATTCATACAGGCCCTGGGTGATTCCTAAGGCAATGGAGCAATGCCTCCTGGCCAGTGGAGAATGAGCCTGAGACACGTTGTTTAGCCTGAGACAACCCGGAGGGGCGTTCATGGATCAATATGGGATTGAAGTGAATTGGGGTGTCCTCATTCAGACGTAGGGGGCAAGTAAATTCGAATTAAGAATAAGAAGGCCAATCTTGGAGAGAAGATGCAAAGCCTCTTCTTTGCTTGCTGCCATTTTCCCAAAGTCAAAGCTGCTATTTCACTCAACCCCAGCATTGCTGTAGGCAATTTGGATTAGGAAAAAGTACTGTAGATTTAAATGAATTTAAATTTCACTCCTCAATACTACAGTTCTTATTTAGCCATGGGCATCCTTATTTTCTTTCTAAATGGTAAAATACAAAAAGCTATAGCACCATCAAAATAAGTAGTAGAGTGGGACTAGTCAGTGAAGAAAACCTAAATATTGTCATGAAGAAAATAGAAAAGGATCCATATACTGTAAATACCAATGATATAAAATCACTTCAACTACACATTGTATCAAGTTCTTATTGTTTTTAGAACAAAGAGCTTTACAAATATTATAGGGCAGTCGCCACCACATGAGTTAAAAACCTTTCTTATAACACCTACATAATCTAGCCACCATCTCTTTCAAAACATTATTTGAAGAATCATGCAAAACAATATTTTATGATGACTTAATTCATGTTTAAATCATAAATAACAGGGAGTCCTCAACTTACAATCGGTTGTTTAGCGACCTAAGTTATAACACCCCCCCCCAAAAAAAACAACAACAGGGGTCTCCAACCTTGGCTACTTTAAGACTTGTGGAGTTCAACTCCCCGAACTCTGGGAGTTGAAGGACGCAAATCTTAAAGTGGCCAAGGTTGGAGACCCCTGCCCCCTAAAATACTTATGGTCTGGTTTTTAAGTTACAGCCGTTGAAGTGCCCTGTCATTGTTCAGGATGCTGCAATGCCTACTCACCTTTTCCCTCCACCCATCCTGCTAAGCAGAGGTGGGTTCCTACCAGTTCGGACCGGTTCGGCCAAGTAGGTAGTAACTCGGCCAGCTGTGCCCGGTACTGGTTCTATTGGCAGTGTCTATCTTGTCTTTTTTAGCTACTGCGCATGCTTGTGGGCCCAAAGCGCATCCCTGAGCGAACTGGCAGTAGAAGAAGTCGGAACCCATCCCTGCTGCTGGGTCCCCCCAAGCCTCAGCCTGTTCCTGAGCTGGCCATTCAGCCAGGCAAGGGAGCCTAAGGATGATCTGCAGCAACAATCAGCACATAGAGGGCACTTACAGCTTGTAGGCCAAGACCAGTTTTCTCACCTGGCCACCTGAGGGACTTGCAGGACTCAGCCTTCTCCTCACCCGGCTCCAAGGGCCAGCAACACCCAACTTCTGGTGTTATCAATACAATAGAGTCTGTATTTATGTTTTTGGAACAAGTATTAGCAATGAATAAGCAATCATCTTTGCAACACTCCACTATCTATCCCTTGCATTATTTACCAAGTTCACATCTTCCTGGTTCCTCCATTAGTTCAACTTCTGCATTTCAAACAGCCATTAGTAATATATCCTTTTTAGATGGAGCATTTGGCATGATTTGAATTTCCCAATGACTTTCATGCTGAATTTGTAGTACAGATATACTGTATACACTCACACGAAGTTAATGCTTACTGGATATTCACTAATTCTTCTAGATATGAGCCTATTATTTATTGAACTATAGACAGTGGTGGGATTCAAATAACTTAACAACCGGTTCTCTGCCCTAATGATTTCTTCCAACAACCAGTTCAACAAACTGCTCAGAAAGTTAACAACCGGTTCTCCCAAAGTGGTGCGAACTGGCTGAATCCCACCACTGACTATAGCCAATCACATATGTCCTTTCTGAGCATCATTGCCACTCTGTGCCTTCATGTGCACTCATGTTGTTAATACGTGTACTGTGTAATCATATAATTTAAATAGCCAATTTTGATCCACTTAAATTCATTTATTCATAAAGCTTTGAATTTGATACATATTATTTCTTTTTTGATAACCTCTGCACCATTTTTTTAAATAGAATATTTTATGCCTGAGGTAAGAAATCAGAAGTCGGAAAATTATCTTGCATATTTATTTTTACAAATATTTATATGCTGTAATTCAGTATTTATAGTTGGAAAAAATATAAAGAAAAAACTCAAAGCATCAAGAGATACTAGTATACCTCTACAAGAAGAGGATAAAATAATTAAGGGCAATTTAGTTTTTATCTAAATTTAAAGTTTTTAAATTACTTTACCTGACTTTGGTGAAAGACTACAATCCATACCACCTGGACAAAAAATGGTGCTACAAAACTATATTTGGTATGGAACAAGTGGAAAAATCTTACTCCTTTATTCATCAGCCTAACATCAATACCTGGGAAGATACTGGAAAAATAATTTTAAAAAACAGATCTGTGAACATCAAGAAACAAATAGAGTCATAACTAGGAGCCAGCATGGGTTTGTTAAAAACAGATCATGCCAAACCAATCTTATTTCATTCTTTGACAAAGTGACTAAAGTAGTAGACCAGCGAAATGCTGTGGACATAGTATACTTAGATTTCAGTAAGGCATTTGACAAAGTAGACTACAGCTCACTTGCTAAGCTAGAAAAATGTGGGATAGACAGCATCACCATCAGAATAATTTGTAACTGGCTGACAAACCCTAACTCAACAAGTCGTCCTTAATGGTACTACATCTACATGGAGGGAAGTAAGCCGTGGGGTACCACAAGGTTCCATCTTAGGCCCAGTTCTCTTCAATATCTTCATAAATTACTTAGATGAGGGAATAGAAGGGGAACTCATCAAATTTGAGGAAGACGCTAAGGTAGTGGGAATAGCCAACAACCCAAGAGACAAGCTTAGGATCCAAAAAGATCTTGACAGACTTGAACAATGGGCCCTATCCAACAAGTTGAAATATGGATTTAAACCTAGGCAGGAAAAACCAAAGGTACAAGCGGCTTGGCTTGGCGTGGGGGGGGGGGGCGCTCATAGGCATCCTGCCATAAAAAGAAAGAGGGGAAAGGATGAAAGGGCAATAAAGCTTGTGTGTACGTGATAGGAGATCGGGAGTGGGGAATGACAGGGGATAAGGACCAGAACATACTAGCATGTCAGGGATCCTGAGAAATATGCAGTTTACCTCCAAACATCTCAGAGTTCTCAAAACATATTGGAAAGCTTGGGTTGGCTGGAAATGGACTGGTCACCGGAGGGCGGGGGAACCTATACCTTATTTTTGTATCTAGTGAGCGTGGGAGATTTCAGAGCTGACTTGGCTTTACTGCAATCAACATCCTTAATAAAGGAACCCTTTGCTTTCACCAAATGGAGTTGAAGGCCTTTCTTTCCTAAGGGATCAGATTGGGGCAGGTTTGATATGACTGGATTATCTTGAAGAGGCCCTATAGAGACTCATGAGCATAGATAAAACATTTTAATATGTCTAAAGATATTAATATCAAAAGAGAGAGAGCGACAGCTACTTCTATTTTTAAACATTGATCTAAGAAAATGTGAAAATTTACAGAAGCAAAATAGGCAAAAATTATGTAAAAATGAATTGAATCTTCATTACCCATGGCTCTTTATATTAGCATTATGAATCCAAACATAATTAATTTTATAGGAATTTTTCCAGACTATGACTCTTATGCACTGTTTAGATATTCCTTCCAGTTTAATATATCAAAATTATTCAACCTAATATACAAATATATATTTGTAATTATATTTTTAGCATTTGGAAATATATTTGCATAATGTTTAACTTAGATCAAACATAAAATGCATCCATTTTTTCCTTATTTGGTAATGTAATTGATCCAGATGGAGATCACATAATGAAAGGGGTGTCACCATGGCATTATACCGCCAATTTAACTTGTTGGCAAGATTGTTAAAAACAAACAAAGCTAACTGAGACTGGAAAGAGCAGAGGATATGCACTCCCAAGCAATGCAGTTCCCAGTTACCTACACTGTGTTCAAATGGAGACACGGGGAAAAATGAAAAGAAGGAAAAAGATACATCTTATTACACATCCTGACATACATCTTTGTCAAATCAATTTCAAAATTGGTTCTGCCCATGAAAAAATATTTTTGAATCACTTAATACCACAGACTACTTAGTACACGACGTGTTTCAGATAATTGGGTGTGAATCTGTACTGTTTCCATTATCGTTGTATTCAAAATCAAAACTCAAATGGAATTTATATAGAGTTTTACTGATTTTTTTTAATACGTGTGAACATAGCAGATAAAGCAAATGAATAGCTATGTCAAAAGCTCAGTTGACCCGAACGGACAACATGTTACTTATCCAGTAAATCAGGGGTGTCCAAACTTTGGAACTTTAAGACTTGTGGACTTCAACTCCCAGAATTCCCCAGCCAGCCTGGCTGGGGAATTCTGGGAGTTGAAGTCCACAAGTCTTAAAGTTCCAAAGTTTGGACACCCCTGCAGTAAATCAACAGCAAATAAGCCACAATGGCCGGGTCAAACAAGAGCCAGAAATTTCTGATACTATGCAAGTTCTTGCAAAAATGACTGAGTGACTGTCCCTCCTTACCCTTTAAAGCAGGGGTCTCCAACCTTGGCAACTTTAAGCCTGGAGGAGTAGAACTTTAAGCCTGGAAGCCTAGAATTCCCCAGCCAGCTTTGAGTTGAAGTCCACCAGGCTTAAAGTTGCCAAGGCTGGAGACCTGGCCTTTAAATAATATTTTTTTAGAAAAAGTTAAAAAAAAACAAAAAACAGGAAGTCCAGTCAGAATTAGTTGCCAGATTGGTTGAGCTGAAGGGGCTTCCTCATTCTTGCCCCCTTTCTTCCCAGCCTCACAAGCAAGTGGGGCTGTGGTGAGGTTGTAAAAAGCAGGAACAGTGAGAGGAGATTCCTAGAGCAACTCAGGGGCTGTTTTTGATTTCTTCTCTGTGTCCAATAGTAGGAGCAGCAGACTTGCCCTTTGGCTTCTATTAGAATGGCTGGGGAACCTTTAGTTAACCCCAGACCACCATGGCTATTTAGGGCTTAAATCTCAGTTCAACTAATCCCAGTACTAATTGGGTTATAGTATTTGCAAAGCTAAACACACCACGAGCCGTGCAGGTCCAGCCAATTAACAAAATTAAACCAAAGCCTTTTAATTCTTTCTAAGCTCTCACCATCCATCAATTAAAATTCAACAATCTAAACTTCCATTCATGAAAGTGATTGACATCTCTTTTGTTGTAGCAATGGTGCAGCAGGGTAACTCTTACCACCACCACCATCACCAATCTATGAGAGTAAACAGCCTCTACTGCCCACCCAAGATGTGGGCGGATTTTATAATACTGGAATTGCTCTGGGACTGCAAATGATGGATGCCCCTGAAGCACTACTGAAAACAGAGATCTTAATTCTTTATACAGTAATGCCAAGCAACAATAATATTTTGGAAGTCTTTTTCAATGAGTGATGGTAATAGCCATGTAATCAAAGTCACTTCTATCATATTCTCTAGATCAGTGGTTCTCAACCTTTTCTTCACCATGTTGTTGTTGTTTTTAGTTGCAAAGTCATGTCTGACCCATCCCGACCCCATGGACAATGTTCCTCCAGGCCTTCCTGTCCTCTACCATCCTCTGGAGTCCATTCAAGCTCATGCCGGTTGCTTCAGTGACTCCATCCAGCCACCTCATTCTGTCGTCCCCTTCTTCTTTTGCCCTCCATCTTTCCCAGCATTAGGCTCTTCTCCAGGTAGTCCTTCCTCACTGGAAAATAGCCTAATGCTCTTCTCCATGTTCTCCATGTTCTTCACCATGGACCTCCTTTAAATATCTTTTTTGGCCACGGACCACCAAAATTTATCTCATGGCTTAAACCACGGAGGCCTTTGTGGACTCTCCATGATGATGTCGCTGCTTCTCAGGGGTCCACGGACCACAGATTGAGATCCACTGCCCAGGGTACTTGCCAAAGAGCCATCAGCCTTTTCAACTCTAGGAGGAGATGTACTGGTTCTCTCACAATTCACTATGATGAACCGGGAATTGGGGGGCTGCAGAAAACTGACTGGTCATGGGAGAAATGGAATTAAAATGAATTACATGAATTGAGAGCTAGATCAGTATCGTGGTTACCACATCAGGTTAGAAACTGGGAGACTGGGAGTTCTAGTCCCATGCGAGGCACAAAGCCAGCTGGGTGGCCTTGGACTAGTCATTTTCTCTTAGCTCTAGAAAGGAAGCAATGGCAAATCACTTCTGAAAAAATCTTAACAAGAAAACTGCAGGGTCTTGTTGAGGCAGTGCCTTAGAAATGGACATGACTGAATGGGAAAAAGAAAAGGGAAAAAACCATGCATACTTCTCAAAATATTACCATCAGGATATGCTGAAGCTAAAAATACAAGATTCATATGATCTAACAACAGCGAAGGAAACACAGCTACATGCAAGTCCCTTCTGGGAGAGGGGGCGGTATAAAAGTTTGAAATAAAGTAAAGTAAAGTAAAGTAATATAACCGCTAGATCCATTGCCTCTGAGGGCCACAACCCCCTCATGCCAACACAGCCAGGACACAGAGAGAAAAGGCTGGGAGCAGCCCACATCATCAACCACAGGCTGAGCAGCCAAGCATTGCCAACAGAACTGCAACAGAGCTGCCAGTAAAAATATACTCTTAAATAAAATCTGTCAAGGACAGCGCAGCTTCCCACCCCCAAGTTTCATGATTATATTAAAAGGGTCAGATTTTTCTCTAGCTGCTAGTTCCAGAAATTCCAGAA
This sequence comes from Natrix helvetica, assembly GCF_964273705.1. NCBI lineage: Eukaryota > Metazoa > Chordata > Lepidosauria > Squamata > Natricidae > Natrix > Natrix helvetica. The sequence continues at coordinate 106,999,925 of NC_138551.1, read as the reverse complement.
AGACTGAGCTTTTAATTAAACATTTGTCCTAGAAAGTATAAGGTGTAATACAAATAATTCTTCAGAAAGAATCTGCTCCAATAGCTAGCCATGGCTCATCTAGATTACCCTAGTGACATATAGACGGTAAATTAACTAGCACATTAAAAAATTCTTAATCTCTGCATCCCAGCCAAGGACTATGAGTGAGGTAAGGTTTAGAGCTTCTTGCAATGCAACACGAATATAGACAATCCTTAGATGGCAGCAGAGAACTACAGAAAACAGTAACTCTTTCCTGGCATCTAGGGGACATCCATATTGCTGAATTCCAAAACAAACTTCATGTCATCAAGACAAAAGGCAAAAGGCAAGAGTCTGCCTTTCAAGGAAAAGATCTGCTTAAGAAAAGCAAATATGTTATGCATCAAATTCTGAAAGCTCCAAAGAATTATTGGAAGTTTTTAGCTAAGGAAAATTAATTACTAATATTTGCCAATGTGGTTGGCAGGGGTTTGGCAAGCTAAGCATCATTTTCAAGAATAACCTCCCCTATGCCTGAAAAGTTTTCAATCAGTGTGTGCTACGTGTTTAAACATATGCCAGCAAAACATGGACACTAACCTCACAATCGATAAGGCTACGAGCGGCGCAAAGAGCCATGGAAAAGATACATGCTCGGCATCACAAGACAAGATAAAAGGACCTGCATATGGATTAGAGAACAACACTACATGATATCATCAAGATAGTAAAAGAACTGAAATGGAAATGGGCTAATCACATAGCAAGAATTGATGGCAGGTGGACTAAGGCAGTCATAGAATGGATTCCACTTGAATGGCATCCACAAAAGAGATCTAAAACAAGATGAATCAACAACATCAGCAAGTACTGCAGGCCCAATAGAAAGTTCAAGACCATATTGGTTGGAAACATGTGGAAAAGGCCTTCATCCTGCAGTTGATAGATAATGGCTAGATTGATGATTCTAACCTACTTAGTTGACAACTTTGTCATCCAAAAGGTAGAGAGGGAACTAGAGGTAAAGCTATACTGGACCTAATTCTTACTAATACAGAAGAAGTTGAAGTCACCTGAACTCTGGGCAAGAGTGACCATGTCATATTAAATTCAATATAAGGCAAATACAAGCAACAGAATATAATCCAACTTTAAAAGAGCTGATTTTAATAAACTCGGAGAGACCCTAAGATAAATTTCATGGATGAAAATCCTAAAAAAGAGAACTCAAGAAGCATGGGAAACTCTGAAAAATATGATCGTAAAAGCTCAGTAGTCCAGCACAATACCACTGGAAACAAAACAAGAAATCCAAGAAGAAATCAACATGGTTGCAGAAATATCTCTCTTGATAAACTGAAAGACAAAAAGGATAAGTACAAACATTGGAAAGAGGGACATATAACTAAGGGAGAATATCAGCAGATAGCCCGAATTTGCAAAGATGAAGTCGGGAAAGCAAAGGCTCAGAATGAACAAAGACTTGCAATGAAAGTCAAAGATAATTTTTAAAAAATCTTTCAACATATAAATAATAAGAAAAAGTCAAGGAAACAGTCACTCCACTAAAAAGAAGATGGTAAGAAAGTAACAGGCATTAGAGAGAAAGCAGAGCTGCTTAAGTAATTTTTTGCATCGGTCTTCACACAAAAAGGAACTATGGTCCAATTGACCAAAAACGTAACTGTAAAAGACAGACTATAAATAAAAATTAAAATAAGCAAGAAAATAATAATCAAACACCAGTCTGATCTTGCTGAATATAAATTACTGGGACCTGATGGATTACATTCCAGAATTCTGAAAGAACTGGCAGAACCATTGTACCATATCTTTGAAAAATCCTGGAGTACCAGGGAACTACCAGAGAATTGGAAAAGACCTGAAGTGGTTCCCATCTTCCCCCAAAGAAAAAAAAAGGGGGGGACAGACCCAGGAAACTACAGACCACTCAGCCTATCATCAATACCTGGGAAGATATTGGGGAAGGGGGGAATAAAAAAACCGATCTGCAAATATCTAGAAACAAATACAGTTATAACTAGAAGCCAGCATGGGTGTGTTAAAAACAGATCACGTTAAACCAATCTTATTTCATTCTTTGATAAAGTGACTAAATTAGTAGACCAGCAAAATGCTGTGGACATAGTGTACTTAGACTTCAGCAAGGCATTCAACAAAGTAGACCATAACCTACTTCTTGATAAACTAGAAAACTGTGGGATAGCCAGCATCACCATCAGATGAATTTGTAACTGGCTGACAAACCATACTCAATGAGTTGTCCTTAATGGTACTACATTTACATGGAGGGAAGTAAGCAGTGGGGTACCACAAGGTTCCATTTTAGGCCAATTAATCTTCAGTACCTTAATAAATGACTTAGATGAGGGAATAGAAGGAGAACTCATCAAATTTGCAGAAGACACTAAAGTGGTGGAATAGCCAACACCCCAGAAGATCCAAAAAGATCTTGACAGACTTGAACAATGAGCCCTATCCAACAAGATGAAATTTAATGCGGAGAAAAGCAAGGTTTTACACCAAGGCAGGAAAAACCAATGGTACAAGTACTGATTGGGAGAAATCTGGCTCAAAAACAGTAATTGTGAGAGGGATGTTGGATTCCTAGTGGATGATCAGTTAAACATGAGCCAACAGTGTGCAGCAGCAGGCAAAAAAGCTAATACAATCCTTGGTTGTATAAACAGAGGCACAGAATCAAAATCACAGGAAGTATTAGTACTGCTTTATAAATTCTTAGTAAGACCGCACCTGGAATACTGCATGTAATTTTTGTTACCACATCACAAAAATATGTTAAGACTTTGGAACAAGTGCAAAGAACAGCAACTTAAGATGATTAAGAACCTGGAGGAAAAAATGTATGAACCTCAGTTGCAGGATTTGGGTTTGGCTAATCTACAGAATAGAAGGACTAGTGGTGACATGTTAGCAGTATTCCAATATTTGAGAGGTCGCCAAAAAGAACAGCAGGTCAAGTTATTTTCCAAAGCACAAGAGGGCAGGACAAGAAACAATGGATGGATCAAGGAGAGAAGCAACCAGGAATTAAGGAGAAACTTCCTAACAGTGAGAACCATTTGATCAGCTTGCCTTCAGAAGTTGTGGGTGCTGCATTACTGGAGGTTTTGAAGAAGAGACTGGACAGCCACTTGTCTGAAATGGTTTAGGGTCTCTTGCTTGAGCAGGGAGTTGGGCTAGAAGACCTCAAAGGCCCCTCCCAGCTCTATTCTAACTGATTGATGATAATGATGATGAAGATAACGAGTCACAAAATATGGTTTTTGCATACTTCTGATTTAATGGAATGTTCTGGGCAACTATGGAAGAAAAGTGTTGCATTTTTTTTGTTCTGATACAAAACTATTTTTGCTGAGTTAAATAGTAATTTTCTATCATCTGTTAATTTCCATTATTCCCAATTAAAACAAATCAATTAAATCAGGGACCGCCTTGTTTGCATAGTTAAGGCAGCAGAGGTCATCGGAGTTAGTCTGGAAGGATTCCCATACATGGTCTGGTTCATTTCTTTACTTGGAGCAATGAGATTAGAAGGAAAGCAATGCACTGCTTGTACTGTATCCTCTCCAAGCCTATATTAATCTGGGGAAGAGAGAGGATCTAGCCTGGGGTAACTGAAAAGAGCTGTTTCTGAACTGCTACAACCCATCATTCTGAGATGTTCATAGCTGTTGCGACATGTGCCATGAAGACAAATTTAAGGAACAAAATCTTAACAGAAGCTTACCCAAGACATGGGTGTGATATAGAGTTCATCAAGACTTCAGAAGGCATGACAGTAAAGTACAGAAAACCAACCTACTTTCAGAAGTAATGTGCCTCTTGCTACTCATTTTTAGGCTTTGATGGAGAGAGTATAACATGGTTTTGCATAATCTCAGGTTCTTTGCTTCTGGCCTTTGCTTCAGCAACTGCACTAAGCTTTAGACCAGGGGTGTCCAAACTTGGGAACTTTAAGACCTGTGGACTTCACAGTGGCTGGGGAATTCTGGGAGTTGAAGTCCACAAGTCTTAAAGTTCCCAAGTTTGGACACCCCTGGTTTAGACGGAGAATCTGTGAACAATAGTCAGGCTGCCTACTTAATCTTCTGCAATGCAGATCTCAGGCTACTGAGGGAGCAGAATGAAGGACCTTAGAGTTGCCCAGTCGTCTAGCCACAAATCTAACCTAGAAATATCAATAAGTGGCTATGGGTTTTGATTTCAAAACCCTCTGGAGTTCATCAAGCTGACTATTCCAAGAATAAAGCTGACTTAACTAAGTTACCATGCAGCAATTAACACATTTTTCACAAGATTCCAGTCCAGAACAGGGTTTACTAAGAGAAGCTTATTGCAGCTAGAATAATTTCCTCTGTGCTAACATTCCAAATATGTGAATAATTACATCTGAACTTCTGATGAATTGATTTAATGAAGCAGGGTATGCTTTGTTTTGTTTTATTCTATAAATATTAATTCATATTTATGGTAAATAGAATAAACCCTACCTCAAAATCCCAATCTCACATAATTATAAGAAAAATGCTCTTATTTTTATTTACCACTCAGTATTAGCACATATACATATTGAGGGTATAGTAAAAGCTGCCTTAAGGAGAGATTAAACTGGGAAGATAAGGCTTGATCTTTACACATACACAAAACTGGCTAAATACTTAATAGTGCATGTTTAACTGAGCTTAACTACATAATTGTGCAATTAAATTTTATATCTTTTTGAACATTAAAACATGTGATATCTAGAAAATAAAGCAATCCGAGTATAGTATTTACTTTCACAGAGGTTAAAAGTGCTGATCTATTTAATTACACAAACAAAACTGAAAAGAAATTTCATTCTGCATTCACATAACCCCAAACTATTACAATCATCATCTTCACATTCCATGAATTAATGACAAGGTAGCGATTTCTCTTGTGTGCCTATTTATACACATACCCCATATATACCACTGAAGACTAGACCTCTGTCCCACTCTTTACCTTTGATTCTAATTGATTAACACTTGTATGTATTATAATAACAATTCTTTATGAAACTAGGATGTTGTTCTTCCTTCTCCCAGTATTCACCAACAACCAGTCCTTGGAAATTCTATAAATAAATGACTCAACTGCATGGAAGAAAGAATCTATATGCTATCAGAATCCTTTTTGTAGCATTAAATTGGCAAAATGGTACATCACAGGGCAACAAGATATCTCCAAAGGGCTAACTTAAAAGAATGTGTCCAAAATCCAGGGACCAATATCCTTGTGGGATTAACATTTGGCAAAGTATCACACTTCATTTCTCAGAGACCCACAGCTTGCATGGCACAAGGGAAGATTTAACAGACAGATTAACAGAGTTGGAAGGGACCTTATAGGTTGGAGATGGTGAACCTTTTTGTAAAGATGTGCCAAAATTGTGCATGCATGTGCTATTGTGCGTGCATGCCCACACCCACAATTCAATGCATCCCGCCTATCTAGGCATGTACACATGACCCCCCCCCCCATGGGACAGGAGTTTTCGCCCTCCCCAGGCTTTCCTGAAGCCTGGGAAGGGCAAAAATCGGGCCCAATGGGCCAACCAGAAGTTCGTTTCTGAACTTCGGTTGGCCTGTTGGGCCTGTTTTTTACCCTCCCCAGGCTCCGGAGGCTTTCCTGAAACCTGGGGAGGGTGAAACGGTCTCTCCCAGCCTTCAAGAAGGCCAAAAATCAGCTGAAGCTGATGGCTCGAGTGCTGGCAAATATGGCTCTGCGTGACACCTGTGGCACACGTGCCATAGGTTCACCATCATGGTTATAGGTCATCTAGTCCAACTCCCCGCTCAAGCAGGAGACCCTCCACCATTTCTGACAAATATCCATGCAATCTTTATTGCCTCCCTCTGTGCCCAATTGGCTGGTGGCAAGGCCACAATTGGCTGCTTTGGAAACAAGGCCAAAATTCAAAATCTCTTTAACAGCAATGGGCAGCAAGGGAGAGACTCGGATGCCAGATAGGCCTGATTGGGGAGCATGGCATTCAATAGGTGAGTCTTCTTCCTCCTCTTCCTCCAATATGGGTGCATTTCTTGATCGTGAACAATTGGGTTCTTTCCACATATAATACAGACTGGGCCATTTCCCCTCCAGAGATGGTATTCTATTTTCTTCACTACCAGTTCAGTAGCGGGAGCACATGCGCAGAGGGTCCTTGATGATGTCAGGGTGGGTGGGTGGAGCTTCGTGCCGCCGCCACTACCGGTTTGCCCGAACCGGTGCGAACCAGCAGCATACCACCACTGCTCCCCTCGACTCTCAGCGGAGTCTTCTCCTCCTCAGCTAAGCTGTGGAACTCCCTGCTACTTTACTAAGTTAAGGGGAACAAAGGGAACACAAGATTCTCTAGAAATGTGGGGTTTTAATGCCTCCCCTGAAAGGACTGAATGAATTAGTGTCTGTGGTCATTACTGAAGGTAATTGGTCTCCTTTCCGTTCTAGCAAATTGTATAGGAAATGCCTAGCAAGGAGAAACCAGTACAATATGTAATGTTTGCTTTATCTTTTATTGTAACTTAAGCAAATGGAAAAGTTATTTCTTTATTCCCTACACACGCACACACACCTTTTTGCCCATGCTGAAACAGACACAGAAGTTTTGAAGGACACTAAAAAAAGGCGAAACACCACAGACAACACAAATGCAAAATTTCAGCAAAGGAAGAGAAACAATCACTGTGCCTCCCATGACAATCTCAGTGTAGGTGCTACCCAGCTTTAAAAAGGGGGAAATAAGAAGGGAGAGAAAAAAGGAGCAACATTTCATCACCTGCCATCAGCCTCACAGTTGAGATAAAGCAAGGAAAAGAAATAAAAATACGATTCATCAGACTCCAAAAAGAACGTGCTAATTCTCCCCCCCTAGAGCATGGCAGAATCTACTCACTTAAAAACATACCTGAGAGATGCTGGGCCCTAAAAGATATGTAATTGCTAAAAAAGGGAGATGACAAACCTATCTCAAGCAACTTCTTCTGGACTCCCTGACCATCCACTCTGCAGGGCAATCCGCTGCTTAGGAAACGTTTTGCATCACAGGCCTTGGTAATCGCCATGAAGGGAAGGGGAAGGAGACGACTATTTTGCCCTACAAATGCCTGGAACCATGACAACCGGGCCTTCTCTTCGGCAGCTGTGGGACCCTTCAAGGGAACTGCTATTCAAGGCAGGAACCAGGAAAGCCTCAAGCGGTGTTTGTTATAAAGAGAAATTAAATAGATGCTCTTGTGCAATGGATGGTTCACACGGGAAAAACTGAGTGGCGCATGCAGAAGGCAGGAGGCACAGGGGCTGGCTTAGCAGAGAGCCTGAGCAAGCTGGGTGATGGAGAAGCTGAAGAGAGATAGCTTTAGAATTGTATTTTTCAAGCTGTTCTTAAAGTAATCTGTTCCTCGCTTCTTTTTAAATGCAACTTAAAAATTACTGTCTGCAAATTTCAAGGTTAGCAAAAGGGCATTGGTACTTACCTGATATGCTCTTCTCATAGTGGGGGAGGAGTATCCAGGATGGGTTGACCTTGTCCTCTCTTGATTGGACTGAGTCAGATAAGCTCTTTGGGCCATGCCTTGGTCACCAGGCTCCACCCAGTTATCGGCAAAGAACTCTATCCAACTCGCTGTGTCATCCACTCTAGACTTTATTTTAGTTTCAAACCTTTATTTATTACTTCAACAGAACAGTTCAACAAACAACATAACAATTTTGCAACATACCCCTATCAGGGAGGGGCTGGATACTCCTCCCCCACTATGAGAAGAGGCGTATCAGGTAAGTACCAACACTCTTTCTCCATAGTGAGGGGAGGAGTATCCAGGATGGGACGTACCAAAGCCTACACGTCCCTAGGGAGGGTTACACATTTCAGTATATGCCCAAACTTATGCTTGGTGAGGCATGTCCCCTGCCCTGTGAACAGCCTGCAACACCCTACGTCCGAATGAGGCTTCTGCAGAAGCAAAGGAGTCCAACTTGTAATTCCTCACGAATGGTGAGGGGGGAGACCCCGTGGCTGCCCTACAGATCTCAGATAGTGAGGCCTGCATGGCCCAGGCCGCTGAAGGGGCCGTGCTTCGTGTAGAATGTGCTGTGATAGAGCTCGGTGTTTGCAGACCCCGTGCCTGATAGGCAGAAGCAATACAGGTTCTTAACCACCTGCCTATCATGGTGGAAGTCACCTTGTTCCCCAGGGACCCCGGCTGGAAGGAAATAAATAGGGCTTCCGACTTCCTGTTCGCCCTGGTTCTTCTGAGGTAAATCCTCAGAGTCCTCCTCACGTCCAAGGTGTGCCACTTCCTCTCTAATGGGTGAGAAGGGTCCGGGCAGAAATTGGGCAATATCACCTCCTGCGAGCGATGGAAGAAAGAACACACCTTGGGTATGAAGGAGGGGTCCAACCTTAGCACTACACATTGGTGGAGATATGCTTCCTTTTTGGCCTTTGCCTTGCCTCCCCCGCCCTTGGCTGATGCCTCCGAGATGGTTTCTAACCTTTATAAGGGCTCCTCAGTGCCTCCGGTGGTTGCTGGCTGCAGGGCTGAGTGCTTGGCTCCTGTTGGCCTCTTCTGAGCTGCTGGGGCCCGCCATCTTGGACCACGTGGTTTCAAAATGGCTCCCGGCTCCAAATTCAAAAAGCTCCTCTTTGCTGGAGCACGTGGAAGTGGCTTGTGCCTTTGCAGGCTGCCGCGCGGCTTCCACTGCCGCTGGGGGCTCTCTCTTGCCTCCCCCTGCCTCCTGCAGCTCTTTCTGAGCCTCTCCGGCTCTCACCTTGTTCTCTGGCGATCGCTGCCAGCGCAGGTGCTCCGGGGCATTTTAAAACGCTCCAGCTCCCTTAGAGCCTCCTTGGGCGTCACCCTTACTGCAGAGGCCTCTGCGGAGTTCGCTTGCCTGTCTTTGGTGAGAGTCCTCACTTAGTGCCCTGGGTCTCGCTCTGTGTCCTGGGCTGTGCGCTGCCTTAGCAGTTGCTGCGCGGGCTTTCTACCCCCACCGGGGGTTTCCTCAGCCTCTAGTGATTGATCAGGCAGCATGGAGGCAATTTCGATCACTTTTGCAGCAATTTAAAATTTTTCCATTGTTTCTTCAGGATCTCAGGATGAACACAGCCATCAGTTGATGGACTGAGTCGATAACTGGGTGGAGCCTGGTGACCAAGGCCTGGCTAAAAGAGCTTATCTGACTCAGTCCAATCAAGAGAGGACAAGGTCAACCCATCCTGGATACTCCTCCCCTCACTATGGAGAATGCATTTTGCTTTGTGAATTTCTTTTCTACTGTATGTTCTGAACCAGAGTTATGATTTGGCTGCTTGGCCCCCTTGTTCATTGAAAGCAGGTAGGTACTTAGGTCACAAAGCCAGTTGCTGCTCATCTACTCTAAACAATGCTGTTCAATCGACTCTACCAAATTTGAAAAATGACAAAGTTCAGTGGTAAAACACAGGCTTTACCTACAAAGAGGCCCCAGTTTTAGTCCTGAGTACCTTTTATCCTTGGTACAACAACAGCAAAAATCCCTCGGGAAGCTGCCAGTGTAAAACAGCTGTTTACATTATTCAGCCTTCAGCTATAAGCCCACAGGCAGACTTGCAGGAGGAAGATCGCACGCGGGATAGAAACACATTGTCTTCTCATCCAAGCTCAAAATCGGATGGCCCTGATTTTGAAATCTTGGAATTTGTGGCCCCCTTTTTGTGGGCCGAGATTATTATTTAACTTTTCCAAAAAAACAAAAACAAAATACATGTCATATACAAGCACTAAAATCAGAAAAATGGAGTAAAACTATAAACTAACCATCATTATCAACATTGCAAATACACAAACATTGTGCAGTTTGCTAACAATGCGCCCCTTTTACCCAATGATGCTAAGAAATCAATCCATAAATTATCCTGAGACACTAAATATTCTCGGATTCACTTTTTTATACCAATAAAATTCAGTTAAAATTCAAAATTCAATAAAAACTATACCCTAGGTCCATGATGGTAAGCTAGAGGTGGCACACAGAGCCTTCTCTTTGGGTACACATGCCGTCACCAGCTGCTCTTTGGGGTCTGGTGCGCATGCACACGACGGAACCCGGAAGAGTAGCTGGCAACCGCACGCCTGCACACCGGCCAGCTGCTCTCTTCCAGGTTCTGGCACTCTGACACCCTTTTTCGGCACTCAGTGCCAAAAAGGTTAACCATTACTGCCCTAGGTAATACATCTGTTCAACTTCCCCCGATGAAGTTCGACTAAGCTAACTCTTCCATGCCATTCAACATTAATGGTTGATTCACTGCTCTGCCATATTCTGCAGTAAATGAACTATGACTTGAAGGCAACTATTAGGAAAAAGTTGCTCTATGTTAAGCTTTAGGTGCTAATAGCAGAATTAACACAGGGAAATAGCTTCTCTCTTTTTGAATATTCCTACAGCATAACTTTGGTTCAAAACTTGTTTAATGGATGAACATTACAATCATATATAGAAATATGTATCAAACTGGCTATAATTCCAAAGAATAAAGTCCACAATTTGACAAGTGTTAATGTAAGAAGGCATTCCAAGATGGGGTATAACAAGCTCCATTACTAAATGCTACTTGTATACTTAGGAATTTCCATAGACAAAGAACCATATTTAATGGATCCATCAGTGCAACCTAAGCTGAACTTTCCTTTGTGAGCAAAATCAAGGGGAGTGGGAATCCTGGTGGGCTCCCCTTTGATCAAGGGGGCACAGGACGCCCTGGAGGGGCTCCTGCCGAGGGGGCGGCATAGCGGGGGATCCCGTGTCGGCGGCGGCCGGGGGGGGCCCGCATCGCCCTAGGCACCGGGAGGAAAGAGGGGAGGCGCCGCGGCATCTTCACGTTGAGGCAGCCGGATGAAACTCAAGATTCGAAGGATGCAGTTGCTGTGCGGTGAGATGGAGATTCCCCCCGTTCCCTTTGATGATTGAATGAAAATAAAAAGACTGTCAGCTCTTTGGAAAGGTCTTCAATTTGTGGCTGGGAAGTGTGATTGGAGGGAGGGGGATTCCCCCCCCCCCTTGAACAAGCGGCTTGAAACTGTTTTGCTCCCTGCCCCCAGAAGAGGGGGGGGGAGCCCTGGAATGGAATCACCCTCGTAACAAAAAGCAGATTTCCTTTACTGCAATTGTGAAATGAGGTGATGATCTGTTTTATTTTGAAAACTTTGAAAACTTTTGCCTTTGGATCCCGGAGCTGGCAGGGCAAGATGGCACACTTCCGTTGTCTTTATGTACCTTGAAATTTGACTCCACCTACAGAAATTGCTGGCATTTTGTCTTTGTCTCCGTGGCACTCAGAGAAGTCTCGTGTTACATCCTATCCTGGACTTGGAACAAAGGACTTTATTGCTTTATTGCCTAGGTCCCTATTTGTCTGGGCTCCCTGCCTCGCGATCTCTCTCGGCTACCCACCTCCCCAGTTGTCTCTTCTCTGTATTGACATCTCCATCTGTGATCTTTGATTACCACAATGCCACCCAAAAGACCACCACCGGGGAAGCCGGGATTTGCGGGCTCCGCTCCAACATCCTCAACATCCAGCCCCAGCGGACAACAGACACTAACTTCTTTGTTTCAGCCTAAGCCCTCTGAGGTGGACTTTCAACAGATGTTTGAACAACTCTTAAAGGGGCAGGAGGAATTAAAAAATCAATTGAAAGAAATGAATGAGCAGATCAGAGAGAATAAAGACCATGTGATCCAAAACTCACAGAGACTGGAACTTTTGGAGGAGGGGACGGCTGAGATGAGGAGAGAGGTGAAGGGGGTGCAGAAAGGAAATCAAGAACTTGAGAACCACCAGATAAAAACGGATTTTGAATGAATGTCCTTCTTTCTTAGGTTCCAAAATGTAATTGAGGCTGATGATGAAAATTTGAGGGATATTATGGCAAATTTATTGGCTGAATTTATTGGAAAAGATAGACAACAGATGGGGTGGGACATGGACCTGGTTTATAGAGTAAACTCAACATATGCTAGAACACACAATGTCCCAAGGGAGGTACACATTAAATTTCTTAGAAAGACCACAAGAGACGAGATTCTGAGTGCACAAAGGGGGCAAACATTAAAATACAAGGACAGAGAAATAGCCATTCTGAAACAGATCCCAAAGAAAGTTAGAGATAAAAGAAAAAAATATTCACTTTTAGCGAATAAATTATACCAGAAAGGGGTGTGGTTTCGTTGGCTGTTGCCAGAAGGTATGCTAATATTCTGGGAGGACACGAGAGTTAGAATCAACACAACCACTGAGGCTGAGGCCTTTATGGAAAAAAATAAAGTCCTCCTAGATAAACCTAATGACACTACCCCGGACATACAGGACACGGAAGGTGCCGGAGCTCTGCCAGGGGGGGGGGGGAGAAGAGGCAACATTGAGAAAACTCAGATCACAAAAATGAACTTGAAAATCTGTGTGATATAAAATGATTGAAACTATCTTAAGATAAAAGTTTATATGCTGACAAAATAGTACTAAGTAATAACAAACTAATGTATTAGTAAATGAAAGTTATGAGAATGGGGGGAAGGGCCATTTCCTGCATAATGTAACTGTCAAAATTTGTACTTTATCCATTAGCCCTTTCCTTGAATATTTTGTTTTAAAAACCAATAAAATTTTGTTTTTTTTTTAAAAAGGGGGAGTGGGAATGACACTGACACTCTAGTTCTTGGAGGAGAGAGGAAAAAAATGGAAGAACAAGGAGAACAAAGATAGCAAAGCCAAGGAATTGTCTTTTATGTGTGAATAAATAAACAGGAAACTATATAAATATAAATATACAAGCAAAGTTTAGATGGCATAAAAAGTAATACAACTGTTCCCAAATGGAATAGCACTGTAGGTTTTCGGATGGTATCAGGTTACTTATTTGATTATACTCTGCCCTTACTTTGTACCACTTAAGGTGTTGTACATCATGCTCCCTCATTTATTTTCCCCACAACAGAAGTAACCCTGTTCCCTGTTGAGTTGGATTAGGCTGAAAGAGAATGACCTGAAAATCTCCTTCAACCTGGACTCCTGCAACACATTTGCCAAGATGGGTAACTGTCCCTCCTGATTGGGCAATGCCTTTATTTACAAATAGCCAACAACCAATCCAAAGAGGAAGAATTTGAGGAAAACTTTGTTGGGGAAATTAGAGGTCAGTTTAACTTAGGCAAGGTTAAGTCTAAAAAGGGCAAACGTTGTTTAAATCAACCCTTAATAAGACAAAGTCAACTCTACCATATGTTTTTCAGCCTATGACGAAATGAAAACAACCATTACTCTGCATCCAAACTCATTTCCCTACTTGAGAGGCCCTTGATGCACTCCGAGCTTGTTTTTTCCCCCTGCAGATGTTTCTTTACCCAATCTAGGTAATATCAACACTGATGATGTTGCCTAGTTAGGTTAATGAAATATTTGCAAGAAAACAACCAAGATCAGAGAACACTAAGGATCCTCATTTCAACCCTGAGTTGCAAATATTCTTATTTACTGATTCCCCAACTTGTTTCAATAGGTAGAGCCCCAGATCCATGCTACCTTATTCATCTAATGAAGGGGTGTCCAAACTTGGGAACTTTAATACTTATGGACTTCAACTCCTAGAATTCCCCAGCCAGCCATGCTGGGGTGGGGGAATTCTGGGAATTGAAGTCCACAAGTCTTAAAGTTCCCAAGTTTGGACACCCCTGATCTAATGAAGAGGGTGAGGAGGGAAAAGGAGAAGATAGAACAAGTTCTATGCAAAGGCAAGAAAAAACGGGGGACCAAGGAATTCACCAAGCCTGCTCTCTAAAACAAAAAGGGAAGGAAGGAAACAAATCAAACAAGGTAAAATAAAGAAAGAGAGGCCAAGCAAATAACTGGAGCTGAAGATAAACTTTAAACACGTCCACTGGGCTGACTGAATTGAAAAAAACTGGAGACCAGCACCAGAGGCGTGGTTAAAGTTTTAATTCAGTCCTGGGCAGATTGGCTGAGTTTAACCCATGCTTGGACTCACCGAACAGCGCACAGGAAAAGAACAAGTTCTATGCAAAGCTACCTTAATCAGAATATCTGCTTCTATTTCATGACTGATTGATGAGGTGCCTTTTCTATTAGCAAATGCTAACATGCAGGGAGTTAATGCTTCTAATTAATTTTGTGATATACCCTTGTGTAATTCACACCAAACAGTCTTTATTGTTATTTTTAGCAAATTTTATTTGTTTTAATTGTAGGCTGGATCTATCCTAAAGCATAGTCATACTGCACTCCCACAGAAGTCAATGAGACACACCAGCTGCACCAGAAGTCAGAAAAATACTTATTAAGCAGATCTCATGTGCCCAGCACCTCTTTGGAAGAGGTTCTGGAACCCCAAGAAGCCGGAGATTCTCAAACAGGGCCCAGTTCCTCAAGAGGAACATTTCTGGACTGGCCTTCTTCTCAGAATGTGGTACAGGCAAGTCTCTATCCAGCTGCTGGGAATAGGCAAAATCAGATGCCTAATGAGGAAAGGTTCATATGTGAAACTAAGGGCCCTGACGCATAATTATCTACCTGCCACCCAAGATCCTCTTGATGAATAAGAGCAGTTTTCCAGGCAGCTGCCCTTGAATTTTCGTTGTGTCTCCAAGAGCTTGGATATGTCTTCCAAAATGCTGGACAGGTTGTTGGAATTCCATTTCTGGATTCTAAGTAATTCTAAGATACTTTGGGATAGGTGGGAAACATAGAACTAAGAGCTGCCTTTTTCTATACCTGCTTTCCATGGCCACCACTTGTTGGCAAGAGAACACAGTGCAATGTATCTGAACACTGGGAAAATGGATGATATTTTGAAGAAGACTAAAGATCCAGGAGCAGAACAAAGCTACTGCTTTAGTGACTGCCCTCTTTTTCTGTTCAAACTACAAATTAGGAATAGGTATAGCCCAAATTGTTGACTCAGAGATACTATACAATCATGATAATTGGTCCTATAAAGCAAACCCAAATTAAAGTTTCTTTCTCTTTCAATGTTCTCCTCCTTCCAATCACTGAACTACAAGAAGGATGTGAAAGTGAATGGGGGATTCCATAGGTTTTCAAAAATAAATAACAGTCCTCCTGCTGTTTGCTAAAGTTAATGATTTCACTGGGACAAATTCTATTCTTCCTCCTCCTTGGTTAAAATGAAAAGTGTCACCATGATTTGACTGCATGTTTTCATTAGTACTTTGTTATATCCCTCCAACGGGTTATTATCAGGTTCCCTGTTCCTCTAAGGGAGAGAAAATAAATCTGTTACACAAGATGAAAAGTATGGAAATAGAGAACTAGTTGGAAATACATTTTACCAGTTCTTCTGATTTAGAAGCCATTGGTCCAAGAATTAGGAAGCTTGTAACTTAGATGCTTGTTTAAAAGCATTTTGATCTGAATGCAAAACAAAGAATAATCCAAGAGTTCTAGGAAAGCAAGTCATATCAAATAAGCAAGTCTCTGCTAAAAAGAATTTCACTAAATATCCATAGTTCTGAACCCCAAAGTTGGTTCACTAAAGTAAGTCTTTTACAGTGTACATCCTTGAAGAGGAATAAGATTTCTTAAGAGATGAATCTGACAAACACAGTGTCAGGCCTGCAGAGGTTCCTTTAAGGATCTTTGGCCTGCCACACTTCCTTATTATTTTCGTATGCTGTTTCATTAGTATAGTAGTTGGGAGGGGGGAATAGAAAGGAGTAGATTTGTGGAATGTGTTGTTGTCATTCTTTCTAGAAGCTTTCTAGAAGGTCATCTTTTGTCTCTGCACCTCGACACCTGACCGGAAGCAGAGGGGTGGAGTTGCCAGAGTGGAAGGAGAAGATTGGACCATGTGATGGATTTATGGGTGTGGGCATAAGATCATGAACTTTCAACTGGGTGGAATTCCAGGAAGCAAATCAGAGTTGGAATTCCACAGATGTGCTAACATACCTGTATTATTAAATTGGAACTTTAAGGATGATTCTGCCTTGGACTTTGATTTATTCGTACATGGTATTTGGAAGGCTGACACACAGACTGTCCAGCTTGCAAAGCTGTATATGTGAGCGAGATATTTGCAAAATTACAGATAATAGGCAATTTTCTTCTAGCCTTTCATGTTCTTGTGCAACTGCTTGTTTTATTTTGAAAGGAATTTGAGATGACTTACAAAATAATGCAGTTAAGATTGGAATAGGCAGTTTGTACTCTTCAGTCTAATTCCAAAAATTTTTGGTAGTAGGTAAGTTCCAATTTCTAATAAGCATTTTTCTATGGTCTGCTATCTGTTGACATGAGGAGAAAAAGCGCCGAGACAATGGTTTATATTACCACATTTTGCTTCAGCTCCCTATTCCGTACAGCTACCAACTCCTGAAGGTAACAGAACATGGCTGCTGTCAGAAAAACAGTTGTCTACTGGGACAACATAAAATATTCCTGCCCAGAATGTGCTGACACCATTCTGAGCTCAGAACAACTTATTCCATCATCAGGACGTTCCATCTTAGATTTTGTTTTTGTTTTTTCCTTTCACAACCTCTGCCTTCTGACAGAGACAGGCAAGCTGGGAAATTATCCTCAGTTCTATTGGCGAGTCAAACACTGCTAAGTACACTTGTATGTTACATTTCCCAGAACTCTGGCAACTACCTGTCCTGTGCCAGGGACCATAGAAGGACAGGGAGGCAAAGTATCACAGAGTTGAAAGGGGCATTCAAGGTCTTCTAGTCCAACCTCCTGCTCAGAGCATGAATCCTCATACTATTCCAGACAACTGACTGTGTAAACTTTGCTTGCTCTATTCCAAAGTAGCTGAAATAGCAAGACACAGAATGAGGTAAGAACATGAAAGGAAGAATAATCAAAAGTCCTTGGTATTTTCTGTTCAGGCTGACCTGCTTAGCTGTAATCTAGATCAGGAGTCTCCAACCTTGGCAACTTTAAGACTTGTGGACTTCAACTCCCAGAGTTTCTCAGCCAGCAAAGCTTCAACTCTGTGAGTTGAAGTCCACAAGTCTTAAAGTTGCCATGGTTGGAGACTCCTGATCTATAAGAAGCTGTGTCCTTTTATAAACACACCAATCTTAAATTTATGGTAATTCTGCCCCATTTCTAAGTATGTGGACAATTCCATTTCAAGAATTATTTCTGAACTGGATCCCAATGTGCCCGGTGCAACATTTCTGAAATCTTATTTCAACAAAACTTAGAAGGAAATATTACTAAATTAGATGGGATAGAACAAATATACCAAATACAGATTCTCTTATCTTGGAAATTGCAAGCAAAAATCTTTGCAGTAGAAGAGAAAGGGAAAAACAGTGGGCAAAGAATTAAAACACCATCCTGGAATAGCGGCAGCCTTTAGATACCTAGGTTTTTGAAATGCAGAACAGATTCAAGCACAATGGCTGTGGATCTATCAACAGCTCTGAAGCACAACTGAATCAAATCACCACCCAGACAGTAATCTTCCTTTAAAGATCAGACACTGAAATACAAAAATCACACAACCATCTTTTTTCTCTGGTGAGCTTCCAGAAGAAATGTTGTTTGTTCTAGGAAGAGAAGTATGAACTACAGGAATGCTTAATTTGACATAGAAAAGCACTTTTTCTACAACTAATATAGCTTTCATTCCAATGGAAGAAGGAGGAAAGGCGAACGAAGGCAGTGACAAGCCAAACGGACTGTCCAGCAAGGTGCACAGAATGTCAAGCAATTATGTGACCCAACATCAAAAGAGGACTGTTATGAAGTGGTTTGACCTCAAAACTTGAAATGGACTCATTTTAAGGTTGGACCCATTCCAAAAGATTTCTGTTCTGAGATTGGATAGGCCCCTTTCAAGATTAGAACAGAACATTCTAGCAACACGTCTTTTTTTCCCATGGGAGAAGTAGAATTGAGAACAATGTTCATTTTCTTGGGTGAAATATCTGTCTATGCAGAGACAGATGGAAATGCCTCATACCCAAAGGCAAGTTTTCTGAGGGGTTCCTTCAGCACAAAGCACACACACACACGCACCCTCTCTATCCAAAATGGTTGCCATAGTTCTGGCTGACCACTCTCATGAGAGAAGAAGACCTTTGGCAAGTTTCATTTCCTTTGAAGGTCTGTTGCAATGGCACTTACCAATATTCGGGTGTTTTAATAACCGGCAGATTCGAGCTTCCCGCTCTAGTTTCTGATGATCTGGAAAAAGAAAAAGAAAAGAAGAAAATGTATTAATGACTTCTGCTTTCTGCCTATGTTCAGAGTTAAAACAGAAATTAGACCCCGACTGCCAATAAAAAAGCAGCAGATGCATGAGAGTTTCTCCCAGAATCTGCAAACATCCTAAAAAAAGACAATCTTTCTATAGTAAATACTTCATAGGTGAAGTATTCCCAAAAATAAATGATTTATATGATCTTTTTGATTTAAATATGCCCCAGTTTAAGTTTCTTTTTCAGTCTTTAGAGAATATTTTCTGCTTACTGACCAGCTTGAATTCTTTTAATTCTAGAAGAGAGATTTAAATTCCGGGTAGAAAAGTAATGGGGTGGGTGGGTGGGTGGGGTGACATCACTCCCCTGGGCTTATTAAGTTGCTGGGATTTGAAAGCGCTAAGGAAAAAAACTAAATAGCTGGGACTTAGCTTTGTAAAGGGATGAGTGGCATCTGTAGGCAAGTTAGTGAACTTGCCTCGCTCCCACCATCTACCTTTCCCATGGCCCAGTGCTAAAATGCTACCCGGGACTTCCCCTATTCCCGTTTCATGCCCTCTGTGTGGCAAATGATGTGCAGATTCCAGAAGTTGCCACTGAAGGCAAAACTGCTCTTGCGAGATCCACGGTTCATGTTCTGCTATGATGTTCTTCTCCAGTGTAGTTATTATGCCTTCACAACCCAATGTCAGTTAGACTTTTGGTACAGGTTTCACTTCCGTTTGATTTTGTTCTGTAGTCACTGATTTGTATAACTTGTAAGTTATACTTCCCAGTCCAAAAGCAAACGACCTACCTACAAAAATAGTCCAACTCAGTTATGGAAGCAACTATTGCCTTCTGCAGCAGTTAACCTTGTTCTTGCTATTATGTAATAAGAAAAACCAAAGCTTATTTTTGATTCAATTTTAGCTTAATGCCAACTCACTGTTTTCAGTTTTGTGCAGAATCTGCAGTATCCAGATGAAAATAAATAAGAGCCTATCATGACAACATGCATAAAGCCCTTGCCATTTTTAAAGTGTGCTCTCATTAATCCCTTTGGCAACTCCGGGAGCAGGACAGGCTGAGATTTTCGTGGATGTTAATGGTCAAACTAGCACTGGAATCTAGATGCCCCTTGTTGAAGATACATATAGAAAAATTATGGTCAACTCTACATCGATCAAGTTACTGGTTTTTAGTATGAGGCCTGAAACAGGCTTTGGAAAACTTTGATCAGCCTGAGAAAACACCACAGGAGGAGTCTAACAAAAGCCCTTTCTCCCTTGGTGAGTTTGAGTTCACTGTCAGATTTCCGAAAGATGCCCTAATTGAATGTCAACTCATAAAGTTGCCACTCACCTCATCAGCTGCATAGAGTGGCTGGACAGATGTTTAAGTGTTTAAATGGGGATGAATGAGGAAAGGGAACACAGGTTGGTTATGCAGATGCAGGTTACACATGACACAGAGTACTAGCACCTTCAGCAATTAACAAGTGTAGTGGTTTAAAAACTCATCGTATTAGCTGAGACCTTTTGAGTTGCCTCAAAACTTTATGTCTATGGCTTCAGCAATGCTTTGCTTGATGGCACAGTTAAAGTCACATTTCTTCTAAAACAGACACTTTGAAATCAGCCACAGAGTGGCCGAGGAGGTTGAAATGCAAGTATAGAGTTTAGGAGATTCATTAGGAAGAATAAAAGCAGAAGTTAAAGGATCTTGGTTACCAGATTTTCAGACTGTGGATAGTCCTCAACTTGTGACCACAATTGAGCCCCAAAATTCCACTGTTAAGCAAGACACTTGTTAAGTATGTTTTGCCCACTTTTATAATCTTTATTACCACAGTTGTTAAGTGAATCCCTGTCGTTAAGTTAGTAAAATAGTTGTTAACTAAATCTGGCTTCCCCATTGACTTTGTTTGCCAGAAGTTCAAATGGTGGTCACATGGAACCATCAGAAATATATTCCAGTTGCCAGGACTCCAAATTTTGATCACACTGCCCTGGGCACGCTGCAACTCTTGTGAGAAAATGGTCATAAGTCACTTTTTTCAGTGCTGTTGTTACTTCAAATGATCACTAAATGAACAACTGTAAGTCAAGGACTATCTGCAATAATCAGAAGCCAAAGATGTTAACAAAAATATGAAATTATAAATTAAAATAAACTGATGGGAAAAAAAACTGGTTTTAAGATTGGGAAAAAAGTAAATTCCTGGGTATTATTATGACAAATATAAGTCATCTGCTATTTGAAAATAATCATGTGAAGACATTAGAATGAAATTAAGAAGGACATAATAAAGAAGGAGAAATTAAAACTGTCACTTTGGGGAGAATGCTTTGCCAAGAATGATGCTTCTATTTCAGATAGTACATGTTAGATTGGGTAATGGATAGGCACACACAGGCTTAACGGTAACAACAACTCTTTATTAAGTACAAGTGAGAACAATACAGCGAAGGTTGAGTCTGACAGCAGCCCCTTTATAGGGAGCTGTCAGACCCTTCGACCAATAGAATTAAACCTCTGTTCCCGCTGGAACAGAGGACCTTGGTGGAAACCACTGTAGTTCGAACAAATATCTAACAATACTGTTTTGACATCTGTTTACCATTTAAACAATGGCAGAAAGATACATCTAAATTCATATAGCAAGGGAGGGAAATCATAAGTCAAATATGAAGTGCTATAAGATATAAAGGAAAGAGGGGGATTGGATTTACCACATTTGAAATTGCATTTTGCTGCTTGTTTGACTTTTGGTTTCTTGCTCATGGCCTGAGGTTTAAATGGCATGGATATTTATGGTACAATAAAGTTAATTTGGATTTTAAAAATGATTTTATTAGACATGCCATATTGAGGATATGGAATAGATATAAACACAGGGTTATGCACAAAACACCAGTATAGATCTCAGCTCAAGAAGCATATTATAGAAGAGAAACAGCAGACAAGGACAAATGGTTGACATATCAGAAATTATTGGAAAGCCATCAAGGGGAATTTAAAACTAAATCAAGAGAGCAATTAATAGCAGAAGAATATAATTGTCAATGACTTTCCCATTTACATTTATCAGAAAGATTAAAATGAACCAAAAGATTTATGGTGCGGAGCAAAGTAAGACAGGATTTAAAGTAAGACAGTACAAGTGTGCACTGATGATGAACATGTAATTACTAAAATGTATGAAGAGATGTAGATGAAAATGTATAATAGAGAGCTTGTTTGGTCTAGCGATTAAGGTAGAGGCCTAGAAACCAGGAGACTTGTGAGTTTTAGTCTGAGTAACTTTGAGTCAGTCCCTCTCTCTCAGCCCAACTTAACTTACAGGGTTGTTGTGAGGAAAATGAGAAGAGAAAGGTATATTAGGTATATTAGCATTTTGAATTTTTATCAAAATAATAAAGGTGGGAAATAAATAAGTAAATCTGCGCTGAAATTTGAAACAGGAAGAAGTTAAAGAATGTGGGCTAAGAAGGACCAATGGACCAATGGGAAAATATGTGATGAAAAGGGTTGAAATTTACACTGTGTTATATTCTTAAGGATATTTTTAAATGATGTATTTGTTGGTTTATAATGGCAGAAAAATTATCTAGAATGTATAAATGGAAATGTAAACAACATGAAGGGATATTTTATCGTGCTTGGTGGACTTGTAATAAAGCTTTTAAAAATGCATTCAAATACACACTTCGATACAGAGGATTTTAAAGGTTAATATTCAACTGAAGTCAGAACTTTTCCTTTTAGGACTAATGAATAAACAGTTAGAAAAAACATGGAAGATTATTTCAATATATGATTACTGCAGCAAGATTATTATATGCACAGAGATGGAAATTTTTGGCAGACCCAGTATGGAAGAATGATTGGTAAAATTGCTGAGGTGGCTAAATTAACTTCCTTCACTGGAGAAAAGATCTATATTTATTGGTGACTGGATATTTTGTGTAAAAATAAAAAAACCATGTGGTTTATGGCCTTGATTATTAGATAGGGTAGATAGATTATAGAAAGAAATTATGATGCAACTTTAGAGAGTGGAGTTCTAATTTAGTTGCACTTATAACTTCTGTGAAGAATATTGAAGCCATTTCTTTATATCTTTTTTGTTTTCTATTTTGCCTCAATTTCTTTTCTTTTCTTGCATTTTCTGCTCTTTGCTTTCTTTTTCTTCCTTACTTTATATTAGTTTTTACTAGTTGTTAACTTCCTGTTTAAAAATGTGTGCATATATGCATGTGTGCATATGGGTGTGGGGCATCGCTGGCAGATGATGGAAGAGAGACAACATGAGAAAGAGAGCATGTGAAGGTTCCTCTAATTTTTACTGTGTACTTGTTGGGGCTTGTGCTGGTGCTGTTTGTGTAAAATGTAGGGGCAAAGTAGGCATCTGAGTTGGTTGAAAACTGCCTTGAGTATTGGGACCTGGTACTTGGCTTGCAACAGATGTTAAAAAAGGCATCACTTCTGAATGTGATGGGACAAACGATGACAGAAGTTTTAAAAAGATGAATGTTTTACTGAATCACCCTTTCTTACAAAAAGGTCTGACAAAATGGATCGAGATAAGCAAAGTGATGACCCTCACTCTCTTAAACAAAACAGGTATCGCTTTGTTTGTTCTCAAAGGGAAAGTATACTCCATTCTGGAAAACATTTCACAGGGAAAAGCTTGCATCCTTTCTCCAGTTAGATATACAGTACAAATACTTATCAGGATAATCCCAATGACTCCCAAAGCTATAATCTACTTCTCACTGAGAAGATAAGCTTGTATTTGGACTACATTGCTTCAGAAGACCAGACAGCAGATGATGTGAAAAACCTTAGCCTCTCGCCCTGCCCTGCCCTGCATCTGATAGAAAGCTGCTTTTGCTGTGCCTGATAACATTAGTCTGAACTGCTTTAAGGCAACATTTAATTCCAAGCACTTGGTATTATCTCCAACCATTTCAATCCTGTTTCAGACCTGGATTTTGATACCAGCAACTATGGTTTCCTTCTTGACATGCTCTGAGAGTTGAGTCTCACACTGGAGAGATACAAAAGGTGTTGCCTACAGGCTTCTGATTAGCTTTCTTAATGTGTCCAAGCACATGAGAGTCTAAAATTGCATTTATCTTCCTTTTCCAAAGGCATTGGGGGCAATATCCAGAATTTTGGTATGAAATGTCATAATATCCATTTCCGCCTTTTCCATTGCTGCTCAGAGTATGACTGGTTAGATGGGCTGTCACGGAAATCTGGTAAAGATTCCTCTCACAAATAAGTGCTAATCATTCCCGACTCTAGGGGGCGGTGCTCATCTCAGTTTCAAAGCCGAAAAGCCAGCGCTGTCTGAAGACGTCTCTGTGGTCATGTGGCTGACATGACTAAATGCCGAAGGTGCACGGGACCCTGTTACCTTCCCACCAAAGGTGGTTCCTATTTTTCTACTTGCATTTTTACGTGCTTTCGAACTGCTGGGTTGGCAGAAGCTGGGACAATTAACGGGGGCTCACTCCAGTAGGGATTCAAATTGCTGAACTCCCCACTTTTCTGATCAACAAGCTCAGTATCTTAGCCACTGAGCCACCGCGTCCTACAGACACCACAGAGCTAGCACTGCTCCTTAAATACGCATCCGATTCATTCAATTATTTTGCAATTAAAATTTGTTAATGGCACGGAGGAACAGCAACTGATTTTGTGAGCTAGATCTGGCCAATGAGACCATATATCATCCTGGACAAATAGTTGTCTAATCTTTTTAATGAAATGTGAATTTCAACCGGGTTGATAAGTGTATTCCTCCCATTTCCTAACAAGCATTATCTAGCAATAATAATGCTTAATATTATAAATGTTTTCCTAATAATAGTATTAGGTTTCTAGCAAGAGTTTTTGGATCTATTAGGAAATGTCCTGGAGGACAGGTAAGTGAGATTTATAATGAACAAATACTAGGGTGCACACATCAGCAAAAATCCTCTGTCAGGTCACAAGAGGCACAAGAGCTGACTATTGTGGATTATAGCTGCTGAACATGCATCTTCCTACTTTATCTCTCTTAGCACATTAAAAAAAAAGCTAGACTCCAGTTTCACAGCTTCAGAAGGCCTAGTAACATCTTCTGTTTTTCAAAGATGTGTTAGTCTAATATGTTAGATTAGATTGCTCACGTTGCTTTCATCTATGCAGTGAATATATTTAGTCAGGGCATTCCCCTTTCAGAATGTTTGTCAAGTATATTTTAACACAAACTTTGTGGACTTTCAAGAATTTTTGTCCCGTTCACAGTGAACTTTTTGATGTTCATATTTTTGTCATTTGCCTAGAGTCATTTAAAAATGATTTATACATTGCTAAAATTTAAGTAAAGAAAAAATACTGCTCCTTCAATTAGTATACCCTCTTGCAATTCAAAACAGGCAAAGCAATGGAAATAATGGATTGTGTATGAGCCAGTCAACTGAAG
This sequence comes from Natrix helvetica, assembly GCF_964273705.1. NCBI lineage: Eukaryota > Metazoa > Chordata > Lepidosauria > Squamata > Natricidae > Natrix > Natrix helvetica. The sequence goes on along the minus strand of NC_138551.1, from coordinate 106,975,165 downwards.
CTTAATAATCCTTTTAAAGGCTGCGGGTAGGTGGATTTGAGCCAGGAAAAGAGGAGATGAGTCCATTGGAGGCAGCCAGAAGAGAGAACCAATTCAAAAAAACAGATTTGCTGTTGATAGGTGGGGGTTAGGGTTAAGGTTAGGGTGCCTGCTACCTCCCCACAGAGTTCAACCGTCTCCTACTGACATCCCCATCTCCAACACTGCTATCCTGGACCAAGAACTGTGGACGCATCTCATATCCCTTCACCATATGTGGCTCTTTCTAGCTTGAGCCTAGTACCAAATATTATTTTTTAAATCCTACATACTTGAGAATCAAAATAGACGTAATAAATGTTGACCTCTGATATTCCCAGCTGGCCAGCAAAAGTTACCCTTCAGGCCTTCTCACTCCATTTCAGGGAAATACACCTACACTCTTTGATGTGCGTGTACTTTTGTGTGTGTTAGGAAGTTTATCTGCCCGCATTGATGCTGTCGTGTTATTCTTGGCTGAAAATATTTATATTAAGGACAGTATATAGGATTTTTAAAAATGTACACAGGCTTCCTTGTGACTGCCTATATTTGTGGGATGGTATCTTATTTGGCAGAAACTCTTTGTGATTTGGGCACAAAATGCCATTTTAAAAACCTGTGAGCATATTAGTTCATCCTAACTTTTTTTTCCCTCCAGAAGAAAATATCTTTTACTTATTTCCCAGTCCTGCTTTCTTTGTAAGAGTCAGGGCAGTGGTGAAATTCAAAAAAGTTTACCACCGATTCTATGGGCGTGGCTTGGTGGGCATGGCACTTGGTGGGAGAGATACTGCAAAATCTCCATTCCCACCCCACTCTGGGGCCAGCTAGAGATGGCATTTGCCGGTTCTCCAAACTACTCAAAATTTCCGCTACTGGTTCTCCAAAACCGGTCAGAATCTGCTGGATTTCACCCCTGGCTCAGGGTACAAGAAGCAATGGGTGGAAACTAATCAAGGAGAGAAGCAACTTAGAACTGAGGAGAAATTTCCTGACAGTGAGAACAATTAATCAGTGGAACAGCTTGCCTCCAGAAGTTGTGAATGCCCCAACACTGGAAGTCTTTAAGAAGATGTTGGATAGCTATTTGTCTGAAACGGTCTAGGGTTTCCTGCCTAGGCAGGGGGTTGGACTAGAAGACCTCCAAGGTCCCTTCCAACTCTACTATTGTATTATTGCATTATTGTATTATTGCATTATTACTAGTAAGCAGAGGTATCAGCAGATAAACGGCTGATGGAATCAATTATGAATCTCCTAAACTACATTTTTAAAACAATACGAATGGTTTATTCAATGCCATTTCTAAAGATGCTATGACTCAGGTAGAAATCTCTCCCATTTCTGTATGAATGGACTGTAAATGTATTGCAGATCTACTGAACCTCTGATGGTCCAATTCATTACAGTTAATAGCATTTTGGGCAAGCGCTGCTCTCCTTATTGACAGTTCAGTTATAATTGTGGTGGGGCATCTAAATCGGCAGTTAGAGAAGCGGAATCTGGGGAATAAGATCCCTCAAAAACGAAGGCAAACTGGGATCCATTGAACTTGCTCTGAAATGCCATCCTAACAGAACAGGTAGAGCAAATATCTCTGGCACAAATGACAAAATGTCTATCATTCCAATGTTCTGATTCTGAACCATTGCATACTGTCTTCTTAAAAGAAAACAAATTTTAAAAACATTATTACAACCGAATAGCATATTCCATGGATCTAATAGTATCAAAATATTGCTTGGAAGAAGGCATGTACAACCTCACAAACATTCAGCCTCCAGACATTTTGTTGGCTCAATAAATCTGTTCACCTTTTATAGTAATCATCTCCCACATGCCAGTTTAAAAAAAACCCAGCTCAAGCACTGAACAGGGCACTTGGATGTATGTTTTGCTCTTTGATTTCAGTGCAATAATATATTTCCTTGAGGCACAGCAAGAGCTGAATTTGATGGGGGAGAATAGGAATTTTGGAGGTGGGGGGAGGAGATTGCTGGCTGTCTAAATGGTAAAACATCACGCATTGCAATAACCTTAGACTGGGTTGTTATGGGCTAGGGGAAAGAACCAGTGAGGCTACAGCTCAGAAGTAGGCAAGAAGCGGTGGGTGGGAGAAAGTGCCAATGGGGTCTTCTTGATCACAGAGATCAGACAGAGAAGGGATTTATATACTATCAATTTTCTTTATAAAGCAGCAGCACCAAAAAATAAAAATAAAGGAAATAGAAAATAGGGAGAGAGGGGAGGGGAGGGGAGGGGAGAGAGGGGAGGGGAGAGGAGTGAGAGGAGAGCACAGGAGAGGAGGGGAGGGTGGAAGAGGAGAGCACAGGAGAAAGGGGAGGGGACAGCACAGGAGAGAGGGGGTGAGAAGAGAGCAGAAGAGAGGGGAGAGGGGGAGAAGAGAGGAGAGCACAGGAGAGAGGGGTGAGAGGAGCACAATAGAGAGGGGAGGGGGAAAGAGGAGAGCACAGGAGAGAGGGGAGAGGAGAGCACAGGAGGGAGGGGAGAGGGGTGAAAGGAGAGGAGAGGAGGGAGAGGAGAGGAGAGCACAGGAGAGAGGGAAGGAGAGAGGAGGGGGGGAGGGGAGAGCACAGGAGGGAGGGAAGGGGGGTGAAAGGAGAGGACCGGAGGGAGAGGGGGGAGAGAAGAGCAAAGGAGAGCATAGGAGAAAGGGGAGAGGAGATGGGTAAGAGGAGAGCACAGGACAGAGGAGGGAGGGGGGAGAGGAGAGAACAGGAGAGGAGGAGAGATTTAGAAGCCTGCAAGCACAGGGAAATCATCCTGGGTGAGGTTAACTTTGGTCACAATGCATCAACAATGGCAAGCAGAGTATTAATACCAAGTATATTTTGTATATCTGTCTTTTTTAAGCGCAAGAGACGTTTCTTTCTTCAGCATAATTTACAGCACCTCCATTAAAGCTGCTGCCCTGATTTATGGACTGCAGAAGCTACTACCGTATTTTTTTAAAGTTCTTTGTTTCCACTCAGACTAGAATTCCTTTACCTTTCTCCAGAAGAAACATCTTCCAGGAGAAAAACTGTTTTACATAGGACTACAACACAAATGTTTTTAACTTTTGCCTAGCTCTTTCTGTTCTACAATAATAATGTGGCGAAGGGGAGGCAGTGGAGCCACAGCATAAAACATCATTTCACAAACACATAAATTCTCCAGGATTAAATCCAGCCTTCAACATTTAGGTCCTAGTCTTATTTGCTGCTGTGCCAAAGAAGAATAAAGAAAACCTCAAAATATTAGGGACAGAGAATGGAGGGCACCCCTTGCTCAGACTTGCTAGGCTTGGAAGCAAAGACTTAGCCCAGGATGTCCAAACCTGGGAACTTTTAAGACTTGTGGACTTCAACTCCCAGAATTCCCCAGCCAGCGATGACAGACATTCCAGTCCCTGCACAAAATGGGTCTGGTTTGATTGCAACCATTCATTTGGTGACCATTCAAAGTTGGCATTTTTCAAAGGCATTGAAAAAAATAAGACTTATGATCAATTTTCACACTTACGACCGTTGCAGCATCCCCATGGTCAGATGATCAAAATTTGGGTTGCACTTGGCAACCGGGATGTATTTATAACAGTTGCAGTGTCCCAGGGTGACGTGATCACCTTTTGATCATCTTCTGACAAGCAAAGTCAATGAGGAAAACCAGATTTGCTTGACAATTGCAGGGATTCGCTTAACAACTGTGGCAGAAAAACTGGGGCAAAAAATACGGCAAAACTGAGAAGTATCTTAGCAATGGAAATTTTGGGCTCACTTGTGGTTCTAAATCAAGGACTACCTGCGTTTTGGAAGATATTTCAAGTTTCACCCACTTGCAGAATACTTAGTGTATTTCCTTGAGGTGGGGGTTTTATCCCTGAAAGAGGCCGTTTTACCCTTCTTCCATATCTATTTTGAAATACTTCACACATCCCTGGTTTATAAAAGGATCCAGACCTTGTAAGGTTTCAGCAATTTCTCCCATAAGATCTATGACAAGATTACTAAGACCTCACATGATTCCTTGCTACTTCAGCAGGTGCTTGGGCTGTCATATGAGACGGCCCCATGGAGCTTTGGGCCAGAAAGGGTTGCTGACCTCTGCCTTAAACAATGGACAACTTCTATAAAAAGCTACACCAGAAAATCAGAGATGGTCCATGGGCCACCAAAAGGTCTAAAGACTATAGCAATAACAATGGTTGTGCTTTGGTTCCTCTATGGGAAAATCAGTGCTGAAATGTGAGCTCAGCTACATATGATTGAAGAAAAGCACATTGTTTTGTTATTGTTGTTGTTTATTGTAGTCTTCTTACAAAACCTAAATTGAGTTTTTGTATAAAATGCACCCCCCTACCCCAATTTTTCCTCTGGAGAGCAAAACGTTTAAAAGGGGGTTGCAGTGAAGGAATTGGGCCTCAGGGAGAAGTAAGCACCAATCCTGTTAAGTGTTTAGAAAAACATTTCTAGGGCTACCATTTGTTCAGAAATCTAATTTCACGGTTCCATATTTCCAGAATTCTGAACTTGGAGAAACTGCACCAGATCAACAGAAGGCAGGATAGACTGATTTCCAAACTAAGAATCCAGTCTCAAAGGAAATGTGGAGGTGCTTTGAGCAGCCCTGCTAAAACCCATACTCAAAAAAGATGCCCAACATTTAATGAAGAAATCCCCCCCCCCCGCAATTCATGCTAATAATCTTCCTATGACAGATATAAAAAAGTCACCTTATCCTTTTACAATTCACCTATTGGGCTTCAGAAAATTGAGGAATTTTACAAAATAAGAGTTGAACAATGAGTTGCAATTATAACCCTCTTTTTAGTGGAAGATTTTCACACCGGGAAAGGAGATTCAATATCCAGATCTTCCAACTCTGAAAATCCAGTTCCTGGTAGCCTATGGGAAGTCAGTTTCTATGGGCCATAATTCAAGAAAACAAACAGCTGAGTAGCCACAACAGAAATGGAAAAGATAGGAGCTTTCACATGCTTACACGTGCTATCCAGCCATGTGGCCAAGATGGACAGCTGACCAGCTCATAGCCTAGGGCAAATATGACATAATCAGTGAAGTGCCAAAGGAGATGTCGCTCAAGATCCATTGCTCCTGCAAAGGTTACCCCCATCTGAGGCCTAAGAGGTAGAAGATATAGGGCAGTCATGATACTATGTGAGGAGCTTGTGGCAAGGAATGATGACCTCTCTGTTCCCAGAACTCTGCCTCATCCGAGTGTGCACATACACGGAGTGAGCTGGCCTCCAACCAAGGAGGAAAACACTCCGGTCACAAGGTAATAGAACTATTTCTGGATGGGGGAAAGAATTCCATGCTCTTCCGTCTCCAGAGCAACAAAACAGGCAGACAAGCACAAAGCAGAAAACTAAGCTTGCTCCAGTTGCGTGGGTCTCCTCTCAGGTCTCTACGGCATTAGCCACTCGTAACAATAAAAGGTCAGGTAAAAATGGATTTGGGATCCCCCACCATTGACTCACTTGGAATGCAGACAGATCATCAGCTGAAATGCTTATTCCAGAAATTCTTGTGACCATCAGAGTACCCTGTAATTAAAGACTCTGAAACATATTCAGGCAATGTGCTTCCAAGTTTCCTCTCTATGCAAGCTGCTGAAATGCCCAAGCATGTACAACATAACCCATGACACAGATACTCTGTTTTGAAAATGGCTAAGGAAAAGATATGGAGTAAAAGATACGGAAAGGTAAGACTATAAAGCAGGAGCTTGCACGTCAAGGTAAAAACACCAAAATTCTAAAAGGCAAAAAACAATAATGTCCCAGAACATTTGGGGGAGACAATTTTGAAAATAAAATTTGCAATTATAAATATTTCAACCAGTTTTAAATAGTTGCTTAATCCAATCTCAAAATTAGTCCAAATCAAGAATGATTGCCTATTAATTAATGTGGTAGCTGTTGCTCCTTAAGGGGAAAAAAATCTCAGTTGTGTTTTAACAACCCACTTCATTGTTGACCCCGATGTGTAAAAATGTCTTTTTGTCTTATAGAAACAGAAAAACAAATTCCTAGTAGAGCACCAACTACCATTGATATCAGTCAAATACAATTTATGCAGTTTGCTTGCTTTATTACAGAGTTAAGATGAACTAAGATGAACCACAGAATTCTTGTGCATCTTCGAAAATGGAAACAAAAACCATCATAGCTGAAAACTCACTGAGGCTACATCTGATAATGCTAAATCAAAAATTAGTACTAAGAAATGGAAATAACTCCTTCTCTGATTCCCCCCACCTCCCATTTACGTCTCTACCTCCAAGTGCATTTTATTCAACATTGCTGGTACAGCACATCTTGATAATGCTCTTCAAGCTCAAACAAGTCTCTGAACACTAAATTAAATCTATATAGTTTTTTCATTGGAAATATAGATAGCATAGAAGGGTTTCCAAGGTGAGAGGAATCCGTAGCTTTCATCCTGTCTACAAAAATCACACTGATTTTTCTTAGCACATTAAAAAAAAGGGGAGGAAGGAGAGGAACCCTTGGGCAGAATATGTTCAAGCAGACAAACAAAGCAACAGATATCTGCAAACTCCAGCAAACTGTCAGTTGGGCATGTTTATGTAACATACAGAGATATGATGAAAAAAGTCGTGTGCTTAATCAGCTAGCTTATGGAGCACAAATACAGCTGAAGGAAAGGACAGGGGAAAAACTATTCTATTTCACCAGCTATGTGAAACCAAAAGTCATACGAAAAGAGTTAAAATGAAAAATGCTCAAGCCTGAAAGAATGGAAGATATTTGCGGGGGGGGGGGGTGTCAAATTACTGGAAACTTAGTTCTGTAAACACCAATCCCCACATTATAACATACACATGAAGGGAACCCATTTGTTTTTTCTTTGATGGTGTTTAGCAGAGGTCTTCAAACTTGGCAAATTTATGTCTTGTGGACTTCAACTCCCAGAATTGTCTTAAAGTTGCCAAGTTTGGGGACCCCTGGTCTTTAGGATGCTCATCAGTTTTCAGCTCATCTTAACATGAATTGACATACTAGAAAGATTTAAAGAGACCACAAACAACCTCTTTCTGTCTCATTTCCCAAATCTACCTTGTTAGTTTTGCATATACTGCAGGTAACTATCATCACATTAAAGGAATGCATCAGTTTGTAAATTAAGTTTGCTTACATTTTCATTAAAAAGCAAATTATTTTTATAGAATTGATGTTAAAAATTCCAATTTTAGCATGGGAATAGAAGTGACTTCTGGGGATTCCAAAGATCATTGGCCACAAAAATCACACTCTACCTCCCAAGATCAGCTCTTCAGGGGAATCTTAAAGACACTGTAAAAACTGTCCCTAAATTCCAGTCAGAAAAGCCTAACCCAAACACAAGCTGGTTCCTGAGTGAAATCCAGAAGAACAGACATGTTCTCTGTCCAAATCCTGATGGCCTCTAAGGTAATAAGGGATTTCTTGATCCCAAAAGTCAGCATGGATTGCACCTACACACTCATTTCATTTAAAAAAAAACCCTAGAGATGAGAAACTACTACACACTGTATTTTTTGGACTTTAAGAGCCACCGGAGTATAAGACTCACCATGATTTTGAAGAGGTAATTTTTTTAAAAAAAAGTTTTTGCACTCTGCAGGTCTCCCAAACCCTCTGCATGCCTCATTTTTTGCAAAAAATAAAAAGGGCATGAAGAGCTTTGGGAGGCTCTTAGAGTGTTCCTGGGGGTGGCGGGGTTGGGGTGTGGTGGGCAAAACGAGCAAAAAGCAGACGCTTTGGGAGGCTTGTATAGTGCTCCTGGGGTCTGAGGGGGGGGGGGGGACAAAAACAAGCAAAAACAGATCACTGTTTTTGCCCTCCCCAGCCCTCAGGAGCATTTTGCAAGCCTCCCAAACCCTCTGCACATCCATTTTTGCAAAGGGGGCAGGGTTTTGGTAGGGCAAAAACACTGTATTCAGTGTATAAGACGCACCCAGATTTTGACCCTCTTTTTTGAGGGGAAAAGGTGCATCTTATACTCCAAAAAGTACCTTGAAAACCTTGCTTCAAAATGGAATAAGACTACTTAAAATACTTCCATCAGGTGTGGCTTGAAAATGATTTCTTAAAGTATATTGACCCCAAATGTCTTAAAAATCGATCACAGCAAAATCATTAATCAGTCCACTTGTCCAACCTGTGAGCCATGATTAAAGATCTCTTGTTATTTAGAACAGCTCTGTTAGCTGGCATTGATGCCAAACAACTATCTCTTATTTCTGCCATTACCATTGCAGAATCAATGCTGAACTCAGTCACAGCATGGACTGCCATTGTAATCCTCTCATTGCTGGGTGTTTTTTTAAGGTATTTGGTGATAAGCATTCAATGCTAGCAACTCATCAGACCATCAAGGAGTTAATCTTGCTCCAACACCGGACAGAGAATAGTCAGTTAATGTCTTCTGAAGCTGCCTCTTCTATTTCACAGGCTTAGGTTTATGGATAATAATATTCTAATGGTTCATTGAGACATCTGACATGGTTTTAAATTGATTTGTTAATGTTCTATGAGTCTCAGCACGGTTGAAATATTGGATGGAAATATTTGAAATGGAAAATTGAATGCAAAAGTTAAAATAAATTTGTTTGGTAAGGCTTTGAGAAGGTGTCTAGCAAAATTCTGGTCCTTATATTGGTTGTGGCTATAAAAATAAATAACTGCAGTGGAGCTTCAGATTGCATTTTTGTTCTTCAATACACGAAGAAGAAAATTTATGGAACATTATTTTATGTTAATTTAGAGCAAGTGTGTCCAACCTTGGCAACTTTAAGACCTTTTTTTCTTGGCTACAATTGCGAGAGAAAGGATGGTTGAACTGATTCTTCTCTAAACTATTTATGGGAACTTTGACTTTGTTGTTTCCTTACCACCTGTACTGGCTGAGCCAAGATGGCCAACTTCCTCTTTCTTCTTTGTCTTTATGAATGAGACTCCCCCCTTGGAAAACTTTATGGCTTTCAACTAATTTCCACCCCAGAGACTTCCAGGAGCCTCTTCAAGTATGTTATTCCCCTGGATTTGGAATATTTTGACCCACCTATTTGCTCTAGTTTTCTACTAGAGGACTTATTCTCCTTTGGACTTGTTTGTTTGGTGATCCCTACTGGCTTGCTCTCCCACAGACGCCATCTCTTTGTACAGAATAACAACTATCTCTGAGCCTCATGATGGGTCCAAAGAAATTGCCGCCTGGTAAGGGCTCATCGGCCCCAACATCTTCCACGTCCAGTCCCGCACCCCAGTCACAACTGGGATCTTTTCTACAACCTAAAGCCTCTGAAGAGAGTGCAAATCATCTTAAAGGGACAGGACGAAATTAAAAAAACAACTGCAGGACTTAAATGAACAGCTCAGAGAGATGAACCAGCAAACCACACGGAATGAACAGAGGATAGGTGTGCTGGAGGAGGGGGCAGTTGGGATGAGAGACAAGATGAAGACAATCCAAAGGGGGAATGCAGAATTTGGGAATCAGATGTTAAAAATGGAATTTAAAAGGATGTCTTTTTTTCTTAGGTTCCAAAACTTGCCAGAAGTTGAGAACGAAGATCTTAAGGAGATTATGACCACAATACTAGCAGAATATATTAATAGAGATAAACAACAGCTCTGGTGGGACATTGATCTGATCTATAGGGTTAATTCAGCTTATGCAAGAACACACAATGTTCCAAGGGAAGTTCATGTCAAATTTCTTAGAAAAACTACAAGAGATGAGGTTCTAGGAGCTCAAAGGGGAGGACCATTAAAATATAAAGATAAAGAAATAACCATTCTTAAACAGATCCCAAAGAAAGTAAGAGATAACAGAAGGAAATATTCCTTCTTAGCAAAAAAAAAAAATATAATGATGGGGTTTGGTTCAGGTGGCTGTTTCCAGAAGGCATGTTGATTTTCTGGGAGGGCAGTAGAATTAGAATCAACACAGTAGTGGAAGCAGAGGCTTTCACTAAAAAATACAGTGCTCTCTTAGGCGAAATGGGGGATGTTACACAAGAAACAAAGGAGGGAGGGGCTGAGGCTCAGCCGGTGGACGGGAGGGAGGACACAACAGCTAGAAAACTCAGATCACAAAAGTGATTTGGAACACTATTGCAATTGTTGCTACAATGTATTTTCATGGAAGTGATACAAAACAAATGATTGAAACATACTGATCATTTTGTGCTAAACTTAAAACTGCTAATACTTATGTAAATGCTGATATTTTTCTATCTTTGTTTGTAAAAGTTGCAAGACCTGGGGGGGCTTCTCCCCCTCGCTCGATGTAGCTGTCAAAATGTTTTATAACCCTATAACCCCTTTTCCTTGTAATTTTTTTTAAAACTAATAAAAATTTGAACAATAAAAAAAAAGACCTGTGGACTTCAACTCCCATTATTCCCATAAGTCCACACGCCTTAAAGTTGCCAAGGTTGGACAACCCGATCTAGAATAAATATATGTTAAAGTGACTAGTGTTAATTTAAGAAATGATCTGTGCAAATATGAATGTTGCTTGCTGAATGCCAATAGGAGTAATTCATGAGAACGGAATCCTTAGTGAAAAAGTCAACATTGAGTCAACATAAGGAAGTGTAATGTTTGTTCTTTTTTAATTTAGATGGATGAATGTGTCTTTGCTTATATTAGAAGTATGTTGGTTGAGGATATGAATATATGTTTATTACTGTATGCTGATGATACCATAATTGTTAGGAAAAGTATCAGCTACCTTGTCTGATGCAATCTGCACAGAACTGTACCAAAGAGTAAGGTAATGTTGGACTGAGAAAAGGTGGTGATTGCAGTTTATACATAAGTGGCAAAATAGTACAAATAAACAAATTTGTGTTACTTGATAGAATGTTTACCAAAGATGGGAAAACAGATGAAGACAGGGAAATGTTGGGAGAAAGGCAATGATAGTATTGTAGGTAATCTTTGCAACAAAAAAAAAGAAGGAATGTTTGCTGAAATAAGTGAAATTGGTTGTAGGTAACAGCATGCTCTGTTGACTTCGTATCACAGAAATAAGAGTTGATTATTTCAGGAGTAGCATAAAGGTAAGTCGAATGCAATAGCAATGGGATACACTGAAAGTGTGTGCAATAATACAAAAAGAGTTATGGTTAAGAACATATGGATGATGACTGTAGACTGAATGTAAACTGGTGGCGTAATTTGTCACAGAGAGATAATGAAATAGAAAAATAAGAAAACAAATGAAGAATGAGCAAACAAGTTAAAAGGAAGGAGACAGCAGAGGTTGGGTTCAGGTGACAAAATCCACAAATACGTAAAAAGTTTAAAGAAAAGTCAATGCATAAAACAAGATATGGTATTTGGAAGGATAGAAAGTTATGGAGAGACATATGAATGATTTGGTGGTAAAGTAGATTTATGTATCTTATGTCTTTACTTTTTGGCTTATTATTCCTTTTCTGCATTTTGCACATCATTGCTTACCTTCAAAGAAAGTAGCAATAGGAGTCTATGTATATGTGTATGGAAGTAACCCTTAAAATATCAGGTTTGTAAATAGCTCCTTGCAGAATTGCTGATAGAAGTTACTTCTGCCCTTTTTTTAAAAAAGATGCTGGCATACAATAAGCAACTATAAGAGCAATCTGCAGTAGAGGAACTAAATATTTTCCCCAATTGCATCTTGCTATCTGTAGTGACCAGGACATGAAAATGGTTGATTTTTAAAGCCAGTAAAACAGGTAGCCTTGCACATTGCATATTCAGAATCAAGGCTAGATACTGAAAAAAGCCTCTGGCCTCTTGTGCTGCCCAGGTCAAATCCTGAATGTTATATTTGTCTTTGCTGCTAATAAGAGCAAGATGAAACAGCCAGATGGCGGCTAGGAACAAACTGGTCCATTAGCAGCATAGGACAGAATGGATGTTTGCCTGACAGATAATTTGAGTTCTTCAATCCTGATGCAGCTTAATCTCTGCAGCATCTGTTTCAGGAGTGTAGGACACACATCACTGTTCTCTATGATCACAGCTCTTTAGCATTTGTTGTCAAAGGGTAGATGAGCTGAATCCATTCATATTATTATCATCAGGCACTCTAGGTGAAACTCATGTAGCATCTCAGCATTTAACAAACCAGACTCGAGAAAGAAAAATATGGGGGGGGGGGCATGCAAGCCTGGGATTTTTCTGGGTACACAGAATTCATAGAGTGAGGCATAGTTTTAGCGAAGGGGCAACTTGCAATCAGACAACGCAGGACAAAATTCTATTTACAAATTCTGTAACTATTTGGAATTTGATTTCTATACTGCAAGATAGTTTTGTGCCTCATTCTGCCCAGGGTCCAGGTTTGTCTTTTTTAAAAAAATCTATCATTTAAAGCAATCTAAGCAAATGTCTTTTATAACATGGTTAAATATTGAACATTACTTTGGCCAAGATGGGGAAATAGAATGATGAAGAGATCTGGGAAATCTAGCCCTTGAAACACTCCTGCTGAAGAATTCAAGACTTCCTCTAACTTGGCTTCATGTTCTAAAAAGAGATTTCGATTAAAAGGCAAGCAATGGGCATACAATCAGCTAATAAAAAAGAAAGCAAAAAGATAAAAGAATTACCAGCAAGAGGACAGAGGAAGCCAAAAACTGAACAGAATTTCAATCTCTTTACAAGCAGCTTTTAGAGACACCATTTCCTTGAATAACAGAGCTAGGAGCAAGATAAATTATTTGAGCAACATGCTGGTAGCTAATCCAACAGAATCTGCATATTGCTTCTTCATACAATTTTAACTTAAAGGAAGCTCAAATATCTGTATCTAAACTGACACAGTCTCCCTTCATGGAATGTAACTGAGTGCACACGTATTTTACAAGCCCAGAGAAAGTTGTAACAGGTAAAATATCTGAAAACACTCCCTTCAAATTTCCCCCACAGTGCTATAAATTTTTCAGGAGCAACCATGATCTTCTTTATTTAATAATATTTCCAAGTCAAGTTTGGTTTAATATCCAACATCTAGAGAAAAGCCTTTTCAATTTTAGGCATTTCAAAGAAGAATGTTTTACTTATTTGTGTTCTGTCTTTATTATTTTTAGAAGCAACTCAAAGCAAAATGGCACAACTGAACGTATGTTGAATGCGTGTAATGCCACCTGTGATTCATAGTTGAATGATAAGCACATAAAATAAAATAATCTAAATTGACTTAAACCTGTAATGATAAAATTATTTTCAAGGCCAAATCTATGATCTAAATCACAAATTAAACACACAGAAAGGATCTGTTCCGCTAGGTTGAAAGGGGCTTCTAAGGAAAGCTGAAGAAGATCAGAAGGAGAGTGGTATGAGGAAGCACTCACTCATATGAATAATATGATTTTTTTTCAAAAAACAACAACAACACAGAATTAATTATAAGATTTATAAATGGATAGTCAAAACTAAAAACACCATGTGAAAAATATATAAGAATGGATAAACTGCCAAAATTCTTAGAGGAAAACAAATATCGTAATGTACTTCAGCATGTGGTTATATCTGACTGACTTTAACATCTTTGGACTGAGAAAGTAAGCAGCATCAATCCTGATTGATACTTAGATGAGGGACCACTTGGGAATTCTCCAGCTGTTGGCTAGGCTGGAAAGTCAAAAACTGTTCTAGAAGGAAGTCCCAGGAAGCCTCCGCCATTTTGCTCCCAAGGAAATGGCAGGGGCCAGTTTTTACCTTTTATGGCAAAAACTGTAATCTGTTAAAATAAATCTAAACTCTGATCAACCCATAGAGTTAGAACAATAAACTCTCAAGGATAAGAACAGAGTACAGAATTTTAGAAGGTAATTTGGTAGTAGTGCTAAATTTAAATAACCAAGATTTGTTATTGTAGAAGAATATTGCAAATAAACCTGCAGATATGTGTCTTTTTGTGGAGTTTTTTTTAGCTAGCTTACTGGATAAAAGGAAGAGGATGGAATTATTCCCATTTCAACATTGGAGTTTATTTGCTTTGTATACTAAGTGTAGAAAAAGTTCCTTGCACAAACTTGCTTGCTCTCCTAGCATATTACAATTGAACACTTTTAACACGCATGCTCTGGACTAATTGTCATTTTGGGGAACAATCACACAGGAATAAAATGGGGTGCTGGAAGAGCTGTCCATCAATTGGGCAAAAGTATGTCTTTTCTGTCCATGATAATAGTGAACTACAACTCATTTTTAGCACTGTAATGGGCAATGAATTGTCCTCATCAATTCATCCAGCCCCACTAAACCAAATATAAACTTCATTATTTAAAAATTAAGGAAGGATTTTTGTAAATATTTTTCCCCAACACAATTATACATTGATTTAAATTTTAGTTCAATGTTGCCACTAGTCAATTCTGGATATATACATTCAAGCAAGAAGGCATTTTCTTCTTATTCATGTGTAAGAGTGGTCATGGAGAAAAAAAGGGAGTCAAATCTTGCAACTTTATGATCTTCAACTTGCAGAATTCTCCAGCTATGGCTGACTGGGAAATACTGGGAGTTGAGGTCCACAATTCTTAAAATTGCCAAGGCTGGACACCCCAATGAAGAACAAAAAAGAAACAGGTGGCAAACTTTAATTTGCATCACATGCTATCTTCCTGGATTTGATAAGATAAAGTGTTTTCTTTGCTTATTTTTGTTTCCGTATGTGCATAAACTCTGGGAAAGTATCCTGGATAATAAGCCCAATCAGGCTTTTGAAAGCATGTGCTAAGATAAGCCCTCCCCTGAAAATAAGCCCTCCCCAAAAATATTAGTCGCATGCACAGCAGGTCCCTGCCATCTTCTCTGTCACACAAACAACTCCTCCGTTGCACAAAGGAGGTTAGGCCAGAGGGGGGGGGTAGGGAGGGAGAAACATTCCCTCCACATCCCACACACCCTTATCTAACGGCCGCTCCTGCAACCCTAGCCACCAGACCTATTCTGTCACGCTAATGGCCGCCGCAAAAGCCATTAGGGAAGAACAGGGCGACGACAGCCACGATGGGACATCCGGTCGCAGCGGCATGGCCGGGCCGATGGCATGGTACAGAGTCCTGGGAAGAATGGCTGGAAGTGCTTACACAGCCTCAGGGGAGAACTGCTGACTAGCGGCTGTATTGCGCTGCAGCAGCGGCACAATACAGCAACCTCCACGAAAATAAGGCCCAGCGCTTATTTCAGGGTCAAAAGAAAGTAAGACCCTGTCTTATTTTCGGGGAAACACGGCATACCTTTCTTGATATTATTCCAGATGCTTCTAGTGAAGAATTACAAACCTTTTTGAATTGTCTGACACATTTGGAACTCTCAAAAATGTTTCCAGTGGTTAGAGTGGACAATCAAAATGCCTCCTCACCTTCAGGACCATC
Organism: Natrix helvetica; assembly: GCF_964273705.1. Lineage (NCBI taxonomy): Eukaryota > Metazoa > Chordata > Lepidosauria > Squamata > Natricidae > Natrix > Natrix helvetica. The sequence continues at coordinate 106,959,730 of NC_138551.1, read as the reverse complement.
TCTACCACCTGCACTAACCTCTGCCTTTGGGTGTGCCATTCAATGCAGCTTATATATTATTTCACCTAATTGCTGCTTTTTTGCTCTGGTGATACTCAAGGAGATGAACGCAACCTCAAAACAGAGAATGAATACGGAATACACATTTAAAACCACAGACTGAAATTAACAGCAAAGTAATACTAAAATCATTGCATCCCTTTGTAGATTTCCCAAATACTGACCCAGGGTGTGTGTTCTGTAATGCAAGAGCAATGCAGGCTCTCCCACATGGCAAGAAACCAGTTTCTGGGAGCAGGGTTGCTTTCAAAAGCATCTCTCCAGATGATCTTAATAACTGGACAGGTTTGTAGTGGGAAAGATCATCCGTTAGAATAGATAGTTGGGCCGTGAGCTGTTTAGGCTTAGAAAGGTCAAGACCAACACTTTAGATTCTGAAAAGCTGAAAACTAGCCTGGTCTGATGCACTTTTCAGGGATAGTCCTTCAGACTGGATGTTCATACAGACAAATGTACTAAATGCACATTTAGCAGATTTACTTCATTACACCTGAATAGGGCTCATTTTGACACACTAAAAAGCGGGCAATTCTTCGCTTTACTAACCAGACGCTTGCCAACATTTCCGCGCTTCAACAACCAGTTTATTTCTCTATACTATAGATCCGGGATGGAGAACCGATGGTACGCGTGTCACAGGTGGCACGTGGAGCCATTTGTCAGGGCACGCAAGGCATTGCCCTGTCAGCTGGCCAACGTGCATGCGCGCGCTGGCCAGATGAGTTCAGTCTTTTTTAAAGCCATTTTTTGCCCTCCCCAGGCTCCAGAGGCTTTATAGAGCCTGGGGAAGGTGAAAAGAGCCCCCCCCGCCCCCCCGGAGGCCCTCCAGAGGCTTCAGGAGCTTCCCTGAAGCCTCTGGAGCGCAAAAAAACAGCCCTATGGGCAAACCGGAAGTTCGGGAACGGACCTCCAGTTTGCTCGTAGTGTTGGTTAAGTTTAAGCCCTCCGGAGGCTTCAGGGAAGCATCCTGAAGGTCCCTGAAGCCTCCAGAGAGGAGAAAAATGGCCACAAAGAAATTAAATCCGCTGATACCTATGGTGATTGGTTTGTTTCTGGAAATGGAAAGAGTGGAACATAGAAAGAGGAATTAAAAGGAGGGGAACTCTACCCCAGATGGCAAGATACAGAAGAAGAAAAAATAAAAGAATTTGTGGATTTAAAGAGAGAAATTTTATGAGCAACTTCATTGAAAACACCACTGACAATTAAAGATAAGCTGATCAAGGAAACAGAAGAAGGGCATCGAAATTACACGAGAGACTTAATAAGCAATGAGTTGCAAAGAGGAGTCCATACAAATTTGATTAAGAAGATGATTAGAAGACTGATACCACAAATGGCAGAAGACATGAGATTGTTTTGCTACTGGGAAGATACAGGTTGATAGATGAACGTGTATAATCTAAAACTAGTTAAACTTAGTGGAATTTAGTGACATTAGATATATATATATATATATTCGTAGATTTTCACGGGTGTAGGCATGCTGGTCTTGTATTCGGGTCTTTTCCCATGTAAGATTGAGATTGTCTTGGCAACGTTTCAGCGAGGTCTCACTTGCCATCTTCAGGCTGGGTTTTGGACTTGAAGCATGGTCGGAGCTGCCATCTTTCTATAAATCTTGGTGTTTGTGCATGGAGTGCTGGTGTTGTTTCAGTAAGTGGAATGATTGGTTGTGTGGTTGTATCATGATTGGTAGATTGGTGCTGATTGGTGCTGGCTGTGTGTCCATTGTCATGTTGTAATGGCCTGGGTGGTGGGTGGGGCTCGATTGTTGATTAGGGCTGGTTTCCAGATGTCTGGTAGGCGGGAGGTATCATCACGTTTATTCATGTTGTGGGGGTGTCTCAATCTCAATCTTACACGGGAAAAGATCCGAATACAAGAAGACCAGCACATACATACATACATACATACATACATACATAGATACATACACACACACACACACACACACACACACACACACACATAAATCCACACATACACACACACAAAATTTATGGCCTTATTTTTGGAGAAACACGGGTATTTTGCAATTCCATGAGGATTTAAATTAGTTGCTGTTCTCAGCAACAAGCTCTACTTTGTGTTTAAATGTGGCATTTGCCATAAGCAAATTCAAAACCGGACTGTAGAAAAGTGATCTGCTATGTTACAATCAAACTGAATTCTCCTGCAACTTCCCTGAGAAATCTGAATCACTCTAATCAGCCAGTGATTAAAGCCCAGTAGAACCGCATCTGGCGATAACGCAACTAAGAGAGAAGGCGGTCACACAGATTAACAGGTTTATCTCAGGGCATAAGTCTCTTACTGGCTAATGGATACAGAATGATGGCAGCAACCAGACTAAAAATAAGACCTAAGACATTACCAGTGACTCACTGTGTGGGTGGTGACACTATCATGGATCAAACACAAACATGTTCCCTACCAGAAGCTATGTGCAAGACACATAGGAAAACATCTCTGTAGGGTAGGAAGAAAAATCAAAACAGATCATTTCATACTTGTGCTCCTTTTCAGAGGTGGGAGGGTACAGATTCCATTGCTTCCGCAATCACAGTTACTGTGGCAAGGAATTCATAGTGCGACTTTACTATGACTCTCATTATGCAATAAAGTGCAATGATTTCAGAGAAACAAATCAAACAATGCACAACTTGCACAAAAGGAAGGTTGTACTAAGACAGTTTTCAAAACTGCATTGTGCAGAATTAAGAATAATAGAGGTGAAAGGGATCTTGGAGGCCTTCTACTCCAACCCTCTCTCAAGCAAGGGACCCTAAACCATTCTAGACAAATGTCTGTCCAATCTCTTTTTGAAAACTTCCAGAGATGGAGCACCTCCAACTTCTGAAGGTAAGCCATTCCTCTAATTAAATTGTTCTCATTATCAGGAAATTTGTTCTTAATTCTAGGTTCAATCTGTTTTCAAATGAGCTTCCATCTATTACTTCTGTCCTGTCCTCAGGTGCTTTGGAAAATAGTTTGACCTCTCCTCTACTGAACAGCCCATCAAATACCGGAAGACTCCTGTCTTCCGTAGACAGCAGGAGAATCAGGGTAACTCTTATCATTTTAAATTTTTCTATGCAAGGTAATATAGAAACAGTTGTGTTATCTACTTTATTTTTCATAATATAAGACGCACCTTCCCCCCCCCCCCAAAAGGAGATGAAAATCTGAGACTTAAACATGCTTTAATTAGGATTGGCCACTGAAGGCTCAGCTGAGCCTTGGGTATTCTGGGCCTTAGTGCCCACTTGGGTAGCGGCCTTGGCCTTATGCAATATAGATTTGAAGAGTGTAGGCTTAACCTCACACGTACAAAACTCACTCCACTTCATAGAAATAATAAAGAAACAAAACCTCCAATCCATCCTCTGAAAGCTCCTGTTCCTCCTGCTCCAGGTCTTCCCAAGCAGAAAAATCAATTCACCCTCTCTATTTGCTTCCAAATAGAATGGCAGTGGCCCTACCGGAAACCCGAAGAAGGCCAGCTGACCACTCGGCGGCGATCTGCGGGAGCCAGACGAGGCGGCAGAGGACCAAGAAGAAAGGGCGTGAAATTGGAATCCTGGAAAATGACCGCCACTGAGCGAGAGGGTGGGGGTTGATAAAATGGTGGCCGCAACTCTAAACAGCTTCCACCAGCTCTCCGCAGCTCAGCAGCAACCAAATAATGAAAAGTCGGCTGCCACGCGCTCTCGGCAACCGCTGAGAGCTCAGTTGACTTTTGGAAGGAGAGATAAGGCTCTTAAAAGAGCCTCCGCTGCCATCCAAGGTGGTGCGGTCAGTGGAGCACAAGCCATCGATGAAGTAGAAGAGGAATCAAATGAAAAGGGAAACGAAAGGGAATAACAGAAAATAAGAGGCAAAGAAAAAAACTGAATAAAAGGGGAAAAAATGGTGAAATATAGAAAAGGAGAGTCCAAGCCTGGTTTAAAAAAGCTGGAGCTCAAATTTTAGTCCATTATTGGGCCAGACTGAGGAAAAAATCTGGCATCACGAGGCACCAGGAGGCGTGGTCAAGGAAAAAAGTTTCCTCAGTCCCAGGGCAACCAGACTAATTTAACCCATTGCTTGGACTCTCCAAGCAGTGCACAGGAAAAACCTCCATCCTTCCTGCAGTTCCAAGTTAGAAAAGTTGCAAGTCACTCTTTACACCAGGGGGCCCTAACACACAGCCCACAGCCCACTAGTGGCCGTGGCCTGTTCGAAAGCAGGCTGTGTGAGTGATGAGCAAGTGAACCCATGCGTTTGAACCTCCACTCATGTGAGTGGCACCCAAGCACGTGCAGCTCCACTCACGCAAGCGGTGGGCTCTTGGGCTTGCACGTGAAGTGGAGGTTTGCACATGAGCAAATGTGTGTCACCCATGCAAGTGGAGCTTCACATGTGAGCGCAAGGGCCTTCTGCTTTTGCACGAAGCTCCGTTTCTGTGAGTGGAGGGGGAATGGAGCTGTGCGTGTGCACCTGCCACTCCCGTACCACTCCCCCACCCCTGGGCCGGGCCTCCAAAGTAGAAAGGTTAAGGACCGCTGGTTTACACTATTAATGAAACAGAAAGTGTACCTTATTCTGGCTTCAGTTGAAAAGGCTGAAACTTGGTGGATGCTTGCAGTGAAGCTCCAAAATAATGTATACATTTATTTATTATTAAATTTATTTGCCCTGCTTCTTATTTCAAAATGACTCTGGGCAGCTTACAGTATTTAAAACATTAAAATAAATAAAGTTAAATATTTCTGAAACAATAAAAATGGAAATTACAACCAAAAATAGAATTTTAGTTAGAAGATACAGGCAGCAAGATGTGCAGTGGGGAGGGGGGAATTCCTCTTAATTCTCCACTGAATCCTCAACTTATGACCATAATTGAGCCCAGAATTTCTATTGCTAAGCGAGACAGTTGGCAAGTGAATTTTGCCCCATTTTATGACCTTTCTTGCCTCAGTTGTTAAGTGAATCTGGCTTCCCCATCAATACAGTCAGAAGGCTGAGACCCCTTTCCATGATCCTGAGACCCTGCAAACCATCATAAATCCATGCCAGTTTCCAAGAAGTGCCACAGGGATGCTGCAACAGTCATAAGTGTGAAAAACTGTGTCATTGTAACTTCTAAATGCCACTAAATGAATGGTTGTAAGTCAAGGACTACTTGTATCACCTAGAGTCGAAATACAGTATACTCCATTTCCCTAGGCTTTACTCACTCCCGCTTTTTGTTCACAGGTAATTCCTAGTACGCATAACTTTCTAGTCTCAAGTGTGAAGCAAATGTACAATATTGTAATAAAGTAGCTCTTTTTTTTTACATGATGTCTAATATAATTTGTTGATAAATATTACTGAATTTAACCTGCCTGTCACAAACCAGGACAAAGGGTGAGTGATGGAGGAGTAACACCTCCTTCAAAAACCTTGGTCCAGCTGGCCCGGCTGGTAGCACCTCGTAAGGGACCCTTTCCAGTGTTACAGGAGAAGAGAGTCAACAGTTTTGAAGGCGGAAGAGGGCTCTACGTCCCAACGGCAGATAAAGCGGCAGAACCATCTTCTAGGAGAAGGGAAAACTCTGATTACAAACCTCCACTGCCTTGTGGCAATATCCTCTCCTGGAAAAGGCTTCAGGAGTCAACCTCCGGGCAAAATCCGGAGCAGGAGTCCCGGAAGCAGTTCGTGACTGTGTACAACCATGTTCTGATAACTCCTGCGAACGCAGCTGGAACCAGTCGTATCAGCTCTGCCGTTCCATTGGACTATTTCAGAGACGTGGAGAAGGGGATCTGCTGCTTGGGTAAATAATCCTCCATATCCTCCATATTAATCCTCTATCTTCCATATTAATCTACCCAGGCCTCGTGTTCTGGAGACGACACTCGAGCTTCGACCTCTTTCCAAAGCACGATACCATAGTCTTTTGGGACTGAAGGATGCCAATGCAATTGCTGTATTCCTTGATATTTGGAAATGTTCCACAGAATATTATAATTATTTCTGAATAAACATGCTTGAAATTGAAATACAAAGTAGGTTTAGTGTGGTTTTAGCACTTGGCACCTGCAAAGGTGTATTTCACAAGGACTATCCACTGAGAAACACAGAAAAATGTTGCTTTTATCTTGAAATACATCAGCTTTTCATTCAGTAAAATAGAAAAACTCTAGTATCGTATGTTCCTTTAGTTAGTGGAACTTTCTTCTACATTATTTATTAACAATATCACCTATAGTGATATTGTAGCAAATACTATCACTACAGCAAAGAAACAGATGAGGATAATGCAACATAAGAATTTCAGTTTTTACACAAAATTGGGTGCATATATATATTTTGCATATATATTCCAGCAAATAGTTGGAATTCATCAGGAAATTAAAAGGTTTTAGTAATAAACAGAAATCAAGATAAGTTATCACACTACATATGCTAAATGTTTCAAAAACTAAAAGTATTTAGTGAAATAAAATTAAATTGTATTATGCTTAATTATTGCTTTGCTAATAGACATGATCTATAGATCAGCTAGTCTCTCACCACTCCAATGGCTGTGTACACCAGAGGTCTATTTTCTGTGCATCTTAAGTGGCCTCTTACCCATTATAAAGCTTAGGAGGTAATAAATGTGTTAGCCTTAAAAGGCACCTAGAACTCTTGTTTAACAAAACTACAACAATCACAGGGTAAAACTGTGATTAAGTGGAAACATACGTCCACTAAAATTAGAAAATTGTAAATGTCTTAGGATGCTTTTCTATGAGCTGGAGCTCAAGAAAAAAAATACTCAGATGCATCTTTTAAACAGAGAGAGCTCACACACAATTACTCTCATTATTACTTGCTCGAGTAAAGAATGTAAAGATGTAAAGAGATGCCTGTGGCCAACATCACTAAGCAAGTAGACGAACAGATTTTGGAAACAATTCTACACTTCATTATGACTACTGCAGAGCTTCTGGAGCAACACCCTCAGTGATTAAAAATAAAACAGACATACATCTCAGTGGGTAATGGAGGGCTATAAAAGCCGTCATTTCAGCCTCCTAATAGTTGCACCAGCATGCAATAAACAGGAGAACAAAACTTCAATGCCAGAACAGGAGAGAAGTCTATGATATGATTACGGGTGTGTGTCCCTGGCAATTCTGCACACAGGCTTGTGTAAAAGACTCTTGCTGTCTAGCAAGGTGTCCAATTAAGATTATACTGTTTGGGGGACAGCAATTATGTGGTTTCCATTCCTTCCCACATAGCATTCAGCTGCATGCTGCGCTGAAGAAAAATGAGACATGTTTTAAACAATATTTCTTATACTATCAACAAGCTCTTTAATTACTGTGCTGTTTCTTTCCCAAAACTCCCAGTTCTAAAGCAAGCTGATGCAATGTACACAGATGCAATTTGCATAATATACAAGTTCTTTGTTTACTCTTATCAGTGGGGAACATTAGCAGTCCTGTATCAAGCCAACTTGCTACAGTAATTAAATATTATAAAAACTGTCCTGTAAAACAGTAGCTGATTTTCAATCCCTCTCATTTGTTTTATCCCAAGCCTTCTCAAATTTTCCAAGGTTCCACACATAGTTGCATTATACAGAAATTTACTGCTACAAAAGATAAATATTGCAAAATGGGAAAAAAACAAAGCTGACAAACACAAAGAAATTTAACAAAATAACAGAATGGGAAGGGACCTTGGAGGTCTTCTAGTCCAACCCCCTGCACAAGCAGGAAACCCTACACTGCTCTGGACAAAGGACTGTCCAATCTCTCTTTAAAAACCTCCAGTGATGAAGTGCCCACAAATTCTAAAGGCAAGGTTTACTGTTTTCATTATCAGGAAATTTATCCTTAGTTCTAGGTTGCTTCTCTCCTTGATTAGTTTCCATCCATCATTTCTTATCTTGCTTTCTGGTGCTTTGGAAAATAGATTGAACCCTTCTTTGTGACAGTCTCTCAAATATTGAAACACTGCTATCATGTCCCCCTTAGTCCTTCTTTTCACTAGACTAGACCTACCCAGTTCCTGCAACTGTTCTTTATAGCATCCATCCCCCTAATAATCTTTATTGCTCTTCTCTGCACTCTTTCCAGAGTCTCAACATCTTTTTTTTATTTTGTGGTGATCAAAACAAGATGTTTTATTCCATGTGTGGCCTTACAAAGGCTTTAGGAGGTGGTACTAATACTTCACATGATCTCGATTCTACTCCTCTGTTAATGCTAGCTCATATTTAAGTGATTGTCCACTAGCACTCCCTCTCACACTTACTCCTATTCAAACAAGTTCCACCTATTCTATACCTGTCCGTTTGGTTTTTCTTTCCTAAGTGTATAAACTTATTTTTCTCTCCATTGAATTTCATTTTGTTACCCCCCAAAGATTTGCTGTGGCCAGAGGCCCGAGAGGAATCCCTCTGCATTAGACCGGCCGCTATGCCCTGGAGAATGGCCTCAGAAATTATGGCAGCCATGTCAGGTTGAGACCCTGGTTGGATCCCAATGGTGGGAGTAGCAATCACAGCCTGGCAGGGACTGCCTGGCACGGACTGCCAGTTCGGAATGATCTCACCTTCCTCCTGTTCTGAAAGGGAACCTTCCTCCCCGCTATCAGCGGACAACTCCTGGGGCCGAAGAGGATCAGGAGAGACAGAAACCTCTTCAGAGGGCTGAGAATGGACTTGGGCCTGCACAGTAATTTGGTAGGCCTGTTTCTCAGCCTCCTTCTGAGCTCTGGCAAATTCACGATCCAGGGCCCTTTGCCTGCTCTTTTCTGCCAGTTGTGATGCCTTAGAGGCTTTTTGAGAAGACCCAGCTTTGGGAGGAGGGGAAGCCCTCTTTCTGGTGGGAGAGTACGCCTGAAGGCCCTGCAACAGCCTCTGCCAGAGGGGAAGAATGGGAAATCACCTCTCCCGGGGAACCCTCCATACGTATCTATCTGTCCTGCAGGCCTGGTGCTGGGTTCTCCGGCCTCGTGCAGCAATTGCTGGCTCACCCGGGTCCCAGCGGTGGTGGCAGGAGGCTGCAGCTCTGCTGCGGTGTGATCCAGCTCGAGCTGCCCACTAGCCTCAGGGAATGGGCCTGCAGAGGTGCAGGGGGGCTTCCCAGAGCCACCCGCATCCACAGGGCGACCACCGACGTTCCACCATCCTCCCACAATTAAGGAGAGGCCTGCTGGTCTTCTTCTGAGGTCAGGTGCTTTTCGCGCCAAAACAAAATGGCAGCCGCAACACCAGCAGCTCTAGCAGCCACGTGGAGCAAAGCCTGAGCTACAGGGACCCCCCACGGCTCACATGGGCCTTCCTGACAACTCCAGAGCTCACCCCCTCCAAAAGGTCTGAAACGGAGGAGGGGAGGTAGGGTGGGCAGAAACCACCTCACAGCAAAGCCCTCACCTCTGCAAGGCTACTGTGGCTCCTAGGGCTCCCCTGGGCTTGCTGCTTTAAATTAAAAGAAGCGGGATATGCAAATCTTCAGACTCAATCCCATTGGATGATAACGGAGTTAACCCATTCATGACTGCTGTCTCTACCAACAATGGAGATGCCGTGTTTCTCAACCTCGGCAACTTCAAGATGAGTGGACTTCAACTTCCAGAATTCCACAGCCAACACACCTCTTAAGGTTGAGAAACACGGGAGCAGAGTTCTGTTAGACCTTGTAGAATCTGTTTCCTGACCTGACTTTGTTTTGAAAAACTGACATCAACAAGTTTTAAAGCTTCACCTTCACCATATTTATTTTATAAAGTAAGCAGTGGGGTACCACAAGATTCCATCTTAGGCTCAAGACTCTTCAATATCTTCATAAATGACTTAGATGGGGGAATAGAAGGGGAACTCATCAAATTTGCAGGAAGTAAACCAAGCTAGGAAGAATAGCCATCACCTCAGAAGACAAGCTCAGGATCCAAAAAGACCTTGACAGATTTGAACAACAGCCCCTATCCAACACAATGAAATCTAATAGACCTCTAAGATCCCTTCCAACTCTTGATATTCTATGTTTTATGACCGTGATGGCAAATTTATGGCACATGTGCCCAAAGTGGCAGGTGAAATATGTTGCCTGGCACATGCGAAGGCACCCATTCCTCTTCCAGATTTCTGGCACGCATGTGCATGTGACAATCAGCTGGCCTTTGTGTGTGCAGAATGCCAGAAACCAGAAGAGCTGGTTTTCCGTTTTCCGGCATGAGCATATGCACCAGCCAGCTGATCAGCGCTTGCACGACAGTAACTGGAAGACTTGCTGGCTGAACCGGAAGTTCATTTTCCGGTGCGCGCATGCCCCCTGGGCAACTCCTCTTCTTGGTCATGGTCTAGAGGAGCACACATGTGCACTAAGTGCTCCCTTTTTGGCACTCAGTGCCGAAAGGTTTCACCATCACTGTTCTATGACAACAAATGATGCTATTCACAAATTGGACAAAATGGAAGTCCTGTAGTGGTCATATCTTAAGAAAACAAAAGTGATCTGCAATGTTTGTAGCATATGTTTACCTCTTCCTGCAAACAGCTTAGCCTTTTGATGCTTAGAGAAAAATCAGAACAGTGAATGGCCGCACTGCAGTTGATGAAAGAGGATGAAACTTTTCAGATCAAAAGTTCCAACAGTTCCCAAACTTTACATGCAGTTCAGAAGGATACTGGAGTTGTCACAAAGAAATCTACGTGAAAAAATCTACTCATGGTCCTCTCCCTCCAAGTTCCATCATAGATTATCATTGTGAATCACAGGTTACAGGCTGGAAGAATATCTGGAGAACTGAAAAGTTACCCATTCCTCCCTTACAGCCCTGAAAACAAACACACTTAAACAGAAATGACTGGTGGAAGTCAAAGGCCAGGTAGAGGCGCAGAAAGGAGATTGAGCTCATCTACACTTGCTTTATTATAAGCTAGTTTTGGGCGCATGCACTTACATGCTTGCAAATGTATAATTTTGCACTGGAGGCCCTGTGCATGCACTGCAGTCACAGAATTTCCCATCACTTCTCATTGCTACGGACCGGGGGAAGGGGGGAATGAATCTATATAAGAGGCAAAAGCTTTGTTTGGAGCACTTCCCCACCTTCTTGACTGGAAGCCTCCTTTGAGATGGTTGATTTCAGAAAGATGTTCCACTAGGACTGAAGCAGAATCAGATCTAATTCACACACACAAAGCTTAAGATGTGAATTGGAATGCAGCTATCTTTCCTTTTAAGTCTTCCTCAGAATTCTGCTAAAAATTCTAAATACCCTGACATGTGGACAAAAATGGGTACTTTTAAGGAAGGCTGAATGCGCATCTATATCCTTTGATTTATCTTTTAGAACACTTTGCAAATGAATACTTCCCAGCAGTAGAAAGCTGAAAGAAAATGCCTGAGGCCAAAACTTTCACTCCAGCTACTCTAATAATCAGACAAAAATGGTTCATCTATTCTTAGTTGGTTTTTTTTTTAAAGGATCAAACTATCACCAGTAAGCCATCCCTTAAATTAAGTGTGGGAAGGCTTTTTTAGCCAAAAAGATCCATGTTCAATACAGGAAGGAAAGTGGAAGTGATCAAACATACCAGCCTCCACCCGAAGGCCAGCTCACAATTTTTATTCACCCGTTTTCATGAAAGATATATTCAGGTTTTTTTAAACAAAGAATATATAAAAGATATTTAATAGTTCCCAGTAGAGATAGCACAGCCCTTTATAAAACCAGCCCATCCATTGGTTTGCTCTCACAAGTCTGTTTAGTGTTGGGCTCTATTGCCGCTCAACCTTGAGGAATGCCGCATCTCTTGTTTTTTGCCTTTTTAGGACAAGTAGGCGGCCAAAAAAAAGTTGCAAACCGTAGAAACATGAACATTGCAGCAAAAATATTTTCTGGACTTTGTCCTCTACTGTACCAAACAGATAAAGAAAGTAATTAATTTTCTGGGGGGGGGGGGGAAGAAATCCTAACAAAAGCCTTAGAATAGTTTTGTTAATGAGCCATACTCTAATCAATCTCATTTTCTAAATCTGAAGTAAAGCCCTCTTCCTCTTCCAAGAGAAATCAGGGAGCTCAGCTCTAAAATTCAAAATAATATATACTTTCTGAGTATGGAAGCTTAGTGAGGGTATTACCAAGTACAACTTTAAAATGCAGTATTTTTGGCTCTAGAAACTAACAGTCTCAAGATCTTCCAAGGCTTTTCTGATATAGAGTAATAAAGAGCACTGAAGAGGGGAAAGGGCTAACTACTTCTAATACTTCTAATAGCATAAAGGTAAGAAAAGCTAAAACGCTGCTGAAAAATCATTTACTACATTCTAGAGATACACAGATCACAAAAGGTATGGGTTTCAGTCGTCTTTTATGCAGGCTAATTTCTCCAAAGCTGCAATATGATTTGGAATTTCTGTATATCTGAACTGGGCCAAAGCATCCACTTAATCCAATTTCACCAGCAGCTACTGGTAACCACATTTGATTGACCATAGATACAGATCTGTGTTGCTGAGCTGCAGCAGGCTAAATCCTTGTTGTCCCTAAAACATGAACATGACGTCATGCTTCATCCGATCTCAAGCAGAGAAGTATCACTGAGAACATTCTCTGTGTCAAGGCTCTCTTCTGCCCACAAACACGGAAGAAAAAGGCACAGGTCACAGATTTAGACTTACACATCTGGAACAGGTCGGCAGCTAACAAGCCCAATTCTTTAAGAAAGCCTGTACAAAATTTCACAAATACATGATTGCACTAGGAATATTTATACTAAAGAGAAGCACTGATCATTTCAAAGTCATATAACAGAACAGTATTTCTTCCAGGGGAGGGAGATCCTATTGACCCTTTTAGAAAGGAATAGAGATAATTTACAAAAATTAAAGTTAATGAACATTTAACCCAAAGAGTTAATTCATAAGACAAATTTATCAGCTAAGTAAAGGTTCCCCCGGATATGCATTCTATTTGTTTCCGGCCCTAGGGTACAATGCTCATCTCAGTTTCAAACCCAAAGAGCTAGCACTGTCTGAAGACGTCTCTGTGGTCATATGGCCAGCATGACTAAATGCCGAAGGTGCACGGAATGCTGTTACCTTCCCATCAAAGTGGTTCCTATTTTTCTACTTGTATTTTTTACGTGCTTTCGAACTGCTAGGTTGGCAGAAACTGGGACAAATAATGGGATCTCACTCCGTTACATGGCGCTAGGGATTCAAACCGCTGAACTGTTGACCTTTCTGATCGACAAGCTCAGCGTTTTAGCCACTGAGCCACCATATCCCTCCAGCTAACCATAGACTGTATTATAAATGCAAACCCCCGTAAGTAAACATTCCTATTTCCACTAATCTTTATGCTCCAAATATAGAAAAAAAAATCTAGCATTTTATATCTTCAAAAGTGAGGTGAACTATTATGAGTATTATTAAAGCATTGAGCATGTTTGGTGTAGTGGTTAAGGCATCAGGTTAGAGCCTGGGAGTCCATAAGTTCTAGTCCCTCTCTGCACACAAAGCCAGCTGGGTGATGGTGTTGGCTCGGTCACTTTCTCTTAGCTCTAGGAAGGAATCAATAGCAAATCATTTCTGAAATGCTAAGAAAACTAAAACCGTAGATATTTGTCCAGGTAGTCTTTAAGAATCAGGTCTGATTCCTTTATGGAAAAAAACAAAACACACCTAGAAAAATCAGATGATCCTACAACAGACACGCAGGACACGGGAGGGGCCGGAGCTCGGTCGGCGGGGGGAGATGGGGCAATAACAAGAAAGCTCAGATCACAAAAATGAACAAGAAAATCCTTTTGACATAAACTGATCGAAATTACCAATTGAATTAATATGCTGACTATATACTACTATGTACTAATGATTTTTGTTTAGATGTATATTATGAGTATGGAGGGAGGGGGCACCTACCGCACTTCGCAACTGCCAAAATTTGTATACTTCTTCCACTACCTTTTTCCCTATAAATTTCTAAAAAAACCAATAAAACCTTGTTCAAAAAAGAAAAAAAAGAATCAGGCCTGATTGTAAAGAAGAAAAATAGCATTGTATTCATGATTGCTTCAAATTCCACAATATCTTACTGCTACAATTTTTTTCCTCAAATGCTTGCAAGACTTTAATTAATGGCTTTCAACGTGTTATTGGCACTTAAATTATGTTTTTTAAATGGCCAAAATTTTCTTTAAAAAAAAAACTTTTTTCCTATTTTTTAAAGAAAAAAATAGATTTTTTAAAAGTAGGAAATAATAATTTACTCATAAGAGAGAAAAAGGTTAAAAAATGTCAAAAAAGCAAACCAACAAGGCTAAAAGTGAAGAAAAGAAAAAAGAAATACGGAGATATGATTTCTGATTTTCTTTTATAACACTTAAAAGTATAAATTTAAATTGACATCTCACTCTAAGATTACAACATAATTTTCATTTTCTATCATCTATTTTTTTTAATTTTCAAACCTATATAATTTAATTTTTTTCTATTTTATGCAAAAGGTTCACAAAGCATTCCCAATTAAAATTAATCAGTATATTTTCTCACATCAAAACTATCAACTTGGCCACCTCAGCCACTTCCATCACCTTCACCTTCCATTGTGGGTAATCGTCTAATCTGTCCACCATTGTGCATCGTCCACCATTCTTAATGCTCTTATCATACAAAGCACCATGAGATTTCCCACCCACCCACCCCCAATCAGTTCCAAAAGAAACATCTCTGGCTTTAATTGTATATATTTGAATCCAAAATGTTTTGGTTTTTTTAATATCCAGCAAGCATGATAAAAAGTCCCTTTTTAAATGATCAAAATATTTCAAGACCACCTAATCCTGCAAAATTTTGATACTGAAAATCTAGCAAAATCTTTCAGATGGTAACAATAAACTCTCATGAAATATGGGAGTTTCATGAGATTTTTGTATTTTAATTTCCTTCCTGGCACACATGACGTTGGGGTGCTAATTAATTTGCCATCCCTCAGAAATGCAAAATATTTTCTGCAAAAAAATATTAAGTTAAGTGTCATTTAATCTGCCTTGGTTGTATTCTTGTCATTCAAATACTGTATTGTTCTTTTTGTGAAACAGTTTTGGAGATTAATCCTACTATTTGAAGATCCGTATGGAAAAGTATCAGATTCCTTTAAATAAAAGATCTTGAGGACAAATTAAGAAAAGCACTGAATTCCTTGAATCTGCCAAAATCAAGTAGAGATCATGATCTCAAATACGAGATGAAAGTTTTACATGATTGCGAACTGGAGTTAAGATTAGCCCACACTTATTAACATTATAAAAGGCAAGCAATTATACAGTGACAGTTGCAGAATACAATAATTAGAAATGGGCATATAATTTATACACAGTTATTTCAGGAAAATCTTTATTATGAACACAGTTCCCTGAGGCCAACTTTTTTTTACAGCTGCTTTAATTTGGGTAAATTGTTATTGCTTAACCATACAAACAGCAATGAAATCAGTCGAAACTGAGAATATAAAAAGTTCAAAAGATTTGTTAAACTCATATTATTATAGACAAGAAACCATCTTTCTCACTCAACTCTAGTAAAAATGTAATTTGGAAATTTATAATAACAATATTGGATGAGATGAAATTCGGTGAAAAATTTACAAAAATGATAGAAGGATTTTATAACAATCAGACAGCCAAAGTTCTGATGAATGGAGAATTAACAGAGAAGATCGAAATAAAAAAGGGAGTCAGACAGGGATGCCCCCTCTCTCCTTTGCTGTTTATATTGACTTTGGAAATTTTATTAAATGAAATTCGGAAAGACCAGGGAATAAAAGGTTTAAGACTCAAAAATGAAGAATATAAGGCCCAAGCCTATGCCGATGACTTAGTATTTGTACTAGTGGACCCATTAGAATCCAGTCGGAAATTAATTCAAAAATTAGAAGAATATGGCGAAGTGGCAGGATTAAAGATCAATAAAAACAAAACAAAAATGATAACCAAGAACATGACAAAAAAGCAAGAAGAGGAACTAGAAATAATAACCAATATGAAATAACTAAGAAAGTGAAATACTTGGGGATCTGGGTGTCGGCAAAATGTTCCACAATTAAAGATGATAACTATAACAAATTAGTGATACAAATAAAGAAAGAGTTAGAAAATTGGAAAAATATTCAATTATCACTCATGGGACATAATGCGACAATTAAAATGAATATTTTACCAAGAATCTTATTCCTGTTGCAAGCCGCACCTATTAATCCAGGTAAAAAATTCTTTCAATAATTAAATAACATAACCGCTAGGTTTATTTGGCAGGGACGAAAAGCGAGGATTAAACTAAAGTCATTGCAAGACAGCAAAGAGAGGGGAGGTTTAGCATTACCAAATTGGGATTTATACGCATCGGCAGTATCAATAACATGGGTGAAGGATTGGATAGAGCTAAAGAATAAAAGAATTTTGACCCTGGAAGGCCATGATTTGCAAGCAGGCTGGCACACATTCCTATGGGATGATAAAAATAAAACGCACAAATACTTTCAAAAACATTTAATTAGAAGAGCGTTATTGCAAAAATGGCTCAAAATAAAAAAAATCCATTACGTGAAAATCCCGAATTGGCTATCACTGACAGAAAGGACGACTCATCCAAATTTTATAGATTGGAATAAAATGCTAAGATATAGAGACTTAATTGATAGACAGGGAAACTTAAAAACAATTGAAGAATTGGCAGAACAGAACATGAAAGTGGACTGGTTAACTTACCTTCAAATCAAAACTAAATACAATAATGATACCAAATTATATGACATTGAAACAGAATCACACGAATTGGATAAATTCATTCAAAGCCCAGATAGAAAAATGATAGGGAGAATATATAAATTTCTCCTGAAATATAAAATGGAAGAGGAAATTGTGAAAGAACAAATGATAAAATGGGCACAGAACTTTGGATATAATATTGAATTAGACAAATGGGAAAAATTTTGGGGAACAAACTTAAAAATGACACTCTCAGTTGCACATAAGGAAAACCAGTATAAAATGTTTTATAGATAGCACCTGGCACCAACAAGGTTAGCTAAAATATCGTCAAATACCTCCCCAAAATGTTGGAAATGCGAATCGATACACGGAACGTATTACCACTTATGGTGGACCTGTGAGGAGGCTAAAAAGTTTTGGAAAAAGATCAAAAACTGGCTGGAGGCAATAACGGGAGTTAAAATAGAATGGAAACCGGAAATCTTCTTATTAGGAATATTGCCTGCGAAATACAAAAAAAAGAAATCCAGTATTTAATACTACATATAATAACGGAGGCAAGGATTGCCTATGCCCAGAAATGGAAAAACAAGCCTATCCGGTTCCATCAGTCGCTTGGGGCGGAACCATCTGGGACAATCAGGTTCCGCCTCCCCGCGGTGGGGGGTAGCGCCGGGGAAGTCGAGCCGGAGAGAAGAGTGGTCTGACCATGACAGGGGTGTGATAACTAGATCCCCTATTCCCAGATCACTCGTCCACTGTCCAGATACAAAAACAAGGTCCAGTGTCTGTCCACCCTCGTGTGTGGGGCCCTGAATTAATTGGGACAGGTCCATGGCTGTCATGGAAGCCATGAACTCCTGAGCCACCTCGAATGCTTCACCCGTCGACGGCAGATTGAAATCCCCCATAACCACAAGTTTGGGGGTATCAACTGCCATCTCCGCGATCAGCTTGAGGAGCTCGGGCAGGGCCGCTGATGCATAGCGAGGAGCCAAGTATACAATCAGCAAGCCCAACTGCCTCCCTGGGCCCCATTTCACACCAAGGGACTCACACCCGGAGATCTGTGGCACAGTGAACTCCCTCGGTTCAAGACTCTCCCGTATAATTACCGCCACCCCACCACCCTTACCCTGGGCCCGCGGCTGATGAAATGCATGGTAGCCTGGCGGGCACATCTCCACGAGGGGTAAACCACCCTCGTGGCCCAGCCAGGTCTCCGTTATCCCTGCAAGGTCCAGCTCCCCCTCTGAGATCAACTCATTAATGAGGGGGGCCTTGTTAACAACGGACCTTGCATTGCAAAGCATCAGCCTCAGGCCCTGGCTCTGTAGGTCCTGACCACCTAGGCTGCGAGGGTTGGTACAAGCGACCGGGCGTGTCCAACAGCCACGGTCTCCCAACCGACTACGAGATTTTATTCGGTCATCGCATCCACCTCTCCCCACCGTTGGAATAAAACAACCCTCTGTAGGAATGTCATTTCCCCTCCCCCTCCACACTCCGCTCACTTCCTCCTTGACTGAATGTAACAAAATCCAAAAATAATAGTTATGGGTAAAATAAGAAACCCAAATAAACCATAATCGAATGGGGAAAAAAACAATAATAAAAATAAAAATAAAAAATTAGTTAATTCTAGGTGATAAATAAGTAGAATGTGGTAGCTCTTATAGAATGTTGTCGGTTTTAAAATGTTTATTCGTTGGCAGTTAACCCACTATGACATTTATTATAATATAAATAGGAATGATTCTAGATAAAAGTACTTTCAAACAAATAAAAGAGAATGTTGGTATATTGACGGTATAAAGATTTTTGATTTAAAATGTACAATTCAATTTGAATGAAATATAAAGAATGATTGTAGTAATGCACGGAATTTAATTGTAACCAATCGACATGCTTGCTGGAAGATGTTTTGAAGAGTGTTTTTTGTGTGTGTTTTCTGTTTAATTAAAACAATAAAATTAAAAAAAATTAAAAATAAAAAATAAAAAAGTACTTTGGTGTTTGCTCTTAAGTGCAGTGTACAACATGATTTCCTCGCTGAATTTTTAAACTTACTTTTCCAGATTACAAATTATGTTGGCCAAGTTAATTTTCCAAAATCCAGCAGGCTTCCTTAAATGAAGCCAGGTAGCAGGTTATATTTGTTCCATCAATATAAGTTTTCCAACATTAACAAAGTAACAGCAGCTGCTCAGTGCTTAATGCTACCAAGTCATAAAGTCACTGGTCAGTATTATTTCCAACTTCAATAATTCCAAAACTTGGGTTTCTATCCTTCCTAGCTGCCAAGAACTCTTGCACTCTTTTTTAAGGAATAAATATTTTAAGATCAAAACATTTGCAGACTAGCATACTGCAAAATGATGTCATGCACTCTGCCACTTTAATTCCAAAGGACTGCACTATGCTTCTTCTGAGCCCTAGAGACATTTTTAAAGTATAAAAGTGATGAGTATTCTGCCCTGTGATAGGCTTTAGGGATTAGAAGCAGCAAAAGCATGATTATACAATCTACGGTTTAATATCAGAAAAGAAAAGCAGTCATAAATTCAGTTAAGAAATCAAAGCAGTACTGAATTTCAGACAAGTCAGGGTCCTCTTCAGATCGTATAAAAACCAAGCCCATTGCAGCAAAGAGTTGGTGTAATACAAAGATCAACTAAGAAAGATGCAAAGATAGGTAAAGTCACAAACCTCCCGCTTTACCTGTGCCCTGTTGGCTGTAGCAGGAGCATACTTTCAAACACATCCCTATGCAGGTATAGTGGTGATTCTTTAGCAGATCCATTTTGTAAGATGCAGATCCCTCCAAGCCAGCAGTGGCTTCTTTTTTTAAAAAAAGGTTTTCTTATTTTGATTCTCTTATATATAGTTACAGGTATACATTCACATAGTTATTGTTCTTATTTATCTTTATCACTTTTACATATTTGCTTTTCCATATAAAAGGTTAAAATATAAATTCTGGGTTGCTTTGCTTGCCATCCCATACACCTATTTTGTATCATCACCACCCTATTTTTTTTCTTTTCTTTTCACCCTCCCTCCTTTCTCTACTTCCTTCCTTCCTCCTCTCCTTACCCTTTCCTTCTTCCCTTGTCTCTCCCCTCCTCCTCTCTTCCTCCCCCTCCTCCTACCCTCTCTCCTTCCCTTTCTATCCCTTCCATCCTTCCTCTCCTTTCCTCTTTCTTCCTTCTCTCCCCTTTCCTCTCTTCTCTTCTCTTCCTTTCCTTTTCTGTTATTGTGGTTATCTCTTTTCTACTCTGAACTGATGCATTTTCGAGATGGTATTCCCGCAAACCCTGTTATAATATTATGCTTATCCTTTCCTATTCCCTTTTCTTCATGATCATGACCTATTTTTTCTCTATATCTCATTCTTGAACATATACTTATATATTAATACTTTCTTTTCTATTTCCCCCTCTCTTCCCCCCCCCTTTTCCATTTAATAGTGCCTTATCTGGGTTCTGTATCTCTCTCTTGCTTTCCTTTCTAGATTCCTTTCTCTAACCAATCATAAAATCTTCCCCATGTCTTGAAGTACACCGATTCCTCCTTATCCTTTATTCTCAAAGTTAACCTGTTCATCTCTGCACAATCTATTTTTTTTTTAAAAAAAATCTCTTCTTCTCTATCTCTTCACTGCCAGCAGTGGCTTCTTTTGCAGTTCTGGCGAAAGAGGGTTTGGGGCTAATGGAGACAGATTTCAGTCCTAGTCCTGTCTGAAGATTTCATTCATCTTGTCAGAGAGATCACCTGCCCTGACCTTTTCTGCTGATGAGTCTTCCTCAGATGAGGCCAGGGCAGGCTGCAACTCAGCTTTCAATTTTGAAGCATACTCAGTGGTTCAAAACTAAAAAAAATGTAAGTTGTAGTTGGCAGTGCATGCAGTCCTCAACTTACAACAGTTTAGTGACTGTTTGAAGTTACAAAAGCACTGGAAAAGGTGACTTATGTCCATTTTTCACACTTATGAGCTTTGCAGCATCTACGTGGTCAACTGATCAAAATTCAGACACAAAAGCAACTGATTCATATTTATGATGGTTGCAGTGTTGTGGGGTCATGTGATCAACTTTTACCACTGTCTGACAAGCAAAGTAAAGGGGGAAGCCAGATTTACTTTGCAGATGTGCACCTGATGTTAACAGCCGTGGCAAGAAAGGTCGTAAAATGGGGCAAAACTCACTTAACAAATGCTTTGCTTACCAATAGAAATTTGGGGTCAACTGTGATTGTGAGTCACAAAAAGTCTACCTATAAGTGATAGCTCAAACCTGCCATCCTGGGCCCAACATTTGGGAAGCCAGGTTCTGCCTGTCACAAACCAGGACAAAGGGTGAGTGATGGAGGAGTAACACCTCCTTCAAAAACCTTGGTCCAGCTGGCCCGGCTTGTAGCACCTCGTAAAGGCCCCTTTCCAGGGTTACAGGAGAAGAGAGTCAACAGTTTTGAAGGTGGAAGAGGGCTCTACGCCCCAATGGCAGGTAAAGTGGCAGAACCATCTTCTAGGAGAAGGGAAAACTCTGATTACAAACCTCCACTGCCTTGTGGCAATATCCACTCCTGGAAAAGGCTTCAGGAGTCAACCTCCGGGCAAAATCCGGAGCCGGAATCCCGGAAGCAGTTTGTGACTGTGTACAACCATGTTCTGATAACTCCTGTGATGTAGCTGCAACCAATCATATCAGCTCTGCCGTTCCATTAGACTATTTCAGCAACGTGGAGAGGGGGATCTGCTGCTTGGGTAACAATCTATCCTCCATATTATTCTACCCAGGCCTCATGCTGGGGTGGACATTTTCCAGAGCACAATACCATAATCTTTTGAGACTGAAGGATGCCACTGCAGTGATAGATCACAGTGGTTAAAAGAATAGTAAAGAATAAAAATTGCCCAGGTGAGGTTAATTTGTCCTGAGATGTTTCATGTATAGGAATTTCATCCACCTGTAATGAGCTGACCGTCACCTATCTGATTTCTGTACATTGCAAACAACTTTCTGTTTCTTTCCCTTTGCGAGGCAAGGCTGCCAATGAGAGTTTAAATATACAGCAATAGCAAATACAATGAAGGGCTGTAGACTTTTAATCCCCTTTAACCCCAGAGGTCACTGATCTTGGCCTAGTGGTGAAATCCAAAAATTCTCCCTACCAGTTCTGTAGGCGTGTCTTGGGGGCATGGCTTGATGGCCATGAGTGTGGCCAACTTGATATCACTCATTATTAGATCCAGGAGCTGCACATTCTGAAGCACAGTCTGCCCTTCTGAAGCCCCCAACGCTTTGAGTTTCCCTCCACCATCTGGCTTGACTGCCCAAGCCAACCTCAGAGCCTTCTCTTGCCCTGCTCTCCATCCGTGTGTTCCCCCTGCAGAAAAGGCCGCCTTCAACCCAGGCCAGTGTGCCTCACATACCAGCTCTGCGGAGCTTGGGGCTCCAGAACAGCCTACTGGCTTCCTACCCGGCCACCTGCCTGCTCTCTTTGCAGATCGGCCCAGTCGACCGCCAGTGCCACTCCAGGAATTCGACCCGCAGAGTTCGGTGCTCTGGGGGAATGAAACTTGGCCGTGACACCGCTTCCTGCTGGCAAAGAAGCAGAGTGAGTGGCGCAGAAGTCGCCAGCAGGCAGGTGGACAGCAGCTCTCTGCGAGGGCCAGGTCCGGCCACAGTGCTTTCCCTTTGGCCTGGGCGGCAGCCCATGCCTCAGCCCATACCTGAGAGAAGATGTGTACTGGCTGGATCTGAGATTGTCTACTATGAAGGATGGCAGGCTAGGAAGGTTGGGCCTGAAGAGGCTTTTCAAACCATAGCAGCCATGGGCTGAGCCCAATTGCCTTTAATCAGATGCTGCCAAAGTTGCGAGACTGTTCTGAAATTAAAGTATAGGCACAACTAGAGCTAATCTGTAGTCCCAGCCAGAGTGAATAAGAGTAGTTTGTTAAAAAGGTCTCTTAACTGTTTTTCACTCTGTTAAGCGGATACATAGCATTTATTTTAAATTTCTAGATGCCAGATGTCACCTATCACTTAAAATATAAAACACAAATTTATAACCTAATTGGGGGCCAGGAATTAATGCAACAGGACAATCATACTTCCTCAAATGACAGGGAAAAATGTTTTTAAAATGTGCTTAGATTGCAACAGAGTCAGCATATTTTATTTCTGAGAAACAGTGTTACAGACTGTGGCTACCATGATATAAAAAGCCTTCGGCTAATAACACAACAGTGATAACCTCTATTAACAAATTCAGCAACCAGGCAAATGTAAACGGAAGACTATCCATATCCAACACTGAAACCCATCAGAATCTTAACACCAGATCTCAAGAACAAGTTGTCTATGGCTCATCCTTTAAAAATGAGATTATTTGGCTGTTGTCTCCTGCTTCTCTTCTACCACCATCACACTTGCATTATTATTGTTGTTGTTGTTGTTGTTGTTGTTGTTGTTGTTGTTGTTGTTGTTGCATCAACAGAATTGTATCACAGCGGCCAGTTGTTTCGCCAGATTTGGCATTAATTACTAGTCGGGCCCCACCCAGGGGCCTAGGACGTCGTAACGTATTTTCGTAATATGTGTGCGGATCCAAGCAGTGCGGCCTTTTGCATTTGACTGATGGTGATTTTGTCAATTTTTAACTGTTTTAAATGTAATTCCAGTGCTTTTGGAATAGCACCCAGTGTGCCGATTACCACTGGAATTACCACTGCTGGTTTGTGCCATAATCGTTGGATTTCGATTTTTAAGTCCTGGTATTTCGCTATTTTTTCATGTTCCTTCTCATCGACCCGGCTATCCCATGGTATTGCGATGTCTATGATTGTAACGGCCATACCGGTATAGCCAGGAGCAGTGCCCATCATACCGGTACGGTGGCTCGTTTGGCCCACCCACTTGCCTGCGTTGTATGGCTGTTTATACCACAACTGGCCCATTGCATGCGCACACAGCGTACGGCACCTGTGCGACCTCCGCCGAGCAGCTGGGTGTCGCCCATCTAGGATGCCTGGCCCCATACGCAGCATACGGGATCCGGAACCCACCACTGGCAGAGATGCAAAAACAGCTACCTTTGGAAACCCCAGCCGCTACAGCCCAGCACCATGCTGCAAAGCTGCAGCTGCCCCCATACCAGCAATGCATCACAAAGCACCAGCTGTCCTGCTCTCCAAGGCTCCCCTTGCCTGTACTCCGCAACCCCAGATGACCCTCACAGTCTTCTTGCCTTGTGGGGCACTGTGGGCAGGGGATCATAGGGGGCCAAAAAGGAGAGATAGACCATTGGCTTACCTGAAGGGTCCTTTTCTGTGCACTGCGAGAGAGTCCAAGCATTGGGTTGTTTCAGTCTGGTTGCCCTGGGACTGAGAAACTTTTTTTCCTTCCTGACCATGCCTTCTGGCGTGGCTACTACTCCAGAATATTTGGAGGGACGTCTGGCGGCTTGAATGGTGCGCACCACCTGCTCCGACAATCCCTCCCCCCTTAACAGGTCCCCTTCAAGTACCAGGCGGCCAGTTGGAGCCACTGGGGCTCCGGATCGACAATGGCCCCCTGGCTGAAGGAGATCTTATCCGGGGGAATCCTCCACGGAGGGGAAACCGACAGGCTGACTAGATCTACAAACCAGGATCTCTGGGGCCAATGAGGGGCCACGAGGATCACCTCCGCCCCCTCCGCGATGATCTTGTTGAGGACCTGCGGGAGGAGAGGAAGAGGTGGAAAGACCCCGGGGCCATCTGCAATGAAGGGTGTCCGTCCCTTCTGCCTCTGGCGAATGGAAGCGGGAGAAGAAACGCCTGAGCTGGGCGTTGTCCCTGGAGGCGAATAGGTCGACTCTTGGAGTGCCGAACCTGCTGGACAGTTGGTGGAATAGCGCGGAATCCAGTTTCCACTCTGCGGGGTCTATGGTAGACCTGCTTAGCCAGTCTGCCTGGGTGTTGTCCACTCCGGAGATGTGTTTGGAATGGAGGGATGCCAGATGACGTTCCACCCAGCAGCCCAGGGTCTCTGCTTCCCTCATCATTTCTTGGACCTGGTGTCGCCTGGCGATTGATGTGCGCCTTGGTGGCAACATTTTCTGTCATCAATAGAATGTGACGTTGGCGGATGGACTGGTGGAAGTGACGTAGGGCCAACCTTGCAGCCCGCAGTTCCAGGAGGTTGATGCTGTATGTTGCCTTTGTTGGGGACCACTTGTCCTGAACCATGAGGTGACCCATGTGCGCTCCCCAGCCGGCGAGACTTGCGTCTGATGTGATGATCAGCTGGTCGGGCTCCTTGAAGAGAAGACCCTTGCAGAGTGTTGATAACGTCCACCATCGGAGGGACCTCTTCAATGCCGAGGGCACACTCACTAACATGGGCGAGTTGCTCCTGCAGAATCTCTGGTGGGGAAGAAGCAGCCATTGAAGCGCCCTGGAATGGAGACGGGCCCAGGGGACGATCGAGATGCAGGAGATCATCTTCCCCAACAGCTGCGACAGGAGGACCACAGGAACTCGCCTCGCATGCAACACCTTGTGGGTCATGGACACCAGCCCTTCTAACCTGTCCTGGGAGAGGAACACCCTGCACAGTGAGGTATCTATCACCGCCCCCAAGTGATTTGAGTCTGGTGGTGGGAGTGAGGTGGCTTTTTTCCAAATTCAGGGAAAAACCGTGGCTCCTAAGGGTCCTCATGGTCACACGGAGGTCCCGCAAGGCCTGCTGCATGGATGAAGACTGGATGAGGATATCGTCCAGGTAGCATTGCAGCCTTATGGGCCTGCGCCTGAGCTTGGTGAAGGTCCTGGGTGCCGACGACAGGCCGAATGGAAGGGCCCTGTATTGGAAGTGTCGGCCGGCATAGAAGAAGCGCAGGAACCTCCTGTGCTGAGGTCGGATGGGGTGTGGAGGTAAGCCTCCTTTACATCGATGGAGGTAAGGAGGTCCCCCTGGCGGATCCCCGCCAGGATGGACTGGAGGGACTGCATCTTAAACCTCTGATAGGCGATATGGCTGTTGAGGTTCTTGAGGTCCAAGATGGCCTTCCACACACACCTCCCGAGTTCTTGGGTACCAGGAAAAGGATGGAATAGAGTCCCCTCTCTTCCTGGTTGGGGGGCATCTGCTCTATCGCATTTATCTCCAGGAGATGGAGGATCTCTTGGTTCATCTGCTCTCTCTTTATGGGACAGGATGGAGTGGGGCACCGGATGAAATTCCGAGGAGGGGACAGGAATTCCAGGGAGAGGCCCTCCCTGACAATCTGGAGGATCCAGGCGTCCTCCGTGGTCTGGGCCCAAAGGGAGACAAACAACTGAAGCCGACCCCTTATGGGCGATGTGTCCGGGCAGTCACTTGGACTTGCAGAACAGCCTGCTGGAGGCCCCGCCGTGGTTGTACTTGCGAAAACCGAACTGTGGTCTACCTCTGTCTCTAAATGCGGGCCTGTCCTGAGTTCTGTCCCCCGATTGGCCTGATGGTCTAATGGAGGGGAAGAAGGATGAGGAAGTAGAGGGCTCTGAGGAATGAAAGGACTGCCTTCTGAAATAAGGAGCAGCCTTGCGGTCCTGTTTCTTGGTCAGCGAGGGTAGGACCTTCCTCTTATCTTTAGATTCGATGAGGAAAGGATCCAAAACCTCTCCAAATAATTTGGACCCCTTGAAGGGGGCAGAAGCCAACTTCCATTTATTTTTCTGGTTCGCCTGCCAATGGCAGAGCCAAATCAAATGGCGAGTGGTGACGTTGGACACCAGGGCCCTCGATGCGAATTTGGTGGCATTAAGAGACGCATCGGCAGCATACTGGGAGGCCACGATGATCTTAGAGATATCTTGGAAGAGGTGTACGTCCCCCGCTGGGAGCTTAGCTAGCAACTCACGCAGCCAAATGATGGTGGCCCTGTTGAAAAAGGATGCGGACGAAGAAGCCTTAATGGCCCAGGCAGCCGCGAGATGGGTCTTGTGACATGCCTTCTCCGCCTTTTTATCCTCCGCCCCGGATCAGGCCCCCCTGGCCCCCCAGTGGCCTCCTGATGTAGCGTGGCTGAGCGAAAAATGGCCGTTGTTAAAAAAGGCATGAAAATTCGCGCCCAAAATGGCCGCCGCAACAGCACAGGGGCGAAAGGAGGTGAAAGCAGGGACCGGGAGTGCTACCAGTGGTCGCACGCTCCTCCGCAGCGGCTAGAGATGGAGACAGGCTGGGAAAGCGAAAAAACTACGGCAAAACAATAAACAAGGTGGCCCTAGGGACTTGGGAATGCTCGCTGCTCTTTTGCCACGCCTTTAAAGGCAAGCAGCAGGTCTCCAAAACCGGCCTAAACAGCACGGCTGTGGAGCACATCCCCCCCACCAGCACGCTTACCTCCTGGCCTCTTAAAGGAGAAACGCCGCAGCTGAAATTATACAGCAAGGCAAGGGGATAAAGCAGAAAAGGAGGAGTAAATAGAAAAAAAAATGAAGGAAAAAAAATAGGAGAGTCCAAGCCAAAGGAATAAATTAAGCTGGAGCTCACAGAAATTTAATCCGAACGGGCAGACTGAGAAAATATTCTGGAAGAGTAGCCATGCAGGAGGTGTGGTCAGGAAGGAAAAAAAGTTTCTCAGTCCCAGGACAACCAGACTGAAACAACCCATTGCTTGGACTCTCCAAGCGGTGCGCTTGAAAAGTGGGAAGATAGAGATAGACCCTTCCTGTCATACATGCAGGCACCAAGCACACAAATTTTGATCACGTCACCACAGGGATGCTTTAATGGTCATAACTGCAGGGATCATGAAGGACTACCATTCATTCATTGTCATCATAATTTTGAACAGTCATTGAATAAATGGCTATAACTTAAAGACAACCTGATATTCTACAAACTGGTGACACAATATTGAATCTGGCTATGATTTATGATTACTGTATTTTATGATTTATGATTGTATTTTATTATGATGATTTATCACTTATTGCTTGCAAATACTTATGCTTATGCACCGGAGACAAATTCCTTGTGTGTTCAATTAACCTTGACCAATAAGGAATTCTATTTTTTCCAGAGGAATTTTGCAGGATTAGCCAGGATTGGGTATTGTTATGTCCAATTGGCCTCAAGACAGAGCTAATTTGAAGCCATGCCTTTGTGCTCCTTGCTTCTGGTTCCCAGTTTCAACTCTGTCTGGCCGAAGAAAGACAGGTTGCTTTTGGTTCCTAATTCTTCCAAAAACTATCCAGTGCCATCCTGCAAATTCCTTCTCCCTGCCTTCTTCCCCTTGCCTTCATCTGATACCTGGAAGCCTCTGCTTGGTGTGGCTCGCTCCTGGCCGCTAGTAATGGATTTAAAAGTTGCCTTTTGGAGCTTTAGAGGCAGGACACCATTACGGCGGCCATTTTGGGGGCTCAATTCCTGCGGGCCGCATGGGCTGGGGCAGAGGCTACTATGAAGCCTCATTTTCATCCCTGCCTTCCTGGGTGGCCATCCTTTCTGCAGCGGCGGCAAGACCCTGCAGGCCCAGATCGACGCCAGGAGGCCCAGAGCGGCGCAGAACAGCGAGGACTGTGTGGCGACTGCGTGGTGCTGCCGGTAGCCGGGCGGCTTGCAAAAGGGGTCGGAAAGGTCTACCAGAAGCTGATTTTGTCGCATGGAGGCCATGAATGATTGGGGGAAGCTGTTTTTTGGTTGCTGCTGTTTCTGGTAGGCTGAGCCTGGTGGAGCCCTGACCTGGTGTCATGGCAGATGCAGAGGAGAGGCCGGATTCCCCCCCATTGTCCCCTGGGGAGGGGACATTCAGTGGGGCCCGAGTGAGGCCCAAAGCCTCTGTGAGATTGCAAAAAACTGCAGCAGCTGAAAAATCCTGCAAGGCCTTGTAGAAGGATGAGGAAAGGAGGCACAGGGCCCTGGAAAAGCAGGTGTCCAGGGCTGAACAGAGGGGTAGGCCTAGTTCTCCCTTGAGGTCTAGATCGCCCATTTGATCCAGGTCTAGGTCTCCTCACAGGGGGGATTCCCCAGTGTATCTCAGGGACATTTCACCTTCCCCCCCCATTCTCCATGGTGGAACATGGCCCCTATCTAAGGGATCCTTTTCAGTGCAGGGGGGCTTTGGGGGATAGTCCCATCAGGCCATCATTGGCTCCACAGTCTGAAGACTGTGCACAAGAGGAGGAGGAGGATTCCTTCATTAGAGACATGGAGCAGCTTCCAGCAAGCATTCAGAGGTTTATCTCATCTGCAATTTCACATGGAATTTCTGCTGGGTTACAGAAGGGGTCTGTGCGACCCGCAATGGTGACAAAGGTCCCTGGGGGGGGGGGGTGCCACTGCTGAGGCCTTCCCCCTTGGAGGTGTGCCAGCCTGTTTCTCCTTCTCTGGCTAGCAAAGGTTCCATGGCGGGGGATCAGGTTCAGAGAGAGGTAGACATGTCTGATGACGAGGATCCCGCAAAACCTGAGGCACCAGCATTCTCTGGTCTGTTTCCTCCGGATTTGTTCAAGTCACTGTTTCACAAGGCCAGGGCCAGTTGGGTGCCAAGGAGGGTGGTCCGGAGAAAAAGCCGGAGGATCACGTTTACTCAGAGCCTTCTCCAGTGAAGGAACACATCCCTGCCCCTATGTTGTTCCTAGAGGTAGTTAAAAAGCAGTGGGAAAAGCCAGGAACATTTCCCGACCCTAGCAGCAGTGATAGGAGGTTCTTTAATATGGAACCTAGTTTCTCTGAGGTGTTGCAGGTGCCCACAGTGCACCCTCCAGTGGTGGCATTGCCTTCCACGTCAACGGTCGTGTCTGGCGATGTGGCTGATTACTTGAAGGCCAAGGACAAGAAGGCGGAGCTGACTCTTTCTAAAACATTCCCAGTCTTCCGCGTGGGCCATCAAGGCAGCTGCCTGTGCGTCGTTCTTCAGCCGCATGGATATCCTTTGGCTACAACAGATGCAGGAAAGGATTCCGCCTGAGGAAGTGCATACTCATCAAGATCTCAACAAGCAGGTTGCTGTTGCACAATTCTCTGTGGATGACACTCTGCATGCCATGAAGTATGCTTCACGGACAATGGTGGCCTCGGTGACCTCCCAATGTCTCCTGTGGCTGAGGGGGTGGCAAGCAGAGAACAAGGCAAAGTGGCACCTGGCATCAGCGCCTTATTCCGGGGGATCCCTTTTCGGTACCCCGTTGGACCCAATCCTCGTTGAGGACAAGAATAAAAAGAAGGTCATGCCTACACCGGCAAAGAAGTCGGTGCAAAAATCTGCACTTTACTTTCAGAAGCAGTCCTATCGTCAGTCAGATCAGGAGGCACAGCATAGCAGGTATTTTCCGAGATCAGATAGGCAGTCGGATAGGCACTACACCAGGGATAGGCCTAGGTTTACCCCAGGGGAAGAGGCCCTTTTGGGGGGGAGGTAGCTGTCCCTACCGCCAGGGCAGATAGGTCAATAGCGACCCCACCCACAGGCAGCAGACTGCTTCTGTTTGCCGACGCCTGGGCTGAGATTACCACTGATGCCTGGGTTCTGAATACCATCAGATTTGGCCTGCGCCTAGACTTTCTCTCCATTCCGCCGAACCACTTTTGGACATTTTCGGTCGCCAAGAGTAAAGATAAATGCTCTCTCATGAGGCAGGCGATCTGACACCTCCTAGAGATTAGTGTGGTGGAACCGGTTCCTCCGGACCAAGTGGGGTCAGGTTTCTATTCCAATCTCCTTGTCATTCCAAAGAGTTCAGGGGGATGGAGGGCGATTCTGATCTTAAACTGCTAAATTTTCACTTAGTCTATAGAAGATTCAAGATGGCATCGCTTAAATCCATCTTGGCGGGGGTCAGGCGCAATGACTTCATGGCCTCCATCGACTTGACAGAGGCTTACCTCCAAATCCCCTTCTTCCCTGGCCATCATAAGTATCTCAGGTTCTCCTATTTAGGTAGCCACTATCGGTATAGGGTCCTACCGTTTGGCTTGGCATCAGCGCCTTGGACCTTCACTAAGGTCCTAGCCGCAGTGGCGGCTTACCTCCGTGAACGCTCTGTCAGGATCCAATGCTATCTCGCTGACATCTTAGTCCAAGCAGCATCGTTTGAGCGGGCGAGGGAGGATATTTTGTTGATGGTATCCACACTACAGCAGTTAGGTTTTTCGGTTAACCTGGATAAGAGTTCCATCATAGACTCTAAGCTGGGGAAGGTGTTCCTGTCCCACGACCATAAAGTTAGTTTGTTAGCCTTAGTTAGACAAGTTAGAAGTCAATGTTTTGTTCCTGTAGTAGTGCTCTCCAGCTTGCTGGGGAAATTCATTTCTTGCATAGACGTGGTGCCTTGGGCTCGTCTACACGCGAGGCCGCTCCAGTGGCATCTCCTGTCGCATCAGAAGTCAAACTCCAGCAATTCCAAGGAAAAGCTTCCAGTGACACCACAGGTGCAGCTGTCATTGAGGTGGTAGTTCTCCCCAGAGTTACACGATTGGCTAAATTGGCTAGAACTGCGAGCGATTCACTTGGCATTGTAGCACTTCAAGGACCATGTTCGGGATCGAGATGTCTTGGTGCTGACCGACAACATGGCGGCGAAAGCCCACGTCAACCGACAGGGCGGCACACACTCCAGGGCACTTTGAACCGAGGCGATGGCACTCGGCGCCTGGGTGGAGAGGCATCTTCGATCACTCAGGTTGGAGCACATCACAGGAGTGAACAACCATCAAGCCGACTGGCTCAGTCGGGCCACGGTGGACCACGGGAAGTGGAGCCTTTCTCCGAAACTGTTCCAAGTTCAGTCACCCGGAGGTGGACCTGTTTGCCACACCGCAGAACGTTCAGGTGGATCGGTTCTTCTCTCGGTTCCCAGCTCGGGGATGGAGAGAGTCGATGCACTTCAGATTCCATTGCCGAAGGGCCTGCTCTAGGCCTTCCCTCCCCTTCCCCTTCTCCCTGGGGTAGTTTGGAAAGTGATATCAGAGAGGGCAGAGCTCATCTTAGTGGCACCTTACTGGCCGTGCCGGGCGTGGTTTGCAGACCTAATGTGCCTGTCAGTGTCACACCCGTGGAGGATCCTGGGGAAGGATGTGGACCTCAGACAGGGGAACCTGGTGCATCCTGAGCCATAGTGGCTGCAGCTAGCTGTGTGGAGATTGAGTGGGAGTGCCTAAGGGCCGCCCAGCTTTCACACAGGGTGATCTCCACAATTGAGGCTTCATGCAAGGGTTCCACCACTAGGATTTATGATTCCACCTGGCGGGTCTTTGCAGAGTGGTGCCGGGTCTCGGGAGCGAATACTCGCGAGGCTTCAGTACCGTACGTCTTGGAGTTCCTCCATGATGGATTGGATGGGGGGCTCTCACGTGGCACCCTCAGGAGACAGGTGGCAGCCCTCTCCACAATTATTCAGGGAGAGGGGCTCCTTCCACTTTCCCACGTCCCATTAATTAAGAGGTTTTTGAAGGGTGTGGGGAATCTCCGTCCCCCGGTAGTCCACAGATTTCCGACATGGAGCCTCACTACGGTTCTCCAAGCAATGACAGGAGCACCATTCAAACCTCTTAGGACAGTTGGCCTGAACTTCGTAACCCTTAAGGTAGTGTTCCTTGTGGCGGTCACCTCAGCCCGTCGCATCTCCAAACTGGGGGCGTTGTCCTCCAGGTCGGATCTTTGTACATTCCACAATAATCAGGTTGTCCTGTGACTGGATCTGACTTTTGTTCCCAAGGTTAATTCCTTTTTCTACGGGTCACAGGAGGTGGTATTACCAGATTTTTGTCCAGACCGTCTCATGATAGGGAGCGCCTTTGGCACCGGCTGGATGTCAGGCGTGCCTTGAACATTTACCTGAGGTGCATGGAGGGCCTCAGGAAATCTGAGGCGCTTTTCATTTCCTTTTATCCGTCTTCCCTGGGGAAGAGGGTGTCCTCCTCAGCTATAGGGAGGTGGATCAAGTTGGCCATCGCATTGCCTATGAGGTTCAGCACCTTCCGGTGCCCCAGGGCATCACAGCACACTCCACCAGGATTGCGGCTGCCTTGGCAGCCTGGGCCACACAGGCGCCTATCATGGAGATTTGCAGGGCGGCTACATGGGCGTCCCCGTCTCCCTTTATCAGGCACTACAGGTTAGACGGGTTTGCATCGGCTCATGCGGCGTTTGGTCTTAGGGTGTTACAACAGGTGGTAGCGCATGAGGGGCCCAGAACCAATAGTGCCCCCCCTGAGGGGCGTTAACTTGGATATGTCCCAATCCTGGCTAATCCTGCAAAATTCCTCCGGAAAATGACAGTTGGTTTTACTGAACTGTTGTTTTAGGAGATTTTGCAGGATTAGCCAGGTTCCTGCCCTACCGTTGGTCAGGGGGTAGGGTGTGTTCCCTTATGACTTGTTTTCAGGTGTTTTGCAGTGGGCTTGACTCATTGAAACTGGGAACCAGAAGCAAGGAGCACAGAGGCGTGGCTTCAAATTAACTCTGTCTCGAGGCCAATTGGACATAACAATACCCAATCCTGGCTAATTCTGCAAAACCTCCTAAAACAATAATTCAGGTAAGACCAACTGTCATTCTCTTCTCTCCCTGTTCTCTCAGCCATTTTTCTGGTTACTTAAGAAAATTCATTTGGTCTGTACTTTTCTGGACCCCTTCCTATAGAATAAATCTGTGAATTTGCATTTATTGATATGCATTCTCAGTTACATGGGTGATAGCACCTAACTAATCTTGCATGAGGTTAATAGCTGGATGGAAGATTTCCAGAAATTTGTGGGCTTGGAATAGTAAAAGTAATAAAAAGAAAATGCAAACAAACAAGTAAATAAATAAACAAACGCAAGCCCTGAAAGAAAGCAATAGCCAAACAATTCCAACAGTTGCCAAGGAAACAACATAGACTTATCCATGTAGTCACTAGGAGTTCAGCTCAGTTCAATTACAGGGACTCGTTGTTATTACTACTGCTTGCAGCAGCATCTTTCTCTTATCAAGACCAAAATAGTGGTTTATGTAAACACCTCAGACAGCCCCACAACCCTCCCAATTCATATGAAGAAGGGA
Source organism: Natrix helvetica (assembly GCF_964273705.1). Lineage (NCBI taxonomy): Eukaryota > Metazoa > Chordata > Lepidosauria > Squamata > Natricidae > Natrix > Natrix helvetica. The sequence continues at coordinate 106,925,907 of NC_138551.1, read as the reverse complement.
AGCACATTCAGGCTTGTTAACTCTAGCACCACTGCTGATTTAATAGAAATATCTTCTGAGGAATTATTATCTGAATCTCCTTGATGCAGACTCAGTTTCATCATGCAGAGTTGTAGAATCCAACATCTGATACGCGGCTCACTTTGCTCCTTCCCTAACTTATTATAATTAATATTATTAGTTGTTTATGGATAGTAAGGGACCAATAGTAGCTTTGAAAACACCAAGTCTGTGGTCTGCTATGACCCAGACTTTCTCTATAATCTGGAACCAAAAGCACACCGCACATCCTATCCAAATGTACAAAGTCCAGCACTTTTCTCCTCAAAATGTTCAACATATAAAGAGCAAGCTACTAAGTGGAAATTAGGCACTATATTTAGGGCAGATAATATTGCCCCAACTGTACAAATACTGAGTAATGACCCGAGGAAGACAATAAATTGTCCTTTTCTTCTTTTAGTGCAGTACTTCCCAAAAGACATGCTGTAGCACGTTCAGCCAACTTTGTGGCAACTTATCCTCTAATTGTTCCATTAGAAATACAGTTATCTCTAACAAGCTAACATGAAATTACAAGGTGTTTTCCTATCCTGATCTCTTCTTCTTCTGTAGATATACTGAAAACTTCTTATACTTATACTGAAAACCAGGAAAGCAAAGAATATTTCTAGAGCAGGGGTGTCCAACCTTGGCAACTTTAGGATTGTGGATATCAGTTCCCGGAATTCCCTGTCCAGACGTTCACAAGTCTTAAAGTTGCCAAGGTTGGACACTCCTGCTCTAGAGTGTTCTAGACCTTTAATAAATGGATGATGACTACTGATTTGGATGTCAAACAAAGGCTTGGAGGACACAGTTTTTCCGTTCCTGATGGGCAAGTAATACAAGATCCTGGGTTACAACTCTGCACAATTTGTGTGTGTTTGAGTCACTCCTGGTGGCTGCCTGGACTAGTCTCTGCAGTTTTCTTGGCAAGATTTCTGAAGTGATTTTTTGCCACCTGCTTCCCATGCACGAGAGGACTAGGGGTGGGTTCCTGCCGGTTTTACTACCAGTTCACAACTTGCACGCCAGACGCATGCTGCACGCACTTGCACTGTTCAATGTAAATTGTTCTTGTCGCATGCTCAGAACAATTTACAGTGAACTGCGCAGGCGCAGTCACTAAAAACCAAAATAGTGGCGGCCCAGCGGCAGCAAGGGAACTAGTTCAGGGGCGTGGCATGCCTGGGTCACTGCCAGTTCTGCGATCCAGGCCTGAATTCCACTACCGGTTTGGCCGAATAGGGAGCAACCCACTTGGCCCAAGGTCACCCAGTGGCTTTGTGCCTAGCGTGGGACTAGAACTCAGAGTCTCCCGGTTTCTAGCCTAGCACCTTAACCACTGCACAAAAGTTGTCTATACTTCTAGGAACTCTGAGAAGAAATTACACTTTTGCACTTCTAAAATGCCTGGTTTTTATTTTTCTACTATGAACTGAAGAAGATGGGGAATAATCATAGAATACAAGAGCACAAAAAGGCATAAAGTGGAAGAACAAGTAATTGTACCAACAGAAGTATTCATTTTCCTCTTCATGATAGGATCCATTAGCTAAATATCCTTTCTTTTTTAGGCAGTGATGTATTTTTAGCTAAACTTTTCCCCTACAAGCATCAAATGCACTCTTAAAAGCTTAAGGTGCTGTATGCTTCAAGGAGGGTTGCACCCATGTTTACACTATGATGCTGAGAGCCAGATTTTTAGATCTTGCCTCCTCATACATATTCTCTCTCACACCAATGGACCAAAATGTAGATAGGTTTCCATTATAGCCACCAACAAAAGACAGGAAACAAAAGAATCCCTCTTATTTTCTTCTGAGCAAGCACTTCTGCGGTTATCAGAAAGGCTGGGTGCATGTTTCCACAGGAAGTTTCATAGGCAATGTCAATAGCTAACTTAAAATATTAAGCATCTGAATTAAGATGAGTAATTTCACAAAATCAAAGCAGAGTAATTCAAAATAGTAGAAAAATTGGAGGGCTCTTATCAAGTTTAATATAATTTTGCTCCAAGCATAGGTATCAGGTAATGGACAATTTGATTTTAAACTAGACAGAACTGTGTTCATTGTTCATCTGGTCTCCAGATGTTAGCAAGAGAAACCACTCAGCAAAAGTCAAGTTTTATACTAACATAAAATATTAGCATAGTTTTTGGAGTAAAATTGACATAATCTGATCAAAAGGTCGTCATAGCTATCCAAAATGTGCAAACAAACAGCGTGTCCAACTGTGCACTTAGTATAGTCTGATGTTTCCCAACCTTCACAGCTTTAAGACGAGCAGATTTCAATCTTCAGAATTCCCCAGCCAGGCTTGCTGTCTTAAAATTGTTGAGGTTCGGGATTACTAATCTAGTCAGGTTACTTGAACAAGGCAATTTAGAATGGACTTCCTAAGGAAAACTACACCCATGGCAAAACGATTCCTTCCTTGGCTTCAACTATGCTCTAGACTAGAGCAAGGGTCTCCAACCTTGGCAACTTTTGTGGACTTTAATTCCCAGAATTCCTCAGTCAGCCACAAGTCTTAAAGTTGCAAAGGTTGGAGACCCCTGCTCTAAACGTAATCAGTTTTGCTGTACTCCAAGAAGCTATAAAGGGAGCAATGGAAGCTTAACAGAGTTACTTTTGATATGATCATGCCATCTCTGGAAGCCTGAATGTACAATACTTGAGATATACAGAAGGCAAATCTACATGTCCCAAGATAATGTTGCAGGATGCAAATCTGGGCTGGTCACTGGGACCAGAGGTTTTGTCTTCTAAGATTTTTAAGCTTTTTAAGCTTTCGGATGGGCTGGAGCCCATCTTCAGGGAACTTCTCACAGAGATTTCAAGCACAAGTCCAAAAGCTCAAAAGACAAAATCTCTTGTTCCGATGACTGAGCCAGACTGGATCCAGAAACTTTATGAAATATTCTTGGTTTATCACTCCCTTACATGACTCTGTGTCATGGTCGCCGCTCTCTCATTCTGAACATTTCTCTGAATTAGCTAGCAGAGATGGTTTAGTGACAACTGGACACCATGAAAACAGGCGAATTAATGTTTTCTCATGAAAGGGGAAGCCCGCTCACACTTTCAGGAGCATGCAGCTTTCCCAATGAACTCAGCTTCCTCTTACACACACACACACAAAAAACCTCTCTCAGCCTTTTTCTGTGAAATCTAGCAGAGGGAATCTTTGAAACTTCATGGCAGTAGGTCCAAAAACAACTAAGTTGCAGCCACTTTTTATCAGTATAATTTCAAACAAGTATACAGTCTTTGATTTATGACTACAATTGGGATCAGAACATTCTTTGCTAAGCGACGTGATTGTTAAGTGCATCATCCAATTTTACAGTTTTTTTTTGCCATGGTTGTTAAGCAAATTCAGTTTCCCCCATTGACGCTGCTTGTCAGAAGGCCGCTGGGAAGGTCACAAAAGGCAGTCCTGTGACCAGGGGATGCTAGCATTGTTGCAGATATATGCTGGTTGCCAAGTGCCCAAATCCTGAACACATGTCTGTGGGGACACTGCAATGGCCTAAATATGAGGACTGTTCATAACTCCCACTTTTCAATGCCATCGTAACTTTGAACAATCATTAAATGAGAATCATATGTTGAGGGAAGTGGTGGGTGTTAGATACTAGCTTCAGCTATAGTGGTTTCCACCAAGGTCCTCTGTTCCGGTGGGAACAGAGGTTTAATCTCATTGGTCGAAGAGTCTGACAGCTCCCTATAAAAGGGCTGCTGTCAGACTCAACCTTCGCTGGATTGTACATATTTGTTCTGTTACAATAAAGAGCTGTTATTGCCTTTAGCCTTGTAGTGCCTATCCATTACCTGATCTAACATTAGCGATGAGGGTGGGATTGGAAGGCAACTAGGCGAACCAAAAAGAGCATAGCAATCCAGCAAATAAATCCAGTCCGGAGCTCAGCAAGGCTTCAAACAGCCGTTTTTGAGCGGCAAACTCAGAACACAAAATGGCCATGCACGCCCCACCGACTCCGTATGACCCAGCCACCGAGCACTGGGTCTCGTATATGCTGAGGTTCGACTGCTTCCTCGAAGCCAATGACCTCATGGGCCTTTCTAAAGGCCGCAAGAAGAACGTGTTCCTCAGTTACTGTGGACGGGAAGTGTTCGAAACTGCCAAAGACCTGTCAAAACCAATGCCACTACAATTGGTCGCTTGGTCGGTGCTCCAGCAGACGCTGAGGACTCACAATGCTCCCAAGCCGTCTAAGCACGTCCACCTGCACAAATCTAATATTCACAACCAGAAGGAAGGCGAATCAATCAACGAGTATGTTGTGGCGCTACGAAAGCCTACAGCGTACTGCGAGTTCCGAGATTTTGACGAGCTTATTCTTCCATCATATGTGGTGTGTGGGACATTAATTTACAGAGGAGGTTACTCGCCAAATCTAACCTCATTCTACAAATTGCCTTGGACGAAGCCAGGGCATCCGAATCGGCTGTCAAGTCAACAGAAACCCTGTAGCGCCAAAGCACTCCACAAGACGCGTGAAAGAACACATGCGTACATCGTGAGGCTGCAGAGGCTGAGAGCTCAGAAGGCGAAGACAATGACAGCTGCCGCATGCACAGTAGCCGCGCCAAGCCGGTGCGCCAATTCAAACAGCATTTCCCGCCTTACGCTAGCTGCGGAGGAGACTATGCCCGATCGGTTTGCTGTTTCCGCGATGCCATCTGCCAGCGCTGCAAGTGAAAGGGGCACATCGCCAAAGTTTACAGAAGCGAGCACCCCACGACAACCTAGCAGCCAAGAAGCTGATCTAACCGCCAGCAAAGGCCCAACCAAGGGGCAGAAGCCATCACAGCACTCAGAGGGTGACACCAGAGTCACCTAACACACCTCAATCAGCCAAGTCTGCACTAGGCGGCCAAAAAACCTAAAGGTCAGTCCTCATCGAGGGCTCTCCAAGCGAGATGGATCAACACGGGTCATCACTGACCATCATGCCTTGGTCCACACTCAAGTGGACTATCCCTAGCCTGAAGAAGAAGCATCTACGCGCCCCAGACATCTGCCTTCACGATTACCAGGGGAACCGAGTCCCCATTGTGGGCCAGGGCACCTTCTGGGTGCAATTCAAGAAATACAGCGGCCAGCTTCCAGTGATGGTGGTCAGCGGCGATCTGCAGAGCCTCCTAGGGCTTGACTGGTTCGAAGCCCTGGGCCTAGAAGTGACCACTATCAACGCTGTGAAAGACGAGAGCGCTGAAGCGATTTTTAAGGAGTTCGAGAACGTCTTCGGCAACGGTTTGGATAAGTATGTGGGGACTCCAATCTCTTTTAATTTGGACCCCAACATAGCCCCCATCAGGCTAAAACCCAGGAGAGTACCTTTCGCTCTCCGCCAGAAAATTGATTTGGAAATTGAGAAGCTCGTAGGCCAGGGAATCCTAGAGCCGGTTGATAACGCATGCTGGGAGACCCCTATAGTGACACCTGTCAAATCTGACGGGTCTGTCCGCATCTGCGCGGACTACAAATGCACAATCAATAAAATGTTACAACAAAGCGCTTACCCTGTACCCATTGTACAGCATCTACTACATTCTTTAGGCCCCAGCAAATTATTCGCTAAATTGGACATGGCGCAGGCATACCAACAATTCCCTGTAGATGGCGCTAAGGCGGAGGCCCCAACTATTGTGACACACAGAGGGGCATTCAAATGTCACCACCTGCAATTCGGAGTTAGTATCGCCCCTGGATTGTTCCAAAGCGTCATGGAACGGCTTTTGCAGAGGACTCCAGGAGTCGTCCCCTATTTTGATGACATCTTGGTATTGGCTGCAAATGAGGCGCAACTTTTCAAACGTTTACAAACTGTTTCGGCTAGAATTAAAGACAAGAAAGAAAAAATGCCAAATTAAGGTGCCAAGGGTTGAATTCTTATGGTACCTAATCGACGGCTCTGGGATTCACCCGACCATGAGAAAAATTAAAGCAATTCTGAACATCCCTACACCTCACAATCAAACTGAGCTACAGGCGTTCCTCAGGCCGCTTAATTTCTACAGCGTCTGGCCTAACATGGACAGGGAGATCGAAGAATGGGTGGCTACTTGCACACCATGTCAGGAGCCCAGAGCAGCTCCCCCAGAGGTGCTCGCTAAGGAGTGGGAGCGACCTCAAGCACCGTAGTCTAGGGTGCACATTGATTTTGCTGGCGCAGTTCATGGCTAGACTTTCCTCGTAGTTGTGGATGCCTACTCGAAATGGCTAGACATAGTCCTGATGAACTCCACTACGGCAGAAGCAGTCATCAAGGTACTACAGAGACTTTTCTCCACGCACGGCTAGCCCGACGTCCTGGTCTCTGACAACGGGCCCCAATTCACGGCCATGCAATTCAAGACCTTCTTAGCAGCACAGGAAATCAGACATGCCCTGGTCGCGCCATTCCATCTGGCCTCCAATGGTCAGGTGGAGAGAATGGTGAGATCTGCAAAAGAGGCCCTCTCTAGGATGGGCCTGGGAGATTGGCAAACACAGGTTGACCACTATTTGCTAATTCAGCACATCGCACCTAGTGCCAGTACAGGGAGAAGCCCCTCCGAACTTCTCATGGGTCACCGGCTAAGGTCCCACTTAGACCGGCTACACCCAAACTATTCTGCTGCATCACCCCCAGACTCAACAAGCAAAATTCAGAATTTTAGCATAGGGGATTCAGCTTATGCCCACAACTACACCGGGGGAACTCTGTTGATTCCTGCCACAGTGATAGGCATCACCGGGCCTTGCTCTTATCTCGTAGAGCTCGAGGACAGTTGGAATTGGAGAAGGCACATTGACCAACTCCGTGGCCGCCTCTCCAACTCCTCTCTTAGGCAGCCAGAGGTAACTCCTGCTCGAGTTAGCCAAAGTCGTACCCAAAAGGAGCACGAAGTCACTCCTTCCACAGCCAACTCAAACCCAAAATCACCAGGATACCTAGCTTCTTGTGTTTGCAGGCCTGCAGTGAGCTTCAACCAAACTGGCTCTAGAAGCTCCAGCCGCGGCCTGTGAAAGGTTCCAGGAGCTTCCACCAAGTGGAGCTGCGGAGTAAACAGGTCCGTCCGACCTTTCTGAAGAACACCGTCCGACTGAACTGCGCAGGTCAGGCAGAGCTATCAAAAAGCCCGCCTACCTGCGTGACTACATAACCAGTAGGATTACTCCATCTAAGAGGAGAGGGGTGTTAGATACTAGCTTCAGCTATAGTGGTTTCCACCAGGGTCCTCTGTTCCAGCGGGAACAGAGGTTTAATCTCATTGGTGGAAAGGTCTGACAGCTCCCTATAAAAGGGCTGCTGTGAGACTCAACCTTTGCTGGATTGTACATAGTTGGTACTGAGTTAATAAAGAGCTGTTGTTACTGTTAGCCTGTGTGTGCCTTTCCATTACCCGATCTAACAGTGTGTTTCCATTTTTTTTTACTATCGGTTCGCTCGTGCATGTGTGCAACGATTCTGCGCACGCACAAAAGCATCTGGGTCAGTGGACGGAGTGTCCCGCTGCCGCCACTTACCAGTTCACCCAATCCAGGCCAAACCAGGAGCAACCCACCTCTGGTTGAGGGCTACCTTTAGCTGTAACTCCCCTGTGCTTATTTCTATGAAATTTGGCTTGCTGTCTTTCCATAATGCTTTGCATTACTGCCAAAATCATTCCTTTCTGTTGCAAAATAAAAACCTGGGCATTTTAACCCCCACCCCACCCCGACCACATCCAGTCCTTTGGTTGTTCTGGTTTGGTCCACACAAGATCAATCGGAAATTAGAAATCAAATGTAAATAAATGTAGGCCATGCATACAATACAACTGCATTGCCTTTATGTTGAAGGTGACTGCTCTTTTATTTTCAATTTACATAGGTGCATCATACAATCCCAGCCCTACTGGTTCGGCCCACAACAGTCCCAGTTTCTCATGTGGCCCCTTGGGAAAATTAACTGCCCACTCCTGGACTAGACTGTTTCCAAAACAGCCCAAAGCTTAATATATCATTTCCTTCAGGTTGGTGCATAGGCCATTGATTTCTACATAAATGCAGAGATGTACATTATATATACAGTCTAGTACTGTTCCTTAAATAGGCATCCAATTCATTCAATTATTCTGTAATTAAAATTTGGTAATGTCACTGAAGAACAGCAACTGATTTTGTAAGCTGGATCTGGCCAATGGGTTGTCAGCTGAATATTCCTGTTCTCAATAATTCTACCACAATATATTTGTGGCAGTAGCTTGCAAAGCTACTCAAACAGACACACCCTCACTGAAAGAAGGGATTATCTTTCCAGAAAGCTTCTCATTTGTCTTGACTAAAATACAGAAGGTCAAACAGAAAATAAAGACAAAACGGTATCCACTCTGAAACATACAGGGGCATACAAATCCATAAAGGTGCAGAATATGTTAAAGGCATGAGAAACACCGCTTCGTTCAATAGACAAGAGAAAATGTTTGCTGGCATAAAGTAGAGCAAGGAGGTTTCTTATGTTCTAAAAATAAAACAAGTATTGGTAACACAACCTTTCCTCCCTCAGCAGAATGCCCAGGTATTCCTCAGCCATCCTTCCAAAGAAATAATCCAAAGTATTAGAACATAAAGAATAGCAAGCACCTGGATGGAAAAGTCTTTGAGGATTCAGACAATTTAACTGAAAACTTCCCCTTCCGCTGAGAGTCCCCTGGCACCATTCTAAGGTTGCTTTAAATTAAGCAAAGGCTTTTCTAAATACAGGACAAATTTCCCAGAGGTTAGAACTTCCCTATAAATATTAGCATAGGACTGATACCAATCAGTCATGCATGCCTATTCCGACAAGGATGATTGACTGGGGAAGATAAATAGCATTAAGGAACCTTTCCATACTGAAGGTCCAATTTAGAAAGCCAATCAAGATTTTGCCAAGAACTATAAACTGCAGACTGTATAAGGAACGTGGCTACGTTTTGTGACAGTCTTTGAATGTCTCAAATATATTCACTTCTGCTCCATCAACAAAACCACTTTAGGACTGTTGATCACAAACGATATGATGCATGACCATTTTGAAGAGGTATGATGAACTTCTGACCCTGGATTACTAACTCCTCATATTCCCAACAACTGGCCACGGTGCCTCCATGGCAACTTGATGCAAAGTAGGAGAGTGGTCCCTTCCCCTGCAAGTATTTAGCACATTCATTCTTTGCACATTAAAAATGACACCTCAACTCATTGGGAAGAGCCTCATACCTGCGTTCCCCCTCACAAGGACACCAAATGGATTATTGGGTAGAATGTGGGGAGAATGACTTACTTCCCTGAAACCAAGGAAGGGAAGATTGAAGCTGAGAGAAAGTCTTACTATAGGCCACTTAGTGGATTAAGGGTAGAGGGGAAATTATGAATTATGGATTCTTTATATTTTTGTTGTTGTCAGACTGAAAACATTCCTTCTTTCATTGAGGGGCATAAACAATTTCTACATACTGCACAGATGATAAATAACTGCAGTAGTTCATTTACACCAGTGTTTTTCAAATTTGGCAACTTTAAGTTATGTGGATTTCAACCCCCAGAGGAAGAACGAAGGAAGAAACAAGTCTAAAAAGAAAATTAATGTGGGATCACAATCTGACTGGAAACTTATTTTTGCAGTCCCCTCCAAAATCCAGGAGCTCTCAAGTTAAGACTCCTGAGTAATGGAGTAAAGGGACATGGTAGCTCAGTGGCTAAGACACTGAGCTTGTCAATCAGAAAGGTCTACAGTTTGGCCATTTGAATCCCTAGCGCCACGTAAGGGAGTGAGCTCCCATTACTTGTCCCAGCTTCTGCCAACCTAGCAGTTCGAAAGCATGTAAAAATGCAAGTAGAAAAATAGGAACCACCTTTGGTGGGAAGGTAACAGCGTTCTGGGCGCCTTTGGAGTTTAATCATGCCAGCCACATGACCATGGAGACGTCTTCAGACAGCGCTGGCTCTTTGGCTTTGAAACGGAAATGAGCACCGCGCCCTAGAGTCGGGAAAGACTAGCACATATGTGCGGGGGGACAGGGGACCGGGGGGGACACCTGAGTAATACTACATTATATGCAGCATATTCTGGTTTATATCAAGTAGACTTCTTTTCTCAATCTTCATTTTCTCTAGCAATTAGAGACATTTTGACCTAATACCAAATTTGATCTCATTAACTGTAAAATATTTAACTCTTTTGAAATATACTTCTGAGAGGCTTGGCAGCTGAATCCCTCCAGTGGAACCATTCCAAAGGCATACATTTTAAAGAATTAGCAATGATTTAGGGGCTTTCTCATTGCGTCAATGACATTCTCCTGATTACAGCAAGCTATCAATAATAAAGGCAGTCCTCGATTTACAACCATTCACTTAGTGACACTTCAAAGTTACAACAGCACTGAAAAAAACAAACTAATGTCCGTTTTTCACACTTATGACCGTTGCAGCATCCCCATGGTCACATGATCAAAATTTGGCAACTGGCTTATATTTATGATGTTTGCCATGTCCTGGGTCATGTGATCACCTTTCTCGACTGTGTGGTAAGCAAAATTAATGGGGAAGCCAGATTTATTTTAACAACTACAGTGATTCATTTAACAAACAGCAATAGCACTTAACAATAGCGACAACACCTATACACTGCTCTGTAGTGCTTTTACAGCACTGTCTGGCAGTTTGAAATGTCACTCTATTACGCCCAACATTCTGGGTCCTCATTTTATTGATCTGGGAAGGATGGAAGGTGGAGTCACGGCGAGCCCATCAAGATCGAACTCCAGGCTGTGGACAGAGTTTGCCTGCCTGCAATAGTGCATTCTAACCACTGCGTACCAGGGCTGTCAAGAATGGTCATAAATGGGACAAAGTTCATTTAACAACTGTCTTGATTAGCAACAGAAATTTTGGATTCAATGGTGGTTGCAAGTCGAGGACTACCTGTATATCCCAGGGAGCAGATCCTAAATGTAGCCTCTTAAAAGGGCAAGTAGATGCTGGCACACATGGCCCAGGCCAGTTTAGGGGCACCTTAGCTCCTTATTCAGCGGGCATCTAACCAGAATTTCCTTACCTCTTTGTATTTTTAGAAAATAAACTTACCAGGATGACACATCATTACAAAGCAGAATGTTACAGTTTTGGCTTTGGCTCCATGTTACTGGCCACTGATAAACCCAGACAGTCAAATTTAAAATTAAAATAGGAGTGTAGAAGCTGCTGGGAATTTGTCCCTTCAAAAGGAGATTATCCTCATCCAGCACTTCCTATTCCTTAACTAGCTTCCTCTGTGATTCTTTCAACTTGGGCATCCTCGTTTATCTCCTGCCAAAGTCAAGCATTCTTTTCCACTTCCATGTTTACCATCACAACCTCGTATAATCGTGGTAGGGTTGTGAAGGCCAGTGACTCAACCATATCACAGGTCAGCTCTCAGCATTATTCTTGGCTTGCAAGTAGGTACCAACTTTGAAGAGATACTGAACTTTGCATTTTCATATAACTGTGTTACCAACCAGGTACAAATTCTGAATCAGAAAGATTTTCAAGCCATCTTTCCCACATAAGTTCTTTTAGAATACTGACCAGCTAAAGAAAAAACAGGAAACGAAGCTTACATTTCCTCTCCTATAATCAATTGACTGTAAAGGAATCTTTGTGGTTCTCTTATAACTGGTAAGATTGCTGTTATGTTTTCTCATTCTTGCATTTTGCATTATATTTGTTTTGCCACATGTTCAAGAGAAGCCCTTGGAGCCCTTTCGCCTAAAGTAGAATGAAACACTTCACTTATGGACACAACCTAGAACAGTAAATTTTCCCCAAAAATCTAGCAATGCAGGTTGGCCTTGCTTAACAACTACTCATTAAGTGACCATTGCAATGAACAACAGATATTTATGAGTGGTCTTCAGTATTCCCTCAGTCAGTTTCCCACAGCCACGCGATCACCATTGGTGACTTTGTCAGCTCTTTACAGGCAAAGTAAATGGGGAACGTGGCAGGGGATTGCAAATGGCAACCACGTGGCATCCTTGCTTAACAACTTTAGTGATTTACTTAACAACAGCAAACTAATTGAATAAACAACAAACAAGGGGTGCTGGAATTGCCATGATTGCGTGAGTCATGATTTATTACTGTATCCCTGTAGGAGACGAGCAGGTTAAGCTTGAGGGCGGGAGCAAACACATCATCAGTTTGGAGTCCTACGCCCCCCATAAAAGACCTAAGTCCAGTCCCCCCGAAGTCTGTTGACTTGACTGTTGGTAGTTCACATTCTTGTGTCTAGATAGTATGAAATAAACTTGTAGTACTTTTGAACTCTATCCTGGTTCCTGATGTCTTGCCCCTGACAGTCATTTAGCACCATCAATTCCAATCCCAATTGCCATCAAGAATAGAATAGAACAAAACAGAACAGAACAGAATTCTTTATTGGCCATGTTTGATTGGGCACACAAGGAGTTTGTCTTTGGTGCATATGCTCTCAGTGTACATAAAAAGACAAGATACATTCGTCAAGAATCATAAGGTACAGCACTTAATGATAGTCATAGGGTACAATTAAGCAATCAGGAAACGATCAATATTAATACAAATTATAAGGATACAAGCAACAAAGTTACACTCCTGCAGTCATTAGTGGGAGGAGATGGGTGATAGGAATGATGGGAAGACTAATAGTAACAGTAATGCAGCCTTAGTGAATAGTTTGACAGTGGTGAGGGAATTATTTGTTTAGCAGAGTGATAGCATTCGGGGAAACAACTGTTCTTGTCTCTAGTTGTCTTGGTGTGCAGTGCTCTATAGTGTCATTTTGAGGGTAGGGGTTGAAACAATTTATGTCCAGGATGTGAGGGGTCTGTAGATATTTTCACAGACCTCTTTTTGACTCATGCAGTGTACAGGTCCTCAATGAAAGGCAGGTTGGCAGTCATTGTTTTTTCTGCAGTTCTGATTATCCTCTGAAGTCTGGGTCTGTCTTGTTGGATTGCAGAACTGAGGTACAAAACTGAGTACCTAAGACAAATGCCCCAGAAATCAGGGAATCAACTGAGGAGCAAAACACAAGATTAGCTGGGAGACAGGTTATTAGGAGTAGCTTTTTATGGTTTCTGGACTACTGGCCACAGCTGCCCAATATCTTCCAGCCAGAACAACTGGTGCAGATGTGGGCATAAAGAGAATGACTTTGGCTAAGGAGCCTCTGTGCAAGCCATTGGAATACTTCATCTTTTACGCAGGTTCCCTCCCTCCTTCCCTTCCCTTCTCTCCTGCTGCAACAGCGACCCTGCCACAATGCAAGCAAGGACAGGTCTCGGGCTGCCTCTGTCTTGATTTACAGAATTCCTTAGCTAACAGCTGCATTGCAGATGAACCATTTTAAAGTGGACACACATATCATGAAGCCGGCCAGTAGGCCACAGAGTTAGACCTGGTCCAGCTGGGCAGCTTGTTAGAAACCAAGGGAGCAGTTCCGATCTCATTTACTCCACCATCACAAAGAGACATGAACACAACTTGCCATTTCGGCTATGCTGCCTCTTTCTGCAGAATTTTAACATCTCTCGATGTTACTGTCTCTTTCATTTTCATTGAAATGTTTCAAATATTCGCTTTGTATTTCCAAATATGGCTCACGAAAGCATAAATGAAGTCCATTTCTGATTTACAGGTTATAAACAGACCTACTCTAAATTAAAAACAAAAGTGGAGAATAAGTAATTCCTTACGTGTATGTTATCAATAGTAATTTAAATGAAGCAGCACAAATTAAGAACGAAATTTTGAATAAGAATAAGGAAGGCACAATACTATACTAAAACCCCAAGTGACCATTGTTTTAAATACGAGGTAGTATTAAAGACTGAGCAATTCTAAATGGGGGAGGGGAGTACAAAGGGGGCAGGGCCCCTTTTTTATCACACTGCCTTTCTTCGTAATGTACAGGAGAGTGAAGGCTTCCCAATATATACCGTACCACATTAACTAGATCAGGGGTGTCAAACTTGATTTTATTGAGGGCCACATCAGGGTTGTGTTTGACTTCAGGAGGCCAGAGTGGGCGTGGCCAGTTGAACATCATTCTTGTGGTGGCCCAAGCACTCTGCCAGTGAAAACAGGTTCCTGAGCTCTGTTTTCGGCTGCCACAGCCTCCTGCAACCCTCTGACAGTGAAAATGGGGCTCGGGAGGGCCGCATGCATTTTCAGTGGCAGAGGGATTCAGGAGGCCGTGGCAGCCAAAAACAGAACTTTCAGTGGCAGAGGGATTCAAATATTACCTAGTTGCACAATGAAACATCTGCAAGAAAACAACCAAATTCATAGAACATCTAAGACTCAATCTGCTGCTCCTTGAACTGGCTTTATCAGTTTAAAAAAAAATTACAAAAAGCAATCGGTTCACCTGTTTATTGATTAAATTTTACTCTTGCTTTCATTTATTTAGAATGAAGTACCCAGGGTAATTCATCGCCTGTTGCTTTTCTGGGTTCCGGTGCGCCGGCCAGCTGGTCTTCACATGCGTGGGAGTGCCAGAAACTGGAAAAGCAGCTGCCTCGGTTTCCGGCATGTGCATGCCTGCCGGCCACCTCGTCTTCCAGTTTCTGGCACACATGTGCACACACAAAGACTAGCTGGCCAGTGCGCATGTGGGCACCGGAAACCAGAAGAGCAACGGGGGACGGCTTGCGTGCCTAAAGACGTGGAGAGGGGATCCTGGCGGTCGCTTCCTAGGGGAGCAGAGCTGATGGCCAGGACAGGCAGGATGGGGCTTCCCTCCCTCCCTGCCCAAGTGGGCTTCTTGTGCAGCCCCCAGCCCTCCACCTACACGCAGCCGTGGTCCGGAGTGCCTGGCTGGCTTGGGCGCCCCAGGAGAGTGGTGGCAACGGCAGCAGCCACAGGGTGAGGGGCAGGAGCGACTGGCCGGCCCCCGCAGCCATTCCCCCACCAGTGAGCTCTTCCAGTTTCTGGCACATGGGCCATATAGGCAACACTATCTTATATGATGTGAACTGTATAAGTGTGTTTTTGAATCTGAAAAGCAGTACATATTGGTCAAGTGTATCTGGGAAGTAATATAAGCTGCGTTGTACTGTTTCATATACTGTTTAGCTGAGCTGGGAAACTAGGACAGTTCCACAGCATAACAACCCAGGCATAATTAGTCAGCCCCCTCTTCTGCAGGCCGAATCTGAAGACCAGATAGTTTGGGAGAGATGTCCCTTGTTCAATGTTTGTCTTTAGTTCTACTTTTATGGCTTTAGTGTTATACTACTGTGGGGGGGTTTCTTTTTAATCTTGCCCAATCAATATTTTTATCTGTATTTTTTTTTCTACGTAAGCCAAGAATCTTATGACAGCTAAGGTACAGAACGATGTTTAATAAATAACTCCTCCAAGATCAGAAAATATCACTTTAGCAAAACTTCCTCAGAGAGATGAGAAAGATTTGTAACTGCCAGAAGGCTGCTGACTTTTTACAGGACAACAGAAATATGCAGAAGGAATTAGGATCTAAAGATCTAATAAGACTTAAATAAAGAATTGCCACAAACCAATTCGTTGTGGTAAACACTAAGCCACATAAAAAAGGCGGCATCTGTGACATACAATTCCAATCCATTCTTGTGTAGATTTTCCCCAAATGGGTCTACCATCTCTGGATCCTGAAGCTTCAAACCTGCTGGTCCTTTCATGAACCCCAATTGGTCGCTGTTGTAGAAAAGAAGGGACTACTAGGCCAAGCACTTCAATGCAGCTCAGACCAATTGGTGTCAAAAGAGCTCATTACTTTATTTGCTTATCTGTTTTACTTTTCCAAGTTTGACTTCAGATGCCATAAACTCCCTGCTGGGAACGCCAAACCACAACCCTTCCTAACAGCAAAGATAAAATTCTTCAAGCGATTATTTCACGATCGCTCCTTCTATGGTTCAAAAGAAGTGATCCTCGTCTCAAAGAATAGATCTTCTCATATGTACTCACAATAAAACTTTTTGCAAGGACTTATGAATGCACGGCTGCTAAAAAAATATTCTCCTCATTGGAATGCATGCCCAGCTGGTTTAAACTGGTTTTGTGAACAAGCAGAACATTGTCATTTCGGCCTTGCAATGCTTCATATTATATTTAGTTGAGCTGAGAAATGAGATAATTCTACTGCATAATAAACTTAACGAAGAAGTTATAAACGATGTAAAGCTGAACTACTTTGATTTCTGCATGGAAGGTATGAATTTTCTCTTGAGAATCAGAGGAAAGCAAGATAAAACCAATGACTGCTCCCGAAGTAAATTAACTATTAATGTTGTTCACAATTAATTTAACTTATGGAGCAGTTTGCTCTTACAGAGAGCCAGTTTGGTCTAGTGGTTAAAGCAGCAGACTAGAAAACAGGAGACCATGAGTTCAAGTTCCACCTTAGGCATGGAAGCCAGCTGGCTGACTTTGGTCCAGTCAATCCAACCCACATTACAGGTCACTGTTGTTGGGAAAATAGGAGGCCCAAGATGTTTTGTGTATTGTTCTCCAACTTCAGTTATTTGTAAAATAATAAAGGCAGGATACAAATAAAAAATTTAAAGAATTTTTGTGCATACGTTCATATGTATGTGCATCTTCTCAAGAGAGAGAGTGAGAGAAGTGGGATTGTGCCCCATAGACCAGAATGGGGAAGATGCACCACTGCCCAGTGACAAAATGCCTACTGTCTTTAAGTGCTCCTCATGTGGGACTGGTGCCATGGCAAGGCTGGGGTTTTTGCAACCGGCTGTACTGGATACTGCAGCACGTACGATACAGCAGCGGCAGCCTATTCCTCCTCCCGAAGATAGGAGAATGAGCTGGAGCATGGAATGATTTCCAATACTCCACTGTATTTAATCAACTTTTGCCAGACAAAGCATTTGTGAGTTCCCAGGAGAACTACCAACACCTCCGGTCTCAGCCAAAGCCGCTATAAAAAGAATTTGAGTACAACTATACAAATTCCATCCAAATGCACCAGCTCTTAACCTGTGTGTAGGCAACCACTGTGTAAGAAAGAGGACAGACTTAACATTTTCTGTTCAGAAAAACACAATCAACCTTCTTACTGACTCTTGAAATCAACAAGCAACTTGTTAGTGTAAATCACTCTTCTTCAAACATGGCAACTTTAAGATGTGTGGATTCCAATTCCCAGAATTCCCAGCCAACTTGCTGGGAGTTGAAATCCACATATCTTAAAGTTGCCAAGTTTGAAGAAGAGTGATTTACACTAACAAGTTACTTGTTGATTTCAAGAGTCAGTAAGAAGGTGCTGTGAATGAACTAATGCAGTTATTTATCATCTGTGCAGTGTGTAGAAATTGTTTATGCCCCTCAACAAAAGAAGAAAAGTTCAGCTTCAATCTTTTCCCTTTTAATTTATATAACCTGCATTATAGGATTGTTATAAACAAGATTCACAGATGGTGGGTGCTTTGAACATATTTAAAAATATAAATGTATTTTTGTTCGTATTACACAGACAGGATGCACAAATAGCTTAAGGAGAAAATCCGAATTAACCAGCAGCTGATGTCAGTAATATTTCCAAGCCCTCTTAATTGTCCTCTTTTGGCGTCACACAAGGCAAAAGGAAACACAGGGAAATCAAGCTGACATAATTCTGTCTGTACAACAAATTTTCTAAGAGAGCCACTAAATGCAGAGTTCTGAGCTTTTGGTTGGATATTTTTAAGACTTCTGAGCCCTCTCATTTTTCTTCTACAGCAAGGGTGACAGAAAATGACAATGTAAAAACGCCTCTCCTCAAAGTAGTTGAAGTAGCACCTCAACTGAGCAATAACCACTACAAGCACCTTAAATTCGAAATGTTTCAAGCTCAAAACAGTTTCAAATGCAAAATGTACGGATTCAAACTTCTGTGATGTGTTCCGATCATTCTGAAAAGGTTCCAAAACAATCCAATTTTGAGACCTGCTTTTTAAAAAGCTAATATTTTTGTTAGCCCAGGTTCAGAACATCATTTAAATCCAGCCTATCTGAAATGCACACATACAGGTATACTTTGTTAGATTGGGTAAAGGAAAGGCATACTCAGGCTTAGGAAACAACAGCTCTTTATTGTAACAGAACAACTATGTACAATCCAGCGAAGGTTGAGTCTGACAGCAGTCCTTTTATAGGGAGCTGTCAGACCCTTCAACCAATGAGATTAAACCTCTGTTCCCGCCGGAACAGAGGACCTTGGTGGAAACCACTATAGCTGAAGCTAGTATCTAACACCCCTCCCCTCTTAGATAGAGTAATCCTACTGGTTACGTAGTCACGCAGATAGGCAGGCTTTTTGGTAGCTCTGCCAGGCCTGCGAAGTTCAGTCGGAGGGTATTCTTCAGACAGGTCGGACGGACCTGTTTGCTCCGCAGCTCCACTTGGTGGAAGCTCCTGGAAACTTTCACAGGCCGTGGCTGGAGCTTCTAGAGCCGGTTCGCTCGGAGCTCGCTGCGGGCCTGCAACACAAGAAGCTAAGTATCCCGGTGACTTTGGGTTTGAGTTGGCTGTGAAAGGAGTGACTTTGTGCTCCTTTTGGGTAGGGCTTTGGCTAACTCGAGCAGGAGTTACCTCTGGCTGCCTAAGAGAGGAGTTGGAGAGGCAGCCATGGAATTGGTCAATGTGCCTTCTCCAATTCCGACCGTCCTCGAGCTCTACGAGATAAGAGCAAGGCCCGGTGATGCCTATCACTGTGGCAGGAATCCACAGAGTTCCCCCGGCGTAGTTGTGAGCGTAAACTGAATCCCCTATGCTAAAATTCCGAATTTTGCTTGTTGAGTCTGGGGGTGATGCGGCAGAATAGTTTGGGTGTAGCCAGTCCAAGTGAGACCTTAGCCGGCGACCCATGAGAAGCTCGGAGGGGCTTCTCCCAAGGGGTAGCACTTGTCGTGATGTGTTGAATTAGGAGAAATTGATCAACCCGTGTTTGCCAATCTCCCAGGCCCATCCTGGATAGGGCCTCTTTTGCAGATCTCACCATTCTCTCCACCTGACCATTGGAAACCAGGTGGAATGGAGCGACCAGGCCATGTTTGATTCCCTGTGCTGCTAAGTAGGTCTCAAATTGCATGGGCGGGAATTGGGGCCTGTTGTCAGAGACCAAGACATCGGGCAGGCCGTTAGTGGAGAAAAGTCTCCGTAGTGCCTTGATGACCGCTTCTGCCGTGGTAGAGGTCATGAGGACTACCTCTAGCCATTTCGAGTAGGCGTCCACAACTACCATGAATGTCTGGCCACGAACTGGGCCAACGAAGTCTATGTGCACCCTAGACCATGGTGCTTGAGGTCACTCCCACTTCTTAGCGGACACCTCTGGGGGAGCTGGTCTGGACTCCTGGCATGGTGTGCAGGTAGCCACCCATTCTTCGATCTCTCTGTCCATGTTATGCCACCACATGTAACTCCTAGCCAAAGACTTCATCCTGACAATTCCAGGATGCCCTATGTATAAAGCCTCTAATACTGCAATGCACAGTTTGGGTGGAACAGCAACCCGGTCCCCCCACAGCAAACAGCCATTAATAACAGACATTTCATCTCTTACAATAATACATTTTGAATTCAGACCCAACAGGCCCCTTGGACCATCCCCTCCATACCCAGTTCAAAACTTGTTTGATCGTGGAGTCTCTTGCAGAGTGTCGGGAAACGTCACTAGACAAGACAGGGCCAGTTTCTAAGCAGTCAATGAGAAGGACTAGCGTCTCGGGGGTAGGGTCTGCAAGCAGTTCAGGCAGTGGGTAGCGACTCAAAAGCGTTGGCATGCCCCAAGGTTGAGCCGGGTCGATGGACGAAGCGGTAGGTGTAGGCCACGAGGAAAATAGTCCAACCGGTCATTTGAGGCAACAAAGAAACAGGAGTAGGCCGGTCCCCAGCCAGCAAGCCCAGTAGCGGTTTGTGGT
The DNA here is from genome assembly GCF_964273705.1 of Natrix helvetica. NCBI lineage: Eukaryota > Metazoa > Chordata > Lepidosauria > Squamata > Natricidae > Natrix > Natrix helvetica. The sequence continues at coordinate 106,905,895 of NC_138551.1, read as the reverse complement.
CTGTGATGAGTTCAAAGTCATGGTCGTAGAGGTACCCATGGAACCTTTTTATGCCGGCCACTGCAACCAAAGCCTCACGGTCCAGCTGGCTGTAGTTCTGCTTGGCAGCGGACAAGGTCCTTGAGTAATAGGCTATGGGTGCCTCGGTTCCATTGGGCATGCGGTGGCTGAGGACGGCTCCGACGCCAAATGGGAAAGTGTTGCAAGTTAAAATGAGTGGCAGGGTCTGGCTGTACTGGACCAGGAACGTGTCTGCTGACAATAGTCTCTTCACTGCAGCAAATGCGGCTGCTTCAGCTCTGCCCCAGGACCACTTTGCGTGTTTTGCTAGGAGACGATGTAAGGGATCAGCAACTGTGGCTTTCTGTTTAAGAATGATGCTGTAGAAATTAAGGAGCCCGAGGAAAGCCTGCAACTCGGTCTGATTGCGAGGTGTAGGGGCGTCCTGGATTGCTTTAATTTTTTTAGTGTTTGGGTGAATCCCAGAGCCGTCGATGAGGTACCCTAGGAATTCAACCCTTGGCACGCTAATTTGGCTTTTTTTTTTGAGACGGAGGCCTTTGTCTCTAATTCTGGTCAAAACAGTTCTTAAACGTTTGAAAAGTTGCGTCTCATTTGCAGCCGATATAAAGATGTTGTCAAAATAAGGGACGACTCCTGGAATCCGCTGAAAAAGCCATTCCACGATGCTTTGGAACAGTCCAGGGGTGATACTAACTCCAAATTGTAGGCGGTGACATTTGAATGCACCCGTGCGTCATGATGGTTTGGGCCTCTGCCATAGCGCCATCTACATGCAATTGTTGGTATGCCTATGCCATGTCTAATTTAGCGAATACTTTGAAAGGGCCTAAGGAATGTAGTAAATGCTGTACAATGGATACAGGGTAAGCACTTTGTTGTAACGCTTTGATTGTGCACTTGTAGTCCGCGCAGATGTGGACAGACCCATTAGACTTGACAGGTGTCACTATAGGTCTCCCCCAGCATGCATGATCTACCGGCTCTAGGATTCCCTGGCCTATGAGCTTGTTAATTTCCAGATCAATTTTAGGGCGGAGAGCGAAAGGTACTCTCCTGGGTTTTAGCCTGATGGGGGCTATGTTGGGGTCCAAATTAAAAGAGATTGGAGTTCCCACATACTTACCTAGACCGGTGCCGAAGACGTCCTCGAACTCCTTAAAGAATTCTTCGGCGCTCTCATCTTTCAAGGCATTGATACCGGTCACTTCTAGGCCCAGGGCTTCGAAACAGTCAAGCCCCAGGAGGTTCTGCAGGGTACCTCCGACCACCGTCACTGGAAGCTGGCCGCTGAAGTTTTTGAATTGCACCTAGAAGGTGCCCTGGCCCACGATGGGGATTCGGTTCTCCTGGTAATCGCGAAGGTGGATGTCAGGAACGTGTAGATACTGCTTCTTCAGGCTAGGGATAGCCTGCTTGAGTGTAGACCATGGCATGATGGTCAATGATGACCCCGTGTCGATCTCCATCTCGCATGGAGAGCCCTTGATGAGGACTGTGACCTTCAGCTTTTTTGGCCGCCTTGTGCGGACTTGACCGATTGAGGTGTGATAGGTGACTCTGGTGTCGCCTTCTGAGCACTGCGGTGGCGGCTGCCATGGCCCTTGGTTGGGCCTCTGCTGGCAGTTAGGTCGGCTTCTGGGCTTCCAGGTCGTTGTGGGGTGTTCGCTTCTGCAAACCTTGGCGATGTGCCCCTTTCACTCGCAACGCTGGCAGATGGCGTCGTGGAAACGGCAAAACGATCTGGCATGGTCTCCTCTGCAGCTTGCGCAAGGCGGGGAACGCGGTTTGAATTTGCGTGACAGCTTGGTGCAGTCACTGCACATGCGCCAGCTGTCATCTTAGCTTTCTGAGCCCTCGGCCTCTGTAGCCTTCGCACACCTTGTGGAGTGCTTTGGCGCTGCAGAGTTTCTGTAGATTTAACGGCAGATTCGGATGCCCTGGCTTCGTCCAAGGCAATTTGCAGAGTGAGATTAGACTTGGCAACTAATCTCTTCTGTAAATTAATGTCCCGCACACCGCATATGATGCGGTCGAGTATGAGTTCGTCTAGGTCTCTAAACTCGCAGTACACTGTGGCCTTTCTATAGCACCACAACATACTCGTTGATCAATTCGCCTTCCTTTTGATTGTGAATATTAAATTCATGCCGGCGGACGTGCTTAGATGGCTTGGGAGCGTAGTGTGTCCTCAGCGTCTGTTGGAGCACTGACCTAGCGACCAACTGGAGTGGCATTGGCTCGGATAGATCTTTGGCTGTCTCGAACACTTCCCGGGCACAGTAACCCAGGAACATGTTCTTTTTGTGGCCTTCAGAAAGGCCCATGAGGTTGTTGGTTTCGAGGAAGCAGTCAAACCTCAGCATATATGATTCCCAGTGCTCGGTGACTGGGTCATACGGAGTCAGTGGGGCGTGCATGGCCATCTTGTGTTCTGAGTCCATTTTGATTCTTCCGCTCAAAAATGGCTGCTCAATGCCACGCTGAGCTCCGGGCTGGATTTACTTGCTGGATTGCTACGCTCTTTTTGGTTTGCCTAGTTGCCTTCTAATCCCACCTTCGTTGCCAGTGTTAGATTGGATAAAGGAAAGGCACATTCAGGCTTAGGCAACAACAGCTCTTTATTGTAGCAGAACAACTATGTACAATCCAGCAAAGGTTCAGTCTGACAGCAGCTCTTTTATAGGGAGCTGTCAGACCTTTCGACCAATGACACTGAATCTCTGTTCCCGCCGGAACAGAAGACCTTGGTGGAAACCATTATAACAGTTGCTAATATCTAACATACTTGATAACTGTTGTTGATTGTGTATGCTGGAACTTGAATAGGAAGAATCTTCCTGGAGCATTTGGTGGCTTCTGACACCACTGATGTTTTCCTGGACTTCCATCGCATCCCATTCATGTTGGAAGCACCAAGATGCTTCCAGGTCTTCCAAGGATGAGCCAGTGACATCACGGTTTCCCCAGAGACATTCAGTTGGGGACTCTTTCATGTCTCCATTAATGTGCCCACCAAAGTGATACTTGTGAATGCACACTTTCAAACTGCTAGGTTAGCAGGAACTGGAGCAAAAGATGGGAGCTCATCCTATCCCATGGGAGCACTTGGGTCTCAACCCAGGGTGAGCAACAATGCTCCTTTTTGCTTCCTGGACTGCCTATGGCTGTGATGGTGAACCTATGGCACACGTGTCAGAGATGGCATGCAGAGCCCTCTCTGTGGGCATTCGTGCCATCTCCCCAGCTCAGCCAGCTGGTTTTCGGGTATCCGGTGCTCTGGCGCATGTGGGCGTGCACTTTCCGGTTTGGGTACTCTGTGCCTAAAAGGTTCGCCATTACTGGCCTATGGGGTTGAAAGGTCGGGAAAGCATTTTGCAGTGCTTCTATCCTTCCTGAGTAAATGGACTGTGTGGTGAGCCCTTTGGCACTTTAGTATGAAGCACCAGAGGGCTCAATTCTATCCTCTACTTTATTTGACATTTAAATGAAGCTGGGGGGGGGGGAATTATGACCATTTGGGATACAGTTATCCTCAGTATGCAGATGGTGCTCAATTATACATGGCCACCCAAGACCAAACAGGAAATGCAATGAAATTGTGTCTGGAGGATGCAAGGGTCTGGTTGGGAAGAACTAAGACAGCCAATTAGGCCAAATGGAGCCTAATTCAAAACTCAGCTAACACCAGGAAAACATCAAGTTTAACTCTCAATGAGGCTCTGCTCCCCCAAAAGGAGATGGTGAGCAACGTGGAGGTCCTCCTGGACTCTCATCTCCTGCTGGAATAGTAGTAAGAAACCTGTAGCCCAGAGGTATGGCAGGTATGGTTGGCACAGGAGGGGCTGGTAATAGGTATTCATGCTCTCGACACTTTCTGGAGTTCTGTAATTCATTCCACACTGTTCTTGAGCATAATCATTTTGGAGCCCTGCTATCTGCAAGACTGCTTACTCAAAAAAGAATTTACTCAGTGGATCTTGCCCAGAGCGAGAGGAGAACTAAAAGAGAGCCTCCTCAGCAGGAGATCTCCTCCTCTAGAATGTCTTTCTACCAGGACAATACCTTCATTCTTGCTATTTAGAAGGTGTCTGCAAACCTAGTTAAGTAGGGAATAGTTGGATAGTCCTGGGATGAATGAAGGTGAATTGGTAAATACCATAAATTTGTTTTGGTATATAATTTGATTGTAATTTTTTTTTGTATTTTGATGCTGTATTATTTGCTTCTAAACTCAGTTAAAATCAACTAATTGAAACAGCATAAAATCACTTGTAATCCATCAATCTTACATCTGGCATGAACCCTGCCAACTGTACCTGGTAGTTGGTCCTCAAAGGAATAAGTAAAAGGACTTAGGTATGTTTAGCCTACAGAAGAGATGCCATGACAGTCCTCAAGTATCAGAAGGAACACAAAAGGAGTGAGCTTACTGTCCCAGGGGACAAGATCAGGATCTGTGGCTTCAAATTACAAGGAGGTCCAGATTAGATCTCAGGAACCTCCCAACTTTAATTCTCCTTGCTGATTAAGGCCTCCTGGGAAGAAATGTGTGGTTGGATCTGGCGATGGTTAATTACTCTGTAACGGAAGGGGTAGTTCTGCTGCCTCTTAAGCAGGGGAATGGGACATCTTCCCACAACCAATTTTATGCAGCTAACATGCTGCGGGACAACTTGCTATGGAACAATTTAACAATTCTATTTAAATAACAAAATATTTTAATTTTTCTCATTTATATTTCATCCTGTCCCTCCTTTTGCATCCTTTCTTTAATGATTCTATTCCATCATTTCTTTGATATTAGTGTAACTCTTGTCAGCGAGGTGTCCTGTTGTGAGAGGGCCATGGCGAGTTTTCCTGCAGTTAGTTGGCCATGGCAAGTTGGCTGTGGCAAATTGTCATAGACACCTTAAGCAAGCAGTGATTCACCCGCTCCTCAAGAGGCCATCACTAGGAGTTGAGGCCAGAATTATTTCTACTAGGGATCACAAAAGAAAAATATGACAAAGGTGGACTATATCTAATGCTGCATATTTTAATGGCGGCAAGACTGGTTTTTCCACAAAAAAAGGAAAAACAAAGAGACTCCCTTGGAACAAGAAATAATAAAGAAGATACTGATGTGCAAAGAGATGGACAGGCTGACACTAGAGCTCAAAGACGGAATACCACGAAATCTGGGATAAATGGTACCAATGGTTAGAAATGAGGGAAAAAGGCCGAGACAGAAAAACACAGTCAAGTTAAGAACTGGGAAAGAGGGTATTAAGAATGTGTGATAGGTCAAATACCTCCCCAAAATGTTGGAAATGCGAATCGATACACGGAACGTATTACCATTTCTGGTGGACCTGTGAGGAAGCTAAAAAGTTTTGGAAAAAGATCAAAAATTGGCTGGAGGCAATAACGGGAGTTAAAATAGAATGGAAACCGGAAATCTTCTTATTAGGAATAATGTCTGCGAAATACAAAAAAGAAATCCAGTATTTAATACTACATATAATAACGGCGGCAAAGATTGCCTATGCCCAGAAATGGAAAAACAAACTAACTCCAAGTGAAGATGAAATAATAAGAAAGGTTATGGACTGTGCTGAAATGGACAAACTAACTAAAGAAATTCAGGGAAAAGAAGAATCAGAATTCTACCAGATATGGGATAAATGGGATAGGTGGATGGAGGAAAGAAACAAGAATCAATGAAGGAATGTAACAAAACTTAAAAATAATAGTTATGGGTAAAATAAGAAAGTTAAGAATGGTGAAACCCAAATAAAACATAATTGAATGGGAAAAAAATATAATAAAAATAAAAATAAAAACTTAGTTAATTCTTGGTGATTAATAAGTAGAATGTTGTAGCTGCTTATAGAATGTTTTTGTTTTTAAAATGTTTATTTGTTAACAGATAACCCATCATGACAATAATAATGAAATAATAACTCTAACTGGTAAAAACAATTTGGATATAAACTATAATATGGGACCTGGGGAAAAGATTTACTAATTTTATTAATTTTTTTGTTGTTTAGATTTTGTTATAAAGATGTAATCTCTCCTGGGTACTTATAAATTCTAGCAATAAATTTTTGTCTAGATTTATTATAATATAAATATAAATGATTCTAGACAAAAGCACGTTTAAACAAATATAGTTAAATGAGAATGATGGTATATTGGTGGTATAAAGATTTTTGATTTAAAATGTACAATTCAATATGAATGAAATATAAAGAATGATTGTAGTAACGCACGAAATTTATTTGTAACCAATCGACATGCTTTCTGGAAGATGTAATGAAGAATGTTTGTGTGTGTGTTTTTTGTTTAATTAAAACAATAAAAAAAAGAATGTGTGATAGGTAGGAATTGGATATGTATTTGTATGGTTAGTAATTATATAAAAGAAAGGATCAACGGACAGGTAATCTGACTGACTACACATACCTATGTAATGGATATAAAATGTAATTGTTGTAAGTTCCAATCACTATATGGAAATGTTTATGCCAGAAATGTCGCAAAATGTCCAATGTTTTTAATGTTTACCTAATAAAAACTTTTTTTAAAAAAAGATGCCATCACTAGACCACATCATTCTAGATAATTTTTGATCACTTTCTAACTTTTCCTTCTCAGGTTGCATTGCAACTTCAGAGGACTCTGGAAAAAAGGATTATCTGGACTCCTTTCAGCCAGAGTTCAGAGACTAAGATAGCATTGATCTTAGCATGTTTGGCAGGAGCAGGACTAGGTAGTGCACCCACCGCTTCTTGATTTCTTTGATATTTCTTTGCTCTCCTTGACCTCTCAATAGCTTTCAGTATTATCAAGTGTGGTGCCTTCTTGAATCTAGCCCAAGAGTTGGGAGTGGGAAGCATGATGTGGTGCTGGTTCTCCTCCTTCCTCCAGGATTTGTTCCAGTCAATGCTGAGAGAGGAGAGGGATCCAACTAATGACCCCTCACTTGTGGAGTTCCTCAGGGCTTGGTAATCTCTCCCCACCTATTTAACATCTACATGAAGCCACCGGATGAGGTCATCCAACAGTTTCGAGTGAGCTATATTCAATAAGTGATGATACCCAGCTCTGTACCTGAGTGATGCCATGGAGGTTTCATTTAAGCGCCTGGTAGCCATGGCAGCCTGGATGGGGCACAACAGGCTTCTGCTCAACTCAAGGAAGACTCGGGGGCTCTGGGTTTTTGAACCTCCTCAGTTCTTCCATCTTTGGTTCTGGATGGGATGGCATTGCCCCAGGCAGACCAGGTGCTCAAACAACAGGTGGCAGCCATGGCTAGGAGGGCTTTCCCACAGCTTAAAGATATGCATCAGTTGTGGGGGCGTGTCCTTGTGACCTCCAGACCGGACTGCTGCAATACACTTTCTGTGGTGCTGTACTTGAAGACTATTTGGAAGTTTCAACTGGTGCAAAATGCAACAACACAGGCACTTTCTTACTAGTGCCAATTAATCAGCACTTATAATGACACCACTGTTTTGTGAGCTGCACCGTCTTCCGGTGTGCTTCCAGCTGCAATTCAAAATGCTGGTTGTCACCTTTAAAGCCGTTGGTGGCTTAGGACAGGATCCTCTCTCCTGAATTGTTTCTACCCATCTCATCCAATATGGCAGGAAGGGCATATTTTGGGAGCTAAGGAGTGTTGGCTGGTGGAGGTCAGAAGGAGAGCCATTTCTGCCTTAGCATCTGCCCTTTGGAGTATCATTTCACCTGAGATTAGATTGGCCCTCTTGGCCTTTCATAAGGCCTTAAAAACCTGGCACTGTACTCAGGTCTGGGGAGGGAGGTAAAGGGTTAGAGCCCATCTCCTGCAGTGTGGAAAATAGTTTAGGTTGTGCCTTGCTGTTATTCTTGTTTTACTCTTGTTCTGTATCATATATTTTGTGTTATGTGCTTTACTGTAAGTTGCTTAGAGTTACATACAAGTTAGATGACAAATAGCATAGTCTTTATTGTCATTGTACAAAATAAATACAACAAAATTGGTTTTAGCTTCACTGGTGCAAAATTATAGCAGAAACGAAAAAAGGAAGAAAAAGAAAAAACTAGTCATACGTTTCCACATGTGCATGGAGTGATTGTGGTTGCATTTAAAAGTCTGACAGCCCAAGTATAGGAACTAACTTTAAACCTATTTGTTCGGCTGGCTATACTTTGATGTCTTCTGCCTGATGGTAAAAGTGCAAAGAGACACTGACCAGGGTGTGAATCATCTCTGAGTATCTTCCTTACTCTGCTAAAGCAGCGAGATCTGGCGATGTCATCCAGTGGTGTCAGAGGGCAACCAATGGTTTTTGTGCCGAACTGATCACTCTCTGTAGGGCCTTCCTGTCTGCAGCTGTTAAACCAGCATACCATACTGTCATGCAATATGCGAGGACACTTTCTATGGAGGACCGACTGTAAGAGGTCATCAGCCGTTGTTCCACCTGATTTTTTCACTAAGGAAAGGAAGTCTCTGATGAGCGGCTATATAAATCAAGTAAATATAATTTAAGTTGTCAGGCAGTGGAACAGGCTACCACATAAAGTGTTGAATTCTCCTTTGTTAAAGATTTTCAGACAGCGGCTGGACAATTGTCTGTCGGAGATGTTTTAACCAATACTGTTTTCCATAGTGAGAGGAGGAGTATCCAGGATGGGTTGACCTTGTCCTCTTATTGATTGGGCTGAGTCAGATAAGCTCTTTGGGCCACTCCCTGGTCACCAGGTACCACCCAGTTATCGACTCAGCCCCTCAACGGGTGGCTGTGATCATCCCAAGCTCCTGGAAAATTTTAAAGAAATGATTGAACTTGATTGCATTCTCTGCCTCCCTGCCTGAGTGAGTAACTGGCTCTTTGCTGATTCCCTGGCCGGGAAGAGAGAGAGAGCATGTGCAGCAAGCCCTTCAGGGCAACATGTAGCCTGAGTCATAAAGAGAGACCTAGGGCACTAATCGAGACAGCAGGTGAGGGGATGCTCCCCTGGAAACCCCGAGAAGGCAGTCACGTCAGAGAGGCTCAGCCGGCGCCAGAGCGTTCCGCTGCTCTCCCCCCAGGGGGTAAAGCGGTGAACTGCGGCGTTTTTAAACGCCGCGGAGCGCCCGCACCTGCCTGCGAGTGCCGGAGAGAGATAGCGGCCCACAGGAGCTCGCAAAGCTCAGAAGAGAGCGGAGGAAGCAAGAGAGAGAGCTCTCCAGTGGCAGCGGAAGCCACGCGGCAGCCCCAAAGGCACAAGCCACTTCCACGTGTTCCCAGGGAGAGGAACTTTTTGAATTTGGAACTGGCAGCCAGTTTGGAACTACGTGATCCAGGATGGCAGCACCCAGCAGCACAGAGGATACCGGCAAGACTCAAGCCTCCAGCCCAGCAGCCAGCAGCCCCACTAGAGGAGCAGAGGAGCAGCTAACCAGGTCAGAGACTGCTACAGAGGCTGCTAAAGGAAGAGGAGGAGGCAAGGCAAAGGCAAAGAGAAAGCAGGTCTCCTCCAAGGGGCCAAAGAGGCAAGCTACAGCTCCAAGACCCCAAAGACTGGCTCCAAATACAAAAGGCGGAGGCACCGAGCGCATTTGCCACAAGGCCAGCAGCAAGAGGGTTACCCCTGGCCAGGAACCTGGGAAAGGATTTCCAGGGATTCTTTCTCCTGGCAGGACTGCAGATAGGGACACCCCCCCCCCCACAGGTGAGGATTCCCTTTGATACTTTGGGCATCTGGGAGGCTGCACAAGGATTGCAATCACCCCCATGCCCCACAGCAGCGGGACCTTCGCCACAGCCCTTCCTGTCCACACCTGCTGGCACAGGGGCGGGAATACCACCCACATCAGGGATGCCCAACTTCCAGGATATGATGATGCGGGCCTTCCAGCAGTACATGGCAGCAACCTTTCAGCAGCCACAGATGCAGAGCCAGGTAGCCCCTGTGCCTAGGGTCTCGGAAGGGCTAGAGACTCAGGAGGAAGATTTCCCAGAATCACCTGCCTCCTCCCAGGGGGACAGCAATTCGGATTCCGAAGAGGGCGAAATCAGAGAGGATAGACTCTCTGAAGACGAAGGCATGCCTCCTCCCAAACCTACTGTACCTTCTCCAGATTGTTCCAGCCCTCTTTGTACAAGTCCCTTCTGTTCAAGGCCAAGACATCTGCCAAGCTTGGCAACAGGCCAACAGAAGCCCCGGTACAACCCCAGGGGTTTTCAGCAGAAAACATTTTCGAGGAGATAAACATTTTCGAGTGATAAACTAAGATACAGTCTGGAGTGGATGACACAGCGTGTCAGATAAGGTTCTTCGCCGATAACTGGGTGGTACCTGGTGATCAGGGCGTGGCCCAAAGAGCTTATCTGACTCAGCCCAATCAATGAGAGGACAAGGTCAACCCATCCTGGATACTCCTCCCCCACTATGAGAAGAGGCATATCAAGTACGTACCAATGCCCTCTCTCAGCAAGAGGATGGACTAGATGACCTCTAGGACCCCTACCAATTCTGTCATTGCTTTCATTTACTTGGGTGCTAAATATGGTAAAAATGGAATAGGGGCTAAGTTGTGGGGATTAAAGAGTGGCCGGGCATTTGTCATCTTGTGGTCCTGGAATATTTTCTGGATGTTTTCATTATGTACTACAAACCAAAATAACAATCTATAGCACCAAAGATGAGGTTGCCTTCTCCACGCACTCACTCTCTTTCTCACCTCAAGGCAACCTGCAACTCCAGTATGTGGCTCAAGAACTTAACATCCTTCCGAGGGACTTGTGTGGCCACTTCACAACATGGTTGCCATGGGAGATTAGTCTAGCCACAAAATGTCTGCCGTAACAGTCATGGCCAGTCACAAAAATAAAAAAAATTGGAATGGCACATTTCCAAACAAAGCACAGCTCCCCTCTATTTTTATTTCCTGAGAATGCCTGAGGGGAGGGCAGAGTTTACTCAGAAATAAAGATGATCTAAAGGCTTATCAGTTTTTACTGAAAGAATCTAAACATGTCAGCTGGAAGCAAGGAACTTGGAAGCCCCAAGGAAAGTGAATACGGGTTCAAGAAGGCTCATCATCCTCAGCACCTGGGATTGTATTCCCATTAAATCTCACAGAATCAAACAATTATTTGCATTAAAATTATTGATGAGAGTTGGGGGAAAAAGAAGGTGAATATTGAATCTACATCCAGATCAGACCAAGTTTAGCTCAAAAACCACCACAGCAAAAAAAAGTTAAGAAGAACCAAGACCTGAACATTCACTCCACAAAAGTATTGCAGACCAACTGCGGAGTGTAATGATGTTGGAATAATAGGCATCTCTCAGTAGGATAATCTATTTGTTTCAAGAGAAGACAAAACATCAGGAGTCCTACCCAATTGTACAGGGCATCACTTGATATGAACATTGTTGACTAGCAGGGGCATTGTTACCCATGTGAAAGGCATCAGGTCAATCCTCATCAGCCCAAAAGGCCACTAGAAATGTGAAAGTTAATTTACAGAACTCCTGGTCATGACAGCTCTCCATACAGATCCCATGGCCGGAAGTCCATGCTATGCATCAGATTTGTGCTGAGTAAGATTGTTTAATCCAAGCATACATCAAAGAGGCTGATTTTCTGGCTTCAATATCAGCCATTTTTGCAAAGTACATCAGTTCACTGGTAGGCATCCACCCAAGATTTTAGATTCCTTATATAATGCAGCAATTATGGCATTAGAGTTGAAAGAGACTCTTCTGTGCTGGAGTGAATCTTCATCTATTTAGCCATAAAGTTAACTCAATCCAAGACTCCCTTCAAGACATTTCCTGAAAACAAGGTCTACAGTCACAAATGATATGCTTTTTCTTAAATGAGATAACAAATTTGCTGCAGCACTTAACAATAGAGAATCACCACATTGTTCAACATTTTCTGAAATAGTATAGTTTCTCTTCCTTCAGTAGGGGGCTGGTCTAGAAGACCTCCAGGCTCCCTTCAAGCTCATTCATTCTATTCTATTCTCTATTGGTTCCATTTCTCAAGAATATTGTGTAATGTTGTGCTTAAATTTATCTCCATTTACATAAAATATGTATTTGAATTGAATTTCTAAAAACAATGCCATTTTAAAACCATTTAATATAAATAGAAGTTGTACGAATCCATTATGTTACTAATATTATGAGGCAATTCATCCCCAGAAATGAAAGCTCTTTTCCCTATAGAGAAAGATACTAGCTGCATAATTCTAATGCATATCCGAACTGCATCAGTGAATTTATAAATGAGACAAGATTTGGACTAGAAGGATCTAAACTCAAATTATGGCCTTTGTCACTGTGCATTTTTCTTTCACTTTATCAAACACTGACAGCCATCTTCTAATTGGCAAGTCACGTCCCTATTATTTCAATGTTTTGTGCTTCTTACAATCAGTCTGCATCTCATGCCTTTTTCTCCAGGTTTCCAAGACAAATTCACAAATTTCTGGAAAACTTTAACCAGATATTACAGCTAACTAGCTTTCTAGCGATTGTTACTCCAGAAAGGCACCACTTATTTCTCTAGGAAAGTGTGTGGATGTTGCAGATATATCCAGATGTTTTCCCAAATGAAGACATTTGTGCCCCTTTTCAATTATCATATAAATGGATTGGTGTTTTTTTTCTTTCAAATTGCATTCTGCAGATTCCACAAAAAAATTGTTAGGCTTTCATGAAAAAGGAAGGAGGAAAATATCAGTTGAACACAGCCAATTTTGTTATTACTAGAGCTTTGCTTCTTGACTGGGAATTCTGGGAAACAGATTCTTCAGTATAGAAAAGTTTAAAACATGATCCCAAAACTGAAATTTGAAGGCCACTTTGGTGTAGTGCTTAGGGCATGGGTGTCCAAACTTGGGAACTTTAAGACTTGTGGACTTCAACTCCCGGCTGGCTGGGGAATTCTGGGAGTTGAAGTCCACAAGTCTTAAAGTTCCCAAGTTTGGACACCCCTGACCTAGGGAACAGGACTAGAAACTGGGAGATCGTGAATTCTACTCTGCACTTTAAGCACAAAGCCAGCTGGGTGATCTTGGGCCAGTGTCTTTTTCTCACCCCTAGGAAGGAGGCAATGGCAAACCACTTCTGAAAAACCGAGAAAACTCTAGGGACTTGTCCAGGAAGCATCAAAGAATTGGACACAAGCGAAAGGAAAAAAGAAAGCCCTGTCTAACAAAAGCATATTATCAAATATTATTACTTGAATGTTGTTGCTTGGGTAATTCTGTATTTGTTTTGTTATTCAGTAAAGTTTTAACAGACTAGTCCTTGTCAATCCTGCCCTTTTAAACTCCAATATTGTATCTGTGTCAATTTCAATCACTTGAAGATGAATCACAAATTATTTTCAGCACAAAGACTTGTGATAGTTAGCTCTACAGCTAATTTGTACATTAAATCAAAACAATCCAGTCGGAGATTCAAAAACCATCTGCTGACTTTCCAAGTTAAATTTGATTCCTTCTACTCAGTTACCCATTTCCTGAAGCTCTTTTACCCATCTGCACTCAGATATTATTTGGTCTTACGGCATTTAATCATTTTGTTCACTTTCACATACTTGAGTTTTTTTTTTCTTTTAGCCAATTTCAAATCAACACCTTAACTCTAATTTTCATTCTTGACTATACTGCCTTGTAACTGTGCCTGGAATCTAAAGCTTCATAGTCCATCTACTCTTAGAGAGAACGGGAGGAAGCAATTTGATTAGGTAGCAGAAATACCCCATACCTCATTTAAAAATAATTTCCAAAGCAAGACTGGTCAACCCACATTACACTATCGCTGCAATCCACGACTGGCTGAATTTGGGCAATGTGATGCCAACATTGATACTGGTCTGTTTTGAGGGAGTTTTACAGGGTGAAGACTCAAAATGAGCATTTTGCCTCCCAACTCTCATCCATATAAAACTAAGCTAAAAAAATTACCAGGCTACTCCTAACATGCCATCTATGGAGATTCTCAATCATCCATGTCATGGTTGTCCCAAAGGCGATTTTCTAAAAGGCAACTAAAAAGTAAAGGTAAAGCTTCCCCTCGCACATATGTGCTAGTCGTTCCCAACTCTAGTGGGCAGTGCCCATCTCCGTTTCAAAACCGAAGAGCTAGCACTGTCTGAAGATGTTTCCTTGATCATGTGGCCGGCATGACTAAACGCCAAAGGTGCACAGAATGCTGCAGGGGTGGGTTGCTGCCGGCATTGCTGCCAGCTCGCTTCGCATCCATGTGCGCAGTTGATTGTTAATTGCTCTGCGCATGCGCAGAACATGAAAAAAATAGTGAAAAACATGCTGGCAAAGGCACACCAACCGGGGAACCAGTTTGGGAGCATGGCCAGCCTGGGTCACTACTGGTTCAGGCAAACAAGGCCAAAATACCACTAACAGTTCGCCCAAACTGGTGCAAACCGGTAGCAATGATGGTTCCCATTTTTCTACTTGCATTTTTACATGCTTTCGAACTGCTAGGTTGGCAAAATCTGGGACAAGTAATGGGAGCTCATTCCATTACGTGCCACTAGGGATTCCAACCGCTGAACTGCCGACCTTCTGATCAAAAAGCGCAGCGTCTTAGCCAATGAGCCACCGTGTCCCTTCAAAAGGCAACTAAGACTTTGTTTTTTCTTCGAAAACATTTCGCTTTTCTTCTGAAGCTTCTTGGGTGAGAAGCGAAGCATTTTCAAAGAAAAAAATCCAAGAAAGTCCATTTCCCTTTTGGACTTTTTGGTCCAAAACTTTGGGTCCTACTATGTCCCTTCCGTTGATATCACAATGTCACTGGATGAGTTCCAGCATCTGCTTCAAAAGGACGGTCGGTACTTCCAACCCCTCCCCCCAATGCTCCCCAGACCTGTAAACTGAAAGAAAAGCAACACCTGTCATTTTATCAAGCCAAATTAGACCCTAATGAGGAAGTAAGGCGGTTGCTAAAAGATCCAACTGCATCAGCGCCATTCCTGGACCTTCAGTAGCTCTTGTTTAAGCCCAAGAATGGGAGAGGGGAAAGGGGTTGTTCTCCCACCTTTCCCTTTCTAGATTATCTCTTGTTTGTAAGGCTACAGCATAGAATGCATTTTTCATTGATTGTACGTAAGCCACTTGGGGAGCTTTTGTTTGAAGGGCAGGATAAAAATGCTATAAATAAATTAGATTTATTTGGTTGGGTGATATGGGGTCATTCTTGTCATGCCACCACAATTTTCTCCAGGGCTCCCTTGTTTAATACAATTGGCTGCAGAGAAAGGGAAAAGACTTTTCTTGACTGTTTAGTGAGACATAAACATTACAGCAAGTCACAACCTTAATGCAAATTAGTTCCTCAATGACCCATTATTTAATTACATGAAGAACAGGATGCTTAATTGCAACATGACCAAGCAAGGAAGTGGTGCCTCCAGGCTTAAGGCTGAGCAATCACTATGAAAAGTGGGTCTCTTCCAGACAAAAAGAAAAAAGTAAATGGAGTAGAGTGAACATCCAGTAAAAGAATGAAAGCAACTATTGGCCCAGTTTTGACATTTAACTTTCAACTGGAATAACATCTTGTTGCTTCCAACACCATTGCTGCTGAGCTAGGGGTACTCAACCGCTTATCCGGTGTATCGATCTGCAACCACATTTGAGCCCAACATTTCTGTTGCTAAGTGAGATAGTTGTTAAGTGAGTTTTACCCCATTTTACAACCATTCTTGCCACAGCTATTGAGTGAATCATTGCAGTTGTTAAATTAGTGACATGAATGTTAAGTGAATCTGGCTTCCCCGTTGACACTGCTTGTCAGAAGGTCGCAAAAGTCATGGAGACGAGTCAGTTGCCAAGTGTCCGAATCTTAATCACGTGACCATGGGGATGCTGCAACAGTTGTAAATGTGAAAAAACGGTCGTAAATCATTTTTTTCAGTGCCATTGTAACGTCTAACAACTAATAGTTATAAGTCGAGGACTACCTGTATTTAACCAGAGTCTTGACTTACATTGCTACTCCAGAGCCCTGAAAAAAACTGTGCACATCTCAAGGTCTCCCATAGCAACATCTGACCAGTCCATCCTCTGCCAGGTTTTACTCGTTCTTTACCTACAGGAATTCAAATGGTTCCTCTGGCTTACTCTTTTCCTATTCGTTCCCTTCTGGGCACCTTGACCTGCTGCTGGACACCAGAGATCATCAGTGTTATATAAGGAGAATGGAAGAGGCAAATGTTTTTCTTGCCTATTTTGCTGGCCTAAAGACGGGAAAGGAAGCAGAAGCTTAGCTGGAGGGATGAGAGCAGGCCACACTTATGCCTCACTCCCAAAATGGGTAAAAACTGCATCACTGTTCAGAAATTTCAGCAGCTTGGTTTCAGCCAAATTTGGGAATGGGAATGAATGGAAGGCATCTCCCCTCCCAAAGGCCTCCTAGCATTATTTTGGAGAAGAAGAAGAAAATGCCATGTAACTTCATCTATTTTCTCATCAATTTTAACAGAACATTATCTTGGCATGGCCGATGGGGCGTCAGGCGTGGCCTGTGGCCCAGGAATTGCCTCTGTTCCTTGCTAGGCAAACAAGCTTGATGAAACAGGTTTGACTTATTTTATTGTATCCACTCTGAAAATATTCTATTAATACTTTTTACAGAAAGAAGTGACTCTCAAAGAGCGCAAAGGAAACTCATGTGACTTCAGCACAGATATCATGAAGTGAAAAGCTACAACAGCAGGCAAACATTTCAGAAACAGTTTAATCGTCTGCCCTTCTCTCCTAAAGTGATGCCCAAAACAAATTCAACGCTTCTTTTCCAGTTATGAAATCAATTCTACACTAAAGTTGCAGCCATGACAGCTACTATTCTAAATCCACGTCAAGGTTTAGCAGTGTGAGATGCTTTACAATGCAAGGTATTATCTGCACCCAAGTCAAGCGTCTACCTCTTGTGTTGCGAGCAGAGAACAAGAGATTCAAGAGAAGAGGAAGGAGAGAGGGTTGCACACAGCAAGCTAATCCACCGCCTTCCTTACTTGGAACAGCAGTAGATCACAGTTCTTCAGCCTTGCTTCTGCTAACCTCAAGCTAGTTAGAGCACACAACAAAGAAAGATTCCAACGGCCACTCCGGTAATGAAGCAAACGTTCTCTTCTCTTTTCAGTGTCTCTGTCAGCATCAAGAATCTTGGCTCCCACAGAAGCACGTACTAAGAAATGCAAGCTGCCCCACTCCAAACCAGTTTTACTTCACAGATAAGAGGGCCAACACACGCTAAAGGAAGGGACATAAGCATACGCTAAAGCACGTGCCTCAAGAGAGTACTGAAATGGTAAAAAAGCTGGTATTTAAAGGAAGCAGTAATGATCAAGGCCGAAGCGTATTTGCTAGAGGAAACCCTGCACCACAAGCTTTTCTTACAAGCAGCCTGAATTTGTAAAGAAAGCGATGGGGTGGGGAGATCTCACTGCCACTTTGCAGCTGGCCTTACTGTGGCTCCAATGCTTTCTGAACCGAGTATTTAGTCATAGTCTTGACTCACATTGCTGCTCTGAAGCACCAGAGAAACTAAACACCTCTTAGGTCACCCAGAGCTATATCTGATCCTACGCCCTCTGCCAGATTCCTTTTTCCAGCCGAGTCTCTTTATATGCAGAGACCGAAAGGGTTCCTCTTGGTGTTTTCTGACTTTATATATTTTCCTACTTTGCTCTTCTATTCAATATGTAATACTCAGGACTCCGCCCTTCAGGATTCTCAAAAATACTGAATTAATCCACCATGACCATCCTCAAGCATGATTGTTTATCACTGATGTTATTTAGAACAGGGGTCTCCAACCTTGGCAACTTTCGGCCTGGAGGACTCCAACTCCCGGAGTTGAAGTCCTCCAGGCTGAAAGTTGCCAAGGTTGGAGACCCCTGATTTAGACAATCAAGCCTGAAATCAGCTAGAATAACTAACTGCCTATTACTTTCTTGACTAGTGATAATGAGTCATGTTTTATTGCAGCTCAATAGTCGTCTGGGCCCTTAAATTCTTATTCCATGATTTAGATATCATGACAACTGACAGATTTTGTTTCTTGTAATTTTCACACCCTTATCACAATCTGCACCATCACTCTGTGTGTGTACTGTGGTTTATTTTGCCATCTCCACATAGTGGTGATTCACAAGGAACAGATTTGTATGGCAATCTTGTTGCACACAACATATGGTCAAAGCAAAGCCCAATTTCAGACACATTTTCCCACACAACAGAGCAACCAATAATCTGAGCCCAACCAGAGAAAAATGACAGCAGAACCAACAGCAATAGGAATTCATGCTGAATATGCCATTTTCCTTGCAGATGTGCCCATAGCAAGAGTTGGCCCATGGTTTTCCTGGAAGAGATAAAAAGTGATCTTCCCCTTCCATCTTTATGTGGTATGCTTGTAATCAGGAATCAACTTAGATGCTATTGTCACTTTAGACCAATTACTCATTTATATTTTCTGCCTTATAACGGTTCCTAAGCTCTGGACAGCTTTGAGATGTCATCTCTTATTAGAAAAAAAATAAGGCAATATCTGCAATTATCACCAAAAAACAACTTGCTGTGATTCCTGGCACCACTAATATTTGTATTGATTTTGCCAAAACACCTACCTCCATTCAATACTGAACGCTATTGCCAATTTGTAGACACTGAAACCTGGTTATCTGACTGTTCTATCTTACAATAAGTCAATAATAAATCTCCAATGCAACACTTACAAGGGGTACTGGGAAATTCTAATTTCCACTGAGACATTAAGGTAATTGTTAGGACAACTGACGTCTTTCTTATATAATAGGATGAAAAGAAATCAGGGACTGCAAGGGCAAAAAGACACAAATGTAAATAAAAACAATCATAATCTATATTTTGTAGTAGGAAATGGAGAGAAAAGTTTTCCCTACCAACTCTGCACCTGCTTACATCTCTGATTTTCCACCATCTATAATGGTTGAAAAAGCATTTGTGGAATCTCAGTTTCCTCCCCATGTTGAGAAGCAGGCACCCCTTCCTCAAATTCACGGCAAGCTTATGTATGAACAAGGAATTTCCTGGTTGGGAGCTCTTAAGTCAGAGCAAAGGAAGGCCACCATTGTTGCTTAACAGGCTGAGGCTGTTAGTGTCGAAGTTGCTAAAAAGGAGGGGGGAGGAAATCAAGAGGGCTGAACTGAAGATGCAATTATAGACGTCATGGAGGAATTACAAGAAGAAACAATAACATTAATATTGCAACAAAGACAACTCTTTAATTCAAGTACTGCATGCCATCAGCTAGATGCACTTAAACCTGAAAACAGGTAATTGAAAATGAATAAAGAAATATCACATTGATTAGGATTAAATCAATACCCTGGCCTCACTGAAAATATCATGATACATACTGGTTAATTACGCAGAATAAGCAAACATTTGCTACCAAAGCCACTGAGTAAGTAAATGCTTGTACTTGAATTGGATTATTACACATTTTATGCCACTGCAAGCTACTCAAAACAGTATGAAAGCATGGTGGCATGTTATTATGGGCATCTTCAAGTATGAGCAGGGGTCTTGGTTAAGTAGACAAACATCATGGAATACATCATTTTAAGCATAATATGAGTACCATTTCGCACATATATTCAAGTAGTGTGGAGTTGATGTTGTGACTTTATTATTGACTCTTTTTGTTCTTCATAAATTCCACACGATATTTTTTTCACGTCAAATTCCCAGGCCGGAAAAGTGCAGCACTATACTAAATAATAGTCACAAAATCAAGTCCCAAATTGCAACACTAAAAACAAAAGCATTATTACTTCAAATGCCATCAGCTTAAGGACAAGGGTTCTAGTCAATTCCTCTAACACCCCCTTTTCTTTCTGATTCCAAAATTCTTCTAGGCTTCAAAATGTGAAATAAAATGCACCTGAATTGAAGAAGCCTGATGTAATCTTTTGGGCCAATTTCAATGCAGCCCTCTCTAAGCAAAGTTATTTAGAACTAAGCCCCTGTGAGTTTAAAAGGAATCAGTCCAAATACATAGTGCATTCTATACTTCTGAAAGTATAACACCAACTCCCTAATAGTTTGAGTGAGTTATCAGGTAGGTGGTTAATCCGATGCTCACTATTAAGAAATGAATTCCTTCTAACTATGAGCTTGGAGGCAACATATTCCAAAATCAAAGCCAAAAGAAACACCGATTCCAAGGAGATCAATGATGACATTTGCTGCACTGTATCAATTAAGAGTCTTGCAATCAATTCTCCAACATTATCCTGTATAGGAATTTGATTAAAGCCAATGCTGGGAATCTTACCTCTTGCTGACAGCTTCTTGGTATTGATGATCTTTGCAGCAAATTCTTGAGATGAGTTTTTTTTCACGCATCTCCGTACCACTGAGAAAGCACCCCTAGAAGAAATACGGAAAGGCTGATCCTATGAAACTGAATCAAGAACAAAAGTTTAAATCTGTCAAGGTATTTAATTAAAGAACCCATATGCTCAATTGGTTATAGAACTAAAAACTGAAAAAAATATTAGAATAGGAGAAGGAGCGTCCAAGAAATCAGGTGGTCTGGAAAACAGCCAGCATGGGTAAAAAAAAAGGGACACGTTTTGAGGTTTGTTAACTTAATTTACTTTTGGATTCCAGCCTGACCTCCGACTATCACTTTGGACACAGAAACAGGAATTGCAGCTGAAATGTAGTTTGTGGCTCAATGGATTATACAAACTAAACTAATGTGGTTATTTCACGGTTCAGTGTGTTCTGTGACTATTGCTAATTTGATTAACCATGAACACAGTCCCACATGAGCTCATTGTAATCCATTACTCATTTTCTTCAATAGAGCCCCCCCCCCAAACACCTTGGGTTAGCTCAGCACCAAGCTGTCCAAAGCAGCAGAGCAAATGGATGGGAAAATCTCAAATGGTCACTCCTACTCCAGTTTTCTAGCACCCATCTGCAGAGGTGAAACTCTGTTACTCTAATGGGAAGAGCCTCGATATGTATTTTGTAGTGGCCTTTTATAACACGGCCAATCCAAATTTATCAAGGGAAGCCCCAGTCCTGAGAGGGACAAGCACAGGCCACCACAAAGCAGCCTCCTCAAAAGTAGTCATAGTGCGGACAAAGAAGTTTGGGAGCCTCCCATTTCTCTGAGAGGAGAAACCATATCCCCATCTTGTCTGGTGCTTAGAAAGCAAGGACAGCACCCTGAAATAGGGGCCAGCACAAAAAGCAAGGAAAATGCCACCCCCACCCTCTTCCCCTTGGGGGAGTCAGTTTGCAGCTTGGTGTGGATGGCATATCCTCTGCCTCCAATTTAAGGGGAGGGGGGCGGTTGGAGAGAATCTCAGACACCCTATGGTAAAGTTAGAATAGATTAGAATTGTTATTGCAGACGAGAATTAAGTTTGAAAGTCAGCAGTGGACTTGCCCATTGCAAGGCAAAGGATTCCAAAGGAGCCTTCATGGGCACTGAAATGCATCCACCTAAGCCCTACCTGCTCCTACCTCAAGTCCAGGCCCGATGGAGATGTTTCCACCACCGGCATTCACCCGCATCCATTTCTGCACAGTGAAAGTTACAAAGGGCCACCCCGAGGTCCAAGACCGAGCGGGAGGGATGCGCAGAGCTGGGGCAAAAAGAAGACGCCCCCCCCCCCCCGGTCTCCCTAACTGCCTCCCAGCACAGGCGCCCTTCCTCCGCCTACCAGGGGCCCTTAGGAGAAAAACGCAGACGGGGAGGCAGAAACGGCGCAGGGCGAGGAGGGGGCGAGGGAGGCATCAGAACGATCTCGCTGGAAGAGAAACGTAGCAACGGTCCTTGCCGTAATGCAGAAGGGAGCCCGGGGGGGGGGGGGAAGGGGGAGTCTAGAAGTTGGACAGGTGAGCCCGGCCGGCCTTCCTTCCTTCCCAGCGGCAGCGCCCAGACGGGCTCCGCAGCCACGAGGTCCCCAGAGCGGCGGGCGCCGGTGCCGCAGGTCCCTGGGCCGGGTTCCGCGCCCCCCCCCCCCCCCACGGGCTGCCTGGGCGCTGCGCAGCCCCTTCCGCCCCCGCCGGCCGCAGAAGTTGCAGCTCGCTTGAGCAACTACGGCGGAGCGGGCAGCGCTGCTCCTGCGCAAGACGGGCGGGTAGCGGCGGCCGTGGCGGCTGCCCGGGGAGAGTGGCGGAAAGACCGCAGTGCCCGGGGCTGAGCGGGCGGCGCTGCCAAGCCCGTGGAAGGAGGGAGCGAGCCATCCGGGAGGCCGAGGCCAGGGCGACCGCCAAGGCTCCAGGGCTCCGGAAGGCGCGGCTAGGACGGGGCGGGCGGGCGGGCGACGTACTTGCCGAGCTCCTCGTAGAGCTGGTATTCGTCGGTGAAGCGGGTGCAGGTGGCCGGGACGGCCATGGTGGGACTGCGGGAGGCGGAAAAGCTCGGCCGGCACGTCGGCTGGCTCAGCAGCAGCGCCGCCGCCGCAGGAGGCACATCGGACTGGGCGAGGCTCCGGCGGCGCTGGTGAAGGCAGACCAGTGCGCTCCTCCTTCCCGCCTCCGGCCGCTGCGGCTCCGGCTCTTCCTCCTCCTCCTCCGCTGCTGCTGCTGCTGCTGCTGCTGCTGCCGCCGGCGCGCCTCCCCGCCCGCTCCACTGCGCACAGTCCCGACCCCGACACAGAAAGGAGGCGGCGTCTGGAGGCAGCCCGGGCCGGCCGCCAGCACCGCGAGATCTCCGCGGCCGACCATCCACGGAGCCGCCGCCGCCGCCAAACCCGCCTCCCCGAGGGCCCGCGGAAGCGCCTCGTTTGCCGGACGGAGCGGCAGAGGCTGCGCCTGCGTGACGGACCGGGAGCGCCGCTTTTGTCTCCGGCGCCGAACCCGGAGGAGCAGCGCCTGCCCGGCCGAAGGCGAAGGGGCGAGCGGGGCTTGGTTCGCCCTCTAGGCCGCCGCGGCCAGGAAGGGTCCCAGCTGCGGGAGGCTTTCCGGCAGGTGCGGCCCGGGCTCCCACACGCGGTGCTGCCCCTCCGCTTTCCGGCCTGGTGGCGGGTGTGGGCGCCGCCTGAGCCCCGCTTAGCAGGCGGGCGTCACTGCAAGGCCGGGCCGGGCACGGGCGAGGGGCAGGGCTGCGCAGGGCCCGGAGGCCGAGAAGAAGGCAGCGGAGGGCCGCGGTGGCAGGGCTGCCTTCTGGCCCGCTGCCTTCGGGTTCTTCCTTTGGTTGCGGGGCGCGTGGCTTGCTTGGCCTTGGCCGAAATGCCAGGGGATCGGGGGGGGGGGGCGACTGAAGGTCTTGGGGGCCATGCAGCTCTGGAGTCGATGGGCGGCTGCTGGGGAGAAGAATCCGAGCGGGGCGAGAAGCGCCGTCCACCACGGGTTATTGGTTGCCAAGTTTTCCTGGGGTTTTCCTATCCTTTACCTGGGCTATTAAAACCACACGGGCGAGTTTTGTACCGAACACCTGGCTGCAAACTAATGGGCCGGATTTTAGCCTGGCCCGTTTCGCAAGGTGTAGTAACGGGAGAGAGCGGCCAAATTGCTCTGCTCTTTATTCTTGCCCTGCAGCAGCAATAATGAAGCCCCTTGACGCCTTTTCTAGCAGCCTGCAGGCTGTGAACTTCCCTTTCCGCCTTGGGGAAAGAATTCAGAAGTGCTGGAGTTATTTTTCCTGCTAATTACGGTCTGTGTTGTGGGTTTTTTAAGGAGCTGTGAGAAAAAGATGTGTCTGAAAAATAAAGGATGTATGGATTGAGTTGTGAGAGAGGAAAGGGAAATACCTGGACTTGTGCACTTCCAATTGCTGACAGGTGTGCCGCTAATATTCCGACCTGACACCTGCAGGGGGGGGAGATGATTTTCATTCTTCATAGGCTGGTGTTGTGGATTAAATTCTTCTCGCTTCTGATTTTAAGGTGAGTATCCTGAACTACGGAAGCCTTTGATCTTCTTCTTAAATACATAATAATAAAATAATGAGCATTAAAGGCTCAAAGGGAAGGCAGATTAGAAAGAACCTTCTGAGGGGTTCAATTCCCTTCCTGTGAAGAGTCCTTAATGATAAGGTTTGTTCTTCCTAATATCAATAAAGATGGTTTTTCCAGAAAATATGTGAAGAGCTGTAATTAGTGATTTAACTATGTTTTCTTTTTGGCTGTGTTTTAGTTTATATCATGTATGTTTAATCTTGGGTGCCTATAATTGTTTCTGTTATATTGCAGTTGTAATATATTGTAAATCGTGCCACGTTACAGAGTTATCTTAGCCAGCTTATATATGTACCAGAAGGGAAGGCTGTAAGTATTTTAAATTTAAAAAAATAAAACATTTCCAAAACTACTTTTTGGCTTGGAGTGATTGAGTCATCCTGTGAAATGCAGTTCTCATCCCTTTTAAGCGCCTTGACTTGCCTCTTTTTTGTTTGTGTGTGTATTAGACAAAAAAAAAAGGAGACAAGAAAAAGGGATAAAAAAGCAATGTACAAATGAAATAACAAGGGATTTTAAATTATGCAGTCACACCATTAATTAGTTGTAAATCACTGACTATATTCTAAAAGACTAAAATCATTACGTTTTAAGAATGAATAACAAGAACTATGTCAATACAGCCTTTAACATTGAACTCAATCTTTTTACATCACGATGGAGCTAGAAAGCATGATTATGATTAAATAGTACGTGTTGGGCACAATTGTAATTTCTCAATCTATGGCAAATTAATCTGTAAAGGAAGAAAGCTCTGAAGATTAAAGAACTGCTCTTCACCAGCAAAAATGCCAACCAGCAGGAGTTATGAATAGAAAATGCATAGCAATGGACAAAAAAAAAAACCCCTACGTCTTTAGATATTTGTATTAAGGGGCAAAGACGATTGTCCAAGTGCAGTCTTATCTGCCAGTAACATACTGGACTCTTTCCCACATGCCCTGGTTGCAAATACTTGCCTATTACAATTCTGCCCAGTGTAGCAGCAATATATAAATAAATATTAAGCAGAATCCAAGTACCGTATTTTTCAGAGTATAAGACTCAACTTCCCCCCCCCCCCAAAAAACAGCATGGAAATATTGGTGCGTCTTATACACAGAATACAGCAATTTTTGGCCTCCCAAAGCTCCGCCCCTGCATCCCATTTTTGTGAAAAGCGGGCTGTTTTTCACCAAAATGGTGTTTTTGCTTTCCCCACCCCCCAGAAGCACACTGCAGGCTTCAGCAGGACGGGGGGAAGGGGAAAATGCCCCCATTTTGGTGAAAGATTTGGGTGTTTTTGCTGTACCCCAGCCCTGCTGAAGCCTGCAGAGTGCTCCTGGGGACTGGGGAAGACAAAAACCTTTTTTCTTTCTTTCTTTCTTTCTTCAAAATCTTGGTGCAACTTATACACAGTGCGTCTTATAGTCTGAAAAATATGGTAGCTTTGCTGACCTTCATAGAATGAACCGGTTACCAGTTAATGCTGCAGAAATCCTCTATTTTTGTAAGTAACACAAACCTGAAAGATAAAAAAAATAGAAAGAAAAAATAGTGAAGGGAAAAAGAAAAAAACAATATAGCAAACAAAAAGTAAAGGAATACAGAGATAATCCTTTAAACAGTTCCTATGGAACTACCTATCTGGTGGCTATTTATGTCTCGGATTTGAAGTTCTGACAGTTATGTTGAAGTCACATGTTGAAGTTATGTGACTGTATTTCAGGCTCTTGGCAATGAGGCTGCATTTACAGCTATTTGCAGTATCTTCCTGTCATGTGACTGCATTTTACAATGGTTTTGCTGAAAACTGTAGTTACTTCCCATGTTTGGCTCAACTGGCTCCATAGCAAACTTTCGGTTTTCTTAACTGCTGCTTGCATTCACCTAATGACCACCACAAAAAAGGTCATAAAAGCAGGTTAGTCATGCAACCAACCCCCTTTATGACCATCATGACTTACAATTGTAA
The DNA here is from genome assembly GCF_964273705.1 of Natrix helvetica. Taxonomy (NCBI): domain Eukaryota; kingdom Metazoa; phylum Chordata; class Lepidosauria; order Squamata; family Natricidae; genus Natrix; species Natrix helvetica. The sequence continues at coordinate 106,879,949 of NC_138551.1, read as the reverse complement.
TGAGCACTCTCCATTATAATTGTAATTCAAGGACTACCCATGTAAAGAAGTGACTTCCCTCTTCATCACAATAAGTAAACTTTTTAACAACTTATTACCTTCTCTTAGAATATAATTATGTTCCATATCTCATCTCTTATCTATGAACAGATCCTTAAAAAATTGTGGTTCAGTCCTGATCAGTAAAAGTCCATTGGGGTTATCATAAAATAAAAAGTCTTATTTTAATGTTGATCAAATAAACTTATTTTATATTCCTTCCTTTTACGTTTAACAATTTAATCTTGAATCCCTTCAAATATTTCCCTACAACTTACTTTCATTTTTTTTCTTTGTCCCTTTGCACAAAACAGGTTTCCAGTATAAGAAAGCTATCCAAACCGCTCTTTTGGATTGTCATTTGTATACCCCTTTTAATTACTAAGACATCAGCCAATTTTATTTGCATACCCAGTGTGACGTCTTTTTCCATATCACTCTTATAGCTTGCCATTTTTAAATCCACTTTCAGATCAGATGCTACAGGGATTCCAAAAAGCATCAGAGTGACCAGCACTAAACACTTAATAGAGCAGCAGCTGTCTCTAGATTAGACTGGAGCCATGTTTTCCCCATGGCGTTTCCTGGCTATATAGCGCAGAAGGCGTTGTGTCAAAATTCCACAAAGTTTTCTCCAACCAATAGGATCCCAGGGATGTTTTTACCACCAGGATTTTTTCATGGTATCAAATTTGTGAATTGTTAGATTCACCTTGAAAGGTTTTCTGCATTAATTGTATGATAAGAATTTTAGAAGCCCAAATTCAGTTTGGTAACCTGTTACGCCATGCCTCTGTATACAAAAGTTCAGACACCCCTACTCAAATTGTATGTTTCCACGGATCCTTAAAAGAACAGAATTTTTTATGACTTCCACCTGAAGCAGTGCTAAACACTGCATCTTTTTACAAATTTGAATGAATTGTTACTACTTATGTGTAGTTGTTTACAGTTTCAAAATAAGGAAACAGTGGACACAGCAGCTACAGAAACCCTTTAGATTAGTATGTAACATTTTAGAGAGAAAAAGCAACTTTCAAACTTTACTATAGCCAACTAAAAGCCCTTCACTGTTTTGCTGAATTACCCAATTTCTTTTCAGCTTTAATACATCTGAAATGTATCTCTAAATCAACTATAAAGGACTTACTAGAAAAAAAGATAGTGATATTGAGATGGCCTTCTTAGTTCCCAGAACTGAATATTGCAAATATATACTGGGAGATCTGGAATATGCCATGATTGCAAAGAAGGTTAACACTTCTGAACTGGAAAGGTTTTGCCAGTATATATGGGGAAAAATCCAAAAGCAGGAAAAGAAGCTCTCTTAATCTCTACAGGGAAGATTTGGAGACTATAATTTCTCCCAATGGCGGTGTTGTAAATTACGCACTAGAAAGGTAGTCAAATTTACCTGCTCTTAACATTTTTAATCCAAACAACTGCACTATTTATGTGAAAGGTGCATTCAAATTTGTAGACAATAGTACTTAATTTTGTATCATGAAGAGGTTTATCAAAGGTTGCTCACTTAGTGATTCAATTAAATTACAATTTGACCAAGGTTCGTAAACTTTTACATACCACCGTAGATTGTAGAAATTAACTATTCCTCTCTGTTCTTTATTGGTCAGAGAGAATATTTCATCTGGTTCTCAGCATCCACTTTAAAAAGGTTGTTAATAAATTGGAAAATTTCCAAAGAAGAGCAACCAAAATGGGACATCTAATAACAAAACACTTGTGGAACAGGTGAAAATAATGGACATAGTATCCTGGATAGGAGAAAATTGTGGAGAGGTATGATAATTGCTTGCAACATCAGAAGAATTGTGATACACAAATAGGTAAAATTGTTCCAGAAGATAAAAACAATGGTTTTCAATTATAAGGAGGTAAATTTCAGGTGGACATTAGGAAATATTTCCCAACCAGTAGCAACTATTCAATGATGGAACAGACTATCTTGGAAGGATTCCCCTTTATTAAGTTCTTGAACAGAGGATGGATGGGCCTCGGTCAAGGTTGTCGCTATGGTTTCCTGCACCGGGCATAGGAATTGGGCTGAATGGTCTTCATAGTTTATTCCAACTCCTACATTCTGTGGCCCTAGAATCATAGAGTTGGAAGGACCCTTCAGAAGTATAAAACCATAGAGTTGGAAGGACCCTTCAGAAGTAACATTTGCTTGATATACAAATCCAAATTAAAACATTCCAGACATAACTTCAGCACATCCAACAAAGGGAAAATCAAACTGCTTTTACTATTGAGAGTAAATTTAGTAAGCACACCCTCTGCTTCTTCAAGTCATTAATTAAAATATTGACAAGGAAAGGGCGTGAGACTAATCACTCTGGCATCCCGCTTCCCACTTTTCCCCAGTTTGAAGAGGGACTTCTCTGATTACAATTTTTGAGTCAGCTGTATACCCACTTCACTGTCATGTCATTAGATTGCTAATTAATATGTCATGGGGTACTTTGTTAAATGCTTTGATTAAGTCAAAATTGCTCTTACAATTTATTAAGTAAGTTACGTGATCAAAATTGAGATAAGGTTAATAATTTTTTTTTCATAAGAAATCTCTACTGACTTCTAGTAATTACTGCATGGTTTTCAGGATGGTTAAAGATCGATTTCTTTATGCTCTGCTTTGCAGCCTTCCCAGCGGAACTGATGTCAGGGAGACACATTTGTAGTGTTTCTGGATCTTCCTTTTCTCACTTTTTGGAAATAGGAGATAGGAGCTCTTCTAGTCCTGGGGCACGATCAGTCCTTCTAGGTTCTCTCAAAGATAAGACACCTGGCTGTCAGCTGGTTCCTTCACAACTCCAAAATGCAATTCACAAGATGCTAGATCTGGGATGGTGAACCTATGGTACGCATGCCACAGGTGGCACGCAGTGCAATTTCTGAGGGCACACAAGGCATTGCCCTGTCAGCTCCAGTGTGCATGCGTGTGCTGGCCAGCTAATTTACCTTGATGGCCTTGATTTTCAGCCATTTTTTTGCCCTCGGGAGGCTTCACAAACCGGAAGTTCCGGAACACTTCCGGTTTGCTCGTTGGGATGTTTTTGGGATGTTTTTCTCCCTCTGGAGGCATCAGGGAACCCTCCTGAAGCCTCCGGACGGAGAAAAACCACACAATACGCAAACCGGAAGTTTGGGAACGGACTTCTGGTTTACATGTTGGTCCATTTTTCACCCTCCCCAGGGAAGGGGGAGGGGAAAAAATGGACCTACTGTGCTCACCAGAAGTCGGAAAACGGGCTGTTTCCGGCCTACGGAGGGCCTCTGGGAGGGTGGGGGAGGTCATTTTTGCTCCAAAAAAGCCATGCGTACATGCATTGGGGGAGTCACATGTGCATGTTCAGGGGGCATGGCTCAGCAGGGCATTAAAATATGGGGTGGGCATTCGAGCACGTGCGATAGCATGTGTGCGTGCTTTTGGCACCTGAGGCGAAAAAGGTTCGCCATCACTGTGCTAGATGTTTAAACTCAAAAATACAGTCTCAATGACCTCTCATCCAGTTCTCCACAGTTTCCTGGTTGAACACATGGTTTGGGTTTTTTTTTTAATTGGAGAAAACCGGATAAAACAGGAGTTAAATATTGCCATTATTGAACAGCTGGTCTAGTGATTCTTTTTATCATAAACATAGTCTCAATAAATCCTTTGTGTTATTATCTCTTCAAATATGGGTACCTTTCCTTTTTCATACCTTCATTAAATGTTTTATTTGTTTATTCTTTTTGTATACCGTCAAATCAACCATACACCTGGGGCAGTTCACAGGAGCAGTGACCAATAAAGCATCCACCATCTACAATCAAATGTTCATTTAAAAAAATGTAGGATAAAAAGACAAAAATACCTGTAGCAAACTTAGCTAATTAGCTATAAAATGTTATAAATAAAAGTAAAATAATATCAAAGGAACACAAACTTATGTTGATATATTATTCATGTTCTTCTGTCATTGTTTATTTTATTGTTCTATTATTTTATTTCTGTTAACACTATTATTTTTCTTCCTTTTTATTATTGTAAACCACCTAGAATAGCTCAATTGTGAGAGAGGTGGCAAATATATTTAACAAATAAATACATAAAATATTACATCAATCGCAGTATAATCTGGCAATACCATTAAGGGTGGTAACATAACTAATCATAAAATGCTCTTCAAAATAATAGGATTTCTAATAACTGAAGTTCCTCAAATAGCTATCTGTGCAGCCTTAGGAAGTCTACTCCATCCTCTTAGCAAGTCTCAAGTGTCCCATTTCCTTGCTGGTTTCCCAGATGGACTGTCATTTTTTAATTTTTTTTTTCTGTTTGCATGACCAGTGTGACGGGTTGATGGGTGTGCACACCCATCAACACAAGGTGAATTTTGTCTTATTTTGCAACCTTGCAGAAAGTCAATTAAAAATGTGAAATTAATCACAGAACAGCATCCTTCAACTTTATGTGGATACATATTTAATTTTAGGCATAACATTTCAAGGAAAGATGATTCATGGAAAAGAAGATTGATCCAACTCTAGCAAAACAATATAAGACTGTTGATCAGGAAGTAAATTTACTTTAGAGTGTTTGAAGGCAAAGTTCCTATATTTTATAGTATTCCAATTACTGCTGAAGGTCAATTCCCATCATCATCAATGTTGCGATTATTATATTTTCATCATACACATATACTGTACCCCAGTTATAGATGTTGAGATGTAGGAAAAGAGGTGTGCCTGGGGGCAGAGTCGAGAGACACCACCTAGAATCATTAAGTGTCCACAAATGCTCCAAGTCCAACCATCCTGGAATTCCATTGACTTTAGTGCTGACTGTTAGTTGACTAGATCTTGTGTATAGGCTTCAGCAATAAGTCTTCTGAACTGGAACTTAATGAGCGGTCCTTATTCTTTGCATTTGATACCCTTTCATCCTAGGGGTTGGACTAGAAAACCTCCAAGGTCCTTTCCAACTCTATTGTTTTCTTATGGACGCCACATCTTAGGACACAATGTGAAATGTCTGCCAAAAACGAAATCTTTTTTGGTACAGATCATCTTAAGCTTGGAAAAGAACAGCTAAAGCCATCTTTTAAATTAAGAAGCCAGGTTGGGACTTTTGGGTTACCCTAGGCTTTCAGTTGCTAATATACAAGTGGTCCTCAACTTATGACCACAAATGGAACCAGAATTTCAGTTGCTAAGGAAGAAGGTTGTTAAATGAGTCATCTCAATTTTATGACCTTTTTTTTTGCTACCTTTGCTAAGTGAATCACTGCAGTTGTTAAGTGATTCTTGTAGTCATTCAATGAATCTGGTTGCCCCTATTGACTCTGCCTGTTGGAAGCTGGTTAGGAAGGTCACAAATGGTGATGATGTGACCCAGTGTCATTGCATCCATCTAAAATACATCCTGGTTGTTAGGTTTCCAAAAAATGCCCTAATTGATTCATGAGTCACCAAATTTCAAAAGAAAATTAATCATTTATTAGGAGCATTTATTTTGGCAAGACTTTTTGCAGTCAGATCTTAGCCTTATTTGAATTATAACTGAACTTTACCACTGTTCCTTCCCACCCCTCAGTCTGTGTCATAAATCACATTCCCCAATTAGGTGCACCCCTCCCAAGTCTGCTGCAGTAATCTGAGATCTGACTCTAGCCGAAAGTATGCGTGGAATGTGCTCCCCTCCCTTTCCTCACGATGGCAACTTTAGGAGTTGGCACTGGCGGCCAAGTGGCTGAATTTTGATCCCATGATCACGGGGATGCTGCGATGGTCGTAAGCGTGAGGACTGGTCATAAGTCTTTTTTTCAGTGCCATTGTAAGTTCAAATGGTTACTAAACAAATTGTTGTCATTTGAGATCTATCTGTATTATAAATTTAATTAAATTATATGAACTATTTTTAAAATGACATAGTTTTAAATCCAATCACCTACAGTAGATTATAATGACCTTTGCTCAATGCCACTTCAATAGAGAATATGAAGAAACTAAATATTAATTTCATCTCGTATACCAATTTTGAATTATTTCTTAGCATTGTGAGGTTCAGAATTTGGCCTATCTAGACCATAGAGGTTATTATGTGAAGTGCCTGGAAGAAGGAATGTTAACCCTACGAATCTTGTTAGTTCATAAGTGAAACCTGGCTACAGTTTATAGGGACTGAGAGAAGTCTAAACCGCATCCATCAACAGCTGTAACACATAATTGTAAAACTACAGTGTGGATAAACAAGGATACAACTTCTTTGGCAGGATTTGTCAGCTTTTAATAGCAGTATGACAAGCGAGAATGTAAGAAGAAAAACTTGCTGTCATTATTACCCTACTATCTATGTTGGAAAATTATACATATTGAATGCTTGCCAGATAAGAAAATGAAAAAAGAAAAGAAAACAAAGGTTTGATTTTAAAACCAGTACCCCTTAGGTCCATGATGGCGAACCTATGCCATGCGTGCCAGAGGTGGCACGTAGAGCCCTCTCTGTGGGCATGCATGCCATCGCCAGCTGCTCTTCTGGTTTCCGGCCAGCTGGTCTTCATGGGTGCCGGAGCATGGAAAACAGCCTGAAAAGGGCAAAAACCCCAGGCTATTTCTTCTGCAGATTTCCAGGCCGTTTTCGTGCCCTTTTTTGTGCTGTTTTCATGCTATTTTTGGGGCGTTTTCCAGTCATTTTTTGGGCCAGAAGATGGCCTGAAAACTGGCCCCCAAAACAGTCAAAAACGGTCAAAAAACAGGTTTGGGTTTCTGTGCTCCTGCGCGCACACATGCATACCATGTGTTCTGGTTTGACACACGGTGCCGAAAAGGTTTGCCATCGCTGCCTTAGGTAATGGCTCTATTTGTCCTTATCTACCAAGACTGAGAGAAAACTTGCAATGCAATGCAATGCAATGCAATGCAATGCAATGCAATGCAATGCAATGCAATGCAATGCAATGCAATGCAATGCAATGCAATACAATACAATACAATACAATAGCAGAGTTGGAAGGGACCTTGGAGGTCTTCTAGTCCAACCCCCTGCCTAGGCAGGAAACCCTATACCGTTTCAGACAAATGGCTATCCAACATCTTCTTAAAGACTTCCAGTGTTGGGGCATTCACAACTTCTGGAAGCAAGCTGTTCCACTGATTAATTATTCCAACTGTCAGGAAGTTTCTCCTCAGTTCTAAATTGCTTCTCTCCTTGATTAGTTTCCACCCATTGCTTCTTGTTCTACCCTCAGATGCCTTGGAGAATAGTTTGACTCCCTCTTCTCTGTGGCAACCCCTGAGATATTGGAACACTGCTATCATGTCTCCCCTAGTCGTTCTTTTCATAAGACTAGAAATACCCTGTTCCTGCAACCGTTCCTCATATGTTTTAGCCTCCGGTCCCCTAATCATCTTTGTTGGGCTGTGTCCTTTTCTTTGCTATTTTACAACTGTTCTTTGATGTTATTGGGCAAATGGAGGGATTGTGGGAAAGCTGCAGATCAGTGCAAGGAAGAGAGGTAAATAATAACTGCATTGAAAAATTGGCATTAGCTACCAAGGGCTTTCTTGACACATTCAAGAGGTTGGTATCAACCCGAGAGACTTTGTCCTGGGTCTATTTTTCCCAGAGGGAGGGATTACAAAACTGCATTGTACCGTAAGGGCTGCTGAAAAACCAACATTTTCATCATTGGTAATGGATAACCTGTTTTATGAGTTGGTATTTAAATGCTTCTGAATTGTCCGAGTCATCCAGTGACGTCTCAAGAGCAAGAGTCTGAATATTTCCTTCTTGCAGTCATAAGAACAAAAACATAATTGGGATTATTCTCTTCTGAAGTTAGTACTTCTGTGTACATGCACCTTAAATTGTAAAAAGTCAGTGAAATCCAAAGGAGCTTTTTTCTTTTGAGCCTTACTGAAAATCTCCAATTCCTAAATCTTCCAGTGTCTCTTCTGTCCTAATATTTATTTTTCCTTTATTTTCAAAAGAGAGAAAAGGTGCATAAGTTGAGTCCCATGTCAAAGTTTAGGCATTTGGTCAAATTGTATATTTCAGTGAACCCCTAAGTCAGTGTCTCCCAAGCTTGACCACTTCAAGTTGTGTGGCTGGCTGGGGAATTCTGGGAGTTGAAGTCCACACAACTTGAAGTGGCCAAGTGTGGGCAACCTGCCTTTTACATTGATGTTTCTCAGCCTTGGCCAATTTAAACTTCTATGGACTTCAACCAGTGACGTGCGGTGAGGTTTATGACTGGTGAGGCACTGACACAGTGCTGGGTTTCAAATATTTTTAGACTTGTGGACTTCAACTCCCAGAATTCCACAGCCAGGCATGCTCAGTTCCAATTTAAAGCGACAGCATTTGTTTTTCTCCTTTGCTCTTTTTCTCTTTCTTTTTCTTTTTCTTCTCCTTCCCCCCCTTCCTCCCTCTCTCCCTTCCTCCCCCTTTCTCAAACACACACACACACACACACACACACACACACACACACACAGAAGTTGGATTGGACTATCTCTCCTACCCCTTCCCTCTCTCACTCACTCTCAAACAAACCAGCCCCACACAAAAGTTGGATTGGATATCTTTTCCAGTGGCTTGAAAGCAGCTCCTCTGCCACCACCCCCATTCCCCTGCTGCCTTTCCCAAACACCTCCACCATTGCAAATGCAGCCTGCTGTCTGGGTGGGGAATGCCTGGAACACAATAAAGCCCACCCACCACCTCCTGCTGGCAGGCTGGGGTGGGAGGAGAGGCAGAGAAGCCGGAGGGGAGCCGATCTGAGCCTTCCAAAAGAAAGAGGCTGGGGGGAAGTGTGGGTACTACAGCATGGCTCTTTGCCTGGCTTCCTGCCTCCTCCTGTGGTCTCCTCAGTGCTCGCTTGTGCTCTCCCTCCCCAAGTGTAGTTTGATTGCAGGTGGAGCCACGTTGCCTTTTCAAACTTGTAATCAGTGAAGCTGGGCTAGATTTTTATATAGTTTTATCCAGCTGTGTGTGTGAGAGAGAGAAATGAATGGGGGCCTGGGGAGGAAGTCACTACACTTGGGGAGGGAGAGCACCAGTGAGGTTAAGCAGAGTAATCCACGGTGAGGCAGCAACTAGCTCAGCTTTTTCCTTTTACTTTTTTTTTTCATGATGAGAGTGGTGAGGCTGTGCCTCACTTGCCTCACCTGACTGCACGTCACTGACTTCAACTCCCAGAATTCCCCAGCATACTGCATAGCTGGCTGGAGAATTCTGGGACTTAAAGTCCACCCAGCTTAAAGGTGCCAAGGTTAAGAAACATTGTTTTACAGATGCGTCACGCACATGCCGCACCCACACCAGCTCCGCAAATGTAAACACGTCATGATACGTCACATGACAGCAATTTGACTCACTAAGTTTGACACCCATGCTTTACATGATATAAAATGACACAACCTCTTTCTGCAAATGTGTATGCATACTTACTATTTATATGTAGCTGTTTTCATATTAAAAATAGGAAAAAGAATTTTAAAAAGCTGCAGAACTTTGGATACTCTTGAAGTAAGTACTTGCAATATCAGATTTAGGAGAAATAACAGCTCCCAATGTTTCCACCCTGTAACCCCCTTCAAAACTCTTCCGGCTCAGAAATATTCTTAGGTCTCCTTATGTGCATTGCAGAGTTTGAGATTCAGACACTGTTTTTTAGTAATATCTGAGTCTTGGGAGTTTTGAAAACATGAAATTCTTTCTTTCCGGAATCCTTCATGCAAGATTTGAGAGCCGTGTACAATGCAGTAGTTAAGGGGCTGGATTAAACAGGGAGAAAAATGGATACCAGCTGTCCCCCAGGCAGGGAAAGCAGCAGGTTGCACCTGGGTAGACCTCACCCAAGTGCAAGCCTGAGGCTTTGCAAGAAGATAGCTGACAAACACACTTGTATCATGCACTGATAACTTTGCTGTAGGAACCAGCAAGCACCATAAGTGCAACAAACAAATGGACCTTAAAACCATGCAGGAGAAAGACTAAAATCAACAAAAATGATTTCTTCTCATAGAAGCTCCAGTTTCTCCAGGGGCTGTAAGATGCTCACTGCTAGGGGATGTGGATGCTTCATTGGAGGCTTCTCTCTTACCACCATATTCCCTGCACCACTGGTTGCCACCCAACCCAAAAGCATAAAAAGTTCCCGTCTCTTTGGTCGGCATTTGGTCTTTTCTTCACTCTTTTCTTCTTCAAAAGTATCGGATGGTGGGAGCTCAGCTTCCTTTCAGCAACCCAAAGGATCTTGTTCCATTTTTTTTTCAGGCTGATCAAGGGATTCTTTCAGACCAGGGGTGCCAAAATCGATTTCATTGAGGGCCACATCAGGATTGAGTTTGACCTTGGAGGGACGGGTGGGGTGTGTGGGGTGGATGTGGCCATGGTGGGCATGATACGCAACCGCACCTCTGCAGACGTGGTTTTATAAACTTATTAAGAAAAATAGGGAGGCGTACATTTCTCATTTTGTTTTTTTAGTACTTACTTGGTTTATTTGATCACCTTTCGAGAGAGAGACCAAATCAAGAACCTGACTCCATAGGAAGACTAGAACAATTGTTGACTTAGGTCAGGGGTGTCCAAACTTGGGAACTTTAAGACTTGTGGACTTCAACTCCCAGAATTCCCCAGCCATGGCTGGCTGGGGAATTCTGGGAGTTGAAGTCCACAAGTCTTAAAGTTCCCAAGTTTGGACACCCCTGGCCTAGGCTATCGTAGCAGAATCCTGCAAGCCTGATAGGCAAAATATTTTACTTTTTCTCCCTTTTATAGCCTTCTCAGTCAAGGATAGCCTCCCAGAGCACTCTGGAGGCTCCATTTTGGACCTGGGCAGCCTTCTGGAGCACTCTGGAGGCTCCATTTTGGACCTGGGCAGCCTTCTGGAGCACTCTGGAGGGTCCATTTTGGACCTGGGCAGCCTTCTGGGGCACTCTGGAGGCCAAAAGTGGTTGCAGGGGGGGGGCGCGCCCCACTTGTGTCCATTTTTGCTAGCAGAGACACCGTGGGCTGATCCTTTGCTATTTCCAAACCGGCCCTGCAGGCCAGATCTAATCGGCCCACGGGCCTTCAGTTTGACACCCCTGTTTTAGACATTTTCTTTGGATGAACAGGTTTCTTCTGGATAACCCTCGGGTGGATCCTTGTTGTATAAGCAATGATGCCCATGGTGGACGACCCCTCCAGGGTCATTTGCAACGACCACTTTGTAGATCTCATTAGTTTTCTGGACATCCATATTTTACTTTGACATCAATAATTTTATGTAACTTCAACTTCTTAAACATGCTTCTCACAGTTGAAATTGTTAGCTGAAATCTTTTAAGGGTTTCTTTTTAAAAAAAATACACATAGAGGCTGCCCTCAACTTATGACTAGTTACTTAGTTACCAGATTTCCAATGGACCTACTTGGAGGGGTACTCATGGCCTGGATTCGGATTTTGGACAGTTGGGAAGGCACCTCAGAGTCACATGAACTCCAAGGGTGTAACCAGTGGTGGGATTCAAATTTTTTTTACTACCAGCTCTGTGGGAGTGACTTGGTGGGTGTGGCAGGGGAAGGATACGGCAAAATCCCCATTCCATCCCCACTCCAGAGGAAGGATACTGCAAAATCCCCATTCCCTCCCCACTCCAGGGGAAGGATATTGCAAAATCCCCATTCCCTTCTCACTCCAGGGGAAGGATATTGCAAAATCCCCATTCCCTTCTCACTCCAGGGGAAGGATATTGCAAAATCCCCATTCCCTTCTCACTCCAGGATAAGGATACTGCAAAATCCCCATTCCCTTCTCACTCCAGAGGAAGGACATTGCAAAATCCCCATTCCCTTCTCACTCCAGGAGAAGGATACTGCAAAATCCCCATTCCCTTCTCGCTCCAGGGGAAGGATACTGCAAAATCCCCATTCCCTTCTCACTCCAGAGGAAGGATATTTAAAATCCCCATTCCCTTCTCACTCCAGAGGAAGGATATTTAAAATCCCCATTCCCTTCTCACTCCAGGAGAAGGATACTGCAAAATCCCCATTTCCTCCCGATCAGCTGGGACTCGGGAGGCAGAGAATAGATGGGGGCGGGGCTAGTCAGAGGTGGTATTTACCGGTTCTCCGAACTACTCAAAATTTCCGCTACCGTTTCTCCAGAACTGGTCAGAACCTGCTAAATGCACCTCTGGGTGTAACCACATTTCGTAATGGCTTTGCTGAAAACTGGCATTTACTTTTGGTTTTGGGGGAAAACCATTGTTTCACTTAACGGCCAATGCAAGAAAGGTCATAGAATTGTGCCAGTCATGTGACTGACCCACTTTAGAACTGTGATGACTTATGACCTTGATGATTTGCAGCCTCTCCGTCCCTACTGTGAGAGCTGAGGTGGATTAGAGCTTGTTTCAGAAGCTGGCTAGTTATGGGCCTTCCAGGTCACTCATGTTTTGAGCCCTTATTATTTGGTAGAAAAAAAGAATGTTTAAACTTCTGCTCTTTCCATATTCAAGCAGGTTAATATTGTTACATATTTGTGTATTTATTGTTTTAACCTTGCTATATGCTCCCCTGAGTTATATTGTCCTGTGAGATGGGCGGCTATATAAATTGGTCAAATTAATAATACAATAATATCAGTGGGTAATTTCCAGAGTTCTTTGCAAATGAAAGTTTTACATCTCGTTAGTTATCGTTTTGTTCCCTCGGATTCATAAACCATTTTTCCAAAGCTGTGCTTGTTATCTTTCATCTCTCCCATCCCTGCTCAGAAATCTCTCTCTTCTGAACAAATAATAGCTTTGTTTTGGAAACGCTCAGACCAAATTAAAAGGAATCTGTTCATCTCAGGTATCAGCTAAGCTGTTCAATTTACTTTTATCTGTTAGGAAAACAAATGTTCCAGCCAA